>NC_141150.1:24796666-26042083 GCF_053477565.2 Lygodium microphyllum
CAAAAGACTAGCGAAGAGCTAGCTCGGAGGTGTCTTCGGATTTGTCCACAAAAGTTTGATGGACTAGTAACTGCCCTTAATACTCAGGTGAGACCTTAAGCTTTGACTTTTGAGGAGTTTTGTGCATTATTAATGGAGGAGGAGTTGAGGCTGAAAGCCCGAGAAGGAAGCAACAATGGAGATGCTGCATTCTCTGCCAATGCAAAAGGCAAAGGTGTTTCCTCCACCAAAAATGATGGTGACAAAAAGAAGAAGGGCGGCAAGAAGTTTCAAGGAGAGTGCTTCTACTGTAAGAAGAAAGGACATGCAATTGCAGATTGTCGTGTCAAGAAGGCAGATGAAAAGAATGGTACCCTTAAAAGTAAAGGAAAAGAGACAGCCAATACGGCTGAAGCAGAGTTGGAATTATTCATGGCGACCATTGAGGAAGTGTGCTCCTCGGCGCAAGAAGAATCTACCACTGACTCTTGGGTGTTGGATAGTGGGGCCTCCCGTCACATGACCAACAAGAAAGGTCTATACAGTTCTATGCAGCCTCTACAAGAATCCATCACTGTGACGGTTGGAAATGATGCTAAATGCCCTGCTACGGGCACAGGTACTATTTCTTTTGTTGCTGCAAATGGTGAAGTCAAAAAGCTTTCAAATGTGTTGTATGTTCCCGAAATCAGAAGAAATCTCTTATGAGTTGCTGTCATAACTGATCTTGGTCATGAAGTGAGGTTCAAGAAGACAGGTGCAGAAATTATTGATAGTGCTGGTACAATTGTTGGCAAAGGAGAAAGGAGGAACAACCTGTATGAGCTAAGTGCTCTTACAGCCACCGCTGGAGTGGGCACAAGTAAGCTTTGGCATGAAAGGTTTGGACACATCGGATTTGCAGTATTGAAGGAGATGCAAAAGCAACGTATGGTTGCTCATCTACCTACAATAACTGAATTGAAGGAACCATGTGAAGCTTGTATGATGGGCAAGCAACAGAGAAAGGCATTTCCACAAGAAAGCAAGAATAGAGCACAGGCTCCTCTAGAGTTGGTGCATGCTGACTTGTGTGGTAAGATGCCTACACAGGCCTTGGGGGGATCTTCTTATTTTTTGTTGATTGTCGACGACTACAGTAGGAAGATGTGGGTGTACTTGCTTCGTGATAAGGCTCAAGCTTTTGTAAGTTTAAAGAATGGCTAATACTTGTTGAGAATGAAACAGGGAAAAGTGTGAAGAAATTTAGAACAGATGGTGGTGGTGAGTTCAACTCAAAGGAGTTTGAAGGCTTTTGCAAGAGCAAAGGGATCAAGCGTCAATTGACGACGCCTCACACACCTCAGCAGAACGGTGTTGTGGAACGTAGGAATCGCACCATTGTGGAGATGGCAAGATGCATGCTAAAGGGCAAGGGATTGCCTAACCATTTTTGGGCTGAAGCTGTTAATACTGCAGTCTACATTCTAAATCGGAGCTATACAAAGGCTCTCAAGGGAAAAACACCTCATGAGGCTTACACTGGTAAGAAACCATTTGTTTCACATTTCAGAATTTTTGGATGTGAATGTTATGCACATGTTCCAGATGAGAAGAGAAACAAGTTACAATCAAAAAGCAAAAAATGTATCTTCTTGGGTTATAGTGATGAGCAGAAGGCTTACAAATTATATGACCAAGAGGCAAAGAAGATCATCGCGAGCCGTGATGTGGTGTTCAAGGAGGAGCCGCATACAGTGGAGGAGGAGAAGGCAAGTTCTTCCACTTTATCATCAAGCGAAGAAGTAGTCCACTATGAACCTGTCCCGAGAGCTATCCCTATCCTTAAGGAGGAGGAAGCATCATCTTCAGATGATGAGGAAAAAGTTTACCAACCTGACATCACCCCACCGGAAAAGCCATTGCCGCGCTGGGTGAAGCAGCTCTATGACCACAATAATCCTATGCCTGCATCTGTTGAGGAGAAGGCAGACGGACCAAGGAGGTCTCAGAGAATAGAGGAGCAAAGGAGGGCTTCTGCTCACATAGTCAATATGGCCTTGATGGTTGAGATTATGAGAGAAGTAAAGGAGCCAACTGACTTAGAAGAAGCACTTGCAGATCCATCATGGAAGGCTGCTATGCAGGCGGAGTATGACAGCATAATGAAGAATGACACTTGGGAGCTAGTGGATCGACCAGCAAAGCGGAAGGTTATTGGCACCAAGTGGATCTGGAAGGTAAAGTACAAGGCTAATGGTACCTTAGAAAAGTACAAAGCTAGACTGGTTGCCCAAGGATTTTCACAAGTTGAAGGGTTTGATTTTCAAGAGTCATTTGCCCCAACTGCCAGAATGACCACTATTCGCACGGTACTTGCAGTGGCTGCCCACAAGAAGTGGCCAGTGTACCAAATGGATGTTAAGTCAACGTTCTTAAATGGTGACCTCAAGGAGGAGGTGTACGTGGCTCAGCCACCAGGGTTTGAGGCCCCCCATTCTGAGAACAAAGTGTGTAAACTGAAGAAGGCATTGTATGGGCTGAAACAAGCCCCCAGAGCATGGTACCAGCGGATAGATATGTTCTTTTTAAACCTAAACTTCAAAAGATGTGCCTCAGATGCTAACTTGTATGTTTACAGGGATGGTAAAAAGTCTATAGTGATTGTCCTATATGTGGACGACCTTCTTATTACAGGTGACTATGAAGATATGATCAACCAAACTCGAAAGGCTTTGAGTTCTGAGTTTGAAATGACAGACTTGGGCTTGCTGCACTATTGTTTGGGGATTGAAGTCTGGCAAGAGCCAGGAAATATCTTCATCTCTCAGAAGAAGTATGCATGGGAGATCTTGAAGGCATTTGGCATGACCGAGTGCAAGGAGATAGCTACACCTATGGAGGTGAATGTAAAGTTATCCGTTGAGGATACATCAGCACTAGCAGACATTGGGAGGTATAGGAGGTTGGTCGGCAGACGTCTGATCTACTTGTGTAACACCAGACCAGATATCAGTTTTGCTGTTGGTGTTTTGAGCAGGTTCTCAAACAAACCTCATGAGAGTCATTGGAAGGCTGGGATGCGGGTGCTCAGATACTTGAAGAAAACTCTTGACTATGGTATCACATACAGTTTCGGAACTTCTCTTGTGGGGAACTGTGACTCAGATTGGGCAGGAGACATTGATTCCAGGAAGTCAATTTCTGGTTATTGTTTCTCTTTGGGTTCAGAAATTTTCTCTTGGATTAGTAAGAAGCAACCAACAATGGCATTGTCTTCTACCGAAGCAGAGTACAAGGCAGCTTGTTTTGTTGCATGTGAGGCCGTATGGTTGAGAAGGATTCTATGGCATATGGGAGTGCAGGATGAAGAACCAACTGTGCTGAGATGTGACAATCAGAGTTGCATCGCCATTGCCAAAAATCCAGTGTTTCATGCACGCACCAAACATATAGAGATCCAGTATCACTATGTGCGTGATTTGATGGAGGATGGGATAGTGGAATTGGTCTACTGTCCAACAGAGGAGAATGGAGCAGATATCTTCACCAAAGCACTTACGAAGGATTTGCTTCAAGTTCATCTTCAGAGACTCGGCATTGGGCCAAGGAGATAGTTCACCTATAGGTGGACATTGAGGGGGGGTGTTAGATATGATCAATGCCCCACCCTCATTAGGTGCTACCAATGATCCATGGTGCTCAAAGTTGTAAGGCCCCCATTATGAGGAGAAGCCAAGTGTGAGCCCGGACATTGGTGGAGTCCTGACTTGTATATCAGATGAGGTCTATGTGACCGGATGGCAAAAATGTGACCATTGTGGGTCTAATCTTTGGGTTAGACAGAGTGGTTAAGCTGGTAGCAACTCGAGGCGCATTGCATCGAGTTGCGGTGTAAGGGAGTTAAAAGGGGCCCCTATTGTGGGGTCCGGGGGCCGCGGAAGCGGCCCCTGGCTGGGGGGTCCCAGGGGGGCCAGCGGCCCCCCTGGCGGGGGTCCGGGGGCAGCGCCCCCGGCCCGATGGTAAAGGGAATATTCCCTGGCCGACTAGTGGAGGTTCATATGGTAGGTCGGTCAGCAGGCCGACCTAACGACCTTTGCGGGCTATAAAAGCTAAACCCCTTCGCAGCCATCACTCACTCATCTTTCACCCAGTCAGAGTTGTTGTTCCAGCTAGCCTTAAGCTCTTCACCTATCTTTTGTCTAGATCGCCATCTAAGCTTCACACAGTGGAAGTGCACGGGTGGACAGAGCCATCTTTGTATCAGTTGTTTGAAGTTAAAGAATTTACTGATTCTCCTCTTATCTGTTGTGTACTCTCTATCTCTTTCTCATATTCTGTTCGCTGCACCGTGTAATATTTTACAATTACGGAACCAAGGGCATGCATTTCAAGGTAAAAATCTGGCATTCGTGTTTGCTCGAACATGCAGAGGCAACAAGACCAAAAAGTCATGAAAAATTTAATTTGAAAAGATATGGGCATTGGATTGAGATGGGAGAAAAAGGAAAAGTAGACATGACAATGGAGAAAATGGGATAGATAGCAAGAGCAATGCATCTAACAGAAAAAAAGAGGTGTTCACCTGGAAATTTGTAAAAAATGCACTCAAAAACATGATAAAGAATCAATAATGGAAAATTCATTTGCTCAAATGGAGTGTAGTAAAAAGGAAAAATGACTAGTTTGACAATATGGATATGGCTATCAAATCAAAACATAGGTTTGATGAGAAATAGGAGTGTTCCCATGAAACTATAGAAAAAATGTTTATGAAAAGAAAATTAGAAATTAATTCAAGAAGATCTACTAGTCGAAAAAGAGTGCGACAAAAAGAAAAAGTGTTAGATGAGAGGTGTATGATAGGGCTATCATGTCAAAATATAGTTTGATGGCAAGAGAGCATGTTCACATGGAAGAAAATGATAAAAATATGTATGAAAACACAATAAAAATTTAATAGCATGAGATGCATGTGCCAAAACAAAGGGGAGAAAAAAACAAAAATGACTAATTGGGTGCACTACTCAAAGCTATCCAAGCAACACACTATTCCGATGCAAAAAAAACATGTTTACATGAAAACGTTATAAGAAACACGTAAGAAAATACTTGTAAGTATACAAAATTAAATTATAGGTAATCCACACATTGAAATGAAAAGCGTTAAAAAGAAAAAATATCCAAGGGAAGAGAAGAATCGGGATTGTAAGGTTAGGTCACTAGAAAGGCATTTTCATATGAAAACATGTCCAGCTTATATAAAATCCTTCAAAAATTGATAAGTAAGGAACCGTTGCTCAAAACAGAGGGTAGTAAAAAGAAATTGATTTGGGTTAAAAAGGGAAAATAGCATTGTAAGGTCAGATTTCAGTACAGTATTCATGTGGAAGAATGGACACAAGAGAGAAAGGGCTCAATGGGCAAAAAACGACCCTAGATATGAGGTGGAATAGGACAATTGCATGGGGAAGGACCCCAACAAGGCATAAAGAAGATATTACATCATTTAAAGATCAAATAGTGACGTTTTTATGATTGTATGCAGATAAGACGTGTAGGGACACGTCTCCACACTTAAATCTTAATGGATCGATTTGTCAACTTAGTAGGGACCATGCACTTAACTATAAACCAAACCCTTGCGTCCCCACACTTAGAACATAACATACATATACAAATGTAAGAAGTAGAGTTAGAAACACTTCTCCCATTTAGATGGTAAAGTTGGACCATCATCAATTTATGAAGGGTCAAAGTTAGCCTACAGGAGGTACCACATCTTGTTACAGCACCCATCCAACATAGCAAGAACCATACAACAAAACCCAAGAAGGTGGCATTTTTTATGAAGAGTCATTAAGTTATCAATTACAAAGAATACAACACTTAGCTCAATATGCACTCATGTGAGAATGATAGATTAGTCTCTTGCCCCATGGTTCATATCACTAGACAAGGAAATAATAGAATCCATATCTCATACTTGGTTGAGAAATCAACAAGAGGAGTGGTGTAGAGGGAGTATGCCAGTGTGTATAGTTGATGATACATTAGTGTGTCCCAACCTAGTTGGTATAGGTAGGAGAAGGCAGGCTAGGGAACCATGTAGTGTAGTGTATAGAGTAGAATGACCCTATGGTGATGGCAGAGGCCCATCCTATGTCTGTAGAGGAAAATGAGAATGTATCTAAACATGTGATGTTGTAACATCCCTTATTCCTCAGCTCTCTATTAAATGAAGGAAGAACTTATCACTTACCCCACTCTTTGTCTTCTGCTCTGTTGATGAATACAAAGGGTAGCCCATACTTACATCCCCATCTAGTTAGGATAAAAGCTCACATCACTAAAGGGGTTATTGATGATGATCGGCTTTGTCTTTTCAATAATGTCAAATAATAAGGGCTGATGAAGAGGCATACCCACGAAGGTAGCTAGCAGATTAGGGACTTGAATCTCATGTAGAAGAGGTCATCTATTATAGGGGTCAGACACACTGTCAAAGCACACAACATAATGTACCAAGGGAGGTGGCTTTGAAACTATATCCTCAAGATTTCAACTGAGGAGTCAATTGTTTTTGGACTCTGGGATGTTTACACTTTTTCCATAGCTATCTTCTTGTCCAAGGGTGTTTGCTACCTTTTCATAGAGTGAGGCTTGTTATGACAAGAAATTTCTTTTTTTGGTTTCGTAACATTTATTTATTTATATTCTATGTGTGTGCGTGTGTGTGTTCTCTTTTTCTTTTTTTCTCTTACTCTTGAGGATGTTTCCATATTTTCTTAAAGAGAAAGTACGCGTGATAGGAATTGAAGTCCTCTTTCCTAATGATATATATATATTTTCTCTTTCTTTAAGCAAATGGTAGAAACACCATATATCATAACAATCTGATTCATATCTATTGGATCAAATAGGAAGGTAATAGAATAGGGGTGAGAGGTGGAGATGAGGAACCAGAAGAACATTGCCACTTCCTCAGGATGAGAATGATATATATCAACAATAGCATGAAGAGTAGTAAGGAGCAATGCACAAGAGAGAAAGGAATTGTCGACTAGGATTGTTAGAATCCCCAGGGAGAGAAATACTTCTTCAAGTGGTACCCATTCATCAAGAAGGGATCATTGGAGGTATCGATGGCTTGCACTTTGACAAAGCTATTAGGGTTGACATTGAGTATCTTGTAGGGGCCCATCCAACGCTATTGGAACTTTCTTGAAAACTTGCCAAAGCATGAATCATAGACGAGGACTAGGTTACCTTCATTGAACTCTTTGTGCTTGATGAAGCTGTCATGGTAAACCTTTTATTGAGCTTGTGTGGCTTTCATACACTATAAAGGCCATCATGGGAGTCTTGTCCAGACATTCCAAGTGCAAGAGGTATTCTTGTAGGGACTTTTCATCTCCAAGCCACTCCTCGATGGCTACTCATAAAGAGAGTAGTTCTTTCTCAACATGAAAGATAGCTTTTGTACCATATACCAACTGGAAATATGTTTATATTTGAGCAATATTATGTGAGGTTTTGTATGCCCAAAGGGCCTCTATAAGTTGATTGTCCTAGTCAAATGATGTATAGTAATTGCTCTAGTTAGGAACAAATAAATAATGTGATTAGTAACTTTGACTTGGCCATTGGCTCTAGGATAGTATGGTGTGCACTTGCAGTGGTAGATCTTGTAGATCTTTGTTAACTCTTCCTTGATTTTGTTTAGAAAGTGAATACCCTTGTTAGTTCTAAGGAACTACCAAAGTGTGTGATAACATTCTCGTAACATGAATAGAGCCACATTGTTACTGTCATCTCACTTGATATCTTTGGCTTCATACCACCTCGTCACATAGTGTACCTACCAATATGTACATATTCTGCTTCCTTCTAGTTAGAGGGTCAATTAGGCCCATGAAGTTGATACCCCACTTCTTGAATAGCTTTAGGAGAAGAATGGGCCGTAGTGGCATGACACTAGATTTGGTAGACTTCCCCATTTGTTGACATGCATTACAATGTTTCCAATAATCATAGGCATCCTTCTAGAGTGCAAGCCACAAGTAACCTCTGAGCAAATCCTTCCTAGCTATCACTTCTCCTGCAAAGTATCTGCCACATGGACCATCATGGCATGCTTTTAACAATATTTCGATCTCATATCCTATAGCATATCTTTGTAGCACTTTATCTTTGTGTCATTTATACAATGTGCTACCTAGCAAAGTGTAGGGAGTTGATTCCAACAAAAGATTATTCTTTCCTCTATTAGAGATGCCAATAGGATATTATTGTATAACTAGGAGTTTGGCAATATCAGCATACCATGGGATTACCATTTTGACCAAAATAGGGAAGCATCAGGAAGGTTTGGATCATCCCACTACTTTTCTTTAGTCTGAGGGATCTGTGATGATAGATGATCAACTAGTACATAAGAGCGACTAAGCTTGGTAACTACTTTAAAGTAAAATTCCTACAATAGAGTAACCATCGCATCATTCTACCTTTAACATTTGCTTTATTCATCAATAAGGATAGTGTCTCATGATCCACATAAAACTTGAAGTGTATCACAAGTAGTGTCAAAACTTCTCCAAGGCAAACACCATCACTAGACACTCTAACTCAATCATACTGTGTAGTTTCTCTCTCGATCAGTGACCTTGCCTCTTGTATAGTAGATGGGCGGACCCAACTTTGAGAAGGCTTTTTTTCATAAGACTATGCCTAAACCTTCTATAGATGTATCAATGTGCATATGGAATTTCTTCATCCAGTCAGGAGGTTGCAAGTTGGGTGCTTCAATTAGACACTACTTCAAAGTGTTCAAGGCATCTTTCACAATCATCCATCTGAATGAACTCTACTTCTTTTCTCAAGAGCTTATGTATGGGGGGTTTCCTTTGCTACAAAATGTGTGATGAGCCACTTATAATAGCCCATATGGCAAAGAATTTCTCTCCACTGCTTTAGGTTAGTTGGTGTTATTAGGGCCACAATCTTCTCAATTTTTGCAAGGCCTACAGCTATTCCTTGTGTAGAGACAATGTGACCCAATAGAGTCCCTAAAAGGAACTCCAAAGATACATTTGTTGTGGTTGAGGGAGATCCCATACTCTTGAGATCCATCAAAATACTAATCTCCAAGTGTCTTCAATGCTTAAGATCAAACTAAAGACATAGAAATCATCTAGATATACCTCAATGAAATCATGAAAATGATTTTAGAATGTGACTATCATCACCCTTTGGAACATGGCAAGGGTGTTAGAGAGCCCAAAATGGTATCACAAAATAAGTATGCATCTCCCATTTGATTGTGAAAGTTATCTTGGACTAATCTTTATCTAATATTTGCACTTTCTTGTACCCGTTGAATTAATCTAAGAGGGAGTAGAACTCATGTCTCACTATTGTGTGCAGCAGTTGGTCTGTGAAAGAGATAGGAAATGTTCTTTCTTTGTTTTGCAATTTATCTTTCAAAAGTCCACATATCTCCGCAACTTTCCCTTATTCTTGGATATTACCATGATGGGTGAGACGCATTCACTATCGGCTACTAGATAGATTAACTCAGCTTCTTCTAATAGCTTCAACAACTCTACTTTTACCAGGGTTGAGTAACTTGGATTCATGCACCTTTGTCTTTTTCTCCTTATAGGCTTAGCATGAGGCTCTAGGTTGATGTGATGTTGACACATTGTGGGATCAATCCCCTTAATATGTTTATAAAACCATGCAAACACATTCAAGTTCTCTTTTAGTAGGTCACATAGGATCAATTGCTCCTTTTCTAGAAGACTTGTTCCCACCTTAGGTGTCGTTTGGTCCATTTGCATCCATAAAAGATAATATATTTTCACTTTCCACTTTTAGAAGGAAGATCCCATGAGATACTTCCTAGGAATAGATTTGAATCCTTTAAGGAAGTGGCCTCCTCATCAAATGCTCAACAACAGTGGAATCCTATCCACTGGAATCAACAACCCCAAGTCTCAATAGGAGCTCTGAATCAAAACTAGAATAGAGGACCTCCTAGATCAACCCAACCTATGTATGGAGTAATTACAGAAGCTCCCCAAAACCCTATAACAAGTACTCCAGGAGGTGAAAATCTAAAGGACTACCTATCTGAATCAATGGCAAGTATCAAGAAAGAGCTTATGGATGTGATTACAGAGCAGCTATAGACATTGAAGGTGAATACCGCCAATATATCCACTCATGCGGGAGGTGGGAGAGATGTGATGCATTCTAATACATGGTGCAAAAAGTCCCATTAAGTGGGATATTTAGCCACTGAGTGTACTCCAAAACCAACCATTACTAGAGTCTTCTATTCATACTGTTTGAGGAAGAACCATACAGAGGATATATACTCTCTGAAAGAGATGCACGAACAAAGATAGAAAGATGAAGATGCAAGATTCAACTTGCTAGAATCCAAAATGACAATGCAGGACATTGGACCAAAGCTTAGGGAGTTTGGTCCTAATTTTGGTCCAAGGAGGTTTCCCTCCCAAAGTTACAAAGGATGATAGTCTGCTGGTGGTGGTTAGAGATCAAAGGTGGAATGTTACAAAAATGAAGAAAACACCAAATTGTCCAAAACCTAGAAGATCTGTGGATTGCAAGCCCTTATGCAATTGATGCAAAAAGGAGAAGGCCACACTACAAAAGATTATCCAAGTCTAGCCCCTATGAAATCTACTTTTGATACCCAGCAAAATACCCAAGAACCTGCTTTCAATTTGGTGGAATTGGAAGTGGCCGCAATAATGCAAGCAAAGAAAGCAGAATCGGTAGTTCCAAACGAGAAGGTTCCTTCTGCCAAGAGTGTGAAGTTCAACCTTCCTTGGGATAAGCAAAACAATGCAATTCAGAATAAGGAAGTATAGAGCACTATAGAGCCACATAGAGCTACAGAGACAGTTGCGAAGACATGACAAGAGGTCTAGAAAATAGAGGATGCAAAAGTACCTCCTCATGAAGAAGAAGTACAGATGTTGCCACTGCTAGAAGAAAAAGGGAAGATAAAAGTGGGTGTGATCCCATTTTCCAGTCAATTAGAAAAGCCTATGGATCGTATCAAAGAGTATGATTTGGTCAAAGACCTAAATACCTTTAAACCAAACCTAGCCTTTCGATAGTTGTTGATGCTGTCTCCCAGTTTCTGAAAAATATTTAAAAGCATCTTGACAAGAAGACGTGGCCTAAGGATTGCTCCCCCAACAACAACACAATCCAACAGAGCCTCAGAGCCCGTGAAGGAAGTAGATGTGGAAAACACCTTCTTGGATCCTCTAACCCCAGAGATTGGTATATGGATAGAAGGATGTTTTATTGCAGATGCAGTGATTGTTGGAGGCTCATCAGTAAACATAATGATGGATGTGACAATGAAGGATCTAGGTTTGCAAGGAGTGCAACCTACACAGTGGCTTATCACATTGGCAGACCAAAGCAAAATCAAACTGTTGGGCATCCTCCCTTACGTAAAAACAACCCTTGCAGGAAGAGACTATTGGTTGACATATTTGGTGGTCAAACCAAATTCCTACGAGACCTCATATCCTCTGTTGTTAGGAAGACCTTGGCTTTTTGAAGCAAGAGCAAGGACAGACCGGTTCAAAGGAACCCTAACCCTAGGCAAAGGACCTAATAAAGTGGTGTTGAAGTTGTATGGATCAAAAAAAGACAATGAATCTACCATCAAAGTCATAACAAACTCCTCCAATGAAGTAACGGATGGTACATTAGGAGACGAAGAGGCTATCAAACAAATCGTTCCCAACAAACAGGGGCACTATATCCCAACTCCCTCAAGATGCAAAGTCCTTATCAATGGGTGAATATTTCCTGCCTGAACAAGGAATGAATTCTGACATTACCTCTGATAGTGAGATAGAGGCATGAATGTATTATTCTCCTTGTTACATGGAAGTAGTAGAGCCAGAGATAGAGACAGAAGCAAAAGCAGAGGACATAAGAGAGAGCTTGTTCTTCTCTTACAGAATACCCACAGTAGAACTTTAAGAGGATGAAAGTGATAATGTAGATGAAGCTTATAAAAGTGAGCTAGAAGGGTCTATCCTACTCATAGAAGGCAGAGATGAGGAAGACGTTCATGATGTTCTTGAAGCCTCAGAAGCAGAAGATCCCTTTTTGTTTGACAAAATGATTATGGTACCTTTTGGACTGATCCATGAATCATGTCATATGCAAAACCTTTATAAGAAATGGATTAAGAAGAATAAGACTTCTTTTGGAAGTGGCTATTGTTGTCCAAAGTTACCCTTCCTTAAAGAATATGATGACGATGCACCTTGCCAAAAACCCCCGGCCTTGCAGTTCAAACAGAACGCAGGAAGTTCCTGTTATGTGATGTTCTTGGATGTATATTCAGAAGACAAATTCTCAAGCCAAGAAGTAACTCACCCCAACCCAAACTCAAAACCTTAATGATACCCTTTTAGTCTCCCAAAGAGCGAGCTAAGCCTTCATTAAAAGACAACAATAGTTTCAGTGCATCATCAAAAGATGAGACCACTCCCTTGAAAGAGTCGGATCTTTACCCAAAAGCAATCCATGGGACATTTATTTGTAAAGTGGAAGGTGAAAGGCAATTGACGTTCCTGGATGATGATGGTACCAAACATCTCTTGAAAGTCGGTCTCAATCTTCTAGAAGAAGAACTAGTGGTCCTACAAGACCTACTAAAGGAGAACTTAGACGTGTTTTCTTGGTTATACAAAGACTTAAAGGGGATTGAACCTACAGTCTATCAACATCACATTGACCTTGAACCAGATCCCAAACTTGTAAGGCAAAGACAGAGGTGTATGAATCCCAATTATTCTACTCTAGTGAAGGTTGACTTATTGAAGCTCCTTGAAGCTGAGTTTATTTATACCGTGGCTAACAGTGAATGGGTTTCACCCATTGTGGTCATACCCAAGAAGAACGGGAGACTTCGAATATATGTGGACTTCCGAAAGCTTGATTCCAAGACAAAGAAGGATTATTTCACTATCCCTTTCACAAACCAACTATTGAACACAATTGCAAACCATGAGCTCTATTCCCTCTTGGATGAATTTAATAGATACAACCAAGTCCAAAAATCACAGAAGAGGACCAATCCAAAACAACCTTCACAACAAAATGGGGTACCTATGCTTATAGAGTGATGCCATTTGGGCTTTGTGATGCTCTTGCTACATTCCAGCGAGTAATGATGGCTATCTTATTTCAAAACCATTTGCATGATTTCTTTGAGGTGTACCTCGATGACTTCTGTGTTTATAGCCTAATCCGTGAGCATTGGGGACACCTAGAGCAATGTTTTGACAAGTACCGAGACTATGGAATTTCTCTCAACCCCAACAAATGTGTTTTTGGCATCTCATTAGGAGTTCTTCTAGGCCACATTGTCTCTACACAAGGGATCATAATAGATCCCGTTAAGATTGAGAAGATTTCCACCTTGACAGCTCCAACTAACCTTAAGTACTTGAGGGGATTTCTTGGCCATGTGGGCTACTAGAGAAGGTTCATTGCACACTTTGCTACAAAGACAGATCCTTTGCATAAATTCCTAAGAAAAGATGTTGAGTTTACATGAACCACTAATTGTGACGAGGCATTTAATATCCTGAAGCAATGTTTGATTGAAGCACCCATCCTGTAGCCTCCTGATTGGATGAAGGAGCTCGATGTTCACACTGATGCATCGGTTGAAGGCCTAGGTGTAGTCTTATGCGAAAAGGGCCCCTCTAAATTAGATCAACCAATTTATTATGCAGGTTGGAAAGTAACCAATAGAGAGCAGAACTACACAGTGACAGAGCTTGAGTGTCTAGCCATGGTGTTTACTTTGGAGAAGTTCCAACATTATCTATTGTCGATGCATTTCAAATTCTACGTGGACCATGAAGCCCTTTCCTTCTTGATGAACAAGGCCGACGTGAAGGGGAGAATGATGAGATGGCTCCTTCTGTTTCAAGAGTTTGACTTTGAAGTGATTACCAAACTCGGTCGCTCTCATGTCCTGGACTGATCACCTTTCGCAAATCCCTCAAAGTGATGATGAAGAAGAGAAAGATGATCTAGACCTTCCTGATGCTTCCTTGTTTCTAGTTGAAATAGTTACCCCATGGTACGCAGACATAGCCAACCTCCTGGAAACCCAACAATATCCCCCTAACATCTCGAGCCATGAGAAGAAGAAGCTTCTGTTGGAAACCCCTACACCCTGTTAGGTGGCACTCTGTATAAGAAAGGAAAGGACGAAGTCTTGCAAATATATGTTGCAGGAGAAAACGTCGGCATAGTATTGAAAGCATGCCATGAAGAGTCATGTGGTGGACACTTCTTAGGAGAAGTGACAGCCAGAAAGGCCCTACTTTCCAGATATTTGTGGCCAACCTTCCATAAGGATGCTTATGATTACTGCAAACGGTGTGATGCTTTTTAGCCAATGGAAAAGCCTACCAAATCTAGTACCATGCCCTTGAAACCCATTCTTCCCCTAAAGCCATTTGATAAGTGGGGATTGATTTTGTGGGCCCCATTGATTCGCCAACTAGATGAAAGCAGAATAGATACATCTTGGTCTGTATAGACTATGTAACAAAGTGGTGTGAAGCTAAAGCTCTGAAGCGGGACGATGGTAATAGCATGGCCTTGTTCCTGTACAAGAAGGTCATCACCCGTTTTTTGGCAGTCCCCTAGAGCTTGTTAGTGTGATAGAGGTACGCACTTCCATAACAAGATTATGAAAGAGTTGAAAAAATTGTATAAGATCCACCATTCCAAGTCCACTCCCTATTACCCTAGAGCCAATGGCCAAGTTGAATTCACCAATCGCATCCTCTGCTCAATCCTGACAAGGACGATTGCCGCACATTGCCATGATTGGGATGATCGACTTACAGAGGCCCTCTGCGCGTACAAAACCTCCCATAAGGCAGCTACAGAACAAACTCCTTTCGAGTTGTTGTATGGAACAGAAGTCATATTTCCTATTCAACTCGAGCTACCCTCTTTGCGCATGGCCATCAATGAATGCTTGGGAGATGATGAGTCTCTCCAGCACTGCCAACTACATTTGGAATGTTTGGATGAGATTCAGTGGATGGCCCTATAGTGCATGGAAACCACTCAAGTGCAACGCAAGGCCTATCATGACAGTTTCATCAAGCACAAGGAGTTCAATGAAGGTGATCTTTTCATGGACTAAAGCTCAAGATTCGGAAAGTTTCCAAGCAAACTTCAACAATGATGGATGGGTCCTTATAAGGTACTTGCTGTCAATCTGAATGGCTCCAAGTCCAGACAGTTGATGCCTCTGATGATCCTTTCTTGATCAATCACCATCGCCTGAAGAAGTACTTGGGCCTTGGGGATCTTGACAATCACAATCGACCCACCCTTTCCATTTTGGGCATCAAACTATCATTTTCCTTGTGCTATTGATAGCCATTACACTCTTCTTTATGAGGCGGCATCCTTTTTCTAGCCCCTCACAAATACCTCCCATTCCTACTCTGTTCTCCTCTTGTCTGATCCAATAGAGGTGGTGAGGATGGTTCGTATACATGGCGCCCCTATCATTCGATGTTTCAAAGATAGTCAAAAGAAAAAAAAAGAAAGAGAGAGAATATATATATATATATATATATCGGTCATGGGAGAAAAGAACTTCGTTCCTTGTCATGCCGACCTATTCTTTGAGAAAAGGTAGAAACACCCTCGGGAGTAGGAAAGAAGGAAAGAAAAAAAGAAAAAAAAGAAAGGAAAAAAAAATTGTTATGGGAGAAAAGGAAGCAATCCCTTGTGATAGTAGGCCTCGTTCCAAGAAAAGGTGGTAAACACCCTTAGACGGGAAGCTGGTTGTGGAAAAGGTGAAAGCACCCCACAGTCTAGAACAATTGAATCACTCGTCGAACCTTTTCAAACACAACTTTTCAAAGCCACCTCCCTTGGTGCGTTGTATCAGCCGTCTCATTCGAAGGACTGATTCCCTACAACAAAATACATTTTCCAAAGACGACATGCTCTACGGATAAACTCAAGTACTAGATCTGTTGGCCACCTCCCTAGGTACGCCTCTTCATCGGCACCTTGTCGACAACCAACCAGTGATCTTCATCCAAAACCCCTTGAGTGATGTGAGCTTTCCTCTTGAACCGGATGGGAATGTGAGCACGGGTTGCCCTTTTATATCTATCAAATGAGTGCAAGACAGAGGGTGGGCCGAGTGACTAGTCCTTATCTTTCAATCAATGAGAGATGAGTTGTGTGGCATGGAGTGTTGTACACATAGATGGGCCTCTCAATGCACAAAGCATGATCTGTTCATGTGCACTGCATTGTAAGGCTCCTTAGCCTTTCTTCTTGCACCGTATGCCAACAGAGGGCGAGATGCACACTTGCACTATCAAATGCACACAAGATATACAACCTTTGCACAAGTGACTGTGAGGATAACATCAATGGTTTTTAGGAACGGGTTGCCCTCTTGTATCTATCAACAGAGTGTGCGACAGAGGGGGGTTGAGTGTGACTGGTATTTCCTAAATCAATTATTGAGAGGTGAGGATTAAGGGTAGATACGTTCTCACTTCCTTATGCACCCACGGGATGGATCTCTGCCACCATCATAGGCTACGTCACCCTGTTCTATACAGTGCATGACAAGGCTCCCTGGCCTTCCTTCTCGCACCGTATGCTGACACCGGGTGGAACACAGGAATGCACCATCAATTGTGGGCATACTCTTTCTAAATCATTTTCCCCTTGTTCAATTCTAAATCGGCCTTGAGTTATGGGATTTCATGCTTATTCATTGAGCGATGGGTGTCATGGGGCAAGTGATTGTTTTATCATCCTCCTGAGTGCCCATGAGCTGAGAGTTCTATTCTTCATCATCGACACTTGACTCCACAGACTTTACTGACAAAGCTACCTCCTTGGGTGCTGATGCATGGTCCCTGCCATGCTAGACATGTTCTGTGGTGAGCTCTGATACCTTCTACCGATGGCTCCGATTTTCCTGCATCAACAACGATTGTTCCCTTCAACCATCTACGAAATGGGCCAAGTGTTCTTAAGCCTACCTTTCTGTTTGCAAGTGCATGTTGAGTCTTAAGTGTGTGGACATCAACGTCTAGTTGATTAACAAGTCCTCGGCCATGTCGATCAATCTACCCTAAATGTTAAGGTCTTAAGTGTGGCGTCTTAAGTGTGGGGACACAGTGCATACCCCATGCTTATGTCATTAACCCACCCACCCACCCAGCCTTGTATCTCCTGTCATCGAGGGTGTTTTCCCCCTTACGGTTGCTTTTATTGCACAATTGTTTCCCTTTTCTATGTGAACACACCCTACATTCACCACACTTCCGATCCAACCTTATAGCCCTATTTGTCTCTTCGAATGACACACTTTTCCTTTTTACATCTCCCTATTCCGGTTTACTGTTTTTGCGTTATTAATTTTTTATACTTTCCTTGCACAATCGGATGTATTTCCATGAGAACGCGCTCTTATCACTTCGGAACAACGATCTGACATACCAACCCTGTCCTACGCCTTTGTTCGTTATTAATTTTTGCAAGTTTTTGTGTCTTTTTCATGTGTATTTTTGCCCTTTTTCCATAGGAACCTATCCTATTCTCCTTGAAATTCCATTCTGACTAGATAGCCTTGTTTGGCGACCCTTCTTGCACATTTTTTATTTTTCCTCCACCCTATTTCAACCTCTAAATTTTTTTAAATTAATTTTTAATAGTATTTTCAAGCTCTATTTCATTGTTTTTTCCATGTGAACGTCTCATAACCCCATCAAAAGTGAGTTCTAATTTGACATTCTTGAAGATCATTTGTGTCTTGACATTTTTTGGTTTTATTGTCCTTTGTTCTGGTGCACGGATCATTCAATATTAATTTTCGAATCCCTTTTTGAGTATGATTTTTTGGGTTTTTTCCATGTGAACGGGTCTTATCTTCATCCAAACCGTGTTCTGAAATGATAGCCTGCCCAGTATGACTTTTTGTACATTTTTACTGTTTTTGGCACTTCATTTTCATGAACGGATTTCTCGATATTAATTTTGATATGCATTTTTGGGCTTGTTTTTCACATGTTTCCTATGTGAACACCCTCATTTCACCTTGGACACCCTGTTGCACTTTTCCTTCATCTTTCCCTTGTAACCTGACACATTTTTCAATTTTATGGAATTTCATTTTGATGCACAGTTTGCATGTTTTTAAATTTTCTTTGTTTTCTCGAGTTCCTGTGCACCTCGCCTCGCGCGTGAATGCACGTATTTTTGCTTTTACACGCCTTGCGACGTCCCTTGTGGCATCCGCGCCTCCCCCACCACCGTCCTGGCCCATCTACGGGTCCCCCAACTGCAAATTTTTTTACCCCCACCCCATGCCTATGTACGGAAGGAGGGGGAGCTTCCTTATTTTTCTTTTTCTTCTTTTTCTAATTATTTATCTTACTTTTTTTACTGTTTTTAATTTAAAAAATTTAGCCCCCCTCCCCGACGGTTTCCCCCCTCTCCTTCCTCCCTCTTCTCTCTATTCTTCTTTCTCTCTCAGTATTCTTCGCTCTCCCCAACCCTTCCCTCTCTCTCCCTACTCCTGTTCTTCTTTTCGTCCTCTTCCCTCCCCCTACTCCTGTTCTTCTTTTTGTCCTCTTCCCTCCTCCTCCCCCCCTCCTCCTTCTCTCCTTCTCTTCTTCTTCTTCCCCCTCCGACCATCCTGTCCCCCCTCCTCCTCCACCCCTCCCTCTCCCTTTCCCTTTCTTCCCCCACCTCGCCTTCCCTTCCCCCTCCATCTCCTCCCTCCAACTCTTTCGCCCCCTTCACCTCCTGCCTCCACCTCTTCGCCCCCGCCACCTCTTCCCTCCCACCTCCTTCTCCTCCCCCATCCTTCCCTTCCTTCTTCTTTCTCCTCCCCCTCTTATCTTCTCCTCCTACCCTCCCTCTCACTATTGCAGCCTTCCCCTCGCTCTGGGTGCCGTAGTCGCCACCCTTGCCACCATGCCATGTTGTCGTGCCGCCCGCCCCCGCCATGTCCTCGCGCCTGTGCATGCCGCCACCTGCATCACCCATCCCCTTAACCCTTGCGCGCCACCCCCCCCCCCCCCCCCTACCTTCCACCCATCCGCCTTCCCCCCTACCCCACCCCCTCCCCTACCCGCTCGTCCCCCATCCCTAACCTAAACCCCCCACCCCACTAAACCCACCACCCAACTCCCAACCCCATTACCCTAACCCCCATTACCTAAACCCCCTACCCCACTAACTTAACCCTCACCCCATTACCCCTAAATCTCACCCCACTGAACCCCACCCTCCCATCTAACTACGCCCTGTCCCCCTACCCTCCCCATTCAACCCCCTACACACCCTCCCCTCAGCCCCTGTTGCGTGGCGCCCCGTTCTTGAGTGTCATCCCACCAAGGGGTATTTCCCCGCGTTTTTGTGCATGTTGGCCTTTTCATGTCTTGCGCATTGTCGAAGGGTTTTCGGAAAGCAAAGTCGCGACCACAAAGGTCCTTGAGAAATTCCAAGATGAAAGATCAAGTGAAACAAATAATCAAGAAGAATATGATGCCATGGTTTAAGTGTATTACAATTTTTGGTTCAAGTACAAGTGGCAAGACGGATCAACCAAGAGAATCAATCCTCTCAAGAAAACCACGTCAAGTTATAAATCAGATTACAAGAGCATCAAATATTTCATCCAGTCTTCAAGAGAATGTCTTCAAAATAGACTCTTCTTCAGCTGATGGGATAGCTAGTATGTGTCTTGAGTGCAGCACTAAAGTCAGTGCCACTGGAACTCGCCCAAGTTTCAATCTTTTTCCTTTTACACTTTTCAATCATTGCTAGTTTTCATTTGATCTACCATTATCAAATTTTCTTGATGTCCTGCTAGCTGGGAGTACCTTGTCATAATCAGTCACAGAAGCATCTGGTATTTTCAAATATGCAAGAGTTGCAACTGACGCAAACAAAGCAGCATCCAACAAACACCGATCCATCAGAATCAAGTCAATACACATCCAAATAGGCCATCCACGATGCCTTGCCTGGTGCAATACATAGCTCTTGTAAATCTACCATTGAGGAACTTGAAAGTGCATTTGTAATCTACTCTCTGATCACTAAAGCTTCTTCAAATGGCCTGCTAGGACATCCACAGCACCACTGGATCTTGTGCCTTTTTGCCACGTGATTCAAAGTACATATGGAACATCATTTACACTCCCAATAATGGACATGATAGAGTTGAATATCGAATTGCAGACCAAATATGAAGCTACGCATGTGACTGTACCACTTGTCCCAGAGAGCTTGATTGACATGTCATATGCAGGATACAGCTTGCTCAATCTGGTGTGATCCTTATCACCAATAAGGCCCATCTCAAAAGCATAATTTGCATATGCTTTGTACTGTATCTCTGGATCTGTGAGGCCATTGCCAATAGCAAATCCCTTCAAGTTGATTGATAAACCCTCTTTCGCTTTGTTGCCCATGTGAATGCGACTAGTAATAGCAAGAACGTAGTGTCCAGCATATGATTCTCCGGTAACATAGAACTCATTTCCTAAAAGCTCAGGATGTGCTTCATAGAAGGTGTGCAAAAAACTGTACATATCTTCACTGACGCCATTCTCATCATGCCGAATGTCTCGAATATCATTGCTGTAACTAAAACGAGTCCCAATTGGCTGGTCAACAAATATTATGTTTGACACATGATCCCACCCATACTTATTCCAGATAAGTGTAAGATTGTCAGTGATCTGAAAAGGCCCATTCCCATAAAAAAGTGTCAGCTCATTGCTACAACCAGGCCCGCCAGATGGAGTTTTTCTCGTCTGCTATTTTTTTAACCCTTCCCTCTACCTTCTGTAACACAAAAGCACCCTCCACAAAGATGCGTTCCCCTCCAAAAGAATCGTGAGCTTCCGCTCTGCTAAACATGGCTCCCTCCATCTTTAGCTTTTAAAAAAAAAATCCTGGCCACATCTACCCTTTCACAGGCTTGTTCCCATCCAGAGTTTTCATCATTAACCTCAAGTTTCTTCAGGACATCTTCAAAGCTCCCAACCTGAATATTCATATTGGCTCGTAAAGATGCACTTGCCCTTTTTTTGCTCCCACGATGCTCAATCATGTGTACTGTGATCCATTGCCATTAAAAACTATAGTACCCCATGTCAGTATGTGTTATCACTAGTCTCAATAATTTTACAAAACTGCAAGCCTAAACATGGCACTATTCCATTTGCAGTACTGAATTCTGAAATATGCGTTTGGGTCATATGTTGGTTAGGAGAGGGTAGAGGGTTGGTCTATATGGGAGCTCACATAGCACTAAAAAAAATGCTGAGCATTGCAGGGGAAATTTTATAATATCACTTATTATTCTAGCAATGCCAAGAGTCACACTACAGCTCTGCCTAAATGTTGTGACGCATCTTTCCCAGGAGGAACAAATATGAAGTTGCCCTCTTAGTTGTAACTTTGTCCAATGGCACAGCTTTACTCCACTATGTGAACCTAATATTTTATAGCCCATTCTCCTTCTAAATTATTTGTAACAAATATCAAATTCGCTCCCAAACAACACTTGTCTCTTTTGTGAAATTGAACATGAAACTGAAGGCAAAACGTTCTGGCAGAGCAAAGCACAACGTTTAAGTATGTACAAAGTAACAAATGTCGCACACACAACTTTTTGGTGGATTCCACACCTCGGATACGCAGCAGTATGACATCCACCCCCTCTAATCCTACGCATCCTTCGGATGGGCCAACTACCCATGATCATTGTCGTCAAGATCCACGTACAGATCAATCTCTTCATTGTCTATTTTCGGTATATCAGCAAGGTTATATGTCATATCATCTGTCTCTTCTACTGGAGTTTCTTCTCGTTGCTCTTCTCTTGCAAATTCTTCCATTGCATAATCCTCATCATCTCTTTTCTTGAAAATCCTGATTCTTTTTCCTGCAATGGGCACTCTAAGCACTGTCCCATCCAATTCTGTCAGCTCATATGTTGCATTATCAAAGACATGTCTGACTATGTACGGCCCAAACCATCTTTTCACCATCTTTCGAAGTGCAGTATGCTGATTTTCAAGGCTGCTATCAAAGACTAATACCCAGTCTCCCTCTTCTATTGCTCTAGGCCGCAAGCGATGCCTACTATCAAACCTGTCTTTATTTCTAAGTCTAGCAACCTTCAACTTGTCAATAGCTAGCTGAATATCCTCTGGTCTTCTCTCCAACTGTCGGATCCGAAGAGCTAAGAGCTCCTCTCTCATCAAATCCTCCTGCCAAGGTAAAACTGTCCAAGTCAAAGCACAAGTCTCAGTCGGCATAACCGTTTCTGACCATACATCAACTCTGCGGGCGTATATCCTGTTGTAACACTATGAGTCGTATGATCAGCCCACAAAGCAAATGGTAGAAGTCTCGACCATTCTCCAATCCATCCTCTACATGCTTTGACTAATGCTTTCACTATCGGCAGATGTCCTCTTTCACTCTTTCCATTTCCCTTTGGATTGTATGCTATGGTTAGAGCCAACTTGATTCCTAATTGAGAGAAAAACTCCCTAGCTTCATCTGCATCTAATTCACTGTGATCTGCAGTGATCTTACCCACACAGCCATACCTGCAAGAAAATTTTTTCCAATAAGAACTTACACACTGCACTAGTGGTCTTCATTCTCAAAGGTGTGCCCTCAACATGATTAGTAAGATCCTCTCTAGCCAATACAATATATCTCATCTGCCATAGACCCATCGGCATAGTAACCAAGTCAACTACCCACTTATAATGAATGCATAGCGGATAGGTCGGGTGAAGCTCGTCTCGATGATGCACCACAGAATACATCTGACAGTCTCTGGAAGTCTCTACAAAGCAACAAACATCTCTGTACATGCCTTTCCACCAATATTTTTCCTTGATTTTCTCATAAGTAGCCCACACTCCTCTATGAACAGCCCAAGGACTCTCATGAAACTCTCTCATCACCTGTAACTGGGTCTCTTTATTGCACACAACCCGCAAGGGTAATCCACCTCTTTTCTTCCGGTTCTTCCAAAGAAATCCGTCCTTGAGAAATTAACCATAGGCTTTTCTTCTGATCTTCTTGAACTCTTCATCTATCCATTCATCTCTTTTGCTTAGTGTACTAAGGTATTTGCCAATCTGCAACCAATCTCCAACATAGAGTTCTTCTATGAAAGCCACAATACCATAGACATGGCAAACATGATCAACCATAGCGGCTGAAATTTCTGCATCATCCTCTTGTGCAAGTAGTGTCTCCTTATCATCATATCTGGCTCTAGACAACATATCAGCCATGATTATCCTTCCTTGCTATATGCTTAAATTCTGGATTTAATGACTTGATGTATGCAATCCATCTCAGCATAGCTATATCCGGAGTATAGCAACTCCTAATCATACCTATCAATGGCAAGCAATCTGTCTCTACCACAACTGGAGCTCCAATAAAGTACTCCTTGTCAAATTTGAGAGCCGTAACAATTCCTAGTAATTCCCTCTTGATTTGCAGATACCTCCTCTGTCTCTCATTTAGGACTTTCTCCCCAAACCGAATAGCGTATATGTTTCCATCTGCATCATCTTGACCCACAGCCCAACCTATGCCAATTGGACTAGTGTCAACTGTCAATACAATAGGCCTTCTGCAATTACAATCCACTTTCCTGAGAGTAGGATAAATCTTCAATAGCTTCTTCAATTTCTGCATGGCTCTAGTGTGGCTCTCATCCCAATAAAATTTCTGCCCCTTTCAAAATAGTTGATATAAACAATCTGCTATGTGTGCAAAATGGGGTATCCAAATTATGTAAAACACACAGGCTCCAATGAATCTCCATACCTCTGAAGTGGTAGAACAATACTCCGTAATCTTTCCTATAGCATCCACCTTCGCAGGTGAAGGTTTCCTGCCATAATACCCGCACATATGTCCAACAATGGCAACCTCATTTACTCCAAAAACATATTTTTGTCATGATAGTGTCAAGTTCACTTCTTCTAACCTGGCCAAAATCTTTTCACAAGCTACAATATGATCAGCCACAAAGTATCTGCATCCCTGCTCATTTAGACTCTCATTCTTCTCTTCTTCTGCACACCCCTTAATGGGCACATCATCCAAGAAAGGCATGGTAAGCTGAGGTATATACTCATGAAGGACCTTATGCATGGCATTCATCATATGCGCAACATAATTAGTGGCATCTTGAGGCAAGGTACACATCTTGACAAGCCCAATAGGAGTTCTCATAGTGGTTATGTCCCTGCTTTCCAAGGCCAATTGAAACTGATCATATCCCGAATACAAGTCACCTAAAGAATAGATGGCACGTCCAGCAAATGCTTCTGCAAACACATCCACAACTGGACCTATACCAACATTCCTGATAGTAACTCTGTTTACTGGCTGCATGTCATGTATAAATCGGCGAGTACCATTCTTCTTTGGATCCATAAACCACCTATTTGAGTATGGTGCAGATGGCAGCTCTAGGATTCCCATTCTGATTTTCTCATTCAACAAGTCAACTAGCTTTGGCAGGTGTGCCCTAGGCACTAGAATAGGTCGGAGGTTCCATGGAATATGAGGAATAGTAAAGATCACCATAGGGGCAACAATATCCGGATTCACACATCCAATCTCATGCGAGAAGAAAGCAAACCCCCTTCCATGTGGCTCAAGCATATCCTGAAAGAATTGCTTCTTTGAGGGTAGCAAGAAATCACCATTTTCAATTTTTAATTCAGCAAGAGTCTCTGCTAAAAATTTATGGCCTATATGCTCTGGGTTCCTCAAAATTGGCTGCTTGGCAGCCCTCTCTATTTGCTGATCACTGTTAGGTGGAAGCGGTCCAGCTACCGCGGCTTCACCTTCTTATCCACTGTCTTGTATTTTGTGTCAACCCTGGCTTTATTATGATCCTCTGCACTACTCAAATCATGCTATAAATCAGCAATTTTGCCACCTGGTGGCTGAATATCCTCAGCCCTCTGATCTATGAACTGCATAGGAACAGCCCTAAACTCTGGATGCTGAAATATTTTAGTAGTAAACTCTATTGACTGAAAGTTTTCAGCCCTCTATGTCTTTATAGGCTGATCATAATCAGCCGAAAACTCTATTTGCTGAATTTCTTCAGCTCTCAATACTTTTTGTTGAGTCACCTCAGCCTCTGACTCTATTTGTGACGCAAAATCTGAAATTTCATGAAACATGTCCAGGGAGTGTGCTGATACATTACTGAGACAACTCTACATATCAGCTTTTAGCATATTTTCCATCTTTGTCATCGTATCTGCACAAACCATACTATCATATATCCCATCTATATTACTATCATCCTCTAAAATACCTGCATTTTTCAAATCTTTCTCCTTTCTGCATATGTATTGCCCTTGTAGCTCTAGGCAACTTAGAAATCTTCTGATAACTCATCGAACTGTTTGCTGAAATTCCAATAAAATTGGAGGAGAAAAAACTGCTACTACTAGGAGGCGAGAACTCCAATCTCCTCTGCTCTGTACCACTCTCATCTCGCGGAACAGCGGTACCTATTGAAAACCTGAATCCCTCATAGTGGGCAAAGGTGCATCTCAAAGAGTATCCTTGATTCTAGCATGATTTACACACACAGTCATAAACTGGACTGCTCTCATACCATCTTTACTGTGAATCCATGCATAAGCAGATCCATCATCCATTACTTTCGTCTCCATGCGCATCTCTGTGATGAATGGCTGTCCTATGATTATGGGGTAAGAGCATGAATCCTGCACAAAGAAATGGGAATCCTCCTCTACATCTCCAATAGAAATCCTGACACTAGGACAGGCAGCATACAAATCACCTACAGTGTTGTTGGCGGCTCTCATACGCCACCCATGCTCTATATCCATAGGCCATCTATTACTTTCATAAACTCCACGAACTATGAGATTAATCTCTGAACCATGATCCACCAAAGCAACATAAGGCACCTGTTTCTCTCCAATTTTTACCATTGTTTCTGTAGTTGCCCTAGCCCAATGACTCCGCGACAAATGACTGCGCGGTACCAAGATAGGCTGATCAATTTCAGCATAATGCATAGGCTGAACCCTTTTCTCTGTCTGCGGAAAAACAGAAGCATTCTCGACCATAACCTCATCCTTATCCAACTCCAACTCCCCAACCAAAACTCCATGTGTATCAGTAGTAGGCAATGTATGTCTTTTTCTCTTCAGGACTTCTTGAAAATGATCTTGAAACTCTCTTTTTGAAATGCCCAAAACCTCAGAAATAGTAAAAGTCACCTCCCTCACTGCCAAGTATCTTGTCATTAAAGATTTTCTTCATGTCCGTAGATGTCTCAATATCGGATATTAATCTAAATCCTGGTTGCTTTCTCTGTCTAGGTTCCTGCATATTTTTTTTCTTTTGAGCATCCTCCATTTGTCGTTCTGGCCCTGGTCTCAAAGACGGCCCTGCAGTAGGTGGAGTAACAAAATCACCCCCTCTAGTCTTTTTAGCTGCATTTGGATTCTCTTCATCTCTCTTACGTTTCTCCTCAACAAGTACATCTGCTCCCTGAGACTTAGCCAAGTAGGCATAAATAGTGTACCTGTCAACAGGCGAATCCCAACGTGTCTCAGATCTGATGCTAGAACCTACACTAGTCAAAACAGTCTGCTAAATTTTCCCCTTGTTTGCCGTCTCTATAGCATAGGTCCATAATGCTGATTGACTCTCTGAACCTTTCTCAATCTGGACTCCATATGCAGAGGCATCTCCTCTAACTGCCACATAAGAAGTACGCGCAGCCATATCATCTACTAATTTCTTCATTCTGCCTTTCCCAAAATTGGTAGCAAGCGGAACTCCTATTTCAGTCAACCAGATCTTGCCATCTTATCCCCAAAATACCAAATTCTTTCACCTTGCATCTTGAAAAGATTCGCAATCCCTAGAATGCTGATGGTCTGTACTATGACAACAAATACATCTTCGATCTCTCCTAGGTGCACTAGGAGCACTTCTAGGTGCACTAGGAGCACTAGAAGAAATAGTAGGCGCGGTCGAAGCAAACTACTCTTTCAATTTTCCCACCAATTTTACTTCAACTGACTCCAGTGTCAAATCCATTATGCCTTTGATTATGTCATCAAGAGAGGAAGGAACCAAAGGAGCAGATGACTTTGGAGCAGAAGGAGCTGGCATCGGTCTTGGAGCAGGAGGAACATGAGGATTAGAAATAGTAGGCACTGGCATAGGCCAAGTAACTGGCTAAGGAAGAGAAGAAATGACAAGGGTAGGAGCAGACATAGGAGCAGAAGACTGGATCGATGTCATAGATCTATTCTGTAGGCGGGTCTTCCATATCTGCCTCTTGGTCAAAGTCGAGACCGCATCCTGGGTGTCTTGCCAATCTATTTTAAGACCCATAGGCTTCGTGGAATCCTCAAGAAGCTCTCCTAATTCTTCCTGAAGAGCAGGATCTGCAACTTGCAAGAAAAGTTCAACTTTCTCAATATCCAATGCTCTTTGTTCAATGGCATCAAGCTGACTATATCTCTCTTCAAATTCTCGTATCAATTCTGAAGTAGCTAGACCTTTGTTTGGCATGTAGATCCACTCTCGGAATGACCGCCGTGTAGCCATCCCAAAGTCCTCAAGAAAATACTCCTCTTTCAAGGCCTTCTTAAAATCTTGCCAATGCGAATTTTGAAGGAAAAGATCAGTCACTTTTACCCTCAAGGCAGGTGTGACAAGGCGAAGAAAATATTTACTCATAAGTCCTGTCAATACTCCACAAAATCCCATCTTAATCTCATACATCTTCAAATAAGCCGATACATTACGTCCATCAAATAGCTTCTTTTCTTTTTCAACTGCTTCAATCACCTTAGTCACGCTGATTGCATTCTCTTGCTCCGAATATAGTTGCTTTTGTTGAGACAACTATTGTTGATGTAACTGTTGCTGCTGCTGCATATACAATTGTATCTGTTGATTTTGAAACTACATATACATAGACATATTCTGCAAAATCTGCTTTAAATCATTCGTAGAAGTACTTGAAGCAGAAGTCGATGATGAAGTCGAAGTAGAGGACAAAGCAGGAATCGTAGAAGGGGCTCAAATTGATACTGATGTATCTCCCATCCTGAAATTTTTTTAATACGATGCTAACACGTCGGGCTCACCAAAGATGTCGAAGGGTTCTCGAAATCAAAGTCGCGACCATAGAGGTCCTTGAGAAATTCCAAGATAGAAGATCAATCAAGCGAATAAGAAAGATGAGAAAATGATGTCAAGTCTCTGTTTTTATTTTTGCCAATAACTGAAGACAAATAGAAAGCCAAATTAGCTTGCAGTGGCAACTTCGGGTGAAGATGTAATGACATTTGTGGCTCCAATTTGCTCAACATATAATCCAAGGTTCTTATTGTAGGATTGTGAAATAAACAACTCCATCCTACGAGCAGCAAATCGTCTTACGGAATTGGCATCATCATCAAGTCTGCCACTGGCAAAGCCCTGATAGGCCACATTAAAGAAAGCAGTGTGACCTTTCTCTTGAATAACATTAGCAATGATCTCCTATTGCTCTGGAGTAGGATCAATTCCTATGGGATTGTGTGCACAGCCATGTAATAGAATGATTGAACCTACAGGAGCAGCCTTAATATCGGATATCATCCCATCAAAATCTAGACCACCTGTCTTTGGATCAAAGTATCTATACTCTGACCATGGAACACCAGCATCATTCAAAATATTCTTGTGGTTTCCCCAAGTTGGAGAAGAAATAAGCACTTTTGCTCTAGGTAGGTATCGTTGGATGAAGGCCGCTGTAAGCTGAAGAGACCCTGTTTCTAAGAGCGACTGAACTGTGGCCACTCTTCCTTCTTTGATCATTGGATTATCAACTCCAAGAAGTAACTCTGCAGTGACTTTGTTGAAAGCTGCTCACACCTCAATCGGAAGATATTCTTTGTTCTCGCCCTTCTCTAACATAAGCTTTTCAGCCTTCTTCACAACATTCAAAACATAAGGCTGCAGGTCCTCTGTCCTGTAAGCTCCCACCCTTAAATTTAGCTTGAAATCGCTTGTGTTCGCTTTGAATGCCTCTCTCTAGTCCTCTTCCTCTTTTTGAAACTCATAAACTCTTCTATGGTCCAGAGTAACGTCAATGCATCGTTTTTCATTTATCTCCGAGAGTATCAAGAATGCAGTGCATTATAGCGTGATGAATCCATCCAAACGTGCGACGTTCTTATGCTTGTCGTGTTAATCTGGCAACTCTGAAACTCCTCTTCAACTCCCTATTTTCGTTCTTGAGTTGCTTGTACTTCTCTCTGTTCGGAGGCAAAGTATAGTTCTTAGTATTGCGCTGCAAATCGTACATGGCTTTTATGCATTCCTTCAATTCTGAGGCCCTGTTTCCTCAATAGTGTTCCAGCATTGCATTTTTCTTCCCCAAGCGGAGTTTTTTTTTCTGCTAATTTTGTCAAATATAAATGCTTTTTCTACCATGTTGTGTGATGTCTGTGTGTAGAGTTCATCCAATGTCCAAAGCTTTCAAATCACTAGAAGCATTCAGGAGACCAATAAATGTAGTTTTATCTAGAGAGACATCCCCTAGCTGCATCTGTTGATAACATATTTGAACCTCGTTACTACAGCCATGTTTCACATACCCTGATAGAAGTGCATTCCATGATACAATATCTCAAACTGGCAACTCGTGAAGAACTTTATGTGCATCTAAAAGCCATCCAGATTTGGCATACATGTCAATCAAACTGCTACCAATATGCATGTATGTTTCCCAACCCTTTTGTGTTGCCTTGATATGCAGATTTTGCCCATATTCTATAGCGTCTATAAAGCTACAAGCCTTCACACTGCTAATGAATGTAACTTCATTCCGGGAAATGCCATCTGACTGCATCTCCTCAATGCATCTCGGAACCTCCATTCCATTCCCAAGTTCAGCATGTCCTAGGATCACTGCATTCCAAGACACTACATCTTGATCTGACAGCTTACTTAAAACATCATGAGCTCCTAGTAGTGAACTGCATTTGCAATACATGTCAATCAAGCTGCAACTGACAAATGCATCCCTTTCAGAGCCATATTGCAGAGCCTTAGAATGGATGATATGACCTTGCTTCACGTCTGCTAAACAAGCACAAGCTTTCAGCAAGGCAATGAATGTATGAGTCCTGGGATGCACACTGTCCTCCAGCATTATGCTTTTTCTTCTCCTATTGTTGCCAACACAATGTCTGAAATAGATCTGATCCACATCACGACTCCCTCCAAAAGCAGAGATTAGCACCCTTCATTGTGCCACTAAAGGCATAATTAAGTCCCACACTCAATTTACAACCAGACATTGAGTGTTCAAACAGTAAGCCCTTCCACACTCAGCCCATTATCACTGCAACATTCACCATATAGAAAAGTATATCAAAGTGACCTTGTTGAGTCAAGCCTGTCCATGCCTTGAAAGGACGATGGAGATCATCCTGTGTAACATATGCAAGAGTCTCATTGTCAATCCATTCCATATACTCACTGACACGATGTAAAGGCTTTCCCACAAACTCACTAGTCTTTGTATCCACAGTATAGACCGTGTAAACCTCATCACCTTTTTGTATCTTCAGCATAAGCAAACAGCTTGAGAAGCTCGGGAAAACCATACTCATTGCAGATCTAGAGCCCATTCTCCTTCTAAATTGTTTGTAACAAATATCAGATTCACTCCCAAACAGCACTTGTCTCTTCTGTGAAATTGAACATGAACCAATTGAAGGCAAAACGTTCAGGTAGAGCAAAGCACAATGTCTAAGTATGTACAAAGTAACAAATGTCACACACACAACTTTTTGGTGGATTTCACACGTTGGATGTGCAGCAGTACGACAGTGTAAGCCATTGTTTGAGTGCAAAAGGGTGTTTGTGTTTGTGTTCATGTTCGTGAGCTGTAAGTGGCTGTTTACACATGAGGGCATATGCGATGACTTGTTCATGCAGTGGTCATTGCCTGTCCGAGCACAAGCTATTGTTCACGCATAGCCGGCTACCCCATTTTTCATTAAAAATTTGTCAAAAACCCTAAAAAACACAAAAAATTAGAATAAAATTAATAAAAATTCTAAAAATTTTACAAAAAATAGCTCAAACTCATTTGACCAACCAATGTTTTTTAGATTATTTTCCAAAGCTGAAATTCCAAAAATAAATTTCATAAAATTTAAAAACTTCAAAAAATAATTTAAAATCCATTAAAATTTGTTAAAAATCATTAAAAGCAAACAAAAATTAAAAAAATTTCAAAAAAATCAATCCAATTTTTACTTTAATATTTATTTTTTAAAAAAGATGAACATGCTTTACAAAATGGTCAAATTTTTGTTTTTGGACAAAATTCTTGAAAAAAATATGTTAAATGCAAAATATAAACGAAAAAATGTTGGAAAAATCTAAACACCTTGCTGCAATTTGTTGGTTCAATTTCACTCATGTTGGACGGTTGAAACATCACACTTAAAGTTCGAAACCTTTTTTATATATCCAACCTAACACATTTCAAAAAAAAAATCCAACCTCCAAAATGCTTTTTAGTTGGATTCACACTTAAACATTTCAACCTGTGGGATTTATTCATTAAAAACAACAAAAAAAAAATAAAACAAAAGTTAACACACAACTGAGACACTAACCCCAACCAAATTAAATACACCCACCCTAACCTTGTCAGTAAAAGTATTGTCTTGCCAAAAATCTAACCAAACACCACATGTTCCTTGATTATTTTTTTAATGAGAAGGTGGTTTTTTAAAATAATGAGCTTACCATATTCAAATCTTTTTGAGTTGTTGGCTTTTCTCTTTTCAGACTCATTTGCATTGTGGGATGATACGTGTGCATTTAGTATCCTTGCGCACACCACACACACATACTCTTAGGTAATTCTTTTTCCCTTCTCATTGATTTTATTTTGCTACCCCAAAATTCACATATTAATTTTTAAAATGAACCCTAATCACCACCATGGCATGCACATCCACACTTAACACATCTTCTTTTTAAGAAGAGTGCTTCAGACACATTAAATTCTTAATTCATGAATCTGCATTTAGAGACCTAGTCTGGGTATCAAAGTTTGGGATTTGTTAAAACCATTGTTCCACCTTAATAAATTGTAAATAAAAATTTAAAAATAAACCCTCATTTTCTTTTCTAAGGTTTACAACCTAATAAATTTTAATCCATTTTTAATAATTTATTAAAATAAAAGTTTCACTAAAACCATTCTCCTCACTGCACTTTTTTCCCCCTTTTTCAATAAACACGCTTCGAGGGATGGATATTTGTAGTCTTTAGAATGGTCTTTTTTGTCACTGAGGACGGTCAATGATGTTCTGGTTATGTTGTGTGTGGTTATTGATTTCGTTGATTTATACAATTAAGGGTACGGTCTGAATTTATTTTTCAATTTATCTACCTGATACGGGGATTCATAGTGCTTGTCCCCTCACTGCACTTTTTTCCCCCCTTTTTTAATAAACACACTTCGAGGGATGGATACCTGTAGTCTTCAGGATGGTCTTTTTTGTCACTGATGGTCAATGATGTTCTGGTTATGTTGTGTGTGGTTATTGATTTCATTGATTTATATGATTAAGGGTACGGTCTGAATTTTTTTTTCAATTTATCTACCTGATATGGGGATTCATGGTGCTTGTTTGTCTTGCATAGCATAAAGCTTTTGATCGCATATGTGTAGAGCTCATGTCAAATTTTTTCTAGGATGTGCCTTGCTTGGGGATAGTCGGTTGAGTCTCCTTTCAAAACCTTGGTTGATATCTTATCTTTGATCTTTTCTCTTGGTTTTGCAGGTATATATTTTGTTTGTGAGTTGTGTTGTCTGTTCACTATCTGAATGGCAATCCATATGCCTCCTCCTGTTTAGTACATCCCACTGATTAGTAGGGATTTTTCTTCCCTACTGAATTTTGAGCCTATTGCGAAAGCTGGCCTTGCATCTTTTGTGGTTGGAGCCCTTTGAGCCTATTCCAGACAATCTAGCCTTTTGTGATGAGTTTCTCGCGTCATACAGAAAGAAATCGGGCTTGGTTCAAGGCACTTCCATGGTCTTAACACCTAGAGGGTTAGGGAGGAAGGCTTTGTCCCTTCCCTACAAAGGGGAGCCCTTTGTCATATCCAGACAGTTATTTTCAAATGAAAAGATCCTCCAGGTGTTACATAGAAGCAAACTAAAGAGATCCTCGATGTCAAGAAGGTGATTAACACTTTAGGAGTGTCTCTCTCAAGGATCACTGATCCTCTCTGGAAGCTATTCTGCTAGTTTCTCTAGGACGGGTTCATGCATGCCAAGACACCATCTCACTACTTATCAAAGGAGCTCTTCACAACTTCCAGGATGGTTTTAAGAGGGGTTGCCATTGACTGGAGCACTTGCCTTCTTACGAAGATGGACTAACATTTTGTCAAGGTGACTGGAGGGAATGTTACCAATGCAATCTTTTGTTCATATTTATATTCTTTTCTGACATAATCAGGCCTTAAGAAGGGTGTACTAATATGCTTCTAGCTAAAACAGTACTAGAGCTACTAAAGTACTAGTCACTTGAATGACACGAATGTAGTACTAGCTTAAATAGTACTTGAGTAATGCCAAGATACTACTAAAATTAATCAAAAAGAATATTTATAGAGTTATTCTAAAGTTACAAAGAAACTTAAGATTGTTAGATGAAAGCCTGAGGAATTCACTATATGTACAATGTCTATATGATGTGTGTTCATCAAGGCTTATTTATAAATATCCTTATCTTTGAGTCTCCTTTAGAAGATGTACTTCTTTGTAACTTTAATTTTGAGTAATAATTGACCACATTTTTATGATCCCCTTGGTGTGCAAAGTTTACTAAAACTTATTTTTTTAGCCTTTGCCTTTCATCTTGGGGATTTCAATCATAAATATATGTATGTACCACATGGGCTTAGCATAAGGAATTTTTAAAATATCATTTTTATACATTTTTTACATATAGAAGGGTCCCATGTAAAAGGGGTTACTTACAAATTGAATAGAAAACGGTTATGATAGCCACCAATAGGTTATTTAGCCTTAATACCATGCAATGAAAGTGATAGTGAGTAAGAGAGAGAGAGACAATGAGACAATGAGATGAAGAATGAATCACACACTTGTATTGCTCACTTGCATTACACTAGTTGAGAGTATACATATATATATACAATAAAGTTATGGATAAGGTAGGTTCTCTTACTAAAGTTTCCTCCACATGTTATAGATCTTACTCAATTCTCCTAAATATCTATATATTTTCTTTCTAGATATTCTCTAAGCACATGTTTATATGAGTACATCCCATCATTCTAATAGAAAAGGCTTTGCTATTCCATAGAGCAAGTGTAACCAATTTGCACATGTAAACCACATACAAAATTTGGACTAGATTATACATAAAAACCATGCTCATATTTCTTATGAACATGAGTATACATGTGCACATGCTCACAAGGTCCATTAGAGGATGTCCACTCTATGTTCGCATGGAAATTTTGGTATGAGAAATGGTATCAGATTTTGTCTCTTGAGGGAACCTCCTTTCTTAGCGATGATGATTTTCGAGCAAAAAAATCCACTCCTCAACCCAACAAATAGCACTTACACTTTGTTCCTTGACTTCAAATGTGCACCCTAGTCCAAAAATTACCCATGTCATAGTATTAATGCTTGCAAGGTGATTGTTTGCATCAGCTAATCTAGTAGTGGTTTTACCCCTATACCATGCAATATCCTAGTTAATAGTTGGATGGTTGTCTAGGCATGGGTTCTGATTTTAAAGTTTGCTAGCTCAAAAATGAGAACCCAAAAGCCTTTTTTTGGTAATGTGAGCTGGCATATATGGTCAACTTTTTAATCCATGTGGATCATACCTACAAGTGGCCATATTTAAGTCATCAATGCAAAAAGAGGTAGTGTCTTGGCTTGCAATGGAATATAACTAGGCAACATTTAATGATGCCCAAACATCATTTCATTCATGATTCCAACTAGATTAGACTCATCCAAAGCTACACATCACCATTTAAAGGCATGAGAGGACAAATGTCCTCGTGTCTACCTAACGAAATTGCAAAATGTTGCACTCCCTATATATGGAAGGGTTGAATAGAGAAATTCATAAAATGTTAGTATGTGAGAGATCTCTCTAGTGATGACTTAGATTATTTCTACGAATGTGCACTTTGTGTAGAGATGGTTTTAGCCAAATACAAAATGAAAAAATGTAGAAATTTGGCTCTTCCAACATAGACAGGGGATCCTGGTCTTCTACATTTGCATGGGCAAACTTCCTAGAAAGCTAAAAATGTAATGGAGCAGCCCTTTTGGGTCCTCTTCCACAACCCGTGAATGGATTTCACCTACAAAACTATCATGTGAGTGGATTGGTGTGCCCCTTCCCACTTACTTCAGAGTGCCCTCCAACCACTAGTGCATTGATTTTTGTACCTTCCTTTGTGAACTATCCACCCAATTCCCAATGATTACTCAAATCAAACTAGAAAGTGATTTAGATCCCTATTTTTCTAGTGACATGTCCCCTCTTAATCAACCCTCATCATATAGTTCCATGACCTTCATTATAGGTGGAAGTATGATAAATTGAGAATGGTACCCTACTCATTATTCCTTATGGTTCCATTTCCTAATGTGGCAAACATGCATTGGCAACATTCAAACCACCCACCCACCATGCATTTATCCCCCTCATAAGCAAAATTTTCTTCAATTGTCCATTTGTCATGCCTTCTATTTTTAACTCTCTATAACCTCAACACCCCCTCTCATTTTTCTTTTCATTTCCATAGCTTTCTTCTTTCCATCCATGGCATTGCTCTCCTCCATCCTTCTTGAAAAATCCTTCCATGGGTTAATAGCCTACACCTCAGCACCTTGATGTCCCTTCACTAGGATTTAATCCTAGTATATTCTCATGTAGAGACCATCTTGCTTTAGCTAAACAAGGGTCCCCATGTGCACCTCAACTACCCATGACAATGAGCTTACCCCTCAATGCATGTAGGAGAAGCTTCATCTCCCTATGTATGGTGCAATTGACACCCCACTATGCTTTCAACTAAGGAGATGGATGTCCTCTTCACATTAATCTACAAAAATGAGTACCACCTCATCTCCATCGCACAAAATCCCAAAAGGAAGCTCAAGTAGCTTAAGTTTTTTCTTGAGTCTTTTCACTTGTTGGCCAGATCCTTAAATATATGATGTAAGGTGACCTCCCTCTTCTTTATCTCCAACACCCCAATCATCTCTTGTGCCAATGCCTGCCTAAAGTGCCTTTGCATTGAATACAAATGCATAGCCCAAGGCAAGCATGATGCCAAGTCCTTGCATGTCATATGTGTCTAGCATTTCACCCTCTTATTTCCATCCTTTGTAGTTACAACCCCAACTCACCCTCTTGGCATCACTGATGCATCACACCCCACCCCTTCATCCCCACAAACTTTTCAAAGGCTATAACAAATGGACATCCAAATGCATGATAGGAGAAAGAAGCTTGTACTTCTATAGACAAGCCCTAGCGACTCACTATAAAACACAAGCTTGCAACTCAAGGGAGTCCCAATGACCTTGCCCACACCATATCAAAAGAAAATCCCTCTAGTTCTAACCACATCGAGTTGGACTTAAATTCTCATATTGATTTGCTCCAATAGACCTTTCAACAGGCTTACAAGTGCCCCCAAAGAGGAGAAAGCACTGTCATAGAATGTATTGAAGTCTTGTAGAGAAACCACTACCAACTCATGGCTGAAGAAAATGTTGAGGTTAAGTACCTCATGTAGCACATCCTATCACCAAGGAGGAACATCTTGTAGATGAAGTGGAGACTGTACGACCCGTCCATACACGATGGATGTTTTTCTTGGAGTACTTCATAAAAACCCTCAAAGGCTTTGTGCGAAAATGAGCTTGGCTAAAGGTTGGCTGGTGTTAGAGGTGTTAGTGCATATCTTGCAGTGGCTGCCAACATTGGATTTAGAGAATAGTATGCTATGGTCGCTGAAGGATAATGATAGACTGACTGGAGATGTGGTGGTTGAAAATGGGATAGAGAAAATGATGCTTGCTACAATGGAGGAGAAAGTGAATCGTTTTTGTATGTTGCATCATGCATCCATGGAGAGATGACTTGCTAGGTAAGAGCACGCTAGGAAAGATTGAGACGAAGCACGATCAGAATTTTGATACAATATGCACCATCGATCAATTTGATATCTTGAGGGCATAAAGGAGATTCCACGGTTTATGTCTATGCGATGGGGATGTGGAGCTTTGATCACAATTTCTCAAAAAGGGGTGGAGATCTTTATTGACGAGTGGGAATTCTCGAGGGGATGTAGTCCAAAGGTGACCACATGTTTTATAAGATATCGTATCTAGATTTTATATGTTACAACTAATCAATGTACAATAAAAAATATACATTGCAGCGTGGTCGCGCGAGCAACATTTTCGCGTTGGGTGCATCGACAAAATGCACTCCACAATGGATTGTGGTATCAGGGCAAAGTTTGAGCAAGAGAGCGGACGGTGAGCCATGGATCCAAACATCGTTATAGATGAGATGGAGTATTTTGGGAACTTGCAAAGTGTTATCTCAGTGGATTACCATAGCTTCTCCATGATTATATTCGATGTAGACTGGTTCAAAGTGGTATTGGAAGGAGCTAGGGCAACCATTTGGCAAGGTCCATTTGGATTTCTAGAAACAGATTTTGAGAAAAGATGGATGGATCTACGTGACATGTTTGTCTTGTTTGCCCATTGTGAATAGGGGCATGAACTTTTTTTTAAAAAAATCACAACATAGAATACTCACAAATTTTGAATCACTCTTATATGTGATTTTGAACATGTAATTTTCTATCCAAACCCTTGACAACCTCGATGGTGGTACGTTGTGTTGTCAGCTCCTCAAAGTGTGAGAGGCTATTATAAAAGCAATGTTCCCACTGTAGATGAGGAGAGTATGCATGTGGAGGGGTCCATATTCTAGAGGGTGGAGGTCGAAGAGGTCTTGGAATGTGTAGAGGAGGTAGTTTCAGGTAACGATGAAGGAAAGACATGAGGCCACAGATTCTTTGAGAATGAAGTGGACTCCTCCTTCTGTGGTAACCTATCTATAGACCTTTTAGTGTATGTAGAGTTGTGCCAGGATATTGACATAGGACCACCATAGGCTAGGTCATACTTGCTGCATCTACCTACTCAATTCGTTAATGAATCACTTTTAAGAGTACTTTAGAATATGCAGTTTTAGTAGCATCATTTTTTTCAGAGTTACATTACCATGCTTTACTTAAATCTTTATATAGATTATGTTAATATCATTTTTTGTTTGTACATGTTACCTTTAACGATATTTGGAGAGCAAGATTAGTCAAGGGATGAGTGACGAGGAGTTGTAGGAGATATTCACACATATGTCTTCAGAATAGATGGCCCAAACCAAAGATATAGCAGAGTAGGAGCTATCTTGGACATCATCAGGCCCTTTCATGAGTTCTACTTTGGTATGCTCTGATGATTCAATTTCTATAAACAAGGTCAATGCTCTAGAGTGGGCCCAAATGGAGGGAGTAGTTATGGGGGGTGTTGCAAATATGTGGATGTTGTGAGCCTACAGTCAACTCTAGATAGGCGTGCTACTCTTCGCTCTCATTCAAGTTCAAGAGAGGCTGGCTCAGATGGGTGTTGTGGAGGCACTAATGCAGTGTCTCTATCACGTCGTTCTAGTGGAGGCATGCTACCTCTAGGATTTGTCACACCTGTGGGGACATCTACTCTAGTGACTTCACAGGCTTTTGCTCAGTCATCCACAGGTGGCACCCTTATGGGTGCTACTCCAAGAGTTACTACCCCTGTGGGTATACCAAATGTACAAGGGTCTCCTGGATATGCCCAAGATCATGGTTATAGGTAGTAGAGGACACACCTTAGACATACCTTAGAGGGTTATGGATACCTCATAGATGATAGGACAGGTGCGATGATCATGAATGATGAAGGGAGGAGGGTGATGTCTCACATGAGAGAGTTGTCCCAATAAGTTTTTTAGCACAACGTCTTGGACCATTAGAAGAATATACTCGAGGGCAGCAAGGACTATATAGTGGCATCCTTGCACAAGAAGTTTTCGATGCCTACTATATCATAGATGTTCTCCACTGGGTGGATGATGGAGTGTATGCATGCATGCATGTCACGTAGATGATCTAGCGCACACAAGACACTCAAAATTGGTGCCTCGAATCCCAAGTGGCTAGATGCAGATGATTGGTGGAGACTCAAGAAGGAGGCTATAGATTCTCTAGGATGTTGTCAACAGTAGTGGGAGGCAACAAGGGCACGATTGGAGATATGGGTCATGCATCATCTAGGAAGTGGCAATCACATGACTTATCTGGAGGACTTTGTAAGTTTTTCTTTTGTTCTTCTCAATTTCTTATTTGAAATATCACTTATATTGACAATTCTGTTTCCAACAGTTATATTATATTTTCTTTGTAGCACTCAATCACAAACCATAATCCCACTGGCTTGGAGACTAGATATGCAGAGAGACACAATCTCATTGTACTGATCGATAGATTGTACGCACGTGGCGGTCTAGTAAGTCAATCATTTTTCTTGTCTGTAGTTACTATTTTTTTAAAATGCATTATGCATGGTGGACTGATGTGTAGTTGTTCATTTTACAAAGTCCATTTGATGCTCCTTTGCATCAGGACAAGCTTTTTGATGGCGAGGATCTATAGCTCATGCTTGGATTCGTGGAGCGCACACCCTCTTCTTTTTTGGTCATGTGATCTGTGCTCGCATCTTCCATGTATTATTCCTTAGATGCACTTATCATCCTTTGTATCTTACAATAATTCCATGAGTTTTCATCAGTGATCTTGTGCTTATTCGATGTATTAGTCTTGTGGGTTCAAGTACATTTTGCACTCATCTTGATGACCATTGCATACCCAATATGTAATTACTTTGTAGAATATTATACAGCACATGGTGCTATATGTGGCTACCTTGCCATAATTGTTTTTTCTCTGTAACCATCGCTAATTTCTCTACAAGTGTCGCTATTGGCTTCGTAATGTACGTCGGAATCCGTCGCTATTTGTGCTGCAAAATCAATAAAAATAACTACACAAATATTAACAGTTAATTTGTAGAGACGCTTATCTCTACACTTTTAGTGATGATGGGGGTAATTTTTTTAATGAACATTTGCATCGCTTTGAACATCAGTATGAAACTTGTATCTTGTAGTGATTCCCCACATCTCATAATAGAAAACCCTAGATATGCCATATGAATTTCTTATATCTAACTAGGAAAGTATATTCTCTATATCTTATTTGAGAAAACTACATGTCATATTGCTAGGGAATTCCACCCCACATACCATAGTAGGGAATTATATGCTACACAACAAGGAAATTCCATTCCCCATGTCTCATACTATGAAATTACACATGGCCATATGAAGATATATAATGTTTTCTTGATTCTATCACTACCCATGGGAAATGAATAGCATAGAAATTAGGCCTTAAAATAAGTACTACCTCAATGCCACGTAAGTGACATGGATCTCTCTTATTTATTTTGTGCATACTTGGTACAACATTGCTTCTCATCCTTTTTAATAGTCTTTTGCAAAATTATTATCCTTACTATTCTAAAGATTATTTTGATCATATATTGAAACTTATGAATGCAGATTTTAATTTATCCAAATTCCATGTTCATTATGTGCAACTTCTTCCTCAACTTTTTGGAGATGAAAATGATCATGTTTTTTCAATCTTGTGCTACAAAGGGCAATATCTTGAAAGAGGCATCAACTTACTAAGACTATCTCCATGGGAAACTTAAACATAATTAGCCTCCCAAGAAACTTAATAAACTTACCAAAATATTTTTTCTTCCGTCGTGTTAAATTTATATTGCATTCACTCACATATATAAGTTAGTGTGCTTACTTCAAAATATATATGCCTTGAGAAAATAGTCTATTTGACTCAAGTCTTTGATTGTATCACATTCTCTAATGGCATACATTGATATTCCAAATGATTTAACTTGAATTGAGATTGATCCTAGGCAAGATGTGAAACATGCCCCTAAATGCTAACATAATTTGGGTTAATTTGTACAATACCTATGATGTTAAGAAGCATTGATAATCAATTAGCTATAATCAATCCAATTCGTTAGATGTTAGAAAGTTCTTATAATCAATTAGCTATCAAATAACCCAATTAGTTCCTTTTGATCCCATAATTTCTACCAAAAATTGATTTCTAATGGGACTTAGCTACGGCACTAGCCGGACCTCATGCTCATAACAGACAAACACACCCTCACGGCCTCGCGGACCAAGAGTGTCTATCCACTACTAAGGACAAACTACCCTAAAGCCTAATCTATGTGTTTATAGTTTTATAGTTTTGTAGTCCAACGTTTCCCTTTCTATAAACTCCATAGAGGGAGTGCCCATACACATTGGCAATAAATACCATGATAATCACATACATGGGAGGCAACCTCTCGGTAGAAGCACCGCGGCCCCACTGCAGCTCTCCTACATTGCAAGGATTGGCCCCTTGATGTGCTTCTCAACATATAAAACAAACGAACAAACTCCACTCTTTCATTTCAAACGTCTCTAGGAGATATACCATGTTTCCTTACTGCATAATTTCCCAAGAACTTAACGTCTATCCTACAGCTTAGGATGCCTTTCCACACTCAACGTGGGTCATTGTCATTGAAAACAGGTGCTATGTATGCAGGCTTTTCTTATTCCGATACCATGATCATCATGCACATGCAAAGATGAATGATTTTAAAGTGCTCAAACATCATTTTCAAATCAGCAATGTGCTTGTGTACAACCAGGCTTTCCAAATGCATTTACTAACCCGTTGCTGCGATGAAAGGATAGCACCGAGATAACACTCGTGCTACTACCCTCTTAATTAACATATTACAAACTCTATGACATGACATGCATCAGAAAATCAGCAACAATCAGCACGCAAATCACACCATTCAAACATCCCAACCCCTTATGTTTAGGTATTGCTTTCGTTGCATAGGTATAGAGGTTCATTTTGTCATGGTTTGATGTAGAAAAAGCAATAAATCAAAAACTTTGACTAAGAAATAGGGAAAACTGAGGCCAAACCTCATGCTTTGCCACTACCATACATCCACAAACAATCATTATATTTTTCCTTATTTTTCCAAGATGTATTTCTATTTTTTTTCTTATTTTTCTTATTTTTTGATTTATTTGGCAATAAAATATGCTATTTTCTGGTTTTTCTTATTCCAATCACTTTAGCATACTAACATTCAATTTATCTTCCATATTCCCCCCATGGGAACACCTTTCCCCCACCCGAAACGAAAAAACTACCATTTTACCACTTAAAATCTGTATTTCGGGTTTACGAGAATTAAATAAAGCATGTAAATCATTGCAAAACCAAGATTTGCTAAGAAATAGCAATAAATCATAATGCAAGTATCACACAAACAAATTTTCATCCAATAATAACATAATTATCATCATAAACTATAAAAAATCATTCATTTTCTTCATAAAAATGGTCATATCGTGTTTTTAAGTAACCCAAGACGCCTTGAATGATTGCATAACTAGAAAACGGAGCCTCCATTGATCTCAATCCAATCTTGCTCATCAATCTTTAGCATCTCCATCAATCTTCATCACCACTTCGTTCATTCTCCTTCCCCGGTTTCTTCATCAAGATGGTACACATGAATAGCCCATAGGAAAGAGAGAGAGGGAGGAGAGAGAAAGACTAGAATCTGTTCTCTTCATCCACACAGCCATTCCACGTGCGAAGGGCAGTGATAGAACCAGCAAAGAGAGAGAAGTTGCCCCCCATTGTTAGTTGGATAGGGTCTTCACAGCCTGCAATCACCATGATCATGGATCATGGCGCATTTTTCGGCGCCTTCCTACCACGCTTCTTCACCAGGAAATCACGTTTTTTCATCTTCTTGGTTGCATAAAATTTAGGGGGGGGTCAAGGCTCCAAAGGGCACCCCCCCTTTGGTCCTCTTAATGTCCACCTCTTCAAATCTTGCCAATTTGTGGCCACTTCCCCGCCGTGGCTCCGATTCGAGCTCTTAAAAAATCCTGGGCAGTCTGGCTTGACATCCCGCATTGACTGGCAACTCCTGACATCCCACACGGTAGTTGAAAAAATTATAAAAAATCCACAAGTGTCACTGGGGCGTCTTTTAAAAGTCGTCTTTCACTTGGTGCTTAAAATCATCCTAGCCGAAGCTACCGCCTTCAATATTAATTATTTTTCCCCTAAATTCTGGGTTTTTTGGCAATTTTTAGGCACATCGCAGGCTCAAAACTCCGCTCTCATTGGCGACCACGGGATAGGGCGACTCAGCCTGTCAAATCCCATAATAGATTTGCACGAAACAACCAAAGGAAGCATCAAGCTGATACAAAATAGATACATACTAAAACATAGCACAATGCTCACTCTACCCCCTAACAAAACCAAGGCATGACATCCACAATGAGTAGGCCTAGCATAATCTGATAGAATGTCCGAAGCTAGTCACTAACCGACTGCTCCAACACGGCCAAACTAAAAAGAACTATCAAAGAGGTCGCCCTAAGTGGTGGTCTGAACTACCTACCTAACAAAGGACAACACAACCAGGAGCTCCTACTAGGCGAGGACTCCTATAGCCTGATCAAGAAGTATTTTCTTTTAGTACATTTCTTCTTTTAGGTTTTTATTTTTCCATACTCCGGCATGTAAAAAGGAGGGAGCTGAGCGTAGTGACCCAAGGAGAATAGGTCATCGGCCTCAGGTCCTATCTCGGTACCCAAGAACCTACCAAGCCCTCGCGAGGCGACACGTAATCCTTTTCTGACTCTCACTTTTATTTTTGCTCCAACCTTCCTTACTTTCTTTTTTCCAGCAAGATGCCACCCCTAGGAAGTCAAGGCATCGGCCCCGGGTCTGACTCGTCCCCAGGAACCTACCAGGCCTTTGCAAGGCGATGATCAATTGCTTATAAATTTTCATTTCATTTCATTTCTATTTTTATAGAGGTTAGAACCCCTTTTTACACACCTTTGTATATATTTATTTTCTTTTAGATATTCAGGGTTATTTTTCTCTATATCATCATCATTATTTTTCTTCGACAGGCTTCTCTAACTACCTCACAACTAGCAAGAACTCCTAGAACGGCTACCTAGCAAGCTAGCACAACAGGGTCACTAGAACTACCTTCTAAAACAAGTCTTTCAATGCCTCTGGCAATGTCATTATAGGAGGCAATGACTACACAGACCTCCCTCAGACATACCTAACCTAAATCTAAGACTTCATGCCTTGGACGCCAGTCCCCAACAAGAAAAGAAAATCCCCTACAAGTATACATACACATATAGCATAAAAACACGGTACTGGTAAAGGAGAGATATCACCTGGATAGGGCCATGAGAAGCTTCCGTGTGACATAGGCTCATTCCAAGCTCTTCTTTAAACCTGTCTAACACAGAACTAAAACAAGAAACCATTAACGGCACCCGTATACTAAACAGACAACTGACTCTCTTGGCCTAACGAAATAAATCACTTCACTACAAAATGGATCGGCCCTCTTGGCCTAATGAAATCAAACATAATAGCACCTACACATCCCTCCCCGAAATAGTACAGATATACAATAATATGCTCCTTTCCAAGGAGAAAAAATAGGACTCACAGCCCTAAACTAAATGCATAAGATTATGACCCATCCCTCCTGTATATATAGCAAGAGGCGTACACATAACATGTTGTCTAATTAGCCTATGGATCCAAGATAACAACGGTACATTGGTCTCGGCTACTCTTTGCATCACCCATATCAACCATCGCCTGCCATACATTGCATGCTCTGATAACATTCCCCACAAGTGACCGAGTTCTCTCTGATGATAGCAATATCCAAACTAGTACCACAGTTGAAGAAAATGTCTTCTTCATAAGCAAGGTTTGCCAGTGAATCCACAAACTGATTCCAGTAACGTGGAATCAACTGAAAAGACACTCTCTCAAACTCCTCAAGTAGGGTCATCGCAGTTCAATGATACATACAAAGGATGGGATTCCACACTGTGTATGTCCCATTTAGCTGATTCAGGATCAACTCGGAATCCTCTTTTACTAACGACCATTGAATACCACCTTGTTTGGCAATATGTAGTCCCATAATCAAGGCTTTATACTCCGCCATATTGTTAGTGAATCCTACCCCGAGATAAGCAGCTAACTTCATCGTAACTCTACGTCGGGGATCTCGGATTACTACTCCAACACTCCTTTTTTTATTAGGGCCCCTGGATGCTCCATCAAAATATAATGTGTACGTCCACAATGGGTTTACACAGCCTGCCATCACAAACTCCTCTATTCATAATTATGATAGTGAAAATTTAACATGTTTAGAGGGTGAATTGACGGCTCCATCCCACCTTCTTCATTGAACTCAACAGGGATACTTGTCAACAGTCATAAGCAATGATGGTAGAAGACTTTGATCTCCTACACAAAGGTTCTGTCTTCTTGCTCAATCACCTTATATCCTTTGCTCCACCAGATGAGTTTCCCCTGATGGTATCTTTGCTCCAGATATGGGTGCTCCAAATAAGGAATTAACCACCCTATCAACCAACTTTAAGCTCTTTTGCAGGTCTCAAATCAGCTCCAGCATGGACCTGCAATGCATTTTTCCAGATTAGCATACTTAGAAATAATAAGGTTTAATCTTATTAAGATTAACCTTATTTTTAAATTCTACTCCCTGTAGATCAGCTAGTAGAGCCATAGACCTAATTTTTCCTATCCTAACAATCTTGTAGAGGCCATCCCATCTAGGTTCCAGTTTCCCTGGAAATAGCTCCCTACACGCATCATAGTACATAACTAATTGCCATTTTTTAAATGTATACTTCTTCACTTTAAGGTCGTGCAACTGCTTCATCTAACGTTTAGCTATCTCCTAATGTAATAAGCTCTACAATTTCAGCTCATCCAAGTGGGCTATGGTCATGAAATGTTCAAAGAGTTAATCCTCATCTCCCAAAGAGTGGTTAATTGCAAACCGTATGGTTGGCAACTCGATTTCGAGGGGTAACACACACTCTTCCCCATAAACTAATTTAAATGGAGTATGGTCGGTAGCTCGCTTGAACATTGTATTGTACGCCCATACTGCCACATACAACTTCCTGTCCCAATCTCATTTCTTCTCTGAGACTATTTTAGACAAGATACCCACAAGGTGCTTATTAGTGCTTTCGACTTGTCCGTTTGCTTGCAGATTATAAGGGGTGGTTTTATTATGCTTGATTTTCCAAGCTTTTGATCACTTTATTCAAAAAGTGGGTTCCACGGTCCTCTGACACTAGTTCCTTCGGTGGACCAAAACGGTAGATAATATGCTCTAAAAGAAAACTTGCAGTCTCTTTTGCATTGTCCTCCCTCGTCGCTCGCGCTTCTAACCATTTCATAAAATAATCAGTTGCTACTATAATGTATCTCTTCTGGGTAGTAGATGACGGGGTGATAGGACCCACAAAGTCAATGCCCCACTTCTCAAATGGAAGGATAGCCATGATAGGCGTAAGTGGGCGTTTCCTATTCTCTTTGATGTCATGTCTTTGATAGGTATCACATCTCTTAACATACTCAAAGGAATCTTGGAAGATGGACGGCTACCAATATCTAGCTCTTAAAGCTTTCTGTGCCATCAACCGTCCAGCAAAGTGCCCTCCACATGCAGAGTCATGGCACTCTTCCAAAATGAAAGGAACCTCGTCAGGCATTACACATCGGCGGTAGATATCATCAACACCCTGCCGATATAGTGTTCCTGCGATCAACAAAAACTTCAAAGCCTGTTGTCTGATTTTCCTCTTTTTTGATTTTGATAAACCAACTCCAGTCTCTCCTGTTGATAGATAATGTGTGATAGCAGCATACCAAGATGGAATAGAAGCTGTGTCAATTTTAAACATTTCTTCAATATCACTTCCTTCAGCCAAAGTCTCTTTCAACTCCTCAAAATCCACAAGGCACTCCACAATCCCCTACAACCTCGGTGGCTTACTCTTAATCTCATAATCGGACTCCTGCAAAGTGATTAACCACTTTGCCAGACAATCGAGTAGTTATAGCTTGTTCATAAGCAATCTAATCCCTTCCGCCTTCGTATAGAACACTACCTTCTCATAGAGGATATAGTGCTTGAATTTTTTAGTCACAAAGACCATTGCAAGGCACAACCTCTCCATGTAGGTATAGTTAATTTCTGATATTCCCAATTTTCGACTAGCAAAAGCTATCGAATGATACCACTTTTCCTCCCAGATTTAGGCTAAACAATAGCTGATACTATGCATAGTGGCTGCTGAAAATATGTAAAATACTTCGCCTCTTTTAGGTGCTTTTAGAACTGGTGCTTTTACTAGCTCCTGTTTCACATCCTTGAAAGCTACCTTACAAGGGTCGATCCATACAAATAGACAACTAAAGGATAATAAGTTCGTTAATGGCAACGTCCTTTCTACCAAGGCATTTATAAACCTCCAATAGTACCCTATCGATGACAGAAAGCTATGTACCTCTTTTGGAGTGCATGGTGGACTCATAGCGACTATAACGTTAATCTTTTCAAGGTCGGTTGTTGCGATTTCTATTGAACTGACCACATGGCCTAGCAATAGCCCATAAGGCACTCCAAAGACACACTTCATGTTGAGATATCGAGCTCCACTCGTGATATGCCAAGGTGACCGTTGTGCATTTATGTCATCGACTTGTTAGCTGCAGATGCGGTTGGTACACAGCCCATGAATAATAGCTAGATGACAGCTATCCTTATCTACTCTAGTTCATGGCTCAGTTAGTATGCCACCTTAGTTAGTTGAGTTTGGTTTGAGACCCATATATAGGGTTCTTCTATTTCTTTGTACTAGAGTTCTTTTGGCTTACATAAACTAAGAAGAGGAAAACTATTTTCAGCCTCCACCTTTGTGTGTATTCCCCCATTGTTGTAAGCAAGAAAGCTACAAGTGAGACTCCTTCCTTCTCTCCCACAATCTTGACATGGTATCAGAACCTTGTTCATGGTAAGGAGCTCAAGAAAACGAATCAAGTTCGCAGTGTTCTGGTAAGAGGACCAATGTTGCTTTCATTTTTCTATTTTGGGAGCAAGTCTCTGTAGGTAGCATAGCCGGAAAGTGCAAGAGTGCATTGTCTTAGATTGAGACGTCCTTCGCGGTGTAGCAAGAGTTGCCTTGTTTTTTTTATTCGAGGCCATTTCGAGGCCTATTTTGGAGGTGAAAGTTTTCCGCACGCACTCAAGAAAAGGCCCAGTTTTTTGCTGTGTGATCACTGTTCTACAGGTCAGTGAAAAGTTACCATAGAAATTGCGTCGTATGCTTGTGTGCAGAGACATTGGGAGTTACAGAATCATCCTTGTTGCCTGTTGATGCAAAATCGTCACTAGAAAGTGACTATGTGGTCAAATACCACTTTCCTCAGTTTTGCAGATTTGCCCTTGTGAGACTGAAGCTATGTTTTTTGTAGTGATAGAATTTTTTGCAGTGTTTTGTAATGGCTTCTGATTCTCTTTCACAAATTATCATTGAAAAGCTTGACAAGAACAACTTCGAAGCATGGAAGTTTAGAATGACGAATTTCCTTATGGAAAAAGGATATTGGAAATTCGTTGCAGGAAATGAAGAAGAACCAGTTCTTCCTAATGTTCCCACTCAACAGCAAATGCAGGCATTTAAAGGATGGCATGAGAGAGCTAAAAAAGTTATGTACTGGCTGTCCATCAGTATTTCAGACTCTATGATTGTGCATATTCAGGATGCAAGTACGCCAAAGGAGGCATGGGATACTTTGTCAAAAATGTATAGCACAAATACGCAAGCTAGGAAAATTCAACTCAAGCAATAGTTACACAATGTGCAAAGAGAAAGTATGAGCATCGATGACTACCACATGAAGGTGAAGAAGATTGCAGATGCACTTGCTTCCATTGGGTCGCCAATGGAAGATGATGATTTAGTTTTTGTGACCTTGAATGGTCTAGGAAAGGATTATGCATAGTTCCGAACATCTATTTCCGTCCGTGAAAGATTTCCTGATTTTGAGGAGTTGATTGCTCTTTTAATTTCTGAGGAGCAGAGAAATGGTGGTGCATCTTCTTTAGGAGGAACTTCAAAAGAAAGTGTCTTCTACTCAAATGCTGGAAGAGATAGAGGCAGAGGTAGAGGAGGCCAATCTGGAGGTTGTGGTAGAAATCAGAATATGCAGCAAACTCAAGAAAACCAGTCCTATGGAGGAGGACGTGGTAACTCTAGAGGCAGGGGGAGCCAAAGAGGTCATGGTGGATGGCAAAGAGGCCAAAGTGCAAACATCAATGTTGAATGCTACTACTGTGGTAAAATGGGTCATATGGCTAAAGACTGCTATAAAAAGCAGAATGACATCATGAATGGAAAATTGCAACAAGGGAATTATGCATCTTCTAGTAGAGAGGGTGATGACAGAAATGAGCATTTGTTTATGGTACAGCACATGACCAATTCTATAACAAGTGCAGAAGAAAGCAACGATGTGTGGTATGTTGACTCAGGTGCATCAAACCACATGATAGGTCATGCAGAATGAATGCAGGATGCAAGGAAAATGGAAAAACCAGGATTTGTGGAGACTGGTGATGATACTGCACATCCTATTGTGCAGATTGGAAATTTTCCTTTGTCTATGCAGGATGGGAAAAAGAAATACATGTCGGATGTATTTCATGTCCCGAATATCACCAAGAACCTGGTTTCTGTTGGTCAAATGGTTGAGTAGGGATTGCAGGTCAGATTTAATTCTCATGGATGCTTTGTTGAGGATATGAAAAATAAAGGTCGCTTGATAGCAAAAGGAAAGAAGAAGGGCAGAATGTTTACGTTGGATGCAGACATGCCTGAATTGAGTGCAGCAATGTTTGCATATGGGACTGGTGTAGTTGTAGATATTGATATCTGGCATAAATGCATTGGTCATGTTAATGTACAGCGATTTAAATCCATGCAAGCCCAAAATATTGTTGCAAGATTGCCTAAATTCAAGGTTGCAGAAATACATAAGGTATGTGAAGCCTGTCAGTTTGGAAAATAGGCAAGGAAACCATTTCCTAGACATGTTCAAGAGAGTAAGAAGCCATTGGAATTAATCTACTCTGATGTGTGGAATACTAAAGTTGCATCTCTTAGAGGATGTCATTATTTTGTCACTTTTATTGATGACTATAGCAAAAAATTTTGGGTGTATTTTATGAAAAAGAAAAGTGAAGTTTTTGGGCATTTCAAAACTCTTAAAGCTATGGTTGAAAAAGAAATAGGCCTGCAAATAAAATGCCTAAGGTCAGGTGGAGGGGGAGAGTACCTCTCAAATGAGTTTGCAAGGTTCTTGCAGGAGCATGTCATAAAGCAGCAATATTCATGTAGTCACACCCCACAACAAAATGGAATTGCAGAAAGGAAAAACAGGCATATTGGAGAGGTATCTCGTGCCATGCTCAACGAAAAAGACTTGCCAGATTTTTACTGGGCTAAAGCAGTTGCTACAGCAGTCTACATAATGAACAGGACTCCCACTGTAGCAATACATGGGATGACTCCAGAGGAGAGGTATACTGGTAGGAAACCAAATATTTCTCATTTCAAGATTTTTTGTTGCATTGCCTATGTTCATGTGCCAGATGAGTTGAGATCCAAGTTGGATCCAAAAGCTGAGAAGTGCATCTTTATTGGTTACGCAGCAGAAAGGATATAGATGCTATAACCCTTCTACTCATAAGTTTACAGTGAGCAGAGATGTTGTTTTTTATGAGATGAGTAGCTGGTATAAACCAGTAAATGTGATTGATGATGTAGATGCACAAAATGGTAATGCTACACAGAATTCACAGCAACAGTCACAAAATATTAGTGGACCTAGAGTGTCCTCTAGCAATGGTTCAAATTCTTCGCCATGGACAGGCAGATTGAGATCAGGAGAATCTCCTCAAAACAATGCAGATAGTGGTATGCAGGTTTCACAAAAAGAAAAAGAGAAGGTAGATCAGCCCATGTTTGATGTGAATGCAGGTCACTCTTATGTGGATGGTGAATCCAATGGCTCAGAACAGAGCATTGATGATGAGTTGGGTATTCCTTCTATTGTTACACCTGGAGTAAGGAAGACCAGGGATGTTTTGAGAGCACCTGGGAGTGAACCTACTTTGCGCAGGTCTACCAGAGCTAGGTATCCTGTGGATAGGCTGAAATATGATGGATTTACAGGCATTCACTATGCATATATGGTCAAAGTGATACAGGAACCAGAACCCACTTCTTTTGAGCAAGCCATGGGAAAAGAAAAATGGGAGAAAGCCATGGATGCCTTGGAAGCAAATACTACATGGGAATTGGTATCTTTGCCTAAAGATAATAATGGAATTGGTTGTAAGTGGGTTTATAAGGTGAAACACAATGTAGATTGTTCTGTGAATAGATACAAGGCAAGATTAGTAGTCAAGGGGTATGCACAAACATATGGCATTGATTATGAAGAAACATTCAGTCCAGTTGCAAGGATGGCAACCATAAGAGCAATCATTACTATGGCTACATCAAAGGGATGGTCTTTACATCAGATGGATGTAAAGAATGCCTTCTTGCATGGTGATTTGCAAGAAGAGGTCTATATGGAGCAGCCACCAGGTTATGTGCATGCTGTTTATCCTGAGTTTGTTTGCAGGTTGAAGAAAGCCTTGTATGGCTTGAAGCAAGCACCTAGAGCATGGTCTGACAAGATAGGACAGTATCTTGTCACTATTGGCTTTCAGATTTCCAAGGCAGATTTTTCACTTTATGTGAGAAAAACAGAGAAAGATATTATGCTATTTGTCATTTATGTTGATGATTTGATTATGACAGGTGACAGTGATGAAGATATCCTTCATGTGAAAATGCTATTGAAGCAGAAGTTTGAGATGAAGGATTTGGGAAAGTTGCATTATTTCTTGGGCATTGAGGTGATTAGATCACCAAGTGGGATATGGCTCTTGCAGAGATAGTATGGATTGGACATGCTGTCCAAATATGGGATGATAGGCTGTAAGCCTATTTCAGTTCCTTTGGAGCAGAATGTGAAGCTGAGCGCAGATGCAGGTGAGCTTCTCGAAGACCCTACTATGTACAGACGCATAGTAGAAAGTTTGATTTATATGACTATTACTTGGCTAGATTTGAGCTATGTTGTTGGATTGGTAAGTCAGTTTATGCAGGCTCCAAGAAAACCGCATTTGGATGCAGCTAGACGCATACTTAGGTATGTGAAGTCCACATTGCAGTATGGACTATTTTATGAGAGTGGGGTTTAGATACAGTTGCATGGATACACTGATGCTGATTGGGCTGATAGTATTTTTGATAGACGATCTACTAGTGGATATGTGTTCTCTTTTGGGAGTGCTATAGTCACTTGGAGCAGCAAGCATAGAGGCTGAGTACAGGGGTGCAGCAATGGCTGCATGTGAGGTAGCTTGGTTGCATAAGCTACTTTATGATATGCATCAGCCTACAGATGGGCTAGTTGTCATTTATTGTGACAACATGAGCAGTATACACTTGGCCAATAACCCAGTCTATCATGCTAGAACAAAGCACATTGAGGTGCATTATCACTATGTGCGAGAGAGGGTTTTATTAGGTCTTATTGATCTAGTTTATGTCAGCACAAAGGATCAGGTAGCTGACATATTCACGAATGCATTGGGTGCAGAGAAGCTACGCAAGTTCAGAGACCTGCTTGGTGTGCACGAATTGGAATTGAGCTCGAGGGGGAGTGTTGAGATATCGAGCTCCAATCGTGATATGCTAGGGTGACCGTTGTGCATTTATATCACCGACTTGTTAGCTGCAGATGCGGTTGGTACACCGCCCATGAGTAATAGCTAGATGGCAGCTATCCTTATCTACTCTATTTCGTGGCTCAGTCAGTATGCCACCTTAGTTAGTTGAGTTTGGTTTGAGATCCATATATAGGGTTCTTCTATTTCTTTGTACTAGAGTTCTTTTGGCTTACACAAACTAAGAAGAGGAAAACTGTTTTCAGTCTTCACCTTTATGTGTATTCCCCCATTGTGCAAGCAAGAAAGCTACAAGTGAGACTCCTTCCTTCTCTCCCACAATCTTGACACTTTCGTGGATTAAGAGCGATACAAAATTATCTGTAGTGCTCAAAGGACTTTCTTAAGATAATCAGCATCCTTTCCCTTACAGTGGCTACCCCCAGGTCATCAATAAACACTTTCAACTCATTTGGGGAGATGTCACCAAAGGTCTTGTCTGTTGTTCATTGCCATGAGCCAAGGCACATTGCACAAACCAAAGGCCATCACATGATACGCAAAAGTACCAAAGACAGTAATAAAAGTTGTTTTCAACTTGTCCTCTTCTACAATTGCCATCTGGTTGTATCCTGCAAAGTAATCCATAAACGAATATATTTCCCTAATCGCTAATTGATCCAAAATCTGGTCAATAAATGGCAACAGGTAGTAATCCTTAACCGTCTACTTATTCATCTCTCTAAAATATACACATAGTCGGATCTGGTTGTTTTCTTCTTCCTGATGACAATGGTGAACACCATTCTGTGTGCTGTACATGCAATATTAAACCAGCATTCCGTAACTTCTACAACTCTTCAAACAGCCTGTCCCTTAATTCAAAAGGCATAAGCCTTACCTTTTGACGCACAGGACGATTGCCTTCTTTTAGAGGAATAGTATAAATAGCCAGGTTGGGAGGAATGCCTCTCAGCTCATCATAACTCCAAGCAAAAATGTCACGGAATTCTTGAATCAAGGACACATAGTCCTCCCTTTCTGCTGAATTGAGCATATTGGAACCTAATTTAATTGGTTGCGAATCATTCGGCGTTCCAAGGTCCAACTCAATCACATCCGCGTCTCTTATCCTATCTTGTGGTTCTATCGACTCATTTAGAGTTGTCTGACAAATATCCTCTGTAGTGGACCCCTCTCTAGATTCGTCACTGGATGATGTCTGAGTACCGGATGGATCATTTGTTGTTTCTAATTCAGTAGAGGATAAAGGAGCTCTCTCGCTCTGAGGAGAGTCAGGGTAAACATCGACCATTACTCGATTAGCACCTCTACCTAGAACCACTCGACTGGTGGGTATATCGACTTGACAATTTGTTCGTAAGATCCAAGGCCTACCTAGCAAGACTCAATAGCTAGGATGTCCTGCAAATCTTATCACCCTAAAGTCCAAGAAGCATTCTACACTTGCAAATGTAACATGGACTTTAGTAACGCAACCCTCTGGTTGCCTTAGACTATCATCAGCCATTCTAAGAAGGGTGGAGCTATCTTTTTGGATGCCTAGACCCAGCCTCTCCATCAACTCTGAACTCATGATATTGATGGAGGACCCAGTGTCTACAATAGCATGTTCTACTAATATTCCATCCATGTATGCTAGAACCCTAGGGCAATTCTTTTCAACATGATCAAACCAATCTTCCCCTACTTGTGCTATGACCAAAGGTTCTACAATATACCCAATATGCATTATCTTCTTGAATTCCTTGCATACTCCTGGAGATAATTTAATCAACTGTAAGAGGTTTACATCTGGTTTGACTTCGCAAAGAGAACTTGCTAAATCAAAATCATGATAGGTAGCCAAAGCTCTCTTTTCTCGCCACACCATCCTTTCTTTTGGTCTTGGAACCGGCTTTGGTGCTTCTCTTTTAGCTCTTGCCTTCTTTCTTGGCACTTCCTCATCCTTCTTAGGATCGACTTTTTTGTCAACAGGCCTTAGAGGTCCACCTTCCACGCCAGGATTCAGGACTTGCGTCCCCTTATCCCCTTGCTTAGGGTTTTCCTCGGCCAGTTTTGCATTATCTTTATCAACCTCTTTAGCCTTTTGGCCTCTTGTCACGGCTCTTAGGTTAGAGGTTTCAATAGCATTGATGCGTACAGCCTCAATAAGGCTGACTCCATTGCCTTGTGGCAACTCCTCTATAGTGTTCTTTCCCCTTTGATATTTTTCTCAGATTGATAAGGGCCATAGCCACCCTTCACATAAGTTACAACGTGAACGAAACTTATGAGCGATATTAATCACTAGTATTAATGTGTATAGTTGGATGGTCCAAAAATATTAGATTTTGAGAAAAACTAGTATATTTTAGATATTTTAGATATTATCTTTAAAAAAAGATATGGAGATTTCTAGAACTGGATGCCATTTAAAAGAAAAGACAAGTGATGTTTTAGTTAGTTTTGGAAATTTTATAAAAAGAAAAATAAAGAAAAGTGACTGGTGTGAATGCAGTCTACAGGCAGTAGACAACACTTTGAACAAAGAAAAGAAGAAGGAGTGAATTGAGAGCTTTCTAACCAAGTTTCTTGGCATTTTACCCCCCTTTTGGCACTCATCACAATGCTTGACAAATTGCTTGGCGTCGCGAAAAAGTGTGGGCCACCATAGTTGGGACTGTAGCACCTTCCGTGCTGTCATGTCTCCACTAAAGTGTCCTCCTGCAATGCCGCTGTGCACCTCTGAGAGCACATCGTGCATCTCATGCTCACACATGCACCTACGCAACAATCCATCTTGCCCCAGCCTATAGAGTTGGCCTGCAACCAGCTAGTAGGGCTGGATCTTCAGGATCAAGCACCTAAGTCATGCCTTTTCTATTGGTTGCTTATGTAATCCGTGCTCGAGCACTTGGACTATGTCATCTGCCTAGTATGGCGTCAGATCAGCCTTAAATAGATCTCTCTCGCTGGACAAGTGGAATAAGTGGGCATCAGGTAACTTGTCAATGATGCCCTGTCCAGCAGCTTCTCCTGTGGGTATACGGGACATGTGATCATCCATGTAATGATGTTTTCCCTTTCGTACCACCATGGAGAAATCGAACTCTAGGAGCAGGAGGAGCCATCGAGCTATGCGTCCTGTAGCACAAGGTTTGTTTACTAAATAGAGCAGGGCTTGATGGTCCATGAAGAAGATGAAAGGTGTGGCCAATAGATAATGCCAGAATTTCTTCACGGCGAATACCATAGCTAATCCCTCCCTTTCTTTTGTCGAATAATTCATCTCCATCTCAGTGAGTTGTCTGCTAGCAAAGCTCACTGGGTAATCTAAGTTATGCTCACCAGGTTGGCACAACACTGCCCCCACAGCAAACTTAGAAGCATCGATGTGTACGTGGAAGGTAATGGTCCAATCTGGGGCTCGTAGAATTGGTGATGTTGTCAGAGCCTTTTTCAATTCTTTGTATGCCCGTTGGCATGCCTCGGTCCACTCGAAGACAATCAGCAGCTTGTACAATGGCATGGCGATCAGCACGTAGTTCACCACAAACCACCGATAGTATCCTGTGTGACCTAAGAAGCATTGAACTCCCTTGTAATTATTGGGGGTGGAAGGTAACAGTAACTTGACCTTTGAGAAGTCAGTGGCAATGCCGTTCTTTGACACCACGTGTCCTAAAATGCATCTATGCTTCACCCAAAACTGACACTTCAAGGGGCTCAAGGAGAGAGGATATAAGCGGCACTGTTCAAAGACTGCACGGAGTTTTTCTAAGTGTTTGATCCAGGTCGAATGGACACACAGATCGTCGACAAAGACCTCTAACTCCTTGCGAAGCATGTCCTTAAAGATGGTGCACATGAGACGTTGAAAGGTGGCGGGGGCATTGGTCAACCGAAAGGGCATGACTATGTATGCAAAGATGCCCCACTCAGTGGCAAAGGCAGTCTTGTGCCTGTTTGCAAGATGCACTTGCACCTGGCTGTACTCTAAGAAGCCATCCAGAAAACAGTAGGCTTTCTTTCCTGCCACCCTCTCAAGCATGTGCTCGGTGTACGGCAAGGGATAGTTGCCTCTCTTCGTAGCAGCGTTCACCTTCTTGTAATTGACACATACTCGAATTTTGCAGTTCTTCTTCATCACAATGACTATGGGTGATACCCAGTCTGTGTGCTCAATTTTGTAAATGAATCCAGCTCTCATCAGCTTGTCAATTTTCTCTTTGATAGCATGAGCGTGTTTTGGATTCATGGGGTACGGTCGCTGCTTAACCAGTGTTGGATCCGACGTCATGGATATGTTGTGAGTCACAACACTCAGATCCACCCCCCGTAGCTCTTCTAAGGACCAAGAAAATACATCTATGTACTCTCATAAGAGAGTGACAAAACTCAGCTCTTCTTTACCAGTCAAGTCATTGGCAATGAACACTGGTCAGGGTGTCTCCCCTTCCAAGGCTAGGTTTACCTTCTAGACCTTGGTTGGTCCTTCGATTGGTTCACTCGTCTGCCCTTGACGCTTGGCACCCAGCAGAACCACTACCCTATCCCCTTTTTTGAATCTAGTGAAACGTTTAGGGAGGTCCTGCGGCTTTGGTTGTTCTTTTGATCGTGTATCCCTGGGGTGCTTTGCCTTATCCTGCCTTAATTGTCTACATCTCAGGTGGACGGGTAAGTCCCCCTTGGTGCATCTGGTCATGGGCGGCCTAGGGATCTCTGGGTCGCTATCCGAAGTTACTTCTGATTCACAGTCAAACCCTCCATCTTCACTAGAAGAGGTGGTCTCCCCTCGTGGCCGTAGCTCAGATGGCGATTTGGTTCTAAGTATTGATGTCGTTCTTGATTGGGCTAGGTCTGCTTGCTCAAGGTCTATGGCTCCTATGCATTCCAACCACGCACGATCACATTTCATGCACATGACTCCTTGCTCTAGTCTAAGGGCCTGCCTTTTCTACAGCTTGGTGTCTGCTCGTATCTGCTCAATTTCTCGTCCTTCAGTGTCGTATTCTATGGTATCCACTTCACCCTCGCTCTCATCACTGAAGGATTGGTAGTCTTCGTATTCATCGCAGGAATCCTTGTCATTCGACTACTCGTCGTCTCCTAGGGCTTGGTATGCCTCGTGTCGTTGGTCAGGAACCAGGGCCCAGTTATACATGAGGTTCAACTCGTGCACCCTGGTCCATTGCCACTTGGAATCCTCCAAGAGATCCTGGAGTGGTTTGAAGTTGGCAGCTGGGTTGCCAGCTAGCTGGTCCGTTAGGTATCCCAGTACCCCCTAGAGTTCCCTTTTTTTGGATGGCACTTGGAAGGTGACAGGCTTAGGCTTTCCATGGAGGCTTGTTGCCATCATGTAGACTGGTGTAGAGAGTGCTTCGTTGGTCTTGCGGATTGTTTTGATGGCCTACTCATATGCCTCATGGTCTGATAATGGTAGGTCAATTGCAGCGAGGACGTGCATCCAATCCTGCTCATCATCTGGGCACGGGATATACTTGGTCAAGGACCCAAAGGGCTTCTTGACCTAAGTGTTCCCCTTGAGCATAGCAGAGATGGCGTCTAGGTCGACTGGTAAGGTCTTCCAGGTGTCCATCTCTATTCTTACGGCATCAGTTCTATTGCCAAGGAAGATCAAGCCGTTACCCCAATCTTCGATGACTCTAGCATTGCGCATCCAGGGTCGGCCTAATAGGACATCGTAGTCCACTCCCTTCATGACTATAAAGTCGACAGAGAACTGGACACCTGCGATCTTCACTAGCCAATTCTTCAGTACCCCAAATGGCTTCACTCTCATACCGTTTGCTAGCGTGACGTTAAACCTGGCAGCTTTGACAGGCGGGTTTCCCCAAGTCTGCAGCACTGCGTGGCTAAGCACACTAACCTCGGCTCGTGTATCTACGATTCCCTTCCTTGTTGTGTCACCCAGGGCTAGGACTGACAGGACTGCGTGCATCTCAGAGCCTTCCCAAAAGGCATTGATGTGCAAAGATTTAGGCACGCTGTGCAGCGTCAAACTTGGCAATGGTGTTTCTGCATCCTGCCCTCGAGGGTCTGCAGCGACATGCTTTTGTGATCCTTCGACACACTGCTTAAGGTCTTGACATAGGGTAGGGTGCTGCTTAAGTAGATCTCCCAGGCTAAGTGTTATCGGGGTGGTCACTAGCGTGGTCAGGAGATTGTTAGGTACTCGTCCTTCCTTTAGCCTAGACTATCTGGGCCAATGGCCGCGGCTGATCTGCGGCTCTGTTGCGTCTAGGCTTGGTCTCAGTAGCACTGCGTGTGGCATAGTTGCTTCGACTGACTTAGGTTGAGGCGGTGATATTGGCGTGCTTATGCTAGAGAGATCATCAATCTCCTCCTCTGTGATGGGTTTAGCATCTTTGAGATGCTGTTGAGCCTCCCTCACCCATTCCTTCACCTTTTCTATGGCCTCTAATTGTCGCTTGGGATGCGGGTATTCCCCTACCTTAGCATTTCCCTTTTCAGCTATCTTAGGGGTTGAAGTCTCTGCCTCCACGTCGTCTAAGACTTTCTTCCCCATGGGTAGAGTCGTAGCACTCTCGGTCTTTAGTGCAACCTTAGCTTCCAATCTCTTCTTTTTCCACCTGCGGATTTTTTTTCCTATCGAGGTTGCGTCAAGATTGCTAGGTCTTGGCAGAGAGATGCCGGCCTTCTTCGTTTGGGGTCGGGTCATAACTCACAAGGGAATGGGTGTGGCCTCCCCATCGGGGTTTTTGACATCAAACAGCCCCAATGGGATGGATGGCAAATTGGCTGAGCTAGAGGACTGTTTCCTCTTTGGGCAATCTATGAAAAGATGGGTGATCCCGCACTCTACGCACCTTTGGTTAGCTTTGCCCATGTTTTGCTGCTCTCTTTTAGGGCAGCATGATGAGATATGACCGGAGTGTCCACAAGTCCAACAAGTAATTGGATCCTGTGGCTGCCCTCCTAGGCCTCTACCCCTCCTCGTCCTAACGCCATCACCGACACGGGTCGATAATCCTTGAGGACTGCATTGCCCTCGTCGTCATGCAAGAGATAAGGGTATATGCAGGTCTCTTCATCATTTGGCTCCTCCACGTAGTGTACTGGAGCGTCGCTCGGTGGGTGGGTCACATAAGGACCAGGTGGTCTAGGAATGCCTGTAGGATTTATGTCCATTCTAGGGATGGCTAGTTTCATATCGTTAGGCGTGGGTAGAGCCAATGGGGCTCCCCTTCCGAAGAATGGCTATGGCTTGTTAGCTAGATAAGGCTAGCCGTAGGGTTGCGAGTATGGAAGTCTTCTTGGTAGTCTGCAATGTGCGATATCATGGCTGAACCTACCGTAGTTAGCACAAGGTCTTGACCTAGGGTCTTGACACTCAGCTGGTAAGTGGTTTTTGCCACAGTACACGCATTGGATGTGCGAGCGCATTGGTCATCTCAACATGTCTTGTATCTTGGCTAATTCCATCTTGACCTCAACCAACTATCTCGGTGGCCTTCCCCTTATCTTGGGATGATGGGATTGACCTCTCACTAGAGGCTGACGTTCTCTCTAAGCTTCACGGATTGGTCTCTTCTAGATTTGAGCTCCTAGAGCTCCGCTCTTTCAGCTGGTCATTGACTCTGATGGCTTCCTCAAAAACTCTAGCCGCCACGTCCCGCTACAAGCTTGAGTTGCCTGCCAACGCCTTATATAACTCCTCGTCTCGATTCCGCTGATGAATACAGTTGAAACTGCTCTGTCAGTCGGTCGCTCGCCTAGAGGGATTCTCTTAAAGAGACTTCTCACATGGGTCATGTAGTTGCGGATGTCCTCCTTCTCTTTCTGCTTGACATTCATCAAGCATACTAGCAGGTTATCGGAGTATCCGGGCTCGGCGAACCTCTTAACGAAGAGATCCTTGAGATTATTGAAGTTGGCTTGTTCCACGACATCCAGGCTTGTATACCACGTCCTACCCTTGTCGCCTAAGCAAAGCCCGAATGCTTGTGAACATTGAGTTTGGTCGTTGAGGCCATTGGCTTCGCAGACTTGCTCAAACTGCTCAACAAAGCTGTATGGATCGTCATGCGATTGGTACTTATCGAGTTGCTTGGCAACAATCAGTATTTTGGCCTGGCTCTTTGAGCCCTGGTTTGCCCCTAATCGTACAAACAAAGATGTCGCTAATGCAGTGGCACTCTGCTCTACTGCGGTGTTATCGAGTAGCTGTTTCATGAGGAGCTCGCTATATGTCAGGTCTCCTTCTAGCGCTCTCTCATGGTCTGTTTAGTTTTGGCCAGCCAAGTTCAGCACTCGCTGCACCTCATGCAGCTCCATGCTTTGCCTTTGGCTCCTAGCCTGTTGATCCCTATTATAATCAGCTATGCCTTGCAGGCTAGCCTTCTCTCCTTCTCTAGGTCTGTAATGATTGCGTCTGTTGTCCTGCCGCGGTGCTCGTACCGGGCGTGCACGTCGTAACTGCTCACCATCTACTATATAGCATTTGGGAATACACTCAAATCGAGCTCCTCATTAGACCGATAGTCTAAGCTTTCTTCCGTCATGGTCAAATTCTTGCGCCCCACTGCGCTGTCGATCAGGTTGAATAGTCTTGACAGATCCTCATCGTTGGCGCTCCTTGCTTGGTCCTACCTTGCGCTTCAATTGTTTGTCTATGTCTTAGGTCCTCTCCTATTGGTGGGTTCCTTGAGTGATTTATCTGAGTGAGTTCCTTTGAGTATTGAATATGAACCTCAATTTATGGTTACTCGGTGAGCGTGTCATTTCTCATGCACTTGTGCCCAATCAAGCTTTCAGCTTTCTTAAGTGTACTTCAAGTGTGCAGAAATTCAATGTGAGCACCGCAGGCAATTCCTTAGCGTCTTACTCACTCTCTCTCGGTTCGGGCCTAATAGGCTTTCTTGCTCAAGTACTGGCCGTTCTAGTGGGTTCTAGGGTCTGCGCTGCTTCTTACCATTCACGGGGGGGTCGATCACAGGTCCTCCGATTGGATTTCCATTCTCAACGCATTAGGTCGCTAGGCAGTGCTCCAGCACTGTCCCTCTATCCCTTGGTCTTGACTCCTACGTCCGGAACTGCCTACAAGGCGTTCGCCATGTTGTATTGGAGCGGGTTGCGCTTCCAGTTGCTCATGGGGGTCAAGTTTTGATATTTTCTCCCTTTTAAAAAAAAAAAATGTGTCCGACTCTGGGAATCGGATGTCCGATTTACCAGTGGTCGGATTCTAGTGGTCTGATTTACTAGTAGTCCGATTCTAGGAATCGGACCAGGTGGGTCTGAGTTTGAGCAGTCCGAGTCTCAGAATCGGACGGGGGTTAGGTATCCGATTTTTGAAAATCTAACAAGTGGTCTGATCGGATGGGGTTGGTCCGAGTGTTCGATTCTGGGTGGTCCGATTATGGACTGGTCCTATTCTGGACTAATCGGACCGGATAGGGTGGTCCGATTTCCGAAGTGGTCCGAGTCTGGGAAATGGACCAGACAGGGTAGTCGGATTGCTGACATGTCCTAATTCGTCCGATCAGACGGCAGTACGAGCGTCCCCGACTGTCCAAGTCGGACGGGTTGGTCCGATCGAGCGTCCGATTTTTTGAAAATTGGACACTGAATCGGGTGTTGGAGTGATGTTGGAGTGATGGGAGATAGATCTATATACCTGTGGATCGCGGATAGCAACGTCACTTAGTATCCTGATCGATCGAATGGTCGCCCAAGCTCTCTCTCTCTCTCTCTCTCTCTCACTCTCAGCTGGTTGCAAATGAGGATTCCCTTGCCCTTCCAGAACTTATAACCCTGCTGGTCGTTCCTCAGATGCTAGAGATCACTCTCCTAGCAATTCCTACATATTCAAATGCGCATTTCCTCCATTTTCCCCCTGTTTTTCCCGATTTTCTCCCTGTTTTATAGCAGTAAACCCTATGCCTCTCGGGTGTGATTTCCTACTGTTAACCTACTCTAAACACAACACAAATCAAAAGCAAAATACTGAACTAATTTCTCCATGTTTTCCAATCATCAAACAACAAGAATATCCCAAAATACTTACCTATTTTGAAGATAAAAAACACCCAACCTCCTACCTATCTCAAGCTCCGTTTCGGGGATGAATACCCTACTTTGATGCTCGATATGAGGTGCGCAAGTGCTCAAGCTTGAATCCCTTGTCCCGGCAACGGAACCAAAATGTGGGAGCTTTCACTCAACCGCAAAGACCCATGGACCACTTATTTTTTCAAGCGTTCCAAGCGAGCTCTGTGAAGGTAGATTCAAGGAGAGGTGTAGGCGGAGAGGAAGGGGTTCGAAGAAATAGAAGAGGTAGAATAATACTCATAGAAACAAATAGAAAATGTAGAAGAATACTAATACAGATGAAGCCTGTCAGTTTATTTTTGCATTATGAGAATATAAAACTCTTGTAGACAAAAATGTGTATAAAATAATACCTTCCTCTCTGTTGCTTAGATCGCCAATCTGATGCCTCTATTGGCTCCAAAACGGGGGTAAAATACTAGCACAAGTGGCCATAATTCTACTAGATCACTCCCTCTTCATCTCCCACTTCAGACTGATACTCATTGCCTAAAAACATCGATCATGCGTCACACAATTTTGCTAATCTTTCTTTTTACATTAAATCCTCTCAAAATAGTTGAAAGCTACATACTTTCTTTTACATGTTATCCTAATCTAGAAGTTTTCTATAGTTTTATGGATTTTTACAGGAGATAATATCTAAAATATCAAAAATTGGCTAAAACTTATCCAAAAATCTAATATTTTTGAACCATGGACAATAACACTAATGCCCAAAGTGGCATTGGCTCTCTAGATCTATAAGGAAGTTGCACTCTAGAGTTTTTCACATGATGTGCACGTAGCCGCACAACATCCACCCCTCCTTACCTGAACATCCTTTGGTATGTGCCAAAGTTTTACCGATCTGTAGTGTTAGAAGAAGTATCTTCTGCTATGTCAATGACTTCATCTTCTGCCTCTTCTTTTTCCTCTATGTCTTCATGCTCTTGAATTATATCCAAGTCTTCTAACTCATATGTTGAACTTTGTCTTCGTTTGAAGAGATTGATTCTTTTTCCAGCTACGGGTATCTTCATGCTTGTCCTATCCAATTTAGCCAATGAATATGTGGCATTGTCATGAACGGCCTTTACCACATACGGGCCAAACCAACGCTTTACTATCTTCTTAGAAACACTGTATTGATTATCTAGGCTACTGTCATAGACAAGCACCCAATTATTTTCTTGGATAGCTCTTGGTCAAAGTTGATGTTGCCTATCAAATATTCTTTTGTTTTTTAGTATTGATGTTTTTAACTTCTTAATAGCTGCTTGAACATCTTCAGGCCTTCTTTTTAGTTGCCATATGCGTAAAGTCAGCAACTCTTCTCTACTGATGCCTTTCTTCCAGGGTAGAAGACTCCATGTGAGAATAGATTATCCAATTGGCATAATTGGTTGTTATCTATGTATAATTTCAGCTAGCATATAGCCAGTCACTGGATTGTGAGTAGTCCAGTCAGCCCATAATGCAAAAGGTAGCATTTTAGGCCATTCTTTGATATTTCCTCTACAAGATTTTGCTGGAGCTTTGAGAATAGGTTGATGTCCTCTCTCTCTCTTTCCATTGCCTTTAGGATTGTAGGCTGATGTCAAAGCCAACTTGATACCTAACTGAGTAAAGAAGTTATATGCCTCATCGACATCCAATTCTCCTCTATCTACGGTTACCTTGCCAACACAACCATATTTGCAAAATACTTCTTCAAGCAAAAAGAGACAAACAACTTAGAGTGGTCTTGCTTGTTAAAGCTTTACAACCTTCAACTTGATTGGTTAGATCTTCTCTTGCAAGAACTAAATATCACATCTTCTATATCCCTATAGGCATGGTTACAAGATCAATAACCCATCTATATTGTATAGACAAGGGATAAGTTGATTGTAACCCATCTCGATGCTTGACCATAGAATACATGTGACACACATAAGAGGTTTCAACAAAATGCTCTATATCTCGATACATGTTCTGCCACCAGTATTTTTCTTTGACTTTAATAAAGGTTCCCCATATACCTCTATGGCTAGCCCACAAGCCTTCGTGAAATTCCTTCATTACGTGTACTTCCAAACTTTTATTACCTAAAACTCAGACTGGAGCTCCTTTCATCTTCTTTGCGTGCTTTCATAGATGCCAATTTTTAAGAAAGAAGCCACAAGCTTTCCTCTTAATATGCTTGAACTCTTCATCAGTCCAACTCTCTTTCTTCTTCATTGTGCTCAAATATTGGCTGGATTTTTAGCCAATCTTCTTCATAATCTTCTTCAAGGAAATGAACTAGAACTTGAGCAATGCAATGATCATGTTGGCTTCTAGTTGACCACCCTTCTTCCATAGATATATCTTTGATCTTTATTGCTATATGCTGATTTACAGCAGTACCTTTTCCTATTCTTACTGTACTTAATACTATACCATTAAAAATATTAGCTTCACTTGCAAGATTCAGCTTTGGGTTTGTATATGTAGCAATTGAAAAGGTACTTTCAGCAAACATGGAATGAAATTTAGCAAGTATAGATTCTTCAGGTTCATCTTCTTCCATTAACTCTTCTTCTTTGTCATATCTTGCATGTGATAGCATGTCAGCACAACTCGATTTTCCTTTCCTACAATATGCTTTAATTCACGGTTGAGAGATTTAATATATGCAATCCATCTTAGCATAGCAATGTTGGGTGTAGAGCAGTTGGCAATCATACCCAAGAGTGGAAAATAATCAGTTTCTACCACTACGAAAGCACCTATAAAGTATTCATAATCACACTTTAATGTTGGTACAACTCCCCACAATTCCCTTTTTACTTGTGCATACCTTCTTTGACGGTCATTGGGAACCTTTGCTCCAAAACAAATTGCATACATGTTACCTTCAAGGTCTTCTTGGCCATCAGCCCATCATATCCCAATGGGACTTGTATCCACAGTAAGGATGATGGGTTGACGATTCAAATAATCATCCCTTTTGAGAGTGGGGGTTGAAATTAACAACTTCTTTAGTTTGTGTACATCTAGAGTATGCCCTTTCCTCCAATAGAATCTTTGGTATTTTCTTAATAATTGATAAAGATTTTTGGCTACATGAGCAAAATGTGGTATCCATACGAGATAGAATACACATACGCCAATAAATCTTCTCAACTCTGAAATATTTGTGCATTTTTCTTGCATTATGCTAATGGAATTTATCTTGATTGGTGAAGGTTTACATCCATAGGGGCCACATAGATGTCTGACCACTAGGACCTCTTCTACTCCAAAAATCGACTTAGCTCTAGAAAGGGTAAGATGTACCTCTTCTAGCCTTGTCAAAATCCTGTCACAATCATGAATATAGTTAACTACAAATGTCATGCAGCCATCTTCATCAAGCTCCTCATTCTTTTCATTGACTTCTCATCCCTTGATAGGTACATCATCAAGAAATGGAAGAGTAAGTTGTGGAATAAAGTCCCTTAATACTTTGTGCATGTAGTTGCACCTTGTGGTAGAGTGCACATGCGGACCAATCCGGAAGGTGTCTTCATTGTGGTATTGTCTCAACTTTCTAATGAAAGCTAAAATTGGTCATGTCCTTAATATAGGTCGCCCATAGAATAAATTTCCCTACCTGCAAAAGCTTCAGCAAACTTGTCAACAATTGGACCCAAACCAACATTTTAGATTGTGACACAATTAACAGGTTATAGATCTTGAATGAATCATAAGGAACCATTTTTCTTGGGCACGGTAAACCATCAATTTGATTAAGGTGTTGAAGAAGGTTATAAAATATTCATTCTTATATTCTCATTTAGAAGTTCCAATATTTTGGGCAAATGCTCCCTTGGAACAGAAATGGGCTTGAGGTTCCAAGGCACATGTGGAATTGTAAAAATGACCATAGGAGCCACAACATTTGGATCCACACAGCCTATTTCACTTAGCTAAAATGCAAAAGCTTTTCCATATTTCATTACCATTTGCATAAAAGAGTGTTTTTCAACTGATGAAATGAAAGAATTTCCACCTATTTTGAGCTCTTTTATACTTTCAGATGTGAACTTGTGACCAGTGTTGGAAGGATCACCATGACTTGGTTGATTTGCTACCCTATCAGCTGGCCCTTCACTTTCAGGAGGCGGTGGGACTGCCACAGGCTTGAATCCACCGTCTTGTATTTTGTCTCCACTTGCGCTTCAGCCTTGTTCAATAAATCAATGTCTTCCTGCTCAAAAAATTATTGAATTGGTTGATAAAAATCCAATGTACATACTTCTATGGACTGGTTTTCAGCCTGATTTTCTATATGAGCAACTGCATATATTTCAACCAATGTGTCAGTTGTAATCAATCCAAAAAAAAAAAACCTGGAATATCTTCATTTTCAACCATCATGTCATAAGTTTTCAACACTCTTTTTACATGACATAAATATTTTCTTTAGCTTTAGTCATGGCCGGAAGAGACTTATAACAGCCCATACTATTGGTTGTACATACATACAGATTTGCAAGAGACATAGTTTCTATAGCATAAGGAGGTTCAATCTTTTTACATGAGGCATTGCCATAACCTCCTTTTACAGTAGTGCAGCTCGAAAACCCTTGAAGTCTCAGGCATTAGGAGGCATAAGATAATCATGCAATCAATCCCTGTTTCTAACACACACAGTAAGAAATTGAACAGCTCGTTCATTGTCCTTGCTTCGGATTCGAGCATAGGAAGAACCATCATCAAGAGATTTTGTTTCCAAGTGGGCTTCAGAAATGTAAGATTGCCCAAGAATGATAAGGTAACTACAAGAGCCTTGAACAAAAAAGTGAAAATTGTCTTTTATGTCTCCAATAGTTACATGCACATTAGGACATGTAGCATATAACTCTCTGGAAGAGTTGTTTGCAGCTCTCATTCCCCAACCTGGATCAACATCTATGAGCCATCTGTCGCTCTCATAGAGACTCCTTGTTGCCATGATGTTTATCTTAGAACCATGGTCTAAGAGTGCAATACATGGTGTTTTTTTTTCTCCAATCTTGACGACTGACTCCATTGTTGCTCTTACCTAATGTGTATGGGAGTAGTGACTGCTTGCGGGCTTCTTCCTCATCATGCATGAGAGGTGGGCTACCCAACTAGTTTGGACCAGTCGATCATTACATTTTTAGCCTTCACTTCTTTAATTTTTGCATCCACGCTTTCTTTATCTTTAGCTTCAATTGTTGTCATTAACTCTTTAGGTGCTTCAAGCTGAATTCCTTGTGCAGTCAGCTTCTCTTCATCTTGCACAAAGACTTGAAGAGCTTGCAAAAAAGCATGCAGTGTTTCTTCAGCATAATCACCAATATATTGTTTTTTTCTTCTGATTACATTAATAATTACATCATGAAATCCACGTTTGGCAATTCCAAGAATTTCACCTAAGGTGAACTCAATTTTACTTCCTAGAATTCATTCCTCTAGAACTTGTTTGAGATCGGTTGCAGATTCTATGCCAGACTACAATTTGTATCCTGGCTGCTTGCCTTTCTTCTTTCCTTCGGTCTTCTTTGTTTGTGGGGTGCTTCCATCTTTTGATCTAGGGTTATATTTTTAGCAAGTTTTGGTTGTTGAAGCGTTCTTGTAGTTATCCATTTTGCAGGTTGTGGTTCTCATCTTCTCATCTTCTCTTTTCTTCAATCAAGACTTCTTTATGATTGATGTCAGCCAAATGTGCAAAGTCAAAAAAAGAATCTACTAGCTCTTTCCAACTAGTTATTCCTCGAATGCACTGATTGGCGTTAGTCAAATCATCTTTGGCTACTTTGTTGCATTCCATTTGATTTAATGCCTACATCCATACTTTAGATTTCACATTAACTTTACATGCTTTCAAATTTGATTTAGTTGGCTCAATTTACAGCCCATAGGTAGCTGCATCAATTTTTGCATAGGTATTCTTTACAGCTAAATCTTCTAATCTTTTCTTCATTCGACCATTGCCAAAATTTGGCTCTAGTGGAAGACCAATTTCAACTGCATAAATTTTTTCGTCTTTCCAAAAGACAAGCTTTTTTGCTTTAGCCTCACGGAAGGCAGAACACTCCCTCTTGTTATGTTATTGGCTATCACACCAAATACAATGCCTCTTATACCCTTCTCTCATGGTCTTTGAGTTGATGATCATCCGTGTTCTTTAACTTTGACATGAATCTTCTCCACCTTGGAACTAATTTTTGTAAGATTCAAATGAAGGTAACGCATGCTTTTAATGAGTTCATCCATGACATCACTTTTAGGAGGAACAGAAGAAGAAAGAGTTGGTTGATTAGTCAAAAGAATAGGGGATTTTGAAGGTGGAACAAGCTCCATCAATGGAGTTGTTGAAGTTGAAGTAGAGTCGCATATGCTCTCTTTGAGCAATCATATTAACTGCATCAGTAACATTTGTCCATGCAGTGTTGATGATGGGACCGAAAATGGGTCGGTACTAGCTATGGTACTAGCCAGACCTCATGCACACAACAGACAACTCTACCACCACATGGCCTCGCGGGCCAGGAGCGTCTGTAATAAGTAAATGCACATAGATACATCTAATATTGCATTTGTATTTGGATAAGAGTCCAACAGCCCCTTCCCCAAAACCCCCCAAAGGGGGTATCCCACACATATTGACAATAAGTGCCATGTATCACAGACATAGGAGGCACCCCATCCGCCGATTGCCGTAGCACGACTGCAGCTCTCCTACACCTTGGGGATTGGCCCCTAGGAGCGTTGTTGTTACATATAAACACATTAGCACAAGACTCCTGTCTTTTTTTAGCAAGATCCAGGAGATACCATATTTCCTCACCAATAGATTTCCCCTAAGAAAGAAATTACTGACCTATGACAAGGGGAATCTTACCCTCTCAAGCGTGGGCCAATTATAATTCAAACAATTTCTATGCATTTCTAGGAGTTGATACCACATGTATGATCAATGCAATAGTGGATGTCTCATCGTACATAAGTAGTTATGTTTCGAAATCAACCTATGTGCTAGTATGCAAAGAGTCTTTTCATGAATTCCAACTAATACGTATATGCTTCGTTGCAAGAATCTAGCACCAAGGAGAACCTTGTGCTACTAGATCCCTTATTTCCAAATAGGCCATTTCCTAAATGCTATGCATTGAAAAAAATATCAAAATTTGTATTATTTCAGCCCTCAAACTATTGCACAAATTCATCCTCCCCCTCACCGTTTAAGTTTTCCTTCGTTGCATAGGTGTATAGAGGTTGTTTTGTCATGGTTTAATGTATAAAAAATAATAAATCACACACTGTGACAAAAAGATAGAGCAAATTGAGGCCAAACCTCATGGTTTGCCACTACCATATATCCACAGCCACTTATTATATTTTTTCGTATTTTTCTAAGGTGTATCCTATTTTTCTCTTATTTTTTCCCAATTCTCTCTATTTTTCTAATAAAAATATTGATATATTTTCAAAGCTATGACACTTGACTCTTAGAACATCAAAAATATAGATTTTATTGGCATTTTATCCCATGTGTATTGGTTTATCCCACCCGAAAATACCAGAAATCCCATTTTTCTCATAAAAATCGTGTTTTATGGGTTTCTAAAAATTATTTCCAGCATTTTGACTCTATGTTTTTTTATTTTTTCACTATGCAAGCATAGAAAAAATAGTAAATATCGTATCTACCAATTTTCACTCCATAAGAACAACATTGGCTCAATTAAATATAAAAAACAAACAATTTTCCTTTGTAAAATAGAATTACCGGTTTTTTCCTTCTTTGTGGGTTTTAAAATCCAATGCAAGACTGTAGATCAGCCCTCATTCAAGGCTCATCCCATCTTCGAACAGCCAACTCTAGCCCTCCATCGAGTCGGGAGTGATTCGGTACCATACCAGACAAGCATCCTTCAACCGGTTCTCTTCTTCATTCTTCCCACATGAATTGCCTCTTGGAAGAGAGAGAGGGAGGAGAGATAAAAAATTATTTTCATCCTCCATATCCAGGCAGCCATCTCACACGTAGAGACTAATGATAGGAAGCATAGATGGGAGGAAGATCATGCATCAAATCAGTGGGGGGTTGTTCTTCAACCCCCATAGCCTCTCCATCTTGAAACCGTTGTGCAAGCAAACATTGCTCCTTCATCTCCTTCATGCCTGAAAAAATTGCCCCCCTCCCCCTCAAAATTGTTTTCAGTTAGGGACCCCCAAAGGGAGCCCCCAAAGGTCACATCCTTTGGCCCTTCCAAAGTCCATTTCTGTTTGGCCATTTTGGCCATTGGCCTCTCGGGCATCCCCTATTCCCTGTCTAGCATCGTATTTGGCCACTAAAAAACTCTAGGCACCAATCTCAAAATCCCGCATTGGCAGGCATCTCCAGAAGTCAAATCTGACATGCCGAAAAATTATAAAATTTTCCCAACCCCTTCTCGGTGGGTCTTTAAAGCACTTTTCCGCCTTACCACTTAGGATCGTAGTGATTGTAGCTGCCGCCTTATACGAAGTCTATTTTTCCCCTGAAATTCAAAAATTTTGACCATTTTTAAGCACTTCTTGGTGTAAAAAATCATCTGTCATTGGCGACCACAGGATAGTGCGACTCAGCCTGTAATGAACGGGGATCACGGGAATATGGCATGGGAACATACCAGTCACACTAACGATATATAAGGTGTAAGAGGGTATTTTGAGGCATCACAGAATTTATCAAGAAAACTCTCTTTTCACCTTCTCTAGCTTCCATGGCTTCCTCTTCTTCTTCCTCTCTCCCTCTTTCTCTCTCTTCTTCTTGCCTTTCTCTCTCCTCTCCCTCTTCTTCTACAGTCCTTCTCTCTCTCCTTCCCCTTAGTTAGGACAGTTAGGTCTCCTTCATTACAAGTGGTATCAGAGCTTTGTCCTTGATCCTTCTCTTTCCCCATAGATTTAGGGCTCTCACAGTTTCCCACAGTTAGAAAGCTTCAGTTACATCTCTTTCACAGGTACACAAGAGTACTCAAGCAGGCTGTCAGCCCTCTTGAAGGCTGTGGCAACCTTTCTTAGAGCTTTCCCAAGAACCATGGACAAATCTGGAGGCCGGCAAACAAATTTGATAGGTCGTCACTAATTTTCATGCAAGTTTTTTAGGGTTTTGGGCAAAAAGGAGGGTAGCACAGTTAGAGAAGGCCAAAAACTCAGTTACTTTTCAAGAAGACCTTCTCTCTCCTCTTTTCCCCAAGCTACCATGGAAGCTCTAGCCCAAGAAACTCAGAAATCTTGCTCCCCACCCTCTTCCTCATCAACAATGGTTTGTGTCTCAAGGCTTTCTCCTCAGCTAGAGCATCACATTGAGCAGCAGCAAGCCAGATCTAGCCTGCCTGTGGCCCTCCAAGAGCAGCCTTGAAATTTGCGGCCCAAAAAACGGGCTGCTTCCTAGCCTGCAGGATAGCCCTCCCAGCCCTCCTCTCCTTCCTGGCTTCACTCTTGGCTCTTGGCAGCCTTCTTGGGCAGCATTAGAAGCATTTTCCTTAGCCTTTGGACTCCCCTTTACACTTCAAGAGACCCTGGTCTGGTGCAGTCCATGGTAGCCATGGAACCTTGGCATCAAGCTCAAAAATCTTGAAGATTTTGGTCTCTTCTTGGTCCCCGGGAGTCCCTCTTCAACTTAGCTCAGGATTTCAGCCATCAAGAAACATGGGAAGAAGATTACAAGCAAGATATGAAGGCATGCACTTGTGGGAAGCCATGGCTATGGAGTAGGACTTCAATTTCAGCAAGAACTCTTCATGGGAAGGTCCTCAACCATCCTGCCCCAAGCTTGACGTCACCCTTTCTTGACGGAGTACAACCATTTTGGAGCCATGGAGCATGCGGGATCAAGTGGAGCTCTCATGAAGGACTGAGGTGGCATTAGTGGCTACCTTCTTCTCCAAAAGACTCAAGGTAACCGATTCTTGGCTCTCATTCTCTCCATTTAAGCCTCTTGTTGAATCCCATCCACTTGTTTGAGAGAATGTATGAGTCCAAGTAGATAATAGGAGTCCTAGACCTTGAATGCATGCTGAGTATTAATCCCAGCATTTCCCTTTGATCTTATAGTACTAAAATGGATTTTACTCATGCTGAAGCTTCATTGCGATTATATTTTGCTTACCTATAACCCGTTTGGCTTGTTGTGAATTGGCTGAGCCAAGAAGTGATAAAAAAATCCATTATATAAGGGTGGGTTGACAGTGAGTCACTGCCGGTAAGCTCTCTATCCCTATTCCCCATTTCAATTCCATGCACTTCATAAAAAGCCCAAAATTTTGATTCCTGAAATGCATCTCATGCTGGTTGTTTAACTAATAAATGTCTACCATGTATATTCCGGGTGAGGAAAAGCTCGATGCCAGGCGAGGTGGCAAGACAAAAGAGGGGTGACCCCCCCTTGCCATCAAAGACCGTGAAGGGGTGCACAACCCGGTCCGGGGGGAACTTTTCTCACCTACCGGTGATCTGGAGCCCAAAGAATTATTGCAGGTGCAAGTACATTTGATGCAATAGCCCGAACCCTGATCACTTGAGCCTACAAGCCCCTACATGCATTGGTAATGTCACGAACCACTTGGTAATGTATGGTGGATGCAATACAAGAAGGGCAGGGTATGTAGTTATGGAAGTGGTCTCAGCAATGAGCTATGGATACAAAGGATGTATGGTTTTATGGGGCATTAAGAGCCACCATTGAGGCCCTGGATGTCTAGGATAAGACCCTCACCATTGGGATAAAGTATGCTCCTTGAGGGAGTCTTTGCAAGGTATTGCAGACAGCCAGTCCTACACAGTCAGCCCACAAAAGTTGATTACAATAAAGCCTTCTTGTGTGACTAAACATGACCTCTACAGCTTGATTTTAAGAGGCATCTTCCCCTTCGATCTAAGCTAAAAACCTCCCCATTCCGCCTTATGGTTTGGGAGATACACTCAGTTTTGTGCTCAGAGGTATTATGGGACAAGTAGCAGTCCTACACAGTCAGCCTGCAAAAGTTGATTACAGTAAAGCCTTCTTTTGTGATTAAGTGTGAGCTCTATAGCTTGATTTGAAGAGGGCATCTTCCCCTTCAATCTGAGCTAAAAACCTCCCCATTCCGCCCTACAATTTGGGAGATACACTCAGTTTTGTGCCCAGAGGTATTGTGGGATAGGCAGCAGTCCTACACAGTGAGCCCAAAAAAAATGATTATAGAAAAGCCCTGATCATTTACTATCAGAGATATTTTTACATAGCCTTGTAGAGGGGATCAAGAGTTTTCATTTAAATCAAAAATTTTGGCAATCGGATTTTCCTAGCTCAAGTTATCGTCATTTATGTAACAAGGGGTTTGGTGGACTGCACTTGGGATGGCAAGCCACAAGGGTAAAGCAAAGGCCCAGGAGGAATTTTAGCATGAATTAAGGAACTTCTATGCCTCAATGAACGATCCTAGCTCAGCCCAGGAGGATCAACCGCTTGTCTCTGCTCAACCAAACCTTATGCCAACATGAGACCCATCATGCTGAACGACATCGAGAGATGGAGCAAGGCCATAGGGAGATGGAAACCCACCAAGATCACCGTCATTCCGAGATGATGGCCAAGATGGACTTACTCATAGAGCGCATGGGCTCCCTCATCCCCGCCATTGCCCCCCCTTAGATCAACCCAAGGAGTATGTCCCTCCCCCTGAGGCTAACCGCCCTACCCCCTTGGAGACCGGGCGCAGCCCACAAGGCCTTGGTGGTACCCATGGCATTCCCCATAGCACTTATGAGATGGATGAGCCCTCCACTCGACATGATGAACCCCTCCTTCCCTCCGCCGTTACGAATCCTTCAAGCCCATCATTAGCACCCCAACTCCCAACGGAAGCTACTTGCACACTCAAGGGAATGGCTCCAATGCAAATCTTGGGCAGCATGGAATGCACGGAGTGCATGGGCAGCTTGCATATGGTAATGAGCAGCATGCACATGGCAATGGGCAGCATGCACATAGCAATGGGCAGCATGTATGTGGTGATGGATAGCATGGACATTTTGGAGAGCAAGGTCCTAATGGGCAATTTGGTCCTCATGTAATGCACGGGCAGCATGGCCCCCATGGGAATTTTGGACAGCAAGGCATGTATGGGTAGCATGTAGCACATGACATTCATGGGCAGCAAGGCCCAAATGAGCTGTGTGACAAGATTGTGTTTACAAAATTCAATTGGCAATCCTCATCCCCAGCTGAACTAGAGGAATGGACCTCTAAATTGGAAGCTTATTTTCTCATCTACTCCCGTACCGATGAGGCAAAGATCATTTTTTCCTCCCTTCATTTAGAAGGTTTTGCCCACACATGGTGGAGATTTTTTCAAAGAGAAAATCAACATTTTCATAATTGGGAAGATTTCAAGATGCATATGATCCAAGTTTTTGTCTCCCTGGTGGAAAAAGAACGCTTGACTAGGCAATGGTATCAGTTTGATCAGCAAAATCTCACCGTGAGGCAGTACACCAACCAATTTATGAACCTATCCATGTATGTTGGGGCAGTCAGTGATGAGGCCAAATTGCATAAATACATTTATGGGCTAGATGCGCATCTTTCAGCTGATGTAATGGCTCAAAAGCTAGCCACCCTATTTGCCGCCATAGAATTGGCCAAACGCTATGGTCGAAAATACCACCGCAATGTGAGTATGTAGCCCATTGCAAGACAGCAAAGATGCCCTATCAGGCAACCCCCATATGCTAATAATTATCACAGCAACAATGCAGGAAATGGCAGCCCCAAAATTTCTACTTACCCCACTTTTAATGCTGAAAGGAAATATGGCAGTTTTGGGACAGCACCACCCCCCAAAAGTGACCCAAAGTATGTTGAAAATAAGGCAAGGAATGGCTTTAGTCCTAATAGTCAAAAATTCATTCCTCCTAAAGTTGTCAAGGATAGAAAAGCCAAAGGCTTGTGCTTTAAATGTGGGGGTAAGTACACGACTGATCATGCATCCAAATGCCCCTTTAAGAATGCCACTGTCAAGTTTAATAGCATGTACGTGCTGGAAGATAGTGACAAGTTGGAAGAGGACATGCATGACAACTCTCCAATAATGACACTTGTTGAAAATGCTGAATATGAGGAGGATATTGATCCCGATCAGTTTTATGACTCACCGAACGGGTTCCCTTTTGATCCGGATGGCTGCCCCATTGATGACATGCTTGGGAATGACCCTTGGCACCCCTCATTCACCACTATATCAGCCTGCTCGATCTCCATGGATGCATGGACTGGCTCTAGGAGCCCGAACACCCTATGGGTGCATGGTAACATTGATGGAAAGAGTGTATACATCCTCATAGATAGTGGCAACCTACACAGTTTGGTGAATAAATCAACTCTTGGCCGTTTGACATGTGTTCCCACTGAATTACAGCAACCTCTTCGGGTTCAAGTGGCCAATGGAAATGAGGAAGTGAGCTCCCATGTATGCACACAAGTGTCTCTTATGCTAGCTGAAAATTACACAGCAAATGTGGACTTTCCTTGATATGGGCCCCGTGGATGTGGTATTGGGATGTGATTGGCTTCAGCAGTTGGGAAAAATCTCTATGGACTTCTCTCAGCTGTATATGGAGTTTGTAATGCATGGGCAGCTTGTACACTTGGAGGGAATCAAAGAAAATGCAGATTTTTCAGCTTATAACAGCAAGACAACTCAAAAAAATTTTCAAGAAACGCTCCCAAATCTTTGTCTTGCATTTGCATAAGGATAATGATGACCAACACACCTTGGGGAAGCAAAATGCAGCACTAAAATCGCTTTTGGCTGAATATGAGGACCTATTTTAGCCCCCCACTACCCTTCCTCCTCAAAGATTAGTGGATCACCCGATTGACTTGGAGCCCCATGCCAAGCCCATCAATAAACCCCCATATCGACTCTCTAAATGTGAGAGAGAGGAAATAGCAAAGCAAGTCAAGGATCTCACTGAGATGGGATTCATAGAGCCTAGCTCTTCTCCTTATGCCTCCCCAGTTCTATTGGTTAAGAAAAATGACAGATCTTTTCGATTGTGCATTGACTATCGTGATCTCAATAAGATCACCGTCAAAAATAGATACCCCATCCCTCAAATTGATGACTTGCTTGATGAACTCAAGGGAGCACACTACTTCACCAAGATTAATTTGTGATCCGGTTACCACCAAATCAGAATGAGGGTGGGTGATGAAGTCAAAACAGCCTTTCGGACTGACCGTGGCTTGTACCATTTCCTTGTCATGCCATTTGGGCTCAATAATGCACCCGCCACATTTAAGAGCTTAATGAACAAGATATTGCAGCCATGGATTTTCCAGTTTGTGTTGGTATTCTTTGATGATATACTCATTTACAGGAAGTCAATGCATGAGCACCTGAAGCATGTCAAGTGAATTTTTTATGTATTGAGAGAGCACTGGCTATTTGCCAAAGAAAGCAAGTGTATCTTCATGCAAACAGAGGTTGAGTACTTAGGACACATCGTTAGTGAAAAAGGCATCCAAGCTGATCCTAAGAAAGTGCAATGTGTCCGGGAGTGGCCCACCCCCACTACCACTACCTCCTTGCGTGGTTTTCTTGGCCTCTTCTCCTTTTATCGGAGATTTATTTGCCATTATGCCACAATTGTAGCCCCGCTGAAAAAAGAGGCTTTCCTATGGGATGAATTGGCTGACCGCAGTTTTCAGCAGCTGAAAGACTTCGTCACTTCAGCCCCCATCCTCGTATGCCCCGACTTTTCAAAGGATTTTACCATCCAGTGTGATGCTAGTGGATGGGGTATTGGTGCAATCTTGATGCATGGGGTAATAGCATTTGAGAGCTGAAAATTGGATGATAAAGAGAGAGAGTTGCATGTCTATGATCAGGAGATGTTGGCAGTCATTCATGCTATCAAAAAGTGGCATCACTACTTGTATGGCAGCAGATTTAAGGTGAAAAGTGACCACCGTGTGCTCAAATATTTCTTGACTCAGCCGAACCTCACCGTTAACCCCAACATGAAGAAAGCAAAAGGAAGTGGAAAAGACACAGGGCAAAGGTGGAAAAAAGGTAGCCCGACTGAAGAAAGAAAAGGAGAAAAGGCCAAAAGCGCAAGGGCAATCTTAAAAGTCCAAGGCAAAGGCAAAAGGGGAAATGCGCATTTTAAAATAAAAAGGCGCACCCTAAAATCTTGTAAAATAGTGCCGAGCTCTCACCCATGCAATTTGTAAATGTAGACGGGCGGTGGAAAGGAAGCTAGGAAGATAGAAGGACAATGGGAAAAAAGGGCCTAGGCTATGGCCGGCCATGTAAAAAAGGAAAAAAGGGGATGACCGCCCAAAAGGGATTTAGGGTTTTGTATATAAAGTCAAAAAGTGAATGAGAAGCTCATTCTTGTGTGTGGCCAAAAGTAGCTCTCCTCTTCTTCTTCTTCTTCTTCTTCTTGCTTGCTTGAGCTTGTGCTTGAGAGAGGGAGTGTGAGAGTGTGAGGGAGTGAGTGTGTGAGGGTGAGGGACCGAGGAGGAGAAGCTCTCCATCTTCTCCTCTCTTCTTCTCTTCTCTTCTCTTCTCTTCTCTTGCTCGCGGCAATGGAGCTTGGAGTGTGGAGCTCGAGGATGGAGCTTGCTTGAAGCTTGCACTTGGATCGTGGAGCTACCGGAGTGCGCGGGAGAGGAGGTAACTCGAACGGCATCAAGGTAAGCTCACTACACCCATAGATATGGATGGCGCGTCGGCTATGTGAGAGGTAGCCATTAGTGCTCGGCTTGGAACGCTTGAAACAATAAGCGGTCCGAGGGTCTTGGCGGTTGAGTGAAAGCTCCCACATTTTGGTTCCATTGCCGAGACCAACGGATTCAAGCCTTGAGTGCTTGCACGCTTCGAATCGAGCATTGGAGTAGGGTTTTCCCCGAACCGGTGCTTGAGGTAGATAGGTAGGAAGTGAGGGGGTTTGAAGAGGGTATTCGATCTCCTTGGCAAGTAGGTTTGTTGCTTTCTGAGATTTATGTTGTGGAATGAAGTAGTATAGGTATTTATTTTGTGATTTGGATGCATTTAGGGTAGGAAAAAATAAGAAAAAGAAGAAAAAAATAGGCAAACAGTAGGGTTTTCTGTTGCTATATAACAGGCTAAAATAAGGAAACAGGGGACCAGATTCAAGTTCTGGGTGAGACAGGGACAGGGAACTAGTTGTGAGGTTCTGTAGTGCTCGGAAAGGACCTTAAGAGGCCTAGGAGGCCAGGACAGACCTCATTTTATTGGTTTGCCTTGTGTGTGAGAGAGAGAGAGAGAGAGAACTTCTGGTTCACAGGACGAGAAAGCGCTGCCCCAATTACCAGGCATCGGTGATTCATGCTGCTCTAGGTGAGTCTGCTATTTTCCAACAAGTGCCCTTATCAAATTTAGAAAGTCTGTGGTGATTGTGTGCACCAGACAGTGAGGAGGGGTTAAACGCGCGAAAATCGCGCCCGCCGCCGACGCACTCGGACCAACTCCCTGTGGTCCGATTCCCAGAATCGGACCACCCGAGTTCGGGAGTCGGACCGGTCCGATTCCCAAACTCGGACCAGCCCGATCGGACGTGCCACGTGGCACTCGAACCAACCCATCTGATTTTGATAATCGGACGCTCGGACCATCTGGTCCGATCAGACCACTCGGACCAGCCTGTCCGATTTCGAAACTCAGACCACTCGGACCAGTCCATAATCGGACCACCCAGAATCGGACCAACTAGAATCGGACCACCCTGTCCGATCCGATTCCCAGAATCGGACCACTTGAAAGTCGGACCACTTTTTGATCCAACTCCTAGAATCAGACACGACCAAAAATCGGACCACTGGTCCGATCGGACCAACCCAAAATCGGACGTCCAATTCTGATAATCGGACTCCTAAAAATCGGACATCTTAGAATTGGACCAAAAACTGTCAAAATCGGACAGGTATCCAGAACACAAATTCTGACGCATCTAAACCCCGAAATTGACCCCAAAGGCTACGTACAGCTAAAGACACATCACAGATCCATCACTGGGCTAAAATTTAGAGCACGTAGTTCAAAATTGGCTATAAACGGTCCTCCAAATTGCATATGGTGTCTACTGTAACGGCCCTGCAGGCCGGGGGGACTGCCCCCCCCGGACCCCCGCAGAGGGGGCTCTGCCCCCCTCCGCACCTCCCCTGAGTAGGTGGGAGAGAAAACGCGCGCTGTGAGAAGACCTCCAAATTGGACCCTAGTGAAGTAATGGCTCTACACGAGCAGGGATTCTCACTTGCAAAAGAGCAGCCAAAAGCCCATACCTGAACAGAGACAAACAGAGACCCTAGAACCTCAACGGACCAATCTAGCCATCAAGGGCAAAAAGGCCACACCACGAGAACACAAAGACATTGTGTTGAAACCGTGTCTAGTCAGAGCAAAATGCAACTTTAGCAAGCTACAAATGCGAAGATGACTAGACATGACACTCTTGACGAGAGATGTACCTTGAATAGCACTGCACTAACGACCCAAGACATCGGTGGAGAATCCACATCTGGTTGTGCAGTTGAGAACTCAAGGGCATCGGTCAAAAGGCTTAAATTTACAAGCCAAGACTCGGAAGATGAAGACATAGTACCACCTGCTTATCTTAGGGTCAAACTCACCGCGAAAAGAGAGCATACTATCGATGCTCTGATTGATGAAGGAGCAGATTTTAACATCTTGACCTATGAATCATGGACCCTACTAGGCCAACCAGAGCTCACACCGACTAGCGCAACTCTTAGCCCTTATAGGGGACACCCACAAGCACTCATAGGGAAGTGCAAAATCCTTGCGACAATTGAAACGGAAAGCTTGCCTATCCTATTTCATGTTCCTCCAAAAAGTGCTAGCTGCAGGAAAGAAACCCTCCTAGGAAGACCCTTCAAAAGGGCGACCAAATGTGAGGCTGACTATGTAGCACAGAGGATACACCTGACACTACTCGGTGTGAGGATAGTCACCACCTTTAGCAAGGGTGACCTCATCGAACCTCAAGGGAAAGGCAAGGAAGGCGATGACATAACAGTTAAGCCTGCAAACGAGGGCAAGGACTTGTTGGAAGAGTTGATACAAGCACAAGTCGAACAACAAGAACCAGTGAGTGAGGCCATGCCAGAAACAAGAAGGTCAAGAGACAAGGCCAAGGACAGGGTTTGGACTCACAAATATCATAGAAGACCACGAAAGAAGCCCAAGCCTTATAGGCGACGGCATCGATGGAGAGCTAGCACAACGCCACGATGGATATCCAAAGCGTTGCTTCGTGCTCAAGGGTATTATGTAGGCAACCAATGGATTTGGGTGCCAAAGTCCCCTGCTAAACCGCCTCTATCAGCTGAAGGCCAGAGTGCATCAAAAGCATGGCACAGGAGGAAACCTAAGAGAAACTCTAGGTCTCAAGGCAAGAAACTAGACATGATTGTTCGAAGGAAAGAGCCCCAGCCTAGCATGCCAAATAGACAGATGTCATACGTAGCCATTGAGCAGGCACAAAAATCATTGGTGCCCAAGGAGCCTTTGATTTCCCAAGGGGAGAATAAGCATCATAGGCACAACATTGCTCAAGGCAAGGCTGGTGCTCAACAAAGCAAATGGCACAATCGTCTAATAGCCTCGAGCAAATCATTCAGTGAGTGCCAAGTCCACCTAAGAGTCCTAGATCTCCTATGTCCTCTTTTTTCAAACGGACACAGAAAGCACAACAGCAGTTGTTAAGGGCAACTGCTCAATTCCAATCTCTATCTCCATCTAAGCTTCCAATCATCAAAGAGGTGGGACATGATGCCATCTGTAGCTCTCGACCCAAGGATATGCCTGAGCCACCTAATGTGACTAGATCAGCTCATGTTTGATCTACACAAATGAGTGCTCAAAGGCCAACGAAAGACACAACCACTTCTGATCGCCCTAGGGACTTGACACCACAATCCACCAAGGGTAGCCAGCCCACTGAACTAGTTGCTACTACTTCCAATCCGGGATCATAGCAGTCACATCCCTTGGCCGTGACAATGCCCCTTGTGGAACGTGTCCTTAGTAGTTTACCTGTGGAGGAGGTGTCGCAACCAAATCCCTCAACAACTCCAGCACTTTCAAAGTGCCTAAAGCCTAGGACAGGGGAGTTAAACGCAAGGGAGTTGGTTGAAAAGCTAGACTCTCCGAAAAGGGCGGCAGCTGTGCCCTCACAATCGGGCAAGGCTATTCAGCAAACCACGGCTATGTCCCATAAGGACACACTAGAGAAGGGAAATGCTGAGGCCCGACCAAGCACATTAACGGTTGATATAGCCCAGGGTCGTGAGTCGTTGAGAGAGGCACCTTCATTGACCAAGAAAAAGAGGAGAAAGCAGAGAAAATAGCAACAAATGCAGGTGGTTGTGGAACCAAAGAACATTGAGACAAAGGGCGTTAGAGAGCTGATGAATAAAGCATTGAGTCCATCCACCAATGAACTCATTGATGCCTCTCCTAATAGCGGTGAACCCTCAGACACATCCGTGTGCTCTGAAAAACCAAAGCAACCGTTGCCATCAACAGTTGCTTCCAACACTCTATCCACTAACAATAGAACTCGCATTGACCAATCAAGAGTGGATACAATGCTGTCACAACAGGGTGACAAATCTATACCAGTCACGTCCGAGGAGAACCATGACAAAATAGTAGTAAAACCTCAGGAGAACCGTGAAAACCCCAAGAGCATAAAAAATCCTAGCGTTGACCAATCTTGCTCATCTAGACCTGAGCCCCCAGCCATGCTAAAGCCTAAGGAAACTCTTAGGACTTTGCATGAGATAGCAATCGAGCAAGCCTTTGTTGAACATAGAAGTGTCGCAGAATGCTTAACTGAGTTGGAGGCTGAGCTCAAAGTGGTCGCGCGTGTCTATGTCCTTGCGGACATCGACACGATCCCCAAGGAGCAGCTTGGAGATTACTTGGCCTTTTCTCTATCATGGGAAGAACAAGAACATCTTAACGGGCACTACGACAGGCTCCTGCATGAACAGATGCGACTCATCCCTGACGAGGAGGTTGACGAACTGCGCTTAACCGTCACGTTCAATGAAGTGCTCTGCCAACCGAATCTCGTAGACATAGAGCTACTAAAGCGACTGTTAGCAGGCCAGAGTCAATTTGAGCAGTGTTGGTGCGAAAGCCGCGTTGTAATGGCCAAACTAGGCGCTCAGATCATGACGGTCTCAGAAGAGCGATTGGCCAAATGGCAGTCTCAAAGAGACCCAACCTACGTGGCACCAACTTCCCTTCGGGTGCTCACTGACATTCGGGGTACGGACTTAGCTGGTACTAGGCTTCAGGGCCCTTTGATTGATAAGGTTCTCACTGAGGAGGAGTTACATGTTGCCAGTAGACTCGGCCAAGGTTCCATGCTACTCGACGTGGCAAAATATCTATCAGTATTAAGTCAGCTGCCACGAATACTAGATGCGTGTGCCACGCTCCGGTACAACCCCGAGTTCTAAACTTGGTTCTTATCCTCGTGAAGTGACATGGATTCATAGATATGTATATAAATAAACACCGATTTTTGTGTCACCATGTATAAACAATATCAACACACACAAGCAATGATAGTCAAGCGCAGGGAGAAGAGTTGGGTTTGACAGGCTAAGCTCCTTAGGTCCTCCTCTCATCACACTTTTAAAAGTCGTGTGACCAGCGCCACCTCCAAGTGAAGGGCATGCAACCCATATTGCCGCCATAGGAGGCCTTGACCAACAACTCTGATGGTGTAGATAGGGTGTAGTCCCTTCCTATACACCTTCTTCCCTTTTTGGTCTATCCTCCCGAGGATGTACCCTGTCCCACTCCACAACAACCAGTCTACACGACTTAGCATAAACTAATATCCGCTAATGACTGGAGACAACGCGAGCATCAGCATGGGGAACATTCCTCTACAACAAACACCGCATGCCTCACCCCTCCCCTTCTTGTCATATGCGCTTCATAAACCACATTAAAATCCCTTCCATACAAACAATTGTATCCTGTATCAAGGCCTAAACCCTTGGATTGTGTCTTGCAGGTTTTCTTTTGCAGCGGAACGCATGGAAAATCATGGGGATCTAACATGCAAAGACGCTCTGCACACAAGGCGGGAGCATGTGGCATGCGCCCTTCCACCGGAGCGCTATGGGCCCACCATCAAGAGGTATGCCAAGAAGCGAGGCCCTAAGCGACATTGCCCAAGGCGAAGGCCGAAGAATCCTCGAGTCAAGAAAGTCGAGACTCGAAACCCGCAACAGGCCGCAGCACTAGTGGTACGCACTCCCAGCTCTCGCTCGGGCCCCAGACGCTCAAAGGCAGAAAGGGCAGCTCAGGAAAGAGAAGAATTTAATGAATTATTTAAGGATATTCTAGAGACGGTAGCGGGCCGGGATTACACCATTCATGTCCCGGCCGACATGTTCCCTGCTCACCCCCACGGGAGTCCCACACCAGCAGAGCCCCAATCACCCAGCCACGCAGACTCGCCCCGCCTCATACAAATCAAGTAGCCCATAATGCGTAAGGGGCTTATCAAATGATAACTGGCCAGGACTTTTGGTTTTTAAATGGTTAAGTGTTCCTGACTTGTTAAGTGTTGACATGTTCCTAACTTGTATGAACTTATCATATCTGCGTTTAATATATGCTACGCCTTTAGCAAAAGAAAAAGCTAATCAAGCGCAAGTGATAAATGTCTAGTCAACACCATAGAATTCAAACAAGTGATATCTCCTTGCATTGCACTGGTTTATTATAGTTGTGGCATACACAATTCATATGCTCTCATGAAGCGACAAGTGGATGCAGGATAATACAGGCCCATGTGCGAAACTGGTCAATGCCCAAATCACCGCAACACCCACAACCCCACAATGAGCCGCGGCAAAGCCACGCTGCCGAAAGCACCCTTGCCAACTACCCACATTGCATGGCCCACAAAACATTCCTGGGCCACTCCCCCTTCCTAGGTCAAGCTCTATAGTTGACTCACGGCAGTCGTTACCTCAACTGTACCCACATCGCATGTGCCGCAAAGAGGGTTGCAATATCTCAAGTGGATCTCCCCCTTTTCGCCAACTACTTCTCTAACAACGAGGCTAGGGCACCATCATCATTGTACTATTCATTTTCTGTGTCTTCGAAGCTTGACATTTTCCAACTCATTGAAAGGATGGTAGCCTCAACAGATTGTAATGGTTGTACTCACGCAAAAAAAAAAAAAAAGAAGAAGAAGAAAATAAAAGAAAAGAAAAGAAAAAAAGAAATGAATGGAAAAATAAGAAGCACCCACGATCACAGCACAGCACCTAGGGGTCCTCAAATTAGGTACGTCTGGTGACCTTGGTCGACCCGCTTCGTCCCTAGTCCCCTAGCCCCTTACACTCACCCACAATTGTTCAGGGCACATCAAGGGCAAGACATACCTGGGGAGCTTGTCTCGCCTAGGGTTAGACCTGTCACCCTGACCCACTTGCACAATTTTCTTTTGCACTCTGCCTTAGTACCATTGCAATCAGTGTGATCAGCACCGCATGATTGGCTATGAAACGTACACCGTACTCATCAAGAAAGTCCAATAGTTCCAGCTACTGAAAGTGCGGTGTCCTTGTATTCCATTATGCTACATCGTGCAGTCACAATGCAAAGGATGTCTTATATACCTTCACGCGTACTCCTTCTCAACATGGACAACTTTGCCTCATCCACGCATTGTTATGCGAAACTAGCCCGCAGTCTTCTAACTATGTAATATCTAAGTATGCACGAGCACTCACATAATATTTGCACCGAAGTATATCCACAGTTTGGGTCCTCAAGTGTAGGACAATACTCTCAGCTTGCTTAGAGTTTGACCTGTCTCCCAAACTAATCAAACAAGTCTTGTGCACGATAAGAAGACTAGCACTACCCCTTAGGGAGAGACCACACGAGAGGTTTTCAAATTGCAGGTGTTGAAGACTCCACAGAACGTGTCATTCGATCTTCATCAACACCAAATTCTGAATGCTTATCCCTTACCATCCGACAAGCCCACAAAGAATCGACATGTGCAGAATCCTTGTGCTGACCATCAATGCAATCCCCAACACACCATAGCCCTACCACCAACTCCAACAACCTTCCACCAGCCACCTGGGCGACCAACAGGCCCCCAGGACCTTCTAACACCACCACCAACACTCCTCCACGGAAACCACAGGCGTCCTTGTCACCCACGTCTTCGGTGCATGCTACAGCCTGCTACCTACGACGGTGAGTGCCATGGGACTGGCACTCATCTAGGAGGGGGCTAATGTTAACCCCAACACGAAGAAAGCAAAAGGAAGTGGAAAAGACGCAGGGCAAAGGCGGAAAAAAGGTAGCCCGACTGAAGAAAGAAAAGGAGAAAAGGCCAAAAGCGCAAGGGCAACCTTAAAAGTCCAAGGCAAAGGCAAAAGGGGAAATGCGCATTTTAAAATAAAAAGGCGCACCCTAAAATCTTGTAAAATAGTACCGAGCTCTCACCCGTGCAATTTGTAAATGTAGACGGGCGGTGGAAAGGAAGCTAGGAAGATAGAAGGACAATGGGAAAAAAGGGCCTAGGCTATGGCCGGCCATGTAAAAAAGGAAAAAAGGGGATGACCGCCCAAAAGGGATTTAGGGTTTTGTATATAAAGTCGAAAAGTGAATGAGAAGCTCATTCTTGTGTGTGGCCAAAAGTAGCTCTCCTCTTCTTCTTCTTCTTCTTCTTCTTGCTTGCTTGAGCTTGTACTTGAGAGAGGGAGTGTGAGAGTGTGAGGGAGTGAGTGTGTGAGGGTGAGGGACCGAGGAGGAGAAGCTCTCCATCTTCTCCTCTCTTCTTCTCTTCTCTTCTCTTCTCTTGTCTTGCTCGCGGCAATGGAGCTTGGAGTGTGGAGCTTGAGGATGGAGCTTGCTTGAAGCTTGCACTTGGATCATGGAGCTACCGGAGTGCGCGGGAGAGGAGGTAACTCGAATGGCATCAAGGTAAGCTCACTACACCCGTAGATATGGATGGCGCATCGGCTATGTGAGAGGTAGCCATTAGTGCTCGGCTTGGAATGCTTGAAACAATAAGCGGTCCGAGGGTCTTGGCGGTTGAGTGAAAGCTCCCACACTCACTCCCAAATAACGTAGATGGGTGGTGACCCTAAAAAACTATGACTTTGAGATTACCCACACCCGTGGCAAGGACAATGTAGTGGTTGATGCACTCTCTCGCATGTGGGCATGCAAGGTTTCATCCATCACTGAACTCCACCATGATTGGATTGAAGAGCTCCAAGAGGCATACTTGCCTGATGCTGAATTCAACCCTCTTTTCCAAAAATTACGGCAAGGTGTCATGGATGACAATTCCCAATATTAGCTCTACAATGGCCTCATTTGGATCCATGGCCATATTGTGATTCCACATGCCTCTCCTTCACCCAAAGGATCCTTGAAGAGATGCATTCTTCACCGATTGCTGGCCAAATAGGGGTCTTCAAAACATATGACCAAGTTTCAAAAAGCTTCCATTGGAAAGGCCTATGGCGGGATGTTAAAGACTTTATGTCTAGATGTGTGCCTCGCCAACAAAATAAAGATAGCTCTCTTAAACCGGGCGGCTTGTTGCAGCCTTTACCTATTCCTGAAGGAAAATGGATCCACATTACCATGGATTTCATCATTGGTTTACCTACAATTAAGAAGGGTTGGGATAGCATATACGTGGTAGTTGACCGACTCACTAAAGCAGCCCATTTTATCCCTACAAAATCCCAGTTCACAGCATCCCAAGTTGCCACTCAATTTATGGAGCATGTTTTTAAGTTGCATGGCTTGCCCCAAGTCATAGTACATGACCGGGACACCAAATTTATGAGTCAGTTTTGGCATACCATTTTTAGCTCAATGGGGACCAAATTGGCTCCGTCCACAACCTATCATCCCCAAACGGATGGGCAGACCGAGAGAGTCAATAAGTGGCTTGAAACTTATTTGCGACATTTTTGTCATGATGTGCAGAATTCTTGGGACGTATGGCTGCACTTGGCTGAATTTTCTTACAACAACTCTACTCATTCAAGCATTGGAGTCTATCCCTTCGAAGCATTGTATGGTTATCGGGTGCCCCTTCCTACCGTGATCTTCAATGAAAAGCTCAACCCCCTAGGAAAAGAAGAGTTGGACCGCATGCAAGCTCTACTTCAACAATGCAAGGTAAACCTCAAAAGGGCTCAAGAGCACATGAAGCTCCATGCTGATGCAAAAAGAAGACCCCTTGAATTTCAAGAGGGTGAAATGGTACTCCTCAAGGTCCCCAAGTCCCGTTATGCCATGCTAAAGGATGGTTTTTGCAACAAGTTGGCACACCGTTACTATGGGCCCTACAAGATCATTAAGAAGGTCGGGGACTTGGCTTACCGTCTTCAACTCCCTTCCACCACTAAGATCCATGATGTCTTCCATGTGAGCCAATTGAAACCTTTCATTGGCACTCCCAAAGATCATGTAGAGGAGCTACCACCCATAGATGAGGAGGGCCTTATTCAGTACATTCCTGAAGCGGTCATTGGGAAACGTGAAAAGCAACTCCGCACCCGTTCCATACATGAATACCTAATCAAATGGCAAGGCCTACCAATATAGGAAGCCTCTTGGTGCCCAGCATCTATATTGGATGAATTTCCACACCTCAAGGAGGCTGTGTTGGTGGCTGGCACTTAACCATGACCCCTGTTTTGGGCTGTAGTCTGCATCTGGACAGCCACTTGTTTTGTACCAGATTTGGTCCTGGTCCATTTGCAGCCCTATCCTTCATACATAGGCTGAAAGTACACCTCGAGGGCTCCGTGCCGACACCTTACTTGCCCCGATCAGAGCTCCCTAGTGGAAGTTATGACTGTTTTTCTCCAGCCATACCATCTAGGACTACACACTAGTAATTCCTGGACAGCCCGTTATTTTTTACCAGTTTTGGTCCTAACCTGATTGCAGCCCCGCTCCACCCACATGGGCTGAAAGTACATCTCATGGGCTCCGTAACGACACCTCAACTGTCCCATTCGGAGTTTCCCACACAAAGTTATGGCTGATTTCCTACATTACACCCTTACAGTCCATGACTACATCCCTTGTTTTTTAGGACAAAAACTTTATGAGATGGGATGGTTTGTAATGAACGGGAATCACGGGAATATGGCATGGGAACATACTAGTCACATTAACAGTATATAAAGTGTAAGAGGATATTTTGAGGCATAACAGAATTTATCAAGAAAACTCTCTTTTGACCTTCTCCAGCTTCCATGGCTTCCTCTTCTTCTTCCTCTCTCCCTCTTTCTCTCTCTTCTTCTTGCCTTTCTCTCTCCTCTCCCTCTTCTTCTACAGTCCTTCTCTCTCTCCTTCCCCTTAGTTAGGACAGTTAGGTATCCTTCATTACACAGCCCGTCGAATCCCACGCATAGATTTGTACAAGAACAACCAAAGGAAGTATCAAGCTGATACAAAATAGATATGCATCAAAACACATCACAGCTCTCATCCTACCCCCTGACAAAACCAAGGCATGAAATCCACAAGGAGTAGGCCTAGCACAATCTGACAGAAAGCCCAAAGCTAGTCACTAATTGACTGCACCAATAGAGCTAAGCTAAAAAGAACTATAAAAGAGGGCATCCTAAGTGGTGGTCTGAACTACCTACCTAAGGACAACTCAACTAGGAGCTCCTACTAGGCGAGGACTCCTACAGCCTGATCAACAAATATTATCTTTCAGCGCATTGGTCCTTTAGCCTCTTATTTTCTATACTCAGTTACGTAAAAAGGAGGGAGTTGAGCGTGGTGACCCAATGAGAACAAGGCATTGGCCTCAGGTCCTATCTTGATACCCAAGAACCTACCAAGCCCTCATGAGGCAACACTTAATCCTATTCTAACGCTCACTTTTATTTTTGCTCCAAACTTCTATTATTCTTATTTTTCCAGCTAGATGCCACCGCTAGGAACACGAGGCATTGGCCCCAGGTCTAACTTGTCCCCAGGAACCTACCAGGCCTTCGCAAGATGATGTTTAACTGCTCAAGGATTTTTCTTTCTTTCCTTTTCTATATATTTTTTAAATAGGGGTTAGACCCCTTTTTACACACCTCCGTATATTTATTTTTTCTCTCACATATTTAGGGTTTTGCTTCTTTATATCATCATTTTAGTAGGCTTCTCTAACTGCCTCACACTAACAGGACCTCCTAGAACCGCCGCCTAGCAGATTAGTAGAATAGGGTCACTAGAACTCCCTTCGAAAATAGGCCTTTCAATGCCTAACAATGCCTTTACTGGAGGCAACAACTACTCAAACCTTCTACAGACATACATAACCTAAACTTGGGACTACATGCCTTGATTGTCGGTCCCCAACAAACAAAACAAAAGTACCCCCCCTTACACATGTATTGTTATTTGCTTAAAGGAAAAAACTCTGAAAAGGGGATGAAACCACCTGGAATGGCCACAAGAAGATCCTCCGTAGCAAAGGCTCCCTCCAGTGACTTCATCCACTTGTATGATGCAATCACTAAAACAACAAACCATTAAATGTACCTGCACAACCCTATTGGTCGAAAGAAATAATACATTTTTACTGCAAACTAACTAGCCCTCTTGGCCTAAAGAAATTAAACATTAAAACCGTATGACAACTGGCCCTCTTGGCCTAAAGAAATCAAACAAACTAGCTCATATAGATCCCTCCTTGGAAGAAGGCAGATATACAAAAATACGCTCTATTCCAAGGGAAAAAATAGAGCTCGCAATCCTAAACTAAATGCATCAAGTTGTGACCCATACCTCCTTCATATATAGCAAGAGGCATATGCATAACATGTCATCTAACAAACCTATGGGTCCAGGATAATAGTGGTAGATGGGTCTTGGCTACTCTTCGCATTACCCATATCAACCATTGCTTGCCATATAACACGTGGTCTGATAACATTCCCCACAAATAACTGCGGAGTATTACCCAAGAAGGTTGCCAAGAGCTAGTGTTTCAAGACCTTTTAGCTAGAGAGGAGTATGTAGTAAATATGTAGTAAGCTTGCACTCAACTTTAGAATGGTCCATTACTAGCATTAAACAAGATACTAATAAAGGACTCATAGTGAAGATCCTTTAAGGAGTTTTAGCAACCATATAAAATACTACAATTAAAGGAAATTAAAAGATATTTTGGTCATGGGTGTTTAGTCCTTGAAGTGCATTTACACTTGGTAAAAAAGAAAAATCCTTAGCTAAAAAAGGAATCTACAGAATTTCACATCAAAGTGGGTCCAGTTTAGAGGTAGAATAATGACATTCAAGGAAGGTAAGAGGAGGGCTAGCCCATCACCTCTTGCAAAGCTACATGGGAGTTTGTTAGAGCACATATTGGCAGGAACCTGGGCATGCACTATCCTTTAGTATGCAAGGTAATTGAGGAAGTGTTAGTGGCAGGAGGATTTGACGAGAGAGGAGCTCTTAGCTCTTCGGATTCGACAGTTGGAGAGGAGACCTGAGGATATTCAGCTAGCTATTGACAGGTTGAAAGTTGCTAGACTAAGGAACAAGGACAGGTTTGATAACAGGCATCGCTTGCGGCCTAGAGCAATAGAAGAGGGAGATTGGGTATTGGTCTTTGATAGCAGCCTTGAAAATCAGCATACTGCACTTCGGAAGATGGTAAAAAGATGGTTTGGGCCGTACATAGTCAGACATGTCTTTGATAATGCAACATATGAGCTGACTGAATTGGATGGGACAGTGCTTAGAGTGCCTATTGCTGGAAAAAGAATCAAGATTTTCAAGAAAAGAGATGATGAGGATTATGTATTGAAAGAATTTTCAAGAGAAGAGCAACGACAAGAAACTCCAATGGAAGAGACGGATGATATGGCTGAAAATCTTATTGATCTACCGGAAATGCATAACGAAGAGATTGATTTGTTTGTGGATCTTGATGATAATGATCATGGGTAGTTGGCCTATCCGGAGGATGCGCAGGATTAGAGGGGGTGGATGTCGTATTGCTGCGCATTCGAGGTGTGAAAACCACCAAAAATTTGTGTGTGTGATTTGATACTTTGTATATACTTAGTTGATGTGTTTACATTTATTTTCTGCGCATGAGTGAACATGATGAGATGCTTTCAGCCTATGTTGATACATGTTGCTGCAAAAAGGTTTGGAATCATTGCTTGCCAAAATCCATCAGCACTATTGCTCGTAGACTCAGCAAAAAGAGGAGCCATTGACTGTTGGACGGATTCACGGTTTAAGCTTAATGACTGAGGCTGCTTCATCATGTGGTTTTGGGTTTTCTACAGAGCGAAAGAGGATGGCCCTGTCCTTCTGGGTTTGTGGCATCCATGGGAGCACGGTGGCCATGGCCATGAGCACACATAGGTGCATGCATATGTGACTACACATGCATCGGAGGAGAAAGAAGAAGCTAAGGCTTATCATTGAATTTGAAGAACAGATGAGATGCGGACCATTGAAGGTGAAGAACTGATGAGTTGTGGTTTAATGCTGATCCTTGAATGTGAAAAATAGGTGATTTTCAAACTACAATTGTTGGAGATATGCAGTATAGTCAAGAGCTTTTGTATAAGCTAAAACTTCTACAAGCTCTAGAATAGATTGTTTGAATTTGAACCAAAAATAATGATATGTGAGCTACGAAGGCTAAAGAGGGGATTTTGAAAGTTTAAAGAAGGAGGGAAAGGAGAGCCGTGCTTTGAGGGGAAAAAGGAGAAGCTTTTGGAACTATTTTTGAAAAGGAGGCAATTTGGGAGGATCCGAGGAATCAGGAAGTTGAAGACGAAGAGGATGATTTTCTGTATGGGAAGGGGGAGATGGTACTCTGTCGTCGAGACATTCCAATTCGTCAAAGGAGATCAAATAGCAAAAAGCGGAAAGAGATAAGGCTTGGGCAGAGTTGCAAACAGCTGCGGAGTCAGGGAATGAAGGTGTGGAGAGAAGCTTCGATGGCTATAGCATTAGGGAAGCAATTAGTGAGAAAGATGGGAACTCAGTAAAAAGCATACGAATTGAAAACAGGAGAAAAAGGGAGGTATGGATCTGACACAGGATGCGCAGAGTGGAGAGAGGGAAAAAGGACATCGAATCATGACTGGCTGAAGGCGAAGGAGGAACCGAAGCAGGAGAGTAGTGAGAAGAAAAAGACGAAGACGAAGCAAAATAGCAAAGCTCCGTCGGCAGTTCCAGGGGAATGTTTTGAGCCACCTTGGAGCTTGTATATTTGTGCGATCAACTTCTACGAGATTTGTGCGATCATAGAAGCAGACGGGAGAAAGAAAGCGGCAGTCTTTTTGGTTTTTGCCGCAGGCAGCGGAGCGAGCCCGAATTGCATGTTTCAAGCCTTTATTAGGGAAATTCACTTGTCAGGTGGAGGAAGTTGTGAACTGCGGAGAGAGGAGCGACGAAGGAAGAACAGCATGATAAACAGCCTGCTTATGAAAACGATGGATCTGTCTGTGTTGTAGGCTGCTTGGCTCTGGGGAGGGGCAATATTGAAGGAGAGATCAAGGCGAAGACTACGATGAACAGAGGTGATGGCTGATGAGGTTGCTGCTGGGCAAAAGGATCGAACGGAGGAAGCACGTTCTCTGGATGATGGCGATGACCATGTAAACAGAAAAGGAACAGAAAACTCGTTTCTGACGTTCCCTCGACTCGTCTTTCGTCTGTCCTTCCAGCCAACACAAGCTTTCAACATGGCGATTTTCCGATACATTCGGTTTCTACAAAGAAGGATCCAGTCCAGAAATTTATCTGAGGAAGATAAAAGTTGAAGGAGGACACAAAAACTTAATTGTACCAGAGCTCGTTCTTCCTTTTGTTATCTTGGACTTCCCAAATTATCGATGCCTGTATATCAATCCAGCAGCACTTCAGTTGACTATGGCACTGGAGAAAAGTGGGAGGCAAATTTTGATTTAGTGTTTCTGTCTTCTCAAGGGATTACAAGAACATCATCCTTGTGTAGAACAGATATAACTGGTGGACAAAGTTATGATTCATCATTTTCTCAAAGAGGTTTAGATAGTCCAGATGCAGTTCAAAAGAAGGGAACTTGGTCTGCAGCTGCTTCTCCTAAATCCAGACCATCAGCTTTCCTCTTCCCCAAGCTAAGCCCCATGGTGAAGAAGGTGGCAGATAAAGTTCGCTCAACACCAACTGAGATGCTGAATACTGTTCGCAAAGTATTGAGCCCAATTTTCATGACACATACCTTAAATTTTTGGATAAGATAAACTCCAAGGTTTTACATAAGGAGGTGGTAACCATGTATGAAAACTACAAGGTTCTTTAAAGGTTTACAGAAACAGCCCATCATAACAATATAATATCACCTATTCATCCTATTCAGCTTGGAGTAACCCTAAAAACTTGATGATTGAGCTCACTATAAAGAGAGTCATATACCATCAGTGGATTACAAGAATGTTATTGGTACACTTTACCTGTATCACATGCTGAAGCTAAAACAGAATTTATTGATTGAAATCTAGAATTATTGTATGGTTAATATATGACTCAGAGTTGAATGCTAGAACCATCTCTGACATTGGATTATTTATTTGTTTGATCTTCCATCTTGATATATATCAAGGTCTTCTGAAGACGCGACTTTGCTTTCGTAAACCCTTTGACAACGTTCATATGGGATAAAACTAAATGTGAAGATGATTTAGAGTGTGAATTATTTCTTAGACTCAAAAAATTTCAAAAATATAATAATTTAATTAAATAATTTTATAAAATATCAAAAATATTATTTTGGCCAAGAAAATTTAAAAAATATTTTTAATAATTAAAATTTAGAAATATATTTGTACACATATAACCAAGCTGAGACATAAGGTTTAGCCTCATTTTATTCCCATATATATGTAAAAGTGTGCATTTATTACTTTTCACATACGAAAAACACATAAAAATACTCTTTATATCTACCACCACAAGAAAAACCTTAAATGGTAAGGGGAAAGGGTTGTGGAAAGTTGTGTTATGTGAATTCTGGTTTTATACATATCTTGACATATAGGATATGATTATTCTAAGTCTTGAAAAGGGTAGTAGCATGGATTATTTTGGTATTACCCTAGCAACGAAGCACTATGCTAGAGTGAAATCATGAAAAGAATTATTTGTGCATGTCCATGCTGGTTGATCAATAACTTTACTCATTTGTGCACTATATGGCATTCACTTTGCATCTGAATTTTCATACATCGTATATCAAGAAAAATATCTCATAGATGCATAACACTTATTTTTGAGCGATTGACCCATGTTGAGTATGAGGTTCCCTAAGTTGTAGGTCTAGTGTTATAGTTTTCTTTGGGAGAGTGATTTGGTAAGGATTGAATTATCTCCTAGAATGAATATTATCAAAAGATAACTATGTTCAAATGTCATATCATGGGGCTAATCCTAGGGTGTAGAAGAGCTGTAGTGGGGCCATAGCAATAAGCTAGGGGATGCTCCCTTCGTTTGTGTTAGGAGGTGCTAGACACTGATATGTTTGGGTACTTCTTGAGCTTGGAGTCGGGAAGGGCATCGCATTGGACTATGATCTCTAACCCTAGCGCAAGAAAGGTAAAAAAATAAAAAGAAGGAAGCAAAAGAAATTTTAAAATACAAGGCAAAGAAAAAAAAAGTGGCTCGACACAAAAAATAAGAGGAGAAAGGGCCAAAAACACAAAGGCACCTTAAAACCCGAAGGAAAGTGCAAAAATGGAACAAGTGCATTTTAAAATGCAAAGGCACCCTTGAATCTTTGTAAAAGAGTGCTAGGCTCCCTCCTGTGTAATTTGTAAAGAGTAGACAGGGCATGGGTGAAGCTACAATGTAAATAGAAGGGAATATGAAAAGATGAATTAGCCGTAAATGGCTTGTCATGTAAAAAAGGGGATGGGTTCCCAAAATGGATTAGGACATATATAAGAGTCAAAAAGTGAATAGAGAATCTTATTCTTGTGTGTGGCCAAAACTAGCTCTCCTCTTCTCTTCCTCTTCTTGTTCTTGCTTGTTGCTTGAGCTTGTGCTTGAGAGAGGGAGTGAGTGTGTTAGGGTGGAGATGCTCCCCATCTTCTCCTCTCTTCTTCTTCTCCTCTCCTTTCCTCTTATCTCATGCACAATAATGGAGCTTGGAGCTTGGAGCTTAAGGGTTGAGCTTACACCTTGGATCATGGAGCTATGGGAGTGCTTGAGGTAGGAGGAACTTGATCGATCATGGAGGTAAGCTCACTAGAATCATAGGTGTGAGAGCACATATAGCTTTGTGAGAGGTAGTCATTGCACTTGGCTTGAAATGCTTGAAGCAATAAGTGGTCCACGGGTCTTGGAAATTGAGCAAAAGCTCCCACATTTTTGTTCCATTGTTGAGACCAACTGATTCAAGCATTGAGTGCTTGCATGCTCTGAATTGAGCACTAAAGTAGGGTTTTTCTTGAATGGATATTGGAGATAGATAGGTAGGAACCGAGGGAGTTTGAAGAGGCATTTGATCTCTTTAGCAAGTAAGTTTTTTGTTTTTCTAGATCTAGATGAGTAGAGTGGATTATTGTAAGCACTTCGTTGTGATTTGAATGCATTAGGATCAAGAAAAAAAGAAAAAACAAGAAAAAGAAGGTTATGCACAATAGGGTTTCTGCTCTATAAACATGCCAAACATGAATTAAAGGAAGAGAAAAAGACCTTTAATGTGTAATGCATCAGAAGGAAGGAAGGGAAAAGATCAAAATTGAGTCGAGAAGAGCTTTAATAAGAAAATATCAGGTGAAAAGATCAATTGGGAGAGCTCCTTTGCTCATCTGATAGTGAGATAGAGAGCTAAAGAGAGAGAGAGAGAGAGAGAGAGAGAGAGAGAGAGAGAGCTACATGCAAAGAAAAGAAAGTGTGAATGCTAATCTTCATTGTAGTGTATTTCAAACCTCCAGCTGCGAGTATGGGTTTTAAATATTTTTATATTGTTTGGCCGCAAGGTTTGATTAAGGCAATGAGAGCATCCTAATTTTATCCACTCGCACACACCTTCCCTTATTCGAGTCACCAAACTCAAACACTCAGACTTGAACCACTCAGGCAACTTTCCCATTTAGATACACTGTGATCGGACTATCCAACTTGTGAACTCAAACCCCAATTGCTCGAATATCAAAAATTGGGCACTTGAACTCAGACCGTCCAACTTTATCCCCTCGGACGGACAATCTAAGTCTACCATTCAGATAGACCAAAACTTGGAGATTTCGATTTTAGGAATCGGACGACTAATGCTCGGACACTAAAATCAAAACTTGGAAGTTGACAAAGGAACATATCTTAGACCAGATAGAGCCCAATCCAGAGTTGAGCAACACCCTCATAGGCCTCTAGACACCTTGAAAGACTCATAGAGTCTTAAGACTCCAAAAATTGTGGCTTAGCGGCCTAGGAAGTGACTACGAATACAACTTATTAGACCATCCATCTGGGACATCTTAAAGGACCCAAACCAACATGTTAGGGCAATTACCACCTATAGGAATGGACTAGAAAAGCATGTGTTTGTACCACATTATTTTCATCGTAGTCACATATTGCATAAATAATCACTTGAAGTGTACCTAGAAAGATGAAAGCTTGATTTTGCACCATGCACGGAAGGGAGCATCCCATGAGCACCTGAGTACACTTAAAATTGAGACTTTCCTGAAATAATCAGAAACTCACACACAAGATAACCAAGATCAAACAAACCCACTAATAGAAGAAGACCTTCTGATCTTGATTGCACAATCTTGGTGGTGGATACTAAGCCTCAAAGAAAGCCTCTTGGAGAGTGAAAGGAGCTGTCATGATTAGGGACTCAATCTTACCTGAGTTGATTAGCCTGATCAACACCCTAGTGACCCAAGAGATTGATGAAATGTCAGGATCCAACACCAATTCCAAAAATGGTGAGTTCCACTTGGGGGACTTTCCAATTGATATGCAATAGATGATAAATCGATACGACTTGCATAACAAAATGGAGCACCATGGAAGACTAGCCAAGGATATCATAGCGGACCTGGAGGCAGAGTAAAGACTAGTAAAGAAAGCTCTTTAAGATGTAGCCACCTATAATCAGGAGTAGCAAACTCAGAGGCTGATATACGTGATAGAAATGGGTGAGTTCTAGCGAGTTTTAGTGCTTGCCAATAAAAACAAGACAGGACCCAATGCTGAGAGGGAAAGAGCATCTGAAGCCAACCTTACATTAAGCGCACTTCTCATGATGTGACTCATAAATAACACAGTTGTGGAACAAATAAGAGTAGTGCTAGCAACTTCGTTGCTAATAGGACTAGGTATTACTCCGAATTCCAAAAGCCAAACAAGGATACACATAGTTGCCAAGCAACTCAACAAGTATCAGCCCAATAACAACCCATATGGCTCTGTAGAGCAATTTGAGCAGGTATGTGAGGCGAACGTCCTAATGAACCTTGATCAATGTGCACAAGCTTTTGGTCTTTGCACTTGGGGACAAAGGGCACATGCGGTACACTAGCCTAGATAATACTAAATGTAATAATTGCAATAATCTTAAGAGTCTCTTCATCAAGAGATTCTTTGAGGTAGGGTACTCAAATAACCTTATTGTTTGGCTGATGAATGTCACTCAAAAGAACAAAGAGGACATTCGAGACTAGTCACCCACATGGAGAGTCTCTTTAAGAGAATTCCAACCCTAAGAGCAACTTAGTAAGAGAGTGGTCTCCACTGTGTTCATAAGTGGAACTAGGAGTGAAGAGCTTTACAAGGCCTTGGTGAGCAACTCAAACCTCCACAAGGACGTACAAACTAGGGTCTTTGAAGAAGCCATATGAGTAGACAACCTACTCAAAGAGAGAAGCTCAATGACTATAATTCAAGAATGTGCAACCTCTAGAACCTCAGAGAGGACCATGATCGCTAGTGGATTATAAGCAAGTATCAAGGACAACAAGTGAGTCACATAAAGCCACCACATCCCATTTACCGAAGGGTAAAACATCATTTTGGGGAATATGGGAATTTTCCATAAGTTTGGGACACATGGTCAAATCTTTGGATTTGTCATAACTTGAACACTATAACTCCAAATTGAGTGGTCTATAGCTCAATAGATTCCATTTTTCAAGCGCTTTCCAATGATAGGTTACATCATATGGTTTTGAGAAACTTATGGATATGTTATCCGGGTGCCATCTTTTTAGTATTCAAAAAATGGGAATTCGGAGATTCCCAAACTCACTAAGATTGTGTTGTGAGATCCCACCTTCACTACCACTTTGCATGATGGCTAGAAACCCTAGTAGACAGTAGACTCTTGCCCCTTTCCATATTCCTTCTAATAGACCTGAGCTCTAAGGGATTCTTCTTTGCTTGATGAGGAAGCTAGTCAGTGACCTAGCCACCAATCTCAAGTCACTCCAAGACCTCATGGAGGAGCCGAAATGGTAATGGACCTAGGTGCAAGGCCTAAATATTATGTACAATTGGGTGTTGATCACAAATAAAAAAAGAGCTGAGAATAAAGACCTAAACAATGACGAGTAGTCAGAATGTATTCGAACGACGAGTAAGAGGACTACTACTCTACAAATGAGGAAAGTGAAGAAGAGGCCTAGACGATAGAGTACAACACAGATGGCCGACTGATCGAACAAATAAGAGTAGATTCTAATCCGGGAGAGCCAACACTTTTAGAATTGAAAGAGGACTCTTCAGAACTGAATGTGATCGCACTTGGTTGGATCACTTAGGCGTGATGGACTATGAGTAAGTAGGACCAGTCCATCCTAGTGACACATGGGATACCCCCTCCTCTAGCAACAATTGCAAGTTTAACTCATAATTAGAAGTAAGCTCTGAGAGTGAGCTAGAGATATCTTGACCACCTAAAACTATATGCATCAAGGGGGACTTGCTTGCCCATCTAAGGCATAGATGGGTGAAGGAGGAAAAGAGAGGACAACCAAAGGGGTCAAAAACTAAAAAACAAAGGAAGCCCCAAGACCTACTAAAGTGATTCACTAAATTCAAGAAGGGAGATAGGGTAGTGATGTTGTTGGGAGAGAAGATGGATGGACATGCAAGTGAACTGATAGAAGGGCCTACCAAAGTCAAGAGGTCAACTTAACAGGGGAAGGGGAGAAACCACAACCCCTGTTAGTAGGTGACAATGTCACCAAGCAAGAGGAGGTTGATCTCATTGCTCTTTTGCAAGACTACATAGACATGTTTTCCTGGTTCTTAGAATAACTAAAAGGAATTGATCCGAGAGTCATAATGCATAACATTCCAATGACTCTTGATGCAACACCGATAAAACAATGACCTTATCCGATGAATCTGAAGGATGCTCACACCATCAAGGAAGAGATTGATAAACTATTGAAGGTCGGATTGATATATGAGATCAAGCACATGGATTGGGTATTACCCATCATGATTTCCTTGAAAAAGAAAAAAAATTCCAAGTGTGTGTAAACTACAAAAAATTCAATGCTGCAACTAAGAGAGACAATTATGCATTGCCCTACACAGAGCACATACTCAAGAGACCAGCATAAAAAGAAGCATATTGTTTCCTGGATGGCTTCTCGAGCTATAACCAAGATCATGTGCACCCTGACGATAGACACAAGATGGCATATTCCATACAATGGGGCATATTTGTCTTTATAGTCATGCCATTTGGGTTGACTAACACACCTGTTGTAACGTGTCCACATGTTGTCTTCACGATACATCTTAGTAGTCCATCAGAAAGGATATCTAGAAAGCTCCGCCTAGCACTCCCATGGAATGTTACAGGGTTTGCAATCTAGGACTTTCCGCATCTGCCACGTAGTGGAAGTATTCTGGTCGTTCCCACTTAGGACCAACCTGAATCAAGGTTTCTCCTATTGGTCATTTCCTAAATAGCAACTAGTGTCGAATCCCAAGCAAACTACTTTACGTAGAAATGCCACATCTGAAGTAGATTCACGCTGCACTTGGTTCAAGGAGAATGGGAAATGAGAGGGATGCAAGGCTGGACCTCTCTGCCATAAGGCATAGTCCCATTCTGTTCCCCTAAAATAGTGTAAATCGGGATTATTATAACTTAGACTTCTAGGTCAGTGCCGTTGCTGTTCGTGTCCTTTGTACGATCTTCTTACTGTCCATCATGATTGAGAAAAGTTTTCGGCCAACCGGGACCAACCATCCGTAGGATGGACCCATGGCCACATCCTCCACACTTTCCTGAGGTTGTTTTAGTTATTTAATTACCTAACACATTTATTTGGACATGTATCAATCAACTTCCTTAATTAGCCCGTTAGGCACTGGTTCCTTCACGTAATGATAGCACTTTACATAGAAAACCAATGTCAAACAAGTTCCTTTTCAACAGGTTATTATATTTATCTTTGACATACATAAAGTCCAGCTCGTAGGCTTATCCATAAACCACCCGAAGGCTATCCAGCAATCCAAAGGGATTACTAATCCAAGATTCTACCCATAGACTAGTATGCCGGCCTCAAGATCCAATCCCGAGTCACGTTGGCCTCTTGTGCGGGGCCCAGAAGGCAAGGGATTTATGGCCAGAGACCCCTCTGGCACCCAAGCATCCTCCTACTCCAAGTAGTGCTTAACGGAGAGACCTCTTGTGGTGGGTTCGGTCCACCTTCCCGATGCGGTTAACAACCCCCTTGGTTAGGGTCAGGCAGGCAGTCGGGGGTAACTGAAACTTCCTCTCCCTTTAGGCCTTCAACCTGAAGCATTAGATATCCATTTATCCTTTAATTCTTTGAGCAAACAAAGCAAAACAATGCTCTTAAAACTATTACAAGCACAATCATTTCCGCTTCATTTCTAGTTGTGGGATTGCCATCCGCATGCAATATTCTTCGCTTGGAGGCCATCGTCCACAAATAGATTCAAGAGATAAGAAGGTGGAATAGATTCGAGATAGAAGAGTGTAAGAGAAGATGGCTAAGTCGAGAATCAAGATAGAGGGAATTGTGCAGCCTCTCAGGGTAACTCTCTCTCTCTCTCTCTCTCTCTCTCTCTCTCTCTCTCTCTCTCTCTCTCTCTCTCTCTCTCTCTCTCTCTCTCTCTCTCAAGCTCTCTTTCAAGCTCTTCCTCACAATCTCTTGGAGGGGTATCCTTCTCTCTACCTCTCTCTCGCAGCCTCTCAAGGTCTCCTTCTACTCTCTTGCGCCTCCTCATGCCTCATATTTATAGTGAATTAGAGGAGAGGGCTTGTAGCTGAGAGGTGGAGCTCTTTGGCCAACTGCTAAGGAGTGAATACTTCTTTCCGAATGCATCCAACACTCGATCCAAGATCAATTGCGACTTGGCAAGATCCCCAAGTGTTTATTTATTAACCCTATATTCTGGGTTAGGGCCGTATCCTATTAACCCGGTTTAATCAATACCTTAAGTTCTATTAGCAGTAATGTTATTTGAATTTACTGACTCGTCCTTTGCTTCGAAGCAATTTATCTAATCCTCGTATCTTGGTCACTTTACCCAAGGAAGGTACTATATTAGGACAATTATTCATCCTCTTACAAGATAACTTACGTAAGAATCTGCCAATCTCATTCTGAGGAATTGGCCATTCCCTTGTGATCAAATCACAAGATCATGCGGCTCTAAAACATGTTGCACAAGTGTCGCATCAAAACTATGGGACTATTTACCCATCAAATGGAGTCTTATAATCACAAAATCATGATTAGATATAACAATCCATTCCTGATTGCATTAGGCTAACATTGTCGGTCCTATGGCTCCAAGTCAAACCGATTTTCATCGTTTTAGCGAGAGATCCTTTAGGGTAGAAACCCTAAATCATCTCTCGCAAGTGCGTCCTATTGTCCCTGCATTCCGTGAATGTGATCAAGTCTTTAGGTTTAAGAGTTTCAGCTTTAGCAATAAGAGCGATTAGGTAATGTCCTCAACGTGTTAAATCCTAGTTAGCTCTTTGGGATATGTTGCATTGAATTAACCCTTTCTAAATGAGTACCTCGCGATTTTAGGTGTTTAGGTTTAAACCAATTTAACATGTCTATTCTTGAAGATAATTACGCTACCATTTTCATAATCACATGATTCATTGTCTACGTATAAGTTGATTTACAAACCCTAACTTTTCGGGTTAAGATGAAAGCATAGGTTAAGTTATAGCATAATTCCAATTGGTCATCCTATAACATGCAAACAGGATTCATGCTACTAAGCTTTAAGATTTTATGTTTTAACATGCAACCTTTTTCTACTTTCTTTTCCGAATGAATTTGTCGTATGCTAAACTTACACACCCTTTCGTTGATTTAATTTTTTAGGCCACTTTCCTAGAGTTAAATCTTCTTCATGCAGCCCCAACAATTTCCTAGAGTTGCTAGTAACTTTCTTTAAGAATCATTTCGAAAAAGATGTTCAATAATGCGATATGCGGTTTATTCCTTCCATGCTTAATCGAAGTGTACTATCATAATTCTGTTTTGTAAAAATGGACATTAATTAATCTAATTTCATTACTTTGCAATGCATAAAAACAACTTGCTAGAAATGTATAGAAATCTTATGCTCACTTATTTTTGTTCATTTTATTGAAAAATACTAATGACCAAATCCCTCAATTGTGAGCTATTAGCCAAATTAGTTTCAATCGAAAAAACATGCATCCTAATTCCTCAAATGATCCATGCATAATTGAAATATTATGACGTTAATCAAATTTAGGAAGAAGAACCTGGACTTGTGGTGAAATGTCCACATGGATGTTAAGAGATGATCCTCCTACGGTTGCGCCTTGTGCTTTCTTAGGAGCCATCATAAATGCAGCCTTTTTGTCTTGGAATAAATGGGCTTTTAAACCCACTAGAGAGGCAATAACAAAGGCCCACGGGAAGGGTTTTAGAACTTGGGCTATTGGATGCTTGTGGGGAAACCAAAGGGGGGGAAAAGCCTTAACTCCCGGGTTAAATGAGCTTTTCAAAGGGCCTTGGGTGAAATGGAAAAGGGGGGAAAGAGGGTGTCTTGTGAAGGTCAATAGAAAGGGGGTTCTAAGGTACCCCGAGGTTTAAAATGAACCTTTGAGTAAAGACGCGAGGGGGGGAAAAAGAAAGGTTTATTGGGCTTTTTAAAAACTTGGATGGGATCCACGGGAAAGGGTTTTTTTTTTTGGATTCCGAGGGGGGAGGTACAAAACCCACTTAGAGATGGCTTGTGGAAGCCCACAAGAAGGGGGGCTTCCTTAGGGGGCTTTAGAAGCTTCTTAAGAAGCTTCTAAAGCTTCTGGGAACTTCCTGAAAATCCCACGTGGTGGGAGAGGAATTGACTAAGGGCTTGTAGCAGGTGGCAGCAAGCGATTCGATGGCGACAAGGCGAGCTGACGAATGGCAGTGGCAGCAGGCGGTTCTCCTCTCCCCTTCAACGATGACAACGATGCTGATTGCTCACGACCCTCTCCCCTCCTCAACAACAGCGTGACAGCTTCTCCCTTAGCAGCGTACCGCTCCTAGCTCTCTCTTAAGAGAGTGCCGGTCCTATCTCACAGCCTTTTTCTCTATCCCTCACGACACCATGGTTTTATAGCTGTGAGGGAGAGGTACCTCTCTCCCTCCACGTGGCCATTGGCATGGGGTTCACCCCCCTCTAACATCTAGCAAGGATGCTCATTTGACCGCCTTTGCTCATCCATGACTTCCTTCGCAAGGCCTACATGCCCGTGCTTTACTCTCCCACCTCCAACACATCCTTTGGTTGGGGAGGATAAAAAAGATTTAAAAGAAATATTTCTCCATAAATCTTCTCAATTTTCTCTTGACCTCCTCCCAAGAGGAGGTTCACACGGAAATATGCGGTTTCATTAACCATAGTTTTGGCTCTACCAATGATACATCATGTTTTAAATTCGCACCGTCCGTGACCCAATGCTGGCATTATCTTTTGCCCGAGAATTCACACGACTTTGTAATAACTGAAATATTACACCTATCACATTCTAGCATCTAATGTGCATTGTCTTCAAGGACATACTTAGATGCGAACTAGAAGTATTCGTTGATGATCTATGCATACACTTAAGCTAAAAGAAACACCTACATAAGCTTCGGACAGTCTTGGAATGGTGTAGATTGTATAATCTCTCTTTCAACCCCCTAAAGTGCTAGTTCTAGTGGGTAAAGCACGTATGTATCCTAGAGCATGTGGTGTCTGAGAATGGCATTGCCACTGACTTCTCCAAAAGAAAGGTTATTGTCAACTTGACACCACCAACAAATTATAAGGAAGTTCACTACTTCCTAGGACACATAGGGTTCCGTCTTGAACCATGCATTGATTGTTAGACCACTTTACAAGTTTCTGATCGTATTTGAGTGGACCAAGGAATGCCAATGTGCTTATGAGTAACTGAAAAAACTCTCACTATTGCACCTATTCTACTAGCCCTAGATTGGAGCATAATATTCCATGCACATTGATGCATCAAAGTTTGCTGTGGGAGCTATTTTGTGCTAGCCTGATGAACACAATCTTGACTATTTGATGAGCTTTGCTAGCAAACAATTCAAGAATGCAGAGATGAACTACTGTACGACATAGAGGGAAGGCCTAGCCATGGTATTTGTTGTAAAGAAGTTTTGGCATTATCTTTTGGCTATGCCTTTCACCTTCTTTGTGGACCATCAAGCTTTGCTTTATCTTGTAAATAAACCCTGTGCTACATGACACATAGCTAGGTGGTTGGTTCTTCTTTTAGAGTTTCACTTATCTGTGGTAGTACGTGAGGGAAAGAAGCATTACATGGCTAATCACATGTCCTGCATACCCATAGGAGAAGCCACTGGATAGGAGATTATAGACAATCTACTTGATGCGCACCTATTTAGTGTGTCCAAAAAAAAAGGCTTGTTTAGAGCGCAGACTTAATGCCATATTGGGCAGATAACATAGTCTAGATCTTAGAGCACGGATTACTTGCAAGACCTATCAAAAAGGCCAGGATAAAGTTCCTTATCCTTAAGATTCAGTCTTATTAGTTAATTGCCAACCAACTTTATGGATTGGGACATGATGACTTATTTCCACGATGTATGTGTGAGCATGAAATGCATGATGTGCTGACTAAAGAGCATGCTGGAATCATTGGAGGTCATTTCAGTGGAGATACCATGACCAACAAGGTGCTACAATCTAAACTATAATGGCCCAACCTATTCTGTGATGCTGCCAAATTTGTAAAGCATTGTGACAAGTTCTAAAGGACTGAGGCCCCTCTTCATAAAGATAAGATAGAGTTGACCCTAATCATAGCACCACAACCCTTTGAAAATTGGGGAATCAACTTTATTGGGCCAATCAATCCTACGACAGAGTACTCCAGGTCAAATACATCAGAGTAGCCACTGACCATCTCATGAAATGAGCCAAAACGCGATCCACCAGGAAGAATGATGCTAGGACTATGGCTAAGTTCCTTTGGGATCAAGTGATCTCATGATTCACATGCCCCATCAATCTAGTTAGAGACACACACACTTCATTAATGAAGTGGTTGCTCATTTTTTATCCATGTTCCTAATCATCCATAGGAAATTATCACCTTACTACCCTCAAGAAAATGCTCAGGTAGAATCCACGAATAAAATCCTAGTGAATGTCCTAGCTAAAGTAGTCTCTACTTCATGCAAGGATCAGGATAACACACTCATGGCACTGCTATGGGCCTATAAGACAGCCTACAAGATGGTAGTGGAGCAAACACCCTTCAACTTGACCTAAGGGACAGAAGCAATCTTGCAAGTAGAGTTTTTTGTTCCAAGCTTGAGAATAGTAGTGCAAGAGAGATGGGATGGAAAGGAGGCATGGATAGAACACCTAATAGAGCTAGAACACCTTTCTAAGACCCACCCATGCACTATCTATGAAAAAGCATGATGCAAGAGCTGGTTTGACAAGCATGTCAAACACTGTGACTTCAAGTAAGCTGACCTGGTGTTACTGTGTCGAGCTTTAGACCCTAGAGGGCAAGGGCATAGGCTTCTATAATAGTATTCGCCTCAAGAAGTAATACCCTCTAACCCATCCATTGCATGAGCTATCAATGTTGCTCCCCCTATAAATGTAAGAGTGGAAATTATCACATAGATTGAGGACATGGGCAAGGAAGTAGTAGCACCTGCTTACTTGCGAATAATAGTCACTACTCAAAAAAAACATGCTTTCAATGCACTTATCAATGAGGGTGGTCTGATTTCAACATCTTTGCTATCGATCAGGAGCATTGGACTCTCATTGGTCAGCCCCAATTGTAGCCCACAAATGCTAAGCTGAATCCATTTTGGGGGCAGTCCTACCCACTTCTAGTGGGAAAGTGTAAAGTAGCGGTCTGTGTTGAGACTACAAGCCTCCCCATGATCTTCTATGTATTGCGTAACACTAAGGTCACTAGTAGGGAATGGCACTAAGTTTTGCATTAAAGAAGCAAGCCCATTGCAATGTTGACTATGACTCGTAGCACATCCACATAGCTGTTGGCAGAGTGCACATAGTGGCAGCTTTTAGCATGGGCAACGTGGCTCAAACTAAGTGTGCAAAGTGATTGGTAGGGGAACCTAGTGCAAATTCTAAGGAGGGGATTTGTGACTCGTACCACCCCACCACAACAAACTTAACACAACCTAAACAAGACATGGCCAAAACCATTGAGCCACAACTCAAATGGGTGCCTAAATGACAACCACGGCCACCTAAAAGCCAGCCTCCATGGACCCATAATCCCCAAACATCATGCCTTGAGCCTTGGTGACAAAGTCCGCGGTATAGAACCAAATGAATAGCCAAGCTATGATGGGTGCCTAAGGCACTGTTCTATACTCAAGGCTATTATGAAGGCAACAACTAGATTTGGTTGGCCAAGATCATGAGTGCCATGCTTACACCTTAGACACCACCTCCTAGCCCATCTCCAAAACCTTCAAAGCCACCTAGAACAATTGAGAAACTATCTGAACTAAAGGCCACCAAACCCTTAGTGAGTTTTATGCTTGCCAATCGGAATAGGACAAGACCCAATATAGAAAGTGAAAGAGCACTAGAAGCCAATCTTACATTGAACAAGTTTCTCACGAAGCAAATCATAGACAACACGATTGCAGAGCAAAGTAGAGTGGCCCTAATAACTTTGTTACTAGCGGGACTAGAAATAACTCCGAATTCTAAGAGCCAAATGCAGATACCCCTAATTGCCAAGCAACTAGACAAGTACTAGCCGGACAATGACCCATGTAGCTTTGTAGAGTAGTTTGAGCAGGTGTATGAGGCAAATAACCTAATAGAACCTACTCAAAACGTGCATAAGCTTTGGGTCTTATCTTGGAGATAAAAGATGGATGTTGTACACCACTCTAGATAACGTCAAAGACAACAACTTCAATACTTTCAAGAGTCTCTTCATTAAGAGATTCTCTGAGGAGGGGTACCTAGATAACCTTATTGTTCAACTGAAGAATGTCAATCAAAAAGATGAGGATATTAGAGATTACATCACCCACATGTGGATTCTCTTTAAGAGAATCCTAGTCACAGGTGATATAGTGAATGAGAAATCTCTACTATATTTATAAAAGAAAAATTAGGAATGAAGAGATGTACAAAGCCTTGGTAGGAAACTTGAACCTGCAAAGGGACCTGCTAGCTAGGTTCTTTGAAGAAGCTATATGTGTAGAGGACCTACTCATCAAAGAGAGAATCTTGAGAGCCACAAGCTGAGATAGTGCAGCCTCTAAACCCTCAAAGAGAGCTACCACTTCTTGCAAGAGATCTAGTCAAAGTAACCAAGAGAAAGGGAAGAGTATTGACCCAAGCCAAGAATTGGTAGGCGTAAAGATGGAGCTCACCAAGCTCCAAGAAATGATTAGAAAACCTACACAACCTCCTCTGCAATGTGTCCATTGTGGAGGGAACCACCTTCTGGGGCTGAGCGCACTGAACCTGCATCTAGACCTTGTGCCAAATGTGGTAGCTTCGGTCATGATGCTATGTATTTCTAATTGCGGAGGTGATTACCATATCTGTAGCTTTACAACCAGCCATGCTAACTTGGGGAATAGACAACCACAATTCAAAATGGTTCTCCATTAGCTATCCCAATGTCTAATGATGCCAAGATAGCTATCTAAAGAATGGGCATCAATCCTACAGGCTTACCTAGACCACATGGACCCTTCTTGACCCATCCATTGAGTGATGCTCTAATACATTATGTAGAGGAGTCAAATGAGGAGGAGACATATGTAAACCCTTACATCTCATACAAAGATGAGGACAATCCCACCTTAAAGGATTTTAGACTAGTATCGCTGATGGTGCTAAGTCGAGGAAGGGGTAGAGACCTAGCAAGGCAAAGAGAAGACCCAATCTTATGCTAGATGTGGCCACCCAAGGAATACCTCATCTCTTTGCCCCGAATGAGAACAAGCTAACCGAGAAAAGGCTAAGTTGAGATGCCTCGAGTGTGGAATCGCTCAATTATATGCTAAAAGTCCTAGGTGAAAACCATCTACTAGATCAACCATCATAGCTTTTGTACCTTTGGGGCTATTTGGAGTCAAAACACTTGATTATGAGGCCACTTCCATCTCATTGAAGGTCATGACTAGAGCACAAACAAAGCAGGGTGGTATTTTGTTGCAAGGACCTAGCAATCTAGATGTAGCCTCAATAGGAAAGCAGAATCGCCAAAGAAAGAAAAAGAGATTTGACACCAAACTGACACTAAAAATAGACAGTGTGACCACATTAATGAGAGGGAAGCAAATGGTAGATATAGAGGCTGACACTTCAACACCTAAAATAGCGGAGAGGAGAGTGCTAAGGTTGGGGGATATCCTAATCCAAAGTGCTAATTGAAAATAGTTGACAAGGTTAAGGAGTGGGTAAGAGAAGCTCAAAAACATCTAAAGGATGCCGAGCCCATTCTAGAAGACGAGATCAATGAGTTCTCCATTGTAAGACAAGGCTTAGATGCCATCAATAAGCAAGTTTCCCAAGATAGTGACAAAAGAGTGTAGGGCAAGACAAAAGGCAAGTGGCTAATGGCCTACTTATGACATCGTTATCTAGACATGTGACGTTGCTGATGGGGGATTTGCTTAGCCAAAGCCCTTCATAATGGCCAAAAGCTTCTCTAAGAAGCTTCTAAGGGGGCTTCATAAGCCCCCTTTCCCAAGAAAAATTTTTCATCCCCTTTTTCCTTTGCAGTTTTAGTCCCTTTTCCCCCCTTGGCCCCCCCACAAAAAATTCTTTCTTGTGGGCTTTGTTAAAGCCCTTTCAAGTGGGTTTAATAACCCCCCCCCCCCCCCCCCCCCGGGATCCAAAGCCCCTTCATGTGCCCCTTTCCTATTGCCTTTACAAAGCGGGTTTTTATGACCCCACCCCCGGGATTTAACCCCTTCACAAGTGGCCCCTTACACTTCCTTTCCCCCCCTTGTGTTCTTATACAAAGGGAGTCTCACCCCAGAATTTAGGCCCTCGCATTCCACAAAGCTGTTTTTTTTTAACTCCATTTCCGTGGATTTTCTTTTCCATACATCTCCCATAAAGCTCACAATAACCGAGTTTTTAAAGCCCATTTTCATAGCATCCCCACAAAGTTTTAAACCCATTTCTTTTCATTGATTCTACTCAAGTTTATTTTAACCACCGGATCAAAAACCATCTTTCTTATTGTAACTCCCACAAGTCTTTAAGGCCTTCTAAAGCTGGTTCCAAAAGATGGTGAAATTGATCAAGGAAGCTGATTCACAAAGGGAGTTTCGCATAAGAAGGAGACAGACAAGATCATAACTCTGTGTCCAAGGTGAAAATGTGGAATTTGCGATGGCCCCTAAGAAGGTACAAGGCGCAACCGTAGGAGGATCGTCTCATAGCATCCATGTGGACATTTCACCACAAGTCCAGGTTTTCTTCCTAATTTTGATTTACGTCGTAAAAATTCAATTGTGCATGATTCCTTTACGAAATTTAGAATGCACTTTTCGATTGAAATACCTTGTCTAAATTAAAGGAAATAACTTTGATTAAAGAATCGGTCATTTGTATTAAACGAATGAAAAAGAAGAGCATAAGATCTCTATGCATTCCTAGCAAGTGGTTTTTATGCATTGCAAAGTAACGAAATTAGATTAACTAATTCCCATCTTTACAAGTCGGAATTATGAGAGTACACTTCAATTATTCATGGAAGGAATAAACCGCATATCGCATTATTAGACATCTCTTCTTCGCAATGATTCGTTATAGAAAGTTGCTAATAATCCGTAGGAAATTTGCAAGGCATGAAATGGTTCTTGAGCTGCATAACTCTAGTCAATTGGTATAAATATCATTTCAACTGCGTAATTGTTAGAAAAGGCTGCATGGTTCAAACATAAAACCCTAAAGCTTAGTAGCATGAAACTTGATTGCATGTTATAGAAGGATCACTAGGAATTATGCCATAACTTAACTTACGCTTTGATCTTAGTCGGAAAAGTTAGGGTTTGTAAAATCAACTCAATACGTAGGCAATGAATCATGTGGTTACAAAAATGGTTTCGTAAATATCTTCAACAATAGACAAGTAAATTGGTTTAAACCTAAACACCTAAAAACCCCGAGGGACTCGTTAGTTCAATGCAACATATCCCAAAGAGCTAACTAGGATTTAGCACATTGAGGGCATGACCTAATCGCTCTTATTGTTAAGTTGAAATACTTATACCCTAAAGACTTGCCCTCATTCACAGAATGTAGGGACAATAGGACATACTTGCGAGAGACGATCTAGGGTTTCTGCCCTAAGGATTGCTCGATAAAAAGATGAAACTCCGTTTGAATTTGGAACCTTAGGACTGACAATATCGGCCTAGTGCAATTAGGAACAGATTGTTATAAAGACACCCTAACCCTGTTTCCTATCTAATCATGATTTCATGATTAGAAGACACCATTCGATGGGTAAAATAGTCCCATGGATTAGATGCGACACTTGTGTAACAAGTTGCAGAGTCGCATGACCTTGTGATTTGATCACAAGGGAATGGCCAATTCCTTGGAATGAGATTGGCAGATTCTTACGCAAGTTTGTCTTGCAAGAGGATAAATAATCATCCTGTTATAGTACCTTTCTTGGGTAAAGTGACCAAGATACGGGGATTAGATATTTTCTTGGAAGCAAAAGACCAATCAGTAAATTGGAATAACATATTTATTGCTAATAGAACTTAAGGTTTTGATTAAATGGGTTAATAGGGTACGGCCCCAAGGATATAAGGGTTAACAAACAAACCCTTGGGGACCTTGCCAAGTCGCAATTGATCCCAGATCGAGTGCTGGATGCATTCGGAAAGAAGGATTCGCTCCTTAGCAGTTGGCCAAATAACGACCAATGGAAATGATTGTGCTTGTAACAGTTTTAAGAGCACTGTTTTGCTTTGTTTGCTCAAAGAATTAAAGGATGAAAAGATATCTAATGCTTCAGGTTGAAGGCCTGAAGGGAGAGGCAGCTTCAGTTACCCCCGACTACCTACCTGACCCTAACCAAGGGGGTTGTTAACCGTGCCGGGAAGGTGGACCGAACCCACCACGAGAGGTCTTTCTGTTGTGCGCTACTTGGAGCAGGAGGACGCTTGGGTGCCAGAGGGGGCTCTGGCCGTAAATCCCTCACCTTTCGGGCCCTGCACAAAAGGCCAACGTGACTCGAGATTGGATCTCGAGACCCACATACTAGTCTACGAGCGGAATCTTGGATTAGTAATCCCTGTGGATTGTTGGATAGCCTTCGCGCGAATTATGGACAAGCCTACGGGCTGGATGTTATAAATGTATTCCAAAGATAAATATGACAAGCTGTTGAAAAGAAACTTGTTTCACATTGCTTTTCTATGTCAAGTGTTATGATTACGTGAAGGAACCAGTGCCTAATGGGCTAATTAAGGAAGCTGATTGATACATGTCCAACTAAATGTGGTAGGTAATTAAATAACTAAAACAACTTGAGAAAATTGCGGTGGATGTGGCAATGGGTCCGTCCTATGGATGGGTGGTCCCAGTTGGCCGAGAACTTTTCTCAATCACGATGGATAGCAAGAAGATCGTTTTCAAAGGACACGAACAGCAAGGGCACTGACCTAGAGTCTAAGTTATAATAATCCCGATTGACGCTGTTTTAGGGAAATGGAATGGGACTATGCCTTATGGCAGAGAGGTTAAGCCTTGCATCCCTCTCGTTTCCCATTCTCCTTGCACCAAGTGCAGCATGAATCCGCTTCAACCCTGGCATTTCTGCGTAAAAAAGTTCGCTTGGGTTCGATGCTAGTTGCCGTTTAGGAAATGACCATTAGGAAAAAACCCTCATTCAGGTCAGTCCTAAGTGGGAATGGCTAGAATACTTCCACTACGTGGCAAATGTTGTCGTATTGCTGCACATCCAAGGTGTGGAATCCACCAAAAAGTTGTGTGTGTGGGAATTGTTACTTTGTACATACTTAGTCGTTGTGTTTACATTTTTTTTTCTGCGTGCGAGTATAGTGGAGAGAAGTTTGGAAGCATGGATATGTTTGGGAAGTTTGGATCTGTTTCAGAAGCACTAGAAGATCGATTATCATCTACCTTGGATCTTGCAATGGAGGTTTCTGCAGTTCAAAAGTAAAGGGCTACAATAGAGGTCATTAAGGAAGAGCAAGCAGTCCTCCTCATAGAAGCGCCACTGAATCCCAAGGTTAATAGAGAGAAGATGACACAAATAATGTTTGATACATTCAATGTGCCTGCTATAACTGCTCGATACTCTAAATATGGGCTCAGTGAGGATGTGCTCAACTGTTTCAGGGAGATGCAAGAAGAAGGCCTATCCTTGGATGTTGGCAAATTTTTGTGCAATTTGAAATCTTGTGTCAGTATAGTCTCCATTCCAACAATGGGCCATAGTTCCACTTTTCTTTCTAGTGCTTTTCTGAACCAAGAGTAGCCTAGTTTGACATTTGCACTTGTAGTGCTGAACCATCAACTGTCTTTATTGACACTGTTTTTATGGGATAAAACATGTTTTCGAATATGCGTAGATGGGGGAGCAAATCGAATTTATGATGGTGCCCTTGATTTTCTGCCATCTAAGGATGCATTTGAAGTTCGTAAATGGTACAAACCTGAAGTGATCAAAGGAGACTTGGATTCTATTCGACCAGAGGTGAAGGAGTTCTATGCTGGGCTAGGCACGGAAGTCCTGGACAACTCAGGGAATCAGGATACCACAGATCTTTGGAAATGCTTGTCGTATTTGAATGACACATTACCAGAAATAACATCAGTTGAAGGTCCTCATTGTGGTCTAATTCCATTAACTGGTCCCTCTAACATCTCTACAACTGGTTTGAAGTGGAATATAGATAAGTGTTCTTCACATTTCGATGGCATTATCAGTACATCAAACATTCTTGAGAGCAACAGAGTGACTGTACAAGCAGATACTGATTTGATCTGGACAATAGAGCTATAGCAACTCTATGATCAACTTTGAAACACTATTGCTTTTTCTGGTAAAAAAGGGGCCGCTTTTCTAAGGCCTATTGTGGAAGGATCGAATGCCTGGGGAAAGAAAAAAATAAAGCCACAGATGGATATTTTTAAATGGAGGGTTTTTGGGGGGAAAAAAGGCACAGAAAAAGTAGGCAACTGCTACAGGGAATAGGGGGGAATGCTCTCTGGGGAAAGGCAATGGAGGCACAGAAATCCATTGAAATCTATTCGAAGCACTTATACAGTTACTCCATCCATCAAACTTGTTCATTACTGAAATGCTGCTACGAGAACAATTTGAACCCCTGTGTATTGTACTCTCTATGAAGGGCTATTGAGGTTGTAGGTTACACACTTTTACAGATTAAAATTGAAGGCTGAGAGCCTGTTCTGATGCCACAATTGAGGCTTTCACACCCCTAGTTGAAATTTGATGGAGTTGTTTTCTCCATCCATTGTTCAAGAACTTTTTTTGGACTACCTTTCTTGAGTTGCCGCTCTGGTATTCTTTGACGCATAGATTACAAAGTCATTCCTTCAAGTAGGATTGATGATGGTAGAACTGCGAGATGGAGGGAGGAGTCGATGAGATTTTTTGACATGTCTCTGTGACGGGCCAAGAGAATTACATCAATAAGCAACAACTAGGAAGCTGCCTCATGGAGCCGAAGGCCATATCATCTTTATCGAGCTCAAGAGCGGGGAGCTCTATCGGGGACCGCATTGCAACGCTTCAACAGCTGGTGGCGCCTATCAAGACGGACACCGCATCTGTATTACTGGAAGCCATTGGCTACATCAAATTCCTTCAAGATTAAGTCCGGGCATTGAGCTCACTGTACATGAAGACTAGCTCGTGCCCGAAGGATGTGGCAGGAGCCGCCAGGAGAAAAGTATGGCCGAATGGTCCTGGCAGCATTCTCAACAAAGGGCAGGTTGCAAAATCCTTCGTGGTGGTAATCTTTTTGAATAGGAGCATTAAGAATCCTTGCATAATGCAATCAGGCCATGGCTGTAAATGATTATTAGGCTCAGAGTGGCAATACAAGAGAAGGAGAAACGCTTGGAGGAAGAGCAGATTATTCATAATTCAGATGTTAACACAAAATTGAAAACAAATAGATACCCAGAGCGCCTTGGATTACAAGAATTCTTGAGGAGGGCAAGTGAGTTTGTAGAGCTTGTACTCTTCACTACTGCCTTGAAAGGCTATACTAACCCTCTTGTTGATAGAATTGATCCTGAGAATAAGATTGTTGTAAGGCTGTATCAATCAGCTACAATTATTTCAAGGTACAGAGAACATGTGAAAGACCTGAGCAGTTTGGGAAGAGATCTACAATGAACTGTGATAATTGATAACAATCCTTTTAGCTTTGTATTGCGGCCTTTTAATGGGATCCCATGCATTCCCTTCACAGGGGAAGGTTTGAACTGCAATGTGCTGCAGTTGAGAAGGATAATGTAGGGAAGTCTTGAGTGAATCATGTCAATGTTTATGAGGCCTTTGATAGAGAGCTTGAGGTTATGCAGAAGAAAATGAATTTTAAGGAAATTATGGCAAAAAGCTGAAACATACATTAACAGGGCACAGGAAGGCTATTTCTAGTGTGACTAATAGATGTCTAGAAATAGCAGCATAGCAGAAAGAGAATCAATTGCGGCTCTAAACAGTGGTATGATAGCAACAATCCCAAATCAGATTATCTTCTGAATAGGACTTGCTATGGGGTGATTATCTATTTGTTCTCTAAATTGCAGCTGGAAGAAAATATGTATTCAATGGCTGAAAAACAGTCAGCAAACAACCTGCAGAGTGTTTCTTTCTGAAATAGCAAGAAGGGACAGAAGAACTTCAGTTTTTTAATAGCCAGTTTATAAATCAGATTTGTTTCCTTTATGAAGCTGAAGCTATTGATGTTGAACAGGGTTGTAATTAAATGTGTTCTCGCTCGATTGATCTTCTATCCTGAAATTAGTCAAGGTCCTTTGTGGTTGCGACTTTGCTTTCAAAAACCCTTCGACATCTTTGGTGAACCCGATGTGAAAGCATCGCATAAATTTCAGGATGGGAGATACTTCAGCATCAGTTTCAGCCTCTTCTACGATTCCTGCTTTGTCCTCTACTTCAGCTCCATCATTGATTGCTACTTCAAGTACTTCAACGGATGATTTAAAGCAGATTTTGCAGAATATGTCTATGTATATGCAGCTTCAAAATCAGCAGACACAATTGTATATGCAACAGCAGCAACAATTGCATCAACAACAATTGTCTCAGCAAAGGCAACTATATTCGGAGCAGGAGAATGCAATCAGCGCGACTAAGGCAATTGAAGCAGTTGAGAATGAGAAGAAGTTATTTGATGGCCGTAATGTTTCAGCTTACTTGAAGAAATATGAGATCAAGATGGGATTTTTTGGAGTACCAGCTGGACTTATGAGTAAGTATTTCCTTCCTCTTGTCACACCCGCCTTGAGGGAAAAGGTGACTGATCTTTTTATTCAAAATTCTCATTGGCAAGATTTTAAGAAGGCCCTGAAAGAAGAGTATTTCCTTGAGGACTTTGGGATGGCTACACGACGGTCATTCCGAGAGTGGGTCTACATGCCAAACAAAGGTCTATTTGCTTTAGAGTTGGTACGAGAATTTGAAGAGAGGTATAATCAACTTGATGCCATTGAACAAAGAGCATTGGATGTTGAAAAAGTTTAGCTTTTCTTGCAAGCTACAGATCCTGCTCTTCAGGAAGAGTTAGGAGAGCTTCTTGAGGATCGCACGAAGCCTATGGATCTTAAAACGGATTGGCAAGATGCCCGAGATGCAGTCTCGACTTTGACCAAGAGGAGAATATGGAAGACCTGCCTACAGAATGGATCTATGACACCGACGCCGTCTTCTGCTCCTATGCCTGCTTCTATCCCTGTTATTTCTTCTCTTTCTCAACCATTTTCTTGGCCTATGCCAGTGCCTACTGTTTCTACTCCTCCCCTTCCTCCTGTTCCAAGACCGATGCCGGCTCCTTCTGCTCCAAAACCATCCACTCCATCGGTGCCTTTCTCTCTTGATGACATAATCAAAGGCATAACGGATTTGACACTAGAGTCAGTTAAAGCAGAATTGGTGGGAAAATTGAAAGAGCAGTTTGCTTCGACTGCGCCTACTATTTCTTCTAGTGCTCCTACTGCACCTAGGAGTGCTCCTAGTGCACCTAGGAGAGATTGAAGATGTATTTGGTGTGATAGTACGGACCATCAGCATTGCAAGGATTGTGAATCTTTTCAGGATGCAAGGAGGAAGAATTTGGTATTTTGTGGACAAGATGGTAAGATTTGGTTGACTGAAACAGGAGCTCCGCTTGCTACCAACTTTGGGAAAGGCAGAATGAAGAAATTAGTGGATGACATGGCTGCGCGTACTTCTTATGTGGCAGCTAGAGGAGATGCTTCTGCATATGGAGTTCAGATTGAGAAAGGATCAGAGAATCAGTCAGCATTATGGACTTATGCTATGGAGACGACAAACAAGGGAAAATTTCAACAGACTGTTTTGACTAGTGCAGGTTCTAGCATCAGATCTGAGACAGGTTGGGATTCGCCTGTTGACAGGTACACTATTTATGCCTACTTGGCTAAGTCTCAGGGAGTAGATGTACTTGTTGAGGAGAAGCGTAAGAGGGATGAAGAAAATCCAAATGCAACTAAAAAGACTAGAGGGGGTGAGTTTGTTAATCCACCTATTGCGGTCTTTGAGACCAGGGCCAGAACAACAGACGAAAGATGCTCAGAAGAAAGAAAAGAGGCAAGAGCCTAGAGAGAGAAAGCAGCCAGGGTTTATATTGATATCCGATATTGAGACATCTACGGACATGAAGAAAATCTTTAATGACAAGATACTTGGCAGTGAGGTGACTTTTACTATTTCTGAGGTTTTGGGCATCTCGAAAAGAGAGTTTCAAGATCACTTCCAAGAGGTCCTAAAGAGGAAAAGACATGCATTGCCTACTACTGATACACAGGGAGTTTTGATTGGGGAGTTGGATGAGGATGAGGATGAGGTTATGGTTGAGAATGCTTCTTGATACCGCGTAGTCACTTTTTGCGGAGTCATTGGGCTAGGGCAACTACAGAAACAATGGTAAAAATTGGAGAGAAACAGGTGCCTTATGTTGCTTTGGTGGATCATGGTTCAGAGATTAATCTCATAGTTCGTGGAGTTTATGAAAGTAATAGATGGCCTATGGATGTAGAGCATGGGTGGCATATGAGAGCCGCCAACAACACTGCAGGTGATTTGTATGCGGCCTGTCCCAGTGTCAGGGTTTCTATTGGAGATGTAGAGGAGGATTTCCATTTGTTTGTGCAGGATTCATGCTCTTATCCCATAATTCTTGGACAGCCATTCATCACAGAGATGCGCATGGAAACAAAAGTAATGGATGATGGATCTGCTTATGCACGGATTCACAGTAAAGATGGCATGAGAGCAGTTCAGTTTATGACTGTGTGTGTGAACAATGTTAGAAACAGGGATACTCTTAGAGATGCACCTTTTCCCACTATGAGGGATTCGAATTTTCATTAGGTACCGCTGTTTCACGAGACGACAGTGGTACAGAGTAGAGGAGATTGGAGTTCTCGCCTCCTGGCAGCAGTGTTTTCTCCTCCAGTTTTGTTGGGATTTCAGCAAACAGTTCGATGAGTTATCAGAAGACTTCTAAGTTGCCTAGAGCTGCCAGGCAGTACATATGCATGAAGGAGAAAATTTTGAAAAATGCAAGTATTTAAGAGGATGGTGAGCATATAGATGGGATGTATGATAGTATGATTTGTGTAGATACGATGACAGAGATGGAAAATATGCTGAAAACTGATATGCAGAGTTGTCACAATAATGTATCAGTGCAATCCCTGGACATGTTTCATGAAATTGCAGATTTTGTGTCACAGATAGAGTCAGAGGCTGAGGTGACTCAGCAAAAAGTATTGAGTGCTGAAGAAATTCAGCAAACAGAGTTTCCGGCTGATTATGATCAGCTTACAGAGACACAGAGAGCTGAAAACTTTCGGCTAACAGAGTTTATTGCTGAAATATTTCAGCATCCAGAGTTTAGGGCTGTTCCTATGCAGTCCATAGAGCACAGGGCTCAGGATATTCAGCCACCACTGGAGTGCAAAATAGTTGATTTACAACAAGATTTGAGTAATGCAGAGGATCATAATGAAGCCAGGGTTGACACGAAATACAAGACTGTGGATAAGAAGGTGAAGCCGGTAGCTGTACCACTTCCACCTGACAGTGATCAACAAATAGAGAGGGCTGCCAAACAGCCAATTTTGAGGAATCCAGAGCATATAGGCCATAAGTTTTCAGCAGAGACTCTTGATGAATTAAAAATTGGAAATGGTGATTTCTTGCTACCCACAGAGAAGCAATGCTTTCAGGAGATGCTTGAGCGACATGGAAGCGGGTTTTTTTTTTTTCCACATGAGATTGGATGTGTGAATCCAGATATTGTTGCTCCTATGGTAATCTTTACTATTCCTCATATTCCATGGAACCTCTGACCTATTCCAGTGCCTAAGGCACACCTGCCAAAGCTAATTGACTTGTTGAATGAGAAAATCAGGATGGGAATCCCAGAGCCATCATCTGCACCATACTCAAATAGGTGGTTTATGGTTCCAAAGAAGAATGGTACTCTCCAATTTATACAGGACATGCAGCCAGTAAACAGAGTTACTATCAGGAATGTTGGTATAGGTCCAGTTGTGGATGAGTTTGCAGAAGCATTTGCTGGACGTGCCATCTATTCTTTAGGTGATTTGTATTCGGGATATGATCAGTTTCAGCTGGCTTTGGAAAGTAGGGACATAACCACTATGAGAACTCCTATTGGGCTTGTCAGGATGTGTACCTTGCCTCAAGGTGCTACTAATTATGTTGCGCATATGATGAATGCCATGCATAAGGTCTTTCTTGATTACATACCTCAGCTTACCATGCCTTTCTTGGATGATGTGCCCATTAAGGGGTGTGCAGAAGAAGAGAAGAATGAGAGTCTAAATGAGCAGGGATGTAGATACTTTGTGGCTGATCATATTTTAGCCTGTGAAAAGATTTTGGCCAGGTTAAAGAAGAGAATTTGACACTATCAGGGCAAAAATCTGTTTTTGGAGTAAATGAGGTTGTCATTGTTGGACATATGTGTGGGTATTACGGCAGGAAACCCTCACCTAAGAAGGTGGATGCTATAGGCAAGATTATAGAGTATTGTTCTACCACTTCAGAGGTACGGAGATTCATTAGAGCTTGTGTGTTTTATATGATTTGGATACCCCATTTAGCACACATAGCAGATTGTTTATATCAGTTGCTTCGAAAGGGGCAGAAATTTTATTGGGATGAGAGCCACACTAGAGCCATGCGGAAATTGAAGAAGTTATTGCAGATTGCTCCTACTCTGAGGAAAGCGGATTATAATTGCGGAAGGCCTATTGTATTGACAGTTGACACTAGTCCAATTGGCATAGGTTGGGCTGTGGGTCAAGATGATGCAGATGGAAACAAGTATGCTATTCGGTTTGGGGCGAAAGTCCTAAACAAGAGACAGAGGAGATATCCGCAAATCAAGAGGGAATTACTGGGAATTGTTACAGCTCTCAAATGTGACAAGGAGTACTTTATTGGAGCCTCAGTTGTGGTAGAGACAGATTGCTTGCCATTGATAGGTATGATTACGAGTTGCTCTACTCCGGATATAGCTATGCTGAGATGGACTGCATACATCAAGTCATTAAATCCAGAATTTAAACACATAGCAGGGAAGGATAATCCAATGGCAGATATGTAGTCTAGAGCTAGATATGATGATGAGGAGACACTACTTGCAGAAGAAGATGATGCAAAAATTTCAGCCGCTATGGTCGATCATGTTTGCCATGTCTATGATATTGTGGCTTTCATAGAAGAACTCTATGTTGGAGATTGATTGCAGATTGGCAAGTACCTTAGTACACTAAGCAAAAGAGATGAATGGACAGATGAAGAGTTCAAGAAGATTAGAAAAAAATCCTATGGTTATTTTCTCAAGGATGGATTTCTTTGGAAGCACCCAAAGAAAAGAGGTGGATTACCCTTGCGGGTTGTTTGCGATAAAGAGACACAATTACAGGTGATGAGGGAGTTTCATGAGAGTCCTTGGGCTGGTCATAGAGGAGTGTGGGCTACTTATGAGAAAATCAAGGAGAAATATTGGTGGAAAGGCATGTATAGAGATGTTTCTCACTTTGTAGAGACTTGCAAAGACTGCCAGATGTATTCGGTAGTGCGTCATCGAGATGAGCTTCATCCGACCTATCCGCTATGCATTCATTATAAGGGGATAGTTGACTTGGTTACTATGCCTATGGGTCTATGGCAGATGAGATATATTGTTTTGGCTAGAGAGGATCTTACCAATCATGTTGAGGGCAGACCTTTGAGAACGAAGACCACTAGTACAGTGTGTAAGTTCTTATTGGAAGAAATTTTCTGCATGTATGGTTGTGTGGGTAAGATCACTGCAGATCGTGGTGAACTGGATGCAGATGAAGCTAGGGAGTTTTTCTCTCAACTAGGAATCAAGTTGGCTCTAACCACAGCATACAATCCAGAGGGAAATGGGAAGAGTGAAAGAGGGCATCCGTCGTCGATAGTGAAAGCATTAGCCAAAGCATGCAGAGGACGGATTGGAGAATGGCCGAGACTTCTACCATTTTCTTTGTGGGCTGATCGTACGACTCACAGTGTTACCACAGGATATATACTCGTAGATTTGATGTATGGTCAAAAACCGGTTATGCCGACTGAGACTTGTGCTTTGACTTGGTCAGTTTTACCTTGGCAGGAGGATTTGACGAGAGAGGAGCTCTTAGTGCTTCAGATCCGGCAGTTGGAGAGAAGACCAGAGGATATTCAGCTAGGTATTGAAAAGTAAAGGGCTGCAATAGAGGTCATTAAGGAAGAGCAAGCAGTCCTCCTCATAGAAGCGCCACTGAATCCCAAGGTTAATAGAGAGAAGATGACACAAATAATGTTTGATACATTCAATGTGCCTACTATAACTGCTGGATACTCTAAATATGGGCTCAGTGAGAATGTGCTCAATTGTTTCAGGGAGATGCAAGAAGAAGGCCTATCCTTGGATGTTGGCAAATTTTTGTGCAATTTGAAATCTTATGTCAGTATAGTCTCCATTCCAACAATGGACCATAGTTCCACTTTTCTTTCTAGTGCTTTTCTGAACCAAGAGCAACCTAGTTTGACATTTGCACTTGTAGTGCTGAACCGTCAACTGCCTTTATTGACACGGTTTTTATGGGATAAAGCATGTTTTCGAATATGCATAGATGGGGGAGCAAATCGGATTTATGATGGTGCCCTTGATTTTCTGCCATCTGAGGATACGTTTGAAGTTCGTAAACGGTACAAACCTGAAGTAATCAAAGGAGACTTGGATTCTATTCGACCAGAGGTGAAGGAGTTTTATGCTGGGCTAGGCACAGAAGTCCTGGACAACTCAGGGAATCAGGATACCACAGATCTTTGAAATGCTTGTCGTATTTGAATGACACATTACCAGAAATAACATCAGTTGAAGGTCCTCATAGTGGTCTAGTTCCATTAACTGGTCCCTCTAACATCTTTACAACCGGTTTGAAGTGGAATATAGATAAGTGTTCTTCACATTTCGATGGCATTATCAGTACATCAAACATTCCTGAGAGAAACAAAGTGACTGTACAAGTAGATACTGATTTGATCTGGACAATAGAGCTACAACAACTCTATGATCAACTTCGAAACACTATTGCTTTTTCTGGTAAAAGGGGCTGCTTTTCTAAGGCCTATTGTGGAAGGATCGAATGCCTGGGGAAAGAAAAAAATAAAGCCACATATGGCTATTTTTAAATGAAGGATTTTTTGGCGGGGGGGGAAAGGCACGGAAAAAGTAGGCAACTGCTACAAGGAACAAGGGGGAATGCTCTCTGGGGAAAGGCTATGGAGGCGCAGAAATCCATTGAAATCTATTCGAAGCACTTATACAGTTACTCCATCCATCAAACTTATTCATTATTGAAATGCTGCTACGAGAATAATTTGAACCCTTGCGTACTGTACTCTCTGTGAAGGGCTATGGAGGTTGTAGGTTATGCACTTTTACAGATTAAAATTGAAGGCTGAGAGCCTATTCTGATGCCACAATTGAGGCTTTCACACCCCTGGTTGAAATTTGATGGAGTTGTTTTCTCCATCCGTTGTTCAAGAACTTTTTTTGGAATACCTTTCTTGAGTTGCCTCTCTAGTATTCTTCGACGCACAGATTACAGAGTGATTCCTTCAAGTAGGATTGATGATGGTAGAACTACAAGATAAAGAAAGGAGTCGATGAGATTTTCCGACAGGTCTTTGTGATGGGCCAAGAGAATTACGTCAATAAGCAACAACTGGGAAGCTGTTGCACGGAGCTGAAGGCCATATCATCTTTATCGAGCTCAAGAGTGGGGAGCTCTATCGGGGACCGCATTGCAACACTTCAACAGCTAGCGGTTCCTTTCAAGACGGACACCACTTCTGTATTACTGGAAGCCATTGGCTACTTCAAATTCCTTCAAGATTAAGTCCAGGCATTGAGCTCACTGTACATGAAGACTAGCTCGTGCCCGAAGGATGTGGCAGGTGCCGCCAAGAGAAAAGTATGGCCGAATGGTCCTGGCAGCATTCTCAACAAAGGGCAGGTTGCAGAATCCTTCGTGGTGGTAATCTTATTGAATAGGAGCATTAAGAATCCTTGCATAATGCAATCAGGCCATGGCTGTAAATGATTATCTGGCTCAGAGTGGCAATACAAGAGAAGGAGAAACGCTTGGAGGAAGAGCAGATTATTCATAATTCAAATGTTAACACAAAATTGAAAACAAATAGATACCCAGAGCGCCCTGGATTACAAGAATTCTTGAGGAGGGCAAGTGAGTTTGTAGAGCTTGTACTCTTCACTACTGGCTTGAAAGGCTATACTAACCCTCTTGTTGATAGAATTGATCCTGAGAATAAGATTGTTGCAAGGCTGTATCAATCAGCTACAGTTGTTTCAAGGTACAGAGAACATGCGAAAGACTTGAGTAGTTTGGGAAGAGATCTACGATGAACTGTGATAATTGATAAGAATCCTTTTAGCTTTGTATTGCAGCCTTTTAATGGGATCCCATGCATTCCCTTCACAGGGGAAGGTTTGGACTGCAATGTGCTACAGTGAAGGATAATGTAGGGAAGTCTTGAGTGAATCATGTCAATGTTTATGAGGCCTTTGATAGAGAGCTTGAGGTTATGCAGAAGAAAATGAATTTTAAGGAAATTATGGCAAAAAGCTGAAACATACATTAACAAGGCACAGGAAGGCTATTTCTAGTGTGACTAATAGATGTCTACAAATAGCAGCATAGCAGAAAGAGAATCAATTGCGGCTCTAAACAGTGGTACGATAGCAACAGTCCCAAATCAGATTATCTTTTGAACAGGACTTGCTATGGGGTGATTATCTATTTGTTCTCTAAATTGCAGCTGGAAGAAAATATGTATTCAATGGCTGAAAAACAGTCAACAAACAACCTGCAGGGTGTTTCTTTCTGAAATAGCAAGAAGGGATGTGAAGAACTTCAATTTTTGAATAGCCAGTTTATAAATCAGATTTGTTTCCTTTATGAAGATGAAGCTGTTGATGTTGAATAGGGTTGTAATTAAATGTGTTCTCGCTTGATTGATCTTCTATCTTGAAATTAGTCAAGGTCCTCTGTGGTTGCGACTTTGCTTTCGAAAACCCTCCGACAACGCGGAAAGTCCTAGATCGCAAACCCTGTGACATTCAATGGGAGTGCCAGGTAGAGCTTTCTAGACATCCTTTCCGATGGACTGCTAAGACGTGTCCTGAAGATTACAGGCATACACATTACAAGACAGCATGCAGTCTTGAACCGGTCTACTGAAGTAAACTAGTCATAACTTTTGATAGGCAGCTCCAAACAGGGCGTACTATATGTCAAAACAAAGCTTATGACGAGTACTTTCAGCCTATGTAGAATGCACATGCATGTGATTTGAGTAAGTACAAAATTATTCTAAAACAGTGTGGAATCTACGGAAGTGGGCAATTTAGGGCATGATCGGCTAGTCTTCCAGTCATTGGGGTTCACGGAGGTAGGGAAATTCATTGAGGATGGTTACTGGGCACCAAGAGGCTTCTTCCAAGGGTAGGCCTTTCCATTTGATGAGGTATTCTTTGATGGATGGAGATTGTAAGTGCTTATCTCGCTGCCCAATGATTACTTCAAGAACATATTGAGTGATGCCCTCTTCATCTATGGGGGAAAGTTCTTCCACATAATCCATTCAGGAGTCTACAAAGGGTTTTAGCTGACTAACATGAAACACATTGTGGATTTTGGTGGTAGGGGGAGTTCTAAGTGGTAGTCCAAGTTGCCAACTCTCTTCAGAATTCGGTATGGGCCATAGAAGTGATGGGCTAGCTTGTTACTGCTGCCCTCATTGAGAGTGGAGTAGTGGGACTTAGGCACTTTCAAAAGGACCAATTCCCTTTTTTGGAATTCCAAATGCCTTCATTTTTCATCAACATAGAGTTTCATGTGTGTTTGGGCCTTCTGAAGATTCATTTTGCATTGCTGAAGTAAAGCTTGCATGTGATCCAATTCAACTTGACTCTGAGGATTGATCTTATCAGTAAACAAGACTGTAGGAAGGGGAACCTTATACCCATATAAGGCCTCAAAAGGGAAAACTCCAATGCTAGAGTGTGTGGAGTTATTATATGCAAACTAAGCCAAGTGAAGCCACGTATCCCAACTGTGCTGTACATCATGGCAAAAGTGCCTCAAATATGTCTCAAGCCATTTGTTCACTCTCTCAGTTTGGCCATCGGTCTCTGAGGGTGGTATGAAGTGGATGGAGCAAGCTTGGTTCCCATGGAGGTGAAAACTTTCTGTGAGAAGTTGCTCATAATTTTTGCATCCCGATCATGTACTATGACTTGTGGTAAGCCATGCAACTTCAAGACATTTTCCATAAACTGAGTGGCCACGTGAGAGGAAGTATATTGGACCTTAGTGGGGATAAAGTGGGCAGCTTTGGTGAGGCGATCAGCACCCATATAGATACTATTCCACCCTTTCTTAGTCACGGGAAGGCGAGTGATAAAGTCCATTGTGATGTGAGTCCATATCCCTTCAGGGATAGGGACAGGCTGCAAGAGGCCAGCGGGCTTGAGTGTACTATCCTTGTTCTGTTGGCATGGAACACATTTGATCATAAAGTCCTTGACGTCCCTCCATAAGCCTTTCCAATGAAAGCTCTTAGCAATCATGTCATATGTTTTGAAAACACCCAAGTGACCGGCAGTGGGGCGAGAATGCATTTCTTCCATGATCTTATGCGTGAAGGGGGAAGTGTGGGGGATGACAATCTTGCCATGGGATCAAATAAGGCCATGCTTGAGCTTATATTGGGAGTTTTCAGCCATAACCCCATGCTATAATTTTTGAAATATGTGGCTGAAGGGATCATCTAACAAGTAAGCCTCCTTGAGCTCTTCAACCCGATCACTGTGAAATTCTGAGATAGATGACACTCTACATGCCCACATTCGAGAGACAGAATCAGCCATAATATTATCCTTGCCCTGTGTGTGTGAAATGTCAAAGGCATAGTTTGGTAAGGTTTCCATCCATCACCTTTGCTTAGGATTCAAAGTAGACTGAGTCAAGAAGTATTGGAGGACTCTGTGATCACTTTTCACTTGGAAGCAACTGCCATACAAATAGTGGTGCCATTTCTTGATGGCATGGAGGATGGCCAACATCTCTTGGTCGTATACATTCATTTGCATCTCCTTCTCATCAAGCTTGCGGCTTTCAAATGCAATCACACCATGCTCTTGCAACAATAATGCAACAGTACACCGGCCACTAGCATCACAATGAATGGTAAAGAGCTTAGAGAAGTCAAGGCAAACAAGGATGGGGGTTGAAGTAAGCGCGTCCTTTAACTATTTGAAGCTATGATCTGCAGTGGCATCCTAGAAGAATGACTCTTTTTTCAAGCGATCAGTCAAAGGTGCTGCAATGGTGGCATACTGCTTAATGAATTGTCTATAGAATGAAGAGAGACCAAGGAATCCAAGCAAGGAATTGGTGGTGGAAGGAGTGGGCCAATCCTTAATACATTGCACCTTTTTGGGGTCAACCTGTATACCATTTTTTCTCACAATGTGTCCCAAGTACTCCACAGATGTCTGCATGAATATACATTTGCTCTCCTTAGCAAAGAGTCAATGCTCGCTCAATATGTCAAACACCCTCCAAACGTGTGTCAAGTGCTCCCTAGATGACTTGCTATGAATGAGGATGTCATCAAAGAAGACAATCACAAACTTGAATAGAAAGAGATGCAGGATTTTGTTCATGAGGCTTTGAAAGGTGGTAGGGGCATTAGTCAACCCAAAATGCATCACAAGAAAATGGTAAAGTCCACGATTAGTTCTAAAGGCCGTTTGGACCTCATCTCTTGCCTGCATACAAATCTGATGGTGGCCAGAGCGCAAGTCAATCTTAGTGAAAAAGCATGTATCTTTTAACTCATCTAGCAAATCATCAATCTGTGGGATGGGGTAGCGGTTCTTCATTGTAATTTTGTTCAAATCTTTGTAGTCAATACACATGCGAAAGGAGCCATCTTTCTTTTTGACTAAGAGGACAGGGGATGCATAGGGAAAAGAACTCGGTTCAATGGAACCCATCTCCAACAACTCCTTGATTTGCTTTGCAACCTCTTCATGCTCACACTTGGAGAGTCTATAGGGGGGTTTGTTCATTGGCTTGGAATGGGGCTCTAGGTAAAGTGGATAGTCCACTTGTCTCTTGGGAGGGAGGGATGCAGGCATCTGAAATAAGTCACTGTATTCCTCAAGTAAGGCTTGCAAAATAAAGATCTGTGTCCTTATTCAGAAGTTTCCTTATTTAATTGCAAAATAAAGATCTGTGAGCATTTCTTAAATTCATGTTTGAGTTGCTTTGCTATAATGAGCTAAAAATCAGCATGATCTCAAACTCTCTCTAGGTGGATAGGTTGTGCATGCATTAGAAACTCCATGTAAAGCTGAGAGAAGTCCATAGCAATTTTTCCCAATTGTTTCAGCCAATCACAGCCCAAGACAACATCAATGGGGCCCATATCTAGAGCAATCAGATCAACCAATGCCACATAATTTTCAGCCAAGCATAAGGGAATTGCAGGACATACATGTGTGCTGATTTCTTCTTCTATGTTTGCTACTTGGACCTTCAAGGGGTGGTGTAATGCCATAGGGATACATTTGAACCAATCAATGGCTGGTTTATTGACAAAACTGTGAGTGCTTCCACTATCCACAAGGATAAAAACATGCTTCCCATTGATACTGCCTTGAATGTAAAGGGTATTGGGGTTGCAGGAACCCATCCAAGCATCCAAGGAGATCGAGAAAAGGGAAGTGGGAGGTGGGTGGGATGTTAAATCAAGTATCTGTGAGGGAGCACCGTCCGGGTCAAAGGGAAACCCATCCTCCAGGTCATAGAACTTCTCATGATCAACATCCTCTGTGGGCTTAGTCTGATCAATGGCCAGGTCATCCTCTTCATTGTGCAAATCTTCCATGATGTACATGCTGTGAACCTTGACCTTAGCTTTCTTGTATGGGCATTTGGAGGCATGATCAATAGTGTACTTATCTCCACATTTAAAGCATAGGCCCTTTTCTTTCTGTTCCTTCACAAAATTTGGGGAGATGAACCGTTGACTACAAGATCCATGGGAATGTGATGCAATGGACTGTTTATTTTCAGCATACCTATTTTCAGCAATAGAGCCCAATGTTTTCCCAAAAGTGCCCATTTTTCTTTTAGCATGGAAGGCGGGGTGAGTTCAACCATTTCAGCATATTTCTCTCCCATTTCCAATCCCCAAGTCCCATCATCGACTCACATGACCACCCTTCAATCATCAAAGCCTCATTAATAAAGTCTCGCAAGTGCCACGGGACTAGCACTCGACTAGGAGGGGGTAATGTTGCCTCTAGTGAAAGAGAGAGAAAATTAAAGAAAAATAAAATTTAAAAATTTTCAAAAATATGGAGCAAAGTGGAAAGATGTGGTCTGAAAGAAAGATAAGAGGAGAAAAGGCCAAAAGCACAAGGACAATCTTAAAAGTCGAGGCAAAGGCAAAGGCACATTTTAAAATGAAAAGGCACCCCCAAATTTTTGTAAAAGAGTGCTAGGCTCCTTCCTATGCAAGTTGTAAAGAGTAGACAAGTATAGGTGGAGACATAATGCAAATAGAAGTGAATAGGAAAAGAGGACCTTGGCAAGATGGTCAGTCATGCAAAAAGGGGATGAAAGGGCATGTATAAAAGCCAAAAAGTGAATAGAGAAGCTCATTATTGGTGTGTGGAAAAAGTGGATCTCCTCTTCTCTTCTTTTTCTTGTTTGCTTAGGCTCGTGCTTGAGAGAGGGAGTGTGAAAATGTAAGGGAATGAGTGTGTGAGAGTGAGAGACCATAGTGGAGAAGCTCTTCATCTTCTCCTCTCTTCTTCTCTTCTCTTCTCTTCTCTTGTTTTGTGCATGTGGCTATGGAGCATGGTGCTTGAAGGTGGAGAATTGAGGTTGCTTGATCTCGCATCTTGGATCGTGGAGCTACCGGTGTGCTTGAGAGTGAAGGATACTTGATTGGGCATTGATGTAAGCTCACTATACTTGTAGGCTTGAGAGCACATACGATTATATGAGAGGTAGCCATTGGCATTCAACTTGAAATGCTTGAGTAATAAGCAGTCTCTGGGTCTTGGTGGTTGAATTAAAGCTTCCACAAGATTCAATAATGGGTCAGTTGTGACTGATAGGCAATACTCTAAAAGAGGTAGGAGCCACATAGTTTGGGTCGTACTCAGAGGTTTTGATTATTTGTCTTTGCTTGGTGTTGGTCATAATTTGGCAACCCTCTTGTTCCCATTGGAAATGTAGAGCATATCATTTTTGTAGAAAGGAAGAGTCAAAGTTAGCTAGCCTTATCAATTGTTCTAGCTCTTGGTTTGTTACAGAGACTTTGCTCCTTTTATTTAATATGATCAATTATTTTTTAGGAGCTTGCTCTTGAGAGATCTCATTGGTGATCAATTCCTTGGCTATGTTAGGAATATTGACAAACAAGAACTCATATTCCTCCCAAGTGTATGGCAAGAAATATACTTCCATTGCTAATGTCTTGTTCAGAGGAAGCCTACCAACTAGCCATTCATAGCTTTTGGGTAGCATGGTGAATGTGGAATCTAATCGTCTAATGTAGGTGATGAGGTCATCCCATGTGTTTGTGGCAAGGTGCAAGGCCAAGGCAAGGATAGATCTATGCTTATAGGAGGGTCTAATGCCTACGGAAGGTTAGGGATTTGGATAACCTAAGAACTGATGCTTGCACTGTGAATTGCTCAGTAGGGTGTTTAGCAGCCACTTTTGCAATGGGTTGGTCTTGGGGCTCAGATGATACACTACTTTCTACTTGTGGAGCATTGGGAAAACTAAAAGTGTCAAGTTGAGTTGGTCTAGGGGCAACTCATTGTGGTTCTAGTTGATAGACTCGTTGAGGTTCTATGGATTTGGTGCATTTTGGGTCAATTGGTTTCTCATTTCTTGTTATCTTAGCATTTTTTTGAGATGGGTGGAGGGCCTAGGTGGAGGGATATGCATGCCACTCATAATCTTAGGCAACCATATCCAGTTGTTGCCTTCATAGTAGCCTTGGGTGTGCAATAGTTCTTTGGGCACCCATGGTGGTTTGAGATTTTTTGAATGCTTTGGTAGCACAAGCTTTGCCTCCTAGGCCTAGGGCATGATGTTATGTGGTTATGAATTCATGTAGTTTGGCTTCTAGGTGATTGCGGTTGGCATTTAGTCACCCATTTGGTTGTTTCTTAGTGGTCTTGGGTGTGACTCCTTTAGGTTGTGGGCATTTTAACTTGGTAGGGTGGGACAAGTTAGGATCCCCTCCTTAGACCTTGCAGTTATTTCCTCTAATTGTGGCACTACAAGCTACTACGATGGAGCTACACTGTGAGAATATTTCCAATGGCAAGGTGAATGCACTGCGAGTCATACTTGACATTGCAGTGTGCTTGTTTCTTGAATGTGTGTCATAGCAGAGATTCCTTACTAGTGGTCTTGATGTTAGGCTACTACGATGGAGCTACACTGCCCTTGTTGAAAGCCATCACTATCAGAATATTTCCAATTGCAAGGTGAATCCACTGCAAGTCATACTTGACATTGCAGTGTGCTTGTTTCTTGAATCTCTGTCATAGCAGAGATTCCTTACTAGTGGTCTTGATGTTGGGCATCATGTCAAAGATCATTGAAAGGCTTTTAGTCTCAATAGAGACTATTAATTTTCACTTTTCGAGTATTGATTAGGATTGCCTCCCAAATGGGTTGAGTTTAGCATGAGTAGGCTATAGTTGCGGCTGACCAATGAGGGTCCAATGGTCATGTGCACGATATATTTTAGTCAGCTTCCTTGTCAATAAGCATGTCAAAGACATATGTCATGTGACTAGTGGTGACCAATATGTGTAGGTATTTAGGTGCCACTCTTTCCTTATCATCTTCCTTAATCTCGATGATAGCGACTACTCTAATGTTTTTAGGCAGGTTCAACTTTGCAGTCTCCACAAGTGGATTACCCCAAGCCTATAGGACTGCAATGCTGAGCACACTAACTCCAGCTCCCATATCTACAATTCCATTTCTTGTAGCATCTCCTAATGCATTGATAGGCAAGACAATGTCCATCTCTGTGCCTTCCCAAAAGACATTTATGTGCAAAGAATTAGGAACCGAGTTCAAGGCTAAGCTCAATATGTGTGTTATTGCATCATGGCCAGGAAAGTCACTCACTCCAAGCTTATCATGTCGTTCTACCCACTACTTCAACCCTTGCCATACTGTCAGATTTTGCCTGAGCAGCACTACCAAAGGTAGGATCACAAGGGCCAATATCAATGTCATGAGAAAGTTTCCAATTGCCTACTTTTTGTTACGCTCTATACTCTTTTGCCAATGATCTTGAACATTTTTCCCACTTGTGATGTCTAGGCTCTATCTATATGTGATGTTACGTAGGGTGCAAATGCATCTCTTGATTTGAACTAAGTAGGCAAGATGAATGTGCTCACATTAGAGAGCCCATTGATCTCATATTCAATAATAGGTTTCGCATTATTTAGGTGTGCTTGGGCTTCTCTCACTCATTCCTTGACCTTATCCTTTGCTTCCAATTGGTGCCTCGGATTAGGATATTCTCCAACCTTGGCACTTTCCTTTTCTGGTGTCTTAGGAGCAGATGTCTCTACTTCTACATTTGTAACTTGCTTCCCCTTTGGTAGCACGGTGGCATTGTCTGTCCTAAATGTAATCTTCATCTCAGCCCTCTTTTTCATTCTTCTATGGATTTTCTTCCCTATTGAAGAAGTGTCGAGGTTGCTAGGTCCGGGTAATTAAATACCCCAGCCTCCTTTACTAGTGCTCAGGTCATGATATTCAATAGAATTTTCATGGCTTTGCCATCAAATGTTTCAACTCCAAACACTTTCAATATTATAGATGCCATGATAGCCAAACTAGTGGAAGGTTTTCTACCTACAGCACTTGTCAAACAAGTGTGTGATCCCACACTCGAGGCATCTCAGGTTGGTCTTGTCTTGGCCTTGTCTCAATTGGCTTAATCCCTTTTGGGACATCGAGTTGAGATGTGTCCTGGGTGACCACAAGTCCGGGTTCCTAGTTTTGTCCTCCTAGACCTCTACCTCTTTCCCTGCCTAATGACATCACTGACACTTTTTTGAAATTCATCAAGTTGGGTCAACCCTCTCTTTGTCATATGAGACATAAGGGTTTATGTATTCTTCATCCTTGTTTGGCTTCTGTGTGTAATGTATAGGAGCATTGCTTGGTGGATGGGTTACAATGGGTCCAACTATCTAACACAAAGGCACACTCAAAGCATACATGTGGGCCTCAAAGGCACGGTGGTGAAGATTGCCAAGCATGAAATGGTTTCCAGTCTTTAGCTCTCTCTCTCTCTTTGTCAAGCTCTCTCTCTCAACTGACTCCACACAAATGAGCTCTCTGTTTTCCCTCTAGGCTTCTTAAACCCCTCTCTCTTTTCCCTCTTGGCTTCTTTAACCCCTCTTGGCTTAGTCTTTTAGCTCCCCCTTCTCTCTCTTTGTTGTCTAAATGCCTTAAAGCTCTCTCTTTCCATTTTTCCCCTATTTTGGGCCTGCTATTATAGCAAAAACCCTACTGTGTGTTTCTCTATTTTCCTTGTTTTTTTTCTTACCTAAATGCATCCAAATCACAAGAAACCACTTACACTTTCCAATCTACTTACCTAAATCCAAAAAACTAGAAAAATGGGCAAAGGAGATTGAATACCTCTATAATTGTCTCACTTCCTACCGATCTCTCAAGTAGCACACCCTACTTCAACTCTTGATTCGAAGCATGCAAGCACTCAAAGCTTGAATCCATCGATCTTAACAATGATTCAAAATATGGAAACTTATTGCTAGATCACCAAGACCCACTGAATGCTTATTGTTTCAAGCATTTCAAGCCAAGTGCAATGGCTACCTCTTATATAGCCATACATGCTCTCATACCTATGAGTGTAGTGAGCTTACCTCCATGCTTGACTGAGTTGCCTCCTCCCTCAAGCACTCTGGTAGCTCCATGATCCAAGGTGCAAGCTTTCAAGCAAACTCGATCGTCAATCTTCAAGCTTCATGCTCCATTTCCGTGCACAAGAGAAGAGAAGAGAAGAGAAGAGAAAAGAAGAGAAGAAAAGAGAAGAGAAGAGAAGAGAAGAAAAGAAGAAGAAGAAGAAGAAGAGAGGAGAAGATGGAGAGCTTCTCCACCACAGTTCCTCACCCTCACACAGTCACTCCCTCACACTCCCTCTTTCAAGCAAGCTCAAGCAAGCAAGCAAGCAGAAGAAGGACAAGAACAAGAACAAGAAGAACAAGAAGAAGAACAAGAAGAAGAGGAAGAGAGCTATTTTTGGCCACACACAAGAACAAGCTTCTTCATTCACCTTTTGCATTTTTTACAAAACCCTAATCCCCTTTGGACACCCATCCCTTTTTTATATGCCCGACCATTTTAGCCTAGTTCCTCTTTTTCTAGTCCCCTCCTATTTGCATTGTGCATTTACCCATGCCTATCTACATTTACAAAATTGCATAGGATGGAGCCTAGTCCTCTTTTACAAAAATTTAGAGTGTACTTTTATATTTAAAATGTACCTTTCTACTTTTGCACTTACACTAAACTTTTAAGGTTGTCCTTGTGCTTTTGGCCTGTTTTCCTCCTATTTCTTTAGTCGTCAAAGGGCCGCCTTTTTCCATTTTTCCTTGCATTTTTAAAATTTTATTTTTTCTTTCATGGCATTGGGATTAACACCATTAAGAATAGAAGTTTTCACATCCATTTGGTGAATTGCCAAATTAAACTCAATAGCAAAAATTAATAAGACCAGAAAACTAGTAATACAAATAATAGGTGAGAAAGTTGCTTGATAATTAACTCTTGTAATTTGTGAGAAACCTTTGCAGCCTTGCTTTGATTTTTTCAAATGTTCTATTTGCTTTTTTTTTAGTCTTATAAACCACTTGCATTTAATAGTAGTATATCGAGGTGGTAACTTAGTTAGAACCCATGTATCTTTAGAGAGAAGAGGTTCATACTCAAGTTCCATAGCCTCTTGGCATTGTTTCTTTTGTGGGGATGACATGGAATCACTTTAAGAGACAAGGTCTTCACAAATATAAGAGCATTCTCAAGAATATTAGCATCATAAACATGATAGGTACCATTCTCGTTATCAATTGAAAGATCAACATTAAGATCAATACCAAAGTCATCATCAACAATAATAGGTGCAGAGGTTGTGGATCTTGATTTGAAGAGTCAATATTATCTTGTGAAGAAGGTTCATCATCATATAGAAAAGGAAAAGTAGTGAGTAATGACTTTGTATCATCAATGTTCTCTAGTGACCACATCCTCGAATCATCCTCTTGAGACACTTGTATCCCTTAGCAAAATTTGAATATCAAATGAAAATAATTTTCAAACCAACAACATCAAGTTCTTTGCGAGTCTATTAGGGTACATGAATATAAGAAATATACCCAAAGGTTTGAAAATATGAAATAGGAGTTTCACTTGTCCAAGAAATAATCCATATTTTACTAGAAGGAGTAGTTGTAGAAAGACAATTTTGCACAAATATCACTAGTAAGATTGCTTTAGCCCAGAAACATCAAGATAAGCTAAAATTAATGAGCATACATTGCATGTCACTAAGGATAGTCCTATTTTTATATTCACTAATACCATTCTAGTGAGAAGAGTAGGAAAAAATGCATTCATGATAAATATCTTGATTATTATAATAGTCATCAAAATCATTTCAAATGTATTATCCAACATTATCACTGCAAAGTGTCTTGATGCAATGATCAATATGAAGTGATGGGACCTGAAATGGGCCAGCACTGGCTATGGCACTAGCCGGACCTCATGCTCATGACACACAAACACCCTCACGGCCTCGCGGACCAAGAGCGTCAATCTAATGCTAAAGGACGAACTGCCCTAAAGCCTAATCTATGCGTTTATAGTTTATAGTCCAACATTTCCCTTTCTCATAAACTCCTCAGAGGGAGAACCCATACACATTGGCAATGCCACGATCGCACACATATGGAGGCAATGATGGGACCTGAAATGGGCCAGCACTGGCTGTGGCACTAGCCGAACCTCATGCTCATGACATACAAACACCCTCACGGCCTCGTAGACCAGGAGCGTCAATCTAATGCTAAAGGACAAACTGCCCTAAATCTTAATTCCTGCGTTTATAGTTTATAGTGCAAAATTTCCCTTAAACTCCTCAGAGGGAGAACCCAAAGTACTCAGGCATAATGACTCGTCACACACACATAGCAGACACTCCACCGACTAATAGTCGGAGCCCCACTGCAGCTCTCCTACATCGTAGGGATTGGCCCTTTGATGCGCTGCTAAACATATAACACAAACGAGCACAAAATCCTCTCAAGGTACCAATATTTTACGTTCTAGGATGTACCATTCCTCACAACAATTTCCCTTTAGGACCCAACGACTAACCTACAGCTTGGGACGTCCTCTCACACTCATCGTTGGTCACAACCTAAGGAAGACAGGTGGCATGCATCCAGGAGGTTTTTTTGATACCTTTTAATTGTTATGCTTAATGCAAATAGTGTATGACTATGTGCTCAGGCAAAAGAAAAATCAGCATCGTGCATGGTGCATAAAGCATTCTTTCCATGAATTTTACTAGTGTGTGCTGCGTTGAAAAGGAGGCACCGAGCCATATACTCATGCTACCATCCTTTTTATTTAAACCGTTTCCTATATGCCAAGTGCAATGCATAAATCAAATATTTTCTTTATCTTTTAGTGTTTCAGCCCCTCTTCATCCAACTCTTAGCATTTTGCATCATTGATCGGTTAGATAGGGTTTCTATGCATTTTTTCCTTTTAAAAGAACGATAAATACGCACAAAACAATGAAACAGGGACAAACTGAGGCCAACCTCATGCTTTGCCATCGTTATGTGTTGCACAAACATAGATATAATTTTTCCTAATTTTTCTCAGCCCATTTCCTATTTTTCCCTAATTTTAAACCCATTTTCCCATTTTTTTGGTATTTTTCCTATTTTTCTTTAATAAATAATGATTTAAAATAAAAATTGATTGTGGGCTGTAGCCCTTAGGTTCATTGACAACAAAAAATCAGATTTAGTTTGTGTGATATATCATATTTCTCATTTATATAGCAAAAAACTCAATTTTACCCTTAAAACGCGTGTTTTCATGTATTTTAACACTATTTCCGGCCATGTAGCCTTATATTTTCTGATTTTCAGGTTGCAGACAATTGAAACTCATGGCAAAAAATGTCATAAAGAACTTTCATCCCATATGAACAAGGTCTCATAAAAATAGCATTACTGCTTATTTTCAGGTCTCAGTTTCTTGCTCTTGATTACGGGACTGATTTCCAGCATGCATTCAATGCTCAGCATCTTCAAGAACAGCACTCTTCATGTCTTCATCCATCCAGAAGCAATCCGGTCTCATCCGGACAAGCTTTCCTCCACCATTCTTCATTGTCTTCTTCCACACAAGAACAGCCCCTTAAGGGAGAGAGAGGGAGGAGAGAGAAAGACTAAAATCAGAGATCTTCATTCAGGCCACCATTTGAGGAGTGAGAGGCGGCGATAGAGTTAGCATACAGAGGGTAATCAAGGCCCATAGTCATTTGGGGGGGTTGCTCAGAGGCTAGAGAATCCATCATCAACATATGGGCGCAAAAATCGGCGCCTTCCTGGCGTGTCCTTCTCCACATTTTCTTCAGCTTCTTTTTTCCCACGATTTGATGCCACATTAAAATGCTACATCCCCTCCCAAATGTCATGACCATTTGGCCAAACTTTGGTCCAACTCTTCAAATCTTGCCCATTTGTTGGCCATTTTCCCGTCCGGACTCCAAATCGAGCTCTGAAAAATCTTGGGCGTCCGGCTTGACATCCCACACTGGCTGGCAACTCCTCACAACCCGCACGGTAGTTTGAAAATTTATCAAAAATCAACAAGTGTCGCTCGGGTGCCTTTAAAGCACTTGACACTTAAAATCGAGTCCTAGGTCAAGCCGCCGCCTTCGATGTTGAATATTTTTTCCTTGATATTCGTAATTTTTAGCTATTTTTAAGCACTTATTGCCATCAAAACTCCACTCTCATTGGCAACCATGGGATAGGGCGACTCAGCCCGTCGAATCCCACAGTAGATCTGCACAAAACAACCAAAAGGAAGCATCAAGCTTATACAAAATAGATACTAAAAACATAGCATAGTGCTCACCCTACCCCCTGACAAAACCAAGGCATGACATCCACAAGGAGCAGGCCTAGCATAATCTGATAAAAGGTCCGAAGCTAGTCACTAACCAACTGCTCCAACACGGCCAAACTAAAAAGAACTATCAAAGAGGTTGCCCTAAGTGGTAGTCTGAACTACCTACCTAACTAAGGACAACACAACTAGGAGCTCCTACTAGGCGAGGACTCTTATAACCTGATGAAGAAGTATTTTATTTCAGCACATTTTTCTTTTAGGGTTTTTATTTTTTATACTCGTGCGTATAAAAAGGAGGGAGCTGAGCGTAGTGACCCAAGGAGAACAGGGCATCGGCCTCAGGACCTGTCTCGATACCCAAGAACCTACCAAGCCCTCGCAAGGCAACACTTAATCCTTTTTTTACGCTCACTTTTATTTTCGCTTCAACCTTCCTTACTTTCTTCTTTTCCAGCAAGACGCCACCCCTAGGAAGACAAGGCATCCGCCCCGGGTCTGACTCGTCCCCAGGAACCTACCAGGCCTTCACAAGGCGATGATCAACTGCTTATAAATTTTTCCTTTCTTTTCTTTTCTACTTTTATAGGGGGTTAGAACCCCTATTTACACACCTTTGTATATATTTATTTTCTTTAAGATATTCAGGGTTTCTTTTTATCATGATTATTTTCCCTTCTGGCAGGCTTCTCTAACTGCCTCACAACTAACAAGAACTCCTAGAACGGCTGCCTAGCAGGCTAGCAGAACAGAGTCACTAGAACTGCCTTCAAAAACAGGTCTTTTGATGTCTCGCAATGGCTTTACAAGAGGCAACGACTACTCGGACCTTCCTCAAACATACCTAGCCTAAACCTGGGACTTCATGCCTTGGACTCTAGTCCCCAACAAGAAAAGAGAATCCCCTACAAGTACATAGATACATATAACAAAAAACACGGTACTCATAAAGGATAGATATCACCTAGATAGGGCCACAAGAAGCTTCCATGCAACAAAGGCTTCTTCCAAGCTCTTCTTTGAAACCTGTCTAGCACAAAACTAAAACAGGAAACCATTAACCGCACCTGCACTAAACAGACAACTGGCCCTCTTGGCCTAATGAAATAAAACACTTCACTACAAAACTTAATTAGCCCTCTTGGGCTAACGAAATAAAATAGTAACACCTCGCAAAACTGGCCCTCTTGGCCTAAAAAAATAAAATAAAATAACACCTATACATCCCTCCCTGAAATAGCACAGATATACAATAATAAGCTCCTTTCCAAGGAGGAAAAACACAGGGCTTGTAGCCTTAAACTAAATGCATAAGGTTATGACCCATCCCTCCTGCATATATAGCAAGAGACGTACGCATAACATGTTGTCTAAGCAACTGATGGGTCCAGGATAATAACGGTAGATTGGTCTCGGCTACTCTTTGCATTACCCATATCACATCGTCTGCCATATATTGCATGCTCTGATAACATTCCCCACAAGCGACCGGGTCCTATTTCATCATTGATCACAATATCCAAACAAGGACCACAATTGAAGAAGAGGTCTTCCTCATAAGCAAGATTTGTCAGTGAATCCGCAAACTGATTCCAATAACGTGGAATCAGCTGAAAAGACACTCTCTCAAACTCCTCAAATAGGGTCATAGCAGTTCGATGATATATACAAAGAATGGGATTCCGTACTATCTATGTCCCATCTAGCTAATTCAGAATCAGCTGGGAATCCCCTTTTACTAACAACCGACGAATACCACCTTGTTTGGCACTATGCAGTCCCATAATCAAGGCTTTATACTCCGCCATATTGTTAGTGAATCCTACCCCGAGATAAGCAGCTAACTTCATCGTAACTCTACGTCGGGGATCTCGGATTACTACTCCAACACTCTCTTTTTTATCAGGGCCCTTGGACGCTCCGTCAAAATATAATGTATACATCCACAATGGGTTTACACAGCCTGCCATCACAAACTTCTCTATTCGTAATTATGATAATCAAAATTTATCATGTTTAGAGGATGAACTAACGGCTCCATCCCACCTTCTTCATTGAACTCAACAGGGATACTTGTCAACAGTCGTAAGCAGTGATGGCAGAAAACTTTGATCTCCCACACAAAGGTTCCATCTTCTTGCTCAACCACTTTGTATCTTTTGCTCCACCAGATGAGTTTCCCCTTATGGTATCTCTGCTCTAAATATGGGTGCTCCAAATAAGGAGTTAACTGCCCCATCCACTAGCTTGTAAGCTCTTTTGCACGTCTCAAATCATCCCCAGCATGGACCTGCAATGCATTTCTCTATATTAGCATACTTAGAAATAATAAGGTTTAATCTTATTAAGATTAACCTTATTTTTAAACTCTACTCCCTATAGATCAGCTAGTAGAGCCGTAGACCTATTTTTCCCAAGCCTCACAATCTTGTAGGGACCATCCCATTTAGATTCCAGCTTCCCTGGAAACAGCTCCCTACGCACATCGTAATAGAGGACTAATTGCCCTTTTTTAAAGGTATATTTCTTTGCTCTAAGGTCATGCAACTGCTTCATTCGACGCTTGGGTACCTCCTGGTGTAATAAGCTCTGCAACTTCAGCTCATCCAAGTGGGATATAGTCGTGAAACGTTCAAAAACGGAATCCTTATCTCCCAAAGAATGGTTAATTGCAAACTGTATGGTTGGCAATTCGATTTCAAGGGGTAACACACACTCTTCCCCATAAACCAATTTGAATGGAGTATGGCCGGTAACTCGCTTGAATGTTGTATTGTACGCCCATACTGCCACATACAACTTCCTGTCCCAGTCTCGTTTCTTCTCAGAGATTATTTTAGACAAGATACCCACAAGCTACTTATTAGTACTTTCAACTTGCCCATTTGCTTACGGATTATAAGGAGTCATTTTATTATGCTTGATTTGCCAAGCTTCAGTCAAGCTTTTGATCACTTTGTTCAAAAAATGGGTTCCACGGTCCGACACTAGTTCCTTCGGGGGACCGAAGCGGCAGATAATCTACTCTAAAATGAAACTTGCAGTCTCTTTTGCATTGTCTAGCCTCGTCACCCGCGCTTTTGATCATTTTGTGAAATAATCAGTGGCTACTATAATGTACCTCTTCTGGGTAGTAGACGATGGGGTAATAGAACCCACAAAATCAATGCCCCACTTCTCAAATGGAAGGGTAGCCATGATAGGCATAAGTGGACGTTTCCTATTCTCTCTACTGTCATGTCTTTGACAAGTATCACATCTCTTCACATACTCAAAGGAATCTTGGAAGATGGACGGCCACCAATATCCAACTCTTAAAGCTTTCTACTCCGTCAACTGTCCTGCGAAGTGCCCTCCACATGCAGAGTCATGGCACTCTTCTAAAATAAAAGAAACCTCGTCAGGCATCACACATCGGCGATAGATATCATCAACACCCTGCTAATATAGTGTCCCTGCGATGAAGGAAAACTTCAAAGCCTATTGTTTGATTTTCCTCTTTTCAAACTTTGATAAACCAGCTCCTGTCTCTCTTGTTGATAGATAATGCTTAATAGCAGCATACCAAGATGGGATAGAAGCTATATCAATTTTAAACATTTCTTCAATATCACTTCCTTCAGCTAAGATCTCTTTCGGCTCCCTGAAATCCACAAGGCATTCCACAATACCCTGCAACCTCGGTGGCTTACTCTTAATCTCATAATCGAACTCCTACAAAGTGATTAACCACTTTGCCAACCGATCAGGTGGCTATAGCTTGTTCATAAGCAATCTAAGTCCTTCCGCCTTTGTATAGAACACTACCTTTTCATAGAGGATGTAGTACCTGAATTTCTTAGTCCCAAAGACCATTGCAAGACACAACTTCTCCATGTAGGTGTAGTTGATCTGTGATATACCCAATTTGCGACTAGCAAAAGCTATCGGATGATACCACTTTTCCTCCCAGATTTGGGCTAAACAATAGCTGATACTATGCATGGTGGCTGTGAAAATATATAGAACACCTCACCTCTTTTAGGTGCTTTTAAAATGGTTGCTTTTACTAGCTCCTATTTCTCATCCTCAAAAGCTACCTTACAAGGGTCGCTCCATTCAAATGAACAGCTAAAGGATAATAAGTTTGTTAATGGCAACGTTATTTCGGCCAAGGCATTTTTAAACCTCCGATATAGTATCCTATCGATGACAGAAAGCTATGAACCTCTTTCGGAGTGCATGGTGGACTCATAGCAACTATGACCTTGATCTTTTCAGGGTCAGTTGCTATCCCTACTGAACTGACCACATGACCTAACAATAGCCCATAAGGCACTCCAAAAATACACTTCCGTGGGTCAAGAGCGATACAAAATTGTGTGCAACGCTCAAAGCATTTTCTTAAAACAACCAACATCCTTTCCCTTACAGTGGTTGTCCCTAGGTCATCAATATATACTTTCAGCTCATCTGGGGAAATGTCACCAAAGGTCTTGTCTGCTGTTCGTTGCCACGATCCAGGTGCATTGCACAAACCAAAGACCATCACATGGTACACAAAAGTACCAAAGACAATAATAAAAGTTATTGTCAAGTTGTCCTCCTCTACAACTGCCATCTGGTTGTATCCTGCAAAGCAATCCATGAGCGAATATATTTCCCTAGCCGCTAATTGATCCAAAATCTGGTCAATAAATGGTAACGGGTAGTAATCCTTAACCATCTTCTTATTCAGCTCTCTAAAATCTACACATAATCGGATCTGGTTGTTTTTCTTCTTCCTGATAATAACTGGTGAACACCATTCTGTGTGTTGTACAGCGAAGATTAACCCAGCTTTCCTTAACTTCTGCAACTCCTCAAACAGCCCGTCCCTCAATTCAAAAGGCATACGCCTTACCTTCTGACGCACAGGACGATTGCCTTCTTTTACAGGAATTGTATGAACAGCCAGGCTGGGAGGAATACCTCTCAGCTCATCATAACTCTAAGCAAAGATATCGTGTAATTCTTAAATGAAGGACACATAGTCCTCCCTTTCTGCTGAACTGAGCATGGAACCTAATTTAATTGGCCACGAATCATTCGGCGTGCCAAGGTCCAACTCAATCACATCCGCATCTCTTATCCTATCTTGCGGCTCTATCGGCTCATTTAGAGTTATCTGATAGATATCCTCTATAGTGGATCCCTCTTTAGACTCATCACTGGATGATGTCTCACTACCAGATGGATCGTCTGCTGTCTCTAATTCAGTAGAAGATAAAGGAGCTCTCTCACTTTGAGGAGACTCTGGATAAGCATCGACTATTACTTGATTAGCACCTCTACCTAGAACCACTCGACCGGCGGGTATATCGACTTGACAGTCTATTCGTAAGATCCAAGGCCTACCTAGCAAAACTCGATAGCTAGGACGTCTTGCAAATCTAATAACCCTAAAGTCCAAGAAACATTCTACACTCGCAACTGTAACATGGACCTTAGTAACGCAACCTTCTGGTTGTCTCAGACTATCATCAGCCATTCTCAGAAGGGTGGAGCTGTCTTTCTGGATGCCTAGACCCAACCTCTCCATCAATTCTGAACTCATGATATTGACGGAGGATCCAGTGTCTACAATGACATGTTCCACTAATATTCCATCTACATAAGCTGGAACCCTAGGGCAGTTCTTTTCAGCATGATTAAACCAATCTTCCCCTACTCGTGCTATGCCCAAGGGTTCTACAACATACCCAATACGCAGGATCTTCTTGAATTCCTTGCGTACTCCTGGAGATAATTTGATCAATTGCAAGAGGTTCACATCTAGTCTAACTTCGCAAAGAGAACTTGCTAAATCAAAGTCATGATAAGTAGCCAAAGCTCTCTTTTCTCGCCAAACCATCCTCTCTTTGGGTCTTTGGACCAGTTTTGGTGCTTCTTTTTTAGCTCTTGCCTTCTTTCTTGGCACTTCCTCATCCTTCTTAGGGTCGCCTTTCTTGTCAACTAGCCTTAGCGGTCCCCCTTCTATGCTAGGATTTTGGACTTGTGTCCCCTTATCCCCTTGTTTAGGGCTTCCCTCAACCGGTTTTACACTATCTTTGTCAACCTCTTTAGCCTTTTGGCCTCTTGTCACGGCTCTTAAGTTAGAGGTTTCAGCATCATTGACTCATATAGCCTCAATAAGGCTGACTCCGTTGCCTTGTGGCAACTCTTCTATAGTTATTTTTCCCCTCTGCAATATTTGCCTGGGTGCATCATTCTGTTGCAAGTTATTTCCTTGCGCTCTATGATTCACTGGACCTAGCTATTTACTCCCTTGTTGGAGAGAACTAATCTTACTCCAACAGGTAGCAGCTAAATGGCCTGACTTCCCACAAATGTCACATTTCACATTTGGACAATTTCTGGGGAAGTGCTATCCACCACACCATTTACAACTGAATCTAGAGGGTCGACCCTCTTCAGGGCATCAACTCCCTATCAGATTTTGTTGCTTCTTCAAGAAATTAACATCGATGGCTATTTGTCGATATTGTTCGAAAATCATATCGGTATAATGCTTCATCATATCCTTGACTTCTCCAAGGACATTAGATGCACTCGACTCATAGCCTCGATCATCAACCCATCGTTCGATTGGCCTAACAATCTGATTTGGCATTAGTTGTTGACCCATAGGAACAACGTTAGAATTCGAAACTTGGCCTCCAACATTTGATGGAGCCAACTTACTTACCATAGGCATAGTCACACCGGGAGGAGCTGGCAGCAAAGGTACATTCTGGACCATGCTCCCTCTCCCAATAGGGTTAGTCATAGGCATCCCTTGACTTCCATTCGTCAATGATGGATTGCCGCCACGTACTAAACCCCCATTAACATTCATTGGAGAGGAGTAGGCCATTTGTAATCCTACTTCTTCTCCCTTTGCCTGCATAATAGTGGTGTCTATATTTGCCAAGGCCGCACTACTCAATTGTACTTGGATATTAAAGTCCAACCCATGCAAAAAATATTGCAATTGGGCAGCTGGTAGAATGGGAATGTAAGTTTGCAACTTACGAAATACTTCCTTCAACTTCTTGGCATATGCTTTCACATTCTCGTGAGGATCTTGGTGTGTTATATTCAAGACCCGCAACCAATATTGGCCACCTCTTTCAGGGACATATTCCTCTCAGAAAGCTGCATAGAATTGATCAATGGGGGTTATGGTTCCAGACTCTATGCTGTGATACCATACCGCAACCCTTCCTTTTAACGTCATATTAAAGAACATCATGAAATGTCCCTCATCTTATATGCGATAATTGAACATCAATCTTTGAAATTCACAAATGTGAAATTTTGCATCCTCTTCCGTTAACCCATTAAAAATGGGCAAGGGAACTCCTAAGGTTGGTAAATCCGGCATTCCTGCAGGAATTGCAATTGGTTGTGCCATGGCGACAATCGGATTAGCAATAGGAGCTTGAACGGGTGAATTCACCCCCCACTTGAAGTGGGTAGACTTGGTTGAGAAGAGGAAGAACTTATGCTTCCTCTTGCACCTAACAGAATATGTGGAGCAGTTGGGTGACTAAGACCACTGCTTCGTATACATACTAGGCTACTCCTTTGAGGAGAATAATGGCTTACGATCTCTAACTGCCATCTAGCCCTCTTAGCACGTTCTACTTTCTGGATTTCGACTTGATGGTCCTTGTCAGAGGACATAAACCAACTTTCTTTTGGTCCCTAGAAACCCTAGATCCAAAAAACACCACTTATAGGTGGCTCCGGGCAGATGCACCACTGATGAGACCTGAAATGGGCCGGCACTAGCTATGGCACTAGCCGAACCTCATGCTCATGACACACAAATACTCTCACGGCCTCGCAGACCAGGAGCGTCAATCTAATGCTAAAGGACAAACTACCCTAAAGCTTAATTCCTGCGTTTATGGTTTATAGTCTAACATTTCCCTTAAACTCCTCAGAGGGAGAACCTAAAGTACTCAGGCATAATGCCTCGTCACACACACATAGGAGGCACTCCACCGACTAATAGTCGGAGCCCCACTACAGCTCTCCTACATCGCAGGGATTGGCCCTTTGATGCGCTGCTAAACATATAACACAAACGAGCACAAACTCCTCTCAAGGTACTAATATTTTACGTTCTTGGATGTACCATTCCTCACAACAATTTCCCTTTAGGACCCAACGACTAACCTACAGCTTGGGACGTCCTCTCACGCTCATCGTTGGTCACAACCTAAGGAAGACAGGTGCCATGTATCCAAGAGGTTTTTCTGATACCTTTTAATTGTTATGCTTAATGCAAATCGTGTATGGCTATGTGCTCAGGCAAAAGAAAAATCAGCATTATGCATGGTGCATAAAGCATTCTTTCCATGAATTTTACTAGCGCGTGCTGCGTTGAAAGGAGGCACCGAGCCATATACTCATGCTACCATCCTCTTTATTTAAACCGTTTCCTATATGCCAAGTGCAATGCATAAATCAAATATTTTCTTTATCTTTCAGTGTTTCAGCCCCTCTTCATCCAACTCTTAGCATTTTGCATCATTGATCGGTTAGATAGGGTTTCTATGCATTTTTCCATTTTAAAAGAACGATAAATACGCACAAAACATAGAAACGAGGACAAACCGAGGCCAACATCATGCTTTGCCATCGTTATACATTGCACAAATATAGATATAAATTTCCCTAATTTTTCTCAGTCCATTTCCTATTTTTCCCTAATTTTAAACCCATTTTTTCCATTTTTTTATATTTTTTTATATTTTTCTTTAATAAATAATGATTTAAAATGAAAAATGATTGTGGGCTGTGGCCCTTAAGTTCATTGACAGTAAAAACTCAGATTTAGCTGGTGTGACATATCATATTTCTCATTTATATAGCAAAAAACCCAATTTTACCCTTAAAACGCGTGTTTTCATGTTTTTTAACACTATTTTCGGCCATGTAGCCTTATATTTTCTGATTTTCAGGTTGCAAACAGTTGAAAATCATGGCAAAAAATGTCATAAAGAACTTTCATCCCATATGAACAAGGTCTCATAAAGCAAATAACATAAAAAGATCATTTTTCTTTATAAAAATAGCATTACCGCTTATTTTCAGGTCTCGGTTTCTTGGTCTTGATTAGAGGATTGATTTCCAACAAAGCTTACCATATAAGTCAAGTGAGTTCCAAGTGAGGTACTATTTTCAATTAGTAAGCCATATTTGGAGGATTTTGAGTGAGCTCCAAATAGGGTTTCTAACCAATCCCATGTTGCTTGAGAGGTTTCACAATCATCAACAAGATGAATGTAGATGTCATCAAGTTCAACCTTGAAAATAGCTTAAGCCTTGTCATCATTTTTATCCCATATGATAGAGAGTGTAGCTTCCCTTGGTTTCTTCTCTTGAGCACTTGTGATTGACTACAAGCCTTTCTTAATCGGGATTAGTTTGATCCTAGTTTGCTATGTGTGGAACTCGACACTGTTGAATTGGCATGACGATGAGTCTTTGCCTATTTTGTTAGTAGGAGTAGAAAAAACTAATTGAGAGGAGACTAGCAACAAAGTTGAATTTGAGTGTATCAAAAGATACAAGAAGCACTAGTGCCAAAAACGACTAGGTGAGTATCAAGAGATACTATGTAGTTGAAGCACTTGATGTTGAATCCCTTCCTTGCTGATTTGAAGTGGTAGCTTTGTTGGGGATTGAGTGTTGTAGCAGACTAGAGAGTCAATGACATCATTGAGACAAAGGAAGTGAGAAAATGGAGTGAAGTATGAGCTTGGAGGTTAATCACTATGGCTGCCCTCTTTAGGGTTTTGAGAGGCAACTGGTATTTTGCTCATTGCAGCTCACAGAGGTTGCCATTTGGAAAACCCTCTGAGTCTGAGAGAGCTTAGGTGTATAGCTTCAAAAGCCTTATGGAAACCATCAATATCATTTTGCATACAAGGCTGATCAAATAGTAGGAATAGAGAATGCGCAGATTTGAACAACGATAGAGAAAAGGCGCAATGTTGGAGAGGAGAGACACCAATGCCACACTATAAAGTGTCAAGCAGGAGTACCTTGAGTCAAGGAAGAGTTGTTCAAGAGAGAGAAAAGGATGATAATTCTTGGGAGAAGAGATTCAAGCCCTCCAATGAAGGTGGATGGCTATGGAGGTAGGTAAGAGATTCATGGGAAAGTGGAGGGAGCCAAAATTTCAAACTGAAATTACCCAATTAGTGGCCTAATGACTCATTAGCTTGAAACTTGCTTTGATACCATGTTACAATATTGAGGATGCATGCTAAGGTGGATCACTGATGAGCAAGTAGACAATCATAATGAGACATAAATAATGACAAAGAAGAACAACTAATAGTATCCAGCCATAATGCAAGTACAATTGAATGAGAATAATAGATCAAATGAGTGTGGGGTTGAGTGCCTTTTATAAGCTTACAATAGGTGGTATTGCTAGGTGAAAAAAGGTGGAAAGGGACCATGGTGCTTGTTGTTCATTACAAAGAGGCTATAGTGGGTGTGATTGCACATTTCCTAACACCTTTGACTTGACGAGATGTGTCATCAACAAGATAAACCAATTTCTTGACAGGAATAGAATGATAATTATGTAACCATTGGGACTAATATGTCATCTTTTCTATAGCACTAGAATTGATAATAAAAAAAGATCTATCACGAATATGAAGTACCCTTTCTAAAGAGATGGAACAACTAACACAATTAGCTTCTTCACTAGTGTTTTCATGTATAGCAACATATGCTCTATTACAATCTAAATAAAAATGCCTCTTGAAATATAGATGGGTTGGATGATCACTCTTTTTGAAATTGTAACAAGAAGAATAATCTTTGGATAAACATTTGTTTATTTGTAATACTCTCAGGGAAGTTACTATTGAGAGTTGAAAAGATGTGTGGGTTGCCTCTTACCCACCTAGCCTCCAACCCTCACTAAAAGAGCTAAAGAAGGGCACCACATAGCCAAAGGGAGGATGGGCTAGGGCATCCCTTTCCTCAAAGAGAATGGAAAGAACCAAAACAAAACTTCATGAGAGAGAATTTGTAAAGGAAATGAAGATGATGGAAGGTTAAGAGAGGTGATGGCTCCTAATCTCTCCCATGAACATACATAACATGAGGAAATAAGAATTCCCCACCAATACATCATATGTCAAGTCTTACTTAATAAGTTTCACTACAAGATATAGGCCTTATACCGACATTTAAAGCAATGAAAATGCAAATAACAAAATTTTCTCCCGTTGTCGCAAAAAGCATCGTTATTAGCAACGCCATAGAACAGTCGGTATTACTGTCGCTATCAGCATCGGTATCGGCATTTGCGACGCTGATACCGACGCCAATATTGACGTTGATAGCGATGGTTTGCGACGTATATCACGACGCCAATAACGACGCAAGTAGTAAAATTTGTGATGCTAATAGCGACGGTAATAGGGGAAAAAAAATTTATGGCAGGGCAGCAAGATGCCCTGCCACATATAGCACTGTGTGCTTTATGAGAGCCATACAAAATAGTTTCTGCACTACTGTGTACAATGCACTTGCAAACAAAAACAATGTATACTGAAATCATAAAACTAATACATGAAATAAATACATGATCGCATAATAAGCAATTGGTACAATCATGACAGGATATCACTAATACATAGAAAATGTCTACATAGATCAGGCGACTCAAAAATAAAGGTGTGTGAGCTCCAGGGATCCAAGGGCGAGCTACAAATCCTCGTCCCCCGAAAGCTTGTCCCACCGCAAAGGAGCATTGAACGGACTCTGCAGATAAAGAAACAACACATCACTCCACCATACAATAATGCATTCAAATATCTCATGGTAACTACGGACAAGAAAGATGAGTGACTTACAGGGCCGCCGCATCTACACAATCGGTCGATCAATGCAGTGGTCAGTACAAAGAATATTTCAAAAAAATAAATAAGAAAAACAAAAGAAAAACTTACAAAGTTCTCCAAATATGTCCTATGGCCATCACTCCCAAGATGATGGACCCGGCCTCGAGTCGTGCCCTCACCGCCTCGCGCTGCTGACTCCAATGTCTTGGAGAATTTGTAGCCTCCTCCCTCAGTTGGCACCAATCGTCTGCATCTAACCACTTGGGCTTTGCAATCCCACTCTTTATTGCCTTGCATGCATCGGATCATCTATGTGACATGTATGCACGCATGCAATCTATCATCCAGCCCGTAGAGAATCTATCTACTAAGATTGGCACCGGAAACTCCTCGTGCAAGGATGCTACTATGTAGTCCTTGCTCCCCTCTGGTATGTTCTTCCAATGATCCAAGATGTTGTGCCGAAAAACTTGTTGGCACAACTCTCTCATGCGAGCCATCACCCTCCTCCCCTCATCATTCATGATGATGGCTTCTGACCTACTATCGACTAGATATCCATAACCCCCTGGAGTCTACCTAAGATGGGTCCTCTTCCATCTGCATCCACACTCCTCGGCATATCTAGGAGATCCATGTGCATTTGGTGTACCAACCGGGGTAATATCTCTCGGACTGGCACCCACAGGTGTGCCACCTATACTGACGGCGGCTGGACGGAGTAACTGGAATAGACGTCCCCACAGGTGTGACAAATCCCTGAGGTGACGCAGCTCCAACTGAATGATGAGACAGAGAGACCGCGTCCGTGTCTCCACAGCATCCACCTGAGCTTGAGGTAGGCTCCGTGGAAGGGCCACGAGAGTGAGGAGTCGCACCTGTATCCCGTGTCAACCGCGGGCTCACTACCTCTGTATCTCTGCAGCATCCCTCTGATCCCGATGCACTCCCTCCCTCTGGCCAAAGTCATGAGCGTCGAGCTTGTCTGCTCGAAGCCGAAGCATTTGATCGCGCTAAAGCAAATCTAGCAGAGCACCCTGACGAAAGACCAAGATACCTCCTTGTCTACCATCTCTCTGAATCTCGTGATGTGGTATGGAGACATGCATGCGAAGATATCCTGTAACTCCTCATCGCTCATCCCTCGACTCATCCTAAAAATGTCACCTGCAAAGATAAAAAATGATGTTAGAATAATCAATTTAAATCATACAAAGCACATTAATATAAATCATTTAAAAATTTTCTCACTTAAAATGCATATCTTATGTACCCTTATAAGCGATTGGTCAACGAATTGAGTAAGTGGATGCTCCAAGTATGAAGTATCCTATGGTCCCATGTTAATCTCCTGACACAACTCCGCATACACTGGAAGATCGATAGACATGTCACCACAAAAGAATGAGTCCACCTTGTTCTCAAAGAATTCTTGGACTCCTATATTTCCATCATTGTTAGCCAATGCTGGCTCCAAGCTTTCGACGGCCTCCATCCCTTGCAATATTGAACCCTCTATTTGCATATTATCTTCATCTATGCTTGGAACATCGCTTTGATCATGTACTCTCACACTTCGGGGAGTTGAATGTATAACATACCACCATCGAGGTTGTCGGGAGTTTGGATAGAAGATTACCTATTCACAAACATGTACAAGAGAGTTCAAACCATTGTGACATAAACCATGTCGTAATACAATTAGCAAGCAAATGAGTCTATGCACCTGTTCACAATGGGCCAGCAACACAAAGGTGTCGCGCAAATTCGTCCATTTTTTTTCGGAATCTATTTCGAGAAATCCAAATGGACCTCGTCAAACTGTTACTCCAGCTCCTCCAAGTACCACTCTGAACCACTACACATCTCATCCACAACCGTGTTTGGATCCATTGCTCATCGCCGGCTCTCTTGCTCGAACCTTGCCATGATACCATAGTCCATTGTGGAGCGCATTTTGTCAATACGCTCCACGCAAAAATGCCGTCCGCGCGATCACACTACACTATATATTTTGTACTGTACATTGAAATACTCAAATTAGATGTCGCATATAAAATTTAGATACGACATATTCTAAACCCCTCATCACCTTTGGACTACATCCCCTCAAGAATTCCCACTCCTCCATTGAGACCTCTGTCTCTTCGCGAGATGCTGTGGTCAAAGCTCCATGCAACCATTTCGTTGACATAAATCACGGGTTGAATCAATCAATGACGTGTACTACGTCAGAATTCAGCTCACGCTTCCTCTCAATCTTGCCTAGCGATCTAGTACTTGGCGAGCCACGTCTCCATAAAGGCATGGTGCAACATCCAAAAGCGATTCACCTTCTCTTCCTTTGAGGAATCCATTCTTTTTTCTACCCCATTTCCAACAACCACATCTCCAGTCAGTCTATTATCGTCCTTCAGCACAACCATAGCATTTCATTGTCTATTTCCACCGTTGGTAACCATTGTGAAATATGCACTAGCGCCTCAGACAGCCATGCTACCTTCTGGTCGAGCTCGTTGTCGCACAAATCCTTTCAGGGTTTTCATGAAGCGCTCCAAGAAGAATATCCATCACGTATGGATAGGTCCAGTAATCTCCACTTCATCTACAAGATGCACAAGAAGGTGGATTTGTATCGTGAGCATGCTGGTGGGCAAGTATTTCTCAAAGAGACAGACCGTCTCCATTGCTCCCCGCCTCGTGGATTCAATAGAGGACGTCTTAATCTCCTTTTTGAGATCCATTGCACCAAAGTCGACAACTTGTAAATGGCCCCGTGCGCGATCGGTAGTACAAACTACCACAAATGAGAAAGCATTATGAATAATGGCTACATTCCAAATAGCAAAATGCCCACGCTAATTATAATCCATTCGTAGTACAAACCTGGCATATCTTATGCCAGTCATGGGATTTTAGCCCTGATAATTTGTCATCTTTAGAAAATGCGGACCTGAGAGAATGCATCATACCCGTCGGATTGCGGATAGACTTGATTACTTGCTTCACAATGCGCTCTTCTTTAGTGGACAAAACCCAAGGAGCGCAAGGAAGCTGCACGCAACCATTAGCACCTTGACTGCGGCCAAAGCACCTCCATCTTACCTACCTCCTTCAAATCCATTCGTGCCCCTATAGTGTCTCTCTTTCCTGTGATGTGGTCCCATAACAAGCTACCCACATTCTTGAAAATATGCATGGGATCCAACATGTGGTTGGACCTGTAAGTGGGTCCAATATGGCAACTCGTAGACGTGTTGGAGGTCATCCAAGGAAATCTTCCCTGAGTTCATGATCCTTCGGCAAGAAAGCAGCGTTTCCTTGATATACCATCTTCTTCATGGTTCGTGACCTTCGAGAGTCTAACTGTGGCCTACACAATAGACATGCATGATAACCTGAGGTAACCAGTCCTGTTCCAACACCATGGCCTAGTGAATACTTGCTTGAATGAGATAAAATATAGATATTACCAACGAGAACAGAGGCCTGCTCACCTCTTGGAAACTCATGCATCGTCCACATGAGAATGGCTCGAATATTGGCTGACCACCGACCCATCGTGCCTGCTCATATCTTGCACGGTGACCCCCTCCTCCCACAAAATCTTAAGCTCATCGACTAATGGACAAAGATACACATCCATATTTTTCACTTTGTAGCGGCTGGGGACGAGCAAGCTAAGGACGAGATGTCTTTTCTTCGTAGAAAGCCATGGAGGGATATTGTAGTTGACAAGGACTATCGGCCACATACTATAAGAAGTTGAGCGCAAACCGAATGGGTTCACGCCATCCATTGTAAGACCGAGCCGAAGATTCCTTGGCTCTTGGGCAAAGCCTGGGAAGGTAGAGTCAATGTGGCTCCATGTGCATGAATCCGCTGATATTCATTGAACTCCATCCATGGACCTATTCTACGCATGCCACGTTGTCAAGCTCGCCATGCCAGACGTACGAAACATGTGGTTTATGCGGGGGATAAGTAGAAAGTGTCTGTGAACTTTTTGAGGGATGGTTTGCCCTTGCAAGTCCTGTCGATGCGTGTGAGCACCACACTTTGGACATGTCTCCATAGTCTCGTATTCTCCTCGAAACAGTATGCAATCGTTGATACATACATGGATGTTATTGTAGTCCATGCCAAGCTTTCATAAAACATATCGTGCATTATCATGAGACTCACGCATGGTATTTGCAGGTGGTAATATATAATATTTCAATAACCTGAAAAAAATCATAAAACACCTTGAAAAAGCACAAATTTTTGTAATAATAGTGTCGAAAAAAAATCAATGAAGCGTATGTATAAGGTACCTGAACAACTCGGTCACACTCGTATTGCTCCACCTGTATTCTCCTTGCACACTTAAGAGTGCAAGCAGTGTCTTTAGCCGAGATACTCAGCACCCATCATATAATGGTATGGATGCTTCCTCTCTAAGCGGATCAGAAATCTCGACATCCATGGGAATCAATGCATCGATCATTGCCTCCATCTCAGGCTCTAAGATTGTAGATTGGTCTGGAAGGTTGCCTGTCTCCTCTATCTGATTCCACCGTTGGTAGCCATTGTGAAATATGCACTAATGCCTCTGACACCAACCAACCTTTGGCCATGCTAACTTTTTGCCGAGCTTGTTGTCGCACAAAGCCTTTCAGGGCTTTCATGAAGTGCTCCAAGAAGAACATCCATCGCATATGGACAGGTCCAGCAATCTCCACTTTGTCCACAAGATGCACAAGAAGGTGGATTTGTATCGTGAGTATGCTAGTGGGCACGTATTCTCAAAGAGACAGACCGTCTCCACTGCTCCTCGCCTAGCGGATTCAATAGAGGACGTCTTAATCTCTTTCTGTAAGATCCATTGCACCAAAGTCGACAACTTGTAAATGGCCCCGCAAATTTCTGGAATAAGGCATTCTACGATCGCGATCGGTAGGACAAACTGCCACAAATGAGAAAGCATTATGAATAATGGCTACTTTCCAAATTGCAAAATGCCCACGCTAATTACAATCCATTCATAGCATAAGCTTGACATATCTTATGCCAATCATGGGATTTTAGCCCTGACAATTGGTCGTCTTTAGAAAATGCGGACCTGAGAGAACGCATCATACCTATCGGAGTGTGGATAGACTTGATTACTTGCTTCACAATGCGCTCTTCTTTAGTGGACAAAACCCAAGGAGCACGAGGAAGCTACACGTGACATCAGCACTCGACTGCGGCCAAAGTGCCTCCATCTTACCTACCTCCTTCAAATCCATTCGTGCCCCTATAGTGTCTCTCTTTTTCTTGTGATGTGATCCCATAGCAAGCTGCCCACATTCTTGAAAATATGCATGGGATCCAACAAAAGTGGTTGACCTGTAAATGGGTCCAATATGGCAACTCGTAGAAAACTGAGAACCATCACATTCCATTTGGATGTGATTCCGCGTGGACCATTTTCAGCTCGTACCAGCTTGCGGCGTTCATACGTGTTGGAGGTCGTCCAAGGAAACCTTCCATGAGTTCATGATCCTCCAGCAAGAAAGCGGCGTGTCCTTGATATACCATCTTCTTCATGGTTTGTGACCTTCGGGAGTCTAACTCTAGCCCACACAATGGACATGCATGATAACTTGAGGTAACGAGACATGTTCCGATACCACGACCTAGTGAATACTTGATTGAATGAGACAAAATATAGCTATTACCAGTGAGAACGGAGGCCTGCTCACCTGAGCACTCTCCCAATCCCGGAAAGTCATGCATCGTCCACATGAGAATGGCTCGAATGTTGGCTGACCACCAACCATCATGCCGCCTGCTCATATCTTGCACAGTGACCCCCTCCTCCCACAAAATCTTAAGCTCATCCACTAATGGACGAATATACACGTCCATATTTTTTACTTTGTAGTGGCCTGGGATGAGCAAGCTAAGGATGAGATGTCCTTTCTTCGTAGAAAGCCATGGAGGGATGTTGTAGTTGACAAGGACTATAGGCCACACACTGTAAAAAGTTGAGCGCAGACCGAATGGGTTCACGCCATCCATTGTGAGTCTGAGCCGAAGATTCCTTGGCTCTCGCGCAAAGCCTAGAAAGGTAGAGTCAATGTGGCTCCATGCATGCGAATCCGCTGATATTCATTGAACTCCATCAGTGGGCCTATTCTACACATGCCACATTGTCAAGCTTGCCATACCGGACATACGAAACATGTGGTTTATGCGGGGGATGAGCGGAAAGTGTCTGATAACTTTCTGAGGGATGGTTTGGCCTTGCAAGTCCTGTCGATACCTATGAGCACCACACTTTGGACATGTCTCCATAGTCTCGCATTCTTCTTGAAACAGTATGCAATCGTTGATACATGCATGGATGTTATTGTAGTCCATGCCAAGCTTCCGTAAAACATGTCGTGCATCATCACGAGACTCAGGCATGGTATTTGTAGGTGGTAATATATGATATTTCAATAACTTGAAAAAAATCATAAAACACCTTGAAAAAGCACAAATGTTTATAATAATAGTGTCAAAAAAAAAAATCAATAAAGCCTATGTGCAAGGTACCTAAATAACTCGGTCACACTCGTATCGCTCCACCCGTATTTTGCTTACACACTTAAGAGTGAAAGAAATGTCTTCAATCAAGATACTCGGCACCCATCATATAATGGTATGGATGCTTCCTCTCTAAGCGAATCAGATGTCTCGACATCCATGGGAATCAATGCATGGATCATTGCTTCTATCTCAGGCTCCAAGATTGTAGGTAGGTCTGGAAGGTTGTCTGTCTCCTCTGGCATTGACGGTATAGATAGGCCTTGCGAGTGGTGGATTAGCTCCTGCACTCCATCCATCGCACGCCTACGAACTCTTCTAATTGGCCACAAAGGGTGCACTCCCCCTTGGGACGAGACATCACCTCCCTGGATAGAAAATTTGCCAACAAGACCCAATCTTATTGTGTATGGTTTTCAATTAGCTTGCGAGTACAATGCATGATTAATATTAACTTCAAATTACCGTTTGCTAAAAATTTGCAATCGCCTAATCAATGATCTCAGATTGAAACTCGCCAAATCGTCGTACGTGTTCTATAGACAATCGGCGTTTTCGTCTAATTGTCAATTTGCATTGAGAGCAAGGACATGGGACACGCTGATTAAGATACGCCTCGCGATCTTGAACAATAAGACCTTCTTCGTTTTCCATCTGATCTACATTACAAAAAAACGAGGCTCAAATGGATAGCTTTATGTAGATGTATGTCAAGTTGCAAGTTGACCATAAGCTCTTGCTTGAGAGGTTTTAGCCTCTGCAAGAGCTTGAAAAGCAAATTTTGTAAAACATTGAGGTTGATATTGATGCATCCATGGTGTTGAAATCTAAACTTCAAGATATAAGAAATGCTTTACTGATTGATGTAAAGAATGCATTGGACATAGTAGTTGAGAGATTTATTTATGTTATATCTCGGCCATATACCATGCTCAAGGATTTGTTTGTCCCGGTAGATAATTATTCATTATTGTAAAAAAAAAAGCATTGGTTCATAAGGTTCATGAGTCGAAGAATAAATGTTTGGACTTGACTAAAAGATTGGATAATGCCTTAGATGCTAAAAGGAAAAGTGATGAATATGTTACTTCATCATTGCAACAAAAAGATTGGTGGCAAGGATGCTATGATTAATGAAGTTCTTTACGAGGTGAATATAGAGTTGAAGGGGATGGAGCACGATTCTTCTTTGGGATTTAGTGGTGATCAGTCAATTATTGAGGTGTCTTCTTGTACAACCATTATACCTTATATACCTAGCTACGGTCTCTAGGTTATGTACTTTGAGTATCTTAGAGGGGCTCTACTAGGATTACTTATACAACTGCACTAGAGGGCTTTGAGTATAAGTAATCCATTTATGAGCATCATTGAGGATCTCTTAGTCTAAGAATAAATCAGACTCAACAAAAAGCATCTTAGAAATGTGGTTTTTTTGTCCTAGGTCCATGTATAAAAATTAATGCCATCTATGAAATTTATCAACTATAGTAATAAAATTTGTTTCAAACAATTCTACACATAGTCATAACATTTGAAGAAAATATCCTATGCTCAATTTAAGGGATTCTTCTTCTATAGCAATACTTTTGGGTTCATTTTGATGAAGTACCATAATGACCATTAGCTCGGGTATCATTTTCTTTTAGTCCTTTCGTTGACTAGTTGGCATGATTACTAATTTGTTATGCCTATAAAGTTAATACAAAAACAATGAATTATGCATATCACAATTAGATCCCCTACTTGGACATTATGAAGGATATGACCAATTTTAAGCCACCTTAAAGAGTCACCAATGTATGTGGCCCATGGCAAAGCACATTGCATACCATTATCGATAAGTCTATTATCGTGCATCTTAAATCTCCTAATTAGGCTTTATAAAGTGTATGACTAATTTTTAGCCCTCTTAAGGAGTCGATGTAATGGTACCCATAAAAAAAGCAAAGTGCATACCATTACCATAATCATGGATATGTTATCGTTCCAATATATGCACACACAAGTGGACTACATCTTGAGTAGACAAAAGCTATCCATTTGAGTAGACATACATCTCCATAAAGCTATCCATTTGAGTATACATCTCTTTCTCTTTCTCTTCCTCTCTCTCCCTCTCCCTCTCATTCTCTCGCATTTCCTCTCCCTCTCACAATATATCCTAACACTCTCCAAAAGCAAAAAGGGAGAGGGAGAGAGAGAATGCACTCTCCCTCCCTCTCCCTCTCCCTCTCTTTCTCTTTCTCTCCCTCTCTCATTTCCTCCCCCTCCCTCTCCCTCTCCCTCTCTTTCTCTTTCTCTCCCTCTCTCTCTCTCTCTCTCTCCCTCTCCCTCTCTTTCTCTCTCATTTCCTCTATTAAACAAGCAAAAGAGAAAGTGATTTAAACCTTAAACAAGCAAAAGGGAGGGGGAGAGAGAGAATGCACTCTCCCTCCCTCTCCCTCTCTCTCCCTTTCCCTCTCTCTCTCTCTATTATTTCCTCTCCTAAACAAGCAAAAGAGAAAGTGATTTAAACCTTAAACAAGCAAAAGGGAGAGGGAGAGAGAGAATGCACTCTCCCTCCCTCTCCCTCTCCCTCTCTTTCTCTTTCTCTCTCTCTCTTATTTCCTCCCCCTTCCTCTCCCTCTCCCTCTCTTTCTCTTTCTCTCCCTCTCTCTCCCTCTTCCTCTCTTTCTCTCTCATTTCTTCTCCTAAACAAGCAAAAGAGAAAGTGATTTAAACCTTAAACAAGCAAAAGAAGGAGAGAGGGAGACTCACCGATGAGATATGGCAAGTGTGGGGCGGCTCCTCTTTGCGATGAAGGCTCCTTCTCTCCTTCGCGAACAACGGCGGTGGCGGCAGCCACCGCGACGGCAGCGGCAAGTCTTCTTCCTCTCCTTCTCTCACGATGGTCGCTCTCTCCCTTGCTCTCGCTCTCAAAACACAAAACGCAAAAACGCGAAATAAAGCCGCGCTCGATTTCGGCCCGCTTTTTTCCCTGTGGACCGTCGTTATTTGCGTCGCTTTTGCGACGCAAATAGCGACGCCGATACCCACCATCGCTAATCACCATCGCTACCAGCTCAAATCCTTGTAGTGCACCTTCTTTAACCTACATACATATGTGGGATGCTCTAGGTGCATGCTCTAGGTGCATGCTTTAGTCCATAGAGCACCTTCTTTAACCTACATACATATGTGGGATGCTCTAAATCCTCATAACTTGTTGGTTGCTCCATATACACCTCTTCTTGTAATTCACCATACAAGAAGGCATTCTTAACATCCATTTTCTACAAATTTCAACCTTTGGCTAGTGCCAAAGCAATCACGCATCTATTAGTTGCATCCTAGAAATTGCACTAAATATATCGTCATAATGTCTTTGAGCATAGCCTTTTGCAACTAGCCTAGCCTTATACCTGCTAATCGAACCATCAACATTATGCTTGATTTTGTATACCCACTTACAGTAGCCAACAACTATCTTTCCCTTAGGCAAGGATACCAAATCCCAAGCCTTATTGTATTCTAATGAAACCACCTCTCATCCATTGTTACATCCCAATGAGCATAACCAACACTATCCTCAAAATAAGTGGGCTCAATATCCTCAACTACCTTCACCATATCAACATAATGGTGGGTTGCATAACCTTCAAAATAAAATATTTTAACAAGATATTTGACCCTACTAGACCCACATACCATTCGATGACTCAGTGGATCCTTTACATTACTATGTGCTCTTTGTATGCATGGTGTCCTGACTGAAGAAATACTAAGTTCATCATCCAAATGCTCTGAACCACTAGAATCTCCATCAAATCCCAAATGACTTATAACAACTCCAAAATATGCAATTCGCATATGAAAGCCCTCATAGGGATAATATTTTATGAATTGGATAAATGATAAAAAAATTTATTGTTGTTATTCCCCTTATAATGCCTAGTCAAGGAGTCCTTGAACTAAGGCACGACAGAATCTTAGATGTTAGGGAGAGACAAATGAGATCGAGAACCTTGAGAGAATGCCTCGTGTAGTGGAAATATTATCCCGAAGAGGATGCCACTTGGATAGATGAAGGCACTCTCAACCATCAATATCCCCAGCTTATCTCGAGATGAGGACATTAAGAAAAGGAAGGAGTGGAGCTAGTCGCCACCGAGGAGATTAAGAAAAGGAGTTCACTACCGTCATCAATTCCTTTTCTCCCTTCCACGTGGAGCTTCAGCAACATCTAGAAGCCTTGGAAGCTTCTTGGAAGCTTCCAAGGTTGGGCTTTCTAAGTCCCCCCCTTCCTGTGGCCTTTGAGACTACCCCCCCTCCCCACAAGTTTCCTCCCAAGGGCTCCATAAGCCCCCTTTCCCCCCCCGATATTTGACTTGAATGGGCCTTCATGTGGCCTTAAGTTTTTTTTCCCCATACAAAAAAAAAGTCATTCTTAAAGCCCCTTCATACCCTTTGTTTCCCCCAACACAAAAATCCACTCTTAAGGGTCTTCTACACCCATTTTCCCTCTTTCCGAGGTTCTTTCAAAAACCTTAACTATGAGGGTTGGTATCCCCTTTTCCCCCCCCCCCCCCCCCCCCCCCCCCCCCCCCCGGGGATTCAAGAAAGCCTCCTAGCCCTGGACATGTGGGCTTACTAAAATAGCCCCTGCCCCACGAATCCAAGACCCTTCGTGTACCCCTTTCATACCCTCTGTTTTTCCTCCTCTTTGGGATTCTTCCACCCAATTTCACGTGAATTTCACCTAGATCCCTTTCCGTGTTCGCATACAAAGGAGACGGACAAGATCGTAACTCCACGCCCAAGGCGAAAAGGCTACATTTGCGAGATGGCTCCTAAAAAAGCCCAAGGCGCAACCACAGGAGGATCGTCTCCTAGCATCCACGTGGACATCTCACCACAAGTCCAGGTTTTTTCCTAATTTTTACGTCGTTATAATTCAATTGGGATTAGATGATTTTTGGAAATAGGATGCATTTTTTGTCTTAAATGCTTTAGAAAATTAGCTCACGACGGAGGAATTTAGTCATTAGTATTTTCAATAGAACAAACAAAAATAAAGTGAGCAAAAAATTGATATGCATTTCTAGCAAGTAGTTTTTTGTGCATTTCAATGAACTGAACTTAGATTTAATGTCCGTATTTTACAAAAGAGAATTAAGATAGTACATGGAAGTATAATTTGCATGCCGCATTATTAGGACATATCTTCTTCGCAATGAGTCATCAGGGGAAGTGCTAACAATCCATAGAAAATTGCAAGGCATGAAATGATTCTTAAGTTGCATAACTCTAGTAAATTGGTATAAACATCGTTTTTCAACTGCATATTTATTAGTAAAAGGATGCATGTTTTAGCATGAACCTTGTTCACAAGTTATAGGATGATTAATCGGAATTAGGTTATAACCTAACCTATGCTTGATCTTAAATCGATAAGTTAGGGTTGAAAATCGACTTACACGTAAACAATGAGTCATGGAAATGATAGCATAATTATCTTCAAGAATTAAACAAATTGGCATAAACCCAAAACACCTAAACCTGTGGAGTACTCATTTTAGAAAGAGTTAATTCAATTCCAAAGAACTCACTAGGATTCAATATCTAACCTAATCGCACGTATTCCTAAAAACTGAATCTCCTATACCCTAAATACTTGCCCACATTCACCGAATGTAGGGAGATCAGAACATACTTCAGAAGTGATCTAGGGTTTGTCCCTAAGAATCTTTCACTAAAAAGATGGAACTTGGAACCCTAGCACTGACAATGTCAGCCTAATGTAATCAGGAACAAATTATTTCGTGACTCCATTTTGATGAGTAGAATAGTCTCATAGTTTGATGCGACACTTGTGCAACAAGTGCAGAGTCGTATGATCTTGTGATTGGATCGCAAGGGAATGGCCAATTCTTGGAATGAGGTTGGCAGATTCTTACACAAGTTATTTTGCAAGAGGATGAATAATCATCCTAACATAGTATCTTTCTTGGGTAAAGATAATTACTTGAAAGCAAAAGACCAACCAATAAATGAGAATACCATATGAACTTAAGGTATTGACCAAATCGGGATAATAGGGTACGGCCCTAATCTCAGGATATAGGGGACCTTGCCAAGTCATAAGTAATCCCGGATCGAGTGTTGGATGCATTCGGAAGGAAGGATTCGCTCCTTAGCAGTTGGCCAAACTTAAACGATCAATGGAAATGTTTGTGCTCATTACAGATTTAAGAGCACTATTTTGCTTTTTTTGACCAATGAATTAAAGGATAAATGGATATCTAATACTTTAGGTTGAAGGCCTGAAGGTAGAGGCAGCTTCAGTTACCCCCGATTGCCTGCCTGACCCTAACCAAGGGGATTGTTAACCGCACCGGGAAGGTGGACCGAACCTGCCGCGAGAGGTCTCTCCATTAAGCGCTACTTGGAGCAGGAGGACGCTTGGGTGCCACGGGAGCTCTGGCCATAAATCCCTCGTCTTCCGGGCCCTACACAAGAGGCTAACGTGACTCGGGATTGGATCTCAAGGCCTGCATACTAGTCTACGGGCGGAATCTTGGATTGGTAATCCCTGTGGATTGCTGGATAGCCTTCGGGCGGATTGTAGATAAGCCTACGGGCTGGACTTTATGTATTTCCAAGATAAATATGATAACCTGTTAACAAGGAACTTGTTTGACATTGCTTTTCTATGTCAAGTGATATGATTACGTGAAGGAACCAGTGCCTAACGGGCTAATTAAGGAAGCTGATTGATACATGTCCAACTAAATGTGTTAGGTAATTAAATAACTAAAACAACCCGAGGAAAGTGTAGGTCCGTCCTACGCATGGTTGCTCCCGGTTAGCCGGGAACTTTTCTCAAATCATGATGGACAGCAGGAAGATTGTCAAAGAACACGAACAACAAAAGCGTTGACCTAGAGTTATGATTGATCCCGATTTATGTTGTTTTAGGGGAACGGAATGGGACTATGCCTTATGGCAAAGAGGTTGAGCTTTGCATCCCTCTCGTTTCCCATTCTCCTTCCAAGTGCAGCGTGAATCCGCTTCGGACTTGGCGTTTCTGCGTAAAGTAGTTCGCTTGGGTTTGACGTTAGTTGCCGTTAGGAAATGACCAATAGGGAAAACCCTAATTCAGGTTGGTCCTAAGTGGGAACGACCGGAATATTTCCGCTACGTGGCAGACACAGAGAGTCCTAGATTCCATGGGAGTGCCAAGAAGCGCCTTCTAGATATACTTTTCAATGGACTGCTAAGACTTGTCCTGAAGATAACAGGTGGACACGTTACATGATTAGTAGATATATCATTACCATCCAATAGTTTCTTCTTTCCTTTATCTTTAACTGTAACACTTGTAGATCCAACTAAAGATATAGGGCTACTCTTTAGTCTCCAAATCCAAGGGCTAACTATAGGTATAGTACTAGATGATATTTCTAGTCCATTAATGCTCTGTGATTCTTGTTTTTCTTTCTATACACATAGCTATCATGATCACTATCATCATCTAATATATCACCAGTAGATGCATACCAACTGCTCAGGTTATCAAAAATAACATCCCTACTCACTTTGACTCACTTGTGATAGGGTTGTAACAATGACATCCTTTTTGCTCCAAAGAGTATTCAATAAAAATACATCTTCAACCTTTGGATCAGACTTCTTTTGCAGCTCACCTAGCACATGAACTACAATCGTGTGATACATTGGGCTTCTTGCTTGTAAAGAATTCTTCAGGGGTCATCCCATGAACTACAGCTATGGGCGTTTTGTTCATAATATACACAATAGTATGAATATCTTTAGAACAAAAAAAATTCAGCATATTCTTTTTAGCTTTCAATGCCTATGCAACTTCTGCAATATGCATATTTTTTCTTTTTACAACTCCATTTTGCTGTGGGATATACTTGCAATAAGTAAACTGTCTCTCTATCCCATGAGACCTCAAGAAACCACAAAACTCATTAGAGAGGTACTCTCCCCCTCCATCTAATCTCAAGCACTTAACTTTTAAGCCTATTTCTGTTTCAACAACTGCCTTGAAATATTTGAAGTGCTCAAATATGTCACTCTTTTCCTTCATGGAATATAACCATACATTCCTTAAAAAATCATCAATAAACATGATAAAGTATTTACTACCACCAAGAGATACATTCTATGTAGATCGCCAACATCTATATGCACAACATCAAGTATAGTTTTGCTCACATCTCTATCATGCGAAAATGGTTGTCTTAGATGCTTAACAAACTAGCATATTTCACACACTTTATGAAATTCTACAACTCTAAAAGCAAGCAACCCTATTACCAATCCTTTGGATTGCATTAATTTCAATCTTTTCACATTAGCATGTCCAATATGTTTATGACATATTTCAATGTCTACAACCACTCATCTTCCTTTAGTATACATAGCATCATTCATTACAGAAATTCCAACATCTAAAGTGAATATGCGGCCACCAACCTACACTTATTATTAAAGTCTTATACAAAGTAACATTTTTCATTAAATTGAACATAAATTCCTTGTGATTGATGGCACACGTAATATATATAACAAGCTCTTTGTTTGGCTATCATGTAAGGACAAGGGAGCCTTTCCAACATTTGAAATTAGTGCCATGAATCATCACCCATCTACATATAGCCTGGATTTTGTAAGTCTTATATAACCATTCAATATGACTGGTCATATGATTAGACACACTTGAATCGATATACCATACATCATCATGTGACCCTTTTTTTTACAACAACACTCATCATATGTTGCATAACAAATAGACACTATTTTTGTCTTCATTCAGTGGTAAAGATGATGCATAGTTTCTTTGCTACAATTTATCACTGCGAGTATCATCCTTGCTAGCATAATAGTGGGCTACAATATGACATGTTTTAACACAATAATTGCAAACAATATTAGAATTTCTAGAACTTCTCTTCTACCATCCATCTATTTCTCTAGAGCTCCCCCTACCTCTAAAGTTTCTATGAACTCCTGAAACCTACATTTAACCAAATTGCGGATTTAACCTATTTTGCTAATTACCACTAGCATCTCCCAAACCACAGCCTATTGAATAGGATTTACCATGTTCCCTTCCTAAAATTGAGTAAAATACTTGGACATGTTCACTATTTCCTTCATATGAGTCACCCTACATATTGATCTCTTTTGTGATCATGAAAGAGACCAACTCATCAAAATCTGAAAATGGCTTTCATACATATAAAAAAGTGAGAAATTATTCCCAAGCCTCCTCATTATTAAGGCCTCCTAAAGTAGAAGAAAATAAATCATCATTATCAAGCATTAAATCGATTTCTAGTAAAGCATTTGCAATGCTCATTACCTTCAAAACATACTCATTAATAGGCATTTTCCATTTCTTCAGGTATTCAATTCTTGCTTGGCTCGAATCTTTTGTGCCTCTGTATTTTATTAAAAAAATGTTCTCAATTATTGTCCAAGCTACATGTAAATTTTTTGCATTCTTGATATGTCCCAATAGTGTATTATCAGTGACTACAAATAGGCAATTTATCACCTTTTTATCTTTTGCATTCCATTCATTCTACATCCTTAATTTATCTATAATCACGGGGATACTTAGCTCTGACTCATTTTTTTCATCTGAAACGAACTCATAAAGGCCCTTTCCAATGAGAAAGTTTGTCACATAGAACTTTCATGAAGGGTAGTTGTTCTTGTCTAGCTTCTCAATGATGGGATTTTCACTATTCTATACCATTATCATAAAAATGATACAAAATAGCAAGCAAGTATTTTGCAATCTTTCACAATAAGTGCACAACAATACACCAAGTAACATTTTTCACTGATTGCTCAATAGTACATGTAATCTACAACCTATTTGTAGATAAAAATTATGTTTGCTTCCTAACAAATACCTCAAAAATCATAGATTTGAAATTTGCAACCTGTGCATCCTCTTTTTATCGATATAGGTGGAATCACAATATACCCGGAAATTTTTGTTTGCAACCTTGCACATCTAAAATGGGGCCCAAAATGGCCTCAAATTCCCAAAAAAGAAACAAAAAAATCATTAAGGGATCATCTATAGAATAAACAGTGCTCTGCTTATACACCAAATCTCACAACAATCTCATATTTTCACTTTTCCTTGCTTCCATTGCCTCCACAAGCACTATTAAGAGAAAGAGTGGAAAAATGGGAGGGCTGCTTGCCTATTGCTTGCTTGCTTGAATTCTTGCTTCTTTTCCTTCACTTTAACCTTCAAAACCAGACTCTCTTAGTCATGCTACTCTAATACCATGTTAAGAATTGCATGGTGGGGGGACTTGCTTGAGCTACTATGCCAAATACACACTATACAAATAAGAGGAACCTCACTCAACAACACGAGAAGAGAGATGGAGGAAAAAATGTTTTCTTTCTGGTTTCTTCTTCTTTTTCCACACAAAATACAGTGCACATAAAGTGTAGATAAAATATAACATAAAGAAAGTGGCCTATTAAGTTAGACAATGCATAACTGACTATACTAATCAACTTGCACTAATCTATGCCAGTTGTAGGTATATATAACAAATTCATATAATAAGTAATAAGTTAGTGGCCATGTGAAGATCATAATGACTATCGACTTGCTAATTGTAGATGTGAGAACCCATCTAGCTAGGTGGTCCATCATCAATGTCCACACATGTTGAGCTTGCCATCTCAATATGTCTCAAAGTAACACATATTTTTAGTAGATATTTTCTATGGATATAAAAATAAGGATTAGAGATATACAACATATACATGCTAAAAATTGGGACAATTTCAAGAAGGTGCTAAAGGAGGAATACTTTATGGAAGATCTAGAGCAGGTAATTAAGAGGATTTTCTTAGAGTGGATTGCTAAACCCAATAAAGGGCTATCGCCTACAAAATTGCTAAGAGAGTTTGAGTGTAAATACTCTCTATTATCAAATAGGAAAAAATAATATCTTGAGGTTGAAAAGATTGAACTTTTCTTGCAAGCTATTGATTCTATACTTCAAAGAAGTCTTGAAGTACTTTTGAAAGATAAGGATACTAAACAAGGACTAAAAATTGATTAGAAAAAGGTGGAAGATGGTGGTCCTTTGCTTGAAAAGAGACAAAAAGAAAGGAACAAGAGATGGTTGTGGCTAGTATTGTTCCAACTTCTACTTCAATGAAGCAAGTAACCAAGTCAATAACTATAAGCCCCAAAGTTGAAGACAATTTTGGATGAGTTAGTAAAAGGTATACAAGAGTTGAAATTGAAGTTCTCAAGACTTGAAGAAAAAGGAAAACCCTTCGAGAAAAGACCTCAAACTCATGGAGGTTTTGTTTCAAGATGTGTATGGTGTGATAGTACTAACCACTTTTGAAAGGATTGTGATTCATTCAAAGATGTACTAAGTAAAGGTGTTGTCTTCTTTAAAGATGGTAAAATTCATTTGCAGGAAATATGTTCACCTCTTGGTATAAACTTTGGAAAAAGTGGTATGAGAAAACTTGTGTATGATATGTCAGCTAGACATGCTTTAGATCTTATGGAAGTTGCTACATATGGTTTGCATGTGGAATGTGTATTAAAGAAAGAGGCTGAAATGAATGAGAAGTTTGAATAGGTTCATGAGCCTTGGCCTTATGTAGTAAAGAAAAAAAAAAGATGGAAGGTTTCTATGGATTATTTTCACCAAGTTGGTGATTGTATTAGATAAACAACAAGTTGGGATGATCTCATAAACTCTTTGTTAGTGTATGCATACATTGCTAGGAGTCAAAACAATAAAGCTATTGTTGAAGACAAGCACAAACAAGAAGAAAGCAATGAAGGTACATCAAAGAGGGAAACAAAACACTATATTAGGAAGTTTGGGAATTTTTATATATTTTAGAAATTTATAGGTCAATATTTAGTCACATGGTCTAATTGTTACCCCCTTCCTTGCAGGTTGAACTTTTTTTAGATACTATACAGATGATAATACCAAGCTCCATCTTCAAAAAAAGGATCAAGACTTAGCCACATGGTAAAATATTTATTTCTAATTTGAGAGTGGAACTTGGAGATTCTCAAATTCTCTAATATAGTGTTACAAGGGGAAGTGGAAGAATGGAGATAGAGTTACCTCATGATGCACCTCCACATTATGTTCCTCCACTTAAAATACCTATGGATGATGCACCAAGGGAGAAAAAGTATGAGCAAAGTGTTGGAAGAAATAATTCTCAATAGCAAGGTGGAGTTTACTTTGGGAGAGGTACTTCGAATTGCTAAACATGAGTTTCATGAGGAGATCATTGATATCATTAAGAGGAAGCGACGATTTATGGGAGATCCTACCAATCATCACTCACAAGGAAATGGAGAGATCTTAAAGTCCCAAGGGATATAGGGTACACAAGATGTACATAGGACACATGAACATGAAGAAGCATGAATGGTGGTGGATTGTAATCAGTTTTGGAGACAGATAAAGGAAGTTTGATTTGAGTATGATGAGGATTCTAAAGTCTTTCATAGAAGTCATTATTCAAGGAATCATTAGGCTCGGGCTAGAATAGAGACTCTAGTTAAAGTTGGTGATCTTGTTAAGTTTTATGTTGCACTCATAGATCATGGTTCAAAAATTAATCTTATGTCAAGGAGTCTCTACTCAAAAGGAAAGTGCTCCATTGATACGGACTATGGGTAGAGAAGCTGGGCTGTGAAAAACTTATCAAAGGATTTGTATGGTGCTTGTCCTAATGTGAAAGTGACTATTCGAGATGTTTGAGATGAGCAAAATTTCTTTGTACAGGATATGCCTTCTTAACCTTTGATTCTCAAACAGCCACATATTACTATAGTTTGTATGGAGACTAAGGTGATGGATGACAGTTTTGCTTATGCTAGAATAAGAAGTTGTGATAGAAGAGGTAAATCTTACTCTTTCTTGGTCAAAGTCAATTTTGGGAGTCAAAGAAGTTTTGATTGTGAGGGTCTTATGGTCAAAGGCCTTCTCCAATAAAGGTTGAAGCCATTCAAAAGATGGTGGAGACTTGTACCTCCATAACTAGGGTGAGATGATTCTTGGGTGCATGTGTTTTCTATCTTATTTCAATTCCACACTTTGTACATGTAGTAGATGCACTCTATCAATTGTTGAAAGGAAAGTTCAAAAGTTTCATTAACATGAATTAGATACAAAGGCAATGAGGAAATTGATACATTTGTTGTTATCTACACCCACACTAAGGAAAGTAAATTATAAGTGTGGAAGGCCTATCATTGTTACATTGGATACTATTCCAATAGGGATTGGGTGGGATATTGGACAAGATAATGAATAGAAAAAAAGATATGATATGTAGTTTGGAGCCCATGTCTTAAGTCCTCGACAATGAAATTACCCATAGGTTAAGAGGGAATTATGGGGAGTGGTCATTACATTGAAGTCTAATAAATAATACTTTATTGGTGCATCACTGGTTGCCAAGACAAATTGTCTACCTTTTCTTATGATAATCATTAGTTGCTCAACTACCTTTGCTTAGTATGATCACTGGTTGCTCAACTCCAGATATTTCTATATTGTGATGGATTACTTACATCAACTCCTTGAACCCAAAGTTTTTCCATATTGTAGGTAAAGATAATATAGTTGAAAATATGATATTGAGAGCTAGTTATGAGAATGAAGAAGTCATGGTTGTTGAAGAAGATGATGTCGGTACAAATTTCTACTCCACTTCTTATGTTTAATGAGATCATTGTTGTTGTGCATCTTCTCTTGAATCATTTTCAAAAGACATGTATGATTGTGAGTGGCTACACTTCTTGGTCCCTAATTGAGCACTTTGAGTAAGTAGGAGGGATGGACTGATTAGAATTTCAAGAGATTCCAAAGAAAAGCATACGTATATTTCTTAAAGAAAAAGAATGGCCATCTATGGAAGTATCCAAATCAAAGAAATAGGACTCCAAAGAGGGTAATATGTGATAAGGAGACTCAATAATAAATTATCAAAGAGTTTCATAAGACTTTATGGGCTGGTCATCGAGGTGTGTGGACCACTTTTATGCAGATCAAAGAAGGATATTAGATGAAAGGTATGCATAAAGATGTGTTGTAGTTTGTAGATACCTATGCTACTTGCCAAAAGTATTTCAATGTGTGATATCATGATGGTGTACATCATACCTATCCTTTAGCCCTGCATTAAAGATGGGTGATTGACTTGGTGACTATGCCTATATGGGACTTTGGCAAATGCAATACATTATACTTAGTAGGGAAGATCTAGCAAATGAGGTTGAAGGTTTGGCATTAAGGACAAAGGATACACATGTGGTATGTAAATTTATTTTGAAAGATGTTATTTGCTGCTATGGTTGTGTTGGTAAAATAATGTAAATTGAGGAGAGTTGAATGCAAAAGAAGCTAGGGAAGTTTTCTTGAGGTTGGGCATAAGTCTTGCACTCACTTCAGCATACAAACTTGAAGACAATGGCAAAAGTGAACATGAACAACTACCTATCATCAAAGCTTTAGCAAAGTCATGATAATGTAAGATTCAAGAGTGGCCCATGCCACTTACATATGCTTTATGGGCTGATTGAACTACACATAGTATAGTGACTAGATATATGCCTGTTGAGTTGGTGTATGGCCAAAATCCTCTTATGCATATTGAAGATGTTATTACTACTTGGAGTGTGCTACCTTGGGAGAATGATATAAATTGGGAGGACCTTCTTGCTTTGCAAACTCAATAGCTAGAAAAAGAGGCCTAAAGACATCAAGATTGCAACCATGCGTTTGAAAGATGCTAGGTTGAAGAATAATGATAGATTTGACAAGATACACAGGCTTTGTCCAAAATCTATTGAGAAAGGAGATTCTGTGTTAGTCTATGATAGTAGACTTGACACTCAACATAGTACATCAGAAAGGTTTCTAAGAGATGGTTTGGTCCTTACATTGTGAAGCATGTACATGATAATGTGATGTATTCTTTGTGTGAGCTAGATGGTATAGATTTGAAGATTCCTTTGTAGGAAAGAGGATCAAGAGTTTTAAGTGACGGAATGTAAGTGAACCAATTAAAGAACATGTGCAAGATGAAGAACACATTTATCTTGACTTGGATGATCAAGAGGACGATGAAGATGCAAGGGTGAAAGATGAATATATTATTCCAAATCAAGATTAATTGTGTGGCACATATTGGAGGATGTGTAGGTTCAGAGGAGGGGATGGATGTCCTATTGCTAAGAAGACACAATGTGAAAAATCCTAGATTGCAACATCATCCACCTTTCTTATTAATCTAGAACACAATGTTAGTGAATTTGGGAATCTTTTAAGTCTTATCCCTCATTATTTAGAATATTGAGACTCCAAAAATACATGTTTTAAGTTTTCCAAAGCTACCATCTAACACATAATTGGAAACCTTATAAAAAATGGAATCTAGAGCTATTAAACATTAAATTTGGACCAATGGTGTGAGAGTTATAGCAAAGAGAAAGATTTGACCATGAGTCCTAAACTTTTGAAAAGTTTTCAAATTCACTAATAGTGTATTCTAGAGAGTTAATGTCATATTAGTCATTATTGTTAGTATCCATACTATGGATAGTTAAAAATTATGGGATTTTTGGACAATTTTAGTCGACTTTTGATATTTTGGACATTATTTCTTGTAAATATCCTAAAAAGGTATAGAAAACTTCTAAGATAGGGTCTCACACATAAAGCAAGTTACTTTTTAGCTAGTTTTGAAAATCTCATGCTAAGGGGGTAAAACTTTAAGACACCTGCTCAAGATTCTCCTAGATCACTGCTTTTCCCTCCTCATCATCTGGAGTGCTATTTGCTATCTAAAAACATGCAATCGTTCTCTTCTTCTATGCTTTTTTACCAGTGCAGTAACAACATCCTTAACATGCCTCCACTTTATTTTAAGCCATATCTCTATAATCCAATTCTCTAACAAATCATCAAGCTTCTCTTGAAGCTTAGGATTTGTTGCTTGTAAAAACAATTGAATTCTTTTACTTTCAAGAGCCACTGTTTTGCAAATTCTCTTAGTAACTTTGTAGAGCCACAAGACTCTTATTGGGTTTTAGAACCCACTCTTGGAAAGTCTTGTGGGTAATCAATGTGGTGTCTTAAATGTAAAACTGGTGTCTTGCAAGTAATCAAACTAGTATCTTCAATGAAAAAATAAATGGAGTATCTTTTTGAAAGCTACCCAATCAACATCCTGCATATATAATTCAGTAACTTGGGCTTTCAATTAATGTACAATGACATGTACAAAATATCGGCTCCATGGAAGTCAAGCCACCCCAAAGAACTCCATCTTTTAAGCATAGGTATGTAGATATATAAATGCATTCTTGTCATTAAATAACTTTATCTCATGGTCTAATCCCTGCAAAGCATTCATCATAATAGTTTCTATTTAAGTAGAAGTCTGCATCACCTCTTGCTATTGTTGTACTTGCGTAAGCATGTTCATATTTTGCACTAACTACTACAAAATATCACTAGAAATTTTGCTTGAAGGTTCTCCCATCTTGCCTTTTCTTTCAATGACCTTTCACGTTAGGTTTACCAACAGATCTGAGGGGTTTTAGTAGAAAGATCATATCCACTAGGGATTAGAGAGAGAAGGAAGTAGAGAATATGAGATAGAAAAGAAGAAAAATAATAGGAAGGAGATTCAAATGAATTCCAAGAATGCTTGAATTCAAGTTCTCTTCAAGACATATCCATACATCATGAATCAATCTTTTTTGCCAAGTCTTCAAAACTCCTTATAAAAGACAAAGACAAAGTTCAATGATTTAAACTTTGCATATATTGCATGTAAACTTTGTTGTACATCCAAGACGAAGTGTCTAAACAATCCAAAAATCAATTGGTTTGGATGATTTCTTGGTAGGGGAAGCTAAGTACTTCTCTTGGGAGTACTATGTATTGATACAACCTAAGAAGGTTAAAAAAATCCTTGTATGGGACTCCAAACAAATCATTTGATGGCTAAACTCCAAGATAAATGGTTATTCAACTATCTAAACAATGTATCTTACTACTCCAAATTGATCTCCAAGCATTAGATCTCTTGGAGCACCTTGTAGAAGTCTTGATTCACTTATGGCAGCTTATTGCCTTGTTTCACATAGTTAATGACTACTTATAATATGTTAGCTATATATAGTCTGTCTATATATAGCGCCCCAGTCCCCTCTATATATTCCTATCATGTGTGTTCTGTTGACACACTTCTAGGGTTCCACTTTTGGTGTCTCATATCTCTCTTCTCTCCTCTCCTCTCTTCCTTTCGTCTCTCGTCTTCTTTGCAGTTTTCAACATGGTATCAAAGCGCACAAATTCGCCCGAGCTGCTGGAGGAGAAGGAATGGGTCCTCTCCATCAAGGGCATGCTCGACGCCTGCTTGTGCGGCCGTGGGATCTTCAATATGTTGCTTCACATCCTTTCTTCTTGCCGCACTCTGTTTTACCTGAGTAGGATCGTGTTCCGGTGCTGATTGTTGCCGTTCGAGGTGTGTATCGATCGAGACAGCATTGTCTGCCGCACTCAGTTTTCCTTGGATTAGGATCGCGTTCCTGGTGTGGATTGTTATTGCCGTATAACTTGTATATCAACCGAGACAGCATCCTTTTGCAGCCAGTTGCTGCAGCAGCAGCAGTAGCTTAATGTCAGTGCTGGGAAACGGCCTGTGACGCAGCCGCTGGCTTGTGCTGGTGGCGTCGTTCTAGCAGTTGCTGCAGCAACAGCAGTAGCTTAATGTCGATGCTAGGCAGCGGCCTGTGGCGCAGCCGCTGGCTTGTGCTGGTGGCGTCGTTCTGGATCCAGGCATGTGCAGGGATTGGATATGCATTCGGGAGCTACTCTCCACTGATCAAGAGCTTGCTGGGCTACAACCAGCAGCAGATCAACATCCTGGGCAACGCCAAGGACATCAACGATGCGATGGGCCTCATCTCCGGAAGCCTTTGCGAGATCCTCCCTACATGGGGATTGCTTCTGATCGGCGCCCTTCAGAATCTCATGGGTTATGGTTGGCTTTGGCTCATCGTAACGAATAGGGTTGGTACGGTCTTCTTCCTTTTGTTGTTCTTCTGTTCTGCAGAAGCACTCAAAGGAGATGTGTTTATGGCGCTGATGCTCTCTTTTCTGCTTTACAGCAAGCGTCTCTTTCTTCCCATGAGTGGATGTGTGATTTCTGGTTTCTGATTTGTCTTTTCCTGATCCTATGTTCTGGCTAACTGTATATCCCAAGCTGTCTGTTTGGTGGTCTCCCAAGGAACGCAGTGTATTCTAGAGTATTGATCAAGAGAGTTTGATTTCGATGTTTCATCTGAGTAAATGATGGGGGGACTCTTGATGATTGCTGTCCTTCGACCATCATCGGTCTCTTGAGGCAAAGCCAAACATTGTGTATTATGCCCTTTCACATCTGCTCAGTTATCCAACTGTAAACCCATTCTTGTGTCCGGAGCATCAAACCAGCAGAGGAGCTTGCACAGCAAGTTTCTCATCAAAACCAACAATTTGGATCAAAGTCACAGTGTTCACCTACCTAATCGCCTGCTGTAAACATTATTTATTATACACACATTAAGCTGCATGTTTGTTTCTAGAACAGTTGCATGGTAATTTTCCCAGCCAAGATAGATATCTGTTGTGCAGGTGACAATTTTAAAATTTGTTTGAATGCTTATAAGCAAGCAATTCTTGTGTGCAGAGACTATCCCTGGTTATAGAGCAAAATAATATACCTACAAATATCAACATTACTTTTGGATGTTGATATTGCCATGCTTCATGATGATCGTCCTCGTTCGTTATTCCAATTGATGAGGGTCTATATTCCAGCTGATGACACAATATTTTGTTTATATTCTTTCAAACTCTAGCTGATGAGCGTCTATATTCTAACTGATGACAAATTGTTTTATTTATATTCTGTTCATGGGGCCCCACATGTGTTATGTTATCTATAGAGCGGCGTCGCGAACCGTCTCTATAGACCTTGTGTTGTTCTAATGTCACTGCAATATTTTTCTTTAAGTTTTGATGTGACAGATATACTGCTTACATCCCAAGTTCAGTTGAATGAATTTCTTGAAGATTTTATCTTTCGCAGTGATGTCGCTTATTCTTATTTTACATGTTGTATATTTAGGAGTGATAAAGCTCTTTTGATGCCTCTGAATAGGCTGTTGTAATCCAGGAGTGATGTAGCTCCTGAGTGATATAGCTCCTTCTCCATTGATGTTTGATGCCTATGAATAGGCTCTTGTAAGTTCAACTTTGTAATTTTATATTTTGAATATTAATATAACGGTAGGTCTATATAGAGTTGTGGGTTTTTCCCTTGAGCTCCCAAGGGTTTTTTCATCCATAGTAAGGGACCTTTATTTGAGCGGGGGTGTTAGCTATATATAATCTGTCTATATATAGCGCCCCAGGTCCTCTCTACATATTCCTATCATATGTGCTCAGTTGACACACTTCTGAGGTTCCACTTCCGGTGTCTCATATCTTTCTTCTCTCCTCTCTTCCTTTCGTCTCTCGTCTTCCTCGCAGTTTCCAACATAATAGTCATCTAACAAGAACTTTCATGTATTCAAACTTTTCTTTCATGATTGGAAATGGTTTTCCCTAGGGTATGAGATCAAGATTCCAATGATAGAATGCTTTCCGAGCTTCAAGATTGAACCCCAAACTTGTGTTATGGCTGCTTTTAGCCATGTTTTTCTTGTTCACAATAGTTGATTTCAATCTATATAAAAACTCTCTTACCCTCTCCAAAAGCATGCTCCAGGTAGTCTCATCCTTTCCTTCTTGTGAGAGATCTTTCTCCTTATCTCACATTAGCCTTGCATGAGCTCTTCCTCTCCATCCAAGCGTCAAGCCAAGCAAACCCCCCTCATCTTGTTTGTGCCAATTTTGGTTGAAAATAGCCTCCTTTTTGTCATGCTTTTCTTCTTCTTAATTCATATCAAGACTTGCCAGACTTTCATATGTTTTAGTAGAGATAAGTCATGTCTACCTCTAAGGTAGCTGACTTTTATCATTTTCACACCATAGGCTAAAGTTAGCATGACAACGAATGAATAGTAGTGAGTCCATGATGCGCCCACCAGGCCATTGCAAACACCAATGAATATGCAAGGTTGCGGAGGAGATGATGCTTATGAGGGTGGGAAGAGGATAGAAGGAATGAGGGCCAAGGGGGGAGATGAAAGAGGGTGTTGATAGTGGAAAGAGGGAGTTGGAGGGTGGGGGGGAGGTGTGGGGGGAAGAGAGAAGAAGAGGAGGTAGAGAGGAAGAGAGCGGTGAACAGGGGACAACAAGGGTGGGTGGCGGCAGGGAGCAGGCTGGGTAGAGAGAAGAGAAGGGCAGGGGTGGAAGGGGCTACGTAGAGGGGGGAAAAGGATGATAGAGGACGAAGGGGTGGGAAGAAGGGAGGAGAAGAGGAGGAGCATAGAAGGGGGGAAGAAGCAGGAAAGAAGAAGAAGAAGAAGAAGAAAGAGAAGGCAGGGACAGAGGGACATGTATGTAAGAAGGGGAGGCGTAGTTTTTCTTAAAACGAAATAAAGGGAGAATTTGAACCCCCTCGGTCTCACTCACGAGTGCGGGTTGTGGTAAAATAAATTTGTGTTCTTGGGAGGGCATGGAAAGGGGAAGAGCATCGGCGGGTTGGACATGATATTACTGTTAGATATGATCAATGCCCCACCCTCATTAGGTGCTACCAATGATCCATGGTGCTCAAAGTTGTAAGGCCCCCATTATGAGGAGAAGCCAAGTGTGAGCCCGGACATTGGTGGAGTCCTGACTTGTATATCAGATGAGGTCTATGTGATCGGATGGCAAAAATGTGACCATTGTGGGTCTAATCTTTGGGTTAGACAGAGTGGTTAAGCTGGTAGCAACTCGAGGCGCATTGCATCGAGTTGCGGTGGGGTTTGGGGGCAGCGCCCCCGGCCCGATGGTAAAGGGAATATTCCCTGGAATATTCCCTGGCCGACTAGTAGAGGCTCATATGGTAGGTCGGTCAGCAGGCCGACCTAACGACCTTCGCGGGCTATAAAAGCTAAACCCCTTCGCTGCCATCACTCACTTATCTTTCACCCAGTCAGAGTTGTTCCAGCTAGCCTTAAGCTTTTCACCTATCTTCTGTCTAGATCGCCATCTAAGCTTCACACAGTGAAAGTGCACGGGTGGACAGAGCCATCTTTGTATCAGTTGTTTGAAGTTAAAGAATTTACTGATTCTCCTCTTATCTGTTGTGTACTCTCTATCTCTTTCTCAGATTCTGTTCGTTGCGCCGTGTAATATTTTACATGGTATCAGAGCCCAGGGAGCTCTAGAGATCGGAGAGCGTGCAAGAGGTAAAGGCTTCAACAGCAAAGAGAAACGATGTCGACTCCGGGAAGCAGTTCTGGTGCATCAGGAAGCGGTGCAGGAGGTGGTGCTGCTGTACCGGCTATTCAAACACTGAGGATTCGTCCACCAACCTTCAGCGAAGGCAAGTTAGATGGTACAAACTACACCTTGTGGAAGTTCAAAATTACAACTATCCTTGATTCTTATGAGCTTCTGGAGACTGTGCTGGGGACTGACGCAGAACCACAGCCTACCCCCGACCCATCAAATCCTAGTGTGATGATTCCTCCGAATGCAGATCTTCTACGAGCTTGGAAATGAAGGAATGCAGATGCATTGTGTGCCTTAGTTACAAGCTGTTCTGACAGTGTTTTGACTCTGATTCAGCATACAATCAAAGCGTCAGAGGCTTGGAATGTACTAAGGAGTCAGTATGAAACACGAAACCAAACAAGGATTCAAAACTTGGAGAATCAACTAGCAGCGGAGAAGTTTGCTGAAGGAGAGACAGTTGAAGCATTCATCACTCGGATTAAGAATCTGTGCGACCAGATGGTTGGCGCTAGGATACAAAAGACTAGCGAAGAGCTAGCTCGGAGGTGTCTTCGGATTTGTCCACAAAAGTTTGATGGACTAGTAACTGCCCTTAATACTCAGGTGAGACCTTAAGCTTTGACTTTTGAGGAGTTTTGTGCATTATTAATGGAGGAGGAGTTGAGGCTGAAAGCCCGAGAAGGAAGCAACAATGGAGATGCTGCATTCTCTGCCAATGCAAAAGGCAAAGGTGTTTCCTCCACCAAAAATGATGGTGACAAAAAGAAGAAGGGCGGCAAGAAGTTTCAAGGAGAGTGCTTCTACTGTAAGAAGAAAGGACATGCAATTGCAGATTGTCGTGTCAAGAAGGCAGATGAAAAGAATGGTACCCTTAAAAGTAAAGGAAAAGAGACAGCCAATACGGCTGAAGCAGAGTTGGAATTATTCATGGCGACCATTGAGGAAGTGTGCTCCTCGGCGCAAGAAAAATCTACCACTGACTCTTGGGTGTTGGATAGTGGGGCCTCCCGTCACATGACCAACAAGAAAGGTCTATACAGTTCTACGCAGCCTCTACAAGAATCCATCACTGTGACGGTTGGAAATGATGCTAAATGCCCTGCTACGAGCACAGGTACTATTTCTTTTGTTGCTGCAAATGGTGAAGTCAAAAAGCTTTCAAATGTGTTGTATGTTCCCGAAATCAGAAGAAATCTCTTATGAGTTGCTGTCATAACTGATCTTGGTCATGAAGTGAGGTTCAAGAAGACAGGTGCAGAAATTATTGATAGTGCTGGTACAATTATTGGCAAAGGAGAAAGGAGGAACAATCTGTATGAGCTAAGTGCTCTTACAGCCACCGCTGGAGTGGGCACAAGTAAGCTTTGGCATGAAAGGTTTGGACACATCGGATTTGCAGTATTGAAGGAGATGCAAAAGCAACGTATGGTTGCTCATCTACCTACAATAACTGAATTGAAGGAACCATGTGAAGCTTGTATGATGGGCAAGCAACAGAGAAAGGCATTTCCACAAGAAAGCAAGAATAGAGCACAGGCTCCTCTAGAGTTGGTGCATGCTGACTTGTGTGGTAAGATGCCTACACAGGCCTTGGGGGGATCTTCTTATTTTTTGTTGATTGTCGACGACTACAGTAGGAAGATGTGGGTGTACTTCCTTCGTGATAAGGCTCAAGCTTTTGGTAAGTTTAAAGAATGGCTAATACTTGTTGAGAATGAAACAGGGAAAAGTGTGAAGAAATTTAGAACAGATGGTGGTGGTGAGTTCAACTCAAAGGAGTTTGAAGGCTTTTGCAAGAGCAAAGGGATCAAGCGTCAATTGACGACGCCTCACACACCTCAGCAGAACGGTGTTGTGGAACGCAGGAATCGCACCATTGTGGAGATGGCAAGATGCATGCTAAAGGGCAAGGGATTGCCTAACCATTTTTGGGCTGAAGCTGTTAATACTGCAGTCTACATTCTAAATCGGAGCTATACAAAGGCTCTCAAGGGAAAAACACCTCATGAGGCTTACACTGGTAAGAAACCATTTGTTTCACATTTCAGAATTTTTGGATGTGAATGTTATGCACATGTTCCAGATGAGAAGAGAAACAAGTTACAATCAAAAAGCAGAAAATGTATCTTCTTGGGTTATAGTGATGAGCAGAAGGCTTACAAATTATATGACCAAGAGGCAAAGAAGATCATCGCGAGCCGTGATGTGGTGTTCAAGGAGGAGCCGCATACAGTGGAGGAGGAGAAGGCAAGTTCTTCCACTTTATCATCAAGCGAAGAAGTAGTCCACTATGAACCTGTCCCGAGAGCTATCCCTATCCTTAAGGAGGAGGAAGCATCATCTTCAGATGATGAGGAAAAAGTTTACCAACCTGACATCACCCCACCGGAAAAGCCATTGCCGCGCTGGGTGAAGCAGCTCTATGACCACAATAATCCTATGCCTGCATCTATTGAGGAGAAGGCAGACGGACCAAGGAGGTCTCAGAGAATAGAGGAGCAAAGGAGGGCTTCTGCTCACATAGTCAATATGGCCTTGATGGTTGAGATTATGAGAGAAGTAAAGGAGCCAACTGACTTAGAAGAAGCACTTGCAGATCCATCATGGAAGGCTGCTATGCAGGCAGAGTATGACAGCATAATGAAGAATGACACTTGGGAGCTAGTGGATCGACCAGCAAAGCGGAAGGTTATTGGCACCAAGTGGATCTGGAAGGTAAAGTACAAGGCTAATGGTACCTTAGAAAAGTACAAAGCTAGACTGGTTGCCCAAGGATTTTCACAAGTTGAAGGGTTTGATTTTCAAGAGTCATTTGCCCCAACTGCCAGAATGACCACTATTCGCACGGTACTTGCAGTGGCTGCCCACAAGAAGTGGCCAGTGTACCAAATGGATGTTAAGTCAGCGTTCTTAAATGGTGACCTCAAGGAGGAGGTGTACGTGGCTCAGCCACCAGGGTTTGAGGCCCCCCATTCTGAGAACAAAGTGTGTAAACTGAAGAAGGCATTGTATGGGCTGAAACAAGCCCCCAGAGCATGGTACCAGCGGATAGATAGGTTCTTTTTAAACCTAAACTTCAAAAGATGTGCCTCAGATGCTAACTTGTATGTTTACAGGGATGGTAAAAAGTCTATAGTGATTGTCCTATATGTGGACGACCTTCTTATTACAGGTGACTATGAAGATATGATCAACCAAACTCGAAAGGCTTTGAGTTCTGAGTTTGAAATGACAGACTTGGGCTTGCTGCACTATTGTTTGGGGATTGAAGTCTGGCAAGAGCCAGGAAATATCTTCATCTCTCAGAAGAAGTATGCATGGGAGATCTTGAAGGCATTTGGCATGACCGAGTGCAAGGAGATAGCTACACCTATGGAGGTGAATGTAAAGTTATCCGTTGAGGATACATCAGCACTAGCAGACATTGGGAGGTATAGGAGGTTGGTCGGCAGACGTCTGATCTACTTGTGTAACACCAGACCAGATATCAGTTTTGCTGTTGGTGTTTTGAGCAGGTTCTCAAACAAACCTCATGAGAGTCATTGGAAGGCTGGGATGCGGGTGCTCAGATACTTGAAGAAAACTCTTGACTATGGTATCACATACAGTTTCGGAACTTCTCTTGTGGGGAACTGTGACTCAGATTGGGCAGGAGACATTGATTCCAGGAAGTCAATTTCTGGTTATTGTTTCTCTTTGGGTTCAGAAATTTTCTCTTGGATTAGTAAGAAGCAACCAACAATGGCATTGTCTTCTACCGAAGCAGAGTACAAGGCAGCTTGTTTTGTTGCATGTGAGGCCGTATGGTTGAGAAGGATTCTATGGCATATGGGAGTGCAGGATGAAGAACCAACTGTGCTGAGATGTGACAATCAGAGTTGCATCGCCATTGCCAAAAATCCAGTGTTTCATGCACGCACCAAACATATAGAGATCCAGTATCACTATGTGCGTGATTTGATGGAGGATGGGATAGTGGAATTGGTCTACTGTCCAACAGAGGAGAATGGAGCAGATATCTTCACCAAAGCACTTACGAAGGATTTGCTTCAAGTTCATCTTCAGAGACTCGGCATTGGGCCAAGGAGATAGTTCACCTATAGGTGGACATTGAGGGGGGGTGTTAGATATGATCAATGCCCCACCCTCATTAGGTGCTACCAATGATCCATGGTGCTCAAAGTTGTAAGGCCCCCATTATGAGGAGAAGCCAAGTGTGAGCCCGGACATTGGTGGAGTCCTGACTTGTATATCAGATGAGGTCTATGTGACCGGATGGCAAAAATGTGACCATTGTGGGTCTAATCTTTGGGTTAGACAGAGTGGTTAAGCTGGTAGCAACTCGAGGCGCATTGCATCGAGTTGCGGTGTAAGGGAGTTAAAAGGGGCCCCTATTGTGGGGTCCGGGGGCCGCGGAAGCGGCCCCTGGCTGGGGGGTCCCAGGGGGGCCAGCGGCCCCCCTGGCGGGGGTCCGGGGGCAGCGCCCCCGGCCCGATGGTAAAGGGAATATTCCCTGGCCGACTAGTGGAGGTTCATATGGTAGGTCGGTCAGCAGGCCGACCTAACGACCTTCGCGGGCTATAAAAGCTAAACCCCTTCGCAGCCATCACTCACTCATCTTTCACCCAGTCAGAGTTGTTGTTCCAGCTAGCCTTAAGCTCTTCACCTATCTTTTGTCTAGATCGCCATCTAAGCTTCACACAGTGGAAGTGCACGGGTGGACAGAGCCATCTTTGTATCAGTTGTTTGAAGTTAAAGAATTTACTGATTCTCCTCTTATCTGTTGTGTACTCTCTATCTCTTTCTCATATTCTGTTCGCTGCGCCGTGTAATATTTTACAATTACGGAACCAAGGGCATGCATTTCAAGGTAAAAATCTGGCATTCGTGTTTGCTCGAACATGCAGAGGCAACAAGACCAAAAAGTCATGAAAAATTTAATTTGAAAAGATATGGGCATTGGATTGAGATGGGAGAAAAAGGAAAAGTAGACATGACAATGGAGAAAATGGGATAGATAGCAAGAGCAATACATCTAACAGAAAAAAAGAGGTGTTCACCTGGAAATTTGTAAAAAATGCACTCAAAAACATGATAAAGAATCAATAATGGAAAATTCATTTGCTCAAATGGAGTGTAGTAAAAAGGAAAAATGACTAGTTTGACAATATGGATATGGCTATCAAATCAAAACATAGGTTTGATGAGAAATAGGAGGGTTCCCATGAAACTATAGAAAAAATGTTTATGAAAAGAAAATTAGAAATTAATTCAAGAAGATCTGCTAGTCGAAAAAGAGTGCGACAAAAAGAAAAAGTGTTAGATGAGAGGTGTATGATAGGGCTATCATGTCAAAATATAGTTTGATGGCAAGAGAGCATGTTCACATGGAAGAAAATGATAAAAATATGTATGAAAACACAATAAAAATTTAATAGCATGAGATGCATGTGCCAAAACAAAGGGGAGAAAAAAACAAAAATGACTAATTGGGTGCACTACTCAAAGCTATCCAAGCAACACACTATTCCGATGCAAAAAAAACATGTTTACATGAAAACGTTATAAGAAACACGTAAGAAAATACTTGTAAGTATACAAAATTAAATTATAGGTAATCCACACATTGAAATGAAAAGCGTTAAAAAGAAAAAATATCCAAGGGAAGAGAAGAATCGGGATTGTAAGGTTAGGTCACTAGAAAGGCATTTTCATATGAAAACATGTCCAGCTTATATAAAATCCTTCAAAAATTGATAAGTAAGGAACCGTTGCTCAAAACAGAGGGTAGTAAAAAGAAATTGATTTGGGTTAAAAAGGGAAAATAGCATTGTAAGGTCAGATTTCAGTACAGTATTCATGTGGAAGAATGGACACAAGAGAGAAAGGGCTCAATGGGCAAAAAAAGACCCTAGATATGAGGTGGAATAGGACAATTGCATGGGGAAGGACCCCAACAAGGCATAAAGAAGATATTACATCATTTAAAGATCAAATAGTGACGTTTTTATGATTGTATGCAGATAAGACGTGTAGGGACACGTCTCCACACTTAAATCTTAATGGATCGATTTGTCAACTTAGTAGGGACCATGCACTTAACTATAAACCAAACCCTTGCGTCCCCACACTTAGAACATAACATACATATACAAATGTAAGAAGTAGAGTTAGAAACACTTCTCCCATTTAGATGGTAAAGTTGGACCATCATCAATTTATGAAGGGTCAAAGTTAGCCTACAGGAGGTACCACATCTTGTTACAGCACCCATCCAACATAGCAAGAACCATACAACAAAACCCAAGAAGGTGGCATTTTTTATGAAGAGTCATTAAGTTATCAATTACAAAGAATACAACACTTAGCTCAATATGCACTCATGTGAGAATGATAGATTAGTCTCTTGCCCCATGGTTCATATCACTAGACAAGGAAATAATAGAATCCATATCTCACACTTGGTTGAGAAATCAACAAGAGGAGTGGTGTAGAGGGAGTATGCCAGTGTGTATAGTTGATGATACATTAGTGTGTCCCAACCTAGTTGGTATAGGTAGGAGAAGGCAGGCTAGGGAACCATGTAGTGTAGTGTATAGAGTAGAATGACCCTATGGTGATGGCAGAGGCCCATCCTATGTCTGTAGAGGAAAATGAGAATGTATCTAAACATGTGATGTTGTAACATCCCTTATTCCTAAGCTCTCTATTAAATGAAGGAAGAACTTATCACTTACCCCACTCTTTGTCTTCTGCTCTGTTGATGAATACAAAGGGTAGCCCATACTTACATCCCCATCTAGTTAGGATAAAAGCTCACATCACTAAAGGGGTTATTGATGATGATCGGCTTTGTCTTTTCAATAATGTCAAATAATAAGGGCTGATGAAGAGGCATACCCACGAAGGTAGCTAGCAGATTAGGGACTTGAATCTCATGTAGAAGAGGTCATCTATTATAGGGGTCAGACACACTGTCAAAGCACACAACATAATGTACCAAGGGAGGTGGCTTTGAAACTATATCCTCAAGATTTCAACTGAGGAGTCAATTGTTTTTGGACTCTGGGATGTTTACACTTTTTCCATAGCTATCTTCTTGTCCAAGGGTGTTTGCTACCTTTTCATAGAGTGAGGCTTGTTATGACAAGAAATTTCTTTTTTTGGTTTCGTAACATTTATTTATTTATATTCTATGTGTGCGCGTGTGTGTGTTCTCTTTTTCTTTTTTTCTCTTACTCTTGAGGATGTTTCCATATTTTCTTAAAGAGAAAGTACGCGTGATAGGAATTGAAGTCCTCTTTCCTAATGATATATATATATTTTCTCTTTCTTTAAGCAAATGGTAGAAACACCATATATCATAACAATCTGATTCATATCTATTGGATCAAATAGGAAGGTAATAGAATAGGGGTGAGAGGTGGAGATGAGGAACCAAAAGAACATTGCCACTTCCTCAGGATGAGAATGATATATATCAACAATAGCATGAAGAGTAGTAAGGAGCAATGCACAAGAGAGAAAGGAATTGTCGACTAGGATTGTTAGAATCCCCAGGGAGAGAAATACTTCTTCAAGTGGTACCCATTCATCAAGAAGGGATCATTGGAGGTATCGATGGCTTGCACTTTGACAAAGCTATTAGGGTTGACATTGAGTATCTTGTAGGGGCCCATCCAACGCTATTGGAACTTTCTTGAAAACTTGCCAAAGCATGAATCATAGACGAGGACTAGGTTACCTTCATTGAACTCTTTGTGCTTGATGAAGCTGTCATGGTAAACCTTTTATTGAGCTTGTGTGGCTTTCATACACTATAAAGGCCATCATGGGAGTCTTGTCCAGACATTCCAAGTGCAAGAGGTATTCTTGTAGGGACTTTTCATCTCCAAGCCACTCCTCGATGGCTACTCATAAAGAGAGTAGTTCTTTCTCAACATGAAAGATAGCTTTTGTACCATATACCAACTGGAAATATGTTTATATTTGAGCAATATTATGTGAGGTTTTGTATGCCCAAAGGGCCTCTATAAGTTGATTGTCCTAGTCAAATGATGTATAGTAATTGCTCTAGTTAGGAACAAATAAATAATGTGATTAGTAACTTTGACTTGGCCATTGGCTCTAGGATAGTATGGTGTGCACTTGCAGTGGTAGATCTTGTAGATCTTTGTTAACTCTTCCTTGATTTTGTTTAGAAAGTGAATACCCTTGTTAGTTCTAAGGAACTACCAAAGTGTGTGATAACATTCTCGTAACATGAATAGAGCCACATTGTTACTGTCATCTCACTTGATATCTTTGGCTTCATACCACCTCGTCACATAGTGTACCTACCAATATGTACATATTCTGCTTCCTTCTAGTTAGAGGGTCAATTAGGCCCATGAAGTTGATACCCCACTTCTTGAATAGCTTTAGGAGAAGAATGGGCCGTAGTGGCATGACACTAGATTTGGTAGACTTCCCCATTTGTTGACATGCATTACAATGTTTCCAATAATCATAGGCATCCTTCTAGAGTGCAAGCCACAAGTAACCTCTGAGCAAATCCTTCCTAGCTATCACTTCTCCTGCAAAGTATCTGCCACATGGACCATCATGGCATGCTTTTAACAATATTTCGATCTCATATCCTATAGCATATCTTTGTAGCACTTTATCTTTGTGTCATTTATACAATGTGCTACCTAGCAAAGTGTAGGGAGTTGATTCCAACAAAAGATTATTCTTTCCTCTATTAGAGATGCCAATAGGATATTATTGTATAACTAGGAGTTTGGCAATATCAGCATACCATGGGATTACCATTTTGACCAAAATAGGGAAGCATCAGGAAGGTTTGGATCATCCCACTACTTTTCTTTAGTCTGAGGGATCTGTGATGATAGATGATCAACTAGTACATAAGAGCGACTAAGCTTGGTAACTACTTTAAAGTAAAATTCCTACAATAGAGTAACCATCGCATCATTCTACCTTTAACATTTGCTTTATTCATCAATAAGGATAGTGTCTCATGATCCACATAAAACTTGAAGTGTATCACAAGTAGTGTCAAAACTTCTCCAAGGCAAACACCATCACTAGACACTCTAACTCAATCATACTGTGTAGTTTCTCTCTCGATCAGTGACCTTGCCTCTTGTATAGTAGATGGGCGGACCCAACTTTGAGAAGGCTTTTTTTCATAAGACTATGCCTAAACCTTCTATAGATGTATCAATGTGCATATGGAATTTCTTCATCCAGTCAGGAGGTTGCAAGTTGGGTGCTTCAATTAGACACTACTTCAAAGTGTTCAAGGCATCTTTCACAATCATCCATCTGAATGAACTCTACTTCTTTTCTCAAGAGCTTATGTATGGGGGGTTTCCTTTGCTACAAAATGTGTGATGAGCCACTTATAATAGCCCATATGGCAAAGAATTTCTCTCCACTGCTTTAGGTTAGTTGGTGTTATTAGGGCCACAATCTTCTCAATTTTTGCAAGGCCTACAGCTATTCCTTGTGTAGAGACAATGTGACCCAATAGAGTCCCTAAAAGGAACTCCAAAGATACATTTGTTGTGGTTGAGGGAGATCCCATACTCTTGAGATCCATCAAAATACTAATCTCCAAGTGTCTTCAATGCTTAAGATCAAACTAAAGACATAGAAATCATCTAGATATACCTCAATGAAATCATGAAAATGATTTTAGAATGTGACTATCATCACCCTTTGGAACATGGCAAGGGTGTTAGAGAGCCCAAAATGGTATCACAAAATAAGTATGCATCTCCCATTTGATTGTGAAAGTTATCTTGGACTAATCTTTATCTACTATTTGCACTTTCTTGTACCCGTTGAATTAATCTAAGAGGGAGTAGAACTCATGTCTCACTATTGTGTGCAGCAGTTGGTCTGTGAAAGAGATAGGAAATGTTCTTTCTTTGTTTTGCAATTTATCTTTCAAAAGTCCACATATCTCCGCAACTTTCCCTTATTCTTGGATATTACCATGATGGGTGAGACGCATTCACTATCGGCTACTAGATAGATTAACTCAGCTTCTTCTAATAGCTTCAACAACTCTACTTTTACCAGGGTTGAGTAACTTGGATTCATGCACCTTTGTCTTTTTCTCCTTATAGGCTTAGCATGAGGCTCTAGGTTGATGTGATGTTGACACATTGTGGGATCAATCCCCTTAATATGTTTATAAAACCATGCAAACACATTCAAGTTCTCTTTTAGTAGGTCACATAGGATCAATTGCTCCTTTTCTAGAAGACTTGTTCCCACCTTAGGTGTCGTTTGGTCCATTTGCATCCATAAAAGATAATATATTTTCACTTTCCACTTTTAGAAGGAAGATCCCATGAGATACTTCCTAGGAATAGATTTGAATCCTTTAAGGAAGTGGCCTCCTCATCAAATGCTCAACAACAGTGGAATCCTATCCACTGGAATCAACAACCCCAAGTCTCAATAGGAGCTCTGAATCAAAACTAGAATAGAGGACCTCCTAGATCAACCCAACCTATGTATGGAGTAATTACAGAAGCTCCCCAAAACCCTATAACAAGTACTCCAGGAGGTGAAAATCTAAAGGACTACCTATCTGAATCAATGGCAAGTATCAAGAAAGAGCTTATGGATGTGATTACAGAGCAGCTATAGACATTGAAGGTGAATACCGCCAATATATCCACTCATGCGGGAGGTGGGAGAGATGTGATGCATTCTAATACATGGTGCAAAAAGTCCCATTAAGTGGGATATTTAGCCACTGAGTGTACTCCAAAACCAACCATTACTAGAGTCTTCTATTCATACTGTTTGAGGAAGAACCATACAGAGGATATATACTCTCTGAAAGAGATGCACGAACAAAGATAGAAAGATGAAGATGCAAGATTCAACTTGCTAGAATCCAAAATGACAATGCAGGACATTGGACCAAAGCTTAGGGAGTTTGGTCCTAATTTTGGTCCAAGGAGGTTTCCCTCCCAAAGTTACAGAGGATGATAGTCTGCTGGTGGTGGTTAGAGATCAAAGGTGGAATGTTACAAAAATGAAGAAAACACCAAATTGTCCAAAACCTAGAAGATCTGTGGATTGCAAGCCCTTATGCAATTGATGCAAAAAGGAGAAGGCCACACTACAAAAGATTATCCAAGTCTAGCCCCTATGAAATCTACTTTTGATACCCAGCAAAATACCCAAGAACCTGCTTTCAATTTGGTGGAATTGGAAGTGGCCGCAATAATGCAAGCAAAGAAAGCAGAATCGGTAGTTCCAAACGAGAAGGTTCCTTCTGCCAAGAGTGTGAAGTTCAACCTTCCTTGGGATAAGCAAAACAATGCAATTCAGAATAAGGAAGTATAGAGCACTATAGAGCCACATAGAGCTACAGAGACAGTTGCGAAGACATGACAAGAGGTCTAGAAAATAGAGGATGCAAAAGTACCTCCTCATGAAGAAGAAGTACAGATGTTGCCACTGCTAGAAGAAAAAGGGAAGATAAAAGTGGGTGTGATCCCATTTTCCAGTCAATTAGAAAAGCCTATGGATCGTATCAAAGAGTATGATTTGGTCAAAGACCTAAATACCTTTAAACCAAACCTAGCCTTTCGATAGTTGTTGATGCTGTCTCCCAGTTTCTGAAAAATATTTAAAAGCATCTTGACAAGAAGACGTGGCCTAAGGATTGCTCCCCCAACAACAACACAATCCAACAGAGCCTCAGAACCCGTGAAGGAAGTAGATGTGGAAAACACCTTCTTGGATCCTCTAACCCCAGAGATTGGTATATGGATAGAAGGATGCTTTATTGCAGATGCAGTGATTGTTGGAGGCTCATCAGTAAACATAATGATGGATGTGACAATGAAGGATCTAGGTTTGCAAGGAGTGCAACCTACACAGTGGCTTATCACATTGGCAGACCAAAGCAAAATCAAACTGTTGGGCATCCTCCCTTACGTAAAAACAACCCTTGCAGGAAGAGACTATTGGTTGACATATTTGGTGGTCAAACCAAATTCCTACGAGACCTCATATCCTCTGTTGTTAGGAAGACCTTGGCTTTTTGAAGCAAGAGCAAGGACAGACCGGTTCAAAGGAACCTAACCCTAGGCAAAGGACCTAATAAAGTGGTGTTGAAGTTGTATGGATCAAAAAAAGACAATGAATCTACCATCAAAGTCATAACAAACTCCTCCAATGAAGTAACGGATGGTACATTAGGAGACGAAGAGGCTATCAAACAAATCGTTCCCAACAAACAGGGGCACTATATCCCAACTCCCTCAAGATGCAAAGTCCTTATCAATGGGTGAATATTTCCTGCCTGAACAAGGAATGAATTCTGACATTACCTCTGATAGTGAGATAGAGGCATGAATGTATTATTCTCCTTGTTACATGGAAGTAGTAGAGCCAGAGATAGAGACAGAAGCAAAAGCAGAGGACATAAGAGAGAGCTTGTTCTTCTCTTACAGAATACCCACAGTAGAACTTTAAGAGGATGAAAGTGATAATGTAGATGAAGCTTATAAAAGTGAGCTAGAAGGGTCTATCCTACTCATAGAAGGCAGAGATGAGGAAGACGTTCATGATGTTCTTGAAGCCTCAGAAGCAGAAGATCCCTTTTTGTTTGACAAAATGATTATGGTACCTTTTGGACTGATCCATGAATCATGTCATATGCAAAACCTTTATAAGAAATGGATTAAGAAGAATAAGACTTCTTTTGGAAGTGGCTATTGTCGTCCAAAGTTACCCTTCCTTAAAGAATATGATGACGATGCACCTTGCCAAAAACCCCCGGCCTTGCAGTTCAAACAGAACGCAGGAAGTTCCTGTTATGTGACGTTCTTGGATGTATATTCAGAAGACAAATTCTCAAGCCAAGAAGTAACTCACCCCAACCCAAACTCAAAACCTTAATGATACCCTTTTAGTCTCCCAAAGAGCGAGCTAAGCCTTCATTAAAAGACAACAATAGTTTCAGTGCATCATCAAAAGATGAGACCACTCCCTTGAAAGAGTCGGATCTTTACCCAAAAGCAATCCATGGGACATTTATTTGTAAAGTGGAAGGTGAAAGGCAATTGACGTTCCTGGATGATGATGGTACCAAACATCTCTTGAAAGTCGGTCTCAATCTTCTAGAAGAAGAACTAGTGGTCCTACAAGACCTACTAAAGGAGAACTTAGACGTGTTTTCTTGGTTATACAAAGACTTAAAGGGGATTGAACCTACAGTCTATCAACATCACATTGACCTTGAACCAGATCCCAAACTTGTAAGGCAAAGACAGAGGTGTATGAATCCCAATTATTCTACTCTAGTGAAGGTTGACTTATTGAAGCTCCTTGAAGCTGAGTTTATTTATACCGTGGCTAACAGTGAATGGGTTTCACCCATTGTGGTCATACCCAAGAAGAACGGGAGACTTCGAATATATGTGGACTTCCGAAAGCTTGATTCCAAGACAAAGAAGGATTATTTCACTATCCCTTTCACAAACCAACTATTGAACACAATTGCAAACCATGAGCTCTATTCCCTCTTGGATGAATTTAATAGATACAACCAAGTCCAAAAATCACAGAAGAGGACCAATCCAAAACAACCTTCACAACAAAATGGGGTACCTATGCTTATAGAGTGATGCCATTTGGGCTTTGTGATGCTCTTGCTACATTCCAGCGAGTAATGATGGCTATCTTATTTCAAAACCATTTGCATGATTTCTTTGAGGTGTACCTCGATGACTTCTGTGTCTATAGCCTAATCCGTGAGCATTGGGGACACCTAGAGCAATGTTTTGACAAGTACCGAGACTATGGAATTTCTCTCAACCCCAACAAATGTGTTTTTGGCATCTCATTAGGAGTTCTTCTAGGCCACATTGTCTCTACACAAGGGATCATAATAGATCCCGTTAAGATTGAGAAGATTTCCACCTTGACAGCTCCAACTAACCTTAAGTACTTGAGGGGATTTCTTGGCCATGTGGGCTACTAGAGAAGGTTCATTGCACACTTTGCTACAAAGACAGATCCTTTGCATAAATTCCTAAGAAAAGATGTTGAGTTTACATGAACCACTAATTGTGACGAGGCATTTAATATCCTGAAGCAATGTTTGATTGAAGCACCCATCCTGTAGCCTCCTGATTGGATGAAGGAGCTCGATGTTCACACTGATGCATTGGTTGAAGGCCTAGGTGTAGTCTTATGCAAAAAGGGCCCCTCTAAATTAGATCAACCAATTTATTATGCAGGTTGGAAAGTAACCAATAGAGAGCAGAACTACACAGTGACAGAGCTTGAGTGTCTAGCCATGGTGTTTACTTTGGAGAAGTTCCAACATTATCTATTGTCGATGCATTTCAAATTCTACGTGGACCATGAAGCCCTTTCCTTCTTGATGAACAAGGCCGACGTGAAGGGGAGAATGATGAGATGGCTCCTTCTGTTTCAAGAGTTTGACTTTGAAGTGATTACCAAACTCGGTCGCTCTCATGTCCTGGACTGATCACCTTTCGCAAATCCCTCAAAGTGATGATGAAGAAGAGAAAGATGATCTAGACCTTCCTGATGCTTCCTTGTTTCTAGTTGAAATAGTTACCCCATGGTACACAGACATAGCCAACCTCCTGGCAACCCAACAATATCCCCCTAACATCTCGAGCCATGAGAAGAAGAAGCTTCTGTTGGAAACCCCTACACCCTGTTAGGTGGCACTCTGTACAAGAAAGGAAAGGACGAAGTCTTGCAAATATATGTTGCAGGAGAAAACGTCGGCATAGTATTGAAAGCATGCCATGAAGAGTCATGTGGTGGACACTTCTTAGGAGAAGTGACAGCCAGAAAGGCCCTACTTTCCAGATATTTGTGGCCAACCTTCCATAAGGATGCTTATGATTACTGCAAATGGTGTGATGCTTTTTAGCCAATGGAAAAGCCTACCAAATCTAGTACCATGCCCTTGAAACCCATTCTTCCCCTAAAGCCATTTGATAAGTGGGGATTGATTTTGTGGGCCCCATTGATTCGCCAACTAGATGAAAGCAGAATAGATACATCTTGGTCTCTATAGACTATGTAACAAAGTGGTGTGAAGCTAAAGCTCTGAAGCGGGACGATGGTAATAGCATGGCCTTGTTCTTGTACAAGAAGGTCATCACTCGTTTTTTGGCAGTCCCCTAGAGCTTGTTAGTGTGATAGAGGTACGCACTTCCATAACAAGATTATGAAAGAGTTGAAAAAATTGTATAAGATCCACCATTCCAAGTCCACTCCCTATTACCCTAGAGCCAATGGCCAAGTTGAATTCACCAATCGCATCCTCTGCTCAATCCTGACAAGGACGATTGCCGCACATTGCCATGATTGGGATGATTGACTTACAGAGGCCCTCTGCGCGTACAAAACCTCCCATAAGGCAGCTACAGAACAAACTCCTTTCGAGTTGTTGTATGGAACAGAAGTCATATTTCCTATTCAACTCGAGCTACCCTCTTTGCGCATGGCCATCAATGAATGCTTGGGAGATGATGAGTCTCTCCAGCACTGCCAACTACATTTGGAATGTTTGGATGAGATTCAGTGGATGGCCCTATAGTGCATGGAAACCACTCAAGTGCAACGCAAGGCCTATCATGACAGTTTCATCAAGCACAAGGAGTTCAATGAAGGTGATCTTTTCATGGACTAAAGCTCAAGATTCGGAAAGTTTCCAAGCAAACTTCAACAATGATGGATGGGTCCTTATAAGGTACTTGCTGTCAATCTGAATGGCTCCAAGTCCAGACAGTTGATGCCTCTGATGATCCTTTCTTGATCAATCACCATCGCCTGAAGAAGTACTTGGGCCTTGGGGATCTTGACAATCACAATCGACCCACCCTTTCCATTTTGGGCATCAAACTATCATTTTCCTTGTGCTATTGATAGCCATTACACTCTTCTTTATGAGGCGGCATCCTTTTGCTAGCCCCTCACAAATACCTCCCATTCCTACTCTGTTCTCCTCTTGTCTGATCCAATAGAGGTGGTGAGGATGGTTCTTATACATGGCGCCCCTATCATTCGATGTTTCAAAGATAGTCAAAAGAAAAAAAAGAAAGAGAGAGAATATATATATATATATATATATATATATATATATATATATATATATATATATATATATATATATATATATATATATATATATATATATATATATATATATATATATATATATATCGGTCATGGGAGAAAAGAACTTCGTTCCTTGTCATGCCGACCTATTCTTTGAGAAAAGGTAGAAACACCCTCGGGAGTAGGAAAGAAGGAAAGAAAAAAAGAAAAAAAAGAAAGGAAAAAAAAATTGTTATGGGAGAAAAGGAAGCAATCCCTTGTGATAGTAGGCCTCGTTCTAAGAAAAGGTGGTAAACACCCTTAGACGGGAAGCTGGTTGTGGAAAAGGTGAAAGCACCCCACAGTCTAGAACAGTTGAATCACTCGTCGAACCTTTTCAAACACAACTTTTCAAAGCCACCTCCCTTGGTGCGTTGTATCAGCCGTCTCATTCGAAGGACTGATTCCCTACAACAAAATACATTTTCCAAAGACGACATGCTCTACGGATAAACTCAAGTACTAGATCTGTTGGCCACCTCCCTAGGTACGCCTCTTCATCGGCACCTTGTCGACAACCAACCAGTGATCTTCATCAAAAACTCCTTGAGTGATGTGAGCTTTCCTCTTGAACCGGATGGGAATGTGAGCACGGGTTGCCCTTTTATATCTATCAAATGAGTGCAAGACAGAGGGTGGGCCGATTGACTAGTCCTTATCTTTCAATCAATGAGAGATGAGTTGTGTGGCATGGAGTGTTGTACACATAGATGGGCCTCTCAATGCACAAAGCATGATCTGTTCATGTGCACTGCATTGTAAGGCTCCTTAGCCTTTCTTCTTGCACCGTATGCCAACAGAGGGCGAGATGCACACTTGCACTATCAAATGCACACAAGATATACAACCTTTGCACAAGTGACTGTGAGGATAACATCAATGGTTTTTAGGAACGGGTTGCCCTCTTGTATCTATCAACAGAGTGTGCGACAGAGGGGGGTTGAGTGTGACTGGTATTTCCTAAATCAATTATTGAGAGGTGAGGATTAAGGGTAGATACGTTCTCACTTCCTTATGCACCCACGGGATGGATCTCTGCCACCATCATAGGCTACGTCACCCTGTTCTATACAGTGCATGACAAGGCTCCCTGGCCTTCCTTCTCGCACCGTATGCTGACACCGGGTGGAACACAGGAATGCACCATCAATTGTGGGCATACTCTTTCTAAATCATTTTCCCCTTGTTCAATTCTAAATCGGCCTTGAGTTATGGGATTTCATGCTTATTCATTGAGCGATGGGTGTCATGGGGCAAGTGATTGTTTTATCATCCTCCTGAGTGCCCATGAGCTGAGAGTTCTATTCTTCATCATCGACACTTGACTCCACAGACTTTACTGACAAAGCTACCTCCTTGGGTGCTGATGCATGGTCCCTGCCATGCTAGACATGTTCTGTGGTGAGCTCTGATACCTTCTACCGATGGCTCCGATTTTCCTGCATCAACAACGATTGTTCCCTTCAACCATCTACGAAATGGGCCAAGTGTTCTTAAGCCTACCTTTCTGTTTGCAAGTGCATGTTGAGTCTTAAGTGTGTGGACATCAACGTCTAGTTGATTAACAAGTCCTCGGCCATGTCGATCAATCTACCCTAAATGTTAAGGTCTTAAGTGTGGCGTCTTAAGTGTGGGGACACAGTGCATACCCCATGCTTATGTCATTAACCCACCCACCCACCCAGCCTTGTATCTCCTGTCATCGAGGGTGTTTTCCCCCTTACGGTTGCTTTTATTGCACAATTGTTTCCCTTTTCTATGTGAACACACCCTACATTCACCACACTTCCGATCCAACCTTATAGCCCTATTTGTCTCTTCGAATGACACACTTTTCCTTTTTACATCTCCCTATTCCGGTTTACTGTTTTTGCGTTATTAATTTTTTATACTTTCCTTGCACAATCGGATGTATTTCCATGAGAACGCGCTCTTATCACTTCGGAACAACGATCTGACATACCAACCCTGTCCTACGCCTTTGTTCGTTATTAATTTTTGCAAGTTTTTGTGTCTTTTTCATGTGTATTTTTGCCCTTTTTCCATAGGAACCTATCCTATTCTCCTTGAAATTCCATTCTGACTAGATAGCCTTGTTTGGCGACCCTTCTTGCACATTTTTTATTTTTCCTCCACCCTATTTCAACCTCTAGATTTTTTTAAATTAATTTTTAATAGTATTTTCAAGCTCTATTTCATTGTTTTTTCCATGTGAACGTCTCATAACCCCATCAAAAGTGAGTTCTAATTTGACATTCTTGAAGATCATTTGTGTCTTGACATTTTTTGGTTTTATTGTCCTTTGTTCTGGTGCACGGATCATTCAATATTAATTTTCGAATCCCTTTTTGAGTATGATTTTTTGGGTTTTTTCCATGTGAACGGGTCTTATCTTCATCCAAACCGTGTTCTGAAATGATAGCCTGCCCAGTATGACTTTTTGTACATTTTTACTGTTTTTGGCACTTCATTTTCATGAACGGATTTCTCGATATTAATTTTGATATGCATTTTTGGGCTTGTTTTTCACATGTTTCCTATGTGAACACCCTCATTTCACCTTGGACACCCTGTTGCACTTTTCCTTCATCTTTCCCTTGTAACCTGACACATTTTTCAATTTTATGGAATTTCATTTTGATGCACAGTTTGCATGTTTTTAAATTTTCTTTGTTTTCTCGAGTTCCTGTGCACCTCGCCTCGCGCGTGAATGCACGTATTTTTGCTTTTACACGCCTTGCGACGTCCCTTGTGGCATCCGCGCCTCCCCCACCACCGTCCTGGCCCATCTACGGGTCCCCCAACTGCAAATTTTTTTACCCCCACCCCATGCCTATGTACGGAAGGAGGGGGAGCTTCCTTATTTTTCTTTTTCTTCTTTTTCTAATTATTTATCTTACTTTTTTTACTGTTTTTAATTTAAAAAATTTAGCCCCCCTCCCCGACGGTTTCCCCCCTCTCCTTCCTCCCTCTTCTCTCTATTCTTCTTTCTCTCTCAGTATTCTTCGCTCTCCCCAACCCTTCCCTCTCTCTCCCTACTCCTGTTCTTCTTTTCGTCCTCTTCCCTCCCCCTACTCCTGTTCTTCTTTTTGTCCTCTTCCCTCCTCCTCCCCCCCTCCTCCTTCTCTCCTTCTCTTCTTCTTCTTCCCCCTCCGACCATCCTGTCCCCCCTCCTCCTCCACCCCTCCCTCTCCCTTTCCCTTTCTTCCCCCACCTCGCCTTCCCTTCCCCCTCCATCTCCTCCCTCCAACTCTTTCGCCCCCTTCACCTCCTGCCTCCACCTCTTCGCCCCCGCCACCTCTTCCCTCCCACCTCCTTCTCCTCCCCCATCCTTCCCTTCCTTCTTCTTTCTCCTCCCCCTCTTATCTTCTCCTCCTACCCTCCCTCTCACTATTGCAGCCTTCCCCTCGCTCTGGGTGCCGTAGTCGCCACCCTTGCCACCATGCCATGTTGTCGTGCCGCCCGCCCCCGCCACGTCCTCGCGCCTGTGCATGCCGCCACCTGCATCACCCATCCCCTTAACCCTTGCGCGCCACCCCCCCCCCCCCCCCCCCCCCCCCCCCCCCCCCCCCTACCTTCCACCCATCCGCCTTCCCCCCTACCCCACCCCCTCCCCTACCCGCTCGTCCCCCATCCCTAACCTAAACCCCCCACCCCACTAAACCCACCACCCAACTCCCAACCCCATTACCCTAACCCCCATTACCTAAACCCCCTACCCCACTAACTTAACCCTCACCCCATTACCCCTAAATCTCACCCCACTGAACCCCACCCTCCCATCTAACTACGCCCTGTCCCCCTACCCTCCCCATTCAACCCCCTACACACCCTCCCCTCAGCCCCTGTTGCGTGGCGCCCCGTTCTTGAGTGTCATCCCACCAAGGGGTATTTCCCCGCGTTTTTGTGCATGTTGGCCTTTTCATGTCTTGTGCATTGTCGAAGGGTTTTCGGAAAGCAAAGTCGCGACCACAAAGGTCCTTGAGAAATTCCAAGATGAAAGATCAAGTGAAACAAATAATCAAGAAGAATATGATGCCATGGTTTAAGTGTATTACAATTTTTGGTTCAAGTACAAGTGGCAAGACGGATCAACCAAGAGAATCAATCCTCTCAAGAAAACCACGTCAAGTTATAAATCAGATTACAAGAGCATCAAATATTTCATCCAGTCTTCAAGAGAATGTCTTCAAAATAGACTCTTCTTCAGCTGATGGGATAGCTAGTATGTGTCTTGAGTGCAGCACTAAAGTCAGTGCCACTGGAACTCGCCCAAGTTTCAATCTTTTTCCTTTTACACTTTTCAATCATTGCTAGTTTTCATTTGATCTACCATTATCAAATTTTCTTGATGTCCTGCTAGCTGGGAGTACCTTGTCATAATCAGTCACAGAAGCATCTGGTATTTTCAAATATGCAAGAGTTGCAACTGACGCAAACAAAGCAGCATCCAACAAACACCGATCCATCAGAATCAAGTCAATACACATCCAAATAGGCCATCCATGATGCCTTGCCTGGTGCAATACATAGCTCTTGTAAATCTACCATTGAGGAACTTGAAAGTGCATTTGTAATCTACTCTCTGATCACTAAAGCTTCTTCAAATGGCCTGCTAGGACATCCACAGCACCACTGGATCTTGTGCCTTTTTGCCACGTGATTCAAAGTACATATGGAACATCATTTACACTCCCAATAATGGACATGATAGAGTTGAATATCGAATTGCAGACCAAATATGAAGCTACGCATGTGACTGTACCACTTGTCCCAGAGAGCTTGATTGACATGTCATATGCAGGATACAGCTTGCTCAATCTGGTGTGATCCTTATCACCAATAAGGCCCATCTCAAAAGCATAATTTGCATATGCTTTGTACTGTATCTCTGGATCTGTGAGGCCATTGCCAATAGCAAATCCCTTCAAGTTGATTGATAAACCCTCTTTCGCTTTGTTGCCCATGTGAATGCGACTAGTAATAGCAAGAACGTAGTGTCCAGCATATGATTCTCCGGTAACATAGAACTCATTTCCTAAAAGCTCAGGATGTGCTTCATAGAAGGTGTGCAAAAAACTGTACATATCTTCACTGACGCCATTCTCATCATGCCGAATGTCTCGAATATCATTGCTGTAACTAAAACGAGTCCCAATTGGCTGGTCAACAAATATTATGTTTGACACATGATCCCACCCATACTTATTCCAGATAAGTGTAAGATTGTCAGTGATCTGAAAAGGCCCATTCCCATAAAAAAGTGTCAGCTCATTGCTACAACCAGGCCCGCCAGATGGAGTTTTTCTCGTCTGCTATTTTTTTAACCCTTCCCTCTACCTTCTGTAACACAAAAGCACCCTCCACAAAGATGCGTTCCCCTCCAAAAGAATCGTGAGCTTCCGCTCTGCTAAACATGGCTCCCTCCATCTTTAGCTTTTTAAAAAAAAATCCTGGCCACATCTACCCTTTCACACGCTTGTTCCCATCCAGAGTTTTCATCATTAACCTCAAGTTTCTTCAGGACATCTTCAAAGCTCCCAACCTGAATATTCATATTGGCTCGTAAAGATGCACTTGCCCTTTTTTTGCTCCCACGATGCTCAATCATGTGTACTGTGATCCATTGCCATTAAAAACTATAGTACCCCATGTCAGTATGTGTTATCACTAGTCTCAATAATTTTACAAAACTGCAAGCCTAAACATGGCACTATTCCATTTGCAGTACTGAATTCTGAAATATGCGTTTGGGTCATATGTTGGTTAGGAGAGGGTAGAGGGTTGGTCTATATGGGAGCTCACATAGCACTAAAAAAAATGCTGAGCATTGCAGGGGAAATTTTATAATATCACTTATTATTCTAGCAATGCCAAGAGTCACACTACAGCTCTGCCTAAATGTTGTGACGCATCTTTCCCAGGAGGAACAAATATGAAGTTGCCCTCTTAGTTGTAACTTTGTCCAATGGCACAACTTTACTCCACTATGTGAACCTAATATTTTATAGCCCATTCTCCTTCTAAATTATTTGTAACAAATATCAAATTCGCTCCCAAACAACACTAGTCTCTTTTGTGAAATTGAACATGAAACTGAAGGCAAAACGTTCTGGCAGAGCAAAGCACAACGTCTAAGTATGTACAAAGTAACAAATGTCACACACACAACTTTTTGGTGGATTCCACACCTCGGATACGTAGCAGTATGACATCCACCCCCTCTAATCCTACGCATCCTTCGGATGGGCCAACTACCCATGATCATTGTCGTCAAGATCCACGTACAGATCAATCTCTTCATTGTCTATTTTCGGTATATCAGCAAGGTTATATGTCATATCATCTGTCTCTTCTACTGGAGTTTCTTCTCGTTGCTCTTCTCTTGCAAATTCTTCCATTGCATAATCCTCATCATCTCTTTTCTTGAAAATCCTGATTCTTTTTCCTGCAATGGGCACTCTAAGCACTGTCCCATCCAATTCTGTCAGCTCATATGTTGCATTATCAAAGACATGTCTGACTATGTACGGCCCAAACCATCTTTTCACCATCTTTCGAAGTGCAGTATGCTGATTTTCAAGGCTGCTATCAAAGACTAATACCCAGTCTCCCTCTTCTATTGCTCTAGGCCGCAAGCGATGCCTACTATCAAACCTGTCTTTATTTCTAAGTCTAGCAACCTTCAACTTGTCAATAGCTAGCTGAATATCCTCTGGTCTTCTCTCCAACTGTCGGATCCGAAGAGCTAAGAGCTCCTCTCTCATCAAATCCTCCTGCCAAGGTAAAACTGTCCAAGTCAAAGCACAAGTCTCAGTCGGCATAACCGTTTCTGACCATACATCAACTCTGCGGGCGTATATCCTGTTGTAACACTATGAGTCGTATGATCAGCCCACAAAGCAAATGGTAGAAGTCTCGACCATTCTCCAATCCATCCTCTACATGCTTTGACTAATGCTTTCACTATCGGCAGATGTCCTCTTTCACTCTTTCCATTTCCCTTTGGATTGTATGCTATGGTTAGAGCCAACTTGATTCCTAATTGAGAGAAAAACTCCCTAGCTTCATCTGCATCTAATTCACTGTGATCTGCAGTGATCTTACCCACACAGCCATACCTGCAAGAAAATTTTTTCCAATAAGAACTTACACACTGCACTAGTGGTCTTCATTCTCAAAGGTGTGCCCTCAACATGATTAGTAAGATCCTCTCTAGCCAATACAATATATCTCATCTGCCATAGACCCATCGGCATAGTAACCAAGTCAACTACCCACTTAAAATGAATGCATAGCGGATAGGTCGGGTGAAGCTCGTCTCGATGATGCACCACAGAATACATCTGACAGTCTCTGGAAGTCTCTACAAAGCAACAAACATCTCTGTACATGCCTTTCCACCAATATTTTTCCTTGATTTTCTCATAAGTAGCCCACACTCCTCTATGAACAGCCCAAGGACTCTCATGAAACTCTCTCATCACCTGTAACTGGGTCTCTTTATTGCACACAACCCGCAAGGGTAATCCACCTCTTTTCTTCCGGTTCTTCCAAAGAAATCCGTCCTTGAGAAATTAACCATAGGCTTTTCTTCTGATCTTCTTGAACTCTTCATCTATCCATTCATCTCTTTTGCTTAGTGTACTAAGGTATTTGCCAATCTGCAACCAATCTCCAACATAGAGTTCTTCTATGAAAGCCACAATACCATAGACATGGCAAACATGATCAACCATAGCGGCTGAAATTTCTGCATCATCCTCTTGTGCAAGTAGTGTCTTCTTATCATCATATTTGGCTCTAGACAACATATCAGCCATGATTATCCTTCCTTGCTATATGCTTAAATTCTGGATTTAATGACTTGATGTATGCAATCCATCTCAGCATAGCTATATCCGGAGTATAGCAACTCCTAATCATACCTATCAATGGCAAGCAATCTGTCTCTACCACAACTGGAGCTCCAATAAAGTACTCCTTGTCAAATTTGAGAGCCGTAACAATTCCTAGTAATTCCCTCTTGATTTGCAGATACCTCCTCTGTCTCTCATTTAGGACTTTCTCCCCAAACCGAATAGCGTATATGTTTCCATCTGCATCATCTTGACCCACAGCCCAACCTATGCCAATTGGACTAGTGTCAACTGTCAATACAATAGGCCTTCTGCAATTATAATCCACTTTCCTGAGAGTAGGATAAATCTTCAATAGCTTCTTCAATTTCTGCATGGCTCTAGTGTGGCTCTCATCCCAATAAAATTTCTGCCCCTTTCGAAATAGTTGATATAAACAATCTGCTATGTGTGCAAAATGGGGTATCCAAATTATGTAAAACACACAGGCTCCAATGAATCTCCATACCTCTGAAGTGGTAGAACAATACTCCGTAATCTTTCCTATAGCATCCACCTTCGCAGGTGAAGGTTTCCTGCCATAATACCCGCACATATGTCCAACAATGGCAACCTCATTTACTCCAAAAACATATTTTTGTCATGATAGTGTCAAGTTCACTTCTTCTAACCTGGCCAAAATCTTTTCACAAGCTACAATATGATCAGCCACAAAGTATCTGCATCCCTGCTCATTTAGACTCTCATTCTTCTCTTCTTCTGCACACCCCTTAATGGGCACATCATCCAAGAAAGGCATGGTAAGCTGAGGTATATACTCATGAAGGACCTTATGCATGGCATTCATCATATGCGCAACATAATTAGTGGCACCTTGAGGCAAGGTACACATCTTGACAAGCCCAATAGGAGTTCTCATAGTGGTTATGTCCCTGCTTTCCAAGGCCAATTGAAACTGATCATATCCCGAATACAAGTCACCTAAAGAATAGATGGCACGTCCAGCAAATGCTTCTGCAAACACATCCACAACTGGACCTATACCAACATTCCTGATAGTAACTCTATTTACTGGCTGCATGTCATGTATAAATCGGCGAGTACCATTCTTCTTTGGATCCATAAACCACCTATTTGAGTATGGTGCAGATGGCAGCTCTAGGATTCCCATTCTGATTTTCTCATTCAACAAGTCAACTAGCTTTGGCAGGTGTGCCCTAGGCACTAGAATAGGTCGGAGGTTCCATGGAATATGAGGAATAGTAAAGATCACCATAGGGGCAACAATATCCGGATTCACACATCCAATCTCATGCGAGAAGAAAGCAAACCCCCTTCCATGTGGCTCAAGCATATCCTGAAAGAATTGCTTCTTTGAGGGTAGCAAGAAATCACCATTTTCAATTTTTAATTCAGCAAGAGTCTCTGCTAAAAATTTATGGCCTATATGCTCTGGGTTCCTCAAAATTGGCTGCTTGGCAGCCCTCTCTATTTGCTGATCACTGTTAGGTGGAAGCGGTCCAGCTACCGCGGCTTCACCTTCTTATCCACTGTCTTGTATTTTGTGTCAACCCTGGCTTTATTATGATCCTCTGCACTACTCAAATCATGCTATAAATCAGCAATTTTGCCACCTGGTGGCTGAATATCCTCAGCCCTCTGATCTATGAACTGCATAGGAACAGCCCTAAACTCTGGATGCTGAAATATTTTAGTAGTAAACTCTATTGACTGAAAGTTTTCAGCCCTCTATGTCTTTATAGGCTGATCATAATCAGCCGAAAACTCTATTTGCTGAATTTCTTCAGCTCTCAATACTTTTTGTTGAGTCACCTCAGCCTCTGACTCTATCTGTGACGCAAAATCTGAAATTTCATGAAACATGTCCAGGGAGTGTGCTGATACATTACTGAGACAACTCTACATATCAGCTTTTAGCATATTTTCCATCTTTGTCATCGTATCTGCACAAACCATACTATCATATATCCCATCTATATTACTATCATCCTCTAAAATACCTGCATTTTTCAAATCTTTCTCCTTTCTGCATATGTATTGCCCTTGTAGCTCTAGGCAACTTAGAAATCTTCTGATAACTCATCGAACTGTTTGCTGAAATTCCAATAAAATTGGAGGAGAAAACACTGCTACTACTAGGAGGCGAGAACTCCAATCTCCTCTGCTCTGTACCACTCTCATCTCGCGGAACAGCGGTACCTATTGAAAACCTGAATCCCTCATAGTGGGCAAAGGTGCATCTCAAAGAGTATCCTTGATTCTAGCATGATTTACACACACAGTCATAAACTGGACTGCTCTCATACCATCTTTACTGTGAATCCATGCATAAGCAGATCCATCATCCATTACTTTCGTCTCCATGCGCATCTCTGTGATGAATGGCTGTCCTATGATTATGGGGTAAGAGCATGAATCCTGCACAAAGAAATGGGAATCCTCCTCTACATCTCCAATAGAAATCCTGACACTAGGACAGGCAGCATACAAATCACCTACAGTGTTGTTGGCGGCTCTCATACGCCACCCATGCTCTATATCCATAGGCCATCTATTACTTTCATAAACTCCACGAACTATGAGATTAATCTCTGAACCATGATCCACCAAAGCAACATAAGGCACCTGTTTCTCTCCAATTTTTACCATTGTTTCTGTAGTTGCCCTAGCCCAATGACTCCGCGACAAATGACTGCGCGGTACCAAGATAGGCTGATCCATTTCAGCATAATGCATAGGCTGAACCCTTTTCTCTGTCTGCGGAAAAACAGAAGCATTCTCGACCATAACCTCATCCTCATCCAACTCCAACTCCCCAACCAAAACTCCATGTGTATCAGTAGTAGGCAATGTATGTCTTTTTCTCTTCAGGACTTCTTGAAAATGATCTTGAAACTCTCTTTTTGAAATGCCCAAAACCTCAGAAATAGTAAAAGTCACCTCCCTCACTGCCAAGTATCTTGTCATTAAAGATTTTCTTCATGTCCGTAGATGTCTCAATATCGGATATTAATCTAAATCCTGGTTGCTTTCTCTGTCTAGGTTCCTGCATATTTTTTTTCTTTTGAGCATCCTCCATTTGTCGTTCTGGCCCTGGTCTCAAAGACGGCCCTGCAGTAGGTGGAGTAACAAAATCACCCCCTCTAGTCTTTTTAGCTGCATTTGGATTCTCTTCATCTCTCTTACGTTTCTCCTCAACAAGTACATCTGCTCCCTGAGACTTAGCCAAGTAGGCATAAATAGTGTACCTGTCAACAGGCGAATCCCAACCTGTCTCAGATCTGATGCTAGAACCTACACTAGTCAAAACAGTCTGCTAAATTTTCCCCTTGTTTGCCGTCTCTATAGCATAGGTCCATAATGCTGATTGACTCTCTGAACCTTTCTCAATCTGGACTCCATATGCAGAGGCATCTTCTCTAACTGCCACATAAGAAGTACGCGCAGCCATATCATCTACTAATTTCTTCATTTTGCCTTTCCCAAAATTGGTAGCAAGCGGAACTCCTATTTCAGTCAACCAGATCTTGCCATCTTATCCCCAAAATACCAAATTCTTTCACCTTGCATCTTGAAAAGATTCGCAATCCCTAGAATGCTGATGGTCTGTACTATGACAACAAATACATCTTCGATCTCTCCTAGGTGCACTAGGAGCACTTCTAGGTGCACTAGGAGCACTAGAAGAAATAGTAGGCGCGGTCGAAGCAAACTACTCTTTCAATTTTCCCACCAATTTTACTTCAACTGACTCCAGTGTCAAATCCATTATGCCTTTGATTATGTCATCAAGAGAGGAAGGAACCAAAGGAGCAGATGACTTTGGAGCAGAAGGAGCTGGCATCGGTCTTGGAGCAGGAGGAACATGAGGATTAGAAATAGTAGGCACTGGCATAGGCCAAGTAACTGGCTAAGGAAGAGAAGAAATGACAAGGGTAGGAGCAGACATAGGAGCAGAAGACTAGATCGATGTCATAGATCTATTCTGTAGGCGGGTCTTCCATATCTGCCTCTTGGTCAAAGTCGAGACCGCATCCTGGGTGTCTTGCCAATCTATTTTAAGACCCATAGGCTTCGTGCAATCCTCAAGAAGCTCTCCTAATTCTTCCTGAAGAGCAGGATCTGCAACTTGCAAGAAAAGTTCAACTTTCTCAATATCCAATGCTCTTTGTTCAATGGCATCAAGCTGACTATATCTCTCTTCAAATTCTCGTATCAATTCTGAAGTAGCTAGACCTTTGTTTGGCATGTAGATCCACTCTCGGAATGACCGCCGTGTAGCCATCCCAAAGTCCTCAAGAAAATACTCCTCTTTCAGGGCCTTCTTAAAATCTTGCCAATGTGAATTTTGAAGGAAAAGATCAGTCACTTTTACCCTCAAGGCAGGTGTGACAAGGCGAAGAAAATATTTACTCATAAGTCCTGTCAATACTCCACAAAATCCCATCTTAATCTCATACATCTTCAAATAAGCCGATACATTACGTCCATCAAATAGCTTCTTTTCTTTTTCAACTGCTTCAATCACCTTAGTCACGCTGATTGCATTCTCTTGCTCCGAATATAGTTGCTTTTGTTGAGACAACTATTGTTGATGTAACTGTTGCTGCTGCTGCATATACAATTGTATCTGTTGATTTTGAAACTACATATACATAGACATATTCTGCAAAATCTGCTTTAAATCATTCGTAGAAGTACTTGAAGCAGAAGTCGATGATGAAGTCGAAGTAGAGGACAAAGCAGGAATCGTAGAAGGGGCTCAAATTGATACTGATGTATCTCCCATCCTGAAATTTTTTTAATACGATGCTAACACGTCGGGCTCACCAAAGATGTCGAAGGGTTCTCGAAATCAAAGTCGCGACCATAGAGGTCCTTGAGAAATTCCAAGATAGAAGATCAATCAAGCGAATAAGAAAGATGAGAAAATGATGTCAAGTCTCTGTTTTTATTTTTGCCAATAACTGAAGACAAATAGAAAGCCAAATTAGCTTGCAGTGGCAACTTCGGGTGAAGATGTAATGACATTTGTGGCTCCAATTTGCTCAACATATAATCCAAGGTTCTTATTGTAGGATTGTGAAATAAACAACTCCATCCTACGAGCAGCAAATCGTCTTACGGAATTGGCATCATCATCAAGTCTGCCACTGGCAAAGCCCTGATAGGCCACATCAAAGAAAGCAGTGTGACCTTTCTCTTGAATAACATTAGCAATGATCTCCTATTGCTCTGGAGTAGGATCAATTCCTATGGGATTGTGTGCACAGCCATGTAATAGAATGATTGAACCTACAGGAGCAGCCTTAATATCGGATATCATCCCATCAAAATCTAGACCACCTGTCTTTGGATCAAAGTATCTATACTCTGACCATGGAACACCAGCATCATTCAAAATATTCTTGTGGTTTCCCCAAGTTGGAGAAGAAATAAGCACTTTTGCTCTAGGTAGGTATCGTTGGATGAAGGCCGCTGTAAGCTGAAGAGACCCTGTTTCTAAGAGCGACTGAACTGTGGCCACTCTTCCTTCTTTGATCATTGGATTATCAACTCCAAGAAGTAACTCTGCAGTGACTTTGTTGAAAGCTGCTCACACCTCAATCGGAAGATATTCTTTGTTCTCGCCCTTCTCTAACATAAGCTTTTCAGCCTTCTTCACAACATTCAAAACATAAGGCTGCAAGTCCTCTGTCCTGTAAGCTCCCACCCTTAAATTTAGCTTGAAATCGCTTGTGTTCGCTTTGAATGCCTCTCTCTAGTCCTCTTCCTCTTTTTGAAACTCATAAACTCTTCTATGGTCCAGAGTAACGTCAATGCATCGTTTTTCATTTATCTCCGAGAGTATCAAGAATGCAGTGCATTATAGCGTGATGAATCCATCCAAACGTGCGACGTTCTTATGCTTGTCGTGTTAATCTGGCAACTCTGAAACTCCTCTTCAACTCCCTATTTTCGTTCTTGAGTTGCTTGTACTTCTCTCTGTTCGGAGGCAAAGTATAGTTCTTAGTATTGCGCTGCAAATCGTACATGGCTTTTATGCATTCCTTCAATTCTGAGGCCCTGTTTCCTCAATAGTGTTCCAGCATTGCATTTTTCTTCCCCAAGTGGAGTTTTTTTTTCTGCTAATTTTGTCAAATATAAATGCTTTTTCTACCATGTTGTGTGATGTCTGTGTGTAGAGTTCATCCAATGTCCAAAGCTTTCAAATCACTAGAAGCATTCAGGAGACCAATAAATGTAGTTACATCTAGAGAGACATCCCCTAGCTGCATCTGTTGATAACATATTTGAACCTCGTTACTACAGCCATGTTTCACATACCCTGATAGAAGTGCATTCCATGATACAATATCTCAAACTGGCAACTCGTGAAGAACTTTATGTGCATCTAAAAGCCATCCAGATTTGGCATACATGTCAATCAAACTGCTACCAATATGCATGTATGTTTCCCAACCCTTTTGTGTTGCCTTGATATGCAGATTTTGCCCATATTCTATAGCCTCTATAAAGCTACAAGCCTTCACACTGCTAATGAATGTAACTTCATTCCGGGAAATGCCATCTGACTGCATCTCCTCAATGCATCTCGGAACCTCCATTCCATTCCCAAGTTCAGCATGTCCTAGGATCAGTGCATTCCAAGACACTACATCTTGATCTGACAGCTTACTTAAAACATCATGAGCTCCTAGTAGTGAACTGCATTTGCAATACATGTCAATCAAGCTGCAACTGACAAATGCATCCCTTTCAGAGCCATATTGCACAGCCTTAGAATGGATGATATGACCTTGCTTCACGTCTGCTAAACAAGCACAAGCTTTCAGCAAGGCAATGAATGTATGAGTCCTGGGATGCACACTGTCCTCCAGCATTATGCTTTTTCTTCTCCTATTGTTGCCAACACAATGTCTGAAATAGATCTGATCCACATCACGACTCCCTCCAAAAGCAGAGATTAGCACCCTTCATTGTGCCACTAAAGGCATAATTAAGTCCCACACTCAATTTACAACCAGACATTGAGTGTTCAAACAGTAAGCCCTTCCACACTCAGCCCATTATCACTGCAACATTCACCATATAGAAAAGTATATCAAAGTGACCTTGTTGAGTCAAACCTGTCCATGCCTTGAAAGGACGATGGAGATCATCCTGTGTAACATATGCAAGAGTCTCATTGTCAATCCATTCCATATACTCAGTGACTCCATGTAAAGGCTTTCCCACAAACTCACTAGTCTTTGTATCCACAGTATAGACCGTGTAAACCTCATCACCTTTTTGTATCTTCAGCATAAGCAAACAGCTTGAGAAGCTCGGGAAAACCATACTCATTGCAGATCTAGAGCCCATTCTCCTTCTAAATTGTTTGTAACAAATATCAGATTCACTCCCAAACAGCACTTGTCTCTTCTGTGAAATTGAACATGAACCAATTGAAGGCAAAACGTTCAGGTAGAGCAAAGCACAATGTCTAAGTATGTACAAAGTAACAAATGTCACACACACAACTTTTTGGTGGATTTCACACGTTGGATGTGTAGCAGTACGACAGTGTAAGCCATTGTTTGAGTGCAAAAGGGTGTTTGTGTTTGTGTTCATGTTTGTGAGCTGTAAGTGGCTGTTTACACATGAGGGCATATGCGATGACTTGTTCATGCAGTGGTCATTGCCTGTCCGAGCACAAGCTATTGTTCACGCATAGCCGGCTACCCCATTTTTCATTAAAAATTTGTCAAAAACCCTTAAAAACACAAAAAATTAGAATAAAATTAATAAAAATTCTAAAAATTTTACAAAAATAGCTCAAACTCATTTGACCAACCAATGTTTTTTAGATTATTTTCCAAAGCTGAAATTCCAAAAATAAATTTCATAAAATTTAAAAACTTCAAAAAATAATTTAAAATCCATTAAAAATTTGTTAAAAATCATTGAAAGCAAACAAAAATTAAAAAAATTTCAAAAAAATCAATCCAATTTTTACTTTAATATTTATTTTTTTAAAAAAGATGAACATGCTTTACAAAATGGTCAAATTTTTGTTTTTGGACAAAATTCTTGAAAAAAATATGTTAAATGCAAAATATAAACGAAAAAATGTTGGAAAAATCTAAACACCTTGCTGCAATTTGTTGGTTCAATTTCACTCATGTTGGACGGTTGAAACATCACACTTAAAGTTCGAAACCTTTTTTTATATATCCAACCTAACACATTTCAAAAAAAAAAATCCAACCTCCAAAATGCTTTTTAGTTGGATTCACACTTAAACATTTCAACCTGTGGGATTTATTCATTAAAAACAACAAAACAAAAATAAAACAAAAGTTAACACACAACTGAGACACTAACCCCAACCAAATTAAATACATCCACCCTAACCTTGTCAGTAAAAGTATTGTCTTGCCAAAAATCTAACCAAACACCACATGTTCCTTGATTATTTTTTTAATGAGAAGGTGGTTTTTTTAAATAATGAGCTTACCATATTCAAATCTTTTTGAGTTGTTGGCTTTTCTCTTTTCAGACTCATTTGCATTGTGGGATGATACGTGTGCATTTAGTATCCTTGCACACACCACACACACATACTCTTAGGTAATTCTTTTTCCCTTCTCATTGATTTTATTTTGCTACCCCAAAATTCACATATTAATTTTTAAAATGAACCCTAATCACCACCATGGCATGCACATCCACACTTAACACATCTTCTTTTTAAGAAGAGCGCTTCAGACACATTAAATTCTTAATTCATGAATCTGCATTTAGAGACCTAGTCTGGGTATCAAAGTTTGGGATTTGTTAAAACCATTGTTCCACCTTAATAAATTGTAAATAAAAATTTAAAAATAAACCCTCATTTTCTTTTCTAAGGTTTACAACCTAATAAATTTTAATCCATTTTTAATAATTTATTAAAATAAAAGTTTCACTAAAATCATTCTCCTCACTGCACTTTTTTCCCCCTTTTTCAATAAACACGCTTCGAGGGATGGATATTTGTAGTCTTTAGAATGGTCTTTTTTGTCACTGAGGACGGTCAATGATGTTCTGGTTATGTTGTGTGTGGTTATTGATTTCGTTGATTTATACAATTAAGGGTACGGTCTGAATTTATTTTTCAATTTATCTACCTGATACGGGGATTCATAGTGCTTGTCCCCTCACTGCACTTTTTTCCCCCCTTTTTTAATAAACACACTTCGAGGGATGGATACCTGTAGTCTTCAGGATGGTCTTTTTTGTCACTGATGGTCAATGATGTTCTGGTTATGTTGTGTGTGGTTATTGATTTCATTGATTTATATGATTAAGGGTACGGTCTGAATTTTTTTTTCAATTTATCTACCTGATATGGGGATTCATGGTGCTTGTTTGTCTTGCATAGCATAAAGCTTTTGATCGCATATGTGTAGAGCTCATGTCAAATTTTTTCTAGGATGTGCCTTGCTTGGGGATAGTCGGTTGAGTCTCCTTTCAAAACCTTGGTTGATATCTTATCTTTGATCTTTTCTCTTGGTTTTGCAGGTATATATTTTGTTTGTGAGTTGTGTTGTCTGTTCACTATCTGAATGGCAATCCATATGCCTCCTCCTGTTTAGTACATCCCACTGATTAGTAGGGATTTTTCTTCCCTACTGAATTTTGAGCCTATTGCGAAAGCTGGCCTTGCATCTTTTGTGGTTGGAGCCCTTTGAGCCTATTCCAGACAATCTAGCCTTTTGTGATGAGTTTCTCGCGTCATACAGAAAGAAATCGGGCTTGGTTCAAGGCACTTCCATGGTCTTAACACCTAGAGGGTTAGGGAGGAAGGCTTTGTCCCTTCCCTACAAAGGGGAGCCCTTTGTCATATCCAGACAGTTATTTTCAAATGAAAAGATCCTCCAGGTGTTACATAGAAGCAAACTAAAGAGATCCTCTATGTCAAGAAGGTGATTAACACTTTAGGAGTGTCTCTCTCAAGGATCACTGATCCTCTCTGGAAGCTATTCTGCTAGTTTCTCTAGGACGGGTTCATGCATGCCAAGACAACATCTCACTACTTATCAAAGGAGCTCTTCACAACTTCCAGGATGGTTTTAAGAGGGGTTGCCATTGACTGGAGCACTTGCCTTCTTACGAAGATGGACTAACATTTTGTCAAGGTGACTGGAGGGAATGTTACCAATGCAATCTTTTGTTCATATTTATATTCTTTTCTGACATAATCAGGCCTTAAGAAGGGTGTACTAATATGCTTCTAGCTAAAACAGTACTAGAGCTACTAAAGTACTAGTCACTTGAATGACACGAATGTAGTACTAGCTTAAATAGTACTTGAGTAATGCCAAGATACTACTAAAATTAATCAAAAAGAATATTTATAGAGTTATTCTAAAGTTACAAAGAAACTTAAGATTGTTAGATGAAAGCCTGAGGAATTCACTATATGTACAATGTCTATATGATGTGTGTTCATCAAGGCTTATTTATAAATATCCTTATCTTTGAGTCTCCTTGAGAAGATGTACTTCTTTGTAACTTTAATTTTGAGTAATAATTGACCACATTTTTATGATCCCCTTGGTGTGCAAAGTTTACTAAAACTTATTTTTTTAGCCTTTGCCTTTCATCTTGGGGATTTCAATCATAAATATATGTATGTACCACATGGGCTTAGCATAAGGAATTTTTAAAATATCATTTTATACATTTTTTACATATAGAAGGGTCCCATGTAAAAGGGGTTACTTACAAATTGAATAGAAAACGGTTATGATAGCCACCAATAGGTTATTTAGCCTTAATACCATGCAATGAAAGTGATAGTGAGTAAGAGAGAGAGAGACAATGAGACAATGAGATGAAGAATGAATCACACACTTGTATTGCTCACTTGCATTACACTAGTTGAGAGTATACATATATATATACAATAAAGTTATGGATAAGGTAGGTTCTCTTACTAAAGTTTCCTCCACATGTTATAGATCTTACTCAATTCTCCTAAATATCTATATATTTTCTTTCTAGATATTCTCTAAGCACATGTTTATATGAGTACATCCCATCATTCTAATAGAAAAGGCTTTGCTATTCCATAGAGCAAGTGTAACCAATTTGCACGTGTAAACCACATACAAAATTTGGACTAGATTATACATAAAAACCATGCTCATATTTCTTATGAACATGAGTATACATGTGCACATGCTCACAAGGTCCATTAGAGGATGTCCACTCTATGTTCGCATGGAAATTTTGGTATGAGAAATGGTATCAGATTTTGTCTCTTGAGGGAACCTCCTTTCTTAGCGATGATGATTTTCGAGCAAAAAAATCCACTCCTCAACCCAACAAATAGCACTTACACTTTGTTCCTTGACTTCAAATGTGCACCCTAGTCCAAAAATTACCCATGTCATAGTATTAATGCTTGCAAGGTGATTGTTTGCATCAGCTAATCTAGTAGTGGTTTTACCCCTATACCATGCAATATCCTAGTTAATAGTTGGATGGTTGTCTAGGCATGGGTTCTGATTTTAAAGTTTGCTAGCTCAAAAATGAGAACCCAAAAGCCTTTTTTTGGTAATGTGAGCTGGCATATATGGTCAACTTTTTAATCCATGTGGATCATACCTACAAGTGGCCATATTTAAGTCATCAATGCAAAAAGAGGTAGTGTCTTGGCTTGCAATGGAATATAACTAGGCAACATTTAATGATGCCCAAACATCATTTCATTCATGATTCCAACTAGATTAGACTCATCCAAAGCTACACATCACCATTTAAAGGCATGAGAGGACAAATGTCCTCGTGTCTACCTAACGAAATTGCAAAATGTTGCACTCCCTATATATGGAAGGGTTGAATAGAGAAATTCATAAAATGTTAGTATGTGAGAGATCTCTCTAGTGATGACTTAGATTATTTCTACGAATGTGCACTTTGTGTAGAGATGGTTTTAGCCAAATACAAAATGAAAAAATGTAGAAATTTGGCTCTTCCAACATAGACAGGGGATCCTGGTCTTCTACATTTGCATGGGCAAACTTCCTAGAAAGCTAAAAATGTAATGGAGCAGCCCTTTTGGGTCCTCTTCCACAACCCGTGAATGGATTTCACCTACAAAACTATCATGTGAGTGGATTGGTGTGCCCCTTCCCACTTACTTCAGAGTGCCCTCCAACCACTAGTGCATTGATTTTTGTACCTTCCTTTGTGAACTATCCACCCAATTCCCAATGATTACTCAAATCAAACTAGAAAGTGATTTAGATCCCCATTTTTCTAGTGACATGTCCCCTCTTAATCAACCCTCATCATATAGTTCCATGACCTTCATTATAGGTGGAAGTATGATAAATTGAGAATGGTACCCTACTCATTATTCCTTATGGTTCCATTTCCTAATGTGGCAAACATGCATTGGCAACATTCAAACCACCCACCCACCATGCATTTATCCCCCTCATAAGCAAAATTTTCTTCAATTGTCCATTTGTCATGCCTTCTATTTTTAACTCTCTATAACCTCAACACCCCCTCTCATTTTTCTTTTCATTTCCATAGCTTTCTTCTTTCCATCCATGGCATTGCTCTCCTCCATCCTTCTTGAAAAATCCTTCCATGGGTTAATAGCCTACACCTCAGCACCTTGATGTCCCTTCACTAGGATTTAATCCTAGTATATTCTCATGTAGAGACCATCTTGCTTTAGCTAAACAAGGGTCCCCATGTGCACCTCAACTACCCATGACAATGAGCTTACCCCTCAATGCATGTAGGAGAAGCTTCATCTCCCTATGTATGGTGCAATTGACACCCCACTATGCTTTCAACTAAGGAGATGGATGTCCTCTTCACATCAATCTACAAAAATGAGTACCACCTCATCTCCATCGCACAAAATCCCAAAAGGAAGCTCAAGTAGCTTAAGTTTTTTCTTGAGTCTTTTCACTTGCTGGCCAGATCCTTAAATATATGATGTAAGGTGACCTCCCTCTTCTTTATCTCCAACACCCCAATCATCTCTTGTGCCAATGCCTGCCTAAAGTGCCTTTGCATTGAATACAAATGCATAGCCCAAGGCAAGCATGATGCCAAGTCCTTGCATGTCATATGTGTCTAGCATTTCACCCTCTTATTTCCATCCTTTGTAGTTACAACCCCAACTCACCCTCTTGGCATCACTGATGCATCACACCCCACCCCTTCATCCCCACAAACTTTTCAAAGGCTATAACAAATGGACATCCAAATGCATGATAGGAGAAAGAAGCTTGTACTTCTATAGACAAGCCCTAGCGACTCACTATAAAACACAAGCTTGCAACTCAAGGGAGTCCCAATGACCTTGCCCACACCATATCAAAAGAAAATCCCTCTAGTTCTAACCACATCGAGTTGGACTTAAATTCTCATATTGATTTGCTCCAATAGACCTTTCAACAGGCTTACAAGTGCCCCCAAAGAGGAGAAAGCACTGTCATAGAATGTATTGAAGTCTTGTAGAGAAACCACTACCAACTCATGGCTGAAGAAAATGTTGAGGTTAAGTACCTCATGTAGCACATCCTATCACCAAGGAGGAACATCTTGTAGATGAAGTGGAGACTGTACGACCCGTCCATACACGATGGATGTTTTTCTTGGAGTACTTCATAAAAACCCTCAAAGGCTTTGTGCGAAAATGAGCTTGGCTAAAGGTTGGCTGGTGTTAGAGGTGTTAGTGCATATCTTGCAGTGGCTGCCAACATTGGATTTAGAGAATAGTATGCTATGGTCGCTGAAGGATAATGATAGACTGACTGGAGATGTGGTGGTTGAAAATGGGATAGAGAAAATGATGCTTGCTACAATGGAGGAGAAAGTGAATCGTTTTTGTATGTTGCATCATGCATCCATGGAGAGATGACTTGCTAGGTAAGAGCACGCTAGGAAAGATTGAGACGAAGCACGATCAGAATTTTGATACAATATGCACCATCGATCAATTTGATATCTTGAGGGCATAAAGGAGATTCCACGGTTTATGTCTATGCGATGGGGATGTGGAGCTTTGATCACAATTTCTCAAAAAGGGGTGGAGATCTTTATTGACGAGTGGGAATTCTCGAGGGGATGTAGTCCAAAGGTGACCACATGTTTTATAAGATATCGTATCTAGATTTTATATGTTACAACTAATCAATGTACAATAAAAAATATACATTGCAGCGTGGTCGCGCGAGCAACATTTTCGCGTTGGGTGCATCGACAAAATGCACTCCACAATGGATTGTGGTATCAGGGCAAAGTTTGAGCAAGAGAGCGGACGGTGAGCCATGGATCCAAACATCGTTATAGATGAGATGGAGTATTTTGGGAACTTGCAAAGTGTTATCTCAGTGGATTACCATAGCTTCTCCATGATTATATTCGATGTAGACTGGTTCAAAGTGGTATTGGAAGGAGCTAGGGCAACCATTTGGCAAGGTCCATTTGGATTTCTAGAAACAGATTTTGAGAAAAGATGGATGGATCTACGTGACATGTTTGTCTTGTTTGCCCATTGTGAATAGGGGCATGAACTTTTTTTTTAAAAAATCACAACATAGAATACTCACAAATTTTGAATCACTCTTATATGTGATTTTGAACATGTAATTTTCTATCCAAACCCTTGACCACCTCGATGGTGGTACGTTGTGTTGTCAGCTCCTCAAAGTGTGAGAGGCTATTATAAAAGCAATGTTCCCACTGTAGATGAGGAGAGTATGCATGTGGAGGGGTCCATATTCTAGAGGGTGGAGGTCGAAGAGGTCTTGGAATGTGTAGAGGAGGTAGTTTCAGGTAACGATGAAGGAAAGACATGAGGCCACAGATTCTTTGAGAATGAAGTGGACTCCTCCTTCTATGGTAACCTATCTATAGACCTTTTAGTGTATGCAGAGTTGTGCCAGGATATTGACATAGGACCACCATAGGCTAGGTCATACTTGCTGCATCTACCTACTCAATTCGTTAATGAATCACTTTTAAGAGTACTTTAGAATATGCAGTTTTAGTAGCATCATTTTTTTCATAGTTACATTACCATGCTTTACTTAAATCTTTATATAGATTATGTTAATATCATTTTTTGTTTGTACATGTTACCTTTAACGATATTTGGAGAGCAAGATTAGTCAAGGGATGAGTGACGAGGAGTTGTAGGAGATATTCACACATATGTCTTCAGAATAGATGGCCCGAACCAAAGATATAGCAGAGTAGGAGCTATCTTGGACATCATCAGGCCCTTTCATGAGTTCTACTTTGGTATGCTCTGATGATTCAATTTCTATAAACAAGGTCAATGCTCTAGAGTGGGCCCAAATGGAGGGAGTAGTTATGGGGGGTGTTGCAAATATGTGGATGTTGTGAGCCTACAGTCAACTCTAGATAGGCGTGCTACTCTTCGCTCTCATTCAAGTTCAAGAGAGGCTGGCTCAGATGGGTGTTGTGGAGGCACTAATGCAGTGTCTCTATCACGTCGTTCTAGTGGAGGCATGCTACCTCTAGGATTTGTCACACCTGTGGGGACATCTACTCTAGTGACTTCACAGGCTTTTGCTCAGTCATCCACAGGTGGCACCCTTATGGGTGCTACTCCAAGAGTTACTACCCCTGTGGGTATACCAAATGTACAAGGGTCTCCTGGATATGCCCAAGATCATGGTTATAGGTAGTAGAGGACACACCTTAGACATACCTTAGAGGGTTATGGATACCTCATAGATGATAGGACAGGTGCGATGATCATGAATGATGAAGGGAGGAGGGTGATGTCTCACATGAGAGAGTTGTCCCAATAAGTTTTTTAGCACAACGTCTTGGACCATTAGAAGAATATACTCGAGGGCAGCAAGGACTATATAGTGGCATCCTTGCACAAGAAGTTTTCGATACCTACTATATCATAGATGTTCTCCACTGGGTGGATGATGGAGTGTATGCATGCATGCATGTCATGTAGATGATCTAGCGCACACAAGACACTCAAAATTGGTGCCTCGAATCCCAAGTGGCTAGATGCAGATGATTGGTGGAGACTCAAGAAGGAGGCTATAGATTCTCTAGGATGTTGGCAACAGTAGTGGGAGGCAACAAGGGCACGATTGGAGATATGGGTCATGCATCATCTGGGAAGTGGCAATCACATGACTTATCTGGAGGACTTTGTAAGTTTTTCTTTTGTTCTTCTCAATTTCTTATTTGAAATATCACTTATATTGACAATTCTGTTTCCAACAGTTATATTATATTTTCTTTGTAGCACTCAATCACAAACCATAATCCCACTGGCTTGGAGACTAGATATGCAGAGAGACACAATCTCATTGTACTGATCGATAGATTGTACGCACGTGGCGGTCTAGTAAGTCAATCATTTTTCTTGTCTGTAGTTACTATTTTTTTAAAATGCATTATGCATGGTGGACTGATGTGTAGTTGTTCATTTTACAAAGTCCATTTGATGCTCCTTTGCATCAGGACAAGCTTTTTGATGGCGAGGATCTATAGCTCATGCTTGGATTCGTGGAGCGCACACCCTCTTCTTTTTTGGTCATGTGATCTGTGCTCGCATCTTCCATGTATTATTCCTTAGATGCACTTATCATCCTTTGTATCTTACAATAATTCCATGAGTTTTCATCAGTGATCTTGTGCTTATTCGATGTATTAGTCTTGTGGGTTCAAGTACATTTTGCACTCATCTTGATGACCATTGCATACCCAATATGTAATTACTTTGTAGAATATTATACAGCACATGGTGCTATATGTGGCTACCCTGCCATAATTGTTTTTTCTCTGTAACCATCGCTAATTTCTCTACAAGTGTCGCTATTGGCTTCGTAATGTACGTCGCAATCCGTCGCTATTTGTGCTGCAAAATCAATAAAAATAACTACACAAATATTAACAGTTAATTTGTAGAGACGCTTATCTCTACACTTTTAGTGATGATGGGGGTAATTTTTTTAATGAACATTTGCATCGCTTTGAACATCAGTATGAAACTTGTATCTTGTAGTGATTCCCCACATCTCATAATAGAAAACCCTAGATATGCCATATGAATTTCTTATATCTAACTAGGAAAGTATATTCTCTATATCTTATTTGAGAAAACTACATGTCATATTGCTAGGGAATTCCACCCCACATACCATAGTAGGGAATTATATGCTACACAACAAGGAAATTCCATTCCCCATGTCTCATACTATGAAATTACACATGGCCATATGAAGATATATAATGTTTTCTTGATTCTATCACTACCCATGGGAAATGAATAGCATAGAAATTAGGCCTTAAAATAAGTACTACCTCAATGCCACGTAAGTGACATGGATCTCTCTTATTTATTTTGTGCATACTTGGTACAACATTGCTTCTCATCCTTTTTAATAGTCTTTTGCAAAATTATTATCCTTACTCTTCTAAAGATTATTTTGATCATATATTGAAACTTATGAATGCAGATTTTAATTTATCCAAATTCCATGTTCATTATGTGCAACTTCTTCCTCAACTTTTTGGAGATGAAAATGATCATGTTTTTTCAATCTTGTGCTACAAAGGGCAATATCTTGAAAGAGGCATCAACTTACTAAGACTATCTCCATGGGAAACTTAAACATAATTAGCCTCCCAAGAAACTTAATAAACTTACCAAAATATTTTTTCTTCCGTCGTGTTAAATTTATATTGCATTCACTCACATATATAAGTTAGTGTGCTTACTTCAAAATATATATGCCTTGAGAAAATAGTCTATTTGACTCAAGTCTTTGATTGTATCACATTCTCTAATGGCATACATTGATATTCCAAATGATTTAACTTGAATTGAGATTGATCCTAGGCAAGATGTGAAACATGCCCCTAAATGCTAACATAATTTGGGTTAATTTGTACAATACCTATGATGTTAAGAAGCATTGATAATCAATTAGCTATAATCAATCCAATTCGTTAGATGTTAGAAAGTTCTTATAATCAATTAGCTATCAAATAACCCAATTAGTTCCTTTTGATCCCATAATTTCTACCAAAAATTGATTTCTAATGGGACTTAGCTATGGCACTAGCCGGACCTCATGCTCATAACAGACAAACACACCCTCACGGCCTCGCGGACCAAGAGTGTCTATCCACTACTAAGGACAAACTGCCCTAAAGCCTAATCTATGTGTTTATAGTTTTATAGTTTTGTAGTCCAACGTTTCCCTTTCTATAAACTCCATAGAGGGAGTGCCCATACACATTGGCAATAAATACCATGATAATCACATACATGGGAGGAAACCTCTCGGTAGAAGCACCGCGGCCCCACTGCAGCTCTCCTACATTGCAAGGATTGGCCCCTTGATGTGCTTCTCAACATATAAAACAAACGAACAAACTCCACTCTTTCATTTCAAACGTCTCTAGGAGATATACCATGTTTCCTTACTGCATAATTTCCCAAGAACTTAACGTCTATCCTACAGCTTAGGATGCCTTTCCACACTCAACGTGGGTCATTGTCATTGAAAACAGGTGCTATGTATGCAGGCTTTTCTTATTCCGATACCATGATCATCATGCACATGCAAAGATGAATGATTTTAAAGTGCTCAAACATCATTTTCAAATCAGCAATGTGCTTGTGCACAACCAGGCTTTCCAAATGCATTTACTAACCCGTTGCTGCGATGAAAGGATAGCACCGAGATAACACTCGTGCTACTACCCTCTTAATTAACATATTACAAACTCTATGACATGACATGCATCAGAAAATCAGCAACAATCAACACGCAAATCACACCATTCAAACATCCCAACCCCTTATGTTTAGGTATTGCTTTCGTTGCATAGGTATAGAGGTTCATTTTGTCATGGTTTGATGTAGAAAAAGCAATAAATCAAAAACTTTGACTAAGAAATAGGGAAAACTGAGGCCAAACCTCATGCTTTGCCACTACCATACATCCACAAACAATCATTATATTTTTCCTTATTTTTCCAAGATGTATTTCTATTTTTTTTTTATTTTTCTTATTTTTTGATTTATTTGGCAATAAAATATGCTATTTTCTGGTTTTTCTTATTCCAATCACTTTAGCATACTAACATTCAATTTATCTTCCATATTCCCCCCATGGGAACACCTTTCCCCCACCCGAAACGAAAAAACTACCATTTTACCACTTAAAATCTGTATTTCGGGTTTACGAGAATTAAATAAAGCATGTAAATCATTGCAAAACCAAGATTTGCTAAGAAATAGCAATAAATCATACTGCAAGTATCACACAAACAAATTTTCATCCAATAATAACATAATTATCATCATAAACTATAAAAAATCATTCATTTTCTTCATAAAAATGGTCATATCGTGTTTTTAAGTAACCCAAGACGCCTTGAATGATTGCATAACTAGAAAACGGAGCCTCCATTGATCTCAATCCAATCTTGCTCATCAATCTTTAGCATCTCCATCAATCTTCATCACCACTTCGTTCATTCTCCTTCCCCGGTTTCTTCATCAAGATGGTACACATGAATAGCCCATAGGAAAGAGAGAGAGGGAGGAGAGAGAAAGACTAGAATCTGTTCTCTTCATCCACACAGCCATTCCACGTGCGAAGGGCAGTGATAGAACCAGCAAAGAGAGAGAAGTTGCCCCCCATTGTTAGTTGGATAGGGTCTTCACAGCCTGCAATCACCATGATCATGGATCATGGCGCATTTTTCGGCGCCTTCCTACCACGCTTCTTCACCAGGAAATCACGTTTTTTCATCTTCTTGGTTGCATAAAATTTAGGGGGGGGTCAAGGCTCCAAAGGGCACCCCCCCTTTGGTCCTCTTAATGTCCACCTCTTCAAATCTTGCCAATTTGTGGCCACTTCCCCGCCGTGGCTCCGATTCGAGCTCTTAAAAAATCCTAGGCAGTCTGGCTTGACATCCCGCATTGACTGGCAACTCCTGACATCCCACACGGTAGTTGAAAAAATTATAAAAAATCCACAAGTGTCACTGGGGCGTCTTTTAAAAGTCGTCTTTCACTTGGTGCTTAAAATCATCCTAGCCGAAGCTACCGCCTTCAATATTAATTATTTTTCCCCTAAATTCTGGGTTTTTTGGCAATTTTTAGGCACATCGCAGGCTCAAAACTCCGCTCTCATTGGCGACCACGGGATAGGGTGACTCAGCCTGTCAAATCCCATAATAGATTTGCACGAAACAACCAAAGGAAGCATCAAGCTGATACAAAATAGATACATACTAAAACATAGCACAATGCTCACTCTACCCCCTAACAAAACCAAGGCATGACATCCACAATGAGTAGGCCTAGCATAATCTGATAGAATGTCCGAAGCTAGTCACTAGCCGACTGCTCCAACACGGCCAAACTAAAAAGAACTATCAAAGAGGTCGCCCTAAGTGGTGGTCTGAACTACCTACCTAACAAAGGACAACACAACCAGGAGCTCCTACTAGGCGAGGACTCCTATAGCCTGATCAAGAAGTATTTTCTTTTAGTACATTTCTTCTTTTAGGTTTTTATTTTTCCATACTCGGGCATGTAAAAAGGAGGGAGCTGAGCGTAGTGACCCAAGGAGAATAGGTCATCGGCCTCAGGTCCTATCTCGGTACCCAAGAACCTACCAAGCCCTCGCGAGGCGACACGTAATCCTTTTCTGACTCTCACTTTTATTTTTGCTCCAACCTTCCTTACTTTCTTTTTTCCAGCAAGATGCCACCCCTAGGAAGTCAAGGCATCGGCCCCGGGTCTGACTCGTCCCCAGGAACCTACCAGGCCTTTGCAAGGCGATGATCAATTGCTTATAAATTTTCAATTCATTTCATTTCTATTTTTATAGAGGTTAGAACCCCTTTTTACACACCTTTGTATATATTTATTTTCTTTTAGATATTCAGGGTTATTTTTCTCTATATCATCATCATTATTTTTCTTCGACAGGCTTCTCTAACTACCTCACAACTAGCAAGAACTCCTAGAACGGCTACCTAGCAAGCTAGCACAACAGGGTCACTAGAACTACCTTCTAAAACAAGTCTTTCAATGCCTCTGGCAATGTTGTTATAGGAGGCAATGACTACACAGACCTCCCTCAGACATACCTAACCTAAATCTAAGACTTCATGCCTTGGACGCCAGTCCCCAACAAGAAAAGAAAATCCCCTACAAGTATACATACACATATAGCATAAAAACACGGTACTGGTAAAGGAGAGATATCACCTGGATAGGGCCATGAGAAGCTTCCGTGTGACATAGGCTCCTTCCAAGCTCTTCTTTAAACCTGTCTAACACAGAACTAAAACAAGAAACCATTAACGGCACCTGTATACTAAACCGACAACTGACTCTCTTGGCCTAACGAAATAAATCACTTCACTACAAAATGGATCGGCCATCTTGGCCTAATGAAATCAAACATAATAGCACCTACACATCCCTCCCCGAAATAGTACAGATATACAATAATATGCTCCTTTCCAAGGAGAAAAAATAGGACTCACAGCCCTAAACTAAATGCATAAGATTATGACCCATCCCTCCTGTATATATAGCAAGAGGCGTACACATAACATGTTGTCTAATTAGCCTATGGATCCAAGATAACAACGGTACATTGGTCTCGGCTACTCTTTGCATCACCCATATCAACCATCGCCTGCCATACATTGCATGCTCTGATAACATTCCCCACAAGTGACCGAGTTCTCTCTGATGATAGCAATATCCAAACTAGTACCACAGTTGAAGAAAATGTCTTCTTCATAAGCAAGGTTTGCCAGTGAATCCACAAACTGATTCCAGTAACGTGGAATCAACTGAAAAGACACTCTCTCAAACTCCTCAAGTAGGGTCATCGCAGTTCAATGATACATACAAAGGATGGGATTCCACACTGTGTATGTCCCATTTAGCTGATTCAGGATCAACTCGGAATCCTCTTTTACTAACGACCATTGAATACCACCTTGTTTGGCAATATGTAGTCCCATAATCAAGGCTTTATACTCCGCCATATTGTTAGTGAATCCTACCCCGAGATAAGCAGCTAACTTCATCGTAACTCTACGTCGGGGATCTCGGATTACTACTCCAACACTCCTTTTTTTATTAGGGCCCCTGGATGCTCCATCAAAATATAATGTGTACGTCCACAATGGGTTTACACAGCCTGCCATCACAAACTCCTCTATTCATAATTATGATAGTGAAAATTTAACATGTTTAGAGGGTGAATTGACGGCTCCATCCCACCTTCTTCATTGAACTCAACAGGGATACTTGTCAACAGTCATAAGCAATGATGGTAGAAGACTTTGATCTCCCACACAAAGGTTCTGTCTTCTTGCTCAATCACCTTATATCCTTTGCTCCACCAGATGAGTTTCCCCTGATGGTATCTTTGCTCCAGATATGGGTGCTCCAAATAAGGAATTAACCACCCGATCAACCAACTTTAAGCTCTTTTGCAGGTCTCAAATCAGCTCCAGCATGGACCTGCAATGCATTTTTCCAGATTAGCATACTTAGAAATAATAAGGTTTAATCTTATTAAGATTAACCTTATTTTTAAATTCTACTCCCTGTAGATCAGCTAGTAGAGCCATAGACCTAATTTTTCCTATCCTAACAATCTTGTAGAGGCCATCCCATCTAGGTTCCAGTTTCCCTGGAAATAGCTCCCTACACGCATCGTAGTACATAACTAATTGCCATTTTTTAAATGTATACTTCTTCACTTTAAGGTCGTGCAACTGCTTCATCTAACGTTTAGCTATCTCCTAATGTAATAAGCTCTACAATTTCAGCTCATCCAAGTGGGCTATGGTCATGAAATGTTCAAAGAGTTAATCCTCATCTCCCAAAGAGTGGTTAATTGCAAACCGTATGGTTGGCAACTCGATTTCGAGGGGTAACACACACTCTTCCCCATAAACTAATTTAAATGGAGTATGGTCGGTAGCTCGCTTGAACATTGTATTGTACGCCCATACTGCCACATACAACTTCCTGTCCCAATCTCATTTCTTCTCTGAGACTATTTTAGACAAGATACCCACAAGGTGCTTATTAGTGCTTTCGACTTGTCCGTTTGCTTGCAGATTATAAGGGGTGGTTTTATTATGCTTGATTTTCCAAGCTTTTGATCACTTTATTCAAAAAGTGGGTTCCACGGTCCTCTGACACTAGTTCCTTCGGTGGACCAAAACGGTAGATAATATGCTCTAAAAGAAAACTTGCAGTCTCTTTTGCATTGTCCTCCCTCGTCGCTCGCGCTTCTAACCATTTCATAAAATAATCAGTTGCTACTATAATGTATCTCTTCTGGGTAGTAGATGACGGGGTGATAGGACCCACAAAGTCAATGCCCCACTTCTCAAATGGAAGGATAGCCATGATAGGCGTAAGTGGGCGTTTCCTATTCTCTTTGATGTCATGTCTTTGATAGGTATCACATCTCTTAACATACTCAAAGGAATCTTGGAAGATGGACGGCTACCAATATCTAGCTCTTAAAGCTTTCTGTGCCATCAACCGTCCAGCAAAGTGCCCTCCACATGCAGAGTCATGGCACTCTTCCAAAATGAAAGGAACCTCGTCAGGCATTACACATCGGCGGTAGATATCATCAACACCCTGCCGATATAGTGTTCCTGCGATCAACAAAAACTTCAAAGCCTGTTGTCTGATTTTCCTCTTTTTTGATTTTGATAAACCAACTCCAGTCTCTCCTGTTGATAGATAATGTGTGATAGCAGCATACCAAGATGGAATAGAAGCTGTATCAATTTTAAACATTTCTTCAATATCACTTCCTTCAGCCAAAGTCTCTTTCAGCTCCTCAAAATCCACAAGGCACTCCACAATCCCCTACAACCTCGGTGGCTTACTCTTAATCTCATAATCGGACTCCTGCAAAGTGATTAACCACTTTGCCAGACAATCGAGTAGTTATAGCTTGTTCATAAGCAATCTAATCCCTTCCGCCTTCGTATAGAACACTACCTTCTCATAGAGGATATAGTGCTTGAATTTTTTAGTCACAAAGACCATTGCAAGGCACAACCTCTCCATGTAGGTATAGTTAATTTCTGATATTCCCAATTTTCGACTAGCAAAAGCTATCGGATGATACCACTTTTCCTCCCAGATTTAGGCTAAACAATAGCTGATACTATGCATAGTGGCTGCTGAAAATATGTAAAATACTTCGCCTCTTTTAGGTGCTTTTAGAACTGGTGATTTTACTAGCTCCTGTTTCACATCCTTGAAAGCTACCTTACAAGGGTCGATCCATACAAATAGACAACTAAAGGATAATAAGTTCGTTAATGGCAACGTCCTTTCTACCAAGGCATTTATAAACCTCCAATAGTACCCTATCGATGACAGAAAGCTATGTACCTCTTTTGGAGTGCATGGTGGACTCATAGCGACTATAACGTTAATCTTTTCAAGGTCGGTTGTTGCGATTTCTATTGAACTGACCACATGGCCTAGCAATAGCCCATAAGGCACTCCAAAGACACACTTCATGTTGAGATATCGAGCTCCACTCGTGATATGCCAAGGTGACCGTTGTGCATTTATGTCATCGACTTGTTAGCTGCAGATGCGGTTGGTACACAGCCCATGAATAATAGCTAGATGACAGCTATCCTTATCTACTCTAGTTCATGGCTCAGTTAGTATGCCACCTTAGTTAGTTGAGTTTGGTTTGAGACCCATATATAGGGTTCTTCTATTTCTTTGTACTAGAGTTCTTTTGGCTTACATAAACCAAGAAGAGGAAAACTATTTTCAGCCTCCACCTTTGTGTGTATTCCCCCATTGTTGCAAGCAAGAAAGCTACAAGTGAGACTCCTTCCTTCTCTCCCACAATCTTGACATGGTATCAGAACCTTGTTCATGGTAAGGAGCTCAAGAAAACGAATCAAGTTCGCAGTGTTCTGGTAAGAGGACCAGTGTTGCTTTCATTTTTCTATTTTGGGAGCAAGTCTCTGTAGGTAGCATAGCCGGAAAGTGCAAGAGTCCATTGTCTTAGATTGAGACGTCCTTCGCGGTGTAGCAAGAGTTGCCCTGTTTTTTTTATTCGAGGCCATTTCGAGGCCTATTTTGGAGGTGAAAGTTTTCCGCACACACTCAAGAAAAGGCCCAGTTTTTTGCTGTGTGATCACTGTTCTACAGGTCAGTGAAAAGTTACCATAGAAATTGCGTCGTATGCTTGTGTGCAGAGACATTGGGAGTTACAGAATCATCCTTGTTGCCTGTTGATGCAAAATCGTCACTAGAAAGTGACTATGTGGTCAAATACCACTTTCCTCAGTTTTGCAGATTTGCCCTTGTGAGACTGAAGCTATGTTTTTTGTAGTGATAGAATTTTTTGCAGTGTTTTGTAATGGCTTCTGATTCTCTTTCACAAATTATCATTGAAAAGCTTGACAAGAACAACTTCGAAGCATGGAAGTTTAGAATGAAGAATTTCCTTATGGAAAAAGGATATTGGAAATTCGTTGCAGGAAATGAAGAAGAACCAGTTCTTCCTAATGTTCCCACTCAACAGCAAATGCAGGCATTTAAAGGATGGCATGAGAGAGCTAAAAAAGTTATGTACTGGCTGTCCATCAGTATTTCAGACTCTATGATTGTGCATATTCAGGATGCAAGTACGCCAAAGGAGGCATGGGATACTTTGTCAAAAATGTATAGCACAAATACGCAAGCTAGGAAAATTCAACTCAAGCAAGAGTTACACAATGTGCAAAGAGAAAGTATGAGCATCGATGACTACCACATGAAGGTGAAGAAGATTGCAGATGCACTTGCTTCCATTGGGTCGCCAATGGAAGATGACGATTTAGTTTTTGTGACCTTGAATGGTCTAGGAAAGGATTATGCATAGTTCCGAACATCTATTTCCGTCCGTGAAAGATTTCCTGATTTTGAGGAGTTGATTGCTCTTTTAATTTCTGAGGAGCAGAGAAATGGTGGTGCATCTTCTTCAGGAGGAACTTCAAAAGAAAGTGTCTTCTACTCAAATGCTGGAAGAGATAGAGGCAGAGGTAGAGGAGACCAATCTGGAGGTTGTGGTAGAAATCAGAATATGCAGCAAACTCAAGAAAACCAGTCCTATGGAGGAGGACGTGGTAACTCTAGAGGCAGGGGGAGCCAAAGAGGTCATGGTGGATGGCAAAGAGACCAAAGTGCAAACATCAATGTTGAATGCTACTACTGTGGTAAAATGGGTCATATGGCTAAAGACTGCTATAAAAAGCAGAATGACATCATGAATGGAAAATTGCAACAAGGGAATTATGCATCTTCTAGTAGAGAGGGTGATGACAGAAATGAGCATTTGTTTATGGTACAGCACATGACCAATTCTATAACAAGTGCAGAAGAAAGCAACGATGTGTGGTATGTTGACTCAGGTGCATCAAACCACATGATAGGTCATGCAGAATGAATGCAGGATGCAAGGAAAATGGAAAAACCAGGATTTGTGGAGACTGGTGATGATACTGCACATCCTATTGTGCAGATTGGAAATTTTCCTTTGTCTATGCAGGATGGGAAAAAGAAATACATGTCGGATGTATTTCATGTCCCGAATATCACCAAGAACCTGGTTTCTGTTGGTCAAATGGTTGAGTAGGGATTGCAGGTCAGATTTAATTCTCATGGATGCTTTGTTGAGGATATGAAAAATAAAGGTCGCTTGATAGCAAAAGGAAAGAAGAAGGGCAGAATGTTTACGTTGGATGCAGACATGCCTGAATTGAGTGCAGCAATGTTTGCATATGGGACTGGTGTAGTTGCAGATATTGATATCTGGCATAAATGCATTGGTCATGTTAATGTACAGCGATTTAAATCCATGCAAGCCCAAAATATTGTTGCAAGATTGCCTAAATTCAAGGTTGCAGAAATACATAAGGTATGTGAAGCCTGTCAGTTTGGAAAATAGGCAAGGAAACCATTTCCTAGACATGTTCAAGAGAGTAAGAAGCCATTGGAATTAATCTACTCTGATGTGTGGAATACTAAAGTTGCATCTCTTAGAGGATGTCATTATTTTGTCACTTTTATTGATGACTATAGCAAAAAATTTTGGGTGTATTTTATGAAAAAGAAAAGTGAAGTTTTTGGGCATTTCAAAACTCTTAAAGCTATGGTTGAAAAAGAAACAGGCCTGCAAATAAAATGCCTAAGGTCAGGTGGAGGGGGAGAGTACCTCTCAAATGAGTTTGCAAGGTTCTTGCAGGAGCATGTCATAAAGCAACAATATTCATGTAGTCACACCCCACAACAAAATGGAATTGCAGAAAGGAAAAACAGGCATATTGGAGAGGTATCTCGTGCCATGCTCAACGAAAAAGACTTGCCAGATTTTTACTGGGCTAAAGCAGTTGCTACAGCAGTCTACATAATGAACAGGACTCCCACTGTAGCAATACATGGGATGACTCCAGAGGAGAGGTATACTGGTAGGAAACCAAATATTTCTCATTTCAAGATTTTTTGTTGCATTGCCTATGTTCATGTGCCAGATGAGTTGAGATCCAAGTTGGATCCAAAAGCTGAGAAGTGCATCTTTATTGGTTACGCAGCAGAAAGGATATAGATGCTATAACCCTTCTACTCATAAGTTTACAGTGAGCAGAGATGTTGTTTTTTATGAGATGAGTAGCTGGTATAAACCAGTAAATGTGATTGATGATGTAGATGCACAAAATGGTAATGCTACACAGAATTCACAGCAACAGTCACAAAATATTAGTGGACCTAGAGTGTCCTCTAGCAATGGTTCAAATTCTTCGCCATGGACATGCAGATTGAGATCAGGAGAATCTCCTCAAAACAATGCAGATAGTGGTATGCAGGTTTCACAAAAAGAAAAAGAGAAGGTAGATCAGCCCATGTTTGATGTGAATGCAGGTCACTCTTATGTGGATGGTGAATCCAGTGGCTCAGAACAGAGCATTGATGATGAGTTGGGTATTCCTTCTATTGTTACACCTGGAGTAAGGAAGACCAGGGATGTTTTGAGAGCACCTGGGAGTGAACCTACTTTGCGCAGGTCTACCAGAGCTAGGTATCCTGTGGATAGGCTGAAATATGATGGATTTACAGGCATTCACTATGCATATATGGTCAAAGTGATACAGGAACCAGAACCCACTTCTTTTGAGCAAGCCATGGGAAAAGAAAAATGGGAGAAAGCCATGGATGCCTTGGAAGCAAATACTACATGGGAATTGGTATCTTTGCCTAAAGATAATAATGGAATTGGTTGTAAGTGGGTTTATAAGGTGAAACACAATGTAAATTGTTCTGTGAATAGATACAAGGCAAGATTAGTAGTCAAGGGGTATGCACAAACATATGGCATTGATTATGAAGAAACATTCAGTCCAGTTGCAAGGATGGCAACCATAAGAGCAATCATTACTATGGCTACATCAAAGGGATGGTCTTTACATCAGATGGATGTAAAGAATGCCTTCTTGCATGGTGATTTGCAAGAAGAGGTCTATATGGAGCAGCCACCAGGTTATGTGCATGCTGTTTATCCTGAGTTTGTTTGCAGGTTGAAGAAAGCCTTGTATGGCTTGAAGCAAGCACCTAGAGCATGGTCTGACAAGATAGGACAGTATCTTGTCACTATTGGCTTTCAGATTTCCAAGGCAGATTTTTCACTTTATGTGAGAAAAACAGAGAAAGATATTATGCTATTTGTCATTTATGTTGATGATTTGATTATGACAGGTGACAGTGATGAAGATATCCTTCATGTGAAAATGCTATTGAAGCAGAAGTTTGAGATGAAGGATTTGGGAAAGTTGCATTATTTCTTGGGCATTGAGGTGATTAGATCACCAAGTGGGATATGGCTCTTGCAGAGATAGTATGGATTGGACATGCTGTCCAAATATGGGATGATAGGCTGTAAGCCTATTTCAGTTCCTTTGGAGCAGAATGTGAAGCTGAGCGCAGATGCAGGTGAGCTTCTCGAAGACCCTACTATGTACAGACGCATAGTAGAAAGTTTGATTTATATGACTATTACTTGGCTAGATTTGAGCTATGTTGTTGGATTGGTAAGTCAGTTTATGCAGGCTCCAAGAAAACCGCATTTGGATGCAGCTAGACGCATACTTAGGTATGTGAAGTCCACATTGCAGTATGGACTATTTTATGAGAGTGGGGTTTAGATACAGTTGCATGGATACACTGATGCTGATTGGGCTGATAGTATTTTTTATAGACGATCTACTAGTGGATATGTGTTCTCTTTTGGGAGTGCTATAGTCACTTGGAGCAGCAAGCATAGAGGCTGAGTACAGGGGTGCAACAATGGCTGCATGTGAGGTAGCTTGGTTGCATAAGCTACTTTATGATATGCATCAGCCTACAGATGGGCTAGTTGTCATTTATTGTGACAACATGAGCAGTATACACTTGGCCAATAACCCAGTCTATCATGCTAGAACAAAGCACATTGAGGTGCATTATCACTATGTGCGAGAGAGGGTTTTATTAGGTCTTATTGATCTAGTTTATGTCAGCACAAAGGATCAGGTAGCTGACATATTCACGAATGCATTGGGTGCAGAGAAGCTACGCAAGTTCAGAGACCTGCTTGGTGTGCACGAATTGGAATTGAGCTCGAGGGGGAGTGTTGAGATATCGAGCTCCAATCGTGATATGCTAGGGTGACCGTTGTGCATTTATATCACCGACTTGTTAGCTGCAGATGCGGTTGGTACACCGCCCATGAGTAATAGCTAGATGACAGCTATCCTTATCTACTCTATTTTGTGGCTCAGTCAGTATGCCACCTTAGTTAGTTGAGTTTGGTTTGACATCCATATATAGGGTTCTTCTATTTCTTTGTACTAGAGTTCTTTTGGCTTACACAAACTAAGAAGAGGAAAACTATTTTCAGTCTTCACCTTTATGTGTATTCCCCCATTGTGCAAGCAAGAAAGCTACAAGTGAGACTCCTTCCTTCTCTCCCACAATCTTGACACTTTCGTGGATTAAGAGCGATACAAAATTATCTGTAGTGCTCAAAGGACTTTCTTAAGATAATCAGCATCCTTTCCCTTACAGTGGCTACCCCCAGGTCATCAATAAACACTTTCAACTCATTTGGGGAGATGTCACCAAAGGTCTTGTCTGTTGTTCATTGCCATGAGCCAAGGCACATTGCACAAACCAAAGGCCATCACATGATACGCAAAAGTACCAAAGACAGTAATAAAAGTTGTTTTCAACTTGTCCTCTTCTACAATTGCCATCTGGTTGTATCCTGCAAAGTAATCCATAAACGAATATATTTCCCTACTCGCTAATTGATCCAAAATCTGGTCAATAAATGGCAACAGGTAGTAATCCTTAACCGTCTACTTATTCATCTCTCTAAAATATACACATAGTCGGATCTGGTTGTTTTCTTCTTCCTGATGACAATGGTGAACACCATTCTGTGTGCTGTACATGCAATATTAAACCAGCATTCCGTAACTTCTACAACTCCTCAAATAGCCTGTCCCTTAATTCAAAAGGCATAAGCCTTACCTTTTGACGCACAGGACGATTGCCTTCTTTTAGAGGAATAGTATAAATAGCCAGATTGGGAGGAATGCCTCTCAGCTCATCATAACTCCAAGCAAAAATGTCACGGAATTCTTGAATCAAGGACACATAGTCCTCCCTTTCTGCTGAATTGAGCATATTGGAACCTAATTTAATTGGTTGCGAATCATTCGGCGTTCCAAGGTCCAACTCAATCACATCCGCATCTCTTATCCTATCTTGCGGTTCTATCGACTCATTTAGAGTTGTCTGACAAATATCCTCTGTAGTGGACCCCTCTCTAGATTCGTCACTAGATGATGTCTGAGTACCGGATGGATCATTTGTTGTTTCTAATTCAGTAGAGGATAAAGGAGCTCTCTCGCTCTGAGGAGAGTCAGGGTAAACATCGACCATTACTCGATTGGCACCTCTACCTAGAACCACTCGACTGGTGGGTATATCGACTTGACAATTTGTTCGTAAGATCCAAGGCCTACCTAGCAAGACTCGATAGCTAGGATGTCCTGCAAATCTTATCACCCTAAAGTCCAAGAAGCATTCTACACTTGCAAATGTAACATGGACTTTAGTAACGCAACCCTCTGGTTGCCTTAGACTATCATCAACCATTCTAAGAAGGGTGGAGCTATCTTTTTGGATGCCTAGACCCAGCCTCTCCATCAACTCTGAACTCATGATATTGATGGAGGACCCAGTGTCTACAATAGCATGTTCTACTAATATTCCATCCATGTATGCTAGAACCCTAGGGCAATTCTTTTCAGCATGATCAAACCAATCTTCCCCTACTTGTGCTATGACCAAAGGTTCTACAATATACCCAATATGCATTATCTTCTTGAATTCCTTGCATACTCCTGGAGATAATTTAATCAACTGTAAGAGGTTTACATCTGGTTTGACTTCGCAAAGAGAACTTGCTAAATCAAAATCATGATAGGTAGCCAAATCTCTCTTTTCTCGCCACACCATCCTTTCTTTTGGTCTTGGAACCGGCTTTGGTGCTTCTCTTTTAGCTCTTGCCTTCTTTCTTGGCACTTCCTCATCCTTCTTAGGATCGACTTTTTTGTCAACAGGCCTTAGAGGTCCACCTTCCACGCCAGGATTCAGGACTTGCGTCCCCTTATCCCCTTGCTTAGGGTTTTCCTCGGCCAGTTTTGCATTATCTTTATCAACCTCTTTAGCCTTTTGGCCTCTTGTCACGGCTCTTAGGTTAGAGGTTTCAATAGCATTGACGCGTACAGCCTCAATAAGGCTGACTCCATTGCCTTGTGGCAACTCCTCTATAGTGTTCTTTCCCCTTTGATATTTTTCTCAGATTGATAAGGGCCATAGCCACCCTTCACATAAGTTACAACGTGAACGAAACTTATGAGCGATATTAATCACTAGTATTAATGTGTATAGTTGGATGGTCCAAAAATATTAGATTTTGAGAAAAACTAGTATATTTTAGATATTTTAGATATTATCTTTAAAAAAAGATATGGAGATTTCTAGAACTGGATGCCATTTAAAAGAAAAGACAAGTGATGTTTTAGTTAGTTTTGGAAATTTTATAAAAAGAAAAATAAAGAAAAGTGACTGGTGCGAATGCAGTCTACAGGCAGTAGACAACACTTTGAACAAAGAAAAGAAGAAGGAGTGAATTGAGAGCTTTCTAACCAAGTTTCTTGGCATTTTACCCCCCTTTTGGCACTCATCACAATGCTTGACAAATTGCTTGGCGTCGCGAAAAAGTGTGGGCCACCATAGTTGGGACTGTAGCACCTTCCGTGCTGTCATGTCTCCACTAAAGTGTCCTCCTGCAATGCCGCTGTGCACCTCTGAGAGCACATCGTGCATCTCATGCTCACACATGCACCTACGCAACAATCCATCTTGCCCCAGCCTATAGAGTTGGCCTGCAACCAGCTAGTAGGGCTGGATCTTCAGGATCAAGCACCTAAGTCATGCCTTTTCTATTGGTTGCTTATGTAATCCGTGCTCGAGCACTTGGACTATGTCATCTGCCCAGTATGGCGTCAGATCAGCCTTAAATAGATCTCTCTCGCTAGACAAGTGGAATAAGTGGGCATCAGGTAACTCGTCAATGATGCCCTGTCCAGCAGCTTCTCCTGTGGGTATACGGGACATGTGATCATCCATGTAATGATGTTTTCCCTTTCGTACCACCATGGAGAAATCGAACTCTAGGAGCAGGAGGAGCCATCGAGCTATGCGTCCTGTAGCACAAGGTTTGTTTACTAAATAGAGCAGGGCTTGATGGTCCATGAAGAAGATGAAAGGTGTGGCCAATAGATAATGCCAGAATTTCTTCACGGCGAATACCATAGCTAATCCCTCCCTTTCTTTTGTCGAATAATTCATCTCCATCTCAGTGAGTTGTCTGCTAGCAAAGCTCACTGGGTAATCTAAGTTATGCTCACCAGGTTGGCACAACACTGCCCCCACGGCAAACTTAGAAGCATCGATGTGTACGTGGAAGGTAATGGTCCAATCTGGGGCTCGTAGAATTGGTGATGTTGTCAGAGCCTTTTTCAATTCTTTGTATGCCCGTTGGCATGCCTCGGTCCACTCGAAGACAATCAGCAGCTTGTACAATGGCATGGCGATCAGCACGTAGTTCACCACAAACCACCGATAGTATCCTGTGTGACCTAAGAAGCATTGAACTCCCTTGTAATTATTGGGGGTGGAAGGTAACAGTAACTTGACCTTTGAGAAGTCAGTGGCAATGCCGTTCTTTGACACCACGTGTCCTAAAATGCATCTATGCTTCACCCAAAACTGACACTTCAAGGGGCTCAAGGAGAGAGGATATAAGCGGCACTGTTCAAAGACTGCACGGAGTTTTTCTAAGTGTTTGATCCAGGTCGAATGGACACACAGATCGTCGACAAAGACCTCTAACTCCTTGCGAAGCATGTCCTTAAAGATGGTGCACATGAGACGTTGAAAGGTGGCGGGGGCATTGGTCAACCGAAAGGGCATGACTATGTATGCAAAGACGCCCCACTCAGTGGCAAAGGCAGTCTTGTGCCTATTTGCAAGATGCACTTGCACCTGGCTGTACTCTAAGAAGCCATCCAGAAAACAGTAGGCTTTCTTTCCTGCCACCCTCTCAAGCATGTGCTCGGTGTATGGCAAGGGATAGTTGCCTCTCTTCCTAGCAGCGTTCACCTTCTTGTAATTGACACATACTCGAATTTTGCAGTTCTTCTTCATCACAATGACTATGGGTGATACCCAGTCTGTGTGCTCAATTTTGTAAATGAATCCAGCTCTCATCAGCTTGTCAATTTTCTCTTTGATAGCATGAGCGTGTTTTGGATTCATGGGGTACGGTCGCTGCTTAACCAGTGTTGGATCCGACGTCATGGATATGTTGTGAGTCACAACACTCAGATCCACCCCCCGTAGCTCTTCTAAGGACCAAGAAAATACGTCTATGTACTCTCATAAGAGAGTGACAAAACTCAGCTCTTCTTTACCAGTCAAGTCATTGGCAATGAACACTGGTCAGGGTGTCTCCCCTTCCAGGGCTAGGTTTACCTTCTAGACCTTGGTTGGTCCTTCGATTGGTTCACTCGTCTGCCCTTGACGCTTGGCACCTAGCAGAACCACTACCCTATCCCCTTTTTTGAATCTAGTGAAACGTTTAGGGAGGTCCTGCGGCTTTGGTTGTTCTTTTGATCGTGTATCCCTGGGGTGCTTTGCCTTATCCTGCCTTAATTGTCTACATCTCAGGTGGACGGGTAAGTCCCCCTTGGTGCGTCTGGTCATGGGCGGCCTAGGGATCTCTGGGTTGCTATCCGAAGTAACTTCTGATTCACAGTCAAACCCTCCATCTTCACTAGAAGAGGTGGTCTCCCCTCGTGGCCGTAGCTCAGATGGCGATTTGGTTCTAAGTATTGATGTCGTTCTTGATTGGGCTAGGTCTGCTTGCTCAAGGTCTATGGCTCCTATGCATTCCAACCACGCACGATCACATTTCATGCACATGACTCCTTGCTCTAGTCTAAGGGCCTGCCTTTTCTACAGATTGGTGTCTGCTCGTATCTGCTCAATTTCTCGTCCTTCAGTGTTGTATTCTATGGTATCCACTTCACCCTCGCTCTCATCACTGAAGGATTGGTAGTCTTCGTATTCATCGCAGGAATCCTTGTCATTCGACTACTCGTCGTCTCCTAGGGCTTGGTATGCCTCGTGTCGTTGGTCAGGAACCAGGGCCCAGTTATACATGAGGTTCAACTCGTGCACCCTGGTCCATTGCCACTTGGAATCCTCCAAGAGATCCTGGAGTGGTTTGAAGTTGGCAGCTGGGTTGCCAGCTAGCTGGTCCGTTAGGTATCCCAGTACCCCCTAGAGTTCCCTTTTTTTGGATGGCACTTGGAAGGTGACAGGCTTAGGTTTTCCATGGAGGCTTGTTGCCATCATGTAGACTGGTGTAGAGAGTGCTTCGTTGGTCTTGCGGATTGTTTTGATGGCCTACTCATATGCCTCATGGTCTGATAATGGTAGGTCAATTGCAGCGAGGACGTGCATCCAATCCTGGTCATCATCTGGGCACGGGATATACTTGGTCAAGGACCCAAAGGGCTTCTTGACCTAAGTGTTCCCCTTGAGCATAGCAGAGATGGCGTCTAGGTCGACTGGTAAGGTCTTCCAGGTGTCCATCTCTATTCTTACGGCATCAGTTCTATTGCCAAGGAAGATCAAGCCGTTACCCCAATCTTCGATGACTCTAGCATTGTGCATCCAGGGTCGGCCTAATAGGACATCGTAGTCCACTCCCTTCATGACTATAAAGTCGACAGAGAACTGGACACCTGCAATCTTCACTAGCCAATTCTTCAGTACCCCAAATGGCTTCACTCTCATACCGTTTGCTAGCGTGACGTTAAACCTGGCAGCTTTGACAGGCGGGTTTCCCCAAGTCTGCAGCACTGCGTGGCTAAGCACACTAACCTCGGCTCGTGTATCTACGATTCCCTTCCTTGTTGTGTCACCCAGGGCTAGGACTGACAGGACTGCGTGCATCTCAGAGCCTTCCCAAAAGGCATTGACGTGCAAAGATTTAGGCACGCTGTGCAGCGTCAAACTTGGCAATGGTGTTTCTGCATCCTGCCCTCGAGGGTCTGCAGCGACATGCTTTTGTGATCCTTCGACACACTGCTTAAGGTCTTGACATAGGGTAGGGTGCTGCTTAAGCAGATCTCCCAGGCTAAGTGTTATCGGGGTGGTCACTAGCGTGGTCAGGAGATTGTTAGGTACTCGTCCTTCCTTTAGCCTAGACTATCTGGGCCAATGGCCGCGGCTGATCTGCGGCTCTGTTGCGTCTAGGCTTGGTCTCAGTAGCACTGCGTGTGGCATAGTTGCTTCGACTGACTTAGGTTGAGGCGGTGATATTGGCGTGCTTATGCTAGAGAGATCATCAATCTCCTCCTCTGTGATGGGTTTAGCATCTTTGAGATGTTGTTGAGCCTCCCTCACCCATTCCTTCACCTTTTCTATGGCCTCTAATTGTCGCTTGGGATGCGGGTATTCCCCTACCTTAGCATTTCCCTTTTCAGCTATCTTAGGGGTTGAAGTCTCTGCCTCCACGTCGTCTAAGACTTTCTTCCCCATGGGTAGAGTCGTAGCACTCTCAGTCTTTAGTGCAACCTTAGCTTCCAATCTCTTCTTTTTTCGCCTGCGGATTTTTTTTCCTATCGAGGTTGCGTCAAGATTGCTAGGTCTTGGCAGAGAGATGCCGGCCTTCTTCGTTTGGGGTCGGGTCATAACTCACAAGGGAATGGGTGTGGCCTCCCCATCGGGGTTTTTGACATCAAACAGCCCCAATGGGATGGATGGCAAATTGGCTGAGCTAGAGGACTGTTTCCTCTTTGGGCAGTCTATGAAAAGATGGGTGATCCCGCACTCTACGCACCTTTGGTTAGCTTTGCCCATGTTTTGCTGCTCTCTTTTAGGGCAGCATGATGAGATATGACCGGAGTGTCCACAAGTCCAACAAGTAATTGGATCCTGTGGCTGCCCTCCTAGGCCTCTACCCCTCCTCGTCCTAACGCCATCACCGACACGGGTCGATAATCCTTGAGGACTGCATTGCCCTCGTCGTCATGCAAGAGATAAGGGTATATGCAGGTCTCTTCATCATTTGGCTCCTCCACGTAGTGTACTGGAGCGTCGCTCGGTGGGTGGGTCACATAAGGACCAGGTGGTCTAGGAATGCCTGTAGGATTTATGTCCATTCTAGGGATGGCTAGTTTCATATCGTTAGGCGTGGGTAGAGCCAATGGGGCTCCCCTTCCGAAGAATGGCTATGGCTTGTTAGCTAGATAAGGCTAGCCGTAGGGTTGCGAGTATGGAAGTCTTCTTGGTAGTCTGCAATGTGCGATATCATGGCTGAACCTACCGTAGTTAGCACAAGGTCTTGACCTAGGGTCTTGACACTCAGCTGGTAAGTGGTTTTTGCCACAGTACACGCATTGGATGTGCGAGCGCATTGGTCATCTCAACATGTCTTGTATCTTGGCTAATTCCATCTTGACCTCAACCAACTATCTCGGTGGCCTTCCCCTTATCTTGGGATGATGGGATTGACCTCTCACTAGAGGCTGACGTTCTCTCTAAGCTTCACGGATTGGTCTCTTCTAGATTTGAGCTCCTAGAGCTCCGCTCTTTCAGCTGGTCATTGACTCTGATGGCTTCCTCAAAAACTCTAGCCGCCACGTCCCGCTACAAGCTTGAGTTGGCTGCCAATGCCTTATATAACTCCTCGTCTCGATTCCGCTGATGAATACAGTTGAAACTGCTCTGTCAGTCGGTCGCTCGCCTAGAGGGATTCTCTTAAAGAGACTTCTCACATGGGTCATGTAGTTGCGGATGTCCTCCTTCTCTTTCTGCTTGACATTCATCAAGCATACTAGCAGGTTATCGGAGTATCCGGGCTCGGCGAACCTCTTAACGAAGAGATCCTTGAGATTATTGAAGTTGGCTTGTTCCACGACATCCAGGCTTGTATACCACGTCCTACCCTTGTCGCCTAAGCAAAGCCCGAATGCTTGTGAACATTGAGTTTGGTCGTTGAGGCCATTGGCTTCGCAGACTTGCTCAAACTGCTCAACAAAGCTGTATGGATCGTCATGCGATTGGTACTTATCGAGTTGCTTGGCAACAATCAGTATTTTGGCCTGGCTCTTTGAGCCCTGGTTTGCCCCTAATCGTACAAACAAAGATGTCGCTAATGCAGTGGCACTCTGCTCTACTGCGGTGTTATCGAGTAGCTGTTTCATGAGGAGCTCGCTATATGTCAGGTCTCCTTCTAGCGCTCTCTCATGGTCTGTTTAGTTTTGGCCAGCCAAGTTCAGCACTCGCTGCACCTCATGCAGCTCCATGCTTTGCCTTTGGCTCCTAGCCTGTTGATCCCTATTATAATCAGCTATGCCTTGCAATGCCTTGCAGGCTAGCCTTCTCTCCTTCTCTAGGTCTGCAATGATTGCGTCTGTTGTCCTGCCGCGGTGCTCGTACCGGGCGTGCGCGTCGTAACTGCTCACCATCTACTATATAGCATCTGGGAATACACTCAAATCGAGCTCCTCATTAGACCGATAGTCTAAGCTTTCTTCCGTCATGGTCAAATTCTTGCGCCCCACTGCGCTGTCGATCAGGTTGAATAGTCTTGACAGATCCTCATCGTTGGCGCTCCTTGCTTGGTCCTACCTTGCGCTTCAATTGTTTGTCTATGTCTTAGGTCCTCTCCTATTGGTGGGTTCCTTGAGTGATTTATCTGAGTGAGTTCCTTTGAGTATTGAATATGAACCTCAATTTATGGTTACTCGGTGAGCGTGTCATTTCTCATGCACTTGTGCCCAATCAAGCTTTCAGCTTTCTTAAGTGTACTTCAAGTGTGCAGAAATTCAATGTGAGCACCGCAGGCAATTCCTTAGCGTCTTACTCACTCTCTCTCGGTTCGGGCCTAATAGGCTTTCTTGCTCAAGTACTGGCCGTTCTAGTGGGTTCTAGGGTCTGCGCTGCTTCTTACCATTCACGGGGGGGTCGATCACAGGTCCTCCGATTGGATTTCCATTCTCAACGCATTAGGTCGCTAGGCAGTGCTCCAGCACTGTCCCTCTATCCCTTGGTCTTGACTCCTACGTCCGGAACTGCCTACAAGGAGTTCGCCATGTTGTATTGGAGCGGGTTGCGCTTCCAGTTGCTCATGGGGGTCAAGTTTTGATATTTTCTCCCTTTTTTTAAAAAAAAATGTGTCCGACTCTGGGAATCGGATGTCCGATTTACCAGTGGTCGGATTCTAGTGGTCTGATTTACTAGTAGTCCGATTCTAGGAATCGGACCAGGTGGGTCTGAGTTTGAGCAGTCCGAGTCTCAGAATCGGACGGGGGTTAGGTATCCGATTTTTGAAAATCGAACAAGTGGTCTGATCGGATGGGGTTGGTCCGAGTGTTCGATTCTGGGTGGTCCGATTATGGACTGGTCCGATTCTGGACTAATCGGACCGGATAGGGTGGTCCGATTTCCGAAGTGGTCCGAGTCTGAGAAATGGACCAGACAGGGTAGTCGGATTGCTGACATGTCCTAATTCATCCGATCAGATGGCAGTACGAGCGTCCCCGACTGTCCAAGTCGGACGGGTTGGTCCGATCGAGCGTCCGATTTTCTGAAAATTGGACACTGAATCGGGTGTTGGAGTGATGTTGGAGTGATGGGAGATAGATCTATATACCTGTGGATCGCCGATAGCAACGTCACTCAGTATCCTAATCGATCGAATGGTCGCCCAAGCTCTCTCTCTCTCTCTCTCTCTCTCTCACTCTCAGCTGGTTGCAAATGAGGATTCCCTTGCCCTTCCAGAACTTATAACCCTGCTGGTCGTTCCTCAGATGCTAGAGATCACTCTCCTAGCGATTCCTACATATTCAAATGCGCATTTCCTCCATTTTCCCCCTGTTTTTCCCGATTTTCTCCCTGTTTTATAGCAGTAAACCCTATGCCTCTCGGGTGTGATTTCCTACTGTTAACCTACTCTAAACACAACACAAATCAAAAGCAAAATACTGAACTAATTTCTCCATGTTTTCCAATCATCAAACAACAAGAATATCCCAAAATACTTACCTATTTTGAAGATAAAAAACACCCAACCTCCTACCTATCTCAAGCTCCGTTTCAGGGATGAATACCCTACTTTGATGCTCGATATGAGGTGCGCAAGTGCTCAAGCTTGAATCCCTTGTCCCGGCAACGGAACCAAAATGTGGGAGCTTTCACTCAACCGCAAAGACCCATGGACCACTTATTTTTTCAAGCGTTCCAAGCGAGCTCTGTGAAGGTAGATTCAAGGAGAGGTGTAGGCGGAGAGGAAGGGGTTCGAAGAAATAGAAGAGGTAGAATAATACTCATAGAAACAAATAGAAAATGTAGAAGAATACTAATACAGATGAAGCCTGTCAGTTTATTTTTGCATTATGAGAATATAAAACTCTTGTAGACAAAAATGTGTATAAAATAATACCTTCCTCTGTGTTGCTTAGATCGCCAATCTGATGCCTCTATTGGCTCCAAAACGGGGGTAAAATACTAGCACAAGTGGCCATAATTCTACTAGATCACTCCCTCTTCATCTCCCACTTCAGACTGATACTCATTGCCTAAAAACAGTGATCATGCGTCACACAATTTTGCTAATCTTTCTTTTTACATTAAATCCTCTCAAAATAGTTGAAAGCTACATACTTTCTTTTACATGTTATCCTAATCTAGAAGTTTTCTATAGTTTTATGGATTTTTACAGGAGATAATATCTAAAATATCAAAAATTGGCTAAAACTTATCCAAAAATCTAATATTTTTGAACCATGGACAATAACACTAATGCCCAAAGTGGCATTGGCTCTCTAGATCTATAAGGAAGTTGCACTCTAGAGTTTTTCACATGATGTGCACGTAGCCGCACAACATCCACCCCTCCTTACCTGAACATCCTTTGGTATGTGCCAAAGTTTTACCGATCTGTAGTGTTAGAAGAAGTATCTTCTGCTATGTCAATGACTTCATCTTCTGCCTCTTCTTTTTCCTCTATGTCTTCATGCTCTTGAATTATATCCAAGTCTTTTAACTCATATGTTGAACTTTGTCTTCGTTTGAAGAGATTGATTCTTTTTCCAGCTACGGGTATCTTCATGCTTGTCCTATCCAATTTAGCCAATGAATATGTGGCATTGTCATGAACGGCCTTTACCACATACGGGCCAAACCAACGCTTTACTATCTTCTTAGAAACACTGTATTGATTATCTAGGCTACTGTCATAGACAAGCACCCAATTATTTTCTTGGATAGCTCTTGGTCAAAGTTGATGTTGCCTATCAAATATTCTTTTGTTTTTTAGTATTGATGTTTTTAACTTCTTAATAGCTGCTTGAACATCTTCAGGCCTTCTTTTTAGTTGCCATATGCGTAAAGTCAGCAACTCTTCTCTACTGATGCCTTTCTTCCAGGGTAGAAGACTCCATGTGAGAATAGATTATCCAATTGGCATAATTGGTTGTTATCTATGTATAATTTCAGCTAGCATATAGCCAGTCACTGGATTGTGAGTAGTCCAGTCAGCCCATAATGCAAAAGGTAGCATTTTAGGCCATTCTTTGATATTTCCTCTACAAGATTTTGCTGGAGCTTTGAGAATAGGTTGATGTCCTCTCTCTCTCTTTCCATTGCCTTTAGGATTGTAGGCTGATGTCAAAGCCAACTTGATACCTAACTGAGTAAAGAAGTTATATGCCTCATCGACATCCAATTCTCCTCTATCTACGGTTACCTTGCCAACACAACCATATTTGCAAAATACTTCTTCAAGCAAAAAGAGACAAACAACTTAGAGTGGTCTTGCTTGTTAAAGCTTTACAACCTTCAACTTGATTGGTTAGATCTTCTCTTGCAAGAACTAAATATCACATCTTCTATATCCCTATAGGCATGGTTACAAGATCAATAACCCATCTATATTGTATAGACAAGGGATAAGTTGATTGTAACCCATCTCGATGCTTGACCATAGAATACATGTGACACACATAAGAGGTTTCAACAAAATGCTCTATATCTCGATACATGTTCTGCCACCAGTATTTTTCTTTGACTTTAATAAAGGTTCCCCATATACCTCTATTGCTAGCCCACAAGCCTTCGTGAAATTCCTTCATTACGTGTACTTCCAAACTTTTATTACCTAAAACTCAGACTAGAGCTCCTTTCATCTTCTTTGCGTGCTTTCATAGATGCCAATTTTTAAGAAAGAAGCCACAAGCTTTCCTCTTAATATGCTTGAACTCTTCATCAGTCCAACTCTCTTTCTTCTTCATTGTGCTCAAATATTGGCTGGATTTTTAGCCAATCTTCTTCATAATCTTCTTCAAGGAAATGAACTAGAACTTGAGCAATGCAATGAGCATGTTGGCTTCTAGTTGACCACCCTTCTTCCATAGATATATCTTTGATCTTTATTGCTATATGCTGATTTACAGCAGTACCTTTTCCTATTCTTACTGTACTTAATACTATACCATTAAAAATATTAGCTTCACTTGCAAGATTCAGCTTTGGGTTTGTATATGTAGCAATTGAAAAGGTACTTTCAGCAAACATGGAATGAAATTTAGCAAGTATAGATTCTTCAGGTTCATATTCTTCCATTAACTCTTCTTCTTTGTCATATCTTGCATGTGATAGCATGTCAGCACAACTCGATTTTCCTTTCCTACAATATGTTTTAATTCACGGTTGAGAGATTTAATATATGCAATCCATCTTAGCATAGCAATGTTGGGTGTAGAGCAGTTGGCAATCATACCCAAGAGTGGAAAATAATCAGTTTCTACCACTACGAAAGCACCTATAAAGTATTCATAATCACACTTTAATGTTGGTACAACTCCCCACAATTCCCTTTTTACTTGTGCATACCTTCTTTGACGGTCATTGGGAACCTTTGCTCCAAAACAAATTGCATACATGTTACCTTCAAGGTCTTCTTGGCCATCAGCCCATCATATCCCAATGGGACTTGTATCCACAGTAAGGATTATGGGTTGACGATTCAAATAATCATCCCTTTTGAGAGTGGGGGTTGAAATTAACAACTTCTTTAGTTTGTGTACATCTAGAGTATGCCCTTTCCTCCAATAGAATCTTTGGTATTTTCTTAATAATTGATAAAGATTTTTGGCTACATGAGCAAAATGTGGTATCCATACGAGATAGAATACACATACGCCAAGAAATCTTCTCAACTCTGAAATATTTGTGCATTTTTCTTGCATTATGCTAATGGAATTTATCTTGATTGGTGAAGGTTTACATCCATAGGGGCCACATAGATGTCTGACCACTAGGACCTCTTCTACTCCAAAAATCGACTTAGCTCTAGAAAGGGTAAGATGTACCTCTTCTAGCCTTGTCAAAATCCTGTCACAATCATGAATATAGTTAACTACAAATGTCATGCAGCCATCTTCATCAAGCTCCTCATTCTTTTCATTGACTTCTCATCCCTTGATAGGTACATCATCAAGAAATGGAAGAGTAAGTTGTGGAATAAAGTCCCTTAATACTTTGTGCATGTAGTTGCACCTTGTGGTAGAGTGCACATGCGGACCAATCCGGGAGGTGTCTTCATTGTGGTATTGTCTCAACTTTCTAATGAAAGCTAAAAGTGGTCATGTCCTTAATATAGGTCGCCCATAGAATAAATTTCCCTACCTGCAAAAGCTTCAGCAAACTTGTCAACAATTGGACCCAAACCAACATTTTAGATTGTGACACAATTAACAGGTTATAGATCTTGAATGAATCATAAGGAACCATTTTTCTTGGGCACGGTAAACCATCAATTTGATTAAGGTGTTGAAGAAGGTTATAAAATATTCATTCTTATATTCTCATTTAGAAGTTCCAATATTTTGGGCAAATGCTCCCTTGGAACAGAAATGGGCTTGAGGTTCCAAGGCACATGTGGAATTGTAAAAATGACCATAGGAGCCACAACATTTGGATCCACACAGCCTATTTCACTTAGCTAAAATGCAAAAGCTTTTCCATATTTCATTACCATTTGCATAAAAGAGTGTTTTTCAACTGATGAAATGAAAGAATTTCCACCTATTTTGAGCTCTTTTATACTTTCAGATGTGAACTTGTGACCAGTGTTGGAAGGATCACCATGACTTGGTTGATTTGCTACCCTATCAGCTGGCCCTTCACTTTCAGGAGGCGGTGGGACTGCCACAGGCTTGAATCCACCGTCTTGTATTTTGTCTCCACTTGCGCTTCAGCCTTGTTCAATAAATCAATGTCTTCCTGCTCAAAAAATTATTGAATTGGTTGATAAAAATCCAATGTACATACTTCTATGGACTGGTTTTCAGCCTGATTTTCTATATGAGCAACTGCATATATTTCAACCAATGTGTCAGTTGTAATCAATCCAAAAAAAAAAACCTGGAATATCTTGATTTTCAACCATCATGTCATAAGTTTTCAACACTCTTTTTACATGGCATAAATATTTTCTTTAGCTTTAGTCATGGCCGGAAGAGACTTATAACAGCCCATACTATTGGTTGTACATACATACAAATTTGCAAGAGACATAAATTCTATAGCATAAGGAGGTTCAATCTTTTTACATGAGGCATTGCCATAACCTCCTTTTACAGTAGTGCAGCTCGAAAACCCTTGAAGTCTCAGGCATTAGGAGGCATAAGATAATCATGCAATCAATCCCTGTTTCTAACACACACAGTAAGAAATTGAACAGCTCGTTCATTGTCCTTGCTTCGGATTCGAGCATAGGAAGAACCATCATCAAGAGATTTTGTTTCCAAGTGGGCTTCAGAAATGTAAGATTGCCCAAGAATGATAAGGTAACTACAAGAGCCTTGAACAAAAAAGTGAAAATTGTCTTTTATGTCTCCAATAGTTACATGCACATTAGGACATGTAGCATATAACTCTCTGGAAGAGTTGTTTGCAGCTCTCATTCCCCAACCTGGATCAACATCTATGAGCCATCTGTCGCTCTCATAGAGACTCCTTGTTGCCATGATGTTTATCTTAGAACCATGGTCTAAGAGTGCAATACATGGTGTTTTTTTTTCTCCAATCTTGACGACTGACTCCATTGTTGCTCTTACCTAATGTGTATGGGAGTAGTGACTGCTTGCGGGCTTCTTCCTCATCATGCATGAGAGGTGGGCTACCCAACTAGTTTGGACCAGTCGATCATTACATTTTTAGCCTTCACTTCTTTAATTTTTGCATCCACGCTTTCTTTATCTTTAGCTTCAATTGTTGTCATTAACTCTTTAGGTGCTTCAAGCTGAATTCCTTGTGCAGTCAGCTTCTCTTCATCTTGCACAAAGACTTGAAGAGCTTGCAAAAAAGCATGCAGTGTTTCTTCAGCATAATCACCAATATATTGTTTTTTTCTTCTGATTATATTAATAATTACATCATGAAATCCACGTTTGGCAATTCCAAGAATTTCACCTAAGGTGAACTCAATTTTACTTCCTAGAATTCATTCCTCTAGAACTTGTTTGAGATCGGTTGCAGATTCTATGCCAGACTACAATTTGTATCCTGGCTGCTTGCCTTTCTTCTTTCCTTCGGTCTTCTTTGTTTGTGGGGTGCTTCCATCTTTTGATCTGGGGTTATATTTTTAGCAAGTTTTGGTTGTTGAAGCGTTCTTGTAGTTATCCATTTTGCAGGTTGTGGTTCTCATCTTCTCATCTTCTCTTTTCTTCAATCAAGACTTCTTTATGATTGATGTCAGCCAAATGTGCAAAGTCAAAAAAAGAATCTACTGGCTCTTTCCAACTAGTTATTCCTCGAATGCACTGATTGGCGTTAGTCAAATCATCTTTGGCTACTTTGTTGCATTCCATTTGATTTAATGCCTACATCCATACTTTAGATTTCACATTAACTTTACATGCTTTCAAATTTGATTTAGTTGGCTCAATTTACAGCCCATAGGTAGCTGCATCAATTTTTGCATAGGTATTCTTTACAGCTAAATCTTCTAATCTTTTCTTCATTCGACCATTGCCAAAATTTGGCTCTAGTGGAAGACCAATTTCAACTGCATAAATTTTTTCGTCTTTCCAAAAGACAAGCTTTTTTGCTTTAGCCTCACGGAAGGCAGAACACTCCCTCTTGTTATGTTATTGGCTATCACACCAAATACAATGCCTCTTATACCCTTCTCTCATGGTCTTTGAGTTGATGATCATCCGTGTTCTTTAACTTTGACATGAATCTTCTCCACCTTGGAACTAATTTTTGTAAGATTCAAATGAAGGTAACGCATGCTTTTAATGAGTTCATCCATGACATCACTTTTGGGAGGAACAGAAGAAGAAAGAGTTGGTTGATTAGTCAAAAGAATAGGGGATTTTGAAGGTGGAACAAGCTCCATCAATGGAGTTGTTGAAGTTGAAGTAGAGTCGCATATGCTCTCTTTGAGCAATCATATTAACTGCATCAGTAACATTTGTCCATGCAGTGTTGATGATGGGACCGAAAATGGGTCGGTACTAGCTATGGTACTAGCCAGACCTCATGCACACAACAGACAACTCTACCACCACATGGCCTCGCGGGCCAGGAGCGTCTGTAATAAGTAAATGCACATAGATACATCTAATATTGCATTTGTATTTGGATAAGAGTCCAACAGCCCCTTCCCCAAAACCCCCCAAAGGGGGTATCCCACACATATTGACAATAAGTGCCATGTATCACAGACATAGGAGGCACCCCATCCGTCGATTGCCGTGGCACGACTGCAGCTCTCCTACACCTTGGGGATTGGCCCCTAGGAGCGTTGTTGTTACATATAAACACATTAGCACAAGACTCCTGTCTTTTTTTAGCAAGATCCAGGAGATACCATATTTCCTCACCAATAGATTTCCCCTAAGAAAGAAATTACTGACCTATGACAAGGGGAATCTTACCCTCTCAAGCGTGGGCCAATTATAATTCAAACAATTTCTATGCATTTCTAGGAGTTGATACCACATGTATGATCAATGCAATAGTGGATGTCTCATCGTACATAAGTAGTTATGTTTCGAAATCAACCTATGTGCTAGTATGCAAAGAGTCTTTTCATGAATTCCAACTAATACGTATATGCTTCGTTGCAAGAATCTAGCACCAAGGAGAACCTTGTGCTACTAGATCCCTTATTTCCAAATAGGCCATTTCCTAAATGCTATGCATTGAAAAAAATATCAAAATTTGTATTATTTCAGCCCTCAAACTATTGCACAAATTCATCCTCCCCCTCACCGTTTAAGTTTTCCTTCGTTGCATAGGTGTATAGAGGTTGTTTTGTCATGGTTTAATGTATAAAAAATAATAAATCACACACTGTGACAAAAAGATAGAGCAAATTGAGGCCAAACCTCATGCTTTGCCACTACCATATATCCACAGCCACTTATTATATTTTTTCGTATTTTTCTAAGGTGTATCCTATTTTTCTCTTATTTTTTCCCAATTTTCTCTATTTTTCTAATAAAAATATTGATATATTTTCAAAGCTATGACACTTGACTCTTAGAACATCAAAAATATAGATTTTATTAGCATTTTATCCCATGTGTATTGGTTTATCCCACCCGAAAATACCAAAAATCCCATTTTTCTCATAAAAATCGTGTTTTATGGGTTTCTAAAAATTATTTCCAGCATTTTGACTCTATGTTTTTTTATTTTTTCACTATGCAAGCATAGAAAAAATAGTAAATATCATATCTACCAATTTTCACTCCATAAGAACAACATTGGCTCAATTAAATATAAAAAACAAACAATTTTCCTTTGTAAAATAGAATTACCGGTTTTTTCCTTCTTTGTGGGTTTTAAAATCCAATGCAAGACTGTAGATCAGCCCTCATTCAAGGCTCATCCCATCTCCGAACAGCCAACTCTAGCCCTCCATCGAGTCGGGAGTGATTCGGTACCATACCAGACAAGCATCCTTCAACCGGTTCTCTTCTTCATTCTTCCCACATGAATTGCCTCTTGGAAGAGAGAGAGGGAGGAGAGATAAAAAATTATTTTCATCCTCCATATCCAGGCAGCCATCTCACACGTAGAGACTAATGATAGGAAGCATAGATGGGAGGAAGATCATGCATCAAATCAGTGGGGGGTTGTTCTTCAACCCCCATAGCCTCTCCATCTTGAAACCGTTGTGCAAGGAAACATTGCTCCTTCATCTCCTTCATGCCTGAAAAAATTGCCCCCCTCCCCCTCAAAATTGTTTTTAGTTAGGGACCCCCAAAGGGAGCCCCCAAAGGTCACATCCTTTGGCCCTTCCAAAGTCCATTTCTGTTTGGCCATTTTGGCCATTGGCCTCTCGGGCATCCCCTATTCCCTGTCTAGCATCGTATTTGGCCACTAAAAAACTCTAGGCACCAATCTCAAAATCCCGCATTGGCAGGCATCTCCAGAAGTCAAATCTGACATGCCGAAAAATTATAAAATTTTCCCAACCCCTTCTCGGTGGGTCTTTAAAGCACTTTTCCGCCTTACCACTTAGGATCGTAGTGATTGTAGCTGCCGCCTTATACGAAGTCTATTTTTCCCCTGAAATTCAAAAATTTTGACCATTTTTAAGCACTTCTTGGTGTAAAAAATCATCTGTCATTGGCGACCACAGGATAGTGCGACTCAGCTTGTAATGAACGGGGATCACGGGAATATGGCATGGGAACATACCAGTCACACTAACGATATATAAGGTGTAAGAGGGTATTTTGAGGCATCACAGAATTTATCAAGAAAACTCTCTTTTCACCTTCTCTAGCTTCCATGGCTTCCTCTTCTTCTTCCTCTCTCCCTCTTTCTCTCTCTTCTTCTTGCCTTTCTCTCTCCTCTCCCTCTTCTTCTACAGTCCTTCTCTCTCTCCTTCCCCTTAGTTAGGACAGTTAGGTCTCCTTCATTACAAGTGGTATCAGAGCTTTGTCCTTGATCCTTCTCTTTCCCCATAGATTTAGGGCTCTCACAGTTTCCCACAGTTAGAAAGCTTCAGTTACATCTCTTTCACAGGTACACAAGAGTACTCAAGCAGGCTGTCAGCCCTCTTGAAGGTTGTGGCAACCTTTCTTAGAGCTTTCCCAAGAACCATGGACAAATCTGGAGGCCGGCAAACAAATTTGATAGGTCGTCACTAATTTTCATGCAAGTTTTTTAGGGTTTTGGGCAAAAAGGAGGGTAGCACAGTTAGAGAAGGCCAAAACCTCAGTTACTTTTCAAGAAGACCTTCTCTCTCCTCTTTTCCCCAAGCTACCATGGAAGCTCTAGCCCAAGAAACTCAGAAATCTTGCTCCCCACCCTCTTCCTCATCAACAATGGTTTGTGTCTCAAGGCTTTCTCCTCAGCTAGAGCATCACATTGAGCAGCAGCAAGCCAGATCTAGCCTGCCTGTGGCCCTCCAAGAGCAGCCTTGAAATTTGCGGCCCAAAAAACGGGCTGCTTCCTAGCCTGCAGGATAGCCCTCCCAGCCCTCCTCTCCTTCCTGGCTTCACTCTTGGCTCTTGGCAGCCTTCTTGGGCAGCATTAGAAGCATTTTCCTTAGCCTTTGGACTCCCCTTTACACTTCAAGAGACCCTGGTCTGGTGCAGTCCATGGTAGCCATGGAACCTTGGCATCAAGCTCAAAAATCTTGAAGATTTTGGTCTCTTCTTGGTCCCCGGGAGTCCCTCTTCAACTTAGCTCAGGATTTCAGCCATCAAGAAACATGGGAAGAAGATTACAAGCAAGATATGAAGGCATGCACTTGTGGGAAGCCATGGCTATGGAGTAGGACTTCAATTTCAGCAAGAACTCTTCATGGGAAGGTCCTCAACCATCCTACCCCAAGCTTGACGTCACCCTTTCTTGACGGAGTACAACCATTTTGGAGCCATGGAGCATGCGGGATCAAGTGGAGCTCTCATGAAGGACTGAGGTGGCATTAGTGGCTACCTTCTTCTCCAAAAGACTCAAGGTAACCGATTCTTGGCTCTCATTCTCTCCATTTAAGCCTCTTGTTGAATCCCATCCACTTGTTTGAGAGAATGTATGAGTCCAAGTAGATAATAGGAGTCCTAGACCTTGAATGCATGCTGAGTATTAATCCCAGCATTTCCCTTTGATCTTATAGTACTGAAATGGATTTTACTCATGCTGAAGCTTCATTGCGATTATATTTTGCTTACCTATAACCCGTTTGGCTTGTTGTGAATTGGCTGAGCCAAGAAGTGATAAAAAAATCCATTATATAAGGGTGGGTTGACAGTGAGTCACTGCCGGTAAGCTCTCTATCCCTATTCCCCATTTCAATTCCATGCACTTCATAAAAAGCCCAAAATTTTGATTCCTGAAATGCATCTCATGCTGGTTGTTTAACTAATAAATGTCTACCATGTATATTCCGGGTGAGGAAAAGCTCGATGCCAGGCGAGGTGGCAAGACAAAAGAGGGGTGACCCCCCCTTGCCATCAAAGACCGTGAAGGGGTGCACAACCCGGTCCGGGGGGAACTTTGCTCACCTACCGGTGATCTGGAGCCCAAAGAATTATTGCAGGTGCAAGTACATTTGATGCAATAGCCCGAATCCTGATCACTTGAGCCTACAAGCCCCTACATGCATTGGTAATGTCACGAACCACTTGGTAATGTATGGTGGATGCAATACAAGAAGGGCAGGGTATGTAGTTATGGAAGTGGTCTCAGCAATGAGCTATGGATACAAAGGATGTATGGTTTTATGGGGCATTAAGAGCCACCATTGAGGCCCTGGATGTCTGGGATAAGACCCTCACCATTGGGATAAAGTATGCTCCTTGAGGGAGTCTTTGCAAGGTATTGCAGACAGCCAGTCCTACACAGTCAGCCCACAAAAGTTGATTACAGTAAAGCCTTCTTGTGTGACTAAACATGACCTCTACAGCTTGATTTTAAGAGGCATCTTCCCCTTCGATCTAAGCTAAAAACCTCCCCATTCCGCCTTATGGTTTGGGAGATACACTCAGTTTTGTGCTCAGAGGTATTATGGGACAAGTAGCAGTCCTACACAGTCAGCCTGCAAAAGTTGATTACAGTAAAGCCTTCTTTTGTGATTAAGTGTGAGCTCTATAGCTTGATTTGAAGAGGGCATCTTCCCCTTCAATCTGAGCTAAAAACCTCCCCATTCCGCCCTACAATTTGGGAGATACACTTAGTTTTGTGCCCAGAGGTATTGTGGGATAGGCAGCAGTCCTACACAGTGAGCCAAAAAAAAATGATTATAGAAAAGCCCTGATCATTTACTATCAGAGATATTTTTACATAGCCTTGTAGAGGGGATCAAGAGTTTTCATTTAAATCAGAAATTTTGGCAATCGGATTTTCCTAGCTCAAGTTATCGTCATTTATGTAACAAGGGGTTTGGTGGACTGCACTTGGGATGGCAAGCCACAAGGGTAAAGCAAAGGCCCAGGAGGAATTTTAGCATGAATTAAGGAACTTCTATGCCTCAATGAACGATCCTAGCTCAGCCCAGGAGGATCAACCGCTTGTCTCTGCTCAACCAAACCTTATGCCAACATGAGACCCATCATGCTGAACGACATCGAGAGATGGAGCAAGGCCATAGGGAGATGGAAACCCACCAAGATCACCGTCATTCCGAGATGATGGCCAAGATGGACTTACTCATAGAGCGCATGGGCTCCCTCATCCCCGCCATTGCCCCCCCTTAGATCAACCCAAGGAGTATGTCCCTCCCCCTGAGGCTAACCGCCCTACCCCCTTGGAGACCGGGCGCAGCCCACAAGGCCTTGGTGGTACCCACGGCATTCCCCATAGCACTTATGAGATGGATGAGCCCTCCACTCGACATGATGAACCCCTCCTTCCCTCCGCCATTACGAATCCTTCAAGCCCATCATTAGCACCCCAACTCCCAACGGAAGCTACTTGCACACTCAAGGGAATGGCTCCAATGCAAATCTTGGGCAGCATGGAATGCACGGAGTGCATGGGCAGCTTGCATATGGTAATGAGCAGCATGCACATGGCAATGGGCAGCATGCACATGGCAATGGGCAGCATGTATGTGGTGATGGATAGCATGGACATTTTGGAGAGCAAGGTCCTAATGGGCAATTTGGTCCTCATGTAATGCACGGGCAGCATGGCCCCCATGGGAATTTTGGACAGCAAGGCATGTATGGGTAGCATGTAGCACATGACATTCATGGGCAGCAAGGCCCAAATGAGCTGTGTGACAAGATTGTGTTTACAAAATTCAATTGGCAATCCTCATCCCCAGCTGAACTAGAGGAATGGACCTCTAAATTGGAAGCTTATTTTCTCATCTACTCCTGTACCGATGAGGCAAAGATCATTTTTTCCTCCCTTCATTTAGAAGGTTTTGCCCACACATGGTGGAGATTTTTTCAAAGAGAAAATCAACATTTTCATAATTGGGAAGATTTCAAGATGCATATGATCCAAGTTTTTGTCTCCCTGGTGGAAAAAGAACGCTTGACTAGGCAATGGTATCAGTTTGATCAGCAAAATCTCACCGTGAGGCAGTACACCAACCAATTTATGAACCTATCCATGTATGTTGAGGCAGTCAGTGATGAGGCCAAATTGCATAAATACATTTATGGGCTAGATGCGCATCTTTCAGCTGATGTAATGGCTCAAAAGCTAGCCACCCTATTTGCCGCCATAGAATTGGCCAAACGCTATGGTCGAAAATACCACCGCAATGCGAGTATGTAGCCCATTGCAAGACAGCAAAGATGCCCTATCAGGCAACCCCCATATGCTAATAATTATCACAGCAACAATGCAGGAAATGGCAGCCCCAAAATTTCTACTTACCCCACTTTTAATGCTGAAAGGAAATATGGCAGTTTTGGGACAGCACCACCCCCCAAAAGTGACCCAAAGTATGTTGAAAATAAGGCAAGGAATGGCTTTAGTCCTAATAGTCAAAAATTCATTCCTCCTAAAGTTGTCAAGGATAGAAAAGCCAAAGGCTTGTGCTTTAAATGTGGGGGTAAGTACACGACTGATCATGCATCCAAATGCCCCTTTAAGAATGCCACTGTCAAGTTTAATAGCATGTACGTGCTGGAAGATAGTGACAAGTTGGAAGAGGACATGCATGACAACTCTCCAATAATGACACTTGTTGAAAATGCTGAATATGAGGAGGATATTGATCCCGATCAGTTTTATGACTCACCGAACGGGTTCCCTTTTGATCCCGATGGCTGCCCCATTGATGACATGCTTGGGAATGACCCTTGGCACCCCTCATTCACCACTATATCATCCTGCTCGATCTCCATGGATGCATGGACTGGCTCTAGGAGCCCGAACACCCTATGGGTGCATGGTAACATTGATGGAAAGAGTGTATACATCCTCATAGATAGTGGCAACCTACACAGTTTGGTGAATAAATCAACTCTTGGCCGTTTGACATGTGTTCCCACTGAATTACAGCAACCTCTTCGGGTTCAAGTGGCCAATGGAAATGAGGAAGTGAGCTCCCATGTATGCACACAAGTGTCTCTTATGCTAGCTGAAAATTACACAGCAAATGTGGACTTTCCTTGATATGGGCCCCGTGGATGTGGTATTGGGATGTGATTGGCTTCAGCAGTTGGGAAAAATCTCTATGGACTTCTCTCAGCTGTATATGGAGTTTGTAATGCATGGGCAGCTTGTACACTTGGAGGGAATCAAAGAAAATGCAGATTTTTCAGCTTATAACAGCAAGACAACTCAAAAAAATTTTCAAGAAACGCTCCCAAATCTTTGTCTTGCATTTGCATAAGGATAATGATGACCAACACACCTTGGGGAAGCAAAATGCAGCACTAAAATCGCTTTTGGCTGAATATGAGGACCTATTTTAGCCCCCCACTACCCTTCCTCCTCAAAGATTAGTGGATCACCCGATTGACTTGGAGCCCCATGCCAAGCCCATCAATAAACCCCCATATCGACTCTCTAAATGTGAGAGAGAGGAAATAGCAAAGCAAGTCAAGGATCTCACTGAGATGGGATTCATAGAGCCTAGCTCTTCTCCTTATGCCTCCCCAGTTCTATTGGTTAAGAAAAATGACAGATCTTTTCGATTGTGCATTGACTATCGTGATCTCAATAAGATCACCGTCAAAAATAGATACCCCATCCCTCAAATTGATGACTTGCTTGATGAACTCAAGGGAGCACACTACTTCACCAAGATTAATTTGTGATCCGGTTACCACCAAATCAGAATGAGGGTGGGTGATGAAGTCAAAACAGCCTTTCGGACTGACCGTGGCTTGTACCATTTCCTTGTCATGCCATTTGGGCTCAATAATGCACCCGCCACATTTAAGAGCTTAATGAACAAGATATTGCAGCCATGGATTTTCCAGTTTGTGTTGGTATTCTTTGATGATATACTCATTTACAGGAAGTCAATGCATGAGCACCTGAAGCATGTCAAGTGAATTTTTTATGTATTGAGAGAGCACTGGCTATTTGCCAAAGAAAGCAAGTGTATCTTCATGCAAACAGAGGTTGAGTACTTAGGACACATCGTTAGTGAAAAAGGCATCCAAGCTGATCCTAAGAAAGTGCAATGTGTCCGGGAGTGGCCCACCCCCACTACCACTACCTCCTTGCGTGGTTTTCTTGGCCTCTTCTCCTTTTATCGGAGATTTATTTGCCATTATGCCACAATTGTAGCCCCGCTGAAAAAAGAGGCTTTCCTATGGGATGAATTGGCTGACCGCAGTTTTCAGCAGCTGAAAGACTTCGTCACTTCAGCCCCCATCCTCGTATGCCCCGACTTTTCAAAGGATTTTACCATCCAGTGTGATGCTAGTGGATGGGGTATTGGTGCAATCTTGATGCATGGGGTAATAGCATTTGAGAGCTGAAAATTGGATGATAAAGAGAGAGAGTTGCATGTCTATGATCAGGAGATGTTGGCAGTCATTCATGCTATCAAAAAGTGGCATCACTACTTGTATGGCAGCAGATTTAAGGTGAAAAGTGACCACCGTGTGCTCAAATATTTCTTGACTCAGCCGAACCTCACCGTTAACCCCAACATGAAGAAAGCAAAAGGAAGTGGAAAAGACACAGGGCAAAGGTGGAAAAAAGGTAGCCCGACTGAAGAAAGAAAAGGAGAAAAGGCCAAAAGCGCAAGGGCAATCTTAAAAGTCCAAGGCAAAGGCAAAAGGGGAAATGCGCATTTTAAAATAAAAAGGCGCACCCTAAAATCTTGTAAAATAGTGCCGAGCTCTCACCCATGCAATTTGTAAATGTAGACGGGCGGTGGAAAGGAAGCTAGGAAGATAGAAGGACAATGGGAAAAAAGGGCCTAGGCTATGGCCGGCCATGTAAAAAAGGAAAAAAGGGGATGACCGCCCAAAAGGGATTTAGGGTTTTGTATATAAAGTCAAAAAGTGAATGAGAAGCTCATTCTTGTGTGTGGCCAAAAGTAGCTCTCCTCTTCTTCTTCTTCTTCTTCTTCTTGCTTGCTTGAGCTTGTGCTTGAGAGAGGGAGTGTGAGAGTGTGAGGGAGTGAGTGTGTGAGGGTGAGGGACCGAGGAGGAGAAGCTCTCCATCTTCTCCTCTCTTCTTCTCTTCTCTTCTCTTCTCTTCTCTTGCTCGCGGCAATGGAGCTTGGAGTGTGGAGCTCGAGGATGGAGCTTGCTTGAAGCTTGCACTTGGATCGTGGAGCTACCGGAGTGCGCGGGAGAGGAGGTAACTCGAACGGCATCAAGGTAAGCTCACTACACCCATAGATATGGATGGCGCGTCGGCTATGTGAGAGGTAGCCATTAGTGCTCGGCTTGGAACGCTTGAAACAATAAGCGGTCCGAGGGTCTTGGCGGTTGAGTGAAAGCTCCCACATTTTGGTTCCGTTGCCGGGACCAACGGATTCAAGCCTTGAGTGCTTGCACGCTTCGAATCGAGCATTGGAGTAGGGTTTTCCCCGAACCGGTGCTTGAGGTAGATAGGTAGGAAGTGAGGGGGTTTGAAGAGGGTATTCGATCTCCTTGGCAAGTAGGTTTGTTGCTTTCTGAGATTTATGTTGTGGAATGGAGTAGTATAGGTATTTATTTTGTGATTTGGATGCATTTAGGGTAGGAAAAAATAAGAAAAAGAAGAAAAAAATAGGCAAACAGTAGGGTTTTCTGTTGCTATATAACAGGCTAAAATAAGGAAACAGGGGACCAGATTCAAGTTCTGGGTGAGACAGGGACAGGGAACTAGCTGTGAGGTTCTGTAGTGCTCGGAAAGGACCTTAAGAGGCCTAGGAGGCCAGGACAGACCTCATTTTATTGGTTTGCCTTGTGTGTGTGAGAGAGAGAGAGAGAACTTCTGGTTCACAGGACGAGAAAGCGCTGCCCCAATTACCAGGCATCGGTGATTCATGCTGCTCTAGGTGAGTCTGCTATTTTCCAACAAGTGCCCTTATCAAATTTAGAAAGTCTGTGGTGATTGTGTGCACCAGACAGTGAGGAGGGGTTAAACACGCGAAAATCGCGCCCGCCGCCGACGCACTCGGACCAACTCCCTGTGGTCCGATTCCCAGAATCGGACCACCCGAGTTCGGGAGTCGGACCGGTCCGATTCCCAAACTCGGACCAGCCCGATCGGACGTGCCACGTGGCACTCAAACCAACCCATCTGATTTTGATAATCGGACGCTCGGACCATCTGGTCCGATCAGACCACTCGGACCAGCCTGTCCGATTTCGAAACTCAGACCACTCGGACCAGTCCATAATCGGACCACCCAGAATCGGACCAACTAGAATCGGACCACCCTGTCCGATCCGATTCGCAAAATCGGACCACTTGAAAGTCGGACCACTTTTTGATCCAACTCCTAGAATCAGACACGACCAAAAATCGGACCACTGGTCCGATCGGACCAACCCAAAATCGGACGTCCAATTCTGATAATCGGACTCCTAAAAATCGGACATCTTAGAATTGGACCAAAAACTGTCAAAATCGGACAGGTATCCAGAACACAAATTCTGACGCATCTAAACCCCGAAATTGACCCCAAAGGCTACGTACAGCTAAAGACACATCACAGATCCATCACTGGGCTAAAATTTAGAGCACGTAGTTCAAAATTGGCTATAAACGGTCCTCCAAATTGCATATGGTGTCTACCGTAACGGCCCTGCAGGCCGGGGGGACTGCCCCCCCCGGACCCCCGCAGAGGGGGCTCTGCCCCCCTCCGCACCTCCCCTGAGTAGGTGGGAGAGAAAACGCGCGCTGTGAGAAGACCTCCAAATTGGACCCTAGTGAAGTAATGGCTCTACACGAGCAGGGATTCTCACTTGCAAAAGAGCAGCCAAAAGCCCATACCTGAACAGAGACAAACAGAGACCCTAGAACCTCAACGGACCAATCTAGCCATCAAGGGCAAAAAGGCCACACCACGAGAACACAAAGACATTGTGTTGAAACCGTGTCTAGTCAGAGCAAAATGCAACTTCAGCAAGCTACAAATGTGAAGATGACTAAACATGACACTCTTGACGAGAGATGTACCTTGAATAGCACTGCACTAACGACCCAAGACATCGGTGGAGAATCCACATCTGGTTGTGCAGTTGAGAACTCAAGGGCATCGGTCAAAAGGCTTAAATTTACAAGCCAAGACTCGGAAGATGAAGACATAGTACCACCTGCTTATCTTAGGGTCAAACTCACCGCGAAAAGAGAGCATACTATCGATGCTCTGATTGATGAAGGAGCAGATTTTAACATCTTGACCTATGAATCATGGACCCTACTAGGCCAACCAGAGCTCACACCGACTAGCGCAACTCTTAGCCCTTATAGGGGACACCCACAAGCACTCATAGGGAAGTGCAAAATCCTTGCGACAATTGAAACGGAAAGCTTGCCTATCCTATTTCATGTTCCTCCAAAAAGTGCTAGCTGCAGGAAAGAAACCCTCCTAGGAAGACCCTTCAAAAGGGCGACCAAATGTGAGGCTGACTATGTAGCACAGAGGATACACCTGACACTACTCGGTGTGAGGATAGTCACCACCTTTAGCAAGGGTGACCTCATCGAACCTCAAGGGAAAGGCAAGGAAGGCGATGACATAACAGTTAAGCCTGCAAACGAGGGCAAGGACTTGTTGGAAGAGTTGATACAAGCACAAGTCGAACAACAAGAACCAGTGAGTGAGGCCATGCCAGAAACAAGAAGGTCAAGAGACAAGGCCAAGGACAGGGTTTGGACTCACAAATATCATAGAAGACCACGAAAGAAGCCCAAGCCTTATAGGCGACGGCATCGATGGAGAGCTAGCACAATGCCACGATGGATATCCAAAGCGTTGCTTCGTGCTCAAGGGTATTATGTAGGCAACCAATGGATTTGGGTGCCAAAGTCCCCTGCTAAACCGCCTCTATCAGCTGAAGGCCAGAGTGCATCAAAAGCATGGCACAGGAGGAAACCTAAGAGAAACTCTAGGTCTCAAGGCAAGAAACTAGACATGATTGTTCGAAGGAAAGAGCCCCAGCCTAGCATGCCAAATAGACAGATGTCATACGTAGCCATTGAGCAGGCACAAAAATCATTGGTGCCCAAGGAGCCTTTGATTTCCCAAGGGGAGAATAAGCATCATAGGCACAACATTGCTCAAGGCAAGGCTGGTGCTCAACAAAGCAAATGGCACAATCGTCTAATAGCCTCGAGCAAATCATTCAGTGAGTGCCAAGTCCACCTAAGAGTCCTAGATCTCCTATGTCCTCTTTTTTCAAACGGACACAGAAAGCACAACAGCAGTTGTTAAGGGCAACTGCTCAATTCCAATCTCTATCTCCATCTAAGCTTCCAATCATCAAAGAGGTGGGACATGATGCCATCTGTAGCTCTCAACCCAAGGATATGCCTGATCCACCTAATGTGACTAGATCAGCTCATGTTTGATCTACACAAATGAGTGCTCAAAGGCCAACGAAAGACACAACCACTTCTGATCGCCCTAGGGACTTGACACCACAATCCACCAAGGGTAGCCAGCCCACTGAACTAGTTGCTACTACTTCCAATCCGGGATCATAGCAGTCACAGCCCTTGGCCGTGACAATGCCCCTTGTGGAACGTGTCCTTAGTAGTTTACCTGTGGAGGAGGTGTCGCAACCAAATCCCTCAACAACTCCAGCACTTTCAAAGTGCCTAAAGCCTAGGACAGGGGAGTTAAACGCAAGGGAGTTGGTTGAAAAGCTAGACTCTCCAAAAAGGGCGGCAGCTGTGCCCTCACAATCGGGCAAGGCTATTCAGCAAACCACGGCTATGTCCCATAAGGACACACTAGAGAAGGGAAATGCTGAGGCCCGACCAAGCACATTAACGGTTGATATAGCCCAGGGTCGTGAGTCGTTGAGAGAGGCACCTTCATTGACCAAGAAAAAGAGGAGAAAGCAGAGAAAACAGCAACAAATGCAGGTGGTTGTGGAACCAAAGAACATTGAGACAAAGGGCGTTAGAGAGCTGATGAATAAAGCATTGAGTCCATCCACCAATGAACCCATTGATGCCTCTCCTAATAGCGGTGAACCCTCAGACACATCCGTGTGCTCTGAAAAACCAAAGCAACCGTTGCCATCAACAGTTGCTTCCAACACTCTATCCACTAACAATAGAACTCGCATTGACCAATCAAGAGTGGATACAATGCTGTCACAACAGGGTGACAAATCTATACCAGTCACGTCCGAGGAGAACCATGACAAAATAGTAGTAAAACCTCAGGAGAACCGTGAAAACCCCAAGAGCATAAAAAATCCTAGCGTTGACCAATCTTGCTCATCTAGACCTGAGCCCCCAGCCATGCTAAAGCCTAAGGAAACTCTTAGGACTTTGCATGAGATAGCAATCGAGCAAGCCTTTGTTGAACATAGAAGTGTCGCAGAATGCTTAACTGAGTTGGAGGCTGAGCTCAAAGTGGTCGCGCGTGTCTATGTCCTTGCGGACATCGACACGATCCCCAAGGAGCAGCTTGGAGATTACTTGGCCTTTTCTCTATCATGGGAAGAACAAGAACATCTTAACGGGCACTACGACAGGCTCCTGCATGAACAGATGCGACTCATCCCTGACGAGGAGGTTGACGAACTGCGCTTAACCGTCACGTTCAATGAAGTGCTCTGCCAACCGAATCTCGTAGACATAGAGCTACTAAAGCGACTGTTAGCAGGCCAGAGTCAATTTGAGCAGTGTTGGTGCGAAAGCCGCGTTGTAATGGCCAAACTAGGCGCTCAGATCATGACGGTCTCAGAAGAGCGATTGGCCAAATGGCGGTCTCAAAGAGACCCAACCTACGTGGCACCAACTTCCCTTCGGGTGCTCACTGACATTCGGGGTACGGACTTAGCTGGTACTAGGCTTCAGGGCCCTTTGATTGATAAGGTTCTCACTGAGGAGGAGTTACATGTTGCCAGTAGACTCGGCCAAGGTTCCATGCTACTCGACGTGGCAAAATATCTATCAGTATTAAGTCAGCTGCCACGAATACTAGATGCGTGTGCCACGCTCCGGTACAACCCCGAGTTCTAAACTTGGTTCTTATCCTCGTGAAGTGACATGGATTCATAGATATGTATATAAATAAACACCGATTTTTGTGTCACCATGTATAAACAATATCAACACACACAAGCAATGATAGTCAAGCGCAGGGAGAAGAGTTGGGTTTGACAGGCTAAGCTCCTTAGGTCCTCCTCTCATCACACTTTTAAAAGTCGTGTGACCAGTGCCACCTCCAAGTGAAGGGCATGCAACCCATATTGCCGCCATAGGAGGCCTTGACCAACAACTCTGATGGTGTAGACAGGGTGTAGTCCCTTCCTATACACCTTCTTCCCTTTTTGGTCTATCCTCCCGAGGATGTACCCTGTCCCACTCCACAACAACCAGTCTACACGACTTAGCATAAACTAATATCCGCTAATGACTGGAGACAATGTGAGCATCAGCATGGGGAACATTCCCCTACAACAAACACCGCATGCCTCACCCCTCCCCTTCTTGTCATATGCGCTTCATAAACCACATTAAAATCCCTTCCATACAAACAATTGTATCCTGTATCAAGGCCTAAACCCTTGGATTGTGTCTTGCAGGTTTTCTTTTGCAGCGGAACGCATGGAAAATCATGGGGATCTAGCATGCAAAGACGCTCTGCACACAAGGCGGGAGCATGTGGCATGCGCCCTTCCACCGGAGCGCTATGGGCCCACCATCAAGAGGTATGCCAAGAAGCGAGGCCCTAAGCGACATTGCCCAAGGCGAAGGCCGAAGAATCCTCGAGTCAAGAAAGTCGAGACTCGAAACCCGCAACAGGCCGCAGCACTAGTGGTACGCACTCCCAGCTCTCGCTCGGGCCCCAGACGCTCAAAGGCAGAAAGGGCAGCTCAGGAAAGAGAAGAATTTAATGAATTATTTAAGGATATTCTAGAGACGGTAGCGGGCCGGGATTACACCATTCATGTCCCGGCCGACATGTTCCCTGCTCACCCCCACGGGAGTCCCACACCAGTAGAGCCCCAATCACCCAGCCACGCAGACTCGCCCCGCCTCATACAAATCAAGTAGCCCATAATGCGTAAGGGGCTTATCAAATGATAACTGGCCAGGACTTTTGGTTTTTAAATGGTTAAGTGTTCCTGACTTGTTAAGTGTTGACATGTTCCTAACTTGTATGAACTTATCATATCTGCGTTTAATATATGCTACGCCTTTAGCAAAAGAAAAAGCTAATCAAGCGCAGGTGATAAATGTCTAGTCAACACCATAGAATTCAAACAAGTGATATCTCCTTGCATTGCACTGGTTTATTATAGTTGTGGCATACACAATTCATATGCTCTCATGAAGCGACAAGTGGATGCAGGATAATACAGGCCCATGTGCGAAACTGGTCAATGCCCAAATCACCGCAACACCCACAACCCCACAATGAGCCGCGGCAAAGCCACGCTGCCGAAAGCACCCTTGCCAACTACCCACATTGCATGGCCCACAAAACATTCCTGGGCCACTCCCCCTTCCTAGGTCAAGCTCTATAGTTGACTCACGGCAGTCGTTACCTCAACTGTACCCACATCGCATGTGCCGCAAAGAGGGTTGCAATATCTCAAGTGGATCTCCCCCTTTTCGCCAACTACTTCTCTAACAACGAGGCTAGGGCACCATCATCATTGTACTATTCATTTTCTGTGTCTTCGAAGCTTGACATTTTCCAACTCATTGAAAGGATGGTAGCCTCAACAGATTGTAATGGTTGTACTCAGGCAAAAAAAAAAAAAAAAAGAAGAAGAAGAAAAGAAAATAAAAGAAAAGAAAAAAAGAAATGAATGGAAAAATAAGAAGCACCCACGATCACAGCACAGCACCTAGGGGTCCTCAAATTAGGTACGTCTGGTGACCTTGGTCGACCCGCTTCGTCCCTAGTCCCCTAGCCCCTTACACTCACCCACAATTGTTCAGGGCACATCAAGGGCAAGACATACCTGGGGAGCTTGTCTCGCCTAGGGTTAGACCTGTCACCCTGACCCACTTGCACAATTTTCTTTTGCACTCTGCCTTAGTACCATTGCAATCAGTGTGATCAGCACCGCATGATTGGCTATGAAACGTACACCGTACTCATCAAGCAAGTCCAATAGTTCCAGCTACTGAAAGTGCGGTGTCCTTGTATTCCATTATGCTACATCGTGCAGTCACAATGCAAAGGATGTCTTATATACCTTCACGCGTACTCCTTCTCAACATGGACAACTTTGCCTCATCCACGCATTGTTATGCGAAACTAGCCCGCAGTCTTCTAACTATGTAATATCTAAGTATGCACGAGCACTCACATAATATTTGCACCGAAGTATATCCACAGTTTGGGTCCTCAAGTGTAGGACAATACTCTCAGCTTGCTTAGAGTTTGACCTGTCTCCCAAACTAATCAAACAAGTCTTGTGCACGATAAGAAGACTAGCACTACCCCTTAGGGAGAGACCACACGAGAGGTTTTCAAATTGCAGGTGTTGAAGACTCCACAGAACGTGTCATTCGATCTTCATCAACACCAAATTCTGAATGCTTATCCCTTACCATCCGACAAGCCCACAAAGAATCGACATGTGCAGAATCCTTGTGCTGACCATCAATGCAATCCCCAACACACCATAGCCCTACCACCAACTCCAACAACCTTCCACCAGCCACCTGGGCGACCAACAGGCCCCCAGGACCTTCTAACACCACCACCAACACTCCTCCACGGAAACCACAGGCGTCCTTGTCACCCACGTCTTCGGTGCATGCTACAGCCTGCTACCTACGACGGTGAGTGCCATGGGACTGGCACTCGTCTAGGAGGGGGCTAATGTTAACCCCAACACGAAGAAAGCAAAAGGAAGTGGAAAAGACGCAGGGCAAAGGCGGAAAAAAGGTAGCCCGACTGAAGAAAGAAAAGGAGAAAAGGCCAAAAGCGCAAGGGCAACCTTAAAAGTCCAAGGCAAAGGCAAAAGGGGAAATGCGCATTTTAAAATAAAAAGGCGCACCCTAAAATCTTGTAAAATAGTACCGAGCTCTCACCCGTGCAATTTGTAAATGTAGACGGGCGGTGGAAAGGAAGCTAGGAAGATAGAAGGACAATGGGAAAAAAGGGCCTAGGCTATGGCCGGCCATGTAAAAAAGGAAAAAAGGGGATGACCGCCCAAAAGGGATTTAGGGTTTTGTATATAAAGTCGAAAAGTGAATGAGAAGCTCATTCTTGTGTGTGGCCAAAAGTAGCTCTCCTCTTCTTCTTCTTCTTCTTCTTCTTGCTTGCTTGAGCTTGTACTTGAGAGAGGGAGTGTGAGAGTGTGAGGGAGTGAGTGTGTGAGGGTGAGGGACCGAGGAGGAGAAGCTCTCCATCTTCTCCTCTCTTCTTCTCTTCTCTTCTCTTGTCTTGCTCGCGGCAATGGAGCTTGGAGTGTGGAGCTTGAGGATGGAGCTTGCTTGAAGCTTGCACTTGGATCATGGAGCTACCGGAGTGCGCGGGAGAGGAGGTAACTCGAATGGCATCAAGGTAAGCTCACTACACCCGTAGATATGGATGGCGCATCGGCTATGTGAGAGGTAGCCATTAGTGCTCGGCTTGGAATGCTTGAAACAATAAGCGGTCCGAGGGTCTTGGCGGTTGAGTGAAAGCTCCCACACTCACTCCCAAATAACGTAGATGGGTGGTGACCCTAAAAAACTATGACTTTGAGATTACCCACACCCGTGGCAAGGACAATGTAGTGGTTGATGCACTCTCTCGCATGTGGGCATGCAAGGTTTCATCCATCACTGAACTCCACCATGATTGGATTGAAGAGCTCCAAGAGGCATACTTGCCTGATGCTGAATTCAACCCTCTTTTCCAAAAATTACGGCAAGGTGTCATGGATGACAATTCCCAATATTAGCTCTACAATGGCCTCATTTGGATCCATGGCCATATTGTGATTCCACATGCCTCTCCTTCACCCAAAGGATCCTTGAAGAGATGCATTCTTCACCGATTGCTGGCCAAATAGGGGCCTTCAAAACATATGACCAAGTTTCAAAAAGCTTCCATTGGAAAGGCCTATGGCGGGATGTTAAAGACTTTATGTCTAGATGTGTGCCTCGCCAACAAAATAAAGATAGCTCTCTTAAACCGGGCGGCTTGTTGCAGCCTTTACCTATTCCTGAAGGAAAATGGATCCACATTACCATGGATTTCATCATTGGTTTACCTACAATTAAGAAGGGTTGGGATAGCATATACGTGGTAGTTGACCGACTCACTAAAGCAGCCCATTTTATCCCTACAAAATCCCAGTTCACAGCATCCCAAGTTGCCACTCAATTTATGGAGCATGTTTTTAAGTTGCATGGCTTGCCCCAAGTCATAGTACATGACCGGGACACCAAATTTATGAGTCAGTTTTGGCATACCATTTTTAGCTCAATGGGGACCAAATTGGCTCCGTCCACAACCTATCATCCCCAAACGGATGGGCAGACCGAGAGAGTCAATAAGTGGCTTGAAACTTATTTGCGACATTTTTGTCATGATGTGCAGAATTCTTGGGACGTATGGCTGCACTTGGCTGAATTTTCTTACAACAACTCTACTCATTCAAGCATTGGAGTCTCTCCCTTCGAAGCATTGTATGGTTATCGGGTGCCCCTTCCTACCGTGATCTTCAATGAAAAGCTCAACCCCCTAGGAAAAGAAGAGTTGGACCGCATGCAAGCTCTACTTCAACAATGCAAGGTAAACCTCAAAAGGGCTCAAGAGCACATGAAGCTCCATGCTGATGCAAAAAGAAGACCCCTTGAATTTCAAGAGGGTGAAATGGTACTCCTCAAGGTCCCCAAGTCCCGTTATGCCACGCTAAAGGATGGTTTTTGCAACAAGTTGGCACACCGTTACTATGGGCCCTACAAGATCATTAAGAAGGTCGGGGACTTGGCTTACCGTCTTCAACTCCCTTCCACCACTAAGATCCATGATGTCTTCCATGTGAGCCAATTGAAACCTTTCATTGGCACTCCCAAAGATCATGTAGAGGAGCTACCACCCATAGATGAGGAGGGCCTTATTTAGTACATTCCTGAAGCGGTCATTGGGAAACGTGAAAAGCAACTCCGCACCCGTTCCATACATGAATACCTAATCAAATGGCAAGGCCTACCAATATAGGAAGCCTCTTGGTTCCCAGCATCTATATTGGATGAATTTCCACACCTCAAGGAGGCTGTGTTGGTGGCTGGCACTTAACCATGACCCCTGTTTTGGGCTGTAGTCTGCATCTGGACAACCACTTGTTTTGTACCAGATTTGGTCCTGGTCCATTTGCAGCCCTATCCTTCATACATAGGCTGAAAGTACACCTCGAGGGCTCCGTGCCGACACCTTACTTGCCCCGATCAGAGCTCCCTAGTGGAAGTTATGACTGTTTTTCTCCAGCCATACCATCTAGGACTACACACTAGTAATTCCTGGACAGCCCATTATTTTTTACCAGTTTTGGTCCTAACCTGATTGCAGCCCCGCTCCACCCACATGGGCTGAAAGTACATCTCATGGGCTCCGTAACGACACCTCAACTGTCCCATTCGGAGTTTCCCACACAAAGTTATGGCTGATTTCCTACATTACACCCTTACAGTCCATGACTACATCCCTTGTTTTTTAGGACAAAAACTTTATGAGATGGGATGGTTTGTAATGAACGGGAATCACGGGAATATGGCATGGGAACATACTAGTCACACTAACAGTATATAAAGTGTAAGAGGATATTTTGAGGCATAACAGAATTTATCAAGAAAACTCTCTTTTGACCTTCTCCAGCTTCCATGGCTTCCTCTTCTTCTTCCTCTCTCCCTCTTTCTCTCTCTTCTTCTTGCCTTTCTCTCTCCTCTCCCTCTTCTTCTACAGTCCTTCTCTCTCTCCTTCCCCTTAGTTAGGACAGTTAGGTATCCTTCATTACACAGCCCGTCGAATCCCACGCATAGATCTGTACAAGAACAACCAAAGGAAGTATCAAGCTGATACAAAATAGATATGCATCAAAACACATCACAGCTCTCATCCTACCCCCTGACAAAACCAAGGCATGAAATCCACAAGGAGTAGGCCTAGCACAATCTGACAGAAAGCCCAAAGCTAGTCACTAATTGACTGCACCAATAGAGCTAAGCTAAAAAGAACTATAAAAGAGGGCATCCTAAGTGGTGGTCTGAACTACCTACCTAAGGACAACTCAACTAGGAGCTCCTACTAGGCGAGGACTCCTACAGCCTGATCAACAAATATTATCTTTCAGCGCATTGGTCCTTTAGCCTCTTATTTTCTATACTCAGTTACGTAAAAAGGAGGGAGCTGAGCGTGGTGACCCAATGAGAACAAGGCATTGGCCTCAGGTCCTATCTTGATACCCAAGAACCTACCAAGCCCTCATGAGGCAACACTTAATCCTATTCTAACGCTCACTTTTATTTTTGCTCCAAACTTCTATTATTCTTATTTTTCCAGCTAGATGCCACCGCTAGGAAGACGAGGCATTGGCCCCAGGTCTAACTTGTCCCCAGGAACCTACCAGGCCTTCGCAAGATGATGTTTAACTGCTCAAGGATTTTTCTTTCTTTCCTTTTCTATATATTTTTTAAATAGGGGTTAGACCCCTTTTTACACACCTCCGTATATTTATTTTTTCTCTCACATATTTAGGGTTTTGCTTCTTTATATCATCATTTTAGAGGCTTCTCTAGCTACCTCACACTAACAGGACCTCCTAGAACAGCCGCCTAGCAGATTAGTAGAATAGGGTCACTAGAACTCCCTTCGAAAATAGGCCTTTCAATGCCTAACAATGCCTTTACTGGAGGCAACAACTACTCAAACCTTCTACAGACATACATAACCTAAACTTGGGACTACATGCCTTGATTGTCGGTCCCCAACAAACAAAACAAAAGTACCCCCCCTTACACATGTATTGTTATTTGCTTAAAGGAAAAAACTCTGAAAAGGGGATGAAACCACCTGGAATGGCCACAAGAAGATCCTCCGTAGCAAAGGCTCCCTCCAGTGACTTCATCCACTTGTATGATGCAATCACTAAAACAACAAACCATTAAATGTACCTGCACAACCCTATTGGTCGAAAGAAATAATACATTTTTACTGCAAACTAACTAGCCCTCTTGGCCTAAAGAAATTAAACATTAAAACCGTATGACAACTGGCCCTCTTGGCCTAAAGAAATCAAACAAACTAGCTCATATAGATCCCTCCTTGGAAGAAGGCAGATATACAAAAATACGCTCTATTCCAAGGGAAAAAATAGGGCTCGCAATCCTAAACTAAATGCATCAAGTTGTGACCCATACCTCCTTCATATATAGCAAGAGGCATATGCATAACATGTCATCTAACAAACCTATGGGTCCAGGATAATAGTGGTAGATGGGTCTTGGCTACTCTTCGCATTACCCATATCAACCATTGCTTGCCATATAACACGTGGTCTGATAACATTCCCCACAAATAACTAGGTCCTGTCTCATTATCAAGAGCAACATCGGGACTACGACCACAATTGAAGAAGATGTCCTCTTCATAACAAAAATTGGCTAGTGAATTTGCAAACTAATTCCAAGAATGTAGAATCAATTGAAGAGATACGCTCTCAAATTCATCAAGTAGGGTTATAGCAGCTCGATGATACATATGAAGGATAGGATTCTAGATTGTATAGGTCTTATTGAGTTGATTTAAGATCAGTTAGGAATCCCCTTTTAATAACAACTACCAAATACCACCTTTCTTAGTAATATTTAGTCCCATAATCAAGGCTTTATACTCCCCCATGTTGTTAGTGAATCCTACCCTGAAATAAGTAGCTAGTTTCATTTTAACTCTACGTCAGGGATCTCGCATAACTACTCCAACACTCCCTTTTTTATTAGGGACCCTGGACGCTCCATCAAAGTATAATGTGTACGTCCAAAATGGGTTTACACAGCCAACCATTCAGACCTTCCCTATTCGTAATTATGATAGTCAAAATTCAACATATTGAGAGGATGAACTGACGGCTCTATCCCACCTTCATCATTAAAGACTATAGGAATGCTCGTCAAAATCTGCAAACAGTGATGAAAGAAGACCTTAATCTCCCAAACTAATGTCCCATCATCTTGCTTAGTCACTTTATAGCCTTTACTCCACCATATGAGCTTTCCTTGATGATATCGCTGCTCTAAATATGGGTGCTCCAAATAAGGGATCAGTCGACCCATCAACCTGTATCATTGTTTCCTTGCAGATGTCTGATCAATTGCACATAGACCTGCAAGGCACTTATGTCATTAGCACAATCAAAAATAGTAAGGTTTAATCTTATTAAGATTAACCTTATTCTTAAACTCCACACCCTCAAGATCTGCCAATAATGCTGTGGATTTATTCTTCTCGATTGTGACAATCCTATAAGGACTGTTCCATTTGGGCCCCAGCTTTCTTGAAAATAATTCTCTACATGCATCATAGTACAACACTAGCTGTCCTTTCTTAAAAATGTATTTCTTTGCTTTTAGGTCATTGAGCTGCTTCATCATATGCTTGGTCACCTCCTTATGTAGCTAGCTCTGCAATTTAATCTCATCCAAGTGTGCCAGAGTCGTAAAGCGCTCTAAGTGGGCATCCCCATCACCCAAAGAATGATTGATCGCGAATCTTATCCTCGCAACTCGATCTCTAGAGGTAGGACACACTCCTCTCCATATACTAGCTTGAATGGGGTGTGACCAGTAGCTCATTTGAACGTTGTCGTGATGTTATGAGGACACAGTGTAAAAAAGTATGGAATGCATCATCATCCGACTTTTTTATTGATCTAGAGAGTCAATGTGATCTGAGCCATTAGTACTCGTGTGAGTTGCATGGATTATCTGAAAATACTAGATTTTTGGATAATTTTAGCCTATTTTTTATATTATTTATTTTAAAAATCCAAAACAAATCCAAAAAATCTTCTAGATTATGATGGCATGCAAAAAGCTAGTTGCTTTTTCAGCCAGTTAGGAGATTTTTCATAAAAAAGACTGATTGACAAAATCATGTGCGTCGCGATCACTGTAAACAAGGCTAAAAACTGCAGATTGAACTGAAAGAAGGAGTGATCTAGGAGATCCATGACCATGTGTCCTGGTGTTTTACCCCCCTTTCGGAGCCAACGAAGCCATCAGATTTGGGTTCCAGAGAATAGAGAAAGAGTTGATTTTTTGGTCTACAAAGGAGCTCCAGGAGAACTAATGCCTGGAGATTGCTTCTGAGTAGTGCAAAGATTCCAAGTTCTTTCAATACATATTGATTCGATTCATTGTGATTTGTTTTTTTCGTGTTTACCACTTGGGTATTCTCTATCTTCTCTTCCATCTCCTATCTCTACTTCCTTCTACTTCTAATCTTGGGTGGATTCGACCTTTCGACAAAAACCCCTCGGACATTGGTGAACCCAACGTGAAAGGTCGTCACAGAAGAAGGAAAGACAAGATGGGAGAATATTTGAATACATTCTCTAGTGATGTTTGCAACAATTGGTGCAAATTATGAAAATGCTTATGCAGGTACAACAACAATAATAGGTGATGCAAGCTTCAGCTCAAATAGAAAGTGTTGTGATGAATGCTTTGCAAGCAGTTGAGTGTGAGGTGAAGTTATTCAATGGTAGGAATGTATCTGCATATGTACATACTTATGCTCAGAAGATGGAATTCTTTGGAGTGGCTCAATTTGCATGGAGCCGGCATTTTGTACGTGTTACTGTTCATGAACTGAAAGCACAAATTACTGAATTACACTTGCAGGATGCAGACTGGGTAGCCTTCAAGAAGACACTCAGGGAAGAATTTTACATTGAGGACACCAGTTTGATTACACACAAGACTTTTCAAGAGTGGGTTTTACAACCCCATAAGGGTCTTGTGGCTACGGAATTCTTAAGAGAATTTGAAAGTCGATTTGAGCAATTGGATCTTGCAGAACAGCAAGCTCTTGCAAGTCAAAAAATTGAATTGTTTCTACAAGCAGTTGATCCTAAGCTTCAAGAGAAGCTTGATGATTTGTTGGAGGATCAAACTACAGAGGCAGGTTTGAAAATAGAGTGGAGACATGGCAAGGAAGCTGTTACTGCACTTGTGAAGAAGCATAGAAGAAGAGAAAGATTGCATGTCTCTAGCTTGCCCACTGTTACGGGCAAGACAATTGATGTATCTAATAAGCCACCTACTTTTGTGGCTAACCCTATGGCTGTACCTACTATTGTTCCCTCTATTAGGGAAGATGTGTTAGATGAATTGGTCAAAGGCATGCGGGATCTTCAATTGAAGGTTGCAAAATTGGACAAAAAAGGACAAGAGGAAAGAGGATAGGTAGCAGCCCCTAAGCCTGGAAAAAGATGTATGTGGTGTGACAGTTTGTAGCATGAGAGAAAGGATTGTGCTGCCTATTAGGAGGCCTTGGCACGACAACTTATCTTTTGGAAAGATGGCAAGATCCATGTACAAGAAACGAGATTGCCTGTTGCTTTGAATTTTGGAAAGGGAGGCATGCAGAAGTTGTTCGAAGACTTGGCTTTCCAAAATGCTTATGCGGCAGTACATGCTTCTACTTTTGTTCTATAGTTGGATAGAATGCATGGCCAAGTGATGGTCGGTCCAAAGGCTAATATATGGACACATGCTTTACATGCAGCTAAAAAGAGAAAGATCACTGATAGTGAAATGTCTCATGGAGGGCAAGACATTCGTGGCATAACTGGTTGGGAATCACTGGTAGATGCATATTTAGTGTATGCATATTTAGCAAAGGTACAAAACACGGATGTAATTGTGGAAGAAAAAAGAAAAAGAGATGAAGGTATTGTAGGGACATCTAAGAGAATGACAAGAAGAAGTATGGATCAGCGTAAAGCTGCAAATCAGCCACCTTCTGAGCATGTTATGGAAGAGGTCAGTCAGGAGCAAAAATAGGATAACAAACAAGAGGGAAAAAAGAAGGCCAAGTAGCCAGGATATAAGTTCCAATCTAACATTGAGACATCCACAGATCTTAAGAAGGTTCTTGAAGAACGGATCTTAAACAGTCGGGTGGATTTTACCTTGGGAGAGGTGCTTGGCATTGCCAAGTGAGAATTTCATGATGAGATCACTGACATAATTAAAAGGAAGTGTCACTTTCTTGGTGATACCACTAGTGCATTGTTGCAATTTCAAGAGGAAACTGGTTTGTTGGGTATTCGGGCTGAATATGAGCATGAAGTAAGTACAGGATTGTCTATGCAGGATGCTACTAATCAATGGACAGCATGTGGAAAAGAGAAGAAAGTGGTTGAAAATGCATTGTCTTGTAGCAATATGCATGGTGCAGTAAGGCAAATGCAGCAATATGGAGAAGAGACTCTAGGATTTATTCCTCAAAGTCACTACATGAGAAATCATTGGGCCAGAGCTACCACTGAAACGATAGTGAAAATAGGGGAACGTGAAACTCCTTGTGTTGCTTTACTTAACCATGGGTCTGAGATAAATGTCATTGAATGGGGATTGTATGAAAATGGTGCATGACCTGTGGACACTGATCATGGTTGGCATATGAGGGCTGCAAATAATTCTTCAGGGAAGCTCTATGATGCATATCCTAATGTAAAAGTGACAATTGGTGATGTACAGGAAGAGCAACACTTCTTTGTGCAAGATAATTCCTCATATGCAGTGATTTTGGGATAGCCCTATATTACAAGTGTGCGTATGGAAACAAAGGTGCTTGATGATGGTTCTGCTTATGCAAGAGTCAGAAGCAAGGATGGGAGAAAAGCAATCCAATTTCTTACTTTTTGTGTTAATCATCCTAGAAATTGGGATACGCTTCGAGAGTCTCCTTTGGTTCCAAATGCAAGGGAATTCAAAGACCTGGATTTTCATTAAGCACTGCTGTAATGAGGGGCTACAGTAGTGCTGTTCAGAGGGTGTACTTGCCTCTTGATGAAATAAAGCATGTATTTACTATTGGTAATTCTCAGTTTCCAACAAACAGTTCATGTTGGTTTAAGCCTATGGAAGCTATGTGTAGGGCTGAACACATATCTATGAAATGGGCTACTAAGAAACTAAGAACATTAGGGTTGCTAGATGAAAATGATGGCATTTCAGGCATCTTTTATGGGCTGAATATTAATGACACTATGGCTGAAATTTCAGCACTACACATGCAGAAAATGAGGTTGAAAAGAGAGTGTTGTCAGTATGTTCTTTGGATATGTATGATGTTATATCATTATTTGCTCAGCAGGAAGGATTACAATGGCCTGAAGCACATGTGGAGACAAAGTATAAGACACTGAACAAAAAGGTGAAACCAATTGCTTTGCTACTTCCACCAGAGAGTGAGGGTATTCATGAAAAAGTTTTAAGGTAGCCAAGCTTACGGGATCCTAAAGATATAGGTCATCAGTTTACATATGAAACATTACGGGAATTGTAAGTTGGTGTAGAAGGGTTTCTTCTGCCTCTTGAGAGAGATTTTTTAATGAGAATGTTGGCTAAACATGGGAAGGAATTTGCATTTCAGCCAAGTGAAAGAGGTTGTGTGGATCCAAATGTTGTCTCTCTTATGTTCATATTTACTGTGCCACATGTACCATGGAACTTGAGGCCTATTCCAGTGCCTAAAGCTTACTTGCCAAAGCTGATGGATTTGCTAAATGAAAAGATTCGCATGAAGATCTTGGAGCCTTCTTCAACCCCATACTCAAATCGTTGGTTTACTATTCCCAAAAAGAATGGGGCTTTGAGACTTATTCAAGAATGCAACCGGTCAATAAAGTGACCATAAGAAATGTGGGTGCAGGTCCTGTGGTTGATGAATTTGCAGAGGCTTTTGCAGGCAGAGCAATCTATTCTTTGGGTGATCTTTACTCGGAGTATGATCAGTTTCACCTTGCAATTGAAAGCAGGGATATTACAACCATGAAGACTCCCTTGGGGTTAGTATGGATGTGTACTCTCCCGCAGGGTGCAACAAATTCAGTGGTACACATGACAAATGCTATGAATAGGGTACTGAGGGATTTTATACCACGATTGACAATGCCCTTCTTGGATGATTTTCCAATCAAAGGGTGTACAATGGATGAAAAGAATGAAGAGATGGATGCTCATGGATGCAGACAGTTTGTTGCAGACCATATTGTGGATTGTGAGAGGATTTTGACATGTCTAGAAGAGGTGCATTTAACTCTTTATGGACAAAAGTCTATCTTTGGAGTTGAAGAGGTTTTGATTGTTGGGCATATGTGTGGGCCTTATGGGCGAAGGCCATCACCAACAAAATAGATGGGATTGATAGAATGCAAGATGTATGCACGAATGTATCATAGATGCATAGATTCTTGGGTGCATGTGTGTTAACCGTTAGAGGAACAAGGTGAAAAATCTGAAAAAGCTAAAGCAGAAGACAAAGGCCAAGGCAAAAGTGAAACGGAAGACGAAGGTGCGCCAAGAAAAATATGGAAGCACAAGAAATTCAGAAAAGTCCCAAATAAAGGAAAAGGGCGCACTATAAGAAAAAGCACGAATCAATACTTTTGTAAAAGAGGGCAAGTGCATCATGGTTTAATTTAAAGAGTGCCGGGATCTCACCCGTGCAATTTGTAAATATAGATGGGTGGTGGAAAGGAAGCTACGAAGATAGAAGGACAATGGGAAAAAGGGCCTAGCTACGGCCGGCCATGTAAAAAAGGGAAAAGGGGATTACCGCCCAAAAGGAATTTAGGGTTTTGTATATAAATTTGAAAAGTGAATGAGAAGCTCATTCTTGTGTGTGGCAAAAAGTGGCTCCCCTCTTCTTCTTCTTCTTGTTGTTCTTGCTTGCTTGAGCTTGTGCTTGAGAGAGAGAGTGTGAGAGTGTGAGGGAGTGAGTGTGTGAGGGTGAGGGACAGAGGAGGAGAAGATCTTCATCTTCTCCTCTCTTCTTCTCTTCTCTTCTCTTCTCTTCTCTTCTCTTCTCTTCTCTTCTCTTCTCTTCTCTTGCTCGCGGTGATGGAGCTTGGAGCGTTGTCGAACTGCTGCGCATCCGAGATGTGGAATCCACCAAAAAGGTTATGCTGAACATGGATCATTTGTCAAGGCACTTGCTTCTTATCATCATATGTAATTAGAGGATGTCTGTCCAGATGTTGTCAGTCATTGGACATGGGTTTTAACTATATTACAGTCAGCAAATAAGAATTTTACATATGGAATAAGTGGATCATTTTGGTATGCCATTAGGTCAGCCGTACAAATACTTCTTTTCGGTATCATTGCTATGGAAATTAAGCGAAGGGTACTAAAGGTTCACACTGTTTTGGAACTTGTTTGACATGCTGAGATCCGGAGGCTGGGGCTAATGGAAACTCATGATATTGTGCTAGGCAATGGATTGGTGAACATGTATGCTAAGTGTGGTGCATTCGCAAAAGCAGAAGAAGTGTTTGATAAGCTAGTAATACCAAATGTTGTCTCTTGGAATGCTCCAATCTCTGGGTATGCTGACCTTGGCAATGTTGAAAGGGTTGTCAACTCATTCTGGGAAATGTTGGTAGAACATGTGGAGCCAGACAGTGTCACATTTGTTGTTATGCTTACTGCTTGCAGTCTTGCAAGGCGAGTGGAGGAGGCTTTATGTACTTTGATACTATGAGTGCTGTGTATGGCATCATTCTGACAAAAGAGCACCACATTTGCATGGTTGATCTTCTCAGCCATGCAGGGCAGTTTGACAAGGCAATAATCTTGAAGGAACCGATTTATTAAGCAGAAGGGGGTTGTGAATAGTAAATGGTAAGAAAAACAAAAAGGCTATTTTTGGGGGGAAAAGCTTATTCGGAGGCGCAGAGAAAACTCTGCAATTCAGGGAAGGAAAGTTTTTTCTGAAAGAAGAAAAAGCTTTGACGAAAAAAATTCGAAAGGAACCCTTCATTTATGAAGTATGTTTGAGAGATGCTAGAGATGATTACAAATGAAGCCAGTAAAGTGAGTATGCTCAGATGGGACAGAAACATTTCAATTTCAAGAAGTGGAACAGCACTGAAGTGATTGATGCTTGTTACAAAGGAAACCAGGAATGTTTCTCTCTGATCGTGGAATTCGTTGCATCCCGCAGTGTGAAATTGGCACCGAACGTTTGTGTAGTCGAATGATTGAACTAGCACATGACATAGATATTTCAGTTGTTGCAGTCCGTTAGTATGAAAAAGTGATAGATGTCGTTGGGACGGAACCTTGCGGTACTGAGCTAATGCTGAACGGAAGGATGAGCCAGGGAATCAGAAGTGCAGGTAAAAAGAATGGGACATATTGTCTACCAAAAACTCGAGGACAACAGGATTGAATGTTTGGGAAAAAGAAACAGAGACTGTCACATCTAATGTTTTTCCTGCTCTTGCCATAAAAAAATCGCTGAATGTACTGTTTCGAGGCCTTAAATGCATCATTGAAGTCAGTGAAACACTAATAGATGCAAATTGTCTGATTGAACTCTTCAATGGGATCAAGGCATTAGAGGACTGTTGATTCCTCCCTGTTCAGTCTCCTTGGATTTGATCTCAGAATATCCCGCAACAGAGAGGAGAAGCAAAAGAATGAGGCATTATTGACACCCTGCATCTATACGTGGAAGGGAAAGAGGGCATATTCACTGATCCAGGTTTGAAGGAGCTGAGGCCTGAAGATCATTCTGCTGCATCTAAAGCTGAAACACTTGTAGGATTATTGATACTTCATTCTATATGATGGAATATGTAAAAAAGGAGCAAATGTATGAATAGCTGTTAATGGAATCGGCGAATTGGCCATCAGAAGCGCCATCTACACCACCATCAGGAAGAAATCGAATGTCCTGTAGCATGAACCTGTGACATATAGCCTTCTGTTTTGACTAGCCTGGACAATCTTTGGAATTTTGTACAAAACATCCCACCTGGCACAAGCTTGAACTCTTCACCAATAGTAAACTTGTGTATTTTTTTCACTAGCCTCAATCCATGATTTTCCAGCCTTCTTATAAGAACTAAAATTTATATTCAGTTCATCTGTTCTCAAAGAAATATGCTGGAGTAGACAATGTATCCAGTTGCAAAACTTCATCAAAGCTTTGCCTTGCAAGCTCCATATTCCTATGAAATTTACAACCTACAAGCAGAGACCTAAGACTATTAGATTCTACATTATGATCTGTAAACCCAGTGTCAATATAACTGGTTCAGATAACTTTGAATCAGTTCAAAGCAATATCATCATGGCAATGAAAATGCTTGTTACACAAATTTGATCTTATCACAGTTTTACTTGGTGAAGAGAAATGTATTTTGGAAGACCTATGGTGACAGATTTTTAACCGTGTAAGAGTGTATATTAATACAAATTTGCACCTGATCTGGTTGGCTATTACAAAATTTTCTATCTATGCAAGAGAGCTGCTGTTTATATGACATGAGTTTTTGTCAAGATATTTATTGGAGATGCTCCCATTCAGATGTAGCTGATTGTATGTAACATATTATCTGAAATTGAGCTTTCAAATTGAATCTGATCTAGCCAGATTGACCTTCTATCCTGAAATTATTCAAAGTCCTCTGTAGTCGCGACTTTGCTTTCAAAAACACTTCGACAACGTGGAGCTTGAGGATGGAGCTTGCTTGAAGCTTGCACTTGGATCCTGGAGCTACCGAAGTGCGCGGGAGAGGAGGTAACTCGAACGGCATGGAGGTAAGCTCACTACATCCGTAGATATGGATGATCCGTCGGCTATGTGAGAGGTAGCCATTAGTGTTTGGCTTGGAACTCTTGAAACAATAAGCGGTCTGGGGATCTTGGCGATTGAGTGAAAGCTCCCACAATGTGTATTCTATTTGATATGGATTTCTCACTTTGCACATGTAGCCGATGCTCTTTGTCAGCTTCTAAGGAAAGGTCAGAAATTTCATTGGAAAGGAAGCATGAGAAAGCAATGAAGAAATTGAAGCAACTCTTAAAATCTGCTCCTACATTGAGAAAGACTGACTATTCACATGGAAAGCCTATCATTATTATTGTTGATATAAGTCCAATCGGGATTGGATAGGCAATTGGGCAAGATGATGAGGAAGGACAACAGAGAAAGAGCTGGTTTTTCTGATCCATGTTTTTGGTCTACGAAGGAGCTCCAGGAGAACTAATGCCTGAAGATTGCTTTTGAGAAGTGGGAAGATTCCAGGTTCTTTCAATACATATTGATTCAACTCATTGTGATTTGTTTTTGTCGTGTTTACCACTTGGGTATTCTCTATCTTCTCTTCCATGTCCTATCTCTACTTCCTTCTACTTATGATCCCCGGTGGATTCGACCTTTCGACAAAAACCCCTCTGACAACATCGTATTATATGCCCACACTACCAAATATAAATTTTTTTCCCAATCCCATTTCTTTTCTGATACTACCTTAGACAAAATGCCCACAAGTTGCTTGTTGGTTCTCTCGACCTGCCCATTGGCTTGTGGTTTATAGGGGGTTGTTTGATTGTGCTTGATGTGCCAAGCCTCCGTCACGCTTTTTATCACTTTGTTCAAAAAATGCGTCCCCCAGTCAGATACTATTTCTTTTGGCAGACCAAATCGATATACTATTTTCTCTAATAGGAAACTGGTTGTTTCCTTTGCATCGTCTTTTTGTGTTGCACGTGCTTCCGACCACTTAGTAAAATAATCAGTCGCTACGATAATATATCTTTTCTATGCAGTGGACGATGGAGTAATAGGGCCCACAAAGTCGATCCCCCACTTCTCGAACAGAAGGATCACCATAATAGGAGTAAGTGGTCGCTTCATATTCTCTCGACTATCATGTCCTTGACAGATACCGCAACTTTTAACGTACTCGAATGCATCCTGGAAGATGGTTGGCCACCAATATCCCGCCCTCAAGGCTTTTTGCACAGTTAGCTATCCAACAAAATGACCTCTGCAAGCAAAGTCATGGCACTCTTCTAAGATGAAAGGGACCTCGTCAAGAATTACGCATCGGCAGTGGATATCGTCTACCCCTTGCCGATACAAGGTGCCTATGATTATTGTGAATTTTAAAGCCTGCTGCTTGATCTTTTGCTTTTTTGACTTTGAAGACCAACTCCAGTCTCTCTTGTCAACAAATAATGTGTTATCGTCGCATACCAGGAGGGAATAGATGTCTCTCAATCTTGAGCAATGAGTCCCAGTCATTGCCTTCAGCTAGAGCTTCCTTTGGCTCCCCAAATTCCACAAAGCACTCTACGATACGCTACAACTTGGGTGGCTTGCTCTTAACCTCATAGTCAAACTCTTGCAAAGTGATTAACCACTTTGCCAAATGGTCGGGCATTTGTAGCTTATTCATCAGCAGTCATAGCCCTTCTGCCTTCGTATAAAGGACAACCTTCTCATAAAGGATGTAGTGCGTCTAAACTTTTTAATCGCAAAAACCATCGCAAGGCACAACTTTTCTATATAAGTATAATTAATTTTGGGTACAACCAGCTTTTGACTAGCAAAAGTAATCAGATGATACCACTTCTTTTCCCACATCTACGCTAAACACTAACTAATGCTATACATGGTAGTTGTTGAAAAGATATAAAAAAAATTTCCCCTTTTTTGTGCTTTCAGCACAGGTGCTCTTGTGAGTTCCTACTTTACATCCTAGAAAGCCACCTTATAAGGGTCATTCCACATAAATAAATAGTTGAAGGATAACAGATTTGTCAACAACGTTCTTTCTGCCAAAGCATTTATGAATCATCAATAATATCCAACTGATGACAGAAAGCTGCGGACTTTTTTTGGGGGTGGGAGAAACGCCCCTAAGTTCATTATAACTGGAGGCAAAAATATCGCGGAACTCTTTGATCAGAGTGACATAATCCTCTTGTTTCTCCGCACTAAGCATGGACCCTAGCTTTATTGGCTGCTCATTGTCTGGCGTACCAAGGTCTAGCTCAATAACATCTGCGTCCCTTATTCTATCTTGAGCTTCTAAAGGCTCATTCAGCATTACTTGATAGACGTCTTCTCTGGTTGATCCCTCTTTGGATTCGTCAGTCAACGACGTCTCACTTGCAGATATGTCTTCCATTTTCTCTAACTTTGTAGAAGACAGGTGAGCTCGCTCACTTTGAGATAATTCATGATTTACATCGACTACCACACGTCTAGCACCTCTGCCAAATATCAATCTATCAACATGTATATCTATTTGACAGTCTTCTTGCAAAATTTAAGGTTGACCAAGCAATACTTGGTAACTCAAAGGCCCTGCAAATTGGATTACCCTAAATTCAAACACGCATTCTATGTTGGCAGCCCTCCGGCTGTCTCAAACTATTGTTAGCCATTCTAAGGATTGTGGAGGCATCTTTCTAAATCGTAAGACCCAACCTCTCCATCAATTAAGAGCTCATAATATTAATCGAGGATCCTGTGTCGACGATAGCCTTATCCACTAGAATCCCATCAACATAGGCTGCAACCTTTGGGTAGTGCTTTTCAGCATGCTCAAACCAATCATCCCCTGCCCGTGCTATTCCCAAGGATGCTACGATATAACCCGTATGCAAGATCTTTTTAAATTCTTTGCATACTCTTGGCAACAGCTTGCATAGCTACAAGAGATTCACGTCTGGTTTAACATCGCAAAGGGAGCTAGCTAAATCAAAATGGTGATAATTCGCTAAAGCTCGCTTCTCTTGCACCAAAACATCCGCTCTTTAGGATGCTACATTGGCTTTATTGCCTCTTTTTTAACACTCACCTTCCTTCTCGACACCTCTTTATCTCTCTTGGCATCAGCCTTACTCTCTACGAGCTTTAGAGATCCCCCTTCCTTGTCAGGATTTAGAACTTGCGTTCCTTTATCATCCTGCCTAGGGTTTCCATTGACAAGTTTTGCATTATCTTTGTTACCTTCTCTATATTTTTTGCCTCTTGTTATGGCATTTAGGCTAGAAGCTTCTGTGCCATTAACTTGCACAACCTCAATGAGGCTCACCCCACTGCCACCTGGTAGTTCTTCGATAGTAGCCTTACCCCTTTGGAGTATTTGTTTCAGCCCATCATCTTGCTAAAAATTGTTTCCTTGCGTATGATGATTAACAAGCCCTGGTTGCCGACTGCCTTGCTCGAGGGAACTGATCTTGCTCCAATAGGTTGCTGCTAAATGGCTAGACTTCTCACAAATGTCGTACTTGACATTTGGGCAATTATATAGATAATGTTGCCCACCACACCATTTGCAGTTGAATCTAGACGGTGCACCCTCTTTGGGACGTCGACTCCCTATCAGATTCTGTTTTTTCTTTAAGAAATTAATGTCAATGGCTATTTGCTGAGATCATATCAGTGTAGTGCTTCATCATGTGCTTGCCTTTGTTAAGGACATTTGACGAACTCGACTCATAGTCCTGATTGTCTACCCACCGGTCCCTTGGCGAGTCCCTTGGCCGCACAATTTGATTAGGCATTGGTTGCATTAGTTGCTGACCCACAGGAAGAACGTTAGGGTTCGTTGCTTGGCCTCCCACATTTGGAGGCATCTGACTAGCCATTGTCATAGTCACACTAGGCAAAGCTAGTAGTAAAAGCACATTCGGCACCACGTTCCCTCTCCCATTAGGGTTGGCCATCCCTATCCCTTGGCTTCCACTGCCATTGATCAGTTGCAAATTATTTCCCGATGCTAGACCTATATTGGGATTGGTTTGAGAAGCATAGGCCGCTTACACTCGGGATTCTATTTCTTGCACTCATCTAATGGCTCTATATCTGCCAAGGTGACACTACTCAACTGCACCTCGATGTTAAAATCAAGACTGTGCAAGAAGTGTTGTAACTAGGCAACAGGTGGGATAGGGCTAGAGGCATCCAATTTATGGAAAACCTCTTTGACCTTCTTGGCATACACTTGTATATCTTCATGTGGTTCTTGGCATGCCAAATTCAACACGTACAACCAATATTGGTGCACAGATCGGTCGCTGTATGCTCACGTAGTGAACCCCGGAAGGTCCCCAAGAACAATGAACTCTACTTTTTGCACAAGTTACAAGGTAAAAAGCATGAACGACAAGAGCAAGAGACCAATTGGGTTCAATCTCCCCCCATGCCTTGTGTGAGCGCTTCACAAAGCATGTATTTTATGTATATTTCTTCTTCATGCTCAATAATAGCCCAATTTACAAAAATATATCAAGCTTTTAGCTTTTGAGTTTGCTTTTACAAAAATAGAAATAAAGCTAATGGATGGTGCCCAAAGAGTCTGGCACGCCCAACACAATGTCCAAATAGAAATAACATATTCGTGCGCATAGGAGCATACAAAATAATAATAAATAATCGATGCCTCAATAGAATGACAAAATATACGCGTGGCGCCTATCAAAATATAATCCATAGATCGAATACTCGCTAGACTCCAATGCTTTCCTCCGCCACTGCTGCTATCTCTACACATCAACTGAAGCATTCACAATCGTTAGTAAAATAATACAATTAAACCAACAAAAGTGAATACCTAGCAGCCTTCAGCTACATAAATAAATCAATTGGTTAGAAATAAATCCTAGCCTTAATTTATTACGAGTGCGCACTCTAAACTCATAAACGTTTATTAATTTAATATGCATTTTGCGGAATCACCCGCTATGGAATCACCCATGTACACACTAAATTAATGAAACGCCCGAAAAGGACAAGCATCCCCATCAACTTCTCGCACAAAGAATCCACTTTGTGTATGAGCCCCGGTCATCAAAGTTTACGGAATCCACCATAAAACCTCACGGAATCCACCGTGGCACGGAATCCACCGTGAAATATGCCTCGTGGCATCATACCCCCGGGGTGGGATAGCAATTGACCTCAATTGCTATTAGCTCAATGTGGAGCTAACAGAGTGGGGAAAGCATTTAAGTCTCTGGCGTGCATCCATTGTGCTTCCTCTAGAGGATGGTTCTTAAATTTAACTAGATATCTAGAATACCTTCGGCCAATTCTAGTGGTCATAAAGTCAGTGTCTATGATAGCTTTTGGTTCAAGTATTTCAGTCTCTTCCTCTAATAAAGGTGGGTTTTCATAAACAGGGTGGACAGGTAATTGGCCTCTAAATGGTCTGAATAAACTAATGTGAAATGTGTTGTGAATTTTCCAATGAGATGGTAATTCTAACTTGAATGCATTATCATTAATTTTATGAATGATTCTAAATGGTCCATAAAATCTGGGAGCTAATTTGACAACTGGATGTCTATCTACACTTTGCAGACTACGTTTTTCTATTCTCAGCCAAACATAATCATCAACTTTGAAATTCATGGCTTGTCTTTTCTTATTGGCTTGTTTGGTATATGATTGCTGGGCTTTAGCAATCATATCCTTAACCTCATCAAAAATATTGTTATGCATACTATCAATATCATCAGCACTCTGAATTCTATTAGACAAAGATGCAACAGGTGTAGATAATCTATATCCATAAATGACTTCAAACGGTGCTTTCTTTGTAGATGTGTGCGGTGTATTGTTATATGCAAACTGTAATAAATGCAAATGAGTGTCCCATGTCTGAGGTTTAGAGATAGTATATGCACGTAAAAGATCTAGAATGGTGCTGTTTGTGGCTTCTATTTGTCCATTAGTTTCTGGATGAAATGCAGATGAAAAATCAATCTTTGTGCCTAGGTTAGCAAACAGAGTAATCCAAAAATTGTTACAAAATCTAGAATCACGATCTGAAATAATAACCTTTGGCAATCCATGGTTAGTAAAAACAGTTTTCAAAAATAATTGTGCTGCTGTTAAAGTTTTCTTACATGGAATGAAATATGCTTGTTTACTAAATCTATCTACAACTATCCAAATCATATCATGGTTAGATTTAGTATTTGGTAAACCAGTAATAAAATCCATAGAAATTTGTTCCCAAGGTTTAGATGGAATAGACAAATGCATAAGTAATCCATACTATTTACCATGATGTCTCTTAACTCTTTGACAAATCAAACATTCAAAAACAAAATTAGATACATCAGTATCCATATGTGGCCAATAAAAATCTTCAGTTAACATACGTAAGGTAGATATGATACCTCTATGACCTTGATATGGGGGACAATGAATTTCATTCAAAATAAAAGATCGGAATGGAATTGTAACACACAATCTCTTTTCATAAAACATAAATCCATCATTATATGACAATGAATCAACATGAATGAAATTATTTTGAACTAATTTATTCCAATCAGAATGAAAAGTAATATCCCGGTGATATGTATCTTTCATAGCAATCAAAGAATCAAAAGATATGACAGAAATATTATGAATGGCAGGTCTTCTACTCAATGCATTAGCCACTACATTTTCTTTTCCAAGTTGGTATTGAATGATAGGATGAATACTTTGAATAAAGGAAGCCAATTTGATATGACGGTCAGAGATTTGGGGTTGGCTAAGTAAATGTCTAATACTTTGCTGATCGGTCTTTATCATAAATTCTGAACCCATTAAGTAGTGTTTCCACTGTCTTAATGCTTGTACAACTGCTAATATTTCTTTGTCATATGTGGAATATTTCAGCTCAGAGGGTTTCAACTTACAACTAGAATATGCTATAGGATGATTGTCTTGCATAAGCACAGCTCCTATTCCTGATCCACTAGCATCGGTCACTACTAGAAAGAATGGTCTATTAAAGTCAGGCAACTGTAGAATAGGGGCATTGGTTAATGCATGTTTCAGTAAGTCAAAGGATTTCTGTTGATTTTCGGTCCATTGATAAACAATTCATTTCTTTAGAAGTTTGATTAATGGTAAAGCAAGTAATGAAAAATTACGTACAAACTTCCTATAGAAACTAGCAAGACCAAGGAATGAGCGTAACTCATGCACGTTTTTAGGGACAGGCCAATTCAATATTGCATCAATTTTCTTAGGATCAACTTTAATTCCATCAGATGATACAATATGACCTAAATACTCAATTTCTGTCTTAAAGAATTCACTCTTTTCAGGATTTGCATACAGTTGATTTTCTTTCAATAACTGAAAAACCAATGACAAATGTTCATAATGTTCTTTCTCATTTTGACTAAACACCAAAATATCATCAAATAAAACAATTACACAATACTGATATTTCAAAAAGATATGGTTCATCATTCTACTAAAGGTAGCAGGTGCATTAGTCAATCCGAATGGCATGACTAAAAATTCGTAATGACCAAACTGTGTTTCTTGAATGCAGTCTTGAATATGTCAGACTTATCTAGCCTCACCTGATGATAACCAGACTTAAGGTCAATTTTACTAAATATAAAAGATCCTTGCAGTTTGTCCATAAGGTCATCAACTCTAGGAATAGGATACATATTCTTTACAGTGATTTTATTTAAAGCTCGATAGTCAATGCACATACGATAGGTATTATTCTTTTTCTTGACTAACAATACAGGTGCACCGAATGGAGAACTGCTAGGTCTAATCAATCCTCTATTTAGTAATTCCTCAACTTGACTCTGGATTTCTTTTTGCTCTATCTGGTTATGCCTATAGGGTGCTTTACAAGGTGGTTGTGTGCCAGGGATCAAATCTATCTTATGGTCTTCTGGACATGAAGGAGGTAAACCTGGTGGTAGGTCTTCTGCAAAACAATCCTTAAAATATGCAAGAAATTCCTTATGCCTAGGGTGCATATGATTTTCCTTTACTTGCAATTCATTCACCCAAATGAGATAGGATTTACTACTCTTCGTTAATGCACGTTTAGCTTGAGTATGTGAAAGCAGTGGAAAAACATTAGATGCATGCATACCATATAATGTAATAGATTTTCCTTGAAAATTAATATTCATTATGTGTGTGGAATAATCTTTATCTGGGTTATGCTGGTGTCGCCAAGGCATACCTAAAATAATGTCACTCCATTGTAATGGAACAACTAAGAAATTTCTTCTTTCAGTGTATGAACCAATTTGAATCTCTAAGTTTTGCACTTCCTGTGTACCATTATACCTAGTGCCTAAAAATGCAGCTTTTATGCGATAATGCGTAGGTACAGTCTGTCATTTCAATTCCTTTACTAATTTTGCTGAAATAAAATCATGAGTACTACCGTCATCATGCAAAATAGTCTTTTCCTTTCCATGCACCAAACATTTCATAGTCAATAATGAATGTGGAGTAGGCATACCTGGTAAAGTATCGGAAGTAGTAGTAGTAGTGTCGTCCTCATCTTCAGTGAAATCAGGCATATCCTCATGTTTGTCTTCGTCCATGGCTCCAAGATAGTTGATATGAGCTCGTGGTTTCTTTGAATGACAATTGCTGCTAGATGTCCAGGCTGGTGGCATTTATAGCATACTATTGGCTTGGCTTTGGTTACATTATTTGCAATGGCGGGAAGTCTAGGTACATTTGGATTTGGCTGTGGAATAGGCTTAGGATTTGGATTGACATTGGATGGTAATGCAGGTGGTTTAGCCCAATTCTTGCGAAAAGATGATGAAGAGAAACGACCTGGATTAAATCTTTTAAAATTGGAATTGAATTGTTTAGATCCATAATTAACATTGGCTTGGAATTGCTGTGGTCGTCTGTCTCTACCGTGTAGCTTATCTTCAGTGTCGTGAGCTAGTGAAATGGCGTCTTCAAGGGTAGCAAGCTTGAACATGTTAACTTCAGCGTAGTAATGCCCAAGGAGTCCAAACATATACTTCCACTTATGTGTCACTTCTGGTACGTCTTCAAGCATGCGTAGCTGGAGGAGTGCATTCCAAAAACGCTCTGTATACTGAGGTATAGGCTCACGATCCCGTTGCTGGAGTAGATCCCATTGCTTAATAGCCTTCTCATGAAATTGCGGTGGAAGGAAATTCTGCATGAAATTCTTCTTGAATTCTTCCCAAGTAGCAGGACATTCTATGCTCTTGCGTACTACAGTCCACCAAAGTGATGCTCTGTCTACCAAATGATTAGTAACACACTTGATTTTATCTTTTTCTGCATAGGTTTCCTCATGGAAATAGTCATCAAACTGACTAATGAATGCTAGAACAGCCTTTCCTTCTCGTATACCATTGAAAGTACGAAATTTGAAACTTCGTTTACTTATCTTTGATTCCTTGCAAATGGTTTGAGCTTCAAGGGTGGCGTCGATGGTACCTCGAATCAAATCTTCAGCTTGAGGTTCTTCTTTGTCGGTAGACGCTCTTTGTAATTTTTCCAATTGCGCTTGCAATGCTTGCCTAGCCCTTCGTTCTTCTTCCAATTGCATCATGATTAAGTCCAGCTTTTGCTCCATCGTAGGCTCAGGTAGGTCCTCTTCAGCCATAAGATCATCCATATGTGGTTCCGTCATCCTGTAAAACTCAAAAGACCTTTCTCACTCAAAATCAGGTTAGTGGGATGAGCGTAGCTCAAATTCAGGGTTACAAGGCTTATGTGTTTTTGGGTATTTCTTTCTCAATCTGCAGAAAATCTGTGATTTTTCCTTCTTCGTATGCTAAAAATGCTTCAGCAAACCTGCGTATGGGTAGAATACCTTCCAACGAACAACTTTGCAGTTCGGAGTTTCTGCACAGGAACAGCCCTTCTAGGATTTTTGAGCACAAGTGAGTTCTGACTCCAGTTGACTAGTCTGACTTGCAGAGTTGCAGACTTATGTGACTTGCAGACTTGCAGACTTGCAGAACTTAGCCGACTTAGTGAACTTACAGAACTTGATCACAGATTACTTGTAGAACTTGATTTCTTTGGTGTGGGACCTGGAGTTGTTGACCAGAGGTGACTTGTCTTACTTGATTAAAGCTTAATGGATTAAGCTTAATTGCTTAAGCTTTGGAGGGGGGGGGGGCTTCAGAAAAATGGCACAGATTCGTGGGGGGGGGCCATTTTTTTTCGCCGTCCGAAAAATTCGAAGGCCCCTCTGAGACCTCGATGATGATTTTGAAGATTATAAGCTTCTTTTAAAGCTTATGAAGCTTTAGGATTAAACTTTTCAAAAGATAAGATATGGAGTTTCTCACTGTTTTCCCACGACTTGTTGATGGAGATGAAGGAGTGGTCCTCCGCCTCTACAGCCTGGTCCTTCGCGATCTGATGACAGAAACAGGGGTTCTTGATCGCCAGAAGTCTGCCTGTATCGACGGTTTGCGACGTGATTGACCGTAGAGCCCGATCGTTCCAGGAGCTCCGCCTTCGCACGAGATGGGTAGCGATTGAAAACTCTTGATCTCAGCTTCGCTCTGATACCACTGGTGCATAGATCGGTCGCTGTATGCTCACGTAGTGAACCCCGGAAGGTCCCCAAGAACAATGAACTCTACTTTTTTCACAAGTTACAAGGTAAAAAGCATGAACGACAAGAGCAAGAGACCAATTGGGTTCAATCTCCCCCCATGCCTTGTGTGAGCGCTTCACAAAGCATGTATTTTATGTATATTTCTTCTTCATGCTCAATAATAGCCCAATTTACAAAAATATATCAAGCTTTTAGCTTTTGAGTTTGCTTTTACAAAAATAGAAATAAAGCTAATGGACGGTGCCCAAAGAGTCTGGCATGCCCAACACAATGTCCAAATAGAAATAACATATCCGTGCGCATAGGCGCATACAAAATAATAATAAATAATCGATGCCTCAATAGGCATGACAAAATATAGGCGTGGCGCCTATCAAAATATAATCCATAGATCGAATACTTGCTAGACTCCAATGCTTTCCTCCTCTACTGCTGCTATCTCTACACATCAACTGAAGCATTCACAATCGTTAGTAAAATAATACAATTAAACCGACAAAAGTGAATACCTAGCAGTCTTCAGCTACATAAATAAATCAACTGGTTAGAAATAAATCCTAACCTTAATTTATTATGAGTGCGCACTCTAAACTCATAAACGTTTATTAATTTAATATGCATTTTGCGGAATCACCCGCTATGGAATCACCCATGTACACACTAAATTAATGAAACGCCCGAAAAGGACAGGCGTCCCCATCAACTTCTCGCATAAAGAATCCACTTTGTGTATGAGCCCCGGTCATCAAAGTTTACGGAATTCACCGTAAAACCTCACGAAATCCACCGTGGCACGGAATCCACCATGAAATATGCCTCCTGGCATCAAATATTGGCCACCCCTCTCAAGGGCAAACTCCCTTCATAAGGCTTCGTAAAATAAGTGCACGGTGGTTATGGTTCCAACCTCAAGGCCGTGATACCATATAGCTGCCCTTCCCTTCAAGGTCATGTTGAAGAACATCATTAGATGCCCTTCCTCTTGGATGCAGCAGTTAAACATCAGCTTTTGGAACTCCTTTATATGAAGCTCCGCATCCTCTTTCACTAACCCAAAGTTAAAAATGGATAGGGGGAAACCTAAGGCTGGCAAATCCACCATTCTCGCAGGGATTGCGATAGGTTGCACCATGGCAATAATTGAATTTTCTAATGGAATCGAGACAAGAAAAGCTATCACACCACTCGATTAATTGGGAGGGGGGAAGTACTAGAAATTTCAACTCTTGACGGACTTTGATTCAAGCTAAGGTTACTAAGATCCCACCCTTGAATAGGTTTAGTACTACTCCTTTTAGAAGAATAATGCCTATTGATTTCGGCCCTCTGTCTAGCTCTCTCACCTCTCTTGTGGTTTTGGAGTTTGGCTTGACGAATCTCTTCAAAGGACATCAACTAACAAGTAGGTCCTACTAGACCCTAGATTTAGAAACCACCACTTTGAGGCGGCTCTCGACAGATGCACTACTAATGGGACCAAAAATGGGTTGGCACTGGCTATGGCACTAGCCGGACCTCACACACACAACAGACAACTCCACCACCACACAGCCTCGTGGGCTAGGAGCATCTATAATAGCTAAATGCACACTAGATACATCTAATATTGCACTTGTAGCTGGATAAGATTCCAATGGCACCTTCCCCAAAACCCCCCAAAGGGGGTTATCCTACACATATTGGTAATAAGTGCCACGTATCACATACATAGGAGAAGGCACCCCATTGGCTGATTGCCGTGGCCCCACTACAGCTTTCCTACATCTTGGCGACTGGCCCCTATATGTGTTGTTTTTACATATAAACACATTCGCACAAGACTCATCTCTTTTTTCAACGAGATCAAGGAGATACCATGTTTTCTCATTTTCCCCCAAGAAACAAACGATTAACCTACGGTAAGGGGAATCTCACCCTCTCAAGCGTGGGTCAACTATAATTCAAACAATTGCTATGCATTTCCAAGAGTTGATACCACATGTATGATCAATGCAATAGTGGATGTCTCATCGTGTATAAACAGTTATGTTTCGAAATTAGCCTATGTGCTAGTATGCAAATAGTCTTTTCATGAATTCCAACTAATACGTATATGCTTTGCTGCAAGAATCTAGCACCAAGGTGAACCTTGTGCTACTAGATCCCTTATTTCCAAATAGGCGATTTTCTAAATGCTATGGATAGAAAAACAATCAAAATTTGTATTATTTCAGCCCTCAAACTGTTGCACAAAATCATTCTCTCCTTTACCATGTAGGTTTTGCTTCGTTGCATAGGTGTATAGAGGTTATTTTGTCATGGTTTAATATATTAAAAACAAAAAATCACACACTATGACAAAAAGATAGGGCAAACTGATACCAAACTTTATGCTTTGCCACTAACATATATCCACAACCACTTATTATATTTTTTCGTATTTTTCTAAGGCCGTATTCCTATTTTCCTCTTATTTTTCTTCATTTTTCTCTATTTTTTGAATAAAAATATTGATATATTTTCAGATCTATGGCTCTTGATTCTTAGAATAACAAAAATATAGATTTTATTGGCATTTTATCCCATGTGCATTGGTTTATCCCACCCAAAAACACCAAAAACCCAATTTTTCTCATAAAACCCGTATTTTACGGGTTTCTAAAAATTATTTCTAGCATTTTGACTTTATGTTTTCTGATTTTTTCACTATGCAAGCATAGAAAAAATAGTAAATAGCATGTCTACTAATTTTCACTCCATAAAAAAAATATTGGTTCAATCAAATATAAAAAACAAACAATTTTCCTTTGTAAAATAGAATTACTCATTTTTTCCTTCTTTGCGGGTTTTAAAATCTGATGCGAGACTGCAGATCAGCCTTAATTCAAGACTGAGCCTACCTCCAAATAGCCAACTCTAGCCCTCCATTGAGTCGAGAGTGATTCAGTACCATGCCGGACAAGCATCCTTGAACCGGTTCTCTTCTCGGTTCTTCCCACATGAATTGCCTCTGGGAAGAGAGAGAGGGAGGAGAGAGAAATACTAATTTTCATCCTCCATATCCAAGCAGCCATCTCACGTGCAAAGACCGACGATAGGAAGCATAGAGAGGAGGAAGATTAGGCATCTAATCAGTGGGGGGGTTGTTCTTCAGCCCTATAGCCTCTCCATCTTGAAATCGTTGCGCAAGCAAACATGGCACCTTCATCTCCTTCATGCCCGAAAAAATCGGTCCCCCTCTCAAAATCTTTTTTAGTTAGGGGCCCCCAAAGGTCACATCGTTTGGCCCTTCCAAATTCCATTTCCACTTGGCCATTTTAGCCCTTGGCTTCTCAAGCATCCCCAATTCCCCGTCCGGCATGCCACTGAGAGATTATGGGCACCCATCTAGAAGTCCTGCACTACGGCGCATCTCGTGAAGTCTCGTTTGACATGCCAAAAAAATATGAAAATTCCCCAACCGCCGCTCGGCGGGTCTTTAAAGCACTTTTGGGCCTTGCCACTTAAAATCATACTGATTGCAGTTGCCACCTTCAACGGTCTATTTTTCCCTAAAATTCAAAATTTTTTGCTATTTTTAAGCACTTCTGAGCGTAAAAAATTATCTATCAGTTGACTCCTGATTCAGAGGTAGCGTCTTCTAGGCGATTAGCAAGCTTCTCTTGCAAAATGGAATCTGCAGTCTTAAGGAATAATTCTATCTTCTAACCTTCCATAATTTTTTAGTCTTCAGCATCAACTGGTCCAAATTTACTTTCAAACTCATGGTATAGAGCTGTTGCAGCTAAACCTTTGTTGGGTTTCTCAACCCAATCAGTGAAACTTTTTTTCGTCATTAGACGAGAGTCTTCTAAGAAAATTCTTCGTGCATGGGCCTTTTTGAATGCAGCCCAATCTGCATCTCGTTAAAAAAGACCATGGATTCTTTCTTGAAGACTAGGCTCGGCTAGTCTGGTAAAATAGCAACTCCATGCATGTTGACGTACCCTAAAGAAGAGCATTTTCTCAACATATAAGCGAATGAAAATAGAGATATTTTTACCATTAAATTTTTTTAATTCCCGCCCAACTTCCTCTAGGGCCTTGATAGCTGCAGAATCAACCTTCTCTTTGTCTTGCCTTTGTTGTTGTTGTTGTAACATTTGGATTTGTTGTTGCTGAGTCTGCTGCAATATGTGCACCAACTGTTGTAGAGTATCTCTTGAAGAATCCCCCATCTTGAATTCTTCTTACACCGACCTTCAGGTCGTGTTCACCAATGTCACAACACGTAGGGTTGAAGGTCACCACAAGGGTTTGGGAAGAAAACTAGACAAGATAGATAGAGATGTGTCTTCAAGAGATAAGTAGATTACAATGAATGTTTAAAGTTTCAAGAGGTACTTCACAGTCAATCACACAGTTTGAGAGAGAAGAATGTATGGGGGTTCAAGAGCTTAGACTCCAGAGATGGTAGAAATAAGAGAAGGGTTGAAGGTTTCAAGCCAAGATCTTAAAGATGTTAATAGCAAAGATCACAAGAGTATTATCTCATAAGTTCTAACTCAAATCAAGCTTGCTTCTTGATTGTAAGAGCAATCACAAACTATAAAATGAAGTACAATACGTTGTCATGTATCATAAACAACTCTGTATCCCACCATTCATACATGATGCCATAGCATGAATCAACTTTGCATGATTATATTCAATGTAGACTGTTAGGGACAAAAGCTTATGAGTCAATTACAAGGATTGAAGGGCAAAGAGACTTGCTTCAAGAGAGCTTCAAATTGAGTTCCTAATAAGGATAAGCTACCACAGCCAAGAATTAAGAGAAAAATATCCTCTTAATTCAACGCAAAGCATCTATGAATGATTTACAAACATTTCCCTGCCATAGGGGCACATTATACTTGCATATTTTGACAAGATGTCTTCTGTAGAGTAAGAAATGAATTAAAAGAACAATGTTGTAGCTAATTCTCTGAATATGGTTGAAGATATCAGCCCAAATATCATTTTGAATTCACCTTTGATGATAGCATAAACTTCCCCTTACATGGTGTTGGAGCATTTGGTGTCAAAAGTCCACCACAGGGGTAAGAGATAGTAGGTTGAAGGTAGATTTAGGGAGAGGAGTAGACAGAATAGAAGGGGTTCGAAGAAATAGAAGATATAGAAGAATACTCACAGAAAGAAATAGAAAATGTAGAAGAATACTAATAGATATTAAGCCTATTAGTTTATTTCTGCATTATGAGAAGATAAAACTCTTATAGACAAAAATGTGTATAAAATAATACATTTGTCTATGCTGCTCAGATCGCCAATTTGATGCCCCCATTGGCTCCGAAAGGGGAGTAAAATATGAGCAGACCTAGACAGAATTCTTCCGGATCACTCCCTCTTTATCTTCCATTTCAGAGTGCTATTCATTGCTTGAAAATAGTGATCGTGCATTGTAAAATTTCACTAATCTTTCTTTTAACGTAAAATCGTCTCAAAATAGCTAAAAGCTACATGCTTTCTTTTACATGTTATCCTAATCTAGAATTTTTCTACAATTTTATGGATTTTTTCAAGAGATAATATCTAAAATATCAAAAATTGGCTAAAACTTGTCCAAAAATATATTATTTTTGAACCATGGACACTAATACTAATGCATAAAGTGGCATTAGCTCTCTACATCTACAAGGAAGCCACACTCTAGAGTTTTTCACACGATGTGGGCATAGTGGCACAACAACGTCCTGTCCTGTAAAGAAAAATATATGCTAATTTTAACTTGCATCAACATTCAAATCACACATTTACACCTCTTTGATTCACTATATCTGTGTTCTTTTTTACCTAGTTGGATCTTGTCTCTTTCTCTTGATTTCAATCATGATAGACCCTATTCAACCCCTAATCTACCTGTAATCTTAGCTTTTAGCCTACCTCTAATTAGCATCCAATCTTATCTTCTATTCTATCCAAAATTCTCTCTCTCTCTCTCTCTCTCTCTCTCTCTCTCTCTCAACAAGAATTGATCAAAGATGTTTAAACACATGTATACAGAAGCTTGGGTACTTGAGAACAATAACATAATCTTATGTTCTACCCTAATTTACTTTTTATCACTCTATCACTTATTTTCTTAGTTCATCTCACATAGTCCTCTCTCTTTCTCCCCCTTCTCACTCACTCACTCTCTCACTCACACACACACACACACACACACACACACACACACACTCTCTCTCTCTCTCTCTCTCTCTCTCTCTCTCTCTCTCTCTCTTTGTGAATTGACACTTAAGGATGAAACAACAACTACAAAGAATAATAACATCACAAAGATTTAAAAAATAAAGATACCACCATTATCACTTGATTGCTTGAGTATAGAGTGTTGTAGATAGAGATTATTTGATTTTAGCAAATGCTATCAAAACCACTCTTGAGATTGCTTGTAGTAGGGTAGAGAGTGTTGTAGATAGTATTGAGTGTTGCATTAGAAGAATTCGTATACAGGAAACCATATTTTTGAGGGAAGGAGAAGAGTACACAAAATTTTGAACAAAACTAGAGCCTTGAGAGGGAATGAAAAAATGCCTAGAAATAAGTATATGCTTGTCCAAAAAAGATAAACATTTACAAGGAAACTCTCGAGTCAAAAAGGTATCACTGGGTTTTAAAAAAACTTAAAATATGATGTATACATAATTTTATATCGTTTTTTTAACTTCCGCCCTTTTAAGAAGCAAGAATGAGAAATGTCCATTATTTAACTTCCACCCTTTTAAGAAGCAAGAATGAGAAATGTCCATTATTTAACTTCTGCCCTTTTAAGAAGCAAGAATGAGAAATGTCCATAGATAGTATTGAGTGTTGCTTCAGAAGAATTCGTATACAAGAAACCATATTCTGGAGGGAAGGAGAAGAGTACACAAATTTTTGAACAAAACTGGAGCCTTGAGAGGGAATGAAAAAATGCCCAAAAATAAGTATATACTTGTCCAAAAAAGATAAACATTTACAAGGAAACTCTTGAGTCAAAAAGGTATTACTGGGTTTTAAAAAAACTTAAAATATGATGTGTACATAATTTTATATCGTTTTTTTAACTTCCGCCCTTTTAAGAAGCGAGAATGAGAAATGAGTAAAAATCAGAAATGTCCATAATGAGTAAATGTCCATATTTCCCCTAATGAGTAAAAACCTTAATAATATATGAAAAGTTAAGGACATAAAAGTAATGACTTACAATTTGAGGGGGAAGAATTATGTAGTCCCAAGAGGTAATTGCAAGTCCTTCACATCCTACACATGTCGAATTGATGCAACAAGACCATAATTTTGAGCCTCCCAAAGCCCAAGCACTCTTCCCTTCCAATGATTTTGTGATACACCATGATAACAAACTCGATGAGGCCCCATTATTGAAAGTTGAATGTAAACCCATGAATCCCTCTTGAACAATACTCCTTCCCATTTTTTATGCTCATTCTTTGTATTATGTACATAAATAGCATATATGGAATCATGAGGTTTCCTTTGCTAACATGTTGATGCCATTGGAATGGATATGAGAAGAATGCTATTTAGAAGGAAAGAAATGCAAGTAAGAATACTTTAGAATGGTTGTAGACATGGCGATGAAAGAAAGAGAGAAGCTAAATGCTATGTGGCTACGGCTAGGAAAAGTTGGGGCTTGTGTGGCTTTGTCCTATGTGAGCATAGAAAGATGAAAAGATTTGTGGAATAGGGGTAAGTGTATGACCATGTAAGAAAGATAGAAGCTAGGGGCTATGTGGCTAGGTCCAACATACATCGGCTATGGCTATGTGAGCATAGAAAGATAATATTAAAAAAAGGCATGCACTAACTAAATTAGGCTAACATTTATGTCTAAGAAACAAGAAATGAAATAAAAAATGATAAACTTCCATTATTATAGCTCCATGAATCCATGGCTACTACAAGATACAAAGAAGAAGATAATTAATGCTAATGCTATAGCTATTATTAATTCAACTCTTGGAAATGTATCAAAATGAGCAAAAAAGTATTTACAATGGCATCAAGGCCCCTTTTATACTCTCGAAGTAATTCTCTAAATCAATCTCTCTCCATACGCACTTTTTTTCCTTCCAAATTAATAATGGATTGTGAAATAGTCCTTGGTAAGCATTTTTTATTTATTAAAAACCAACCCACTTGAAGTAGCTTTTCCCTCAAATCTTAGATGATAGAAATATGTAATTGGGCATCAATTTTTTGTATGGTCACTAGGTGAAAAGTGGTTGCACTTGTTCTATAGAATAGTAGAGCCTTTCCATACTCAAACCCCACACACGAGTATGTTGACACTTTTTATTTAACTACAAAAAGCATATTGACAACAATGAACACCAATCTAAGTAGCAAACAATTCATGCCAAAATTGTGTTCTTATATATTCCATAAACATGTATGCAAAGCTAGGACTATAGACATTGGAACACAAAATATATCTTAGAAGAAAACTACTTAGAATCAATACATATCAATTGACTAGGCTGACTTAGCTACTCTCAACAATCTGACATTGTGGTGGAAGGTATTGGGAAAATCATTAGGTGTTAGAAAAAGTAGGACCCAAATAATAGGCTTCAAGATGACTCGAGGAGCAATGGCCATGAGTACCCATAGGAAAATGACTTGAGGAGCAATGGGACAACCCAAATAAGGTGAACAGATAGAAGAAGTGGTCAAAAGGAAAGATCTAGCTAAAGAGAACACCACACTTCTTCCTTCATCCTTATATAGCATGCAATACCCTTGCTTCCATAAAATTATCCTCACATAATCTATGGCTAATCTACTCCCTCGCATTACTATGCCACTGCCATTAGGGTTTATGACCTCTTTTCACGACCTTCCATGAATGTTATTTTGGGTTGCCACTCAAGACACCCTACACTTGACACATGGCATGTATAGAAGACGTGAACCCACATAAGATAGTCTTTGATGGTGCCTTCATCTTCTAGAGTGAGCACATCTTGTGCAACTATAGGGTTTGCAAGAGCTAGTAGTGTTGGATTGGGTGGGAGAGGGAGTTCCAAATGCAAGGGGTAGAGTAAGACACAAGGCATGGGCCATGAGGTTTTGGAGAGAGTGTTGAGAGCAAGGAGTAGTGAAGCTTTTTGTGCTAAAGTCAAAGGTCCATGTGAACTTAGTGCAAAGACTGGGAAATTTGATGAGTGTAAAGTTTAACTACCAAGATTTCCACGTAATAGGCATCAGCTACCTGGTGTAGCTTGCTACAGCCAATTACGCTCCATCCTTGCGATACTGTGAGCTATCAAGTAAAGGTTTACATTTGTTCATCTTAGTGACCCATAGCATCTTGGGGAGGGCGTAGATATGCATCATGTACTTGGACATTAGGGCCTCAAACTGCATCAATCTTCCCTTCAATTGTTCCACTTTGGCTTAGAGCTTGATGTCGACTACCACCGGGATTTAGAGCATGGCAGATGTGGAAGCTATGGAGGTTGAAAGAGGAAAAAGGAACTCATGAAGACATTGAACTTGACAAGGACAAATTGTTACACAAGTGAATTAGGTTCCAAGATCGAGACTTGGACTCATAAATACAATCTTGTATATTGACAGTGACATGACACTTTACTAGAAAGAAAAGAGTACTATCATTGCATTAAAAAAAGAGTGCAAGTACAATGCTCTATAGGAATTGAGTAGTGGTACTTTCTCCTAATGTGCATATGGGATTCTAGTCATGAGCCTTCACTGCTCCTCTCAAAGGGACTAAAGTAGGTGTGATTGCAAATATTTCAACACCCCTCCTCAATCACAACCAGAAGTACAAGCGTATAGAGGCTTTAGTGAAAGCAATACCTGCAAAGTGTGGGCACACCATAAACATGGCAAAACTCCAGAGGCTATTGCAGAAAGGCTAAGTGTGGGTACCACAAACATGATGGACATCCAAAGGTTGTAGTAGGGGCCTCACAAAGTGCACAGAGGCTGTAGTACAAGGATAGCTGAGGACTTTACAAGTTTATGTCTAAGACATTAGGGCTAGGAAATACAAAACTAAAAAATTATATCTGAATAGAAGGACTAATGAGGTTTGTCCTTCTCCTGGTGGTCTTCTTCTTCCTTCACTATGTTCTTCTCTTCTTCTTTGACCAAAACTAGATAGACCTTTTTGGACCTCTTTCTAGTGTGGCAAAACTTCTCGGTGTGTCTGGTCCTTTTGCAGAAGTCACAGAAGAGCTGATCCTTCTTGCCTTTGTACCTGTTGCCAACATATAATGCATGTTCATCTCTAGAGGTGCTTGGTTCTTCCTTAGTTTTTAGCTTATTTTCCTCCTCTAACAGTGATGCTTGGATATCAACAAGTTCAAGGTTTGGCATATTAATTAGAGTTGTTGATACATTATTATATTCAGGAGGCAAACTCTTAAGTAGAACATTGATGCAAACATCTTCTTCCATTTTAATGTTGATTCCTACAAGTTGGGTTAGAAGTCCTTCCATGTAATTTAGATGCATGGCAAGTGATATGTTGGACTTCATTTCAAGCCTAAAAAACTCTATCAGGAGACCATACTTTGATGATCTAGACTATACACCAAACAAAGTGTCAAGTCTCTTCCATGTATCATGTGAGGTCTCACAGTTATCCACATGGTGGATATAACTGTCATCTAGCTCCAGTTTGATAATGGCTTGAGCCTTATCATCGTTCTTTTGCCAAGTTACAGCAAGATCCGCATCACGAGGTTTCTTTTCTTTTCCAGTGGTAATGGCCCAGAGGCCCTTCTTCATCAGGATGAGTTTGATGCGGGTCTACCACGTATGAAACCCAACTCCTTTGAAACAGGCAGTTGAAGAATCTTTTCCCATGTTAAACTTGCGAGAACAGCAACAAATCAGCTTCAAAGTTATCAGATTTAAGCAGCACAAGAGTTGGTTGGAATGTGTCAAAAAACACAAGTACTTAGAGCACTAAAATGAGTGTCAATAGACACTATGTTTCTTCCTTAAATCTTTCCAAATTTGCAAAATCCTTCAAGATCTTTCAAATCCAAATCTTCCCCTCTTTGATTATATGCGGGTACCTTCAAATCTGAGTGACAATGGGTTGTTCCAGGTGGCAAGAGAGAGAAAGTGATGAGATTTTTGAGTTTGATGAAGTTTGGCTATGGCTTCCTGTAGTAGGGTTTTGACCTACCCTGGTTTTTTCCTAATTGTGGGAGCTATACTTGATCATTTAAAAAAAAACTTATATAAGGATGAAGCTTATTTCAAGGGCTATCATTAGCCTATGATGGTGTCTGAAATCGTGCGGCGTAGAGATTCAATAAGCACGAGCACAGATTCTGACAGCGTGACAAATCTTCAACAATGCTGAAGCATAGATGGACCAATGTCATAGCTTGATGTGCCATAGAGGACCATCTGATGTTGAGGAAGATTTTTCTAGAAGAGGGTTCATGAAGATATGCTCTATATTTAGAGATCCAACTCCTCCAAGGTGGGTATGTCCTGCAGGCCACAGACTGAGGTTATGGCAGCAACTGGCTGAAGTGACAATGTTGGGCTCCAGGTAGGGAAATGTCAAGATCTTATGTGATATAGAGAACCATTAGTAGTGGGAAACACTTTTCCAGAAGGAATCTTGGTAAGATTTGGTTGGTAGAGGAAGTTATGAGAGCTTCGAGCAGGCAGGGTACTGCTGGCTATGGTTGCCACAAGGTCAAGTGGAGAAGGAGTGGAAGATGAGGTCTTGGACTTGGGATTGAGCTCAAGTTGAGCTAGATGAGATTAGAATGAAGGTGGAGGAGAAACTCCATGCCTGACTGAGCTTTGATTCCATGTTATAATACGCAGGATCTAGAGCATGGCAGATGCAGAAGCTATGGAGGTTGAAAGAGGAAAAAGGAACTCATGAAGACACTGAACTTGATAAGGAAAAATTGATACACAAGTGAATTAGGTTTCAAGATTGAGACTTGGACTCATAAACACAATCTTGTGTATTGACAGTGACATGACACTTTACTGGAAAGAAAAGAGTTATCATTGCATTAGAAAAAGAGTGCAAGTACAATGCTTTATAGGAATTGAATGGTGGTACTTTCTCCTAATGTGCATATGGGATTCTACTCCTGAGCCCTCACTGCTCCTCATAAAGGGACTAAAGTAGGTGTGATTGCAAATATTTCAACAGGGTGCGGGGTTTGGAATTCACTAGATTTGGGTAAGAATGTGGGTGGCATCACTATAGGGTTAAATCTAAGGTGTAAGCATGCTAGTGGGCAGGTACTTTTCAAAGAGACAAATCATCTCCATTGCTCCTCACCTTGTGGATTCAATAGAGGATGTCTTGATCTCCTTCTGTGAGATCCATTGCACTAAATTCAACATGTAAATTTGCCCAACGTATTTCTAGAGCGAGGCATCCCGTGATCGTGATCGGTAGTACAAAAACTGCCACAAATAAAGAAGCATTATGAACATCGACTAGACACTAAATAGCAAAATATGCAGGCCACTTACAGTTGAGGTCAATACAAACCTAATATATCTTATACCAATCATGGGATTTTAGCCATGATAATTGGTTGTCTTTAGAAAAAGTGAATCTGAGGAAACACATCATACCCATCCAAGTGGTAGTAGACATGATGATTTGCTTCACAATTCAGTTTTCTTTAGTGGATAGAACCCAAGGAGTGTGAGGTACTTGTAAGTGACCATCAGTGCTTGTGGCCAAAGCGTCTCCATCTTGCCTACCTCCTTCAAATCCATTCATGCCCCTGTAGTGTCTCTCTTTCTTGTGATATGGTCCCATATAATAAGATGCCCACATTCTTGAAAATATGCATGGGATCCAACAAGTGGTTGATTTATAAGTGTCTTCAATATGGCAACTCGTACAAAACTGAGAATCGTCGCATTCCATTTGGATATGACTCTGTGAGGACCATTTTCAACTCGTACCAACTTTGGGCGTTCAGTTGTACTGGAGGTCATCCAAGAAAACATTTCTTCAAGTCATGACCCTTCGACAAGAAAGCATCGTGTCCTTGATATACCATCTTCTTCATGGTTTGTGACCTTCAGGAGTCTAACTCTGGCCCACCCAATGGGCATGTATGATAACTTGAGGTAACTAGACCTATTCCAATATATTTAGTCAACACAAACTTTAATGAGCTATGTTAGATATCATCAATGAGAATGGAAGCCTACATACCTGAGCACTCCTCGAATCTCCCAGAAAGTTATGCATGGTTCACATGAGAATGGCTTCTATATTGGCTGACTGTCAACCATCACGCTTGCTCATATCTTCCACGTCGACCCCCTCCTCCCACAAAATCTTGAGCTCATTAACTAACTAATGGAGATAGGCGTCCATATTATAGCGCCCAGGAATGAGCAAGCTAAGGATCAGGTGTCCTTTATGTTGAGATATCAAGCTCCACTCGTGATACGCCAGGGTGACCGTTGAGTACTTATGTCACCGACTTGTCAGTTGCAGACGCGGTTGGTACACCACCGATGAATAATAGCTACATGATAGCTATCCTTATCTACTCTAGTTCGTGGCTCAGTTAGTATGCCACCTTAGTTAGTTGAGTTTGGTTTGAGACCCATACATAGGGTTCTTCTATTTCTTTGTACCAGAGTTCTTTTGGCTTACACAACTAAGAAGAGGAAAACTGTTTTCAGCCTCCACCCTTGTGTGTCTTCCCCCATTGTGCAAGCAAGAAAGCTTCAAGCGAGACTCCTTCCTTCTCTCCACAATCTTGACACTTTATTCATAGAAAGCCATGGGAGGATGTTGTAGTTAACAAGGACTACATGCCACACACTGTAAGAAGTTAGACAAAGAATAAATGGGTTCACACCATCCATAGCAACTGAGCCAAAGATTCCTTGTCCAGAAAGGTAGAGTCAAGCTCGCCATGCCCAAAGTATGAAAAATATGATGTATATGTAGCATGAGGTTGATTGGAGGAAGGTCTAGAAGGTTGATTGAGGGTGTAGACTGAGTCGTACCTTCCACCTAGTGGATTGGCTTAGGCACTCCATCCATCGCACGCCCACAAACTCTTCTAATTGGTCCAAATAGGTGCATTCCTCCTTGGGATGAGGCATCAGATCCTTGTATAAATTTTACTAGCACGTCTAATAATTTTGTATATGATATTCAATTAGTTTATGAATGTAAGACATGATTGATACACACTTTTCTTATTGTTTGCTCAAAGTCTAAGATTGCCTAATCAATGATCTTCGATTGGAACTCACCGAAGTGTTGTACGTGTTCTATTAGACAAGTGACGCTTTTGTATGCTTGCCAGCTTAGATTGAGAGCAAGGACGCGAGACACACTGATTAAGATACACCTCATGATCTTGGACATCACGACCATCATTATTTTCCATTTGGTCCACGTTATGACAAACAACAGGTTTTTGTTTTTTTTCTCTTTGTCTTTTTTTATTTGCCTCCCTTCATCCTTCTTTGCTTCTCTCTCTCTCTCTCTTTCTATAAATATTTTTTAATCTCTTCCATCTTTCCTCCCCACTCTCACTTCTTCTCTCTTTTCCTTTCCCTCCCTTCTTTTCTCTATGTCCTTCTCTCATTTCCTCTCCACTCACACTCGATGCATCTCGTTAAAATAAAAATCAAATATATAAAATAAAAAACTCATAAAACAAGATATTGAAAGAATCTCTCTCCCTACCTCTCTTCGTGCCTCTCTTCCCCCTCTACCATTCTCTCTCTATCATTTTGTTCTCTCTAATTCTCTTGTTGTTTCCATTTTTCACTCTCTTTCTCTCACTCTCTATTTTTTGTTTTCTCTATCTCTTGTTTTCTCCCTCTTTTGTCTCTTTTTCCCCCTTCTCTTGCTAGCTCTCTCTTTTCTTTCCACTCTCCTTCCTCTCTTCACTTCACCCTTTTATCCACCTCTCCATTCACTCTCTATTTCTTTTTCTCTCCCCCCTCTCTTTCTTTCTCTCTTTCTTTTTCTTTGTTGCCTCTCTTTTTGTTTCTCTCCACCCCCTCGTTGTTTCTCTCTCATTCTTCTCTTTCCCTCCCTTTCTCTTTCTCTCTCTCTTACTTTCTTATCTTTCATCTTTTTTCTCTCTCTCTCTTTCTCATTCTCTCTTCCCTTTCCTTCCTTCTTCTCCCTCTCTCCTTTCCTCTCTTTCTCTCTCAATGGATTCATTCTCAAGAATAAAGAAGAAGAAGAAGAAAGCACAAGAACAAAGCAAGAAGAGACAATGTACCTCCAGCAAACTTGGCCCGAGGATGGATTCTTTGTCTCCTCTTTGCGACGTCCCCTCTTTTTCCCTCGTGCACTTCTCCCTCTTCTTGGTGTATATAGTGACCATGGTGGAAATGGCGGTGAGAAGCTCTCCTTCCCTCTCTTTCTCTCCCTCTCCCTCCCAAATCCATGATCTCTCTCTCTTTCACTCTCTCTCGAAATGTTTTCCGCAAAATGCCACGATTAGGTTTTCAATGCTTTTTCTTTCTTAGAGAGGCATTGCTATTTGCGTCACTATTTGTATCGCATTTGTGACGCAAATAGCGATGTCATAGTTTTTTGTCAAAAATGACCATTGCTATTTGCCCATTCCCTTGTAGTGAATGTAATTCCCTATTATATACCTAGAAAATATTAGAGACTTTCCTACACTTCATACGTTTTCCTATGTAGGAATTATTCAAAAGCTTGCTGAGCCTTGCCTTACATTAGCCTTTTCCCTCAACTGAACTGTACATGGCACATATTTTTAGTTACTCAACCAACATGAGATGCATGTGGAAAAATAAACATTGGGCCTTTTCAAGAAATACAAGAATTAATAAGAGTTTGGATGGAGTGCTTGCCTTGGTAGTCCAGTGACTCACTAGTTGCTACTTACATGTTTATAATGGCTTAGTAATTTCTTGGGATCAAATCAATACACATATGACAAGGGAAAGGTTAGGGTCACCATTAACCAATGGGATAAAGTTGCCCTTGCTAATTGGAATTCTAATATAGTAGGGAAGGCAAGCAAGCTACGGATTTAGTTGGACATCATGCATTCAATAGAGAATTCAAAGTATGAGACCACATGGAACCTTAAATCTCTCCAACTAAATGATTGGGCTCATCAATTAGATTAAATGAGAGATTAAGAGCTAATCAACATACCTTGTCAAGGTCAATGATTTGTGGGGCTTTTAGTCATGCTTCTATACTCAAATATAGAGTAGCCACTACTGCAGAGAATTAGATTGAGCTGATGTCACACATGTAAAGTCTCTAAAAAATCAATGATAATTGATGGAGTCACTTGGTAGTTGAATCAACTAGAAGCCCAATGGTTCTTCATTTGTTTGTCATGCTTCATCCAACCATTCATGTTGAAGCCCTTGATACATCCCATCCATGTGCCTAGATTCAGAGTTGGAGAGTGAACCAACATTTGTTGATGTGGCAATTTGAGTAAAGGTTCAATCATTAGCATTGCATGATGGGTTGATAGCAATAAAATAAGCCAAATAGTAGTGCAAGAAGCCAAAAGAGTTGTTGCTTTGCAAGCAGATCATATGCTAGGATCTATTTTACCTCTTGTTGATTAATAGTCTAAGCGCACCCATATGTTGTCCCTCTACCAACACCATAGAAAATAGTTTTCCACATATTGAGGATCCATCTCAACCTCAAGATAGTTACATGAGAATTTCACCAATTGGTAAGTCACAATTTGTTTAGGATCGTATGCCAAAATCACATTTAAATGTGGACTTGTCTAAAAAATGCAAAGAATGGGAACTCAAGGCCCTCGACCTTCAACTTTTTAGGAGTCTTACCTAAAAATAATAGGAAATGATGAAGCAAAGACAAGAGAAATGGAGGCTCAAGAGTTTTTATTCATCTTCATCTTCATTCTTCTTCTTCCTTCATACTCAATTGATTACACCACAAGTATCCTCTAAAGAGATAGATACCTTTTGAACTTTTTAGGACTCTTCACACATAATCTACTTTATTTGTGCTTACAAAGATTATAACTTATCCTATTATTTATCTCTCAGCACTTCCCCTCAAGCTCAGAATGAGACTGCAAAGTGCACTCCTAAAGTACTCAAACCTATCCTTACCTAATGCTTTGATAGAGATATTCATGACTTGGTCATTGGTTTTGACATGTACCAAGTCTATCTCTCCACTCATTACCTTCTCTCTGATGAACTAGTAGTGCACTTTGATATTACTTAGTCCTTGCACATGGTAGATTGGGTTATTTTCCAACATGATGCTGCTAATGTTATCACAATACATGATAGCTCCACCATCTATCTCTATCCCCATATCACATAGTAACAATCTAAGCCACGTCTACTCACATGTTATCAATGCAATACCTATATACTGGCTTCTATGCTAGATAGAGAAATTATAGGTTGTTTCTTGCTACCCCGACTTACCATGGATCAACCAAATGAGAATGCATAGCCACTAGTGGATCTCGTATCCATGATACTTCCAACCTAGTTTGCATCTATGCAGCTAAACAATGTAGGCTTGATTCCTTTCTCATAGAACAATCTAAGGCTAATTAGCTTTTTCACATATCTCAACTCTCTCCTTACTACATCCAAATGTGATTACATGGCTTCTACATAAATTGACTAATGACTCCCATTGAGTAACTCAAGTTGGGTCTAGTAATGGCTAACTAGATAAGGCTACCAAAATTGAACATACTAACATTTTCTACATACTAACCATCATCCACAAATGTGTATCCACTAGCTTACATCATGTCATTCCATACTTCTCTAGCATCTCCAATGAGTATTGTATCTACACTAGCCAAACTCCATGTGGAGTATCAATCATCTCAATGCCAAGAAAGTACCTCAATAAGCCAAGGCCCTTAATGTCAAACTCGTGCATCCCATGCTTTACTTTGGTAATCTCTCTCTCTAGAGTATTTGTAATGATGAGATCATTTACATAGATGGCCACAACCACCTTTCTGTCTCCTATAAGTCTAACATAAAGTAAATAATCAGCCATGCTTTGTTGAAATCCCATGTTGCATAAGAACTTATTGATCCTCTCACACCAAGAACTTGGTGCTCACTTCAATCCATACAATGGTTTTCCCAAATTGCACACATAATGTAGATATTTATGGTGAACATATCCTTTTGGCTAATCCATGTATGCCCCTTCCTCCGATGTACCATTCGAAAAGCGTTCTTCATATCCATTTGATACAATTTTTAGTCATAGATTGAAGCCAATGTAATGATCAATCTCAATGTAGTCATCTTAGCCACTAGAATAAATGTTCCTTCATAATCCAAACCATACATTTGAGCATAACCTTTTGCAACTAACCTTGCCTTGTATCTCTCCAATGAACGGTCAAATTTGCACTTGACTTTATATACCAACTTGCAACCAATTGCCTTCTTGCCATAATGCAAATCAACTAGATCCCATGTCTTATTCTTTGTCAATCTACCCATGTCTTCATGCATAGCATTCTTCCCATCTTTGTTTCCAACTACCTCTTCAAAACAAGTTGGCTCAACATGCTAAACATATGATACCATGCATCCATAGTGCATTTTCATGCAGCCATTATATGTCAATCTATCCTGTGGATGTCTCACTCTATCTAATCTCCTCAACGGTGCTGCAGTAGATGGTGTCTCGACCATTCTTGCATGTGGTGGAACACACTTTCTTGCACTTTTAATCCCTAGAGTGCTTACATATGGTATGCCAAACTCATCATCCATAGAATCATCCTTAGAACTTTCACCCATTGTCTTCTTTCCTTATGCGATTTCTACTCTCTTCTGTGCACTCCGCAACTTGCCACTTCATGGACTATAACTGCCACTGCTTTCTTTATGATCTTGATGTCTAGACATATCCTCAGCATGCTTAAATTTTAACCATTATTTTTTACAATTTTCTTTACATATCCACCATCATCAGTACTCTCATACTCTCATAGACATTCTTGTCAATTGTAGCTTTTTGATTAATACTAATACTCATACTCACTGAAACTAAAATCCCTACTTATGTGAGCTCATTTAGTAATAGCATTATAACTTTTGTAGCCCTTCTCATCTCGATACCCAAGAGAAATGTATTTAATAGCTTATGGTTCCATCTTCTTCCCCAAATCATTAGGAACATGCACATAACATACACAATCAAACACCCTAAAATATACAACTATAGGTGTCTTGCCATACATCTCATATGGAGACATATGATGAGTCAAAGCTATAGGTGTCCATTCCTTATATGGACTAAATTATGTACTATCTCAACCCAATAGGACAAGGGCATGTGTGCTTGATTCATCATTTCCCTTGCTACTTCTTCAATAATCTTGTTATTTATTTCTTCCACACCATTTTGTCATGGTATATACCTACAAGTGAGCTATATTTTTATCCCATGGTCTCTCAAAATAAGAGAACTCATTTGACATATATTCTCCAACATTATCCAATCCTAAGCATTTGATGTAGCCTCCAAATTAATTTTCTGCCATAAAATTAAACTCCAAAAACTTTTCAAATGCTTTACTTTTGTGTTCCAAGAAATACACCCATGTCATCATGCTAAATTCATCAATGAAAGTGATGTAGAACGTGCATTTTCCACTCAAAGAGACATTTTGAGATGGACAAAAAATATTAAAATGTATCATTTCCAAAGGAGCTGCTCACACCCCCCCTTTGGAAATGGGAGTCTAGATTGCTTGCCAAACTGACCAACCTCACACATACATGATCATAATTTACATATCCAAATGTAGGAAGCCCAGAAACCACACGTCTAGACTACATTTGTTTAAGTCTTTGCAAACTGACATATCCAATCTTTCTATACCATAGTGCTACATCTTTATCTTTGTTCATGCCCTATCTCAACATAGATAGATCTTTGAATGATAGGAGGGAGTTTATGCATCCAAAGAAAATGGCTTATTCTTTTGACCACAAGTAATAAGTTTGTCAAGTCTTCCATTCTTACACTCCTCAATGAAACATCCATACTTGTCAAACCTCACTTGCAATCCTTGATTGGCCATTTGACCAATTGATGCCTTTACTTATAGTGGGGATATATAAGATATCCTCAAGTTTGTTTCTAGTCCCATCTCTAGTCACAAAGGCACACTCCCAATATGAGTTACCTTATGCAATTTGTCATTTCCGATAGCCATATACTCTTTAGTTTGCATTTTTTGATTTCTATTAAACCATTCTACATGGTGAGTCATATGGTTTGTAGCATTTCAATCCCAAAACCAATCATCCTCTCTAGGAGGGTGTGTCATACTACAAAGTACATGCTCCATGTCAAAGAGATGACCTCTAGGTGATGAACCACCTCTAGAACCATAGCCACCATTGCTATATGCACCTATATAATGCCCAAAATAGGTCCTTCATTGACCCCTAAACATAGCATTTTTCTTATAAAAGAACTCTCTCTCAAAGTTACTAAACTATCCACAATAATGACATGCATCATCTCTCTATGACTAGAGCATTCTTTGCCTCTAGAATAGGATCTCCCCCTACCTCTAGGCATAAAATCACCATATCCAAAGGCGCTATGGCCTCATGCAAAGGTGTTTCCATGACCATAAGATGATCCTCTAGCTCTAGATGAGCTCAATGACCTCGCTGATGATAAAATACACTATCTTGATTTGCATTATTTCCACTACTATATGCATTGAGACCCAACTTAATCTCTTTTGTAAGAAGAAAAGTAATCAATTGTTCAATATCAGTCATAAAGCCTCTTCTCATAGAAATGGAGGTATCAAGGGACTTATATGTTTGTCCAAGACTATTTAGAGTGACAAATACCAAATCATTATCATCTAGCGGTGCATTTACTGAAGAAAGATCTTATGGAACTTATTTAATTTCTACCACATAATTACTTATGCTTCTATTTTCTCTCCATACACACTATGTACCCTCTACTTTAGCTATATTTTCCTAGCCTCCATGCATGTGCCATATATCTTCTCAATGATTTTCCAAGCATATTTGCATGTATTTGCTTTTTTAATATGCAAAATCAATATCTTTGAAATACATATACATATCCAATGTAAGAATTTCTTGTTTTTTCCAGTCCAATCCTTAACACCCTTTTTTATCTTCAATGGGCTTATCATTTAATTTTGGACATGCATCTTCACCTATAATAAGGTCCCAAAGACCTCTTTCCAAGAAATTCTCCATACGATAGGACCATACACTATAGTTATCCTTTGTTAATTTGTCACCTACAATTTGTGTAATCTATGCATTTTTGACATTATAATGGCTACAAACTTAGCAAAACTAGTTGTGTATAATGTTCTGAATTAGTATCTAAGCATGTGAAGAAAACTAAGCATCAACCGGTCAAAATCTAGACAATAAAGCATTCAAAATCCCTAAGCAAATGCATATACATTGATTTCCACTACTATAACAAATGTTGTACAAGTTTCCAAGTAGTGTCACATGTACCCATATATCATGCCCATATGTGAGCTATTGGTTGTCCAACAGGATCTAGTGAAAATAGGGCTCAAACAGTGCTTGTGTAATCCAAAAAGCATCAAGACACAAGTTTAAAAATGACCAAATTTCCTATTTTTTTACTATACTTTTTCATGAAAAGAATGAAGTCTAGACAAGCTCAACCCATATTAATTTCCTTGGCATTTTATTAGTATTTTTTCCTTTCAAATGGGCACCATAAAATGGCATCAAAGTGACCTTTAAGTCTTAAACCCAGCTAGTTCACTCCCTCTATAATAGTGCGAACAAGTCAATCAATGAGCTATTTCCACAAAAATCCAATTCAATCCCTTGTAGTGTGAACATAGAGCTTCCAAATAGCTAGTTCACTTCTTTCCAATGTGAACATAAAATTGAACTAGTTCACTAGAGTAACAATGTAAAAGAAGATTTGGTTTGGGGGTTAATTATCCCTTTAGAGTAAGCATTTTTAAAGCTTAACATGGAGAATATTCTACAGCAGCTATCAATTTGAATAGCTATGAATGATGTGGGTCTTGTACATGTGCTGACTACACTAATTTTGTCATCAACATCCTCTTATACACAATGATTAGATTGAAGAATTAAGCCTTTTCTTCGATGAGAAATGACAAGCAATTAGAAAAAACTACCAACTCTCTCTTCTTTGCTCTATCTCTATCGAACCCCCTTCTTTCTTTGATAAGCATACCCTATGGTTCTTTTATAAGCAAGCCCTAAGCTTCTCTTCAACAAGTAGGCCCTTGATTAAGCTAGGCATGAGCTTAAGCAACCCCTTTGCTTCCAAAATTCAAAACATGAGCCGATATAAACCTTGTTTAATGGTGGATAGCAAAGTTTTAGCTTGATATAGACCTCAATTCATCATGCTCCTTGATCCAAGCTTTTGATCCTGCATTCCCACTTTGATACCAACTAACAAGAATAGAAAATGATGCGCAAAGAAGAAAGCAAAGACAAGAGAAATGGAGGCTCAATAAATTTTCTTCTTCATGATCTTCATTCTTCTTCTTCCTTCATGCTCAACTGATTACACCACAAGTATCATCTAAAGAGATTACACCTTTTGAACTTTTTAGGACTCTTCACACATATTCTACTTTATTTGTGCTTACATAGGCTATAACTTATCCTAAGCTTTGTTTCTCAAACAGAGTCGATTAGTGGTTGAAGGCAATTTCATGGTGCCAAGGAGGTTTTTCTATCAGATCATTTTGAGAGCGGACATCATTGAGGGGAATCGCACTCTGAACACTTTCAAAAGCAACACCAAATTAGAGAATGTGGATTGAGATGACTAATTCTGCCATTTTGAATGTAAAGCGTCCACTAGAGCATTTACATCTGACCACATTATTGTTTACTATAAATGTGAGATGCCATATAATCTAGATGACTTGATGGGGCAATGCGAGGAATGTAAGAAATGGTTCCATCGATCATGCATGAAACTTACTCCTGAGCAAGTCAAGAAGTTGGAACATTTCTACTATACTAATTATGCAAGAAAAGATGATGGAGATAAGAAGGATTTAAGCAATGGTGGAGATTCACCCATATCTACACCAAAGGAATCAAAGTGGTAGGGAAGGTGATCTGAGTTTGGCACTAAGCTATCTCATCCAAAGGTTGCATTGGAGCATTACAAAATTGGCCCATTTCTAAGAAAGATCCAAAACTCAAGTGGTCTCATGTGCAATTAATTAAACAAATTGAATCACAATTGGTTGTCTTGGTAGTTCTCTTCTATGATTGGATCTTAAACTAGATCTGATTCCATCATGGGAGGGAGGACTCCTTATGGAAATTGCCCCTAGGGTATTGTTGGTTGGAATCTACCTACAAAGCCAGTAAGCATCATAATGTGTTTGAAATTTTAGTGGGCTACATGTTGTCCACATCTCACTCCTTATGCTCTTTATTAGTCTTACGACCCAAGATTTTAAATAGGACTAAGTAGAGATAAGGAAAGGATGGTACTAGTGATTTCAAAGAAGGTAGAAACAATGGTTCAAAAGAAAAGATAGTAAAGGAAGTGTTATCACATGAAGGAAAAGATTATCCATGGAAGTAAGATGATGATGATCAAGAAATCTTGAAGGGGTTAGGAGATTAGGGTGATAGGTTCCTCCTATACCCAAGAGAATATCAAAAGTCCGCGGGGGGGCCATGGTGATGGTGATGGTGATGGTGGTGGATGGAGGATGGAGGATGTGAGTGTGATGGAGATGGTTGAATTGGAGCCGGTGTTGTCTCTTGCTATCCAGTATCTCTATTCCACTTTTCTCTCATTCTCTAGTTCTCTCCTCTCTCTCTCTAAGATAGAAATATTGAAAATTAAGAAAAGAAGAGATAACCTTGTGTTATGAATATTATATTCTCTCTTCTCTCCCTCCCTCCCTCCCCCCTCTCTCTTCTCTCCCTCCCTCCTTCCCCCCCCTCTCTCTCTCTCTCTCTCTCTCTCTCTCTCTCTCTCTCTCTCTCTCTCTCTCTCTCTCTCTCTCTCTCTCTCTCTCTCTCTCTCTCTCTCTCTCTCTCTCTCTCTCTCTCTCTTTGTGTTAGAGTGTCTACAAGAATAAATTTTGAAGAAGACCAAAAAGCCTTTATTATTAAGGCTTATGTAGTCTTAAATATAAGCACATGCGTGCACACACATAGACACACACTCTCTCTTTCTCTCTCATCATTATTGTCCTCTCTCAATCTTATAATGTTCTTAGTGATAATGAGTACGAGGATGCATAAAATTTTATTCTACATGATGGTGAGAAGAATTATTTTGTTGATGCAATTGATGATCAATTTGATGGTGTTCATTTATTTTGTTGATATTGAGTTTGATGGTAATTCATCCAATGAAATTGACAACGTGTAGATCAATTAGTATGCATTATGCTTTGAATATCCATTTCTCTCTCTTTTTCTTTCCTGAGTGGAAGTATGGTCAATTTCTTTTGTCATCTATTTGAGATTAATACTGGGTTTAGTTTGGGTATTATTGTGATGAGGATGTCAAATGGTTTGAGGCAAAAATGGTAGCTGCAATCTAGAATATACCCTCTAAGGCTTATAAGTTTAGGCCTTTCTTTTTACCCCCCCCCCCCCCCCCCCCCAAACTAGCCGTAGTTCATAAATGGAGGATAGGGATATTACATCATTTCTCTCTTAGAGGAATGGATATGTTCTCATCTAGAAAGAGCTTAGGGATTATCGTTCCTATAGTAAGTTGTGATTGCATCATATGACCTATGGTTAGGACCCACCGTGCTTCTCTTGTGCTAATCTAATTACATGAGCTCTAAATTTTAGAAGTAACCACAATTTCATCATATTATATTGTGGCTCAAATACTATTGCAAAAAGTAAGGTTCATTGCACATACATGGCTTATTGTGTCTCATAAAGATTCTACTAGGGTTTCTACTCATCTTTATAGGTTGTAATGAGCTCTAGGTCTTCATCCTTATCTAATACCTAGAATATAGCAATGGTTGAACTTCTACTACTTTCTTATTTTGTTGGTTCCTCATCTATTGATCCTATTCAAGGAAATCAACTTGGATATAACCCTAGCTTATTGCAATGAAAACATTGGTGATGAGTGGGGCATCTCCTCAAGATATTTCCTAACTCTCTAGACTTGTGGCACTTCTTTCTATGGTCCTTTTGATCAATAGAGCCTTCTTTGGATCAAATCAAGAGCCAATTTTCTTAAAGTCATTGGCTTCTAGTTGGATTGGCTCTAAGGAGGGCATCTTAGAGATCGGCAGGTCATAACACTTATAATTGGATATCCAATGGAGGTTTCAATCCATAGCAAAGCTTAGCCCTAACTAGAATAATATGCATAACTCATTCATCTTGATAGAGTGAGCACAAGGGGACAAGTATCTCTAACTTATGGCCCTCTCAATCTCTTCCCAACTTATAAGGGCTTCAATGGTAGCATTGTCTCAATACCACTACTTCCACTACAAGCATGCCTTGCCTACCAATTATAGCTTTGCAATCATGGGCTTGTTGGTTGCACTTGTTCCTATCACATAAAAATAATCTTCAAGAGTCTTAATCCAAACTTCAACATTGGTCTCAACATTGGATCCTTTTCCTATGAAATTAGGTGGCCTAGTTATCTTTAAGAGAAAATTCTTCTTTTCTCAATAGGAGAAAGCATAGATGGGACAACCTAAATTTTGCAATGTATGGAGCTAAATATTGCATAATTTCTCCAACACTTCATTTAAACCTTTACACATCCACAAGAAAAGGCTCAAAGAAAATATGCTAATAAAATATTTCTCTTACACAATGGATACACAAATAGAACCAAAAGTAGAGATGTCTTTATTGTTCATAGCTGCCATAGGAAAAAGGCCAAAGCCTCAAGGTTGAGATTATTCCAAACAATAGGAAATATCTCAACTACAAGGCTTTATACATGGAAGTCAAATACATCAATGGTTTTGTAAACAAAAGGTTCAATATAGATATCCAAGGTTTGGTATTGAGAAGGAAATTCTATTTAACTCTCTTTATAATATTAGGTACATGGCTTTCAAAAAATAATAAAGATGATTATAATTTCCATTCAAGGTAAGTATGAATTGATTTCTCATGTCAAAGTTTAGAGAGTGCATTGCTGATGTGAACAAAGCTCGAAACACTAAGGTTCTCTACCGTGCTTTGTCACTATTTAAGAAAAAATATCACCAAACTAATGATATATCACTTTGTGTAGTCAATCATTAAATAATTTTTTACGTTAGAGGGATTTGCAAACAATTCTATCTAAGTTTTATTTACTATGATTTCTATTCCAGCATTTGATACCTTGTATGAGGTGCCTATTAAACACTCCCTTGATAACACAATTTTGATCACCCAACCTTGATTATGTTATCTAAAATTTCTTTGGAATATTGCAAATTATTGCCCTAAAACTAAGGCTTCAAAATAATATTAAGGTCATCTAGTAACTTAACCATTGGTGTTAATCATGAGTAATTGCTAAAGCAAATCAATCGAGATTAAAGAAAATCCATATTACACTTTGTTCAAAGTGTGTGAGAAATAATGGGAGCTAGGATGTTGACCCCTTTACCTATAAGGAAAAGTCTCATCTCGGTCCTCTAAAACAACAAAAAGTCAGATTTCAAATTAAATTTCCTAGGATGGTCAATATCTTAGCCCTTCCTACTTATACCTATTCTATTGTTTTGACGAAAACTCTTGACTTATTGAGACCACCTAACCATAGGATAGATCCATTGGTGATTTTCCCTTTTGCTTTCCTTTTATATGGGATTGCTTACTTCTCTAATTATCTAGCACATTTAATTCATCACATAGAAATATATTCCCTAATTAGCCTATTAGGCACAATGTTTATTCATGTAATTTAGTAACAAAACATAAAGAGGATATCAAACAATATATTTAGGTCACTCCCATGTTCTGGTTGATCACCCATGGCACACTCATATATCCAACCTATTGCCTACACAACAATCTCTGTGGGGGGGGGGGGGGGGGGGGGGGAGCAATCACCTTCTAGAAGCCCTCTATATAACACATATTGAAATGATACTTTTAAAACTCATTTTTAAAAATTTTGCATCATTTTATATACCCCTTCTGTCAATTTTTAAGGCAATAGTCATATCCCTTGTAAATATAAAATTCAAAGAGAGTGTGCATTTACATGGCCCATTTTGTACAATTCAAATTAAAACATAGTCAACCAAAGTTTAGAGCGGCAAATTGGGCTTAGATTTTGCATTGATCCTTCATAGGCTCAACACATGGAATGCTTGCCATCCCCTTGTTGTTTCATCCTACTTGGAGATATTTTCTTCTACTAGCATGGAGATTTCCCTCCCAAAGCGGATCTTGAAGCATCTCTCAATGTTAGCACAGAAATTGCTTCTATAGTAAGGTAAGGCAAGGCAAGGGGCTACTTGGATAGAGTAAAGGCAAGTTGATGTTGAGTTGATTACTTTAGGTGTAACTAGAAGTTGGAACTTGAGAGGAGGTGGTTGAGATGGCCTCCCCTTCTCTCAAATCTTTTGTGTCCTATTGAGTATAATTAGGTTTTCCCTTGATTCGTGTTCCATATGTAGTAATATTGTGTCATAGTTAGCTTGCTTCTTCTTTTCAACCAATTCATGTTTCTACTCCCAGATCAATTTTATATCCTTTCTCCTTTTGAATATGATATTTGTAATGTATTTCCTTATCTATCAATGTTATTTTAGCAACAAATTTAAGTATTTAGTGGAAACTAGTTTGTCCAAAGTTATAGGTTTGTCTACATGTAAGTTCCAACAAAAGGCATTCATAGCAATGGCTTAATAGAGGCCAATAAGCACAACATCAATAAATCACAATATCTTATTAACCAACCAATAAGAAATATTGATAGATATTCTAAAATTACAACAAATATGCATGATATAGCAATAGCATATCTAGAGTAGAAAATTTGAGTGGCAATAATTATAATAACTTTTTTTCTTAGTAATAAATATTGACCTAGAATAATGGGCAATAATATCCATAGTAGCAATTATATTTGCTCCAATAGTAGTAAAATTTATAAAAGTAATATTCTATATCGATTTAACATCTCAGAATTGCAAGTAGATTTGAAGGCAATAGCACCAAGTACAACTAAGACTATCTCTAGCAAATCAAACATGATGTACAAGTATGCTAAACCAATTTATCCTTGAATACTTGTTTTGAAGCATTGTTATAGCAAGGATATAGAAATTATGCTCGATTTTTTGAAAAAATATGGTTCATCTTTATTGAAATAGGAGATTAGCAGATGCCATCTCCTTGCACATGCTTTATAGAAAAATATTGAGCTTATGTCTGGATCTAAAGTCACCTCTCTAAATACATGCTCTCCATGACAAGAGATTGAATGCATATCCCAAGGAGTTGGATTGCAGGATTTTAGGTTTAATCCAACATGGATAGAGGTAGTTACAATCAGCTTAGACATTTGCATAGTTATTTGTACCATAATTCGTGATCATGACTCAAAAATTCTTACACATATTGCAAATATACAAAAAATTGAAATATAGGATAATAGCAATCAATCAAAAAAGTTGGATGCTAATTTATTTCAGCAAATGGAGTAGAGGGCTAATGTATTTCAACCAACAGAATAGGGGGATGATGTATTTTAGCCAGTAGTTTATAAAGTCTAATGTATTTTAGCCAAAAGATTTTAAACTTGATGTACTTCAATGTACACAGTTTCAGGCTATTCTCACGTAGTTTGAAGAGAAGAGGGTTGATTTATTTTAGCTGAGAGAGTTGAGTGTTGCCCATTTACAATAGGAGTGGTGTTTGATAGATGACATAACCCTATGTAATTCACTTTATGTATACCATCTATATCACATGTGTTCAAGGCCTATTTATAAATATCCTTATCTATAAAATTTCCCATAAAAAAAACATAACCATTTTCTATTCAATATCTAAGTAACCCCTTTATGTGGGACCCTTTTGTATGCAGAAAATGTGTGAAAATGGCATTTAAAAAAACCCTTATGTTTAACACACATGATATATACATATATTTATGACTGACCTCCCTGAGGATACAACAAATGCATTATAGGAGAATACTAAGGCTGTAGAGATTTTGGCTAAGAATATTCGTGAGCTTCTTGAAGATATAGATGCATGGATGGTAGTTACATATGCAATATTAGTAGATGGAGCATATGACATGTAGGATGTAATAGAACTTGATGATGCAGAGGAAACTATGAAAGAGCATGCAAATGATATAAAGATTCATGATGAAGAAGAGTTGGAAGATGATGTAGAGTTTGTGGATGAGAATGCTATAGCATTTGATGATGTAGATATACAAACTAAAGATGTAGATGTTACATAGTTATAAGGAATTAATGATACTAATAAAGAGAATGCGGATGATGTCAAGGGTAGATAGATAATATACAAAGACATTGATGCAAGTTACAAAGGATACCACCGTTTGGGGGATGCAAAGAAATATGACCTATGAAAATTAAGTGAGTTAATGATGTGGATCTTTGATCATATCAAATTTCATGAGATACATAGATTGTTTAAAGTTGAAGGGGATGTCTTGCATGTATGTATGCCTTATTGGTCTACTATCCTATGGATGTTTGACCCAGGAGAGTGATATGGCTATAGGAGACTATAGCGGACAAGAAAGAATAAACTAAAGATGTTTAAAATTGTTTTAATTGGGATAGTATTAATGGTGACTCATGCATTCAAATGGGATTTTATAATTTGGAAAGGGTCCTATAAACTTTGGTTGACATCTGAGTTTATATGCAAGAGATATAAAGTTGATAAGGTTGATGTCTAGACAGGATTGCATGTTATAATGAATAGTTGTAGGTTGCGTAGGAAATTTAGGGGCTGAAATCTTCAAATTTTGGTCTAGATGTCTTTAGCAAAGTTGTAGATCATTGAGGGGACTATTTTTTTTATTTTTAAAGCTTGGTGATCCAAGTTATGGTTCAAAACATACGAGTTATTTTTTGTAGGGTGGTCCTATAGGATAGTCTTCTAGACATTAGAAGATTGAATCTAATGGATGTAAAGTATTGCATGTGACATATGCTTTGAGAGAGGTCTAAGACTAACATGAGGGTACCAAGGATAAGTAGGAAGATTAGGATATGCAAGAGAAGAGATGCAGAAGAGGCCTATGCAACAATGGACAACTTGGTGGAAGATGAGCAAATTGACACGGATGAAGAAGAGGAATGAGTATACATCAACATATGAGTTTGTGATGCCATATGATCCATGTTTACAGGGATTGGGATGCTATAGAGGATTGTTAAGCTATCATTGCCAAGGTTGGATGAGAAGGCATACATGCTAGTTGGGATCTCCTTCAACAACAACTACCCCTTGGCCTTGCCTTGATGTTGCTAACACTTGCACCTCTTGTTGCCATCAACTCCATCCTATATTTTTGCTATTCCACATGATTTCTACCTACTTGTCATCATCAAAATCATTCACACTCCCAAATTGTACTTAATGGCAATTAATCACCTACTCTTTAAATCCTATCAATCAAGGCAACCATGTATAAAACTACTTAAAAATTTTGATCCGTAACGTGGGTTACTGAGCTTTTTGAAGAAAAAGTGTAGCTATCATTCCAAACTACAAGTTTCCTAAAGATATGAGGGTATATTCTTAAATATTTTGGCCCAAAAAAACTATGCACAACATGAAGTACCACTTTTTTGCATCTATTTCACTACAGTAATCAAGCTTTTGAAGTATACTTGCTCGATTTGCTACCAAAATTGGTAGGGATGCTTGTTAGGTGCTAAAGCAAACTTAGGATATGCTATGCACCATCATAAGCTCTCCAATCAACACCAAATTTCAAAATTTAAATCTACCCAAAATTGCTAACTACAATAAGCTTCTTAATAACTTATATTTACATTACTTACAACTCTTGATATAGCCACCTCCTAGGTCAAATGGCATGAGTGGTTTTCAAGGTGACATGAAGAAGTTGTGGACCAAATGGAATAGATTTTGAACATGGAGTTCAATTGATCCCCAATATCCTAAATTAAAGGATAAGATATGATATACTTTTCAATATAGCATGGCACATGCTCTTGCTTTATAATTTGAAGAAAAAAAACAACTCTAATTGGGTTTGTTCACCATTATCAACCTCATTCTCAACCAATTTAGTAATTCATTCACTATAAATGGTTTGTATTCAAATGTTTCCATGGCTTGAGTTTGTACATAGGTTGAACTTGAAGCCTTGCACTTTTGAACTGATAAAATCCAAGATGGACCTCAACAAAGGAACCAATCTATGGTAGATGAATTCCTTGGCCAACCTCTAGCAACCTCAAACTCAACACCATATGAGAAAATCCAAACATCTCCCTAATGCTGGCAAGTAATCCAAACTATCTGAGTAGAAAACACATTAGGATACATCCTACATCACCTAGTCTACACAAATGCTAAGCTTTATATTGCTAATCTTCCCCAATCTATGGTTATACATGACCATAATGTCATTCCAAGTATCAAGATGCTACCAATCTATATAGATAGATCTCTATCCAAGCTCTCGAGTCTTTTGGCTAATATATTGAAAGAAAATTGTACGTACCCTAAGCATATAGGTTAAGATTAGAAATCATTTTCAAATTCATGTAAGGGGAGTTGATATATTCTCATTGTCAATTATTGAAATACAAAGTTGAATGTTATTCAATAACTCAAAGATAAAAGATATTAGAGCGGTCTCGTACATCAACATGGCACAAAGAGTACTTAGACTTATAATTCAACTAACGTTGGTTAACTATGGATAGTTTGAAAATCATAGCCACAATAGCTACAATGAGATGCAAGCATTCACTATATCCCAAATGTGAGGAATGTTCTATACTAGTTTAGATTTACACCTATTCTTCTTCTTCTTCAATAAATGGTCCATATTCAATAGGACATTCCCTTCAATTATGATAGTTTTCAACTCTATTGCTTCAACTAGAGCTCTCATGTGGTCTGACATTTTTACTATTCAAATTTGCTATTCAACTTCCAAGAAATTCTTGAGCTTCACGTTTCTAATACACTCCATGTTCATTGTCCTTGCACGTAGGTAAGGTTTCATATCATTTCTTCCACTACTACCTTTCATCTCAATTCTCTCCTCTTCTCTATTTCTCTCTATAGCTAAGTGGCAAGTATGACTTAGCTCCTAACCCCATTAACTAGCATGAGCTCTACTAGGAACATGCACCCAAAAGTTAGATAGACTATATTTACAAGTCTTTCATAGTTTGTATGCACTTGGTGATACAACCGATGTCAAATATTTTCATTCACCATGCTTAGTACCCCTAGATTAGATCCCAACTTATGAGTAGACATTTTGTCAAGAAACCCAAATCAAATTTAACGACAATTATTCCCTTATTCTTGAAATCCTATTAATGAGGATAGTTATGATCCATAACTTAGATTGCTAAGCTTTCTAAAGGAAAAATGTGATGCCTATTCCAAAGTACAATTTCCCTAAAGACATTAGGGGAAAATTCTTAAAGCTTTACCTCAAAAAAACTTTGCAGAGCCTACAATACCATCAACATACAATCCATTATAGTTGTCAAGTTTTCAGATAGTACATCTCTCACACACTTGCTCAATTTTCTTGGTAGGGTTTCTCATTCGATGTCAAATCATACTTTGGATATGCTATGGACCATCAGAAGCTCTTTGATTGGCATCAAATTTCAAAATACTAAATCTATCCTAAGCTGCTAACCACAATAATCTTCTCTGCAACATGTATTTGCATTACTTACAGCTTCTAGCCAATGTCCATCTATCCAAGTACTATCATCTTCTTAACCTTGTTTAAGATACGAATTGTGGCTAGTTCCTAGGATGCATTTATCTTAATGTCCACTCCTAAGTTTGGGAAGCATTTATGGTATCCAAAAACAAATCATGGCTTGTCGTTAGCATTAAGAAGCATGCATATATGTAGCATCCTCTTGATTATCTCCACTAGTTACTAAAAACATCCATAAAAAAGGTCCACATCTTTTTATAGGGGACATGCAATAAGAAAGTCATCAAGACTACATGGGAAGCACATGATAGTATGGTTGCTATCATTCTCTCTAGCTTGTCAGCATGGCATGATCTCTCAAAACATCCAACTCCATAACTTATAATCATGAGCTAAAGTACCCTAGCCCCAATGATAAATAGGCCTTATTGTATGCAATAAGAATATAGATTTGATGTAAAACAAAGTGCTCTTGCCCTTCAAAACATTATATAGCTTAGTTTAGTTTATGATTGTCACTATATGCCTTTATCATTCCATGGTATATAATCTCAACTGAAAATGTGTTGGATAACATAGACAAAAGGATCAAGGTTAGCAAATTCACACCAAGAGATGAGTATTTTTTAAAATGTGGAGTTGAGCTACAACAGTCACAACCTTTGGCTGTGACAACACCCATTGCGAAACATGTCCTTAGCAATTCACCTTTGGAAGAGATGTCGCAACAAACATCCTTGACACCTCCAATCCTTCCAAAGCACCTAAAGCCTAGGCTTGAGGATAAATCTCTCGAAGACTTGGCCAAAGAAATGGCGCATCTGACCAATGAACCAAAGATGAAGTGCATGGTGAAGCTTGATCACAAGCTGACAGCTATCACACATGCATATGTCCATGTGGACATCGGAAGGCCAACACCAGAGCACACAAAGCTCATAGCTAAACCACTGAATTGGTATGAGCAGCAACATGTTTGTTTCTCCTATGCAACTATTGTTGAAGAAGTCATGAAGGACATTCCAAAAGCCACTGCTAGAGAATTGCGCTTGACACCCTCATTTTATACAACTCTATGTGAGACAAACAAGGAAAAGCTTGAAGCAATCAAACGAAAAGGGAAAGGACAAGGTACCTTTGCACAAAATTGGTACTCCAACCAAAGTTTGGCAACCAAAATTGGCCACCGACTAATGACACTTGCTGAGCAAAGGAAAGCCCTTTGGGCATCAATACATGATTCCACGTACGTTGCCCCGACCTCATTGAGAGTGTTCGCCACTGTCCATGATGTCCAGCTTTCTACCACTGTCCAAAAACATCCCTTGAATGATAAAGTGCTTCTAGAAGAAGATCTACACGTGGCTAGCAGGCTAGGAGTAGGGAGCATGGTACTTGATGTCAGTGCATATGTCTTCTGCCTCACTCAAGACCCTGCAATCCTAGATCTCTATGCTTCCCATCGATACAATCCTAACTTCTTCAATTGGTTTCTTCCAAGCCTACATGACAAAAACCCTAAACCATCTCATGGTTCTACACTAGAGTCACCCAAACCTCTAGAGCAAGAGAACAACAGCTCTAAACACAACACTCACCTTGACAAGAAGCAATGGGGACAAGTTCTAATAAATAAGGACAAAAATCTAGAGCAAATGCCTAGCCAGGAGTAACTGTCAACGCAATCGAATGTGGGGCTAAACAGAGGAGAATTAGCTGGACAACTAGACTCTCCAAAAAGAGAGGTAGTTGAACCCTCGCAACCTAGCAAGGCTGTTCAACCTAGTGAGGCCGTAGCAAAATCCCATGACGACATGCCACAGAAAGAGAATGCTAAGGCCCAACCAGGCACATCAACTACTAACCTAATTCAGGATCCTGAGTCCTTAAAGGATACACCTCTAGTGCCCAAGAGAAAGAGAAGAAAACAACGAAAACAACGACTGTTGCAAGCTACTGTAGATGACAAAAAGATTGGGACCAAGACTACTAAAGAGATGATGAACGAAGCGTCTAGTTCATCCATGGATAAACCCATTGCCATCTCTCCTAACAACGGTGAAATCTCAGACACATCCATGTGTTATGATAAATCAAAGCAACAATTACCATCAACTGTTGCTTGCAACACTCAATCCACCAATAGAGAAACTCGCATTGATCAATCAAGAGTGGATACAACATTGTCACAACAAGATGCTAAGACCACGCCAGTCACATCCGAGGAGAACCATGACACAACTACCATAAAGCCTCAAGAGAAACATGAAAACCTCGAAGGCATAAGCAATCCTGGCATTGATCAATCTTGCTCATCTAGGCCTGAGCCCCCAGCTATACTAAAGCCTAAGGAAACCCTTAGAACTTTGCATGAGATAGCAATCGAGCAAGCCCTCATAGAACATAGAGATATCGCAGAGTGCTTGACCAAGTGGGGCACTAAACTAAAATTATTCGACATGTTTGTGTTCATGCAGACATGGGCACATTCCCTAGGGAGCAGCTTGAGGAATATTTGCCTTATCCGCTAGCATAGGAAGAGCAAGAATACCTTGAGGGACATTATGACAAGTCTTACATGAACGCATGCGATGAGGAGGCTGACGAACTACGCTTAACCGTGACATTTAATGAAATGCTCTGCTAGCCAAATCTCTTAGAGATAGAGCAACTAAAGCAACAATTAGAGGGTAGAAGCCAATTTGAAAAATGTTGGTTTGAAAACCGCGCTACAATGGCCAAACTTGGAGCCCAAATTATGACAGTCTCAAAGGAGCAACTGGCCAAATGGCGGTCCCAAAGAGACCCGACCTATGTGGCACCAACTTCATTTCAAGTTCTAGCTACAGTTCGAGGTATGGACCCAGATGGAACTAGCCTAGAGAGCCCTTTGATTGATAAAGTTCTCATTGAGGAGGAGCTACATGTTTCTAGTAGACTTGAACAAGGCACCATGCTACTCGATGTTGCCAAATATTTATTATTGCTAAGTAGGCTACCACAGAAGCTAGATATGTGTGCCACACTTGAGTAAAATACTAAGTTCTACATTTGGTTTTTATCCTCACGGAGTGACATGGTTTCATGAACATGTACATAAATAAACAACGTGTTTTGTGACTGTGTAAATAATACCAAAAGAAGCAAAGGCCAACACACCCCATGAGCAATGATGACCAAGTGCAGGTGATACACATTAAGTCAAAAATAAGGGATTCAGGTTGGCGATGTCTTGTTTAGCTGGACATTTTCATTATGGTTGAAGCATGTGACTTGCATGTGCTCTCACGCCTTTCCAAGTGAATGCAGAATGACACAGGTCAATGTCGAGAAGTGCTTAATATCCAAGTCACCACAAAACCATCAACCCCACAAAGAACCAATATGGAGGAAGTGACAAGAATACCAAGAAACAAAAGCCATGACGGAAGCGCCACTGGATGAGAATCCAAGGACACCTCTGCAAAAAGTACATATTGCAACTGAGCATGGCCAAAGCATAATCATCGATTACCTCCTCCTTCTTGGCCAAACTCTATGTTCGGGTAGGAGCCATGCTCTCAACAAGGGCGAATGTCTCTTCATCATCTAGGATTCAATTCGCAAGATGCTCTGCCCTTGTCCTACACAACTCACTCCAAGTGCTACCTCAATTGTTTAATGTCTCACATGTTACAAAGAGGTTTGCAAAATCTCAAGTGTATCTGTTCATCTCAACAACAGTTCCTCTAGCATCAAGGCTGGTGACACAATCATCTCTGTAATATCCATTCTTCATAGCCTTTGAATCTCAACATTTCTCAATCCAAATGAAAGGCTAACAGCCTCAATGTATGGCATTGATTGTATTCATTTTTTCCACAAAAAAAAAGAAAATAAAATAAAATAAAATAAAAGGTTTAAAAAAAGCACACACGATCACAGCATTGCACCTAGGGGTCCTCAAATTAGGTACATCTAGTGACCTTGGTCAATTGGCTCCGTCCCTAATCCCCTAGCTCTTTGTACATCCCCCACAATTGTTCAGGGCACATCAAGGGCAGGACATACCTAGGGAGCTCGCCTTGCTTATGGTTAGACTTGTCACCCTGAACCACTTGCACAATTATTTTGCACTCCTTCTCAATGCCATTACAATCAACAGTGGTAAGCAAGGCATGAAAGACAATGGAAAAGTATACCATACTTTTCAAGCACTACAAGTAGCCACTAGCTACCAGAAGCTAAGACATCAAGGAGCTCAATTATGCTACATTGCCTTGACAAGACCATAATGATGTCTCAAGCAATCTTCAAGTGTACTCCCCATCGTCATTGACAAATTTTTCCATCAACTTAGCCCCTTGCTTCATTGACCCATTGCTATACAAGAAACGAGGCCGACAGTCTTCTAACTAAGTAATACCTAAATACGCACATGTATTCACTTAATATTCACACTATAACCTATACACGGTTTGGGTCCTCAAGTGCAGGACAATAATCCACGCTTGCTTAGAGTTTGACCTATCTCCCAAACTAATCAATATATGTCTTGTGCACCATAAGAAGACTAGCACTACCCCTTAGGGAGAGACCACATGAGAGGTTTTCAAATTGCATATATTAAAGACTCCAACGAAAGTGCCGTCAGCTCTACATCAACACTCAACTCTGAACTCTTGTCCTTTACTTCATCATGCAAGACCACCAGAGAATCATCATGAGTAGTCTCCACCATGAGCATCCCAAGAACACCAACACCCGTGCCAGCTATGAGTGACCATTCCCAACAAAGAGTAGCCCTATCGCCACCTACAATAATCATATCACCAGCCAATTAGAACAGCAAAGTGCCACCAACGACCTTCATCTGCACCAACATCAGAACTCCTCCAAGGCAAACCAAAACAGTCCTTTCCACCCACATCTTCGGTGCAAGCTCCACATGCTACCTTCGACGAAGAGTGCCATGGGACTGGCACTCGTCTAGGAGGGGGGTAATGTTAACCCCAACATGAAGAAAGCAAAAGGAAATAAAAAAGACGCAGGGAAAAGGTGGAAAAAAGGTAGCCCGACTGAAGAAAGAAGAGGAGAAAAGGCCAAAAGCGCAAGGACAATCTTAAAAGTCCAAGGTAAATGCAAAAGGGGAAAGATGTTAACCCCAACATGAAGAAAGCAAAAGGAAATAAAAAAGACGCAGGGCAAAGGCGGAAAAAAGGTAGCCCGACTGAAGAAAGAAGATGAGAAAAGGCCAAAAGCACAAGGGCAACCTTAAGAGTCCAAGGCAAATACAAAAGGGAAAATGTGCATTTTAAAATACAAAGGCACACCCTGAAATCTTGTAAAAGAGTGCCAGGCTCTCTCCTGTGCAAATTATAAAGATAGATGGGCGGTGGAGAAGCAGCAAGAAGGATAGGAAGGAAATAGGAAAAGAGGACCTAGGCCAATGGCCGGTCATGTAAAAAGGGGAAGACCGCCCAAGGAGGAGTAGGGCATGTATAAAAGCCAAAAGTGGAATGAGAAGCTCATTCTTGTGTGTGGCCAAAAGTGGCTCCCCTCTTCTTCTTCTTCTTCTTGTTCTTGCTTGCTTGAGCTTGTGCTTGAGAGAGGGAGTGTGAGAGTGTGAGGGAGTGAGTGTGTGAGGGTGAGGGACCGGGGAGAAGAAGCTCTCCATCTTCTCCTCTCTTCTTCTCTTCTCTTCTCTTCTCTTGTCCTGCTCACTGCAATGGAGCTTGGAGCGTGGAGCTTGAGGATGGAGCTTGCTTGAAGCTTGCACTTGGATCGTGGAGCTACTGGAGTGCGCAGAGAGGAGGTTACTTGATCAGCATGGAGGTAAGCTCACTACACCCGTAGATATGGATGGCGCATCGGCTATGTGAGAGGTAGCCATTAATGCTTGGCTTGGAACGCTTGAACAATAAGCGGTCCATGGGTCTTGGCGGTTGAGCAAAAGCTCCCACATGCTTGTACTTATAAAGGTAACTCAACATTTCATCTTATAAATGATACTTAGTGATTAATGAGCATTAAGTGAGAAATTATAAGATGATAGTATACATACTCGCCAATGCTTTGCATAGATATATATCTCTTACCCTACAATCAAAGAATGAAAAGAGTATGATTCTAAGGGAGAGAAATGTCAAGTTGGACCATGAAAAGGGGATGCCATGTATTAGTAAGATCACATGCAATGGCCTATTGAGAGCCACTAAATTTAGGATTTTTATCAACCCATGATTACTTCTTTTTAAACCAATCCCAAAAGCACATCATTGTCATGAGTGATGTAAAATGGGATGGGGTTGAGGGACACGTGATAGGGAGAACTTGTTGTCACTTGTGACTATATAGTCACATGTAATTGGACATGGAACAAAAAGAAGTTGCCATCCCCACAATCCTCAATTCTAAAAATGCCCATCATTTGTGAGCATGAAGCACATTAATACTAAATTATTATTATCAAAGGGAAAATGCATCTCCAACCCTATATAAATAGGAGCCTATGTAAGTGTTACCCTACCCCCATCCCTCATTCATTATTCTAGCTAGCTACCATTAGCCCTCACCATGCCCACTACTATCTAAACCCCTCTCCCGACAAACACCTCAGTTTTTTGTACTTCCACGAGTGCTTTGTTAGTTTTCTAGTAGTCCCCTAGCCAAGTTACTTGATTTGGTAAGCTTTCATCACATCTTTTTTTGCGAGATACTCATTGCCTAGTTGCCCCAATCCTAGCCAAGTCAGTTGTTTCACCACCTTTTGTAGGCTATGTTTTCATCATCTAATTTGTTTCCACCTAGCGAAGAGCATCTAACAAATGTTTCCATTAGTTTAAGTTGCGTATTCATGTGTTTCAAGCCCCCTAATAGTCCACAATACTCCTCTAACACTCGCCCACCAATAGACACCTACATTTTTCTCTCAAACATCATTTCCACATGTTTGCATTTTACTACCAGGTGAGCCAGCCTCCTATAGTCACCTAGTCTTGAGTTCTTGACTCAATCAATTGGCATCATCATCTTCTTAGCTAGACCTACATTTTTAGCAATTCCCTCAAGCTATATCCACCTGTCTATCTTCGTTCTTTAATTGGTATTCAATTTTACCTACATGTGGATAACTAGTAAATTAAGCAATGTTTTTCGACTAGTTAGGCAGGTATTCAATAAGCAGTGTTTGTAGATGTACTAAGCAAGAAGCCATTACATAAATAAGAGTACAATGAGATTAAAAAATGAGCAGTATTAAACAGGAAGAACATCACCTTAGCAAGTTGATGTTGGTATATTGACGTGGTTGTGAACAAGATTTAAAGAAAAACATCGGATTATTTGACTAATGCCTTCATTGAGATCAATATGCATCCATTGGTTAGTTTGGTGAATCGTGTTTTATTAGTCTGCTAAGTGCTTCAACAAAGCCACACACATCCCTATACCAAATAAGTAATTCAAGCAAGCATATGAGATGATAGGTAACAAACATGTCTATTATTGGTAGTATACTAATTTGCCAATGTTCTTGATATTATGCTAATCATCAAGTAGACCCTCATGGTCGCAATTAGGCCTCATGGTCACTGCAAAAATGTCATTCTTCGTGATGCATTAAATCAAGCCTATAATGTCCCAAAACTTAGGCATATGCTACATTGTGTTTGACACAACAATAAGCTATTCAAACATAGACTAGTATAAGACAATAATGAGATTTTTAAAAAGATGTCATGCAATACAAAATCTTTGTACAATTCTTCAAGACTTCACATAGAAACAAAGGGTCCTTTTTTCTTTAGAAGGGCCCTTCTGGGTGGAGAAAGTATTCCTTACAATTCAATGACTTCAGTGCCCAACCAAACCAAATGTCTAATACTTTTTCCCTCTACAAGGCTACTGATATTAATGTTGTTAGTCTTCTTGCTGAAACAACCATTCTGTGATTTATACCCCCAATCACGGACTCTCCACCTGCAAGAAAGCAAGCAATGATTTCAAATTGCAGATAACTATTTTGTACTCCCTTTTAAATCACATTAGTTTTTGAATGTCCAATGATCACATATTACTTTGCTAAGTTAGAAGCTATAGAATCGTAATTGGAAAATAAGAATTGATTGTGGAGCTTCTAAAAATTCAACAATAAAAAATGGAGTAGAAAGTCTCCACTTTATGTTTACTTGAAATAAAAATATGTCAACCATGTACTTAAGCAAAATGATCTTCTAGTTAGAACTCAAAGGAGAAAAAGGCAAGGACAAATGTTGAGAGGATGACCATGATTGCTGATGGAAAAGAAAATACCTAGCGAATTGTTTATGATGTACATGCATCCTTGAGCCAAATGATTTTTTCAAACTGATCAAAACCTATTGACACACATTTAGCACATATGCACTTTCTTTTTGAAACCAATGTTTTGGTTTTATGTTGATTTACCATGTCAAGTGACTAAATGCAATAAGGTTGCCTTTAGAATATAAGATAGCATTAGAAAATAGAAAAGGAATGGACTGATCTGTCTCTCAAGGGAAACAAAGTTCTCAATGACGAGCTTGCCATTGGGAGATTTGGGCAACCATACGAAGACAAGTCGATCCATCCAGTCATTCCCTACACCATGCATGAATAATGCAGATCAACAATTTTGCTTTTGCTGAGCAGAAACAAGCAAAAGCTCATTCCCTGCATGCGCAAGAAACGGAGATTGCTAAAAATCGTGTATGTGCAAGAAGTGGAGATCGCAAATCATGCTTTTGAGTAGCAGCATCAAGCGGCCTTATTTCCTTGGGAAAAACAATCTCCTATCTGCACCGTTTCGATGGACAAGCGGAGAGAGAGAGAGAGATAGAGGCGCATCCGATTGATCGGATCGGATCTGCACGCAAGCAGCATAGGAGAGTACACTCAACAATAGGGAGTGGGAGTCAACAAAGATGGTACTCCTAGTCCCCAACAACGATTTGTGATGTGCAGTCATTGAAGCTGCCCTCCAACGTTTCAAATGGCATCAAATATATATATATATATTTATTTATTTATTTATTTATATGAAATTTTCCCACCTATGGGATCACTATGACCCTCAGCTCCTGCTATCATTTGTTGCTACATATACACTAAGAGAAGTAGGGGCAGTACCCTTATTTTTGGAGGGTACTACCTGTTACAACTATATATATCATCTCTCACTTGACTTGGGTCTCACCTATATATACTAACTCTACATCAATATGAATCATTCTTTGGGAGCATGTCTTGTGTATCTCTCTTGTACACACACTCTCTCAACATGGTATCAGAGCTATGGATGCGTAGCAACAACAAGGAAGATAAGTTGTTTCATTGTTTATACTTGATTGAATTCTTTGCACAAGTGATGATTTGATACATGAACTTGTTCAAATTAGAAGTATTAGTTAATTTTGTCTTTAAAAACAAAACCAGGTCCAAGTACGTAGCTCTCGTCGTACTCTCGAATCCTATCAAAACCACTTGTCAATCGGAGTTCTGGATCAAAAAGTTATGACAGTTCAGGATTCAAGATAGCAATTCTGCTCGAATCTGCGATTCTTTATTTAAAACTGTATTTCTAATTACAGTTCGTTAATCCCTAATTACAGTTTATTAATCGCTCGTATTCGTTAATGATGTTGATTACAACAAGCAAACATCTTGCTATTTTTAGCGATGTTTTATTATCGTTTACGTTCTTTGGTCGATCGAAATAGCACTTTTCTTATATGTGTCATCTCGTCTTGCACATTACGCCTTTCTATTTCGGACTTTCTTTTTAGTCACTCAATACTTTTCGTCGTTCTTATGTGCATATCCCTATTTTGATTGTCATGCGTCTCAACTATGCTCATCTTGATCATGGTTTGCAGATTCTGCGATCTCAGCTTATTTGTTTTCTCTCGACATACAGGCATGGCCAATTGAGTAATTGTTAACGGATATCCGTCTGGCCAACGTTCGGTTCCCTTCTTCCAAGGACAAGGCTTTCCTGGGTGGAAAGCAAAGATGATGCTAATTCTTGAAGGTGACAAATTATTTGATATTGTTTTGGGCGACGTGTCTTGCCCAGTTCAACCTATTGATGTGATGAATAACAATTCTGTGATTACTAATAGTCCATTATTTGAACAATGGAAAATTGATCATACTGATTGGATTCCTTGTGACAAAGCGGCTCGTTGTTATATATTGTCTGCACTTCCTGACTCACTTATGTTGGATGTCTTTCATCTGGAAACCTCTCATGCTGTTTGGGAGTATCTTATCTCAACGTTTGAGAAGAAATCGGTCACCGAAATTTTATATCTCCACACTTGTTTGAAGAATCTTCAATAGAAGGTTGGTACTTCTATGCACTCTCATATCGAGGCTTTTAAAGACATTATCAATCAGTTTGATGCTGTCAGCGCTCCTGTTGCTAGAAATCAGATTGTTAGTCAACTTCTTCATACCATCAAAGATCCTTTATATGACAATATCATCACTATTTTGTCTAACAAGGATGATATCCACTTTGACAAAGTATGTATATCTCTTATTGAATATTCTCAACGTCATGAGCATCATTTGGAAAAATCTGATGCTGTTTTGGTCACTCGCGAAGAAAGGGATTTTGATGCTGCTTTTGTTGCTCGCAAGCGCCGCGCTTCACATTTTCAGCTGGGTGAACGCCCTAATTAAGGTAGTAAATCTTCTCGTCTTGCTTATCCTAACAAACATTGTTCTTATTGTGATAAGAAAGGTCATGTGGCTTCTGATTGCTGGGCACGTCAATATAATGAGGAGCATGGAGTTACTACAAAGCAACCTCGCTCGTCCAAAAGTTTTCCTCGTGATTATTGTGCACATACAGATCATCCATCTCGTCGTTGTTATAAACGCAGATATGATGATGAACGTTCTCAAGCTTATATTGTTCAAAAACTACAACTGATGATGATCATACTCATTAGGAGCTCAATTTCGTCCATTATGATATCTCTCCAGAAAAGGTACTTCATGTTCATGATGGTTCTCTATTCATCGTTGATTCAGGTGCCACTGGAAACATGACATACCAATCGCAGTCGCTTCACAATTATCATTCTCTTCCTGTCAAGAAGCTTGTTTACCTTGTGATGATACGACTTGTCAAGTCAAAGGAGTGGGTGATTTATATATGGGGACTGTTTCATCCACTAGAATATTAAGAGGAGTTCTTCATGTTTCAGATTTGCAAAGAAATATTCTTTCTGTTGCTCGTCTAGTTGATCTTGGTTTTTTTGTTGGTTTTGATCATAATCAATGTCGTATAGAGAAAGACGGGCATATTATAGCAGTGGCTCCTCGACATGGTAATCTATTTGAGCTATCATTGAAGGATACATTTGCAAATGTTGTTACTGCCCCTGGAGATGCAGATTGCAAATTATGGCATCAACAATTTGCACACTCCGATTTTGCCAAAATTCTTGATCTTCATCGTCATGGTCTTGTGCAAGGTATGGATCATAAATCTCATCCACATATGGGAATATATGAGTACTGTGCACTTGAAAAACACCATCGTTCACCTTTCCACACTTCTACTTCATCACATTCCTGTGCTCTCTTGGATTTAGTTCATACCGATATTTGCAGTCCTTTTCCTACCTCAAAGTCTCAATATCGATATTTTATAACTTTCATTGATGATTTCTCATGGTATACACATGTCTATCTTCTTCGACATAAGTCTGAGGCTTTATCTATATTTAAACAATACAAGATAAGTGTGGAGATTCAAACTGGATTCTCTATAAAGACGCTTCATAGTGACAATGGCAGTGAATATGTATCCAATCTATTTGATGACTTCTGTAAGGATCAAGGTATTCATCATGAGTCTATAGTTCCTTATTCTCCTCATCAAGATGGTGTTGCTGAGTGTAAAAACTACACGATTCTTAATGCTATACATTGCATGCTTATACACTCTGGTTTGTCTCGAAAGTTTTGGACTGAAGCACTTCTAACAGCTGTTTTTATTCAAAATCATCTTCCAACTACTGCACCTGCTGGTAAAATTCCTATAACAATTTGGACAGGGAAGACACCTTCAGTCTCTCACTTTCGCACATTTGATTGCATTGCTTATATTCATGTGCCCAAGGACACTCGACATAAGTTGGATCCTCCACGTTTGAAGGTTATTTTTCTTGGTTATTCAGATCATTCCAAAGGTTACAAATTTTATGATCCTTCTTCTCAAAAGGTTATCATTAGTTGTGATGCTATATTTGATGAGAAGACTATGGTTGGCACATGGTCATCAGATCTTTCAGATGATACACAGTATTTGCTTAGTGCATTTCCTTACTTGCTTTGTGATTCTACTAATTCTGATGATCATAAACCTCCTTCACCTCCAAAGAAGATTGATGAAAATTTGGAGATCTATGTCGATCTTCCTATTGAGATAGAGCATGGATTCTATTCTATTGAATATGATGTCTTTGATGATGCTATGTCTGTCCAAGAGGATCCAATATCGTATATGGAAGCTATCAATTCGTCTCAAAGGGATCAATGGAAAGAAGCTATGCAAGCTGAGTACAATTCTTTAATCTCCAAATGTACATGGATTCTTACTGAACTTTCCCCAAATTGTGTTCCTATCAAATGTAAATGGGTTTATAAAACCAAGACCAAAGCTGATGACTAGTTTGATAAGTTCAAAGCACGACTTGTTGCAAAAGGTTACTCACAGATTGCAGGAGTAGATTATCAAGAAACATTTTCTCCCATTGTGCGCTCCACAACTGTTCGTATGATTTTGGCTTTTGCAACACTATTTGATCTAGAAATTCACCAAATGGATGTTAAAATGGCTTTTCTCAATGGAGATCTTGAAGAAGAAATCTATATGGAGCAACTTGAAGGTTTTATGATTGCAGGAAAGGAGCATCTTGTATGCCAGCTTCATCGTGCATTATACGGATTGAAGCAAGCCTCTCGTGCTTGGTATATTAAGATTGATCAGTTTCTCACATCTTAAGGTTTTGTTGCATGTTTTGCTGACCCAAGTCTTTACATCAAAAGGGAGGACAAATATTTTATTATTCTTGCTCTATATGTTGATGATACTATTGTTGTGTCAAATAATATTGCTTTCTTGGATGCTATGAAGAAGCTTTTATCGACTGCATTTGAAATGGTGGATCTTGGTGAGATACATTCTTGTTTGGGTATTCAAGTTCAATGACACCGACAACAAGGCATTCTTCTTCTTCGCCAGACAAAGTTTATTAATGATATTGTTAAGAAGTTTGGGTTGACAAATGCGTACTCTGCCAACACTCCCATTCTTTCAAGCTCTACCAAGGGTACATCTACAACATGCAATGAAGAATCAGCCATTCATCAACCTTCTGCTAATCTTGTTGGTTGTATTCAATTTATTGGTTTAAACACAAGACCAGATATTTTATTTGTAGCTAACTTTTTGGGACAGTATCTTTCTTCCCCTTCCACTATTCATTGGAGTGCTGCAAAACGTATTCTTAAGTACCTCAAGGGTACTAAGGAATTTGGTCTTATTTATCGTCGTCGAGAGGATTCTTCTTTATCTTCTTCAACTTCTCTTGACCTTATTGGATATACAGACGCTGATTGGGCAAGTTCACACTTATCCATGCGATCTACAAGTTGGAATTGTTTCTTTGTAAATGGATGTTTGGTGTCTTGGTCCAGCAAGAAACAACGATGTGTTGCGGTTTCTACAATTGAAGTCGAATATGTTGCTGCATCATTAGCAGCTCGCGAGCTAGTTTGGCTTTGACAACTACTTGCAGATTTGGGACATCCTTCATCATCTAGTATACCTCTTCGATGCGATAACCAAAGTGCTATTAGTCTTACCAAAGACTATATACAACATAGTAAATCAAAGCATATTGCTATTCATTATCATTATGTTCGACATGAAGTCAAGAAAGGTTCCATTATGGTGGAGCATTGTCCCAGTGATCAAATGGTTGCAGACATCTTCACAAAAGCTCTTAGTGAAGCTCGCTTTAGCTCATTAAGACATGCACTTGGTATTGTTCCAAGTTCGTGTCTCACTGATGGAGGCATGTATCATTGTATTCAAGAAAACTTTATAGTAAATCATTTTTGTATCGTAGGTATGTGCAGGGGCTCGGGTTTTTCCCTTGTTCTCCCCAAGGGTTTTTTCACTCGCAGCCAGAGACCTTTGTTTGAGTGGGGATGTTACAACTATATATATCATCTCTCACTTGACTTGGGTCTCACCTATATATACTAACTCTACATCAATATGAATCATTCTTTGGGAGCATGTCTTGTGTATCTCTCTCGTACACTCTCTCTCTCTCAACACTACCTTCACTTTGGAAAGTCTTGGGAAAGTAATCCTTACCAGGCCCAATGCTTCTGTAGGTCGATGCCTTACTTCCACATCTTCTTGAATTTCACTTAGACAACTTATCTAAGTCTATTGATATTTGTTGCCCCGTTCTATTCCATTGAGACCCAATGTTTCCATAGTGCCTTCTCTGTTGGCTATAAACTAGGCTGCTCTTCTATGTATTACAATGTTGTGCCTACCTTTTCAGGCTAAAGTGGGGAGACTATAGTCTATGATGGAGCTTTTATGAATATCTTTTGAGTAGTCTGTTGAATATGTTCTACCAAACCATGGGCTTTTTTTGTTCATTATTAGTAGCAAAAGCTAGCGTTCTATATTTGGTAGCCTTATAGTATGTCCATAGTCTAGAATTGAAGATCAATGAGGTCTTTCAAGCTTATTCTTCCAAAGTGGCCACTTGTCTAGAGGTGTCTTAGCATGCAATGCTGGATTCTATTACCTTCAATTAATGCCAATCATAAAGCTCTGCTCATATACAAAGTACTAACAAGTTGAGAATTGTTTTATTATCCCATATCTCCCAATATCCTCCTTTTGATAGTTCTTTCTTTGTATTTCCTAATAGCCTCCTTTTGATAATTTTTTCTTTGAAGTCTATTCTCATAGATCTATTTTGAATCTTACAATTCCATCATTGATATATTATCAACTGTTGGTCCATAGATTTGAGGCATGTATTTCCTTGCTTCAATCTAAACCTTAGATTGTTACCCCTCGTTTATTCCCACCTCAGTCTATTCTCAAATTTCCATTTGTGCACATTGTTCTATTCTTGTTGATCACACTTTTTCACCTACCTCTCCTTTTCCTATACCATCTATCTTAATACATCAATTTTTTTTTGCAGGGTGGTCCTATAGGATAGTTTTCATGAAAGGATAAGATTGAGTTTGATGGATGTAAGGTATTGCATGAGACTTGTGCTTAGATAGAGGTGTTTGAGACTGACATGAGGATACAAAGGAAAGGAAAGAGGATCAGGATATGCAGGAGAAGAGATGTAGAAGAGGTATATGTAGGAGGTGGAAGATGAGTCACTTCTAATGGCATAGTTGAGACAAATTTCACCCATTTTGGCAGACACTACAAGGATATAGGGGAATAGCGACGAGCAGTTCTGATGCATATTAGTTGCATCACTATTTGTGTCGCATTTGGGATGCAAATAGCAACGGCACCTAGACAAAAAAAAACAGCCAAGCGTAGCATTTTGCCGCAAAGAGTAAAAGAGAGGGCAAAATAGATCGTGTGTTTGGGAGGGGGAAGGAGAGAAAGAGAGAGAGAAAGAAAGAGAAGAAGAGCTTCTCACCGCCACCACCACCATTCGTGAAGAAGAGGAGAAAATGCACGAAGGGTGAAGAGGAGTCGCCGTCGCAAAAAGGAGATGAAGAATCCATCCTCGGGCCTTTGTGATGAGTGCATTGCTCCCTCTTGGTTTGTTCTTGTTCTTTCTCATTTTCTTTTGAGGGAAAAGAAGAAAGAAAAAGGAAGAGAGAGAGAGAGAGAGAGAGAGAGAGAGAGAGAGAGAGAGAGAGAGAGAGAGAGAGAGAATAGACATGAAACATAATAAAGAAAGAGAGAAATAGAGAGAGGGAGAGAGGGAGAGAGGAGAATGAATGAGAAAGCACGAGGGTGTAGAGAAAAACAAAGAGAGGGTTTGTTCTTGTTCTTTAATTTCTTCTTTTTTTGTTTGTTTTTTTTACAATGTTGTGCATTGAGAGAGAAAGAGAGAAATGAGAGAGAGAGGCAAAGAAAGAAAAAGGAAGAAAGAACGAGAGAGAGAGGGAATATACATGAAACATATTAAAGAAAGAGAGAAATAGAGAGAGAGAGGGAGGGAGAGAGGAGAATGAATGAGAAAACATGAGGGGTAGAGAAAAACAAAGAAAGGGTTTTTTCTTATTCTTTAATTTCTTCCTTTCTTGTTTGTTTTTATATACAATGATGTACATTAAAGGGGAAGGAGAGGAAATAAGATAAGAAATGTGAGAGAGACAGGAGAGTGTGGTGCATTGAGGGAGAACAAAAGGAAACGATAAAGGAAGAAGAAGAAAGAAAAAGGAAGAGAGAGAGAGAGAGAGAGAGAGAGAGAGAGAGAGAGAGAGAGAGAGAGAGAGAGAGAGAATATAAATATGAAAGATAACAAAGAAATTAGGAGAGAGAGAGAGAGAGAGAGAAAGAGAGAATAAACATGAAAGATAACAAATAAATTGAGAAAGAGAGAGAGAGAGGAGCGAGAGAGGAGAATGAGTAAGAAAATATAAGGGGGTAGAGAAAAACAAAGAGAGGCAGTAAAGAAAGAGAGAATGAGAAAGAAATATAGGAAATAAGAGAGGGAGAAGAAGAAAGGAAGAGGAAGAGAGAATAAACACGAAAGTTAAAGAAAACATAAAAGAGAAAGGGGAGAGAACATAAAACAAAGAGTGCAAAGAAAGGGGGAGAGAACGAGGACTTTAATTGACATTAATTTTGTTGAGTTACAAGAGAAGAAATCCCTTCTCAAACAATTTAAGAAAGAAAAAGAGAATGGGAGCAAGAACAAATTGTTTGTCATAACGTAGACCAAATGGAAAACGATTAAGGTCCTGATCTTCAAGATCACGAGATATATCTTAATCAACGTGTCCTGTGTCCTTGCTCTCAATGTAAGTTGGCAATTAGATGAAAACATTGATTGTCTTTAGAACACGTACAATGCTTCAGTGAGTTTCAATCAAAGATCATTGATTAGGCAATCTCAAAATTTGAGTAAATGGTAAGAAAAGTGTATACCAATCATACATTGTATTCGCAAACAAATTGAATATCACATACAAAAACATTGGATGTAGCCGTAAAATTTATTACAGGGAGGTGATGTCTTATCCCAAGGGAGGAGTGCACCTATTGCGGCAAGTTAGAAGAGTTTGTGGGCATCCAATGGATGGAGTGCTTGAGCTAATCCACCACTTGGAAGGCACTACCCAATCTATACTGTCGATACCAGAGGAGTTAGGCAGCCTTTCAAACTTTCCTACAATCTTGGAGCCTGAGATGGAGGCAATGATCGATGCATTGATGCCCATGGATGTCTTGACATCTGATCCACTTAGAGAGGAAGCATCCATACCATTATATGATGGATGCTGAGTATCTCTCCTGAAGATGTTGCTTGCACTCCTAAGTGTGCAAGCAAAATACAGGTGGAGCGATACGAGTGTGATCGAGTTGTTTAGGTATCTTTTATGTACACTTCCTCGATTTCTTTTCAGCACCACTTTTTTTTAAAAAAGATTTTGAAAGGGGTTTTATGATTTATTTTCACGTTGCTAAAGTATCATATATTATTACTTGCAAATACCATACCTGAGTCTCGTGATAATATGTGACATGTTTTACGAAAGCTTGTCATGGACTACAATGGCATCCATGCATGTGTCAATGATTGCGTGGTGTTTTAAGGAGAATATGAAACTATGGAGACATGTCGAAAGTGTGGTACTAGCAAGTATCAACAGAACTTACAAGGGTAAACCATCCCTTAGAAAGTTCTTAAACACTTTCCACTTATTCCCTGTATATATCACATGTTTCATACGTCAAGCATGGAAAGCTTGACAATGTGGCATGGGCAAAATAGATCCACAGATGGAGTCCAATGAATATCAACGGATTCACGTACATGGAGCCACATTAACTCTACCTTTTCAAGCTTTGCATGAGAGACAAGGAATCTTCGGCACGGTCTTGCTATGGATGGTATGAACGAATTTGGTCTCTGCTCAACTTCTTACAGTGTGTGGCATGTAGTTCTTGTTAACTATAACATCCCACCATGGCTTTCTACGAAGAAAGGACATCTAATCCCTAACTTGCTAGTTCTTGGCCACTACTAAGTCAAGAATATGGACATCTATATCCCCTCCAATAGTCGATGATTTTAACTTTGTGGGAGGAGGGGGTTGTCATGGAAGATATGAGCAAGCACGATGGTTGACGGTCTGCCAATATATGAGCCATTCTCGTGTGGACCACGCATGACCTTCCGAGATTCGGGGAGTGCTCATGTAAGTGGGCTTCCGTGCTCATTGGTAATATCTATCATAGATTGTTGAAGTTTGTATTCACAGAATAGAGGTATTAGGATAGGTCTGGTTACCTCAAGTTATCATGCATGTCCATTGTATGGGCCACAATTAGACTCCTAAAGGTCATGAATCATGAAGAAGATGGTATATCAAGGACGTGCTTCTTTCTTGCCGAAGGGTCATAAACTGAGGGAAGGTTTTCTTGGACGATCTTCAGTATGAATGAGTGCCCAAAGGTAGCACTACAAGATATAGGCCTTATACCGATGTTTAAAGCGACAAAAATGCAAATAACAAAATTTTTCCCCGTCGTCGCAAAAAGCATCGTTATTGACGACGCCATAGAACAGTCGGTATTACCATCGCTATCAGCGTTGGTATTGGCGTCGGTATCAGCATCGCATTTGTGACACTGATACCGACACCAATACCGACGCTGATAGCCATGGTTTGTGATGCCTATAATGACACTAATAGCGACGTGAGCAGTAAAATTTGTGATGCTAATAGCAACAGTAACAGGAAAAAAAAAATTTGTGGCAGGGCAGCAAGTTGCCCTACCACATATAGCACTGTGTGCTTTATGAGAGCCATACAAAATAGTTTCTCCACTACTATGTACAATGTGCTTGCAAACAAAAATAATGTATATTGAAATCATAAAACTGATATATGAAATAAATACATGATCGCATAAAAAGTGATTGGTACAATCATGACAAGATATCACTAATATATAGAAAATGTCTACATAGATCAGGCAACTCAAAAATAAAGGTGTGTGAGCTCCTGGGATCCAAGGGCGAGCTACAAATCCTCATCCCCCGAAAGCTCGTCCCGCCACAAAGGAATATCGAATGGAATTTGCAGAAAAAGAAACAACACATCAGTCCACCATACAATAATGCATTCAAATATCTCATGGTAACTACGGACAAGAAAGATGAGTGACTTACAGGGCCACCGTATCTATACAATCGGTCGATCAATGCAGTGAGACTGTGCTTCTCTGCATATTGAGTCTCAAGGCTAGTCGGATTGCGATTTGTAATGGAGTGCTGCAAAGAAAACAAAATGCTAACTGTTAGAAACATGATTATCAATACAAATAATATTTCAAAAAAATAAACAAGCAAAACAAAAGAAAAACTTACAAAGTCCTCCAAATATGTCCTATGGCCACCACTCCCAAGATAATGGACCACTCCGGCCTCGAGTCGTGCCCTCACCACCTCCACTGCTGACTCCAACGTCCTGGAGAATCTGTAGCCTCCTCCCTCACTCGGCGCTAGTCGTCTGCATCTAACCACTCGGGCTTTCCAGCCCCACTCTTGATTGCCTTGAGTGCGTCGGATCATCTATGTGACATGTATGCATGCATGCAATCTATGATCCAGCCTGCAGAGAATCTATCTATTGCGGCTAGCACTGGAAACTCCTCGTGCAAGGATGCTACTATGTAGTCCTTGCTCCCCTCTGGTATGTTCTTCCAATGATCCAAGACGTTGTGCCGAAAAACTTGTTGGCACAACTCTCTGTGGGAGCTTTCACTCAACCGCCAAGACCCATGGACCGCTTATTATTTCAAGCGTTCCAAGCGAGTTCTAATGGCTATCGCTCACCTAACTGACGCGCCGTCGATCCTAAAAGTGTAGTGAGCTTACCTTAATGCCCGATCGAGTACCCTTCTCTCTCTTGCACTCCGGGAGCTCCACAATTTTTTATGCTAGCTCAAGCATCCTCAAGCCTCCTCCATCTCCAAGCTCCATCCTCCATAACCGCGTGCACAAGAGAAGAGAAGAGAAGAGAAGAGAAAAGGAGAAGAGAAGAGGAGATGGTGAAGAGCTTCACCCTCTTGATCCCTCACTCTCACACACACTCACTTCCTCACACTCTCACACTCCCTCTCTCAAGAGCACACACAAGCAAGAAGGAGAGAAGAAGAGAGGAAGAAGAAGACTCTTTTTGCCACACACCAAAGAATGAGCTTCTCATTCACTTTTCAACTTTATATACAAAACCCTAAATCCCTTTTGGGCGATCATGCCCTTTTCCCCTTTTTTACATGGCCGGCCGTAGCTTCGGCCCTTTTTCCCATTTCCCACCATTCTAATTTATCTTATTCCCAACTAATGCGTACACTTTGCATAGGAGCAAGCTTGGCACTCTTTTACAAAGATTCGGGGGGCACTTTCGCATTTTAATTCTTTTGTTGCCTCGGGCTGACATCAAAGCTTCCTGAGAGTCGTGCCCGAACATTTGAATTTTTCGGGGACTGGCTCTAGATCAAGGCTCCTTTTCCTGCTATTATCCTGCACCTTTTTGCTATTTCCATTTTCAATTTTCCGCTCCTCTATGCTGAAGATCCTTGTCTTTGAGTAGAAGGTCTTTAGTTTTGAGTTGAAGGTCTTCAAGCTAGTGGAGTCAATAAGCGATCCATAGATCTTGAGGCGTTGGGCATGGATCTTCAGACAATGAGGTTCCAAGATCTATGCCAATGGTAGTTCTACCTTGACTTGGTTCGATCATGGTGGCCATCAACAGGCAGATGGTTGGATGCCGGCGTGAAAAGAAGTTTGGGCCATTAAAAGGTGTCATGGGTGATCGTCATCCGTGGGTAGCTATTTCTTGAGAGTCGAACATAACTTGCAAGAAAAGTTGTGCACTCCCTAAGGGGTGTGTCTGCTTGCCGTGTAGTGTGTGGTGCTCGTGGCAGTGGAACTGGGAGATGGGTCAAGCCCTTGGTAACATCCCACACTTGAGGACCCAGCTTGTGCTTCATTGGAGGTGCGATACGACCTTAGGGTGACAGGTCTGAAAGTCTTGCCCTTATGTGCCCTAAGCGTGAAGTGGGGGAGGGGGATAGGGAGAACCCTAGGTGTAGTGACTGTGGTGCTTCTTTTTTTTTTTTTTGAAATGATACATAGGCCTAATTATCTTGGCCGGAATGAGGAGGAGAAGGGGGGCGGAGAGACTTGCTTAAAAATTGGCGACTTTGCATGTAATCTTTTAGATTCATGCAGACATGAAGGGAGGTGGTGGAGAGGAAGGGGTAGTTGCATCTAGTGAACTGGCTTTCATTCATGTCCTCTAGGAGGGCTAGGCAAAAAGAGGGAAGGAGACTAGCCCTCATCATGAGACGAGCCATGGCGCAATTATCTATAGCATTAGGGTCAAAGAATAGGGGAGGCAGGCCGCGCTCTTGTGGAGTCGGGTCCTGCTTAAGAAGTAGCCTAAGTAACCTAAGATAATTACAAGTGGTTATAAAAGTGGGGTCAAGACATGAGGAAAAGTTCGCAAGGAAGTGCATCATAGACTTGTCTAGGCTTTCTATAATAAAAAGAAGGGCGTTGTCAAAGGATGCTACAGTGGAGTTATAAATAACGGGAAAGTCATACCGCCCATGGAGGGTGGCATCAAAATCTACCCCTACCCTTCGAGGGTACGCCATGTAAGTAGGGTCGTTCCATTCGAATGGCAGGGTATTACAAAAAGCCATCCAGGCGAGCATGCTTATGTCACATACTCGCCTCCTCCATAGGGGTTGGCTCTTATAGTTTTGTATAGTGTGGGGATTTCAAAAATTTTATCTTGCTAGAAGTCGGCCGCTTCCGTGCCCCAGGAGGTTGGGGTCTTTTCTCGCTCCTCCAGCCATTTCTTCCCCAATCAGCCATTGACCATGATCACCTTGTCCATCACTTTGAGAGGCAGGACCCTCCGCAGACAGTTGGGTAGGAGGAAACTGAAGGAGAATGGATCCTTTCCTAGTTCCTGTACCTCCCACACCACCAGTTTTGCATGGAATCCTGTGGGAAGATCATCTGGGCGTGGAGGGAGAGGTGCAGACGGTAGCACTGCTAGTTTGGCTCTCAGTTTCTGTTATGGCCTCCTCCACCAGCTTTTTTCATCTTTCTTTAGAGATGGCTTTTCTTTCTGCAGCAGCTGGGTCTTCTTGTGGCAGGTCTTGGGCCTGTGGCGAGGGGGGTTGTGGGACTACGTCTTCCCTGAATCGATTCACATCGATTTCTAGCTCTGCTTCTTCCCCCTGCTGTTCTGCATGTGCTGCTTCTTCCTCTAACCCCAGGGCGTCTATCTCCTGGGGGGTTAGGCTGACCCGCATTAGGTATTTTCGATGTTCCTCCAAACTCAGCCTAACCTCCGCTGGTAATGGTGGCATTTGTAGTCCAGCGTGTAGGGCCCTTCTTGCCTTGCCAAGCTTTCTTTGCACCGCCTCCAGTGGATCTCCTTGTGTTGTGTGGGTGGCATCCAAGGTGGTGTCGAGGAAGGCCTTCTATTGAGTGCTGAAGGCCACTTGGGCTGCCTCCGCCTTGCTCTCCGCGATGATTTTCTCTTTTTCTGTTAGAGCAAGGCGGCGCGCCAGTGTCTTCACCCTCTTCTCGTTGTATGCGGCCCACTCCTCGGCCCTTTTGTTCATTACTTCCAAGCCTTCTCCTTGCCTTAAGGTCACCATCATGATTTTCTACTCATAATCCTCTAGTTCCCTTACTAGCCTCTCTTGTTCTTCTCGTTCAGAGGTCAGCTGATCTGTTAGGTGCTTGAGTTCCTCCTGCTGCTTCTCCATGTCTTGTTTTCTTTCTTCGTCCCTGGCATTTAGCTCCACCACGAGTGCATCAATGTCACCAGATTTCGCAGCAAGCTCCTGGTACTGCACTATTAGGAGCTTGTGCTCTCTTTGCATGTTTACTAACTCTTGAGTCTCGTTTTTGACGAGCAGCTGCCTCCAATGTTCCTCTCTCTCATCCATAGCCTTCAGTTCTTGTTTCAAATCTGCAATCTTGCGCTGCTACAAGGCTATCATTCTTGTCTTGTCCAATTGGGAGGCGGCCACGATTTCCTTCTCGGCTGCCAACTCAGCCACACGGCTATTTTGTATTCCTCCTTCGCTCTCTCCAATTGGGAGATCAGCTCGACGACATATTCATCGTAATTAGTCGGTGGTGTCATCGTTGTGTGAATGGGCGAGGTAGAGGCTTAGACTTTTTGTTTTTTGGGCTCTTGCCTAGACTGTGCATCCATGGCTGGCCTCTTCTGTCCTATGGCTGTAGTCTTCGTGCTCTGCCCCTGGCCCATTTCCTTGCTGATAAAATACTGCATCCACGCCACGAAGTTTGACACATCTGTGCTAGTGGGGATGTTGGGGGTGATGGTGGTGAGTTCTACGGGGGGCACCAAGAGGATAGGGATCGGATGGAGCGGGGCCTTGCCTTTTCCTTCAGGGAGTGGAGGTGGCACGAACTTTGGCACCTATGTGCTGCACCCTGGCCCCTCTTCTCTGCACAAGCTCAGGTTCCTTAGTTCGTTTGCTCGGCACTGTTGTTCGATGGACCGGCGGTGGGTAGCCTCCGCCAGGTCCTCTTCCTCCTTTCTTCGTAGCTCCTCCTCCTCCTCCTCATCCACTTTTCTCTTCCTTTCCTCCTGTCTTTCCTTCTGCTCCTCCTTCTTTTTCCCTCTCTGTTCTCTTTCCCTTCTTCTCTCCTCTTCAGCTTCTTGTTTTGACGCCTCCTTGGCTTTTTGTAACTCCTCTTTTTCCCTCTCCTCCTTCTATCTCTTCGTTTTCTCTCTCTCCTTTGCTTCTTTCAAGGACTCCCTCTTCGACCTTTCCAGGTTTTCCCTTTGCTTCTTCTCGCCTTCGTCCTTCTTCTTCTTCCCCTGCACCGCCTTCTTCTTCGTTGTCCCGATTGTCTTCTTACTAGTTTGTCCCTCCCTTTCTTCTTCTGTTTCCATTCTGTCGGCGGAACTGTCTTTGTCCTGATGAGGGGACGACCTCTCCGACGTTTCTCCTTCTCCCTCCTCCAGCTCCTATGCTGCCTTTACTGCCTCCTAAATGAGTGCAGTCAAGACTCCTTCGTATCCAATGAAAGAGGCCTTAGAGGAGGCTTTCTTCCTTTCCCTCACCTTGGAAGCCGGAGATTCTCCCCCTATTGGTGCACTTCCCACGGCTAGTGCCTTGGCCGCTTGATCAATCGTCTTCCGCACATAGCCATTCCAATCCACCTCGTCTAGGGTGTGGGCCACTACATTCTCCAGCATTGGCACGCTTATTCGATGCATTAAAGAATTGTATCGTTGGCTCGAGAAGAGCACGTGCACCAACTTGGCCTGCAACATGGCATCTATATCAGGGATGTCCTAGATGCTTATGCTGTCGTTCCTGAGAACCTCTTCCTTCTTCATTTTCAGCAAGGCATAAACATCCCTTTTTTGTCTCCTTTCTATCCTTTGTACCAATCCCAGAGCCTTTTCCACCAAGGCTGGATCCAACCGGACTTGCACCTGATTTGCACCCTCTCCTCGGCCCACTGTTACAATGCCACCTTCCTGGTCCAGATTGTATGTTCTGAGGAATTCTACGCATTTTAAGTGATCCGGATCCTACGAGAATTTTTCAATATACTTTGTAAGGTTGCACTATTCCACTACCCTCCTGGCTGCCTCCTCCTTTGCCACCACGACTTTGATGTTGTGGATGGTTCGGAACTTGAGCTGGCCGAAGGCGTGGTTCTCTAATTGGATGCAATACTGCTCCCTTTCCTCGTCAGTGAATGGGAGTCGATGGGCACGGTCTTGCTGCGACATTTTCTGCTCTTGCCATAATTCGTAACTTCCATTAGCATTTTCCACATAGCACTTTGCTGTTTATGCGAGAATAAAAACTCTTGACTGAATTTTTAGGGAGCCATTTTTCTCATACTAATGTTTATGCTTTTCACTACCTTTACTTTACTGTACCCCCTTTTTATTCATTTCCTATCTGATTCTTTTCACCTTCATCACATACCCACATACCCCCTCCTCTTCCGGCTGAGAAAAGAATCCTTCCTAGGATTGGGGGTTAAAAGGTGAAGGGCTTTGGTCCTGTTGGGGTAGGACTTTACGTGTGAAGAAGCCACATGTAGAATTTTGGATTGTATTCCAGTTGAGCATGATAATCAAGAGCAGATGGTTGGATGGAGACTTGGGAGATGTAGGTCAAGACATCGTGAAAGACATCTCCAGTATTAAGGCGGCTGGCCACATGTAATTCCTCTTCCGTGAGGAATTGGTCAATGTAGGGGTGAGCGAGCACATGGTCGTCCAATTGCTGATTGCGGGTGATGGCCAAAACCCTAAACAAGATAGGTGCCACATAAGTAGGGTCATATTCGATGGTTTTAACTACCTTGCATTGCTCAGCATTGGTCATTATTCGGCAACCTTTTTTCTCCCATTGGATTCTTAGAGCAAACCACTACTGCAAGAACTTGGAAGGCGAGCTTGCCATCTACGTGAGCTCTTGCATCTCATGTTCAGGAACAGAACGAGGAGGCTTACGATATGAAGTGACTAGGCATCGGAGGGAGATTTCATTGTTTGCTATCACTTCGACAGCGATTTTGGAAAATTTAGTGGTCATAAGTTCGTATTCTTCCCAAGTGCACGGTAATGCACAAACATCCGAAGCAAGTGTTTTGTCAAGAAGGCCTAGGTCTAGCCTCTCATAGCTTCTAGCGAATGTAGTGAGAGTTTCGTCCAACATCTTGATACATGTTATTAAGTCATCCCCAGAAGTCGCGGCAAGGTCCTTAGCCAAGGAGATGAAAGGTCATATCGCGTATGAAGGTTTAAGACCTGCTGGTGGGGATGGTGCAACTGGACAGGATAGTGGTGACTCCATCATCGATGTCTCAGGTTGGGCTTTGCACTCCGAAGCACTTTGAGGTGCTATAGGAAGCTCTGGGGGCATGGGGGTTATGCTAGGTTCTGAGTGAGCAGTCATAAGGGTTTTACAATTCTCTAGCTTAGGTAGGTTTAAGGCTTGTGGCGTTTGCTTTGGTCGATAGATGAGCTGGGGTTTACTAGCCACAGCTAGCAATGGCATGCTGACTATGTTCTAGGCATCACGTGTGCAAGCCTCCCTCACTGGGGTGAGATTGCTTGTAGATGAGCTTTTTAGCTGGCCATTTTTAGGCACCCAAATCCAGGGGTTGCCCTCGTAGTATCCTTGTGCTCGCAAGAGATCTTTGGGGATCCATCGCAGTGTGGTTGTGTGTCTACGTCGATAGCGTCTAGACTGCCTCTTACGCTGTGCGTCTAATGATTTTGGCGGTTAGGATCATGTTTGGGTGGTCTACCCGAATGTGGTTTTTGCGGTTTTGGCACCCACATAAGCTTTGAATCCTTGGCCTTGTGAGCACTCTTGGTGGGTTTGGGCCAAGGGTCGAGAGCTTCGCACGAGGCCGTAGTTTTCTTCTTCTTAGACTTGGGCTGGAGCGTGGTCGTAGGGGTTTCTACCGATGGCTTCGTAATGGTGGAGGAATCATGACAGCCCTTGCTGAAAGTCATCACTATATGCACATTGTCAATAGCAAGATGAATGGATGAATGCAGTTTAGGTTGTAATCCACATTACAGTTTGTTTGCTTCTTGAAAGTGCGACCCAATAGTGACACATTACCGGCTCCTTTAGTGTCAGGCAACACATTGAAGAAAGATGGTAAACTTTCAGACTCGATGGAAACGACTACCTTGCACTTTCCTAGGAGTGAATAATCAGCACCCCCAAATGGGGTGAGTTTGGCATTAGTGGGCTGTAGTTTCGGTTGACCAATGCATGTCCAATGGTCATGCGTCAAGATGTTGTAGTCGGCCCCTTCATCAATCCAGGCATCGAAAGAACACATCGCTCCTGCTGCTGCGATTGTGATTCGTAGATACGACGGTGCCACTACTTCATCCTGATCTGTAAGGTCAGTTATAGTAGCCATGCGGACGTTCAGTGGGGGTTCTAACATGGGTGGCTCATGTAATGGATGGGAAGGAGGATAGTACTTTTTTATGCGACTACCATTAAAAAAGCCTATTCCTTTGCCTTCAAGTGTCTCCAACTCAACATTCCATGTTCTACCAATCATGCGTACTCTGAAAGGCCCTAGCCCCCGAAACTTCATCTTCTGTTTATGTCCTTTTATAGAGTATAGCAAAACAAGCTCCCCTTGTTCAAAGTCTCACTGTTTGACGTGCTTGTCAAACCACATCTTTCGTCGAGCCTTCTCACAAATCAGAGAGTGAGTGGCGAGGAGTCGAGTCTCCGTTAGGCGCTCTAGCTCCACTAAGCGATTGGTCCAAGCCTCTCTTCCCTCCCAATGCTCCTGGACTACTAGCCTTAAGCTAGGGATGAAGAATTCCAAGGGAAAAATGGCTTCAATTCCATACGTCAGCCTAAAAGGCGTCTATCCTACAGCCATTTTATAAGCTATGCGATAGGCCCACAAGGCCGCCATTAGCTTGTTGTCCCAATCACTTCTTGAAGTAGACACGACTTTTGTAAGCACGTTGACTAAGATTTTATTTGTGCATTTGGCTTGGCCATTAGCCTGAGGGTAATAGGGAAAGGACTTCTGATGAATTATTAGGAAGGTAGAGAGTAGGTGGGCAATCACTTCATTAACAAAGTGTGTGCCTTTGTCGCTTACAAGCTTGATTGGAGTAGCATCATTCTTCTTTGTGGCTCGTGCCTCTACCCACTTCGTTAGATAGTCGGTTGCTACTATGATGTAGCGAGCTTGGGAATATTGTGCCGCAGGACTGATAGGTCCAATAAAATTGATGCCCCATTTTTCAAAGGGGTGTCAGGCTATGACAGGGGTCAACTCCATCTTGTCTTTCCACACCGGCACTTTGGTCCTTTGGCACTCATCGCAATGCTTTACGAATTTAGCTGCATCACAGAAGAGGGTGGGCCACCATAGTTGGGATTGTAGCACCTTTTGGGTTGTTGTGTCTCCGCTAAAGTGTCCTCCAGCGATTCCGCCGTGTGCTTTGTTCAATGCATCGTGCATCTCATGCTCACATACGCATCTGTGCAATAAACGGTCTTGTCCTAACCTGTAGAGTTGGTCGGCTATCAGTTGGTATGGTTGAATTTTCAGGATAAGTCTTCTTAGCCTGGCCTTCTAAATGGGTCGCACAGGTAGTCCGTTTTCTAACACTTGCAATACGGTGTCAGATCAGCTTTGAACAATTTTCTCTCGCTTGACAAGTTAAAGAGATGAGCATCCCGTAAATCGTCCAGTATGCCTTGTCTAGCGGCTTCCCCTGTGGGTATGTGGGACAGATGGTCAGCCATGTAATGCTGCTTTCTCTTGCGTACAATCACAGAGAAGTCAAACTCCAGTAGAAGGAGTAACCATCTAGCGATGCGTCCTGTAGCGCAAGACTTGTTCACAAGATATAGCAAGGCTTGACGGTCGATGAAGAAGACAAAGGGAGTGGCCAACAGGTAATGCCTGAATTTCTTTACTGCAAACACCATGGCCAACGCCTCCCTTTCCATCGTGGAATAGTTCATCTCGGTCTCTGTGAGCTGCCTGCTAGCAAAGCTCACTGGGTAGTCTAAGTTATGTTCACCAGGCTGGCATAGTACATCTCCAATAGAGAACTTAGAGGCGTCTATGTGTACATGAAACGTTATGTTTCAGTCTGGGGCTCATAAGATTGGTGCAGTAGTGAGAGCCTTTTTCAACTCCTCATATGCGGGTTGGCATTCCTCAGTCCACTCAAACACTATCAACAGCTTGTACAATGGTCTAGCAATTAGTGCGTAATTTAGTACAAAGCATCGATATCCAATGTGTCATAAGAAGCACTGAACTCCCTTGTAGTTATCGGGTGGTGGTAAGTCAACAATGACTCTGACTTTAGAAAAGTTAGTGGCAATGCCGTTCTTTGACACTACGTGCCCTAAGATGCATTTGTGTTTCACCCAGAACTGGCAGTTTCAGGGGTTCAAGGAGAGACAATATGAAATGTGAGAAGGATCAAAGCTTGCACGTGAGCTACGGTGGGAGAGCAAGAGCAAGAAAGAGAGAGACAAGAAATGGGAACTCCAATAGTCACAATGTGTGACCGGGCCTTCCTTTATTTACTAGTCACTAAAATGAATGTAAAGAATAAAGTGACATGACGGGTGCCCGCCACCTGCAGTGTGTAGTGGCGGGTGCTATTAGTGCAGTAATACACAGAGCGGCACGATGGAGGCGCCTTTACCCCAACAACCTCCCACTTAAAGGCGAATCTACCCCAGTGAGAGAGAAAAGAAAAGAAAAAGATAGTACAACTGTACATAGGTACAAGGGATAAGGAAAGGCAACATCTCATCCAATGCTCATCAATCTCCTGAGGAAGGAAAAGCGCTCAGTAGTGAGGCTTTTTGTGAGCAGATCTGTAGGATTCTCGTCAGTGGAGATCTTGACAAGGTCAACAGACTTGTCCTCCATGACACCACGTATGAAGTGATACCTCACCTCAATGTGTTTCGTCTTCGCATGGAAGATCGGATTCTTAGCCAACTAAATGGCACTCATAGAATCCGAATGCAGTGTAGGTATAGCATCAATCCCAAGGTCAACAACTAGATGGCCTAGCCATATGGCCTCCTTGCAAGCCTCAGTGGCTACAACATACTCGGCCTCAGTGGTAGACAAAGCCGTACACTTCTGAACCTGGCACATCCAAGAGACAGCACCTCCAGCATAGGTGAATACATAGCCAGAAGTGGACTTCCTACTATCTGCATGTCCTGCATAGTCGGAGTCAATGTATCCCACGACCCCTGTATCCTGGCTACCATAGCAAATACACATATTTGTTGTGCCCTTCAGGTACCTCATGATACCCTTTACCGCATCCCAATGTTTCCTGCCAAGTGTAGCCATATAGCGTGCCACAACACCAACTACAAAGGCAATATCTGGACGAGTGGCTATCATGGCATACATCAAACTGCCCACGGCTGAAGCATAAGGGATCTGGGCCATCTCGGCCCTCTGCTCATCTATCTCTGGACAATCGGCTTGTGATATCTTCACATAAGAAGGCAATGGACAGCCAATAGGCTTTACGTCCTGGATGCGGAAGCGCTCAAGGACTTTATGAATATACTCCCTCTGTGACAAGTAGAGGAGTCCCTAATGCCTGTCACGTCTGATGCGCATACCAAGGATGTGAGAGGCATGTCCCAAATCCTTCATCTCAAAGCTCTTCTTCAGCTGAGATTTAAGAGCATCTAGCTCATCATGAGCTTTCCCTACTATCAGCATATCATCCACATAGAGTACCAAAATAAGCAATGAACCATCATGGGCTTTCTTCGTGTAAAGACACGGATCCATAGCACTCCTGTTGTAGCCCTGTGACTGCATAAAGGCATCAAACTTATGATACCATTCCCTAGGTGCCTTCTTCAAGCCATAAAGACTTTTCTTCAACTTGCACACTAGGTGCTCCCTGCCAGATTCTGCAAAGCCCTTAGGCTGCTACATATAGATCTCATCATGCAAGTCCCCATGTAAGAAAGCCGTCTTGACTTCCATCTGATATAGATCTAAGTCAAGATGAGCAACCAAAGCCAAGATCAAGTGTAGGGTGGTCATCTTAACCATAGGAGAAAAAACCTCATCAAAGTCTACACCATGCTCCTGCTGAAAACCCTTTGCTACCAATCTAGCCTTGTATGCCGGCTTGGGGTGTCCAGGGGTACTTTTCAGCTTGTACACCCACTTGCATGGCAAAGCCTTCTTTCCCTTAGGCAAGGCAACCAAATACCAAGTCTCATTCTTATGCAAGGAGTCGATCTCAGACTGCATAGCCCTCTCCTAGGAGTGACTGTCACCCCTGCGCATAGCCTCATCATAAGTGAAAGGCTCTCTTGCATCTGTAACCAAAACATAATGCATAGAGGACTGAAATCTATCAGGTGGACGTCTGTCTCTAGAAGCAGATTGTCTCATGCAGACTCTATTGCCTACCCAGTTGCCTGGCCAACACCCTGACCATGAGTATCTGCTGCAGCTATAGGCTGTCCAACTGGCTATGCAGGAGCTTTAGGCTCCTCCTGAAAGATCACTCTGCGGATCTCAACCACCTTCTCAGGCTGCCTGTGCATCTTGTCTTCATGGAAGACTACATCATGGCTGCGTACTATTTTCCAAGCCTACGGATCCCATAGGCGATAGCCCATCTCTCCTGAATCACCATAACCAAGAAATATTCATTTAATGCTCTTTGGATCCAACTTACTCCTCTTGTCCTTGGGCACATGGCAGAATGCCTCACATCCAAAGACACAGAGATGCGCATAAGAGGGTGGCTTACCAGCCCAAAATTCCTCTGCAACCTGGAAATTTAATCCACTTGAAGGCGATCGGTTTATGACATGCACTGCCGTACTAACTGCCTCAGCCCAAAAGCTCTCTGGTAGACCTGCATGGCTAAGCATAGATCGGACATGCTCTTGAATAGTCCTGTTCATGCGCTCAACCAAACTATTCTGGGCGGGGGTGTAAGGGGCGGTCAACTGACGCTTAATACCCCTGTCATCACAAAACTGCTCAAAAGCACGTGAGACGTATTCTCCCCCATTGTCAGTCCTAAGGCATTTCAGCCTATACCCAGTCTGGTTCTCAACAAGAGCAAGCCAACACTGAAAGACTACCAAGACATCAGACTTTTGCTTTATGGGATAAGCCCACACTTTCCTACAAAAATCATCAATGAAGGTAACAAAGTACTTCGCGCCACCCATAGACATACACGTCATGGGCCCACAAACATCTGAATGCACCAAAGCCAAGGGCTCACTCATGCATGGCCTACCCGATTTCTTATGCGTAGACCTATTCTGCTTACCATAAAGACAATGATCACACGAGTCAAAATGTGCATAGTCCAAAGGCGGAAGATACTGCAAACCAGATAACATTTTCATTCCCTTCAAAGACATATGCCCCAAACGGGCATGCCAAAGTGATACATGTGGGATAGAACCCACTACCAAAACATGGTCTACAGAAGACCCAGATACAACAAGAGGATAGAGGCTGCCAGCCTTGGCGCCTCTAGCAAGCACAAGTCTGCCTCTGGTAATCTTCCAGGCAGAATCCCCAAAACAGACATGAAACCCTGCATCATCCAACTGTCTTGCAGACATAAGACTGCGCGTAAGCACAGGTACATGACATACATCCCTGAGCAAAAAGGAACTGCCAGTGGAAAACTGCAAGTGAATATCTCCATAGCCCACAATATCAAGAGACTTGTCATCTCCAAGTGTGACTGATCCAGATACAGTACGGTAAGAGTGAAACCACTCACGGTAAGATGTCACATGGAAGGACGCACCTGAATCCAATAACCAGCACTTTGCATACATACTAGGTGTCTCAGTCCAGTGTGAGGCATTAGAAGAACTAGCTGCAAGTATGAACTCATCATCACCATCGGAATCCTCGGTCTGCATGACATTAATTTCCTCAATCTTGATGCTGGACTTCGCAAGTACTATGATGCGATCAAAGGACTTCTCCTACACTTTCTCTTTCCCCTTATCCTTGCGCTTCTCATTGCGCAACTCATGACACTCTGGTATGATATGGCCCTTTTTCCCACAATGATGACAAGTGACATTAGCGTTGCACCCATGCGACTTACTACGCGACTTTCCACAAGATTTAGACCGACCCTTCTGCGAGTCACGGCCGCGGCCATGACCACGATCATTCCTGTCATTCCTGCCTCTAACTGTCAAAGCATGTGAAACACGAGAGGCATCCAAGTTTTTGTGATTAACCTCTTCCTACAAAAAAGCACTCTCAACATCATTCAATTTCAGAGTAGCACTAGAGGCACATAGGGCGGTGCGGAATACATCCCATGACTCATTCAGAGTCCCAAGCAAGAAAAGAGGAGTTACTTCCTCTCCAAAGGTGATATCCTGTGAAGTCAGGTTCTTCAGTATAGCATGGAATTGGCTCAAGTGAGCAGACATAATCGCATTATCCTTCATGCACAGATCCATAAGCTGCCTCAACCAGTACATCTGACTTGCCGAACTTTTCTTATCATAAAGATTCTTGATCTTATTCCATAGATCCAATGCACTCTGTGCTTTCTCAAGTACATTATAATGTACCTGTTCAGTGAGAGACAATACAATCGTGGACTTGCATAGCTCATCAAGTTCAAGCCAGTCGTCATTGTCCATAGTTTCAGGCTGCTCCCCGCTCAACCGAAGTGGCTTAATCTGAGATTTCTGCACCAAGACCTGCCAAATTCAACTCTTCCAATAAGAGTAGTTGGTACCATCCAACTTTGTGATGTTAAATATGGCATTATCAATCGAAGAGGATGCCATAATGCAGGCTACAAATGCATAGACAATGTAAAACTACTGGCTGTTTTACTGCAGAAAATGCCCAAAATCCACTAAAATGAGCTCCAAATGGTGAGAAAAGTGTGCCAAAAGACGTTGCCCACTTAGTACTAGGTGCAGTACACCAAATCAGGATATTTCAGCATAAAAAATACTGCTCAGTCCACCAATAAATGCTGCTGTAATAAATTTTAGAACTGCAATAATGAGAGCAAACTGTCCCAAAACTGGATCTAATGTCAACTAAACAATGCTAGGTCCAAATCCGGCATAAAGAGGACAAAGCAAAGCCAAATGACAGTGAAAATACATGAGCATAACACTGAGAGATGTCAAATAGCATCTGCCAGTAAGAGGCACACCCCCAAACAATCTAGGCAAAATGTAGAACCAACTGCCAAAACCTGACACAAATAGGCGTCTACTCAAAAGAAAGCGGATCCAAAACTGAGACTTAGCTCATAAGCATCATGTGAACCAAGACATATACTCAATGCAACATCCAATTGTAGGAGTATAATCCCAAAGTCTCAATACATCTGTAACTGCTCAATGACGTAGACTGCTCCAATACATGTAACTGCTCCAACAGCATGTAATCCCTGCTCAAGGTCAAGTAAGCATGCAAGATTCTCCCACTGGCACAAAAGTCGTACAAACGAGCTCAAGGGCTCAAGCAACCCAAGACAAAGTACTAGTGACAAGTGACCAAGTCAATGCGTCATATGCATCCCAAGAGCATGACATACATGAAGCAACTGATGGAAGCAACCAACGAGCAATACATAATCCCAAAATAAGATCTCTGTCAACTCAATGACATCCGATAGCAACCAAGTAAATGATCAAACTGACTCAGAAATGCTCAAATACATCCAAGGCAAAGCTCCCAATGTCAGTAAAGCATAGACGAACCAAGCGGCATATATCACGAACCAAAGCATGTAATGTATGAAGCCTAACTGTCAAGCATAGACATGAGGCATAAGCGGTCCAAGAGCATGCCAAGTTGGTACAAATGCCAGTGAATACCAACCAAGACGGATCTTATGCATAGCTCAAATACATTCCATAGATTCAAACATGATCTGAAAGTCGTCCCCAGATGTCAGATACATAATGGCAAATCCCAAAGCATACATCCGGTACCAATAGGTAAGTGACAAAGCATCCAAAGTACCTTCAGCCCATATTATTACAGCCAAGTTTGACTGTCAAAAGTGAGAAATTTCAGCCAATATTTTAGGCCAAAATCATGGCATAATCATGTGCAGCATGAGCATATTTTGGATTCATGGGGTACAGTCGCTACTTGACCGGTGTTGCATCTGATGTCATGGGTATGTTGTGAGTCACAACACTCGAATCTACCCCCCGTAGCTCTTCTAAGGACCAGGCAAATATATCTATGTAGTCCCGCAAGAGAGCGACAAGACTCAACTCTTCTTCACCAGTCAAGTCATCGACAATGAACACTGGTCGGGGTATCTCCCCTTCTAGGGCTAGATTTACCTCCTTGACCTTGGCTGGTCCTTCAATTGGTTCTCACGTCTGCCCTTGATGCTTGGCACCTAGTAGAACCACTACCCTATCCCCTTTTTTGAATTTAGTGAAGCGTTTAGGGAGGTCCTGCGGCTTTCGCCTTTCTTCTGATCGTGCATCCCTAGGGTGCTTTGCCCCTTCCTGCCTTGACCGTCTGCGCCTCAGGTGGATGGGTAAGTCCCCCTTGGTGCATCTTGCCATGGGCGGCCTAGGGATCTCTGGGTCGCTATCCAAAGTAGCTTCAGATTCAGAGTCAAACCCTCCCTCTTCGCTAGAGGAGGTGGTCTCCCCTAGTGGCCGCAATTCGGATGGCGATTCAGTTCTAAGTATTGATGTACATTCCTGATTGGGCTAGGCCTGCTTGCTCAAGGTCTATGGCTCCTATACATTCTAACCATGCACGATCACATCTCATGCGCATAACTTCTTGCTCCAGTCTAAGAGCGTGCCTTTTCTGCGGCTTGGCATCCGCTCATATCTGCTCAATTTCTCGTCCTTCAGTGTCGTACTCTATGGTGTCTACTTCACCCTCGCTCTCATGACTGAAGGATTGGCAGTCTTCCTATTCATCGCAGGAATCCTTGTCATTCGACTGCTCATCGTCTCTTAGGGCTTGGTACACCCCGTGTCATTGGTCAGGAACCAGGGCCTAGTTATACACGAGGTTCAGCTTGTGCACTCTAGTCCATTGCCACTTGGAATCCTCTAAGAGGTCCTAGAGTGGTTTGAAGTTGGTAGATGGGTTGCGAGCTAGCTGGTCTGTTAGGTATTCCAGTACCCCCTGGAGTTTCCTTTTGTTGGATGGCACTTGGAAGGTAACAGGCATAGGCCTTCCATGGAGGCTTGCTGCCATCATGCAGACTGGTGTAGAGAGTGCTTCGTTTGACTTGTTGATCGTTTTGATGGCCTGCTCATACGCCTCATGGTCTGAGAATGGCAGGTCAATTGTAGCGAGAACGTACATCCAATCCTGCTCATCCTCTGGGCATGGGATATACTTAATCAAGGACCCATAGGGCTTCCTGACCTGAGTGTTCCCTTTGAGCATAGCCGAGATGGTGTCTAGGTCGACTGGTGAGGCCTTCCAAGTGTCCATCTCTATTCTTACGGTGTCAGTTCTATTGCCCAGGAAGATCAAGCCGTTACCCCAATCCTCGATGACTCTAGCGTTGCACATCCAGGGTCGGCCTAATAGGACATCGTAGTCCACTCCCTTCATGACTATAAAGTCGACAGAGAACTGGACACTTGGGATCTTCACTGGCCAATTCTTCAGGACCCCGAATGGCTTCACTCTCATACCGTTTGCTAGTGTGACATTAAACTGAGAAGCTTTGACAGGCGGGTTTTCCCAAGTCTGCATCACTGCATGGCTAAGCACACTAACCCCGGCTCCCGTGTCTACGATTCCCTTCCTTGTTGTGTCACCCAGGGCTAGGACTAGCAGGACTGTGTGCATCTCAGAGCCTTCCCAAAAGGCGTTGATGTGCAAAGATTTAGGCATAGAGTGCAGCGTCAGACTTGGCAATTGTGTTTCTGCATCCTGGTCTCGAGGGTCTGCCGTGACCTGCTCTTGTGATCCCTCGACCCACTGCTTAAGGTCTTGCCATAGGACGGGGTGTTGCTTAAGCAGATCTCCCATGCTAAGTGTTACAGGGGTGGTCACTAGCGTGGTCAAGAGATTGTTAGATTCTCATCCTTCCTTTAGCCTTGACTGTCTGGGCCAATGGCTGTGACTGCTCTACGGCTCTGTTGTGTCTAGGCTTGGTCTCAGCAGCACTGCTTGTGGCACAGCGGCTTCGGCCGACTTAGGTTGAGGCGGTGACATTGGTGTGCTTATGCTGGAGAGATCATCGATCTCGTCCTCTATGATGGATTCAGCATCTTTGAGATGCTGTTGAGCCTCCCTCACCCATTCCTTCACCTTTTCTATGGCCTCTAATTGTCGCTTTGGATGCAACACCATATTGGGGAATATGGGAATTTTCCATAAGTTTGGGACATGTGATCAAATATTTGGATTTTTCATAACTTGAACACTATGACTCCAAATTGAGCACTCTGTAGCTCAATAGATTCCATTTTTCAAGCTCTTTCCAATGATAGGTCACATCATATGGTTTTGAGAAACTTATGGGTATGTTATCTGGGTGCTACCTTTTTAGTATTCAAAAAATGGAAATTGGGAGATTTCCAAACTCGCTAATATTGTGTTATGCGAGCATTCCCCTATCTTAGCGCTTCCCTTTTTGGCTGTCTTAGGGGCTGAAGTCTTTGCCTCTACGTCTGAGACTTTCTTCCCAGTAGGTAAGGTCGTAGCACTCTTGGTCTTTAATGCGACCTTGGCTTCCGATCTCTTCTTTTTTCACCTGCGGCTTTTCTTTCCTATTGAGGTGGCGTCAAGATTGCTAGGTCCTGGCAGAGAGATGTCGGCCTACTTCGTTTGGGCTCGGGTCATAACTCGCAAGGGAATAGGTGTGGCCTCCCCATTGGGGTTTTCGACACCAAACAGCCCCAATGGGACGGATGGCAAATTAGCTGAGCTAGAGGATGGCTTCCGCTTTGGGCAATCTATGAAAAGATGCGTGATTCCGCACTCTGTGCACCTTTGGTCAGCCTTGTCCCTGTTTTGCTGCTCTCTTTCAGGGCAACGTGATGAGACATGATCGGGGTGTCGGCAAGTCCAGCAAGTGACTGGATCCTGTGGCTGCCCTCCTAGGCCTCTACCCTGTCCCCATCCTAATGCCATCACCAGCATAGGTCGATAATCCATGAGGATTTCATTGCCCTCATCGTCATGCGAGACGTAAGGGTATATGTAGGTCTCTTCCTCATTTGGCTCCTCCACATAGTGTATTGGAGCATCGCTCTGTGGGTGGGTCACATATGGACCAGGTGGTCTAGGGATGCCTGTAGGATTTATGTCCATTCTAGGGACAGCTGGTTTCATGTCATTAGGTGTGTGTAGAGCCAATGGGGCTCCCCTTCCGAAGAATGGTTGTGGCTTTTAGCTAGATAAGGCTGACTATAGGGTTGAGAGTATGGAAGTCTTCGTGGTAGTCTGCAATGTGCGATATCGTGACCGAACCTACCGTAGTTAGCGCAAGGTCTTGACCTAGGGTCTTGACACTCGGCCAACAAGTGGTTTCCACCACAGTACATGCACTGGACGTGTGGGCGCGTTGGTCATCTCAACATGTCTTGTATCTTGGCCAATTCCATCTTGACCTCAGCCAACTGTCTCTGTGGCCTTCCCCTTATCTTGGGATGACGGGTTTGACCGCTCACTAGAGGCTAACATTCTCTCTAAGCTTTGTGGATTGGTCTCTTCGAGAGTTGAGCTCCTAGAGCTTCACTCTTTCAGCTGGTCATCAACTCTGATGGCTTCCTCAAAAACTCTAGCCACCACGTCCTACTGCAAGCTTGAATTGCCTACCAATGCCTTATATAACTCCTCGTCTCTAATTCCACTAATGAATACAGTTGAAACTACTCTGTGAGTCGGTCGCTTGCCTAGAGGGATCCTCTTAAAGAGAGTTCTCACATGGGTCACGTAGTCGCGGATGTCCTCCTTCTCTTTTTGCTTGACATTCATCAAGCGTACTAGCAGGTTATCGGAGTATCCGGGCTCGACAAACCTCTTGACGAAGAGATCCTTGAGATTATTGAAGTTGGCTCATTCCACGGCATCCAGGCTTGTGTATCACGTCCTACCCTTGTCGCCTAAGCAAAGCCCAAATGCTTGCAAACTTTGAGTCTGGTCGTTGAGGCTGTTGGCTTCGCAGACTTGCTCAAACTGCTCAACAAAGCTGTACAGATCATCATGCAGTTGATACTTGTCGAGTTGCTTGGCAACAATCAGTATTTTGGCCTGGCTCTTTGAGCCCTAGTTTGCCCCTAATCCTGCAAGTAGAGACATCGCTAGTGCAGTGGTACACTGCTCTATTGCGGTGTTATCAAGTAGTCGTTTCATGAGGAGCTCGCTTTGATGCTAGGAGGCATATTCCACGGTGGATTCCGTGAGGTTTTATAGTGGATTCCGTAAACTTAGATGACTGGGGCTCATACACAAAGAGGATTCTTTGTGCGAGAAGTTGATGGGGATGCATGTATCGACGGTTCGCGATGAGATTGATTGTAGAGCCCGTTTGTTCCTGGAGCTCCGCCTTCGCCCAAGATTGGTAGCGATTGGAAGCTCTTGATCTCTGCTCTGCTTTGATACCACTGGTGCGCAGATCGGTCGCAGATAGCTCACGTAGTGAATCCTTGAAGGTTCCCAAGAACAATAAACTCTACCTTTTTGCACAAAAAACAATGTAAAAGCATGCACGACAAGAGGCAAGAGACAAATTGGGTTCAATCTCCCCCATGCCTTGTGTGAGCGCTTCACAAAGCATGTATTTAATGTATATTTCCAATCTTCATGCTCAATAATAGCCCAATTACAAAAATATGACAAGCTTTTAGCTTTTGAGTTTGCTTTCTACAAAAATAGGAAAATAAAGCTAATGGACAGTGCCCATAGAGTCTGGCACGCCCAATCTCAATGTCCAAATAGAAATAACATATCTGGGCGCATAGGCGCATACAAAATAATAATAAATAATCGATGTCTCAATAGACATAACCAAAATATAGGCATGGCGCCTATCAAAATATAATCCAAAGGTCGAATACTCGCTAGACTCCAATGCTTTCCTCCGCCACTGCTGCTATCTCTACACATCAACTGAAGCATTCACAATCGTTAGTAAAATAAAGCAATTAAACCGACAAAAGTGAATACCTAGCAGTCTTCAGCTACATAAATAAATCAACTGGTTAGAAATAAATCCTAACCTTAATTTATTACGAGTGCGCACTCTAAACTCATAAACATTTATTAATTTAATATGCATTTTGCAGAATCACCCGCTATGGAATCACCTATGTACACACTAAATGATGCTAGGAGGCATATTCCACGGTGGATTTCGTGCCACGGTGGATTCCGTGAGGTTTTACGGTGGATTCCGTAAACTTAGATGACCGGGGCTCATACACAAAGAGGATTCTTTGTGCAAGAAGTTGATGGGGACGCCTGTCCTTTTCGGGCGTTTCATTAATTTAGTGTGTACATGGGTGATTCCATAGCGGGTGATTCCGCAAAATGCATATTAAATTAATAAACATTTATGAGTTTAGAGTGCACACTCGTAATAAATTAAGGTTAGGATTTATTTCTAACCAGTTGATTTATTTATGTAGCTAAAGACTACTAGGTATTCACTTTTGTCAGTTTAATTGTTTTATTTTACTAACAATTGTGAATGCTTCAGTTGATGTATAGAGATAGCAGCAGTGGCAGAGGAAAGCATTGGAGTCTAGCGAGTATTCGACCTTTGGATTATATTTTGATAGGCGCCATGCCTATATTTTGGTTATGTCTATTGAGACATCGATTATTTATTATTATTTTGTATGCGCCTATGCGCCCAGATATGTTATTTCTATTTGGACATTGAGATTGGGCGTGCCAGACTCTATGGGCACTGTCCATTAGCTTTATTTTCCTATTTTTGTAGAAAGCAAACTCAAAAGCTAAAAGCTTGTCATATTTTTGTAATTGGGCTATTATTGAGCATGAAGATTGGAAATATACATTAAATACATGCTTTGTGAAGCGCTCACACAAGGCATGGGGGAGATTGAACCCAATTTGTCTCTTGCCTCTTGTCGTGCATGCTTTTACATTGTTTTTTGTGCAAAAAGGTAGAGTTCATTGTTCTTGGGGACCTTCAGGGATTCACTACATGAGCTATCTGCGACCGATCTGCGCACCACGCTTAGTGTCAGGTCTCCCTCTAGCGCTCTCCCATGGTCTGTTTGGTTTCGGCCAGCCAAGTTTAGCACTCAATGCAACTCATGCAGCTCCATGCTTTGCCTTTGGCTCCTAGCCTGTTGATCCCTATTATAATTAGCTATGCCTTGCAATGCCTTATAGGCTAGCCTTCTCTCCTCCTCTAGGTTTGCAATGATTGCATCTATTGTCTTACCGCGATGCTCGTACCAAGCGTGCACGTCGTAACTGCTCACCATCTACTGTATAGCATCTGGGAATACACTCAAATCAAGCTCCTCATTAGACCGATGGTCTGAGCTTTCTTCTGTCATGGTCGAATTCTTGCACCCTGCTGGGGTGTCAATTAGGTTGAATAGTCGTGACAGATCGTTGTCGTTGGCGCTCCTTGCTTGGTTCTACCTTGCGCTTCGCGTGTTTGTCTATGTCTTGGGTCCTCTCTGATTGGTGGGTTCCTTGAGCGATTTATCTGAGTGAGTTCCTTTGATTATTGAATACAAACCTCAATTTATGGTCACTCGGTGAGTGTATTGTTCCTCGTGCACTTGTGCCCAATCAGGCTTCCAGCTCTCTTAAGTGTACTTCAAGTGCAGAAATTCAATGTGAGTGCCGCAAGCAATTCCCCGGCGTCTTACTCACTCCCGCTCATTTTGGGCCTGATAGGCTTGTCGGTCCATTTTTTGGCCGTTTAGTCAGGGTTTAGGGTTTCCTTGCATGTTGCCTCGTTTGCTTCCGATCGATCAGGTTTTATGGTTCAGCGGCTCGCATCCAAGTCCTTGGGTCCCTCAACTGTCTACTGCTAACCGCTAAGCGGCTATGTGCTACAATTTCTCTTATCACGTGTGCCAGAATCAAGTTCTGAGTGCCCTAAGGGTTTCTACAAGTTGTGCAAATGCGTATTTGCCGGGTTGGGTCAAATTTATGATAGATTTGGCAAAAAGTTACACTCGGACCAACTGGTCCGAATTGCAGGGTCCGAATGGGTCACTCGGACGGGCCGAATGGCACAGGGCTAAGGGTCGAATCTCCAGATTTGACTTGGATGACGTTTATTCAAACGGGCCAAATGGCAGGTTTGGACAGGATAATTTAGACGGGCCGAACGGCACTTGGCTGAGGGCCGAATCCCGAGTGTGGCCAAGTTCCGAATTTGGGACTCGGACGAGTCGTTCGGATAGGCCGAGGCCGAATGTGCCACGTGGCAAAAGTTCTGGCTCGGACGGTCAGAGTGGGTTGACTCGGATGGTTTGACTTGGACGGTTCGAGGGCCGTTCGAGGGCCCGATCCGAGGCCCAACTAGGATTCCGGGCCAAGTGGCCAAATGGTAAGGGGCCGAGTGTCAATTCTGGGACTCCGCCCAAAAGCAACCACTCGGACGGGCCGAACGTGGCGCGATGGAAACAACGCAATGTCGATTTCGATCGATTCTTGGGATTTACACAATCATACCAAGCACAACCCTCTAGATCCTATCTAAGGGGATAGATGAAGGGATTCATATACCTGAACGAGTCGGCGAGTGCATCGGTGATGCGATTGAATCACACGGGCTAGGGCTCTCTAGCTCTCTCTCTCTCTCTCTCTCTCTCTCTCTCTCTCTCTCTCTCTCTCTCTCTCTCTCTCTCTCTCTCTCTCACTGAAATGGCACAAATGAACTCTCTTTTGGCCTCCTGGCTCTTATATTCCTTCCCAGCTGTGGCGTTGACGTCCCCAATCACTCTTTTGTCGATCTTAGGCCTCATTACCGAACATTTTGTGCATTTTGCACGATTTTTTCCCTGTTTTGCTCTGTTTTGAAACAGTAAACCCTACCCTTTTCCGGTTCGATTTCCTAACTCTAACCTATGCTAAATGCAACCAAAATCGAAGGCAAAAAACTAAAATAGATCCTCCATGCTTTCCAATCATCAAACGACCAAAATATCCCAAAATACTTACTTTTTTTGAAGATTAAAAGCACCCAACTTCCTACCTATCTCAAGCTCTGTTTTGGGGATGAATACCCTACTTCGATGCTCGATGCGAGGCATGCAAGTGATCAAGCTTGAAGTCCCGGCAACGGAACCAAAATGTGGGAGCTTTCACTCAACTGCCAAGACCCACGGACCACTTATTGTTTCAAGCGTTCCAAGCGAGCTCTAATGGCTATCTCTCACCTAGCCGACGCGTCGTCGATCCTACAAGTGTAGTGAGCTTACCTTGATGCCCGATCGAGTACCCTTCTCTCTCTTGCACTCCGAGAGCTTCACGATTCTTGATGCTAGCTCAAGCATCCTCAAGCCTCCTCCATCTCCAAGCTCCATCCTCCATAACCACGTGCATAAGAGAAGAGAAGAGAAAAAGAGAAGAGGAGATGGTGAAGAGCTTCACCCTCTTGATCCCTCACTCTCACACACATTCACTTCCTCACACTCTCACACTCCCTCTCTCAAGAGTACACACAAGCAAGAAGGAGAGAAGAGGAGAGGAAGAAGAAGACTCTTTTTACCACACACCAAAGAATGAGCTTCTCATTCACTTTTCAACTTTATATACAAAACCCTAAATCCCTTTTGGGCGGTCATTCCCTTTTTTACATGGCCGACCGCAGCCTAGGCCCTTTTTCCCATTTCCCACCATTCTAATTTATCATATTCCCAACTAATGCATACACTTTGCAAAGGAGCAAGCCTGGTACTCTTTTACAAAGATTCGGGGGGCGCTTTCGAATTTTAATTCTTTTGTTGCCTCGGGCCGACACCGAAGCTTCCTGAGGGGTCGTGCCCGAACATTTGAATTTTTTGGGGATTGGCTCTCGGCCAAGGCTCCTTTTTCTGCTTTTATCATGCGCCTTTTTACTATTTCCATTTTTCCATTTTCCGCTCCTCTCTGCTGCGAAACCATGATAACACTCTCTCATGCGAGCCATCACCCTCCTCTCCTCATCATTCATGATGATGACTCCTGACCTACTATCAACTAGATATCCATAACCCCCTGGAGTCTGCCTAAGATGGGTCCTCTCCCATGTGCGTCCATGCTCCTGGGCATATCGAGGAGACCCCTGTGCATCCGATGTACCAATGGGGGTAATATCTCTTGGAGTAGCACCCACAAGGGTGCCACCTGCTCATGGCTGTGCAAAAGCTGGAGTAATTGGAGTAGACGTCCCCACAGGTTTGACAAATCCTGGAGGTGACGCAGCTCTAGTTGAACGACGAGACAGAGACACGGTGTCCGTGTCTCCACAGCATCCACCTGAGCCTGAGGCACGCTCCCTAGAAGGGCCATGAGAGTGAGGAGTCGCACTTGTATCCCGTGTCGACCAAGGGCTCATTGCCTCTGTATCTCTGCAACATCCCCCTGATCCCGATGCACTCCCTCCCTCTGGCCCAAGTTGTGGGCATCAAGCTCGTCTGCTCGAAGTCGAAGTATCTGATCCCACTGAAGCAGATCTAGCAGAGCACCTTGAGAAAGACCCAGACAGCTCCTGGTCTGCCATCTCTCTGAATCTGGCGATCTGGTCTGGAGACATGCGTGCGAAGATGTCTTGTAACTGCTCATCGCTCATCCCTCGACTCATCTTGAAAATGTCACCTGCACAGACAAAAAATGATGTTAGAATAATCAATTTAAATCATACAAAGCACAGTAATATAAATCATTTAAAAAAAATCTCACTTAAAATGTATATCTTATGTACCCTTATAAGCGATTAGTCAATGAATTGAGTAAGTGGATGCTCCAAGTATGAAGTATCCTATGGTCCCATGTTAATCTCCTGACACAACTCCGCATACATTGGAAGGTCAATAGACATGTCACCACAAAAGAATGAGGCCGCCTCATTCTCAAAGAATTCTTGGATTCATGTATTTCCATCATTGTTAGCCGATGCTGGCTCCAAGCTTTCGACGGCATCCACCCCTTGCAATATCGACCCCTCTATTTGCATATTATCTTTATCTATGCTCCGAACATTGCTTTGATCATATACTCTCGAACTTCAGGGAGTTGAAGGTATCACATACCACCATCGAGGCTGCCGAGGGTTTGGATAGAAGATTACATGTTCACAAACAGGTACAAGAGAGTTCAAACCATTGTGTCATAAATCATGTCGTAATACAATTAGCAAGCAAATGATTCCATGCACATGTTCACAATGGACCCGCAACACAAAGGTGTCGTGCAAATCCGTCCATTTTTTTTTGGAATCTATTTCGAGAAATCTAGATGGACATCATCGAACTGTTGCTCCAGCTCCTCCAAGTACCACTTTGAACCACTGCACATCGAATAGTATCATGGAGAAGCTATGGTAATCCACTGTAACAATACTTTGCAAGTTCCCAAAATACTCCATCTCATCCACAACCATGTTTGGATCCGTTGCTCGTCACCGGCTCTCTTGCTCGAACCTTGCCATGATACCACAGTCCATTGTGGAGCGCATTTTGTCAATACGCTCCACGTAAAAATGCCATCTGCGCGACCATGCTGCACTATATATTTTGTACTGTACATTGAAACACTCAAATTAGATGTTGCGTATAAGATTTAGATACAATAGATTCTAAACCCCTCATCACCTTTGGACTACATCCCCTCGAGAATTCCTGCTCCTCCATCGAGACCTCAGTCCCTTCGCGAGACGCTGCGGTCAAAGCTCCATACAACCATCACATTGACATAAACCACAACATCTCCTCCATGCCTTCGGGATATCGAATCGGTCGATGATGCGTACTACGTCAGAATTCAGCTCGCACTTCCTCTCAATCTTGCCTAGCAATCTGGTACTTAGCGAGCCACATCTCCATAGAGGTGTGGTGCAACATAAAAAAGCGATTCACCTCTTCCATTGAGGCATCCATTATTTTTTCTACCCCATTTCCAACCACCACATCTCCAGTTAGTCTATCATCATCCTTCAGTAACCATAGCATTTCATTGTATGGTTCCACCATTGGTAGCCATTGTGAAATATGCACTAGCGCCTTAGACACCAACCAACCTTCGGCCATGCTACCTTCTGGCTGAGCTTGTTGTCACACAAAGCCTTTCAGGGTTTTCATGAAGCACTCCAAGAAGAACATCCATCGCGTATGGACAGGTCCAGCAATCTCCACTTCATCCACAAGATGCACAAGAAGGTGGATTTGTATCATGAGCATGCTGGTGGGCAGGTATTTCTCAAAGAGATAGACCGTCTCCACTACTCCCCGCCTCACGGATTCAATAGAGGACGTCTTAATCTCCTTCTGTGAGATCCATTGGATTAAAGTGAACAACCTGTAAATGGCCCCGTGTATTTCTGGAGTAAGACATCCTGCAATCGCGATTGGTAGTACAAACTGCCACAAATGAGAAAGCATTATGATCAATGGCTACATTCCAAATAGCAAAATGCCTATGCTAATTACAATCCATTCGTGGTACAAACTTGGCATATCTTATGCCAGTCATGGGATTTTAGCCTTGATAATTGGTCATCTTTAGAAAATGCGGACCTGAGAGAACGCATCATACCCATCGAAGTGCGGATAGACTTGATTACTTGCTTCACAATGTGCTCTTTTTTAGTAAACAAAACCCAAGGAGTGCGAGGAAGCTACACGCGACCATCAGCACTTGACTGTGGCCAAAGCACCTCCATCTTACCTACCTCCTTCAAATCCATTCATGCCCCTATAGTGTCTCTCTTTCCTGTGATGTGGTCCCATAACAAGTTGCCCACATTCTTGAAAATATGCATGGGATCCAACAAGTGGTTGACCTGTAAGTGGGTCCAATATGGCAACTTGTAAGAAATTGAGAACCGCCGTATTCCATTTGGATGTGATTCCGCATGGACCATTTTCAGCTCGTACCAGCTTGCGACGTTTATACGTGTGAGGTCGTCCAAGGAAACCTTCCCTGAGTTCATGATCCTCCGGCAAGAAAGCAGCGTGTCCTTGATATACCATCTTCTTCATGGTTCGTGACCTTTGGGAGCCTAATTGTGGCCTGCACAATGGACATGCATGATAACCTGAGGTAACCAGACCTGTTCCAACACCACGACCTAGTGAATACTTGGTTGAATGAGATAAAATATAGATATTACCAACGAGAACGGAGGCCTGCTCACATGAGCACTCTCCCAATCCCGGAAAGTCATGCATCGTCCACATGAGAATGGCTCGAATATTGACTGACCTCCCACCATCGCGTTTGCTCATATCTTGCACGGTGACCCCTCCTCCCACAAAATCTTAAGCTCATCGACTAATGGACAAAGATACACGTCCATATTTTTTACTTTGTAGTGGCCTGGGATGAGCAAGCTAAGGATGAGATGTCACTTCTTCGTAGAAAGCCATGGAGGGATATTATAGTTGACAAGGACTATAGGCCACACATTGTAAGAAATTGAGCGCAGACCGAATGGGTTCACACCATCCATTGCAAGACCGAGCTGAGGATTCCTTGGATCTTGGGCAAAGCTTGGGAAGGTTGAGTCAATGTGGCTCCATGCGCGCGAATCCGCTGATATTCATTGAACTCCATTTGTGGGCCTATTCTGCGCATGCCACGTTTTCAAGCTCGCCATGCCAGATGTATGAAACATGTGGTTTATGCGGGGAATGAGCAGAAAGTGTATGAGAACTTTTTGAGGGATGGTTTGTCCTTGTAAGTCCTATCGATACTTGTGAGCACCACACTTTGGACATGTCTCCATAGTCTCGTATTCTCCTCAAAATAGTATGCAATCGTTGATACATGCATGGATGTTATTGTAGTCCATGCCAAGCTTCCGTAAAACATGTCATGCATCATTACGAGACTCAGGCATGGTATTTGCAGGTGATAATATATGATATTTCAATAACCTTAAAAAAAATCATAAAACACCTTGAAAAAGCACAAATGTTTGTAATAATAGTGCCGAAAAAAAAATTCAATGAAGCGTATGTACAAGGTACCTGAACAACTCGGTCACACTCGTATCGCTCCACCCATATTTTGCTTGCACACTTAAGAGTGCAAGCAGTGTCTTCAGCCGAGATACTCGGCATCCATCATATAATGGTATGGATGCTTCCTCTCTAAGCGGATCAGAAGTCTTGACATCTATGTAAATCAAAGCATCTATCATTGCATTCATCTCAGGCTCCAAGATTGTAGGTAGGTCTAGAAGGTTGCTTGTCTCCTCTGGCATTGACGGTATAGATTGGCCTTGCGAGTGGTGGATTGGCTCCTACACTCCATCCATCGCACGCCCATGTACTCTTCTAATTGGTCACAAAGGGTACACTCCCCCTTGGAACGAGACATCACCTCCCTGGATAGAAAATTTGCCAGCAAGACCCAATCTTATTGTATATGGTATTCAATTAGCTTGCGAGTACGATGCATGATTGATATTAACTTCAAATTACTGTTTGTTAAAAATCTGCAATCGCCTGATCAATGATCTCAGATTGAAACTCGCCAAATCATCGTACGTGTTCTATAGACAATCGGCGTTCATCTAATTGCCAGCTTGCATTGAGAGCAAGGACATGGGGACACGCTGATTAAGATACGCCTCGCAATCTTGAACAACATGACCTTCTTTGTTTTCCATTTTGTCTACGTTACAAAAAACAATTTGTTTTTGTTATCATTCTTTTCTTTTCTTAGATTGTTATCATCTCCTTACATCTCTCTCTTTTTCTATGACCTAGCATATAGTATCATAGAGCACTAGTATTTAGTACCTAGTACTCACTACCTAGCATATAATATTTCATTTTCTCTCTTCCTCTCCCTCTCTCATTTTCTCTCCCTCCCTCGCCCTCACCCTCTCTTTCTCTCTTTCCCTATTAGGTTTAATGATATTTCTCTTTTCATCTCTCCTCTCTCTCTCTCATTTCCTTTTCTCTCTCATCTCTCTCTCATTCCTTTTTCTCTCTCCTCTCCCTCTCTCATTTTCTTTTTCTCTCTCCTCTCCCTCCCTCGCCCTCACCCTCTCTTTCTCTCTTTCCCTATTAGGTTTAATGATATTTCTCTTTTTCTCTCTCCTCTCCCTCTCTCATTTCCTTTTCTCTCTCCTCTCCCTCTCATTCCTCTCCCTCCCTCTCTCTTTTTCTCTCTCCTCTCCCTCTCTCATTTCGTCTCGCTCTCTCGTCCTCACCCTCTCTTTCTATCTCTCTTTCCCTATTAGATTTAATGATTTTCTCTCTTTTTCTCTCTCCTCTCTCTCTCATTTTTTCTTCTCTCTCCTCTCCCTCTCTCATTTACCTTTCTCTCTTTCTCTTCCTCTCTCACTCTTGTCCCTTCTTCACCCTGACCCTCTCTTTTTCTCTTTCTCTATTATTTTTAATAATTTTTCTCTTTTTCTCTCTCCTCTCCCTCTCTCATTTTTTTCTCTCTTCCTCTCCCTCCCTCGCCCTCACCCTCACCCATACTCTCTCTTGCTCTATTTGCCTATTATGTTTAACATCTTATCTCTTTGTCTCTCTCCTCTCATTCTCTCTTTTTTTTCTCTCCTCTCCCTCTCTCATTTCCTTTTGCTCTCTTCCTCTCCTTCTCTCACTTCTTCTCCCTCCCTCTCCCTCTCTCATTTCCCTATTATGTTTTCATCTCTCCCCCCTCTCCCTCTCCCTCTATCATTTCCTCTCCCTCTCCCTCTCTCATTCCCTCTCCCTCTCCCTCTCCCTCTCTCATTTTCTCTCTCTTCCTCCCCCTCCCTCTCTCATTTCCTCTCCCCCTCCCTCTCCCTCTCTTTAATTTCCCTTCTTTCTCCCTCTCCATCTCCCTTATTTTTTCTCCCTCTCTCATTACATACAAATTATACAAAAAATAAATAAATAAGAGAGAGAATACACTCTCCCCTCTCATTCCCTCTCTCTCTTCCTCTCTTTCTCTCTCATTTCCTCCCCCTCCCTCTCCCATTCCTCCCTCTCCCTCTCTTTACTTTCACTCTCTTTCTCCATCTCCCTCTTCCTCATTTCTTCTCCCTCTCACATTATATAAATTATACAAAAATTAAAAAAATAAGAGAGAGAATATACTCTCCCTCTCTCTCGTTCTCTCGATCATTTCATCCCCCTCCCTCTTCCATTTCCTCCCTCTCACTCTCCCTTCCTCCTCTCCCTCCCTCCCCCATTTCCTCCCTCTCCCACTCTTTCTCTCTCATTTCCTCTCCCTCTCTCAATATATATACACAAATTATAAAAGCAAAAGGGAGAGAGAGAGAGAGAATGCACTCTCCCTCCCTCTCCTCTCTCATTTCCTCCCCATCTCTCTCCCTCTCCCTCTCCCTCTCCCTCTCCCTCTCTTTCTCTTTCTCTCTTTCGTTTCCTCCCCTCTCCCTCTCCCTCTCTTTCTCTTTCTCTTTCTCTTTCTCGTTCTCTCATTTCATCCCCCTCCCTCTTCCATTTCCTCCCTCTCCCTCCCTCCCCCTCCCTCTCCCTCTCCCTCTCTTTCTCTCTCATTTCTTCTCCCTCTCTCAATATATGTACACAAATTATAAAAGCAAAAGGGAGAGGGAGAGAGAGAATGCGCTCTCCCTCCCTCTCTCTCTCTCATTTCCTCCCTCTCCCTCTCCCTCTTTTTCTCTTTCTCTCTCTCCCTCTCTCATTTCCTCCCCCTCCCCCTCCCTCTCTTTCTCTTTCTCTTTCTTTCCATCTCTCTTTCTCTCTCTCCCTCCCTCTCCATCTCCCTCTCTTTCTCTCTCATTTCCTCTCCTAAACAAGCAAGAGAGAAAGAGAATTAAACCCTAAACAAGCAAAAGAAGGACAGAATGGACTCACTGATGAGATATAGCGAGGGTTTGGCGGCTCCTCTTCGCGATGAAGGCTCCTCCTCTCCTTTGCGAACCATGGCGGCGGCAGCAGCAAGCCTTCTTCCTCTCCCTCTCTCATGACGATCGCTCTCTCTCTCTCGCTCTCCCTCTCAAATCGATCAATGAAAATGTGCGAAATGAACCCGCACTCGGTTTTGGCCTGTTTTTTTTCCCTGTGGGGCGTCGCTATTTGCATCGCAAATGCGATGCAAATACCTGCGTCGCTACCCGCCGTCGCTATAGGTTTAAATCCTTGTAGTGTAGTACAAGCTAAAAATGGTTCACAAAGAGTCGTATCCAAACGGAATGCGACGGTTCTCAGTTTTCTACGAGTTGCCATATTGGACCCACTTATAGATTAACCATGTTACAAATGTTAAACCTCTCTTGTATGCAATTTTTAACAGGTAGTTTTCTATCCAAAGCCTCGACAACCTCGATGGTGGTATGTTGTATCTTCATCTCCCCGAAGTGCAAGAGTATATGATGAAAGTAATGTTTCCCAGCATAGATGATGATAGTATGTAGATAGAGGGGTTGATATTGCAAGGGGTGGAGGTCGCCCAAAGCTTGGAGCAAGTAGAGGAGGTAGAATTCGGTAATGATGATAGAAAGATAGAAGGCCAAGAATTCTTTGAGAACAAGGTGGACCCATCCTTTTGTGGTGACCTTTTTATCGATCTTTTAGTGTATGCGCAGTTGTGTTAGGAGATTGACATGGGACCATAGACTACGTCATACTTGGAGCATCCACCTACTCAATTCGTTGATGAATCACTTATAAGGGTACTCTAGAATATGAATTTTAAGTAAGATCTTTTTTTAAGAGTTATATTACTGTGCTTTGCTTGAATCTTTATATTAATTATGCTAACATCAATTTTTGTCTATGCAGGTGACCTTTGTGGGTATCTGGACAACACGGTGAGTCGAGGGAAGAGTGGCAAGGATCTATAAAAGATCTTCACACATATGTCTCTAGATGGGATGGCTCGATTTAGAGATATGGTGGACCAGGAGCTATCTCGGACACCATTAGGCCGTTCCATTAGATCTATTTTTGCGTGCTCTGATGCTTCCGTTTCCAATAGACTAGTTCAACACTTCAAACTTGGGCCAAAGGCAAAGAGTGGTTTTGGGGAATGCTGTGGATGTGGTTACATGTGCTACTCCTCACTCTCGTGCATATTTTCAGAGAGAGTGACTTAGTGTTTGTTATGGAGGTACTGACGCACTGTCTTTTTCTCCTCATTTTTCTTGAGTTGCATCACATGTGGGATTTGTTACTCCTGTGGGGATGTCTACTCTGGTCACTCCATCTTTTTCTCAGCCGTCCGTAGTGGCACCCCTATGGGTACTACTTCGAGAGATACCACCCTCGTGGGTACACTAGATATATAGGGGTCTCCTAGATATGCCTAGGAGTGTAGATGCAGGTGGGAGAGGATACATCTTAGACATACCATAGAGGGGTATGGATACCTTGTAGATGATAGGACAAGATCCATCATCATGAATGATGAGGGAGAAGGGTGATGGCTCATATGAGAGAGTTGTGTCAACAAGTTTTTGGGAACAATGTCTTTAATCATTTGAAGAATATACTGGAGGGGAGCAAGGATTACATAGTAGAATCCTTGCATGAGGAGTTTCTGATACCCACCATAGGTAGATAGGTTTTCCATAGGCTCGATGATGGAGTGCATACATGCGTACATGTCACACAGACGATCGAACGCACTCAATGCACTTAAGAGTGGGGCCTCAAAGCCCGAGTGGCTAGATGCAAATGACTGGTGCCAACTCAGGGAGGAGGCTATAGATTCTCTAGGACATTGGAGATAGCAGTGCAAGGTAGCGAGGGCATGATTGGAGGTAGGAGTGGTCCATAATCTTGGGAGTGGTGGCCACACAGGACTTATCTAGAGGACTTTGTAAGTTTTTATTTTGTTCTTCTCACTTATTTTATTGAAACATTTCTTGTACTAATAATCATATTTCTAACAATTTTATTTATTTTTCTTTGCACTCCATTACAAACCACGATCTTACCAGCCTAGAGACTCGATATGCAGAGAGATAGGGTCTCACTACATTGATCGATAGATTGTAGGCACGTGGCAGTCGAGTAAGTTACTCATCTTTCTTGTCCATAGTTACTAAATTTAATTAAAGTGCATTATTGTATGGTGGACTGATATGTAGTTTTTTTATTTGTAGAGTTCATTTGATGTTCCTTTGCAATGGGATGAGCTTTCAGATGGGGAGGATCTATAGCTCGCACTTGGATTCGTGGAGTGCACATCCTCTTCTTTTTTTATCCTATGATTTATGTAGGCATTTTCTATGCATTATGTTATTATCATCCTTGGTATCTTGCCATGATTCCATGAGTGCTTTCATTAAGCGATATTGTATTTATTTTATATATTAACCTTGTGGATTCAAGTACACTTTGCCTTCATTTTGATGACCATTGTACACTTTAATGTAACTCTTTTGTATGGCCCAAATATAACACATAGTGGTACATGTTGCCCTTTCAAAAAAAAAAATGTCCTCTATAACCGTCACTATTAGCGTTGCAAATTTTCTATACTCATTGCTATTGGTGTCGCAGTTTGCATCACAAACCCTCACTATTTGTGTTGTTATTTGCATCCCATTGCAACACAAATAGTGATGTCAATAGAGATGCCGATAGCGATGGTTCTCTAGCATCGCTAATACCAACGTGTTTAGCGATGACGAGAGCAATGTTTTTTGTGAACATTTTCGTTGCTTTGAACGTCGGTATGAGGCCTGTATATTGTAGTGAGACTAGAAATCAAAGGCTTCATTTCTATGACAAGGGAGGGTGTTGTCAACTTGATGTGTATGAATAGATAAACCTCACTGATTAAGGGCAAACTATGCCTTGTGCAAAAGGGTTCTAAGAAGAGATAGTTACCCTCACATGAGAAGGGAAGGCAAGTCCCCTTTCAATATTAGCCAAGAGAAGTTGACATCTATCTATATTATTATAATGCAAGAATATCTTGAACTTGAGATTATGCCTATATGTTTGGCCTACATTTGGCATAAGTTGCTCTCAAACCTAAAAACAAGGTTCTCTCAAATTTACATTTCTTTCTCTATACAACTACAAGGAAAATATTGCTTAAAAGCTGTAGGTAACCCCCTACATACCACTTTCCAAATATAAATCACGTGTATGTATACACACACACACACACACTCTCTCTCTCTCTCTCTCTCTCTCTCTCTCTCTCTCTCTCTCTCTCTGAGTGACACACACACTCTTGCTCTCTCCCATATGGGCAAGACCCCACTCTCATGTGGGGTGTATTGAAGTTCTCAAAGCTATATTTAATAGCTCAGGGAAAGAAAAGAAAATGTTTTTAGTATGGTGAGTTGAAACAACTACAACATGCACTAAATTTATCTTCTGCAGACAACACAATTGAATGTCTTACTATTGATGCTACTATTTATTTCGATTGCTACTTATGTCAATGTCAATTTCACTCCATCAAGTAGTTCTCTCTCTCTCTATATGTGTGTGTGTGTGTGTGTGTGTGTGTGTGTGTGTGTGTGTGTGTGTGTGTGTGTGTGTGTGTGTGTGTGTGTGTGTGTGTGTGTGTGTGTGTGTGTGTGTGTGTGTGTGTGTGTGTGTGTGTGTGTGTGTGTGTGTGTGTGTGTGTGTGTGTGTGTGTGTGTGTGTGTGTGTGTGTCAATGCAGGCCTTCTTGTGTGTCATCTTACATGGGCTTGATATAGCCCAACAATCCCATGCTCATGATAGTGGCACATCTTGCTTTGTTGACTACACTCACTCTCCATTTATTAGCTTCTTCATTGCAATAGCTACCTTGCCAACAAATCTTAGAGCAACTCATAGTTTGCTTCCTAACAAACCTTCTCAAAAATAACCTCTTCTTTGGTATATGTATCCCTCCTACATCATCATATGAATGTTTCCTCAAGATAACCCAATATAGCAATAGCTCATAGTTTTATAAAGTCCATCCCATAGAATAAAAGGTTCATATGCATTTGGTTTGTGCAGCTTAGCACCACTTTCCTAACACTCCCCTCTTGGTGGGAGGTTACCTGATAATCCTAACTATGTTATACAAGAATGTGATTCTCCATTAGATGCTTTGGTCAACCAATGCCATAAAGGTGTAGGTAAATAAGTATATTTGTAGATATATGTAAGTTATTTTCCAAGTGGATTTTGTGCATTAATTCATCAACCCCCTCTCTTGGACCTCTCCTATAAAACTACCTAATCACGTGGAGAGACACAAGGCATGGAAATTGCCTAGGAATGGCATGTTATAGCTGTGAGAGAGAGAGAGAGAGAGAGAGAGAGAGAGAGAGAGAGAGAGAGAGAGAGAGAGAGAGAGAGAGAGAGAATCAAGCCTTAGTTATTGACTTCCCTCACCCCACCTTTCCCCCCATCCATCCCCATCCCACACCCCCTTTATATCTCCCCTAGGCCCTTCCCCCTCCCAAGCATGCTTTTGAAATTTTTTGAATTAAAACCCCCTAATGTAAAATTTAGACGATGTACATTTATAAACCCCTTCTATTTTTGGAAAAATTTAAGTCAACATAAGAAATTTTCATTTTCTTTTGAACTCATGTGGTACATTACATGTTCTATAAGGTGACACAAAACCCCCCCTTGAGATAGAAATACCCTCCTAAAATCTCTAGTTAAGAAAAGAAGAAGCTTTTGTTGGAACCAACCTCATACATCCTGCTAGATAGTGCACTATACAAGATAATCAAGGATGAAGTGCTTCAAAGATGTGTCACATGATACAAGATTGGCATTGTCTTGAAAGATTACCATGATGAACAATGTGGCATTCTCTAGTTAAGAAAAGAAGAAGCTTTTGTTGGAACCAACCTCATACATCCTGCTAGATAGTGCACTATACAAGATAATCAAGGATGAAGTGCTTCAAAGATGTGTCACATGATACAATATTGGCATTGTCTTGAAAGATTACCATGATGAACAATGTGGCATTCACTTTGTAGGAGAAGTGATAACCAAGACAACTCTGGTTATAGGACATTGGTGGCCAACCTTGCATGGATAGGTGTCTAAAATTAGTACATAACTTGTTGTAATAACATAGAACACCATATTAGAGAATTTGGAAAATTTACAAGTCCCAATTTCAAATAAGTGATAAATACTTGACCACACGGCTAAATCTTGATCCACATTTTAAAATGGGATTGGGAAGGTAGCTTATATAGTATTTAGGGTACACTCCACCTTAAGTAAGACAACAAGATTTGACCATATGGTCAAATAATAAAGGTATTGGTGGTTCCCAAAACGCATGGAAATTCCCTAATTGCCTAGTATAGTGTTATAGACCCTGATGGACAAAACATACCATAACTTTCCAAGGGCTAGTCTAAATAGGGCATGCCACACATCAATAGAAGCTCTCAAATAGTAATTTCACGCTATGTAAGTGGCACATTATTGAAAATTATATAGAATAAAATTTGGTTTAAAATAGACTTCTATCTAAGTGCTATCTACAACAAATCTCACCCAACTGTGACTATGCTTCAGCAATAAAGCATTCCAAAGATAAGAAAAGTCATACATAATAGATGCAAGCTTTCAAGAAGCTTTTTCAAGTGGTAATCCTCTCCAATTACTCAAATACTCAAAAAAAAACTTGAATGAATCTTATTTTCATGTTAATCTATGATCTCATTAGGGACATACTGTATAAGATCTTCTTCATCAATGGGAAGTAACTTATCCACTATGTCAGCTTCGGTGCCAAAGAGAGGTTTGAGCTTGTTGACATGAAATACATTATGAATCTTAGTAGAAGAGGGAAGTTTAAATTTGTAGGCCAAGCTTGCTATGCACTTAAATATGGCCCATAAAACCTATGAGTAAGCTTATTGCTTGAGCTATCCTTTAAAGTAGAGTAGCAAGAGTTGGGCACTTTTAAGAATACAAACACTCCTTCTTGGAACTCCATAGGATGCCTCTTCTCATAAACATATATCTTCTTCTTCCCTTGAGCTTTCCTAAGATTCACTTTGCACTACTAAAGAAGGGTTTGCATCCACTCTAACTCTTCTTTTCCATGAGGGTTAATCTTCTCACTAAAGAGAAATGTATGAAGGGACACTTTATAGCTACAGAAGGCTTCAACAAAGGGAGAAACTCCAATCTTAACATGGTTAGAATTAGTGAAGGAAAACTCAACCACCTATAGCCAAGAGTCCCACATATGTTGCACATCATGATAAAGGTGTCTAAGGTAGGTCTCCAACCACTTGTTGACCCTTTCTATCTAGCCATCAGTCTATGGATGGTAGGTTGTAGATGAAGCCAACTTTGTGCCCATGGAGCTTAATACTACCTGTCAAAAGTTACCCATGAGCTTAGAGTCCTTCTCATATTATACAATAACCTAAAATAATCCATGCAACTTGAAGATGTGCTTCATGAACTAACTAGGCACTTGTGATGCACTACACTACATCTTTGTGGGAATAATAGGGCTTGCGTTGGCAAGTCTAGCCACCACCACATAGATATTGTTCCATCCCTTCCTAGTTGTAGGAAAGCTAGTAATAAAATCCATGGTTATATGCATCCAATTTCCTTCATGAATGGGTAAGGGTTGAAGTAAACCATCTAGCTTGTAAGTATTATCTATCCTTATTCTATTAATATGGAATCACTTAGAGACATAATCTTTCACATCCTTACACAATCCTTTCTAGTGAACACTCTTGGAGATCTTATCATAGATTTTGAAAACACTAAGTGTCCAACTATATGGGAAGAATTCATCTCATCCATGATTTTTAGCTTAGAATGAAAGAAATAGGGTATGCCAATCCTATCATTGAACCAAATGATGCCATTCTTAAGCTCAAATTAATAATTTTCCTTCATAAGCCCTTACTATAATTTCTGAAATACATGTTTAAGCTCTTTATTCAAAAGATAGGCTTCATGTAGCTCTTCAACCCAATCGCTATGAAGCACAGTAATGGCAAAAACTTTGCATACCCACATCCTAGAAAGAGAATCAACCACTATATTGTATTTTTCCCTTATATGTGTGATGTCAAAATCATACTTTTGTAGTGTAACCACCCACCTATATTGGTTAGGAGTGAGATTCAATTGAGTGAGAAAATCCTTAAGAACCTTGTGATCACTCTTGACCCTAAATTGGTTTTCATACAAGTAATGGTGCCACATCTTAATTGCATAGAGTATAGCCAACATCTCCTAGTCATACACATTCATAGCTATATCTTCTTCTATAAGCTTGCAACTCTTAAAAGCAATATCACCATTATTCTATAATGATACATAACCTATGTCTTTGCCACTAGTATGAGAATATATAGTACACTCCTTAGAAAAGTATAAAAATACTAAGATAGGTGAATAAATGCATAGTTTCTTCAATTGATTAAAGGTTTTATCTTCAATGGTATCCCAAAAAAGAGCTCCCTTCTTCAATCTATTAGTCAAAAGAATTTCTATGGCCATATAATGCTTAATGAACTTGTACTAGAATAAGGATAGACTAAGAAACCCTCTAAGAGAGGTAGTGTTTGTAGGTGTTAGCCAATCTCTAACACACTGTACCATTTTGAGATAAACCTAAATATCTTTCTCACTAAAAATATATCCTAAGTATTACACTTGTGTTTACATAAAAGAGGACTTTGTCTCCTTAGAAAAGAGTCCCTAAAGTCTCAATACAGCAAATACCTTTATTATGTGCAAAAGATGGTTCTCTAATGATATGCTATAAATAAGTATATCATCAAAGAATACTAAGATAAATTTTAAGAGGAATGGGTGCAATATCTTATTCATCAAACTTTGAAAAGTGGCTGGGGCACTGGTTAATCCAAATAGAATAACCAAGAAATGATAAAGCCCACGATTATCCTAAAGGTTAGTTTTACCCCATCACCTTCTCATGCAAATATGATTGTAGCATGATCTCAAGTCTATCTTCATTAAGTAACAAGATCGGTGAGGCTCTAAATCGGTGGGAAGACAATTCAGCATGTCAACAACTAACTTACTTACAAAGCTACGAGTATTGTCAATATCTATTAGGATGAAAATAAATTTCTCATGGATAGTACCTTGCGTACAAAGTGTATTGGGGCTCCTAAAACTTATCCAAGCATACATAGAAATAGGGCAATGTAGTGGTAGTAGTGTGTAGATTAGTCCCACCCAAATCAAATGGTATTTCCACTTATGTCAAAAGAAAAGCCATCTAATGGGTCATCATGTTGATCCTACTCAAGATCCCTATCATGATCATTAATTTCAATATGTCCAACTACATTTTTTATCTTCAACTTCTTCTTCAGAAACATTTTCAAGGATAGTCATATTGTGGTTCTTGGCCTTAGTATTCTTAAATGTTCACTTTGAAGCATGGTTAGTCAATAGTATACCTTTTGCCACATTTAAATCATGATCTATGAACAATACCCCAAAAGCTTCCCTGCCTATTTATAGACTTATGTTATCCACAAGGGGACTGAGTAGGAACATCCTTCCATTACTTGTGAGTATACATTTCAACTAATGAAATAATGTGGCTGGTTTCTAGGCCATGTTATCTACTAAGAGGCTAGGCTCCAAACCATGAATAAGTTTATACAACTTTGCATCGTTGCTCACACTTTTCACATAGATGGCAAGATTTAGAAACTAATTACTATACTCTTTAACAATCATACTCCTTTGGTGTAAGTGAAACCAGTCTTTGGCTAATCTTTTCTTTTGGGTGGTCACTAATGCATATATGTGTATATCACATAGATTCAAAATAAGTGATTTTTAGAATAGCATTTTTATACATTTTTCATATACAAAAGGGTGCCACATAAAAAGGTTATTTATACATGAATAAGAAAGGGTTATGGTTTATTCATGAAAATTTCACAAATAAGGATATTCATAAATAGGCCTTGAACACATGTGATATAGAGGATATATTTATTGAAACCCCTAAGCTTTTTAATAGGAAACACAAATACTTGAGCTATCTTTGCCTTGAATTCTTCTCAACTATCAACCTAGTGGTTTTTCCTAGACTTGATGTAACTCCACCATATATGAGCGAAGCCCGCAAGGTAAAGAGTATCAAAATGTATCTTTTGATCATTTGATCTAGGAAACTTCTTGAAATAGGACTCCACTTTAGATGTGCACTCATCTAAATCTGAAGAAAAAGATCAATGCACATTATACTTAGTCAAAACTATATTATCATATAGAGATCTCTTCCAATAAAACCTTGTTGCCCATTAAGAGCTTGGGGATGGGTATCCACATAACTTTTAGTGGGGGGTAAATTATTTGAAGTACTTCTTTGATAGCATGTTTGGAATCTACTTGGAGCTAGAGGTGGCTGAGTTCTTACCCTTTGAGAATTGGATGAATGAATGGTTAAGAGCAACTCCTCATTTCTATAAGATGGTTCCACCATTTCATAATGGTACTAGGTATTCCCTGTATTCCAATAATTCTAGAATGTGAGATAAGATTAGGGAGATGAAATGATTGTTTTAATTCAATTCTATCCTTACTTTCTTTATTAGTCATCCATGCTGCCACAAGTTGTGAGATCTGGGTAGTGAGCTCCTCTAATTAGTCCTTTTTAGAAGTAGTAAAATTTTCTAAAGAGTCTTTGGTAGAATGAAAAATGTTCATAAATTTTTCCTTGGTTTGGGCATTAGATTATGCCATTTGATCCAATTTTGAAACAAGCTCAATATGTCTAATCAAATGCCTAGTCTCATGGTTGCATAGAGTGGCATTTAAAGTACTATATATCCCATACTCTTAAGAATCCTCTTCTTCATGTTCTGGCTCATTCCTTGCATATCTGGATTCCTTAATATTTTATTAAACATCATCATTTTCCTTGTTCTTTCCTCTATTACTCACTATTTTTATATGTTGTCCAAACAAACCATTATTTAAGAAATGGCTATAGCTTTTGACTCCAATATGAAAATGAGATAGTTTCTATTTAAAATTGAAGCTAAGGATATGCTCTTTTAGATGAGCAATCAAAACTTCGTTGAAATTAAGATATAGTATTTTAGACATGTTTTTTTTGCTATACATAGGACTGTTCAACAACCTATAAATGACTTATTTTAGTGTTTCAACCACCTGTAGGTCGTCCAAAGAAAGGTATCTAAGTCTTATAGAAAAATTTATATTACTAGTTGCATTCACCATATGATACATAATAATTGAGAATAAAATAAGCAATGAATAAATAGCATGAGAGAAGAAACCTATAAAAGTTTATACAACACAATGATAGGTACAATCTCCCCCCATGCACGGGAGAGTACCTCCCCTATGCATGTATTTATGATATTAGAGTAAGCTTTTGCGCTCAAAATACATTGAAGACATCCATTTTGTATTTTCCTCATCTTGCATGACTTGCTTTTGTGCAAATGAATCAAAACACACTCTATTCTAATAGCTTCACAAAAAGTAATATTTTATCTTTTGTAATAAATATACTAAAAATAAATCTATTGTGCATGTGCATGTGCAAAGTCTTTACCTAATAGGCACATATAAAATATAGTGTTTCTAATAATTTTTTTTAATGATATACGGTGGATAAATTCTACACATTAAATTGTGCACTCCAAAATAGTAAATTTTCTTAACTATCTCTAATTCAGCTTTTATAGAATATGTAAGGTACCATGTGAGTTCAAAAGAAAGGGTTTATATTTAGTAAAATTTATAGGATTATATTTACAAAAGAGATTAGCTAATTACAATTCAAAAAATGTTCATAAGTTAAGTAAAGTAAAAGGGTCCAATTTAAGGTCTTATAGCATGGAAAGAAAGATTATATCTTAATATCCTTTGAATGCATGTTATATAGATGATTTCTCTTAAAGGTGGACCCCTCGAGATTTCTGTACTTGACTAAATACCTATGGTATTGATTTTCTCTTAGGGAAGTAGTATGGTTATGGTCAATGATTACTTCAGGAACTAAATTCTTAGTATCGCTCTCTAACAAATATGGATTATTAACTACATGTGTAATCAGAGATATTCCATTGAATGGTTTTAATAAGCTAAAGTGAAAATAATTATGTATTTTTCAAAGAGGAGGAATGCTCAATTTGAATGTCCTCTTAATAGGAAATAGATATAACTCAATAAATTCAATCCTAAAGAGAATCCATACACTCTTCTTTAAGTGTTCTAGTATTAGTTCATAATCATAATTACTAACAAACACTCATATTTCTCAAAGTAGCATAAACATGCACAAAAATAACCATTGTATGAATAAACTATACATCATAACATAATAAAGAATGTGCCCTTGAGAATATAACAGCTATATTGAGTCCCAATCATAATTCTCCATATAAGTTTCTAGTAGTCCTTGATGTGAAATTCAAACTATAGAATGAAAAATCAAATTCAATCAGAAATGTTAATCAAATAAAGTTTAGAAGGTTTCTTTTCTTACGCTAATGAGTTCTAATAATACCTCAAAGCTAAATTCAAACTTGGAATGTGAAACTTGGAGTTCCATGTGTGTTTATTTGCAGTTGGAGTTCAAATGAGCTCAAAAAGTAGATCCAAAACTACCTGCATAGGAACAACCATCTCAAAAATAGAAAGGTTTGGAAGAAGGTTGTGTGGGAAAAAGGGCTTTGGAAGATCTTCCCACTTGCAAAAGAATAATTTCGAAATGCCTACATAGGAACTATACTTCTTTTTTGGGTGGCAAGAGGCCAATGTGGAAAGGTTCATTCGGGAAAGCATGTTAATACGTGGCCCCCCATCAAGACAATCGACCAGTTGAGGGAAAGGAGTAATAGTAAGGTTTAAATTATTATACTAAAAGCTTTGTAAGCTTTTGTGTTTCTTCAAAAATAAAACAGCTTGATGGTCTTAAGATGGTTGTAGCTCGGCACCGTTCATAAGAGGCAACTGAATTCATCCAAGGGTAGTGATTCTTGTAGCGGATTTGGAACCGTTGATGTTAGTAGATGGCAGAAAAGGTTAATGTCAAGAGCGGCTCGAGATGTTGCTCTAACCCAGACGTTGCCATCCGACTCGAGAAGAAGATTAAACCTCGATCCCGCAAGTGACAAGAGTGGTTTTTTATTCGTGACATGACAACGAGGAGACGCCCAATTTCGAGGAAGATTTAAATTTTGTCGTATATTCATGAGCCAATCAGCCAAACAATAAATAATTATTTTATTTTTAAAAAATAATAAATAGACTTATCATTGCAAACAAACCCCATGTGTTTATGAAAAACAAACGTGGAGGAAGAAATAACGTGAAGAAAAACAAGAAAGGAACTAGGTTGATAGGTGTACTTTTGTAAAGGAGCATGAAGTTTTATACACACTTCTTGCATGCTTGTTATGTTGCAGTTTTGCGGATAGTGTTTATACATGCATCGTGCTTCGAAGAAAAGTACGTTTGTAGATCAGATTTAGCGTTGTTTTAATACTTGGAGGATCTCAAAAGGAAAATATGTATGCATATGTAGCTTGAGTCAATAATCGTGAGTATGAGCGTTTATATTTTTATTTTTGCTATGTTAAATAAGGTTTTTTCTTTTCAAAAACTAATACTTTTTTCATTTTGTTGGATGTCCGTATATAGGTTATTGTACTCTATCACGGTTATATTTTTCTTACGGATGGTGGCCTACTCAAAATTCCAAGCCTTGTCTATAATATCAATCATTGCTTCTATATTGACCCTAGATTTATCCTCGAATGGCTAAAATATTTCTATGTCTTTCTTCATTTTCTTGACAGGATTTCTGTGGTGTTGTTGGATTCTTTTCTCAATGTTACCATCCTATGTACTCCTTGCCATTTTTCTTACATTTTATGATGTAGATGAAGTACTTGCTTCTGTGTCTCTGTGTTGGTGCTTCTAGACTGGCTCATGGATCTTGGTTGCAAACATTGGCCGATGATATGGAAGTACTTGAGCTAGTGTGGCAGAAACTGCAATGGTTGAGGCTGCAAGTTTGGAGCTACCAAAGTTTGGTTTCTTCTTGGTTTGCTTCTATCTGCATCTCTACGAGAGAAGAGGATACTGTTTTTTTTTTAATTTCAAAAAGTTTGAGAAAATATCATGTTTGAGAACTTGCATGTTACGTAGTTTATGTTGTTGAATGGATTGGAGTTGAAACTGTGTTTTTGTGTATAGACCTCTCTACTCAGTAGGTATGTGACCTCAATCATTATTGTAGGATTATCATGGCCGTGATTATACTGGTTATTTCTCATGTAATCTTCTAGTGTGTCCTTGCCTTCTTTTTTCATGACATCTACCAACTGGTTGAGTGAGATCTCAAATCCATAGTGCAGTAACTCAATTGGATACGTTCCGATATCGTTTGTTCTTGTGTCTAGTAGCACTTGGGCCGTGCTTATTCATAGTGGATTATCAACTGTGTCTTCATACTCAAGTTTGAGTTTGTCAAGTATGTATTTGAGAATTCCTACATGTTAAAGTGCATATGAGTTAGCGTTTTTGTTTGTAGTAAAAATTTATGATGAGAAGTTCTAGGAGATTGTGTACCACTCGGAGCTTCTCATCTGATGCAAGATGCTATTGCAAAGCTATTGACCTATATTGATGGCTTTTGCTATAATATTTCCACGCAATAAAAGTTAATCGGTTAGTTCGAAAGCTAATTAGTCAATTAATAAGTTAGTAAGATTACTAACTAAAGACTAACTAAGGTAAAAACAAGCTAATATTAATAACTAATAAATTTTATTTAATTAAAAATATATTTTAAAATAAACGAGAGTCGTAATCTGACATTTTTCTTGGATTGACAAGGACCATAGCCACCCTTCACGAAAGTTACAACGTGAACGAGACTTATGAGCCTTATTAATCACTAGTATTAATATGTATAGTTGAATGGTCTGAAAATATTAAACTTCGGGCAAAACTAGTATATTTTAGATATTATCCTAAAAAGATAGAATTAAAAGTCATTTAAAAGAAAAGACAAGTGATGTTTTAGTTATTTTTGGAGATTTTATTTTTTAAAAAATAAAGAAAAATGACTGGCAAAATCACGCGCGCCGCGATCGCAGTCTACAGGCAGTAGACAACACTTCGAATAGATAAAAGAAGGAGTGAACTGAGAGCTTCCTAAGCAAGTGTCTTGGAGTTTTACCCCCTGTTTAGAGCCAATGCAACCATTAGATTTATGATCTAAGCATCAGATCAATGAGTCTTCAAAGAGCCCCTTCACTCTTATTCTCAACCTTATCCCCTCCTCTCAAATTCATTATAAATATGAGGCATGGGGAGGCACAAGGGAGCATAAGGAGACCCCGAAAGCCTGCAAGAGAGAGGGAGAGAGTGAGGATACCCCTCTAAGAGATTGTGAGAGAGAGCTTGAGAGAGAGAGAGAGAGAGAGAGAGAGAGAGAGAGAGAGAGAGAAAGAGAGAGAAGAGTTACCCCGAGAGGCTCCACGATTCCCCTCTATCTCGATCCTCGATGTTACCATCTTCTCTTACTCCCATCTTGAATCGATTCCACCTTCTTAACCTCTTGAGTCTACTTACAGATGATGGCCTCCAAGTAAAGAATGTCACATGCGGATGGAAATCGTACAACTAGCAACGAAGCTTCGAGCGAAGCATCACTGTTAATCCAACTGTGGTTCCGGTCTTAAGTGAGGTATTTCTAAATTGATAAATGCTTGCTTTGATTCTCGCATAAGATATGTTAGGCTCTGTATTTTGTGGTACTAGAGTAGGTCATTGAAAATGATAAATCGCATCTCAAATATTCAAAGATGAAGTTTGTGAAGTGTTTGTATCAAAGGGAGTTAAATTACACCTAGTTGCTATGCGATGAATCCATGCATAGCATAAGGAGCATATGGGATTGTAAAGTATTGAGCATTGATGAGTCTTTGATTAATCTTTACCTAGGTCAATATTGTTTAAGGTTCGCAAATGCACATAAACAATACATATATAGGAGAGATTATGTGAACTTTACATCAATGACATGTGACTCCTTGCCTTAGGAGAAAGGAAGATAAGGCCACGATGTTGCATAGTAGGGAAAGGCTAAATGATAATTGTCACTTAGAGAAGAGGCATGAATGCTCTTTCTAGATTGATTAATTTGCATTGGAATGATAGGACTTACGTCGTGTATAGTATTTGAACCTTTAACATATGCCTTAGCCTAAAGGAGGGAATGTTAGATAAATTTTACTCTTAGGTCCCAAGGGGGAGAGCGAATATATGATAAAATTGTTATCGTATCTATTCTTGTATTGTTTGGGAAAAATACAATTAGTTTTGCTGGTTGATTGAACAACACCCTAAAATTTAATGTTTTTCTTTCAATCAATTGATTGTTGCATTGTGATTTGGATAAATATTCCAAGGCTTGTGTTAATGGCAAATGCATGGCATGAGTCTGTAATGACAAGTTGCCATGGGAATAAAGGGATGTTTTCCTAGAAGATGATATTAGGGCTGATTGCCTTGATTGTGCTTGATTCCTAAATGGATTAATTAGGGAAGGATATTTTGCATGCATGGATCATCTCCAAGATCGCACCGTGGATTACCTTGAGAGGGCACTGCTCGATTCACGGACCGAAGGTCGAGTGGTAAAAAGGCCAACCACGAAAGGTGTGTCTCACTCCTAGGTTACTTGGGGTCAGTGGAGCTCTCGACACCCCTTGCCGAGTCTGGAACAGAGTTGTAGACTGGCGTGACCCCAATCTTGGAGGCGTTGGAAGATCCTATTCTAGATAAAGGATGGAAACTTTGGTGCCATGTGATTTGGACCAGGTACTTCTGCTGGACAGAAGGGACACATAATTCTCATGTATGGGCAGGGGACAAAGTTTAACTTGAAGATAAGTTAAAAACTTGTTTGTCAAAAGGATTGCTTGTTTTGTTTTGTGTCTGTGCTGTAAATTACATGAACGAACCATCTTTCCTAAAAGGCTTAATTAATCAAATTGATTTTAAATGTTGCACATAAATGTGGTAGGACCTAATTAGAAAACTAAATCTATCAAGGGAAGCGGGTGGATGGAATCCCCGATGGGTCCGTCCTATGGCAGGGTGGTTCGAGAGAAGTGAAAGGCTTCTCACAAGGTTTTACTGATGATGACTTTAAGTATTGTTAAGTTAGAACCCAATTCATGCTGTTTTAGGGGATCGGAATGGGACTATGCCCTACGGGCTGAGAGGTTGAGCAATGCATCCCTCTCGTTTCCCATTGTCTTTGAACCAAGTGCAGTATGGATCTACTTCGGATTGGGTTTCTCTGCATAAAGTAGGATATCCAAAACCCGACGCTAGGATGCTGTCAAGAGTCTATCTACTAGAAACCCTGATTTCAGGTTGATCCTAGTGGGTTCGAGTGTGGACGTTCCGTTGCGAGGCAAACTCGGTAAAACCTCGGTGACAAACCTCAGAACATTCCATGGGAGTGCTGAGGCAGTGACGCCTAGAATCATTTCTCGATGGACCGCTAAAATGTGCTTGGACAGCCGATAGACGGGCACGTTACACTTAGTATCAGAGTCTTCCAAGAGCCCCTCCATTCTGGATCACTGAGACTTCCAAGAGCCCCTGCATTCTTGTTCTCAGTCTTATCCCCTCCTCTCAAATTCATTATAAATATGAGGCATGGGGAGGCACAAGGGAGCATAAGGAGACCCCGAAAGGCTACAAGAGAGAGGGAGAGAGAGAGGATACCCCTCCAAGAGATTGTGAGAGAGAGCTTGAGAGAGAGAGAGAGAAGAGTTACCCTGAGAGGCTACACAATGTTCCTCTATCTCGATCCTCGATTTTACCGTATTCTCTTATGCTCTCCCATCTTGAATCTATTCCACCTTTTTAACCTCTTGAGTCTATTTGCGGACAATGGTCTCTAAGCAAAGAATGTTGCATGCGGATGGCAATCATACAACTAGCAATGAAGCTTCGAGTGAAGGCATCACTGTTAATCCAACTGCGGTTCCGGTCGTAAGTGAGGCATTTCTAAATTGATAGATGCTTGCTTCGATTCTCTCATGAGATACGTTAGGCTCTGTACTTTGTGGTGCTAGAATAGGTCATTGATAATGATAAATCGCATCTCAAATATTCAAAGATAAAGTTTGTGAAGTGCTTGTATCAAAGAGAGTTAAATTACACCTACTTGCTATGTGATGAATCCATGTATAGCATAAGGAGCATATGGGACTCTAAAGTATTGAGCATCGATGAGTCTTTGATTAATCTTTACCTAGGACAATATTCGTGCACAGATCGGATGTTGTATACTCGCGTAGTGAACACCGGAAGGTCCCCAAGACAAAAAGAACTCTACTTTTTGCACAAAACTCAAGGTAGAAAGCATGCACGACATGAACAAGAGACCAATTGGGTGCAATCTCCCCACATGCCTTGTGTGAGCGCTCCACAAAGCATGTATTTTATGTATTAATCATCTTTAAGCTCAAATAATAGCCCAAATTACAAAATAGCACGCTTTTGGCTTTTGAGTTTGCTTTAGTACAAAATAAAAATAAAGCTAATGGGCGGGTGCCTAAAGAGTCAGGCGTACCCAATACAATTTCCAAATACAAATATCATAATCGTACGGCCATGCGCATACAAAATAATAAATAAATATCCAACGCCTTAATAAATAGGGGTGATAAAATATAGGCACCATGCCTAAGGTATGCGCCCATCAAAATGCAAGTGATAACTCGAATACACGCTATCCTCCAATGCTTTCCACCGCCACTGCTGCTATCTCTACACATCAATTGAAGCATTCACAATCATTAGTAAAATAATACAATTAAACCGATAAAAGTGAATAACTAGCAGTCTTCAGCTATATAAATAAATCAATTGGTTAGAAATTAATCCTAACCTTAATTTATCACGAGTGCGCACTCTAAACTCATAAACATTTATTAATTTAATATGTATTTTGCGGAATCACCCGCTATGGGATCACCCATGTACACACTAAATTAATGAAATGCCCGAAAAGGATAAGTGTCCCCATCAACTTCTCGCACAAAGAATCCACTTTGTGTATGAGCCCCGGTCAACAAAGTTTATGGAATCCACCGTAAAACCTCACGGAGTCCACCGTGGCACGAAATCCACAGTGTAATATGCCTCCTGGCATCATACCCTCGAGGTGGGATAGCAATTGTCCTCAATTGCTATTAACTCAATGTGGAGCTAACAGAGTGGGGAAAGCATTTAAGTCTCTAGCGTGCATCCATTGGTCCTCTTTAACAGGATGGTTTTTCAACTTGACCAAATATCTAGAATATCTACGGCCAGTTCTAGTGGTCATAAAGTCAGTATCTATGATAGCTTCAAGCTCAAGGATTTCAGTCTCTTCATCTAACAAAGGTGGGTTTTCATAAACAGGGTGTACAGGTAATTGGCCTCTAAAGGGTCGTAATAAACTAATATGAAAGGTGTTGTGAATTTTCGAGTGTGGTGGTAGTTCTAACTTAAATGCATTTTCATTGATTTTGTGAATGATCTTAAATGGTCCATAGAATCTAGGTGTTAATTTCACAACTCGGTGTCTATCTACACTTTGTAATCTACATTTTTCTATTCTTAACCAAACATAGTCATCAACTTTGAAATTCATGGCTTGTCTTTTCTTATTGGCTTGTTTTGTATATGATTGTTGGGCTTTGGCAATCATGTCTTTAACCTCATAAAAAATAGTAGCGTGCTTGTTAGCAATATCATCAGCACTCTGAATTCTATTTGATAAAGATGCAACAGGTGTAGACAATCTATAACCATAAATCACTTCAAACGGTGCTTTTTTTGTAGCTGTGTGTGGTGTATTGTTATATGCAAACTGCAGTAAATGTAAATGTGTGTCCCATGTTTGTGATTTAGAAATAGTATAAGCATGTAAAAGATCTAAAATAGTACTATTAATGGCTTCTATTTGACCATTATTTACAGAATGAAATGCAGATGAGAAATCAATCTTCGTTCCTAGGTTAGCAAACAAAGTAATCCAAAAGTTATTACAAAATCTAGAATCACGGTCAGAAATAATAACTTTTGGTAATCCATGATTAGTGAAAATAGTTTTCAAAAACAATTGTGCTGCCTAAGATGTTGTTAAAGTTTTCTTGCATGGAATGAAATATGCTTGTTTAATAAACATGTCTACAACAGTCCAAATCATATCATGGTTAGCTTTAGTATTAGGTAAACCAGTAATAAAGTCCATGGAAATCTGTTCCCATGGTCTTAATGGAATAGATAAAGGCATTAGTAAACCATACTGTTTACCATGATGTCTCTTAACTCTTTGTGACAAACCAAACATTCAGAAACAAAGTTAGATACATCAGTGTCCATATGTGACCAATAAAAATCTTCAGTCAATGTACGCAAAGTAGATATAATACCTCTATGACCTTGATATGGAGAACAATGAATCTCATTCAAAACAAAAGATCTAAATGGGATTGTAACACATAATCGCTTTTCATAAAACATGAATCCATCATTGTAAGACAATGAATCAATACGAATCCAATTATTTCCAACTAATTTATTCCAATCAGGATGAAAAGTAATGTCCTGATGATAAGTATATTTCATAGGAGTTAGAGAATCAAATGATATGACAGAGATATTATGAATAGTCGGTCTTCTACTTAAAGCATCAGCTACTACATTTTCTTTTCCTGGTTGATATTGAATAAGGGGATGAAAACTCTGAATAAAAACTGCCCATTTGATATGTCGGTCAGATATTTGGGGTTGACTAAGGAGATGTCTAATGCTTTGTTGATCAGTTTTAATCACAAACTCAGAACCCATTAAGTAATGGTTTCCATTGTCTTAAAGTTTGTACAACAGCTAACAATTCTTTATCATAAGTGGAAAATTTAAGTTCGGATGGTTTCAGTTTACAGCTAGAATAGGCTATGGGATGATTATCTTGCATAAGTACGGCTCCTATTCCAGATCCGCTAGCATCAGTAACTACTAAAAATAATGGTCTGTTGAAATCAGGTAGTTGTAATACAGGAGCATGGGTTAATGCATGTTTCAATAAATCAAAAGATTTCTATTGATTATCAGACCAATGATAAACAATACCTTTCTTTAAAAGTTTAGTCAAAGGCAAAGCAAGTAATGAAAAATTTCACACAAACTTCCTGTAAAAACTAGCAAGACCTAGAAAAGAACGTAACTTATGCACATTTTTGGGTATAGGCTAGTTTAATATTGCTTCTATCTTCTTAGGGTCAACCTTAATACCTTCTGATGACACAATATGACCTAGATATTCAATGTCTGTTTGAAAGAACTCACTCTTTTCTGAATTAGCATACAATTGATTATCTTTCAACAACTTGAAAACCAAAGACAGATGTTCATAATGTTCTTTCTCATTTTTATTGAATACCAAGATACCCTCAAAGAATACTATAACACAATGCTGATATTTCAAAAACATACGATTCATCATTCTACTAAATGTAGCAGGTGCATTAGTCAATCCAAAAGTCATCACTAGAAATTCATAATGTCCAAATTGTGTTCTAAATGCAGTTTTGAATATATCAGATTTATCTAATCTCACCTGATGATAACCAGATTTAAGATCTATTTTACTAAATATAGCAGAACCTTGTAGTTTATCCATAAGATCATCTACCCTAGGAATTGGATATCTATTCTTTACAATAATCTTATTTAGGGAATGATAATCAATGCACATGCGATAGGTATTATTATTCTTCTTTACCAACAAAACAGGTGCGCCAAATGGAGAACTACTAGGTCTAATTAATCCTCTATTTAATAATTCCTCAACTTGATTTTGAATTTCTTCAGGACGTGAAGGAGGTAGTCCAGGTGGTAAATCTTCAGCAAAACAATCTTTAAATTGTGCAAGGAATTCTTTATGCCTAGGGTGCATATGTTTTTCTTTAGCTTGAAGTTCATTCACCCAAATTAGATAAGATTTACTACTTTTGCGTAATGCACGTTTAGCTTGAGTATGAGTAAGTAGTGGAAAATTATTAGATGCGTGCATACCATACAATGTAATGTGTTTTTCTTGAAAATGAATTTTAATTGAATGCGTGGAATAATCTATATCAGGATTATGCTGATGACGCCAAGGCATACCTAGGATAATATCATTGGACTGTAATGGTACAACTAGAAAATTCCTTCTTTCAGTGTATTCACCAATTTGAATTTCTAAATCATGCACCTCTTGTGTTTCATTATACCGTGTGCCTAAGAATGCTGCTTTAATGCGATAATGTGTAGGAACAATTTGTAAAATCAATTCTTTCACTAACTTTGCAGAAATAAAATCATGTGTACTACCATCATCATGCAAAATAATATTTTCTTTTTCATGCACAAAACATTTCATTGTCAACAAAGAATGTGGAGTTGGCATACCTGGTAAAGTATTCGAAGGAGTAGCAATGTCGTCCTCATCTTCCGTAAAGTCAAGCATTTCCTCATGTTCTTCATCTTCCATTGCTTCAAGATAGTTGATATGGACACGTGGCTTCTTCGATTGGAAATTGGTTGCTAGATGTCCAGGTTGATGGCATTTGTAACACATTATAGGTTTGGCTTTAGATGCATTGTTTGCAATGGCAGGAAGTCTAAGAATATTAGGATTTGACTATGAGGATGGCTTAGGGTTTTGATTGGTATTTGATGACAAAGGAGGTGGTTTTGTCCAAGACTTACGGAAAGATGATGAAGGAAATCGACTTTGATTGAATCTTCTAAAATTTGAATTGAATTGATTAGAACCATAGTTACCATTTGCTTAAAATTGTTGTGGATGCTTGTCTCTTCCTCGAAGCTTGTCTTCAGTGTCATGAGCTAAAGAAATTTAATCTTCAAGAGTTGCAGGCTTGAACATATTGACTTCAGTGTAGTAATGCCCAAGTAAGCAAGACATAAACTTGCACTTGTGAGTCGCTTCAGGTACGTCTTCAACCATGCGTAGTTGCAGTAAGGCATTCCAAAAGCATTCGGTATACTAGGAAATAGGCTCACAATCTCTTTGCTGAAGAAGGTCCCATTGCTTTATGGCTTTTTCATGGAATTGTGGAGGAATGAAATTCTGCATAAACTTCTTTTTGAAACTGTCCCAGGTAGTGGGAGAATCTATGCTCTTACGAACCACGGTCCACCAAAGAGATGCTCGATCCACTAAATGATGTGACACACTTAATTTCATCTTTTTCAACGTATGTCTCTTCATGAAAGTAATCATCAAATTGACTGATGAATGCAAGAACAGTCTTTCCATCTCGAGTTCCATTGAAAGTACGGAATTTGAAATTTCTTTTACTTATCTTTGTTTCTTTGCGGATGGATTGAGCTTCGAGAGTCGCATCGATGGTTTGTCGGATAAGATCTTCGGGTTGTGGTCCATCTTTATTGGTAGTCAATCACTGTAAATTGGCCAATTGAACTTGCAAAGCTTGCCGGGCTCTTCGTTCTTCATCCAGTTGCATCATAATTAAATCCAATTTTTGTTCCATTGTAGGTTTAGGAAGATTGCCTTCAGCCATTAAATCATCCATATTTTGTTTCGTCATCCTGTAAAAATTTATAAGACCCAAGGCTTATAGATTTTTGTTTGGCTTTTACGGTCTTCGACTTTTGCGGTTGCGGGATTTGAAGTCTTCGTAAAATCTGCGTATGACCTTCTGTGTGTGTTGAATTTGGTTCAACAAGTCTGCATATGCGAACAAAGTCTTCTAGGGAACAACTTTGCAGTTCAGTGCTTCTGCACAAGAACAGTCCTTATGGGAGTTTTTGGAATAAGTCAGTTTTGACTTCTGGGAACTTGATTGACTTGCAGAGTAAGCAAATTTGAACTTGCAAAATTTGCAGGCTTTGAAGACTTACAGAACTTAGGAGATTAAGAATCTTAGTAGCTTAATAGGATCTGCGTGATTATCGTGGACATGAGGATGTCTGCTGCCGTTTTAACGCCATTTCATACATACTCTTGCCGTTTTTTGATGAATTTTGTTCTTGAAGCTTTTTAAAGCTTCTTATTAAGCTTTTTTTACTAAAGATTAATTAACTTTGAAGTTAAACTTGGAGATATGGAAGCTTATCTCTTCTCTGTTGAAAAACAACTTGGGAGGAGAGATGTAGGAGTGGTCCTCCGCTTACTCAGGCTAGTCCTTCGCGATCAAAGGCTGTAGACAGAGGTTCTTGACCGCCAGGAATCCACCCGTATCGACCATTCGCGATGAAACTGACTGTAGAGCTCGATCGTTCCAGGAGCTCCACCTTTGCATAAGATGGGTACCGATTGGAAGCTCTCGATCTCAGCTTCGCTCTGATACCACTGGTGCACAGATTGGATGCTGTATGCTCGCGTAGTGAACGCCGAAAGGTCCCCAAGAACAAAAGAACTCTACTTTTTGCACAAAACTCAAGGTAGAAAGCATGCATGACATAAACAAGAGACCAATTGGGTGCAATCTCCCCCCATGCCTTGTGTGAGCGCTCCACAAAGCATGTATTTTATGTATTAATCATTTTCAAGCTCAAATAATAGCCCAAATTATAAAATAGCATGCTTTTAGCTTTTGAGTTTGCTTTAGTACAAAATAGAAATAAAGATAATGGACGGGCGCCAAAAGAGTCAAGCATACCCAATATAATGTCCAAATACAAATATCATAATCGTGCGCCCATGCGCATACAAAATAATAAATAAATATCCAACGCCTTAATAAATAGGGGCGATAAAATATAGGCACCATGCCTAAGGTATGCGCCCATCAAAATGCAAGTGATAACTCCAATACACGCTATCCTCCAATGCTTTCCACCGCCATTGCTGCTATCTCTACACATCAATTGAAGCATTCACAATTAAATAATACAATTAAACCGACAAAAGTGAATAACTAGCAATCTTCAGCTATATAAATAAATCAATTGGTTAGAAATCAATCCTAACCTTAATTTATCACGAGTGCGCACTCTAAACTCATAAACGTTTATTAATTTAATATGTATTTTGCGGAATCACCCGCTATGGAATCACCCATGTACACACTAAATTAATGAAACTCCTAAAAACGATAGGTGTCCCCATCAACTTCTCGCACAAAGAATCCACTTTGTGTATGAGCCCCGGTCAACAAAGTTTATGGAATCCACCGTAAAACCTCACAGAATCCACCCTGGCACAAAATCCACTGTGTAATATGCCTCCTGGCATCAAATGTAGTTTAAGGTTCGTAAATGCACATAAACAGTACATACATGGGAGAGATTATGTGAACTTTACATCAATGACATGCGACTCCTTGCCTTAGGAGAAAGGAAGATAAAGCCAGGATAAAATGTTGCATAGTAGGTAAAGGCTAAAAGATAATTGTCACTTAGAAAAGAACACAATATTAGTGAGTTTGGGAATCTTCCAATTCCCATTTTTTGAATACTAAAAAGGTGGCACTCGGATAACATGCCCATAAGTTTCTCAAAACCATATGATGTGACCTATCATTGGAAAGCACTTGAAAAATGGAATCTGTTGAGCTATAGAACGCTCGATTTGGAGTTATACTATTCAAGTTATAACAAATCCAAAGATTTGACCACATGTCCCAAACTTATGGGAAATTCCCATATTCCCCAATATGGTGTTAAAGAGGCATAAATGCTGTTACTACATTGATTAATTTGCATTGGAATGATAGGACTTACGTCCTGTATATATTTGAACCTTTAGCATATGCCTTAGCCGAAAGGAGGGAATGTTAGGTAAATTTTACTCTTTGGTCCCAAGGGGGAGAGCGAATATATGATAAAATTATTATGGCATCTATTCCTGTATTGTTTGGGAAAAATAAAGTTAGTTTTGCTGGTTGATTGAACAACAACCTAATTGTTCTTCTTTCAATCAATTGATTATTACATTGTGATTTGGATAAATATTCCAAGGCTTGTATTGATGGAAAATGCATGGCATGGGTCTGTAATGAAAAGTTGCCATGGGAATAAGGGATGTTTTCCTAGAAGATGATATTAGGACTAATTTCCTTAATCATGCTTGATTCCTAAATGGATTAATTAATGAAGGATATTTTGCAGGCGTGGATCATCTCCAAGATCGCAGCACGGATTACCTCGAGAGGGCACTGCTCGATTCACGGGCCGAAGGTCAAGTGGTGAGAAGGCCAGCCATGGAAAGTGTGTCTCACTGCTAGGTCACTTGGGGTTAGTGGAGCTTTGGACAAACCTTGCCGAGTCCGAAAAGTTGTAGACTGCCGTGGGCCCAATGTCTAGAGGCATTGGAAGATCCTATTCTAGATAAAAGATGGAAATTTTGGTGCCATGTGATTTGGACTAGGTACTTCTGTTGGACAGAAGGGACATAATTCTCCTGTATGGGTAGGAGACAAAGATTAACTTGAAAATAAGTTAAGGAACTTGTTTGTCAAAAGGATTGCTTGTTTTGTTTTTGTGTCTATGCTATAAATAACACAAATGAACAATGTTTTCTAAAAGGCCTAATTAATGAGGTTGATTTTAAATGTCACACATAAATGTGGTAGGACCTAATTAGAAAACTAAAGCTATCAAGGGAAGTGGGTGGATGGAATCCCTGACAGGTCTGTCCTATGCCAGGGTGGTCCTAGAGAACTGGGAGGCTTCTCACAAGGTTTTATCGATTATAACTTTAGGTATTGTTAAGTTAGAACCCGATTCATGCTATTTTAGGGGACCGGAATGGGACTATGCCCTACGGGCAAAGAGGTTGAGCAGCACATCCCTCTCGTTTCCCATTCTCTTTGAACTAAGTGCACTATGGATTTTCTTTGGATTGGGTATCTCTGCGTAAAGTAGGATGCCCAAAACTTGACTCTAGGATGCTGTCAGGAGTCTTTGTCTACTAGAAACCCAGATTTCAGGTCATTCCTAGTGGGTTTGACTGTGGAAGTTCCCTTGCAAGGTGGACTCGAGAAACCCTAGGCGACAAACCTCGGAACATTCCATGGAAGTTTTGGGTGGTGACACCTTGAATCGTTTCTCAATGGACTGCTAAAACGTGTGTGGATAGCCGATAGGCGGGCATGTAACATTTGCCCAGCGATGTTTGTTACATACCTGCGATTCTATGTATTTGCAGGATAGTTGTCGATAGGGCACTAGGTATTCCTCGGGTTTTGAATGTATAGCTTGAATATTTGCATGCATAGATGAATGTGGTTAGGTAAAGTAATCTATTAGCTTTTAAATACATAGTAGGTAGCATTTGGCTTGTTTGTACCTCATCTGGAGTCATCTTTGCCTTAACGGTATTGTGTATCTGTAAAGGAGAAAATGAGGAAATTAGGTAATTTTGTTAATAAATCCATTAGTTGGAGAACAGAATTTGAAGAACACATTGGTCTATTAACAAACAACATTTGAAAGAATGTATAGAAGTTAGATTTATTATTTGCTACAAGAAACGTATGAGATTGTTGTGTGATAGAATGTGTTGTGTTTAATCTTTTTTTTTGTTGAGCTATGTTGTTTTTTCACTTGAGTCATGGTATCAAGAAAGGTGTCGAGGCAAAGGAAGATGGATTTGGAAGGCTGATGATACACAAATTTCTTCTTTCGGTTACATGGGAGAGCATTACGTACACTAGTCTTGGTGCATACACACTTCTAATGTGCAGAAGTGCTTTTTGGTTTAAGGTGGCTCCTTACGATTCGTGGCCGATGATCACGTATGCAAGGGTCAAAGAGAATGTGGATTTGTGGTACCACTTGCTACTCAATGCCTTGGGTTGGTGCTTTCTACACCATAAGGTGAGTTGTTGGTTGGTTGAAAGGATCTAGTTTCCTCTATCTTGTGGAAGTTATTGTCATGTAGCCAGGTCTGCAATGCTAGTTCATCATTTGCATTCATCTAAACATTGAGGGTTTGGATCTATTTAGTTGTGTATTACTTGTGTAGAATCTACTTATTGTGCTTGTGAACATCCCCCCTGTGTGTGCATATGATTGTTGTTTTTTGCTCGATGAGACCTAAGACGTCCTTCCGGTGGATCATGCACTAACGTAAGCACTCATGTATCTCTCACTCTATTGGATAATGATGCTTGATCACTTGTAGGAACTATAGGATGGCAAGTCGCGTGTGTGCTGAACTAAGTTTTGGAGAGTGACTTACTTTCCATGTGCCTGATACGAGGAGGACGTGATGTGATATTGTTCACAAAACTTGGTTTGATGGTTGCAAATAGGCAGTAACTGTGCAACATCACCAAATAATATCATGAGCTTCTTACTAAATGGATTGAGTAGCGAGACTTAGCAAACACTCACTATTTGATGTACTATTATATCCAATGTTGTCCTTGTTAACATGGACATCTCATTAATGATGATTACATAAACTTCTCTTATTGCAATGTAGCATTTGTCTGTCTCTTGCAATTGTACTAGATATTGCTATGCACATACTGGTATCTCTTGAACAGGTAGTGGATTGTGGTGGATAGGCTGCATAGTCCAGTTGCATTTGCTCATGTGATTCTATCAACAATATGCTCTTATTTTTTGCAATGAGGTTGTAACTATAGTAACATATGAGAAAGCTTTTTCCACTGCTTGTTGGTGTGCCGCTAATGATGTGTAGGTAGTATGTCCCATCGATGAGGTGATTGTAGACAGCTTGTTGTTCTGTTGTTAGTGGATTGTGGTGGATAGGCTGCATAGTCCAGTTGCATTTGCTCATGTGATTCTATCAACAATATGCTCTTATTTTTTGCAATGAGGTTGTAACTATAGTAACATATGAGAAAGCTTTTTCCACTGCTTGTTGGTGTGCTGCTAATGATGTGTAGGTAGTATGTCCCATCGATGAGGTGATTGTAGACAGCTTGTTGTTCTGTTGTTAGAGTACTTTTAGGAATTGTTCAAAACTCTTTCGTGAGCTGTAGTATCTTTATCCATCTTGATGCAAGGACACTTTAGCAATTAGAAGTTGCTGGAGGTACTGTGAATGTCATTGGTTTTTCTTTGATGAAAGGAATCTTTTGAATGATTATGTTCATTAGTAGTTGGTGGGTTTGAACAGAGGGGAGTAAGTTTCTTTGCGTGTAGTCCGTGATGAACATTTTGAGGTCTTCCTCATCGGACACGAGACTACAGAGTTGGCACTTGATGTAGCATGATTGTGCTTAGTTTTCAGCACTTATTAGTTCACTCTCTCACCTTAAGGTTATTCATTGCAGTATTGTGTTGAAGAAGAAGCCTTCAGTTTGATGGCCTGAGTGAAAATCAGTGAAATATACTAGTATTGTATGCTTCTGCACTATATTGCCATAAGCATTGTGGAGAGTGGGTTTGTGATCAGATGCAGTGGTGGTTTTGGTGATGCTATAGTTTTTGTGGTAGTGATAGAATGTTAAATGTTATAAGCTTGATGGCCAAACATAGTAACGTTCTATAGGATGCATGATGATATTCCTTGTTCTTGTGTGCTTTCACTTTCATATTTGTGCAAGGGAGTTGTCAATGTACTTGATAGACTCACTCGGTGGGTGACACTAGCTTGCACAATATTGTGTCAAAATTTAATTTTTTCTTATTTCAATCCATGTCTATTGGCATATTCTGTCTATTGGATGTTTATCTTTCCGATCGGCTCCACGTTACAACATACTTAAGCAGGTAGTAAGAGATGGAAGAGTTCGTTACTTGCATTTAAAATTCATGTGTGCTCCCCATAAGAGAAATAATGTTGGGTGATAAGACACAACATTTCAATGCTCATCTCCAAGACGATAGTAGATGCATCTTTGAGTTTCACGTTATATTGTTAGTTCTGGAGCACCGCATGAGGCATACCAAAATTCATACTTGCATTTACCGTGGCCATTGCTTTTACTTATGTAGCAGGAATTATGGCACCTATGAATTTTCTTTGCTATGAAGAGGGATCTTAGTTTTCTTGTCCAATTGCATTGATCATCGTTGGATGGAATGTATGCGCATATCTGGTTTTTCATAATTGCAACTTTGCCTCATGTAACCACAGGATTATGTGTAAATATAAGGAGTCCCTATGTTGGATCTCATACCTAATGACATGTTGTCAGACGTGCCCAACGCATGAAGGTCTACCAAGGGTGTACTCATTGAAGAGAAGATGGAACATGATGCATGGAAGAGGATAGTGCACTCGACGATAGTCTTTCCATGAGAATTCAGGATTGAACTCCTTTGCGATGTATTCCAACTTCTCGATCTCGGCCCACCTTGTATTGGTGGCCTCGTCTGCAGCAATGAATGTAAGGAAGAAATGAGGCATTCCCCATGCGTCCAACAATGTGATAAGGTCCTTGAAGTTATGCCGATGCCAAGATGGGGATCCTAGTATTGAGGTGGGAACATTGTACCGAAGGATTTGCTTGATGATCTCTTCATTGGAAATGTGCTTGTTTGTGTGCTTGTAGTTGTTGATGTCTATTTGTAGACAAGTCATGCTTGTGTTATTTGGATCAAGACAACCTATTTTACCTGGTATAGAATCAGGATATAAGGCTTGTGTAAGGTGTACACAAAGAGTTGGGTTGAAGCCCGCATCTTGATGTATTCACTAAGATAGTTGTTGCCATTGTAGGTGCCATGGCCAAGTGGGAATAAGAATGGAAACATTACATTTTCCAAGGTGATATCTAGGTAGGGTGAGTTTATTGCAGACAAACTGTCCATCTTGAATGGCATTATTCTTTTAACAAGATGATTATTATTCTATAATATGATATGTATGAACTCATGTTCTGTGGAGCATTGGGTCAAATGGAGGGCTTTCACGATGGAGCTCTATAATCCTTTCGATGGATTTCCTTCTAAGGATGCAAAGTCCTATCCTTGGATGAGGATGTTTTGCCATAGCCATGTACTTCTGGATTAGTGGATTATGTAGCACATTGAAAGAAAACACATCTGCAATATCGAATGTAGTCATGTTAATTCTAGTAGATGGCTGTGAAAGTGATCCATCATTCCAAGAGACTAGAGGTTTTTCGAGAATAGATCAATGGTCCAATGTTCCATTTGCAATCACTCTTATGGTTTTGCAGACTGAGATGGATGCATCAATGTTGCTCAATACTTGAAGCTCTAATGGCTTTGTATTGCGAATTCATTTTGTGTAGTTTGGTAAGAGTGACACTACGTATTTATTTCTCTCTCTCTTCCCAAGACATGGTCAACATTTAAATATCATCATGTTGACTTCGTGTTATTGGCATGAAGGGATAGGAATAGTGCTTGACAAAGCTATTATTACTTGTATTTGTTCTATAGATGGATCATTTTTTTGCGAGTTGACAGCATGATGTTGTATTGTGACTATACTGCAGGATGCACATATTGCTAGTCTTCTAATGATGCTTTCACATTCTATTGCTCAAGATGATTCGAATCTTTCTATGTCATACTAAGTTGCAACAAAGGGTTTTAATGATGTTTTTCTAGAAGCCATAGTTTTTCTTTTTCTAAAAGTCGTGAAGGATGCCCTCTAACTTTTTGTCTTCATAGAATGCATTGATGCTTATGAGAATAATATGTTTTTATCATAAAACTGTAGTATACTTGTTCATGGAAAAGTATGCTATACTTCGTAGTTTCTTTTTTTAATATAGTTTATTTTTTTGGCGTGCGAAGATGATGATTAGATATTAATAGTAGAATCTCTCTCTCTCTCTCTCTCTCTCTCTCTCTTTCTCTCTCTCTCTCTCTCTCTCTCACTCATTCTGGTAATTAGAGCAAGCCTTTTCAATTAACCCTAGTGAGTTCACAGTGCTTTCAACTAGATGTATGGCAATTATCCATGAGATGGCTTAAGTGCTTTGAGTTGAAATGGTGCCATTAGTTGCAACTCAAGGAGTCTCGTTACTCAGACAACATATGCTAAGGTTGTTCTCCTATTTAGTACAAATAATATACTTCTTGCATCATGGGGGTGACCTTCAAGTGGATTTGTACATCCTCTTGTCAACTCAAGCGGCCTCATCACTTGGACGTCATATGCTAATGCTTTAAGGTGCATCATATTGACAATCCTAGCATAAAGGCTAAAAGCCTTAGCACCTTTAAGGTGCCTCATATTGACAATCGTACTTCTAGATCTCTCAAATGAGAGCATATCTCAACTTAGTTCCTTCTAGGGATTTGTTCCTTAACTTAGGGCGCTACTCTGTATCACATAAGAGCTTGAAATTGGCCACTCCAAAGCTCAACATTGTGAAAATTCTTGGTCATTGTTTAGAACTACGCATGTTTTGTTTGTATAGTTAGATCTCCCTCTATGCGACGCAGTACTTTTTGCAACCTTAGGGCCTCTAAAGACCACCATTCAAGCCTTCTCCAGCTCAAATATCTTACCAGATTATGTCCTATGCGAGCTGCTATTTAAAAAAAATTAGTCGCTTGACTGTTAGAAGACCTAGTCCTCCATAGCCACAAACACCAAAATCTCATAATTGTTATCATTTCTTTATTCCTCTCAATCCAAGAAATCATTGTCATTGTGATCTATTATTACACTAAAAACCCAACAAGATTTACTACTCAAATTAGCAAGATAGGGAAGTTGTGAAGATTTTTTGAAGATCATCAAGCCAAACTCAAGCAACAAACATCAAATTTCAAACTAGTATCTTTTGATACTACATTGCCATTGCTTGTCTCTTTTAACACATACAAAGATCAACTCATTGTTGGTTATTCTTAGTTTGTGGGTACTGTTTTTTGGTCATGTCAATGACAAGCAAGAAGCTTTTTATGTTGATACACTTCATGAAGAGTAGCATGACTCATGTTGCTTATCAACACTATATGGAAGACTTGTTTGTTCTACTTGCAGGGATGGATGGATTCCTTGTTATGAAGAGCTATTAATGAGTCTATTAGAAGATTTTGAAGGCATTTCTACTGCCTCAAAGATGATATCTTTGCTTGAGCAGGACATGGACATAAAGATTGATGCAACCATTGCAAGAAAAGTCAATAAAGAAGAAGACCAGGAGGACCTAGAAGAAGAGGACCAAAAGATCAAAGCGGTGGACATTGAAGCTGCAATCAAAGTGAAGAATAAGTACAAGATCAATCTAGACTACATCAACAAGAAGACCTATAATGAGTTAAATATCTATGTAAAAAGAAATGCTGAAAACTACAAGGGCCTGACAGTCCTTGACCCAATTTTTTTCTAGACTTTTTCGAGCCTTGTAATGCCTAGCCCAAATGCCTTTATCATAAGCTTGTAAACTCCTCATGTAGCAATGTACTATAGCCTCTACACACTTTGTGAGGCCCCTGTTGTAGCCTCTAGATGACCACCATGTTTGTGGTACCTACACTTAGCCTATTCTGCGACAGCCTCTAGTGTTTTTCCATGTTTATGGTGTGCCCACACTTTGCAGGTGTTGCTCTCACTAAAGCCTCTACACACTTTGTAATTTTGGTTGTGATTGAGGAGGGGTGTTGAGATTTCTACAATCACACCTACTAAGCCTCTTTGTATGAGGCATTTCTGGGCTTAGGACATGCAGGTAGACTAAATCCCATATGCACAGAGAGGGAAACTGCTACCCATCCAACAATTATAAAGCATTATACTTGACTACAACTTTTTCATATATGATGAATGCAATATCATGATGCTTTACCATTTCAGTTAGTGTCTTGGTCATTATCAGTCTTATACACAAGATTGTCTTTATGAGTCCAAGTCTCAATCTTGGAACCTAATTCACTTGTGTAATAGGTCAAGTCTTATGTATGTCATCATGAGCTTAATCTTCCTATTCGATCCACCACAGCCACTGCCATGCTGTAGATCTTGCGTCTTTTCACAATGGCTTAGGTGCTTTGACTTGAAATGGTAACACTAGTTGCAACTGAAGTGGTCTCGTTACTCGGATATCATATACTAAGGTTGTTCTCCTACTGAATATAGATAATGTACTTCTTGCATTATGGGTGTGACCTTCAAGTGGCATTGTACAGCCTCTTATCAACTCAAGAGGCATCATTACTAAAACATCATATGATAATGATTTAAGGAGCCCCATATTGACAATCCTAACACAAAGGCTTAAAGCCTTAGCACCTTGGATGAAAAAGTAAAGGCTCAAAGCATTAGCACCTTTAAGGTGCCTCATATTGACAATCCTACCACAAAGGCTCAAAGCCTTAGCACATTGGATGAAAAAGTAAAGGCTCAAAGGCTTGCATTGGATGGAAAAGTAAAGGGTCAAAGCCTTGCCTTGAATGTAAAATGCAAGGCTCAAAGCATCAACTCGGGATATCTGTTGTTGTCAATAATTGTAAGGCCTAATGCCTTGGCAATTTGGACAACATGCGCATTGACAATTGAAACAGAATTAGTTATAAGGCTTAATGCAAAAAGCTTTATGTTGTTTAAAAATCTTTAAAAATGATAATTGGAGGTCAATGACTAATGGAGAAGCTGACGAGATGTTGGAGCGTATAGCGAGACTTTGATAGGTAGTTCGACCCCAAGGAGGCCAATCATAAATATATGTATGTATCACATGGGTTCAACATAAAGGATTTTTAAAACACATTTTTTACATACAAAAGGATCTCATATAAATGGGTTACTTACAAATTGAATAGAAAAGGGTTATGTTTTATTAAGGGAAAATTCATAGATAAGGACATGTATAAATAGGCCTTAAACACACATAATATTGAGGGTATATGGGAATTACCCAAGAGTTTGACAGGATGACATGGAGCATGCAAATTTGAGTCGACTAGCAGTTTGATTTGGTGATGTGGGAGCTTGCAAATGAGAGTGGGACTTTGACTGGTAGTTCAACAAAATCTTTGCGTTGTTGTGAATCAGAGCAAGACTTCGACTGGTAGTTCAAAAAAATATTTGTGCTACAGCGTTGTGTTTGATGTCGATCTACTTCAATGGGAGAAGCATAACCTCATGATTTCATTGGAGAAATATAGGGCTTGGAATCCAATTCTCCATTATCCTCTACATAGTGACTTTGAGTGAAATTCTTCATTCTCTTAATCCAATTCTCCATTATCTTATACATAGCGGCTTCAAGCGCAATTCTTCATTCTCTTTTGTATGTGTTTATGATACAAAAGCGTGCAAGAAGCCAATTACAAAGCGTGTAGGAATCCAATTTATAATCTTTTATTCCACTTGACCAAAGGAGACAAAAATCTTGTGTTGCTTTGTTGTGCTTGACCAAAGGAGACAAAAGCTTGCCTTGCTTTCAAAAGCAGAAGCCTATAAATAAATGCACCTTTGTTTAGCTTTTTCTTAATATGCAACACAACTTTTGCTTTTGTTGAATAGTCATTTAAAATTGAAAAAATGATTTAAAACTAAAAAAAGAAAAAAATATATAATTTAAAAATGGCATATTGCTGCATCTGTAAAAATAATAAACTAAGCCGTGGAAATAGGTAATAGCCTCCATGTCTTCTTGGTCCTTCAATCAATATTGATCACTCTTCAAGTTTGATGGGTGAAGAAGAAAGAGATTTATTGTCTTGGAAAAGAGGTTGTACAACCAACTTAAAGAACAAAGATAGAACTTAGATTATGAACCAGTGTGTAGAACTCTTATCCAATAGATGAAAAGTTAATGCTAGACACCATATGATAGATAATAATTGAAAATAAAATAAGAAGTGAACAAATAGCATGAGTAAAGAAAACTCCAAGAGCTTACATGACACAAGAATGGGTACAATCTCCCCCCATGTATGGATGACCACCTCCCCCATCACTACAAGATACATGCAAAACATATCAATATTCAAAATGACACAAATGTTCATAAAAGCTTTTTTCCCATCATCGCTAAAATCATTGGTATAAGCGTCTTTATAAATCTATCATAGAGAGTGTTGCAATTCTAGTAATGATGCAAATAGTGATGCTCTGCAATGCAAATAGCGATGTCGTGTGCAGTAAATTAACAACATAAATAGTGATAATTATAGAGGAAAATGAAATTGTGGAAGGGTAGCATAGCACCATGTGTTTTATAATTTTCTGCAACGCAATTATATATTTGATACACAATCATCATCAAGATGGGCAAAAAAACTACTCAAAACCACAAGATTGATAACTCATAAAATAAGTGCAAGACTAGTGATGACAACTCATGAAATTACATGGAACCATGGAGAGGAGAGCCAAAAAAAACATGAAAATCAATATGTAAATATCGCAAAAGTGAGTTTTTATACAAAAAGATGATAAGTACATCTAAGGAATGCTACATGGAAGAGGCTTGCATAGATAACATAACCAAAAAAGAAGATGATGTGCACTCCATGAATCCAAACACATGCTACAGATCCTCGCCATCTGAAAGCTCATCCCGATGATGCAAAGGCGCATCGAATGGACTCTGCAAAATGAAGAACCAAAAATTAGTCCACCATACATAATGCATTTAAAAAAAACTATTGACTATAGATAAGAAATAGAATTGACCTACTAGGCTACCATATATGTACAATTTATTGATAAGTGCAATGAGATCGTGTCTCTTTGCATATCAAGTCTCCAAACCTGTGGGATGGCAGTTTGTGGAGTGTTGCAAAGAAAACATAATAACATGGTTAGAAACATAATAACAGTCTGTCGAGTGTTGCAAAGAAAACATAATAACATGGTTAGAAACATGATTGTTAGTATGAGTAATATTCAAAATAGGAGAGCAAGAAGAACCAAAATAAATCCTAAAAAGTCCTCCAAATAAGTCTTGTGGCCGTTGCTACCACTCCCTAGATGACGCACGATCCCTACCTCCAATCGTGTCCTTGCTACCTCCCGCTATTATTGCCATCATCCTAGAGAGTCTCTTGCCTCCTCTCCTTGAGTCTCTGGAACTCCTGTGTGTTTAGCCACTCGGGCTTTGATGCACCACTCTTGATTACGTTACATGCATTTGATCGTCTATGTTACATGTATGCACACATATACTCCATCATCCACCCAATGGAAAACCTCTCTACTATCGTAGGTACCAAAAACTCTTCATGCTGAGATGCCACTCCCCTCGAGAATTCCTACTCCTCGTAGAGACTTCTATCCCCTCATAAAAAAATCTTATCAAAGATCCATGTAACAATACCATCAACATAAACCACAACATCTCCTCCATGTCTCAAGATATCAAATCGATCAATGGCATGTCCTGCATTAAAATTTTGATTATGCTTCTTCCTGGTCTTTTTTGGCCTGCTCATACCTAGTGACCCACTTCTCTATGGATGCATGGTGCAACATAAAAAAACGATTCACTTTCTTCTCCATGGCAGTATCCATTCTTTTTCCTACATTTTTAACTACCACATCTCCAATCAGTCTATCATCATCCTTCAACGACCATAACTTACTGTTTTCTGAATCCACCTTTGGTAGCCACTTTGAAATTTTCACTAATGCCCCCAATACTAGCCAACATTCAGCCATACACATTTTGACCGATCTCCTTGTCGCACAAAGCCCTTCAAAGTTTTCATGAAACACTCCAAGAATAACATTCATCACATATGGACTAGTCCTATAATCTCCACTTCATCTACAAGATGTACTAGGAGGTGAGTTTGTATCATGATCATGCTCAAGGGTAGGTACTTCTCAAAGAGATAGATCATCTCCATCGCTCCCTGCCTTGCGAATTCAATAGATCATATCTTGATCTTCTTATGTGATATCCATTGCACTAAATTTGATAACTCATAAATTATCTCATGTATTTATAAAGTGAGGCAACTCGCAATCATAATCGGGTAGTACAAACTATCACAAATGAAGAAGCATTACAAACATCGAGTAGACACTAAATAGCAAAATATTGAGATCACTTGCAACCAAGGTCAAAACAAAATCAACATATCTTATGCCAATCATGGGATTTCGACCCTCATATCTGGTTGTCTTTAGAGAAAGTAGACCTCAGAGAATGCATCATACCCATTGGGGTGAGGATAGACCTAAGAATTTGCTTCACAATGTGCTCTTCTTTAGTGAACAGGACCCAAGAACACCATATTGGGAAATATGGGAATTTCTCAAAAGTTTGGGACACGTTATCAAATCTTTAGATTTTTCATAACTTGAACACTATAACTCCAAATCGAGCACTCTATAGCTCAATAGATTCCATTTTTCAAGCGCTTTCCAATGATAGGTCACATCATATGGTTTTGAGAAACTTATGGGCATGTTATCAGGGTGCCACCTTTTTAGTATTCAAAAAATGGGAATTGGGAGATTCCCAAACTCACTAATATTGTGTTCAAGGAGCATGAGGTAGTTGCAAGAAACAATGAGTGCTCGACTGTGATTAAAGCCCCTCCGTCTTGCCTATCTCCTTCAAATCCATTCATGCCCCTACAGTGTCTCTCTTTCCTATGATGTGTTCCCGTAATAAGCTATTCACATTCTTGAAAATATGCATGGGATCCAACAAATAGTTGATTAGTAAGTGGGTCCAATAAGGAAACTCGTAGAAAACTAAGAACCATCGCATTTTTCTTAGATATGACTCCTTGTGGACCATTTTCAACTCGTACCAGCTTTGGGTATGCATTTGTAATGGAGGTCATCCAAAAAAACCTTCCCTTAGTTCATGAACCTCTGGTAGCAAGAAAGTGGTGTATCTTTTATATACCATCTTCTTCATGGTGGTATGTATCCTTCAGGAGTATAATTGTGGCCCACACAATGGATATGCATGATTACCTGAGGTAACCAGAACTATCACAACACCCCTATCTAGTCAAAACAAACTTGAACGAGCTATGTTAGATATCACCAATGAGAATAGAAGCCCAAATACATGAGCTCTCCCAAAATCCTCAAAAGTCATGCATGGTCCACGTGAGAATGGCTCGTATATAAGCAGATTCTTGACCATCGTTGTTCATGTCTTCCACAGTGACCCCCTCCTCTCAAAAAATCTTGAGCTCATCTAATGGATGGAGGTAGATGTCCATGTTCTTGACTTTGTACTGCTCAAGAATGAGCAAGCTAAGGATCATATATCCTTTCTTTGTAGAAAGCCATGGCAAGATGTTGTAGTTAACAAGGACTATAGACCACACACTCTAGAAGTTGAGTAGAGACCAAATGGATTTACGCCATCCATAGCAAGACTAACCAAAGATTCCTTAGATCTCATGCAAAGCTTAGAAAGGTGGAGTCAATGTGGCTCCATGCACATGAATCTATTGATATTAATTGGACTCCATTTGTGGATCTATTTTACACATGATGCCACATTATCAAGCTCGCCATGCTGGATGTACAAAACATGTGACGTACATGTGGTATAAGTGAAAAATATCTAAGAACCTTCTAAGAGATAGTTTTCCCTTGAAATTCTTGTCGGTACCTATGAGTACTACACTTCGGACATATCTCCATAGTCCCGTCATCTTGTCAAAATAGCACACAATTGTTCGCACATGCATGGATACTATTGTTATCCATACCAAGCTTTCATAACACCAATCGTGCATCATTATGGGACTCAAGGCATCGTGTTTCCATGTGGTAATATATGATACTTTAGCAACCTAAAAAAATCAAATGATGCCTTTGAAGAGCATAAGAAGTGCTTTTTATAATAGAGTAAAAAAAAATAACGGAGCATGAAATATACGTGAACAACTCGAACACACTTGCATCACTCCACTTGTACTTTTCCTACACACTTAGGAGCACAAGCAACATCTTCAGGCGAGATACTTGGTACCCATCATATAATGGTATGGATGCTTCCTCTCTTATTGGATCAGATGACTCTGCATCCATGGGCATTAATGTATTGATAATTTCCTCCATCTTAGGCTCTAAGATTGGAGGAAGGTCTGAAAGGCCCATTGTCTCCTCTTGTATGAAGAGTGTAGTCTCTGGCATACCCTAAAATTGGTGTATGAGCTTAAGCACTCCATCCATTGCACGCCTACAAACTCTTCTAATAGGCTGCAATAGGTACATTCCTTGGGATGAAGCATCACCTCATTGTATACCACGAGCACATCTAATATTTTTGTACATCATATTCAATTACTTTGCAAATGTAAAGCATAATTGATACACACTTTTCTTACCATTTGCTCAAAGTCTGAGATTGCCCAATCAATGATCTTCGATTGAAACTTGTCGAAGCGTCATACGTGTCCTACGGACAAGCAACACTTTCATCTGATTGCCATCTTGCATTGAGTGCAAGGACATGGGACATGCAAATTAAGATATATGCCTTGCAATCTTGGACATCATGACCATCATTATTTTCCATTTGGTTTATGTTACAATAAACAATAGGTTTTTGTTCCCCTCATTGATGATCTTCCTCCATTTTAATCTCTACTTCTCTTTCTCTCCCTTTCCCTTTATTTGTTTGCCTCCCTCCATCTCTCTTTGTCCATTGCTTTTCTCTTAACGTCTCTTTGTCTTTATCTATCCCCCTCTCTATTTCTCTCCCCACCTTTTTTTCTCTCTCTCTTTCCCTTTTTCTATTTGCCTCCCTTCATCCTTCCTTGTTTCTCTCTTCCCCCCCTCTCTCTATGTTTCTTTCTCTCCACTATCTTCCCTCCCCACTCTCACTTCTTTTCTCTTTTTCTTTCCCTCCCTTCTTCTCTCTGTTTCTTTCTCTCTTTTCCTCTCCACTCTCACTCAATGCATCTTGTTACAATCAAAATCAAAGACAGAAAATCAAAAACTTATAAAATACAGACATTGAAAGACCCTCTCTCCCCACCTCTCTTTGTGTCTCTCTTCTCCCTCTCCCTTTATTTTTCTATCATTCCATTCTCTCAATTCTCTCATTTTTTTGTTTTTCTCTCTTCCTCTCTATTTATTGTTCTCTCTATCTCTCTTTTTCTCCCTCTTTCTTTTGTTCCTTTTTCTCCCCCCTCTCTCTTTTCTTTTCACTCTCTTTCTTCTGTTTACCTCACCATTTTCTTGGACCACCTCTTCCTTCACTCTCCATTTCTATTTCTCTCCCCTGGGCCCTCTCTTTCTTTCTCTCTTTCTCTTTCTTTGTTGCCTCTCTCTTTGTTTCTCTCACCCCTCATTGTTTCTCTCACTCATTCTTCTCCCTTCCTCCCTTCATATCTCATTTCTCTCTTTCTCTATCTCTTTGTTACCCTTCTTCCTTTCTCTCTTCCTTCATATCTCATTTGTCTCTTCCTCTCTTTCTTTTTATACTTTTCTCTCTTTCTATTTCTCATTCTCTCTTCCTCTTCCTTCCTTCTTTTCCCTCTCTCCTTTCCTCTCCTCCTCTCTCTCTCTTTGAATGCATTTCATTTCAAAGAAAAACAAAAAAATAAAAGAAGAAAGCACAAAAACAAAGCAATAAGAGGCAATGTACCTACCACAAAGGCTCGAAGATGAATTCTTTTTCGCCTCCTTTTCATGATGTCCCTTCTTTCTCCCTCACACATTTCTCATTCTTCTTCATGTACGACGATGGTAGTGAGGAGCTCTCCTGCTCTATGTTTCTCTCTTCCAGTCCCTCTCCCTCTCAAGGTTACAATATCTATTGTTCTCTCTAAAAAATGTTTGTGGTAAATACCATGCTCGAGTTTTTTGCCCTTTTTTTTCAGACACTGGCATCACAATTAATGTCACTAAATTACATTAGCAATGCTAATAGCGATGCTATTTACGATGTAAGCTATTTACAATGCAAATAGTGACCCTAATAGTTACGCCACTATTTTGCATCAAAAACCACAATCGTCACTATTTTCCATTTCCTTGTAGTGCATGCTTGTATTTATAATATTAAAGTAAGCTTTTGTACTCAAAATACATTGAAAGCATCCTTTTCTTTTCTTTTTTTTTCTCACCTTGCAAGAATTGATTTGTTTCAAATAAATCAAAACACACTATATTCTAATAACTTTACAAAAATAATGTTTTATTTTCTCTAGTAAATATACAAAAAATAAATCTATTTCACATGTGCACAAACAAAGTCTTTGCTGATAGACACATACAAAATATAGTATTTATGTTATATTTTTTCACATTGTAAAGTGCATAAATTCTACACATTAAATTGTGTACTCTAAAATAATAATCCCAATTAACTCACCACAACACAACACATATTAGTATCCTTGGATCTATCCAACGTGCACAATGTACGAGGGTTCCAAATCATCGAGAAGTAGGCAAAGTTCCCCCATGGTTGTTTGGCTACATCCCTTGGGGATTTCTGATAATGAGGGAATATCACCTCTCTTTTGTCTTGCTTTATTCCTTGGCTTCCACCTTTTTCCTTGGTTGGAATATTGTACATGGAAATATCATACTAATCTAAGCAAACATGGAAGATGTGAATTTTTGAAAATGAAGCTTTCAATCTTTAAAATGAAGTGCAATGATCAATTGGAAAAAGAAAATTGAAATGGAAGATGAAATGAGAATCTTACCATTGTAATTTAGTGACTCATTGATTGCATTAGCTTATCCTTTAAGAATATATTTTGGCCAATGAATATTCAAATGCAAATTAGGGTTATTAAATGAAAACATGAGAAATTTGAGATATGATTGCAATCCAATTAGATTTAACAGTGAGAATTGATCAATGGGATTATATAAAATAGGCATCTCTCTTTGATTCATGGTGCATTCTAAGCCTATGAATATGATAATCTCCCATCAACAAGTGGATAAAGCTTCAATAATTGGATTAAAGTGATTTCAAGCGTTAGATGAGTAGATTACCTCTTTCAAAGATTGAAGAAGATTGATGAATCAATAAAAATCAAGCTTCAAAAATATCAAGATAGAATAAAAGCCCAAAATTGCTCCTGAATGCTCCATAGCTTCCATGTCCATTGATCGATTTATTCCAATGCTTGTAGAGTATAAAAGCCTTGGAGTTGAAGAGGCTTTAGCCCTTTCGAAAGTTCACTGACAAGAAATTGGAGCTTACGGCTTGAAAGCCCGCAAAATATTAACCCATAATGCCCTTTGATGCTTGAATCCTCTTCAATGTGTGTAATATTGGCCCATTCTTTGAGTAGAACTATTGTACATAATTTTTAAAGGCTCAAGAATAGTGAACGTTGAAAAAGATGAGAGCTTCAAGTTGTTGGCTATGCCTACCTTGTTGCAATTTAGGGTTTTTAAAAAGAAATAGCTCCAAAATTTGAAGAATAAGGCTCCTGACATGAAGAGTGTGCCTTACTACTTGTGTATTGATAAAAGAAGATTGGTTGCAAACATTTGATGCTAAAGGTCAAAATGAGAAGCTCTGTCCAAGAAACATGACATATGTCACAAAATGTCTAGATGTCTTATTACTCATCCATCACCTCTAATCCATCAAATACCTACTCTACGCTAGTCTTGATCCATAAATGCTTTGCACAAGGTTTGAGATAAAGATATGGTCTCTAGGGAGCAAAGTGAAATATTGAATGGTATTTCCCCATGAAAGCTTGAAGAAATCTTGTAGAGAAGAAGAGAAATAAGGCCTTTTCTACAAAGTAATTGGGACACTTAAGCTATGACTAACTCCAGTAACATGTTCTTTAACCAAAATGCCTTCAAAAATAGCATGTATCTTGATAAAAACTTACTAATTTATATGCCTTACCTCCAAGTTTTCTCCATGTCTTGGAATAAGCTCCAACTTAGTTTTCTTCTCTACTTGAAGGACCTTTGATCTCTACACTAGTCTCCTTCAAGAGTTGTAGCACTTGTACTTGTCTAAACTTGGAGTGATTGTTAGAATGGAAAAAAGTTAGTTATATTGTGACTAAATGGGAACAAAGACAAAAACTCTAATATCTCTTATCATGAAGAAGACTAGGGATAAGAGAGGAGACTACCAAATTGAGAGAAATGAGAAGAGAGAAAGACTAGAATGTGAGAGAAGAGGTGAGAAAAGCGATGAAAGATTGGAGAAGTTAGAGAGCTAAATAGACTATTAGTCTATTACTAAATGATGAAGAAATTATACTTCTCTTATATCTTAATACATATGTTAGTGTGACATGGCATTATTTCTCAAATATACTAAAATATAACACTTTCTAGTTTCTTACAATGAGCACTTATAAAGTATTCTTTGCCATATTTGAAGGCTCTCGCAAAGCCCCAATGGTGCGCAGATCGGACGCAGGTAGCTCACGTAGTGAATTCCCAAAGGTCCCCAAGAACAAAGTACTCTACTTTTTAGCACAAAAACCAATGTAAAAACAAGCACGACATGAGACAAGAGACAAATTGGGTTCAATCTCCCCCATGCCTTGTGTGAGCGCTTCACAAAGCATGTATTTAATGTATATTTCCAATCTTTATGCTCAAAAATAGCCCAATTACAAAAATATGACAAGCTTTTAGCTTTTGAGTTTGCTTTCTACCAAAAATAAGAAAATAAAGCTAATGGACGGTGCCCATAGTGTCTGGCACGCCCAATCTCAATGTCCAAATAAAAATAACATATCCAGGCGCATAAGCGCATACAAAATAATAATAAATAATCGATGTCTCTATAGACATAACAAAATATAGGCGTGGCGCCTATCAAAATATAGTCCAAAGATCGAAAACCCGCTAGACTCCAATGCTTTCCTCCGCCACTGCTGCTATCTCTACACATCAACTAAAGCATTCACAATCGTTAGTAAAATAACACAATTAAACCGACAAAAGTGAATACCTAGCAGTCTTCAGCTACATAAATAAATCAACTGGTTAGAAATAAATCCTAACCTTAATTTATTACGAGTGTGCACTCTAAACTCATAAACGTTTATTAATTTAATATGCATTTTGCGGAATCACCCGCTATGGAATCACCCATGTACACACTAAATTAATGAAACGCCCGAAAAGGACAGGCATCCCCATCAACTTCTCGCACAAAGAATCCTCTTTGCGTATGAGCCCCGGTCATCTAAGTTTACGAAATCCACCGTAAAACCTCACGGAATCCACCGTGGAATATGCCTCCTGGCATCATACCCCCGGGGTGGGATAGCAATTGACCTCAATTGCTATTAGCTCAATGTGGAGCTAACAGAGTGGGAAAAGCATTTAGGTCTCTAGCGTGCATCCATTGTGCTTCCTCTACAGGATGGTTCTTAAAATTCACTAGATATCTAGAATACCTTCGGCCAGTTCTAGTGGTCATGTAGTCAGTGTCTATGATGGCTTCTAGTTCAAGTATTTCAGTCTCTTCTTCTAGTAAAGGTGGGTTTTCATAGACAGGGTGGATAGGTAATTGTCCTCTAAATGGTCTCAATAAACTAATATGAAATGTATTATGAATTTTCCAATGAGATGGCAATTCTAACTTGAATGCATTGTCATTAATCTTATGAATGATTCTAAATGGTCCGTAGAATCTAGGGGCTAATTTGACAACTGGATGTCTATCTACACTTTGCAGTCTACGCTTTTCTATTCTAAGCCAAACATAATCATCAACTTTGAAATTCATGGCTTGTCTTTTCTTGTTGGCTTGTTTGGTATATGATTGTTGGGCTTTAGCAATCATATCCTTGACCTCATCAAAAATAGTGTTATGCATAACAGCAATATCATCGGCACTTTGTATTCTATTAGACAAAGATGCAACAGGTGTAGATAATCTATGTCCATAAATAACTTCAAAAGGTGCTTTCTTTGTAGATGTGTGCGGTGTATTGTTGTATGCAAACTGTAATAAATGCAAATGCGTATCCCATGTCTGAGGTTTAGAGATAGTGTATGCACGTAAAAGATCTAAAATAGTGCTATTTGTGGCTTCTATTTGTCCATTTGTTTCTGGATGAAATGCAGATGAGAAATCAATCTTTGTGCCTAGATTTGCAAACAGTGTAATCCAGAAATTATTACAAAATCTAGAATCTCTATCTGAAATAATCACTTTCGGCAATCCATGGTTAGTAAAAACAGTTTTCAAAAATAACTGTGCTGCTTGTGATGCTGTTAAAGTTTTCTTACATGCAATGAAATATGCTTGCTTACTAAATCTATCTACAATTGTCCAAATCATGTCATGGTTAGATTTAGTATTTGGTAAGCCAGTAATGAAATCCATAGATATATGTTCCCAAGGTTTAGATGGAATAGATAAAGGCATTAATAACCCATACTGTTTACCATGATGTCTTTTTATTCTTTGACAAATCAAACATTCAGAAACAAAATTAGATACATCTGCATCCATATGCGGCCAATAAAAATCTTCAGTTAACATGCGTAATGTAGAAATGATACCTCTATGACCTTGATATGGGGGACAATGAATTTCATTTAAAACAAAAGATCGGAATGGAATAGTAATACACAGTCTCTTTTCAAAGAACATGAATCCATCATTATATGATAATGAATCAACAGGAATGAAATTATTTTGAACTAATTTTTGCCAATCAGAATGAAAAGTAATATCCTGGTGATATGTGTCTTTCATAGCAATTAAAGAATCAAAAGATATGATAGAAATGTTATGAATTGCAGGTCTTCTACTCAATGCATCAGCAACTACATTTTCTTTTCCAGGTTGGTATTGAATGATAGGATGGAAACTTTGAATGAATGAAGCCCATTTGATATGGCGGTCAGAAATTTGGGGTTGGCTAAGTAGATGTCTAATGCTTTGCTGGTCGGTCTTTATCATGAATTCTGAACCCATTAAATAATGTTTCCATTGTTTTAATGCTTGTACAAGTGCTAAGAGTTCCTTGTCATAAGTGGAATATTTAAGCTCAGAGGGTTTCAGTTTAGAACTAGAATATGCTATTGGATGGTTGTCTTGCATTAGCACGGCTCCTATTCCTGATCCGCTAGCATCAGTCACAACTAAAAGAATGGTCTATTAAAGTCAGGCAAGTGTAGGATAGGGGCATTGGTCAATGCACGTTTAAGTAAATCAAAGGATTTCTGCTGGTTTTCAGTCCATTGATAAACAATACCTTTCTTAAGAAGTTTGGTTACGTTTAAGTAAATCAAAGGATTACGTACAAACTTCCTATAGAAACTAGCAAGACCAAGAAATGAGTGTAATTCATGTACATTTTTAGGAATAGGCCAATGCAATATTGCGTCAATTTTCTTAGGATCAACTTTTATTCCTTCTTCTGATACAATATGACCTAGATATTCTATTTCTGTCTTAAAGAATTCACTCTTGTCAGGATTTGCAAACAATTGATTTTCTTTCAGTAATTGAAAAACTAATGATAAATGCTCATAATGCTCTTTTTTACTTTGACTGAACACTAAAATATCATCAAAGAAAACAATCGCACAATATTGATATTTTAGAAAAATACGGTTCATCATTCTACTGAAAGTGGCAGGTGCATTAGTTAATTCGAATGGCATAACTAAGAATTCATAATGGCCAAACTGTGTCCTGAATGCAGTCTTAAATATGTCGGATCTATCTAACCTCACCTGATGATATCTAGATTTAAGGTCAATTTTACTAAATATAGAAGATCCTTGCAGTTTATCCATAAGGTCGTCAACTCTAGGTATAGGATACCTATTCTTTACAGTGATCTTGTTTAATGCTCGGTAGTCAATACACATCCGATAAGTATTATTCTTTTTCTTGACTAAGAGCACAGGTGCACCGAATGGAGAACTGCTAGGTCGAATTAAACCTCTATTTAGTAATTCTTCTACTTGAGTCTGGATTTCTTTTTGCTCTATTTGATTGTGCCTATATGGGGCTTTGCAAGGTGGTTGTGTGCCAGGTATTAGGTCAATCTTATGGTCTTCTGGACGTGATGGAGGTAAACCTGGTGGTAGGTCTTCTGCAAAACAGTCCTTAAAATATGCAAGAAATTCCTTATGTCTAGGGTGCATATGAGTTTCTTTTGCGTGTAATTCATTCACCCAAATGAGATATGATTTAGTGTTCTTGCGTAGTGCACGTTTTGCTTGAGTATGCGAAAGCAGTGGAAACATATGAGATGCATGCATACCAAATAATGTAATAGATTTTCCTTGAAAATTAATATTCATTGTATGCGTAGAATAATCTATATTGGGATTATGTTGGTGTCTCCATGGCATTCCTAGAATAATGTCGCTAGACTGTAATGGGACAACTAAGAAATTTCTTCTTTCAATATATGGACCAATTTGAATTTCTAAATCTTGAACTTCTTGTGTGCCATTGTACCTAGTGCCTAAAAATGCAGCTTTTATGCGATAGTGCGTAGGTACTGTATGCAATTTCAATTCCTTTACCAATTTTGCTGAAATAAAATCATGCGTACTACCGTCATCATGCAAGATAGTTCTTTCTTTTCCATGCACCATACATTTCATAGTCAACAATGAATGTAAAGTAGGCATACCTGGTAAAGTGTCGGAAGTAGTAGTAGGATCATCTTCTTCTTCAGTGAAATCCGGCATATCCTCATGCTCGTCCTCGTCCATAGCTCCAAGGTAGTTGATATGTGCTAATGGCTTCTTTGAATGACAATTTGCTGCGAGATGGCCTGGCTGGTGACACTTGTAGCATACGATGGGCTTGGCTTTGGTCACATTATTTGCAATGGCTGGGAGTCTGGGTATATTTGGATTTGCTTGTTGGATAGGCTTAGGATTTGGATTGACAGTGGATGGTAATGCGGGTGGTTTAGGCAAATTCTTGCGAAAAGATGGTGATGAAAAACGACCTGGATTAAACCTTCTGAAATTGGAATTGAATTGTTTAGATCCATAATTACCGTTTGCTTGGAATGGCTGTGGTCGTCGATCTCTTCCACGTAACTTATCTTCAGTGTCGTGAGCTAAAGAGATGGCATCTTCAAGGGTAGCAGGCTTGAACATATTCACCTCAGCGTAGTAATGTCCAAGAAGTCCAGACATATACTTCCGCTTATGTGTCGTCTCTGGTACGTCTTCAAGCATGCGTAACTGTAGGAGTGCATTCCAAAAACGCTCTGTATACTGTGGAATAGGCTCACGATCGCGCTGTTGAAGTAAATCCCATTGCTTGATAGCCTTCTCATGAAATTGCGGTGGTAGGAAATTTTGCATGAACTTCTTCTTGAAATCTTCCCATGTAGCAGGACATTCTATACTCTTGCGGACGACAGTCCACCAAAGTGATGCTCTATCTATCAGATGATTAGTAACACACTTGATTTTATCTTTCTCAGGATAAGTTTCCTCATGGAAATAGTCATCAAACTGGCTAATGAATGATAAAACAGTCTTTCCTTCTCTTATGCCATTGAAAGTGCAAAACTTGAAACTTCATTTACTTATCTTGGATTCCTTGCGAATGGTTTGTGCTTCAAGAGTGGCGTCGATGGTACGGCGAATCAGATCTTCAGCTTGAGGTTCTTCTTTATCAGTGGACGCTCCTTGTAGCTTTGTCAATTGCACTTGCAAGGCTTGCCTAGCTCTTCGCTCTTCTTCCAATTGTAACATGATAAGATCCAGCTTTTGTTCCATGGTAGGCTCGGGTAGATCGTCTTCAGCCATAGGATCATCCATATGTGGGGTAGTCTTCCTGTAAAACTCAACAAACCTTTCTCACTCAAAATCAGTTAGCGGGATGAGCGTAGCTCAAATTTGGGGTTACAAGGCTATGTATTTTTGGGTATTTTCTTCTTCAATTTTTAGAAATTCTCAAATATTTCTGTCTCCGTTTGCTGAAAGTACTTCAACGAACTTGCAGATAGGTAAAACAGCTTGCTGCGAACAACTTTCCAGTTCTGAGTTTTTGCAAACGAACAAGTCTTCTAGGAGTTTCAAGCGTTAGTCAGTTCTGATTTAGTCTGACTTGCAGAGTTGCAGACTTAACAGACTTGCAGGGTTGTTGACTTGCTAAACTTAGCCAATTTGCAGAACTTGCAGGACTTGATTCCAAGTGACTTACTGAACTTGACTTCTGGAGTGCGAGACCCGGAGTTTGCAGTCTTATTTGCCTTCACTGACTTGCAGAGTATGGAGGGACTTAAGCTTAATTAGACTTGGTAATTAAGCTTAAGAGCTTAATTGGTGGACTAGCAGGCCGCCGTTTTTGAATCGTGGGGGGGGGGCCGTTTTTGACAGCGCGGAAATTTCGGGACCCTCCTCTTGGCAACGATTTGACGATTTTGAAGCTTAGGCTTCTCTTAAGCTCTTAAGCTTTGTAATTAAGCTTTTTAATGAAGAAGATTAGAGCTTTCTCACTGTTTTTTCAACGACTTGAAGAAGAGAATTGATGAGTGGTCCTCCGCCGACAGAGAGTGGTCCTTCGCGATCTGACAGTGGAAATAGGGGTTCTTGATCGCCAGAAGTCTGCCTGTATCGACGGTTCGTGACGAGATTGACTGTAGAGGCCGTTTGTTCCTGGAGCTCCGCCTTCGCCTGAGATTGGTAGCGATTGGAAGCCCTTGATCTCTGCTCCGCTCTGATACCACTGGTGCGCAGATCGGACGCAGGTAGCTCACGTAGTGAATTCCCAAAGGTCCCCAAGAACAAAGTACTCTACTTTTTAGCACAAAAACCAATGTAAAAACAAGCACGACATGAGACAAGAGACAAATTGGGTTCAATCTCCCCCATGCCTTGTGTGAGCGCTTCACAAAGCATGTATTTAATGTATATTTCCAATCTTTATGCTCAAAAATAGCCCAATTACAAAAATATGACAAGCTTTTAGCTTTTGAGTTTGCTTTCTACCAAAAATAAGAAAATAAAGCTAATGGACGGTGCCCATAGTGTCTGGCACGCCCAATCTCAATGTCCAAATAAAAATAACATATCCAGGCGCATAAGCGCATACAAAATAATAATAAATAATCGATGTCTCTATAGACATAACAAAATATAGGCGTGGCGCCTATCAAAATATAGTCCAAAGATCGAAAACCCGCTAGACTCCAATGCTTTCCTCCGCCACTGCTGCTATCTCTACACATCAACTAAAGCATTCACAATCGTTAGTAAAATAACACAATTAAACCGACAAAAGTGAATACCTAGCAGTCTTCAGCTACATAAATAAATCAACTGGTTAGAAATAAATCCTAACCTTAATTTATTACGAGTGCGCACTCTAAACTCATAAACGTTTATTAATTTAATATGCATTTTGCGGAATCACCCGCTATGGAATCACTCATGTACACACTAAATTAATGAAATGCCCGAAAAGGACAGGCGTCCCCATCAACTTCTCGCACAAAGAATCCTCTTTGCGTATGAGCCCCGGTCATCTAAGTTTACGGAATCCACCGTAAAACCTCACGGAATCCACCGTGGAATATGCCTCCTGGCATCACCCAAAGCTCTCTATTTACTTGTGGATACCTTTGTTACCTTTCATTCAAGTCAAACAATTCACACATGCACTGAGAAAGTGGATAGCCCCTTTATCATCCTTGCTTCTAACTATACAAGCCATCATCCAATACCTTTGTTTCCATATATGAACAGTTGTAATGTATAGTAATACTCACAGTTGTAATACATTAGTTCACAATCATGGGTAACCATAGCTTCAACTTTCAAGGTATGCATTGAGCTCCACCTCTCTCAACTTGTTATTGCCTCTTAAGACATGATCCAAGGCTAAAATAAGCCTAGTTTATTCATTCTTTAACCTCTAGATTGAGCCAAACAACAAGCAATAGGGTCAGCACAACCAATGCGATTTGCTCCTACTATGTTGCCCAACTTCCCTAGCTCATTGCATTCCTTCTCTAGCTCCCATGGCCTCTAGCACATGGGAATCAACCTTGGAAATCATCTTGAAGAACCCTAGTACTTGATTCTTGTGTTTGGGAACCTATTGTAGTGGTAGTAACCCTTCTATCTACTGTATACAACAATAGAACTACTATAACATAGGTTTATAAAGGACCTTTATCAAAGTTTGAAGCTTGTTTATGCTTCTCTTGATGACTATTAATGTCTGGATCACTGGTGGATGTTTGGAAAATTCCTTGAGATGCCATTGAGCTAGTTTGAGCCCACATTTGGTTCAAACTAGCCCACATTTGGAAATTTTCTTGAGATGCCATTGAGCTAGTTTGACCCCACATTTAGTTCAATTTTCTTAGAGATTTCATTCTTGTAATAAGAGGGCTAAATGACATTTATCTAGGAAAAGCATATGCCCCTTATCATTTGATGCTTTTGGCAAGCCTTGGTATTAATGCCCAAATGTTAGCTTGACACCTCCGGATTCCTAACAAATGTCTTAGAATGCTTTTGGGACTTTGATTGAGCTTCCATTAACTCAATTTCAGCAAATACGTTAGTACTATAATACATTGGAAATCAACACTAAATGCCTATTGCTCTTGCTCTTGGATGTCATTTGGGTGCTTCATACAAATGTATTGATACTTAACATTGGTCTATTCACTTGAATATGCTCATGGATGCTCTTGAGCTTTGATTTTGAGATGGGAAATATTCATCTTGATTGTGGTTTCATGCCTTGGTTGCTTCACTAGGCTATGCAATTATGTGCTTGAAACACATATTAGGTTTTATGCTTCCAAATGTATGCTCTATGGATCTTGGACGTTTGGATGTCATCATCATGATGTTTTGAGCTTTGCTTGCTCATTTGGTATTTGACCTTTTATTTAGTGTAAGCTATTCATCTCTATATATTGAGCCACATTAGTACTTGGATGTACTACAAAGCCTTTGGTTTATGTAGTTAAGCTTGAGCTTATTATAGTGAGGGAGTGGGACTCATTGTGACTGTCAAGATTGTGGGAGAGAAGGAAGGAGCCTCACTTGTAGCTTTCTTGCTTGCACAATGGGGGAATACACACAGAGGTGGAGGCTGAAAATAGTTTTCCTCTTCTTAGTTGTGTAAGCCAAAAAGAACTCTAGTACAAGGAAATAGAAGAACCCTATATATGGGTCTCAAACCAAACTCAACTAACTAAGGTGGCATACTAACTGAGCCATGAACTAGAGTAGATAAGGATAGCTATCATGTAGCTATTATTCATGGGCGGTGTACCAACCGCATCTACAACTGACAAGTCAATGACATAAATGCACAACGGTCACCCTGGCATATCACGAGTGGAGCTCGATATCTCAACACTCCCCCTCGAGCTCAATCCCAATTCCTGCACACCAAGCAGGTCTCTGAACTTGCGCAGCTTCTGTGTGCCCAATGCCTTCGTAAATATGTCAGCTACCTGATCCTCTGTGCTGACATAAACTAGATCAATAAGACCTAGTAAAACCCTCTCACGCACATAGTAATAATGAACCTCAATGTGCTTTGTTCTAGCATGATAGACTGGGTTATTTGCCAAGTGTATACTACTCATGTTGTCACAATAAATGATAACTGGCCCATCTGTAGGCTGATGCATATCATAAAGTAGCTTATGCAAGCAAGCTACCTCACATGCAGCCATTGCTGCACCCCTGTACTCAGCCTCTGTGCTGGACAAGGCAACTGTAGGCTGTTTTTTACTGCTCCAAGTGACTGCAGCACTCCCAAAAGAGAACACATATCCACTGGTAGATCGTCTATCAGAAATGCTACCAGCCCAATCAGCATCAGTGTATCCATGCAACTGTATCTGAACTCCAGTCTCATAAAATAGTCCATACTACAATGTGGACTTCACATACCTGAGTATGCGTCTAGCCGCATCCAAATGCGGTTTCCTTGGAGCCTGCATAAACTGACTTACCAATCCAATAGCATAGCTCAAATCTGGCCTGGTAATAGTCATATAAATCAAGCTTCCTATTATGCGTCTGTAAATAGTAGGGTCTTCCAGAAGCTTACCTGCATCTGCGCTTAGCTTCACATTCTGCTCCAAAGGAACTGAAATAGGCTTACAGCCTGTCATCCCATATTTGGACAGCATGTCCAATCCATACTGCCTCTGCAAGAGCTGTATCCCACTTGGTGATCTAATCACCTCAATGCCCAAGAAATAACGCAGCTCTCCCAAATCCTTCATCTCAGACTTTTGCTTCAATAGCATTTTCACATGAAGGATATCTTCATCACTGTCACCTGTCATAATCAAATCATCAACATAAATGACAAGTAGCATAATACCTTTCTCTGTTTTTCTCACATAAAGTGAGAAATCTGCCTTGGAAATCTGAAAGCCAATAGTGAGAAGATACTGTCCTATCTTGTCAGACCATGCTCTAGGTGCTTGCTTCAAGCCATACAAGGCTTTCTTCAACCTGCAAACAAACTCAGGATGAACAACATGCACATAACCTGGTGGCTGCTCCATATAGACCTCTTCTTGCAAATCACCATGCAAGAAGGCATTCTTTACATCCATCTGATGTAAAGACCATCCCTTTGATGCAGCAATAGCAATGACTGCTCTTACAGTTGCCATCCTTGCAACCCGACTGAATGTTTCTTTATAGTCAATGCCATATGTTTGTGCATACCCCTTGACTACTAATCTTGCCTTGTATCTGTTCACAGAACCATCTGCATTGTGCTTCACTTTATAAACCCACTTACAGCCAATTGCATTCTTACCTTTAGGCAAAGGTACCAACTCCCATGTAGCATTTGCTTCCAAGGCATCCATTTCTTCATCCATGGCTTTCTCCCATTTTTCTTTTCCCATGGCTTGCTCAAAAGAGGTGGGTTCTGGTTCCTGTATCACTTTGACCATATATGCATAGTGAATGGCTGTAAATTGATCATATTTCAGCCTATCCACAGGATACCTAGCTCTCGTAGACCTGCGCAAAATAGGTTCACTCCCAGGTGCTCTCAAAACATCCCTAGTCTTCCTTACTCTAGGTGTAACAATAGAAGGAATACCCAACTCATCATCAATGCTCTGTTTTGAGCCATTGGATTCACCATCCACATAAGAGTGACCTGCATTCACATCAAACATGGACTGATCAACCTTCTCTTTTCCTTTTCGTGATACTTGCATACCACTATCTACATTGCTTTGAGAAGATTCTCCTGATCTCAATCTGCCTGTCCATGGCGAAGAATGTGAACCACTGCTAGAGGACGCTCCAGGTCCACTAATATTTTGTGACTGCTGCTGTGAATTCTGTGCAGCATTACCATTTTGTGCATCTACATCATCAATCATATTTACTGGTTTATACCAGCTACTCATCTCATCAAAAACAAAATCTCTGCTCACTGTAAACTTACGAGTAGAAGGGTTATAGCATCTATACCCTTTTTGCTGCAGTGAGTAACCAATAAAGATGCACTTCTCAGCTTTTGGATCCAACTTGGATCTCAACTCATCTGGCACATGTACATAGGCAATGCAACAAAAAAAATTCAAATGAGAAATATCTGGTTTCCTACCAGTATACCTCTCCTCTGGAGTCATCCCATGTATTGCTGCAGTGGGAGTCCTGTTCATTATGTAGACTGCTGTAGCAACTGCTTCAGCCCAATAAAAATCTGGCAGGTCTTTTTCATTGAGCATGGCACGAGATACCTCTCCAATATGCATGTTTTTCCTTTCTGCAATTCCATTTTATTGTGGGGTATGACTGCATGAATATTGCTGCTTTATGCCATGCTCCTGCAGGAACCTTGCAAACTCATTTGAGAGGTACTCTTCCCCTCCATCTGACCTTAGGCATTTTATTTGTAGACCTGTTTCTTTTTCAACCATAGCTTTAAGAGTTTGAAATGCCCAAAAACTTCACTTTTCTTTTTTATAAAATACACCCAAACTTTTTTGCTATAGTCATCAATAAAAGTGACAAAATAATGACAGCCTCCAAGAGATGCAGCTTTAGTAGTCCACACATCAGAGTGGATTAATTCCAATGGCTTCTTACTCTCTTGAATATGTCTAGGAAATGGTTTCCTTGCATGTTTTCCAAACTGACAGGCTTCACATACCTTATGCATTTCTGCAACCTTGAATTTAGGCAATCCTGCAACAATGTTTTGGGCCTGCATTGATTTAAGTCGCTGTACATTAACATGACCAATGTGTTTATGCCAGATATCAATGTCTGCAACTACACCGGTCCCATGTGCAAACATTGCTGCACTCAATTCAGACATGTCTGCATCCAACGTAAACATTCTGCCCTTCTTCTTTCCTTTTGCTATCAAGCGACCTTTATTTTTCATATCCTCAACAAAGCATCCATGAGGATTAAATCTGACCTGCAAGCCCTGCTCAACCATTTGATCAACAGAAACCAGATTCTTGGTGATATTCGGGACATGAAATACATCGGACATGTATTTCTTTTTCCCATCCTGCATAGACAAAGGAATTTCTCCAATCTGCACAATAGGATGTGCAGTATCATCGCCAGTCTCCACAAATCCTGGTTTTTCCATTTTCCTTGCATTCTCCATCCATTCTGCATGACCTGTCATGTGGTTTGATGCACCTGAGTCAACATACCACACATCGTTGCTTTCTTCTGCACTTGTCAAAGAATTGTTCAAGTGCTGCACCATAAACAAATGCTCATTTCTGTCATCACCCTATCTACTAGAAGATGCATAATTTCCTTGTTGCAGTTTTCCATTCATGATGTCATTCTGCTTTTTATAGCAGTCTTTAGCCATATGACCTATTTTACCACAGTAGTAGCATTCAACATTGTTGTTTGCATTTTGGCCTCTTTGCCATCCACCACAACCTCTTTGGCTCCCCCTGCCTCTAGAGTTACCACGTCCTCCTCCATAGGACTGGTTTTCTTGAGTTTGCTGCATATTCTGATTTCTACCACAGCCTCCAAATCGGCCTCCTCTACCTCTGCCTCTACCTCTTCCAGCATTTGAGTAGAAGACAGCTTCTTTTGAAGTTCCTCCTGAAGAAGATGCACCACCATTTCTCTGCTCCTCAGAAATTAGAAGAGCAATCAACTCCTCAAAATCAGGAAATCTTTCACGAACTGAAATGGATATCCGAAACTGTGCATAATCCTTTCCTAGACCATTCAAGGTCACAGAAACTAAATCATCATCTTCCACTGGCAATCCAATGGAAGCAAGTGCATCTGCAATCTTCTTCACCTTCATGTGGTAGTCATTGATGCTCATATTTTCTCTTTGCACATTATGCAACTCTTGCTTGAGCTGCATTTTCCTGGCTTGCGTATTTGTGCTATACATTTTTGACAAAGTATCCCATGCCTCCTTTGGCGTACTTGCATCCTGAATATGCACAATCATAGAGTCTGAAATACTGATAGACAGCTAGTACATAACTTTCCTGGCTCTCTCATGCCATGCTTTGAATGCCTACATTTGTTGTTGACTGGGAACATCAGGAAGAACTGGTTCTTCTTCATTTCCTGCAACAAATTCCCAATATCCTTTTCCCATAAGGAAATTCGTCATTCTAAACTTCCATGCTTGGAAGTTGTTCTTGTCAAGCTTTTCAGTTACAATCTGTGAAAGAGAATCAGACGCCATTATAGAATACTGCAAAAAATTCTGTCACTGCAAAAAACACAGCTTCACCCTCACAAGGGCAAATCTGCAAAACTGGCGAAAGTGGTATTTGACCACACAGTCACTTCCTAGTGACGATTTTACATAAACAGGAACCAAGGTTGATTCTGTAACTTCCAATGTCTCTGCACACAAGCATACGATGCAATTTCTGTGGTAACTTTTCACCGACTTGTAGAACAGTGGTCGCACAGCATAAAACTGGGCGTTTTCCTGAGTGCGTGCAGAAAAATTCTGCCTCCAAAACAGGCCCCGAAATGGCCTCAAATAAAAAAAATAGGGTCACAAAGGGCTAAAGCCATCTCCCGCAGCATATACTGCCCTCTTGCTTCACCGCGAAGAGCGTCTCAACCTGAGACAATGCACTCTTGCAATTTTTGGCTGTGCTGGCTGCAGAGATCTACTCCCAAAATATAAAATGAAAGCAACACTGCTCCTCTTACCAGAACACCGCGAGCTTGGCTTACTTTCTTGAGCTTCTTACCACGAACAAGGCTTTGATACCATGTCAAGATTGTGGGAGAGAAGGAAGGAGTCTCACTTGTAGCTTTCTTGCTTGCACAATGGGGGAATACACACAGAGGTGGAGACTAAAAATAGTTTTCCTCTTCTTAGTTGTGTAAGCCAAAAAGAACTCTAGTACAAGGAAATAGAAGAACCCTATATATGGGTCTCAAACCAAACTCAACTAACTAAGGTGGCATACTAACTGAGCCACGAACTAGAGTAGATAAGGATAGCTATCATGTAGCTATTATTCATGGGCGGTGTACCAACCGCATCTACAATTGACAAGTCGGTGACATAAATGCACAATGGTCACTCTGGCATATCACGAGTGGAGCTCGATATCTCAACAGTGACATGTACATGCTCTCTTGATATTTATTAGATGCAGTTAGCCTATGAGATTTGATCTCTTGACTTGGACCTAGTGTTTAAGTTTTTTAGGGTGTTGTCAGTGGTATTTATATGCTTTTGGGTTATGTATTAAGCTTTACTCAGTGGGTTATGCATCTAACACAATATTAGTGAGTTTGGGAATCTCCCAAATTCCATTTTCTGAATACTAAAAAGGTGGCACCTGGATAACATGCCCATACGTTTCTCAAAATATATGATGTGACCTATCATTGGAAAGCGCTTGAAAAATGGAATCTATTGAGCTATAGAACACTTAATTTGGAGTTATAGTGTTCAAGTTATGACAAATCCAAATATTTGACCATGTGTCCCAAACTTATGGGAAATTTGCATATTCCCCAATATGATGTTATCTCAGAGTTGTAAAATATTACACGGTGCAGTGAACAGAATCTAAGAAAGAGATAGAGAGTACACAACAGATAAGAGGAGAATCAATAAATTCTTTAACTCCAAACAATTGATACAAAGATGGCTCTGTCCACCCGTGTGCTTCCACTGTGTGAAGCTTAGATGGCGATCTAGACAGAAGATAGGTGAAGAGCTTAAGGCTAGCTGGAACAACAACTCTAACTGGGTGAAAGATGAGTGAGAGATGGCTGCGAAGGGGTTTAGCTTTTATAGCCCGCGAAGGTCATTAGGTCGGCATGCTGACCGACCTACCATATGAGCCTCCACTAGTCGGCCAGGGAATATTCCCTTTACCATCAAGCCAGGGGTGCTGCTCCCAGACCCCCGAGTTGCTACCAGCTTAGCCACTCCGTCTATCCCCAAGATTAGACCCACAACGGTCACCTTTTTACCATTCGGTCACATAGACCTCATCTGATATACAAGTCAGGACTCAGCCAATGTCCGAGCTCACATTTGGCTTCTCCTCATAATGGGGGCCTTACAACTTTGAGCACCATGGATCATTGGTAGCACCTAATGAGGGTGGGGCATTGATCATATCTAACAATAGTTCTCTTCATTTACCCTTAAGGCCTACTCTATACATGACATTTATGCCTATTGCATGTATGGTTATTGATGCACTATAGTTATGAAAATATTCAATGATAGTTGTTCATAGATTCTTTTTTCTTGGTTACTAACAATTGGTCATTAAGAATATTGCTATAGCTTATGACAACAACTTGTCATTTTAGTTTTCTATATTCTATTTTCTTGGACTTAATAGTTTATTGCCATGAATTTGTGGATAATTCTCCTCTAGTAGTATCTCTTGTCTCCCACTTGATTTAGCACTTATTAAATGGATGATTTGCAAGGTATTATGATAGTGCATTTTTCCATTTTGTGCATTTTCTTGGTCTCATTATGGCTAGTCGTTCTTGCAATAGTGCTATCTTCAATATTGAGAAACTAGATGGGACTAACTATAGCTATTGGAAGACCTAGATATGGCAAGTTTTAGTGCATAAATTGCAAGTTAGACCACTCAAAAATGGGGGGCCAAACTCAAAAACATTATGGCTGAGGATTGGAATGAACTCGATGAGTTATGTAAGTCAAGAATTATTTTATCACTCTCTAAGCAGGTTCACTACAATGTTGTAACTGGCAATGAGACTATATATGAGCTTTGGATATAGATTAATAATATTTGTGAGAACCATAGTCTTACATCTCAAATATATTGGCTGAAATAGTTGATAGGCCTTTGTAAGAAGGAAGGGACTTCTATCTCGCAAAAGGATTCTTCTACTCCTATAGAACCAACTAGATAGCATGCAGCAATAGAGTCGATACTCTCGTAGCCTATGCTGCCCCACCTATTGTGCACGATCGGCCTTTTTTGAGATGCTCTACTAGAGCTAGATGCTAGTGTGAGCACTTTACGCCCTATATGGACTATCTTATGGCGACATATGCATATGAGTCTCTCTCTTATGATGAGGCTATACACAGAGATGATAGTCACTCATGGGATAGGGCTATGCAGTCAAAGTTTGACTCCTTACACACTAACCGTATATGGGATTTTGTTCCTTTGCCTACTGGAAAAAAGACATTGCCATGCAAGTGGATATACAGGCTGAAAAGTATCCCTAAATGCCCGAAGCCCAGTTTCTAAGGTGGCCAGATTGGTAGCTCAGGGTTTCAAGCAAGAATATGATATTGACTTCAGTGAAGTCCTTTCTCCTATGGTCAAAATGATGACCCTATGCGTGGTACTAGCATTGGTTTCTTAGCTAGATATAAAACTTTATTAGATGGATATAAAGAAAAAAAATTACATGGAGAATTACATAATGAGATCTATATGTAGTAGCCTAAGGGTTTTGAAGAAAAAGGTAGGGAAGACCTAGTGTACAAGTTGAGAAAGAGCCTTTATGACATTAAGCAAGCACCTAGAAAATGGTACCACAATTTTGATGCTTTTATGCATATACAGGGATATAGCCATACTGCTATGGATTTGTGTTTATACATGAAGAAGACTCATGATGGTAGCCTTATGATTTTGGTACTCTATATGGATGATATATGGATGGTATGCTTATTACTTGGAGAACTCATAATGAGTTGTATGCCTTGAAAAATTAGCTCAAGAAGAGCTTTGACATGAAGGACATGGGACAAACCTCACATTTTATTCGAATATGTTTCACGTGTGATCATTCTAAGGGGCTCCTTTATCTATCCATTGTCTGATGAGCACAACGTTGAGATGCCCAAGATCCCTTATACATCTACCATGGTCAATTTGATATATGCCATGATAGCCACTTGACCTAACATAGATTTGTAGTAGGTATTGTGGCATTCTATATGGCTACACCTAGCAGATGGGATTGGGATGTCATCAAGGTATCATGTCATTGAGGTACCTGAAGGGCACAATAGCTATATTATGGTGGTGAGGATACAAGAGTCGTAGGATACATTGACTTCACTTATACAAGATATGTAGACAATATGTGCATATGTTATGGTGGCTAGGATAGAGGAGTCATGGGGTATACTGACATTGATTATATTGGAGATGTAGACAATAGGAAGTCTATCTCTCGCTATGTCTTCACATTTGTTGGATGGATTTCCAAGCTGCAAAAATGCCTGACTCTCTCTCTTATCAAGGTTGAGTATGTTACAACCATTGAGGCTTGCAAGGATCCTCTCCAATTAGGCCAACCTTGGTGTTACTTATGTGGTCGCCACACTACATTTTAATTATATAAGTGCTATCTAGTTAGCCCCAAGAATTTGATGATCCATGCAAAGACAAAAAACATTGAGGTGCATTACCACTTCATTAGAAAGGTTGTTAATGATAGGTCTATTGACCTCTCAAGATCTCAGTTGACCAAATTAACCTTGTAGATTTACTCACAAAAAGTCTCTCAACAAAGAATTTTTCCTTCCTTAGTAAGTTGATAGGTATTGGATGAGATGATGTCTTTCCTCATCTTGTTGTACTTATTGTACAATTATAGTTTGTCACATTTTTCTTGTTCCCCCTTCACTAGGGGCACACTTGCCTTTAATTGGGAGATTGTTAGGGGATTAAGGTAAATATTCCTAGTTTCCCGTGTATCACTACACTAGTAATACCCACACACATTCATCACAAGCAAGCCCTGAGACAAGTTTATATACACCTTCCAATGTTTATAAGATAAGGAGGAATTTCACTAAAGTGATTCAAAACCTATATAGGGAGCCCTTGCTTGCCATTGTATCCCTTACATAGGTACAAAGCATGGAGACTTGAAGATTCAAGCTCCCTTGAAGATTCAAGACTCTTGAAGATTGAAATATGGTCAAACAAGACATTCTCAAGTTACTGCAGGGTCCTTATAGGTCATTATAGGTACAACATTCACTTTAAGAGGTCCCTACACTTCAAGCCATCAAACCTTTTGGAGACTTCAATTGGACTTGCATAAAATATGTAGCATCTTAGATGGAGTTGTACACATCTTTGAGACATTTTATAGTGAGAGAGGTAATCTCTCTTTTGTCCCACTATCTCCCCTAGTATCTTCATTTCTCCTCAATGGAAATGTCAATATGAAAAGGAAATTATACTTTACACAAGCAAGAATTGGAAATTAAAATTGGAAAGAAAATGGTCAATCAAATGAAGCAAGAACTAGGTTAGAGAGTACCTCTTGGATTAGTGACACTATCCACACAATACATTAATCTCTTTTATGAGTTTTATTAAAAATGTAATCAAGAATGGGTTATGGATTAGCAATAAAAATTTCAGAGGTGTAATCACTCCTAATCAAGACATTGTAGGCATGACTCAAGCCAAATAGTAATCCAAGAATGTGTGGAAGAGGTTTCTAACTCACTGTTTTGATGAAGAGGCTCATAGTGACAATGAGTTGATGTAAAATATGATGGGAATTCCAATTCTTTGATCTCTCTTAGCAAGAGGCTTTGACAACAAATTGAAGTACAATTTGTTGTGAATTCCAAGTCTTTTATCTCTTTTAGCAAGTGGATAAAGCTCAACAAAAGGATGAATAGGAGAGATTAAGAATGCAAGAAGAATACCCCTTTCAATTATTTGGAGATGGCTTGAATTCTCCAAATGCCTGATGATTCTTCTCAATGATCAATGTATCTTGAATAACCATCAATCTTGAATCCTTGAGAGCTTTGAAATAAAACCCAAGTAGCATTATGTTGAGATATTGGCAATCACACATGGCTTAGCCTCTTTGTAGGGAGCAGTATGGAATCAGGATGCAGAATCCCATATACACAATGGTGGAAAGTGTAGCCTATTCTATTCCTATAAACCATTGTACTTGCTCAAGACTTCATTTTCTACTCTAGCTTTAGCTTCACCTTCCCTCGAGCTTTCATGGCTACCATGGACAACAGTACCCTATTTGCTTGCAACACCTATATCTCTCTCCAAAACCAATATCTCCACACAATTTCTTCCAGATATCTTTCCCTCTACTCAAGATACACCATTCTATCACATTACAACTTGACATTGTTGATCACAGAGCTCAGCATTGTGCTTTTTCCTGTTCGATGTCCATTTTTGCGCTACCTACAATTTGTACATTCCAGCTTTCTCCACCCAGCACCATTCTAACGTGTCCACCTTCCCCTTCAGGACACGTTAGCAGTCCATCAAAAAGGAGGTCTAGAAAGCTCTGCCCGGCACTTCCATGGAATGTCATGGGGTTTGCAATCTAGTGCTTTCTGCGTCTGCCACGTAGCGGAAGTATTCTGGGCGTTCCCACTTAGGACCAACTTGAATCAGGGTTTTCCCTAATGGTCATTTCCTAAACGGCAACTAGCGTTGAACCCTGAGCGAACTACTTTATGCAGAAATGCCAGGGCCGAAGCAGATTCATGCTGCACTTGGTTCAAGGAGAATGGGAAATGAGAGGGATGCAAGGCTCGACCTCTCTGCCGTAAGGCATAGTCCCATTCCGTTCCCCTAAAACAACGTAAGTGGGATTATTATAATCTTGACTCTAGATCACCGCCCTTGCTATTCATTTCCTTTGAAACAATCTCCTTGCTGTCCATTATGATTGAGAAAAATTCTCGGCCAACCGAGACCACCCATCCATGGGACGGACCCATGGCCACATCCACCGCACTTTCCTCAGGTTGTTTTAGTTGTCTAATTAACTACCACATTTAGTTGGACATGCATCAAGCAGCTTCCTTAATTAGCCCGTTAGGCACCGATTCCTTCACATAATCTTAGCACTTGACATAGAAAAGTAGTGTCAAACAAGTTCCTTTTCAACAGGTTATCATATTTATCTTTGGAATACATTCATAAAGTCCAGCCTGTAGGCTTATCCATAATCTGTCTGAAGGCTATCCAACAATCCATAGGGATTACTAATCCAAGATTCTGCCCGTAGACTAGTATGCGGGCCTGGAGATCCAATCCCGAGTAACGTTGGCCTCTTGTGCAGGGCTCGGAAGGCGAGGGATTTACGGCCAGAGCCTCCCCTGGCACCCAAGCGTCCTCCTGATCCAAGTAGTGCTCAATGGAGAGACCTCATGCGGCGGGTTCGGTCCACCTTCCCGGCCTGACTAACAACCCCCTTGGTTAGGGTTAAGCAGACATTCGGGGGTAACTAAGGCTGCCTCTCCCTTCATGCCTTCGGTAGCTTAGGTTGCCTCTTCCTTCCGGCCTTCAACCTGAAGCATTAGATATCTTTTCATCCTTTAGTTCATTGAGCAAATAAAGTAAACAATACTCTTTAAACTGTTACAAGCACAATCATTTCCAGTGGTCATTTGTTTGGCCAACTGTGAAGGAGTGAATCCTTCTCTCTGAATGCATCCAACATTCCATCCGGGACCAATTGCGACTTAGCAAGATCTCCAAGGGTTTGTTTCTTAACCCCTATGTCCTTGGGTTAGGGCCATACCCCATTAACCCAACTTAACCAATACCTTAAGTCCTATTCATAGTTATTGATTGGTCCTTTGCTTCCAAGCAAATATCTAATTCCCTTATCTTGGTCACTTTTCCCAAGAAAGGTGCTATAACAGGATGACTACTCATCCTCTTGCAAGATAAACTTGCGCAAGAATTTGCCAATCTCATTTCGAGGAATTGGCCATTCCCTTGTGATCAAACCACAAGATCATGCGACTTTGCAACTTGTTGCACAAGTGTCGCATCTAATCCATGGGACTATTTTACCCATCAAAAAACGTCTTCTAATCACGGAATCATGATTAGATAGGAAAGAGGTTTTAGGGTGTCTTCATATCCAATCCATTCCCGATTGCACTAGGCCGACATAGTCGGTCCTAGGGTTCCAACTCAATCCGAGTTCATCTTTTTAACGAGTGATCCTTAGGGTAGAAACCCTAAATCGTTTCCTGCAAGTACGTCCTATTGTCCCTACATTCGGTGAATGTGGGCAGGACTTAGGGTTATGAGAGTTTCGACTTGGCAATTTAGTGCGTCTAGGCCAAGTCCTTAATACGCTAAACCCTAGTTAGCACTTGGAGTATATTGTATTGATTTAACCATCCTAAGCGAATCCTTTGCGGGTTAGGTGTTTGGGTAATCTAGTTTACTTGTCTTACTACAAGGACGAACTACTCCTAAAGATATTGACTTGATCAAAGAGGGGAAAAACTAGTAGTATTATGTCATAATTCATGTAATCATGCGATTCATTTCCTCTAGATTCGCAATCCCTAACTTTTATTGTTAAGACCAAGCACATGTTAAAATTCGCATAACTTCCATTGGTCCTACTAGGACACGCATTCATGACTCATGCTACTAAGCTTTTAGGGTTTTATGTTAAATAAACCATGCAGCCTTTCGCTAACTTCATTTCTGAATAAAATATTCGTACGCTGATTGAGCATTACGCAATCTTTCCTAACTACTACGTAGTTGAATGAGATTTATGCAAATTGACTAGAGTTAACCTACTTTATGCAGCCCTAGAATCATTTCCATGCCTTGCAATTTCCTATGATTGTTAGCAACTTTCTTAATGAATCATTACAAAGAAAGGTTTGTCTAATAATGCGACATGCAATTTTAATCTTTCCATGCCCAATCAAAGGTGTACAACAATAATCTTGACTTTATAATGATAGTCATTAGTTATTCTAGATTCGTTACTTTGTAATGCACAGAAGCAACTTGGTTAAAATGCATAGACATCTTTCGTTCATTCTATTGAAAAAATACAAATGCGCAATCTTCAATCGTGAGTTATTTCTTTAAAAAATAACCAATGTAATTCATTCTCATCAAACTAGGTGGATTTAACAACCATAAGCGCTTCCTAATTCCATGAATTAATCCTGCATGATTGCAATACTTCGACGTAAATCAAAAATAGGAAGAAAACCTCGACTTGTGGGTTCGGTGAAATGTCCACATGAATGTTAGGAGATGATCCTCCTGCGGTTGCGCCTTGTGCCTTTTTAGGGGTCATCGTGAATTCGACCTTCTTGCCTTGGCCGAAATCTTATGATCTTGGCCCATTTCCTCGTATGTGAAATTTCCTTTGTGGTACGGCTTCCTTGACCGAAGCATCGTCTTACAGAATTGGGCATTGGAAGGCCTTAGGGTTCAGAGCTTGGGCCTTCTTTCTTTAAAAATCCCGGGAGAAATCCTCTACAATGGCCTTATGGGGAAAATCGAGTGGGAAGGGCTTTGTAGCTCCCTCTCCTTCAAAGCCCTGGAAAGGCGTATCAAGGAACTAATGGGAAGACCTTATAGGCTTCCACTACGAAGCTTAAGAGGGAATAAAAATATTTGGGCTCTTGGAGGGTTCAAAAGGTAAGGGCCTTTAAAATCTTGGGTTACAATGGACTTTATAGGGTCTCCACGGGTAGGGGGCTTTAAAACCGGCTAATATGGACTTGTGGGAGTTGCAATGGGAAGGGGTTTTAAAAGAAAACCGGGGGGGGTAAAAAGGGCTTCATGGAAATCCACGGGAAGGCTTTACAATTGGGGTAAAATGGATTTTTGGGAGATGCAAGGGGAAAGGGCTTAAATCTCGGGGGATGCAAGGGGAAAGGGGGCTTAAATCCCGCGGGGATGCAAGGGGAAAGGGGGATTAATCCCGAGGGGGGGGATGTAAAGACCACTTGTGTAGGATCCAATGGGAAGGGGGCTTATGAAAGCCCCCTTAGAAGCTTCCTAGAGAATCTTCTAAGAAGCTTTAGCACATGGCGTGGCGACTTGGAGACTTGCTTGCGGTGGCCAAACGAGCCCAGGTGGTGGCGATCAGGATTGGTGGCAGCTGGCGTGGCGCGGCTCTCTCCCCTTTCCTCCACATGGTGCGGCACGTCACACTCTTCCTTCCTCCACATAATGATCTTCCATAGTCTGTTAGCCTCTTCTCTTCCCTCACGCTCTCCTACTCCCCCCCAAAGGGGGGGTTTTTGTAGGATAAGGGGGGAGAGGGCTCCCTCCCCCACTTGGCCCCTGCATGCCATCCTCCCTTCCACCTCCATAGTTTCCCATTTTAGCCCATCCTTCCCTCAGCCATGCTTTGGCTGGGGGAAGGTAATTAAAAAAAATTGCAATAAACCTATTATTGTCCTCTTGACCTCCTCCCAAGAGGATGTTCACCTGCGGTTATGCGAGATTTTTAAACCTCGGTCCCATTTGGCCAGTAGAGAGTCATGATACCTCGTGTATAGTCTAAAGATTGCACCGTTGGTAACTTCAATGCCGGATTGGTCATTTGCATGAGACTCACGCGGGCTAGTAATATTTTTCAATAGAAATATTACATTCTCTTCCCCTCTCTTTTGATAGGCTGGATCATGGCATGCTTCCTCTCTAGCTAGCTCAAGTATTGGGTTGTTTGGCATGGACACCTTTGTGGCTAGAGATCTAGCTGTTGATAGATTTTGCAAGATTAGTGAATTAAGGAATTCCTTACGACTGAGTGCATTGGCAACTACATTCTCCTTTCCAGGTTGGTATTTGATTTCAAAATCATACTCGTCCAACACTTCAATCCATCGACGTTGGCTCATGTTGAGCTCGTTCTGGGTAAATATCCACTTGAGACTTTTATGATCAGTCACTAGAGTAAACTTATTACCCAACAGATAGTGTCTCCAAATCTTTAGAGCATGGATGACAGCTAACAGTTCTAGATCATGGGTAGCATAATTCCTCTCATGGCTCTTAAGTTTCCTTGAAGAGTATGCTACATGATGACCTTCTTGCATGAGCACACATCCTAAGGCAAGCGTGCTAGCATCAATTACTACCTCGAACTCCTTACTGAGGTCTGGAAGTTTTAGGATAGGTGTTGATACCAAACTTTGCTTCAATCTATCAAAGCTCGTTTGTTCGCAATGGATGTTTGCTTCTTTAGTAGATTCGTCAGAGGTGCTGCAATCAAAGCATAGTTTTTGATGAAGACCCTATACCATCCTGTCAATCCAAGAAAACTACGTATTTCTTTGACAGTTGTTGGTATTGGCCATCCACTGAGATTCCTTCTACTGATATGATGAATCCCAGATATTCAATCTGACGTTTGAAGAATGCACACTTCTTCATCTTAGCATAGAGCTTATGTGCTCTCATTGTCTCAAGGACTAAGTTGGGGTTCATGATCTTCTTCTTGTTTGGAATAGACTAAAGTGTCGTTGAAGAATACGAGTACGAAGTCATCAAGATATGGCCTAAAGATATCCTGCATTAACCTATTGAAGGTGGTAGGTGCATTCGTGAGTCCGAACGACATAACTAGGAACTCAAAGTGTCCATATCTTGTGTTGAAGGCTGTCTTTGGGATAACTTCTTCCTTGATCCTTATCTGATAGTAACTAGACCTGAGATTAATCTTGGAGAAGATCTTTGCACCCTGAAGATGATCAAGAAGCTCATCTATTCTAGGAATAGGGTACTTGTTCTTGATAGTTGATTGATTCAACCCTCTGTAATCAATACATAGTCGAAGCATTCCATCTTTCTTTTTCTGGAACAGTACTGGAGCTCCCCATGGTGAACTGCTAGGACGGATGTAGCCCTGATCTAGCAGTTGCTTGAGTTGTTCCTTCAGCTCAATCGCTTTCGGGATGGACATTCTATAAGCTCTCTTTGCAATTGGCGTAGCTCCTAGAACTAGCTTGATCTCATGATCCACTTCTCTTTGAGGCGCGAGTTATGTCAACTCTTCAAGAAATACGTCCGCGTACTCCTTTAGCCATGAAGGTCCTTCACTAGACTCCTGCTTCTGATCTAACTTATTGACCTTAATCAAGTAAACATGTAGTCCCTTTCTAACTCCCTTTATAATCCGAGATGATTTGGCCAATTGAATTTTTGGCTTTCCAGCCTCACCTTGAGTTGTGACCAATTCCCCTTCAGAGTTTCAAAAGGTGGGTTTAAACCAACACAGAATTCGAGACGGGTAATCACTGGTGGGTTTAAACCAACACAAAATTTTGACACGTGCTGTGTCATGTCCATTTGTGGTGCATACTTAAGAAGTGAGATGAATTTTGAGTAGTATGCGCCAAGAGTGAGTACCAGCTGTTTTAGCTCATAAAACTCATTCATTTTTTGTGTGCGTTACACAGGTGGTAAGTATCTTCCTTGCACAGCTTTCTTCAGTTTTTTCCAAGTAACGGATCCTTTTACAATCCCTTGATCTCTGCACCATTGCTTCTACCAAAGCCTGGCTTCATCGATCAGCTTTAGCTTGGCGAGCATAGCCTGGTTGGCGGGTGTAGTATCGACTACTTCAAAGTAATCCTCCATGGACTCTATCCAAATTTCATCATCCGCTTGGATAGTCCTACCTTTCCCATCAAATTCAGGGGGCTTAATTTGCTTGAGAAGAAATTTCTTCTCAAGAAAATTAAGCCCCCTGAATTATTGATTGGTCCTTTGCTTCCAAGCAAATATCTAATTCCCTTATCTTGGTCACTTTTCCCAAGAAAGGTGCTATAACATGATGACTACTCATCCTGTTGCAAGATAAACTTGTGCAAGAATCTTCCAATCTCATTCCGAGGAATTGGCTATTCCCTTGTGATCAAACCACAAGATCATGCGACTCTACAACTTGTTGCACAAGTGTCGCATCTAATCCATGGGACTATTTTACCCATCGAATGGCGTCTTCTAATCACGGAATCATGATTAGATAGGAAAGAGGTTTTAGGATGTCTTCATATGCAATCCATTCCCGATTGCACTAGGCCGACATAGTCGGTCCTAGGGTTCCAACTCAATCTGAGTTCAATCTTTTTAATGAGTGATCCTTAGGGTAGAAACCCTAAATCGTTTCCTGCAAGTACGTCCTATTGTCCCTACATTCGGTGAGTGTGGGCAGGACTTAGGGTTATGAGAGTTTCGACTTGGCAATTTAGTGCGTCTAGGCCAAGTCCTTAATATGCTAAACCCTAGTTAGCACTTGGAGTATATTGTATTGATTTAACCATCCTAAGCGAATCCTTTGCGGGTTAGGTGTTTGGGTAATCTAGTTTACTTGTCTTACTACAAGGACGAACTACTCCTAAAGATATTGTCTTGATCAAAGAGGGGAAAAAATAGTAGTATTATGTCATAATTCATGTAAGCATGTGATTCATTTCCTCTAGATCCGCAATCCCTAACTTTTATTGTTAAGACCAAGCACATGTTAAAATTCGCATAACTTCCATTGGTCCTACTAGGACACGCATTCATGACTCATGCTACTAAGCGTTTAGGGTTTTATGTTAAACAAACCATTCAGCCTTTCCCTAACTTCATTTCTGAATAAAATATTTGTACGCTGATTGAGCATTACGCAATCTTTCCTAACTACTACGTAGTTGAATGAGATTTATGCAAATTGACTAGAGTTAACCTACTTTATGCATCCCTAGAATCATTTCCCTACCTTGAAATTTCCTACGATTGTTAGCAACTTTCTTAATGAATCATTACGAAGAAAGGTTTGTCTAATAATGCGACATGCAATTTTAATCTTTCCATGCCCAATCAAAGGTGTACAACAATAATCTCGACTTTGTAATGATAGTCATTAGTTATTCAAGATTCGTTACTTTGTAATGCATAGAAGCAATTTGCTTAAAATGCATAGACATCTTTCGTTCATTCCATTGAAAAAATACAAATGACCAATCTTCAATCATGAGTTATTTCTTTTAAAAATAACCGATGTAATTCATTCTCATCAAACTAGGTGGATTTGACAAGCATAAGCACTTCCTAATTCCATGAATTAATCCTACATGATTGCAATACTTCAACGTAAATCAAAAATAGGAAGAAAACCTAGACTTGTGGGTTCGGTGAAATGTCCACATGAATGTTAGGAGATGATCCTCCTGCGGTTGCACCTTGTCCCTTTTTAGGGGCCATCGTGAACTCGACCTTCTTGCCTTGGCTGTAGTTTTATGATCTTGGCCTGTCTCCCTCGTACGTGAAATTCCCTTTGCGGTACGGCTTCCTTGATCGAAGCACCATCTTGTGGAATTGGGCATTGGAAGGCCTTAGGGTTTGGAGCTTGGGCCTTCTTTCTTTAAAAATCCCGAGAGTTTAAGGAAATCCTCTCCAATGGCCTTATGGGTAAAATCGAGTGGGAAGGGCTTTGTAGCTCCCTCTCCTTCAAATCCCTAGAAAGGTGTATTAGGGAAGACCTTATAGGCTTCCACTATGAATCTTAAGAGGGAAAAAAAAGATTTGGGCTCTTGGAGGGTTCAAAAGGTAAGGGCCTTTAAAATCTTGGGTTACAACGGACTTTATAGAGTCTCCACGGGTAGGGGGCTTTAAAACCAGCTAATATGGACTTATGGGAGTTGCAATGGGAAGGGGTTTTAAAGGAAAACCAGGGGGGTAAAAAGGGCTTTATGAAAATCCACGAGAAGGCTTTACAACCAGGGTAAAATGGATTTTTGGGGGATGCAAGGGGAAAGGGGGCTTAAATCCCTGGGGGGGGAAGGGGTTTTAAGACCGCTTGTGGAGGATCCAATGGGAAGGGGGCTTTCATAAGCCCTTAGAAGCTTCCTAGAGAAGCTTCTAAGAAGCTTCAGCACGTGGCGACTTGGAGACTTGCTGGCGGCAGCCAAACAAGCCCATGCGTCGGCGATCTGGATTGGTGGTAGTTGGTGCAGCGTGGCTCTCTCCCCCTTCCTCCACACGGCGCGGCATGTCACAGTCTTCCTTCCTCCACACAATGATCTTCCACGGTCTGTCAGCCTCTTCTCTTCCCTCACGCTCTCCTACTCCCCCCCAAAGGGGGGGTTTTTATAGGATAAGGGGGGAGAGGGCTCCCTCCCCCATGTGGCCCCTGCATGCTATCGTCCCTTCCACCTCCATAGTTTCGCATTTTAGCCCATCCTTCCTCAGCCACGCTTTGGCTGGGGGAAGGTAATTAAAAAATTTTGCAATAAAACTATTATTATCCTCTTAACCTCCTCCCAAGAGGATGTTCACCTGCAGTTATGCGGGTTTTTTAAACCTCGGTCCCGTTTGGCCAGTGGAGAGTCATGATACCTCATGTACAATTTAAAGATTGCACCGTCGGTAACTTCAATGCCGGATTTGTCATTTGCATGAGACTCACGCAGGCTAGTAATATTTTTCAACAAAAATATTACAACCATGTTGACCATGATCATAGGGATTTGGAAGTCCATTAGCTAAGCTTCATTTCCATAAAAAAGTTTTTGGAAATGATTGAGTATAGAGTACACATAGGGAAAAACCAGGCTCCTATCTTGCAAACTCTAATCTGCCATAGCCATTTCAACTTCAAGCTTCTCTTCTACTTCATTTTCTCTCTCATGCCACTCAAACCAAACCTCTACCACTCTTATCCACTGAGAATTGAAGTTTCCAAGAAGCATTTCCCTTAAATCACCAAGGAGGGGAGAAAACCAAGCATCAAAGCATCAAACTTAAGTGCTTGAAAGCATAGTATCTATTGATACTTATCAAGTGTTATGTGACACTACATTCCTTGTGTCTTCTACTACTTAAATCTCAGAGTTTTGATGTTGATTTGTTGCTCCAACATGGCAAAGACTCCCCAATTGTTCGGTTCAAAGGGGTCGGGTCTCACACCTAGCAAACCCACATCAAGCTCATCCTAATGAAGAAGGGCCTTGGGGCCATTACCAATGGCAAAGAGAAGAAGCCTCACGATGCAGACCTTGTAGCTACTTGGAAAAAAAATGATGACAAAGCACATGCCATCATTAAGCTAGAATCAGATGACATCTACATCCACCATGTGGATACCTATGAAACCTCTAATGATACATGGAAGAGATTAGATACTTTGTTTGATGCACAATCAAAGTCATCTAAGTTTTTTAGGCTAGACATGAAATCAAACACATCTCTTGCAACTCATTTAAACTACATGAAAATTCTCTTAACTCAGCTTGCAGGAATTGAGCTCAAGATGGATGAAGATATTTGTATTGGTGTGTTGTTAAAAAGCCAACCTCTCCTGACAATAATAATGTGTCAACTACATTGATCGATATGCCTAATCCTAAATTGGTTGACATTAAGGCCTCCATGCTAAAAGATGAAAGTAAGATAAAATCCAAAGAAGAGCCAAGCACCTCTAAAGATAAACAAATGTTATATGTCAGTAATAGATACAAAGGCAAGAATGATCAATTGGTATGTGACTTCTACAAAAAGATCGGGCACAGAAAGAAATTCTGTCATGCCAAGAAGAGGTCTCAAAAGGCCTATCTAGTTGCTATTAAAGAAGAAGAAGACCATGGAGCAAAAGAAGAAGAAGAAGAAGACCACCAAGAGAAGGACAAGCCTTATCAGTCCTTCTATTTTGATAGATTTTTTTAGCCTTGTATTGCCTAGCCCTAATGCTTTTGACATAAGCTTGTAAACTCTTCATTAACCTTGTACTACGACCTTTGTACACTTTGTAAGGCCCTTGTAATAGCCTATGGATGTCCACCATGTCTTTGGTACCCACACTTAGCCTTTTCTATGATAGCCTCTAGTGTTTTACAACATTTGTGGTCTGCCAACACTTTGCAGGTGGTTGAGACATTGGAAACCACACCTAGCTTAGCCCCTTTGTATGGAGCAGTGTGGAATTGGGATGCAGAATCCCATATGCACAGTGATGGAAAGTGTAGCCTAGTCTATTTCTATAAAGCATTGTACTTGCTCTCTTTTTGAATGCAATGTCATAGTACTTTTGTACTTTCAACAAAGTGTCTATGTCATTGTCAGCATTGAAGATTGTGTTTATGAGTCCAAGCTTCTATCTTGGAACCTAATTCACTTGTGTGATAGTCAATCTAAATGTCTACGTCCTCATGAGCTCACTCTTCCTCTTTGAACCTCCATAGCCATGCTTCAGATTCGATATTTTAACACATTACATGTAAGAAATTGATTCATAGTAACCATTTTCTCCAAATCATGGATCTAGAAGAGACTCTGGATGAAATCTTGTCAACCTTGCTCAAATTTTTCTATTTTTACAAGAAATATTGATATAAATAATCATTGTTCTGAAATAGAGTGTATCCTTTAATAGATCGCTGAAGATTTGAAGCTTGCGACCAAGCTTTTATGGCTACCATAACTAGGATTTGTAAGACCTTGAAGAAAAAGAAGAGTATTCGAACACTGATGCTTCATGAAGCTTTTGTTTGCCAAAGGACAAAGGAAGTATCAAATTGATGATTTCAAGTAGTGATGGGATGTAAGTAAGAATCACGTTGAAAAATGTGCAATATTTTTTTAAACTTGTTTGGGGTAGCTAGGAAGCCTCAAACATCATGTAGATGATAGTCATCCTCCTTAGATTCTCAACAGTTCTTGAGGCCTCAAAGGATAGGGTTTGGAAGATAAGATAAGATCTCTATTGGTTTGTTTATGAAAGTTATATAAAAGATTGAAAAAATGCTTGGTCAAATAGCTAAAATTTAGTCCATAACTTTTTGTTTTGGCCACGATGATGCCAAAATCGTCTAAGACTCTTGTTAGAGCCTCAAAGATTATCATTGCTACTTATAGAAAGCCTGCAAATTTCTACCATGTGTTTGATATACTTGCTACCTTGTATTTTCTAGAGTAAAATAAAAAAATGGAGATGAATAAATGGAGAAACCAAATGGATCAAAAGGCTATGCTCTAATACCGCTTGTAGGATGGAGATTGAGAGGAGAGATAAAATCTAAATAAGGAGAGAGAAACATTATAAATAGAGAGAAAGATAGGATGAAGAGAGAGAAAGAAGAGGAAGCCATGGAAACCATAGACAAGAAGGTTGGAGATGAAGAGGATATCTATTACTCAATGAATGATTAAAAAATATTCAATTTATATCTTTCAAAGGCTTGAATTGCTAAATTAGGATCCTGTAACATGTTTATTTTGTGATCTATGCCCATAGAATGAACTAGATATCCTAATATGTGCATGAGGATTTGGATGGACCTAAACAAATGAACTTTAGGCTACCCTATGCCAATTGTGTTAGATCATTGGTTGGGTGAGGTTACCATTTTGGCTAGGTGATTCATTATTTAGATGATTGCTTGTTAGCCAATAAACCTAGAGGTAAGGTTTTGCAAATTATTTGGCATCCTTAGCAATGGACCAAAGTAGTATTTTAACTAGCATAATTTGCATCTTTAGGTTAAGAGAAGCTTCATGCAACTAAAAATGGATAATACTCCTATGGAAATCACAAGACAACTTTCGCTCATATTCCTAACCATGGTTATGGTTAGAAGTCCTTATTCCAAATGAAGACATAAGGAGTGACATTTAGTTTAGAGCAAACATTCTGTAGCTCAAATTACAGGTAAATCTACTATATTTTGTATTGCTTTTATTCATGCAGTTATCTAGATATTTTTTGCTAAAAGGGATGCATGCAAGTATTTTTGTTAAAAGGGATCCCTACAGGTGTTTTTTTGTACATGTAGGTATTGTACAAGGTTTAGGTGAAGCATATGATTCTTGATCGACTATTTTGATGTGGTGAGTGATTCCTTTGTGCTGGACATGGATCTACTAGAAGTCGATGGTTCAAAAATCCTCTGTTTTATTGGTCCTATGTGTCCATTTGGATCTCCATGCCAATTGGCAATGATCCATGCAAAAATTAATATCCGATAAACCATGCATAGGAAGGACGGGAGCAAAAAGAAAAAATGTGAGGAGGAAGATGGAGGATAGGGTTGTCACATCTGATTGTTGTTCGAAAGCAATAAAGGTGCATTCACTTGGAAAATCATCCAATTTACGGGAAATGCTTCAAAAATTAATAACTCAAGAACCAGTGGTTGGAACAGGGGTTGGTAAAAAGGAAAAATGGTCAGGTCAAAGGGACGAACCGGGCTATGAGGTTGGATGGGGGTCTCGGTGAACATAGGATATGTTCTCATGGAAAATTGTTACAATAAGGGATAAAGGGAAAGAAAAAGAAGGAATGGCCCCAAGGGTGGGTTGAACATGGACAAGTAGCTGGGGAAGGGACCTCATCAGGGTAAGATCAGGTCAAGGTATACATGTAGGATTAAAATGAGGCATATGCAGAGGGGTATGCATCATAAATGCGGAGGGACTCATCCCCACACTTAAAACCTTAACGAACAGAGTTAAATGCAACAACACAACCTAGGTCTCGTCAACCGACTGGACTCTAGCGTCCCCACACTTAAAACATAACGTACACTTGCAATCATAAGGATAGGGTTAGAAAGAATTGGCCCGTTTCGCGTATGGTCGAAGGAACCTTCACTGGTATAGAAGGGTTGGAGTCGGCTGTAGGAGGTACCACAGCTCACTCCAGCATTCAGTTAGCATGGCAGGGACAATGCACCAACACCCAGGGAGGTAGTTGGTTGATGAAGCCTGTCGAGATAGATGTCGTTGACAAAGGATAGTCATTCAACTCAAAGCACTCAAATGGAATGCGAGAACAATCACTCACCCCATGACGCACATTGCTCAATGAATACACATGAAGACACTCTTTCCCATATACTAATTTAGAAGGGATGTGACATGTATCTCTTTTAAATGTCATATTACAAGCCCAAGTAGCCATATACAACTTCTTATCCCAATCCCACTAATCTTCAAATATTTTCTTGGATAAGATCCCTACAAACTACTTATTAGTACTCTCTACTTGCCCATTAGCTTTGGGGTTTTAAGGCCTGGTATTATTATGTTTAATGTTTAGAGCTTCCATCAAAGCCTCAATCACTTTATTCAAAAAATGTGTCCCATGGTTACCCAAGCTCCTTAAGTGGACCAAAACGGCAAACAAACTTCTCCAAAATAAAACTAGTTGTTTCCTTGGCATTATCCTTCATTGTAGCATGGTTTTGAAACCACTTCAAAAATACTTTGTTGCCACAATGATATAATGCTTTTTTGTAGTTGATGAAGCATGGATAGCTCCAATGAAATCAATTGCCCACTTCTCAAATGGTAGTATAGCCATGATAGGAGTTAGTGGGAGTGCTTCCTATTCTCCCTATTATCATGTCTCTGATACGTATCACATCTCTTGATATATGCAAATGTATCTTAGAAAATGGATGGCTATTAATATCTGGCTGTTGAAGCTTTCTATGTACTCAACCATCTAGCAAAGTGCCTCCACAAGTGGAGTCACGACACTCTTGAACAAAATCTAATTAGCCATGATACATCAATGATAAACATCATCAATTAATTTTTGATATATTATTCCTACAATCAAGGTAAATTTCAAGGCTTACCATCTAATTTTTCTCTTTTCATCCTTTGATAAAGTGGCTCCAGCCTCTCTTGTGGATAGATAGTGTGTTATGGCAAGATATCATGATAGAATGCAAGCCGTATCCATTTTGAATAGACCCTCAAGGTCACTAGCTTCAGCCAAGACTTCTTCAGCTCCTCAAAATCCACAAGAAATTCAACAATACCCCACAACTTTGGTAGTTTACTCTTAATTTCATGGTCAAAATTATTCATCAATAGCTTCATTCCCTCTACCTTCGCATAAAATACTACATTTTATAGGATGTAATGTCTAAATTTTTTCATTGCAAAGACCATCCCAAGGCATAATTTCACCATGTAGATATAATTAATATTGAATACCCACAATTTTCAATTGGCAAACATAATCAAATGGTACCACTTTTTCTCCCAAATCTAGGCTAAATAGCAAAGCTGATACTATATATCGTAGCTATTGAGAATATATAGGTGCTCTCAAGACTAGCACTTTTGCTAATTTCTATTTCACAACCTCAATGGAAACTTGACACAAATCACTCAAAACAAACAAAGAGCTAAAGGATAACATATTTTTCAATGACAATGTCCTCTCAACTAGTGCATTAATAAATTGTTGATAATGTCTATTTGACGCTAGAAAGCTATGCACTTCCTTAGGATTACATGGAAGACTCATAGCAATGATAACCTTTATCTTTTCAAGATTGATTACAATACATGGCATTTTACATATCTATAAACAAGTAAGAATGAGAGAGAAAAAGAGAGAGGAAAAGAGCTCAAAGCAGGGAAGGTTGAGAGAGAGAGAGAGAGAGAGAGAGAGAGAGAGAGAGAGAGAGAGAGAGAGAGAGAGAGAGAGAGAGAGAGAGCGATGGCACCACCATCCACAAAAAGAGATGAGACAACTACAAAGGAGAAGGAGGGAACCTGACAAGGAGAAGAACTTGAAGAATGAGAGACACATGAAACGATTCTTCTTCAAGTTTTGAGGTAAGGGAATTATCTGTTCTCTCTTTTCTTTGCTTCTCTCTTTCTTATTATTTATGAATAGATGCATAGATGGAGGGAGGGAGAGACAGAGAGAGAAATGAAGAGAGTGAGGGAGAGAAAAATGGGGAGGGCAATACAAAGAGAGGGGAAAAGAGAGAGAGAGAGAGAGAGAGAGAGAGAGAGAGAGAGAGAGAGAGAGTGTGTGTGTGTGTGTGTGTGTGTGTGTGCGTGTGTATTTATATATATAGAGAGAAAGGGGGGAGGGAGGTAGGGACGGAGGGAGGGAGGGAGGGAGGGAAAGAAGGAGAGAAATAAAGGTAGGAGGGAGAGGGAGAGAGAGAGATGAAAATAAATAAATAGAGAGAGAGAGGGAGGGAGAGAGAGAGGGAGGGAGGGAGGGAGGGAGGGATGCAAAGAGAGAAATATATGGAGAGGAAAATAGAGAGAGGAAAGGAAAAAAGAGAAGACGAGGGAGGGCATAAGAGAAATTGAGGGTGGATAAGGATAGAGAAAAATAAACACAAGAAGAGGAGAGAGAGAGAGAGAGAGAGAGAGACGAGCATGGCAGGGGGAGGGAGGGAGGGAGGGAGAGAAATAAAGATAGGGAGGGGGATGGAGAAAGAGAAATAGATAGAGGGAGAGAGAGAAAAAAAATAAAGAAAAGAGGGGAAAATAGAGTGAGGGAGGGATAGAGAGAGAGAACACACACACACACACATACATATATAGAGAGAGAGGTAAAAGAAAAGTAGAGAAAACACAGAGAGAGAGAGAGAGAGAGAGAGAGAGAGAGAGAGAGAGAGAGAGAGAGAGAGAGGCTATGGCAAGATAAGGTAGCTCAAGAACTCAATACAGAGCTACAAGAAGAAATCATATTGAGGTGGAATTGGGATACTACCTTTGGATCCGAAGAAGCCATAGAGCAGGCCGAACCATACTTGAAGCAGATGAGAGCCAAAAAAGTCAAAGAGCTGAAAAATGGAGTGAAGCAAACTAAAGAAGAACTAAAGAGCCAAGAAAAGAATTAACATGTGATAAAAGATAATGAATTCTAGTCAGATGAAGATGTTGAAGAAGAAAAGGGACAGGATGAGCCCAGCCTATATAATGGAGCACCTCGTCCCCAATAAGAAGTTGACTACTGCTATCTTGACTACTACCCTAAACACTACTACCAAGAGAGCTCAGCCTAGATCATGGAGCACTTCGTCCCCAATAAGAAGCTAACTACTGCTATCTTAACTACTACCCTAAAGACTACTACCAAGAAGTCTACCTTGAAGATCAATACCTCTATAATGAATACCATCCTCAAGGAGATGGATACTACTACCCTTGTGGAAGTTACTATCTGCATATTCTCTAGATCACGTGTGTTCAAGGCCTATTTATAAATATCCTTCTCTATGAATTTTTCCTCAATAAAACATAACCCTTTTCTATTCAATTTGTAAATAATTATTTTATATTACACCCTTATCTATGTAAAAAATGTAAAAAGTAGTAATTTAAAAATACCTTATTTTGAACCCACGTGATGTACACATATATTCATGAGTAACTTATCCAAGCTACTACCCTAAATATTTCCCCATCGACTACCACTGAGAAAGACAATACATCTACATTGACTACCCCTATCCCAAAGAATGCTAACTTGAAGGAGTCTAAGAAGAGAAGAAATGATGGAGTATTATGTAAAGGGAGAAGGATGGAGAATGGATGCGTGTTCAAAGGTAGAAAGTATTATGATGGAGTTAGGATGCAAGAAAGAAAACAAAGATAGGTGGACGTGTCAGAAGGATGAACCCTTGTACCATAGGTTGCAAATCAAGAAATGAAGTTTGAGAATGGGGAGGGTGAGCTTGATTATTTTGAGCTTGAAACACTTCCATCCATCGAGATTGAGGGTAAGGTCAAGTTGGCAGCCTCTTGTGAGACACGAGATGCCTTTGATGAAGGGTGAGGCTAAGAGAAATGAATTATCCAAAAATATTTAGTGTATATAACTAGAAGGGTGGCAAGGCTACATGCCCTTCCACCTAATTTTTTTCACCTCTGTAGCCATTGCTATTTGCATTGGAAATTTACTATGCAGTTCACTATTAGTGTTTCTATATGCATCACTATTAGTGTCACCATATGCATCATTATTCACATCGCTATTTATATCACTATTCTAATTAGTGACACTAACTCTCTTTTGACTTGCGAATACCGCCTTTGCCATTCATTGAGGATCTTTGCTCCAAACCAAATGGCATACCTATTTGCATCAGCATCATCCTGACACACTACCCAACCAATGCCAATTGGGCTTGTATCCATGGTGAGAATAATAGGCTACCCATTCTTATAATTTGTTCTTTTTAGTGTTGGGGCTGAAATCAATAAGCTCTTTAACTTCTGAGTTGTCTTTGTATGTTGTTTACCCCACCAAAACATTTTCCCTTTTCTTAAGAGCTGATATAAACTTTTAGCTACATGAGCATTATATGGAATCCATATCAAGTAAAAGACACATGCACCCAAAAATCTTCCTACCTCAGATACACTCGAACATGTCTCCCACATCTTGCTTATGGCATCAATCTTTCTTGGTGAGGGCTTTCTTCCATATGGTCCACACATATGCCCAACAACTAATACTTTCTCCACTCCAAAAGCTGACTTTTCTCCTGATAGAGTCAAATGCACTTTTTCAAGATGGCTCAAAATCCTATTACAATCATTAATATGATTAGCCACAAAGCTTCTACATCCTTGCTCATTCAACTCTTCATTCTTTTCATGGATATCACACCCTTTTATTAGCACATCATCAAGAAAGGGTAAGGTCAACTAAGGGATATACTCCCTCAAAATTCTATGCATAGCATTCATCATATGCACCACTGAATTGGTTGCTCTCTATGGAAGCGTACACATCCTAACCAATCCAAGTGGGGTCTTCATGGTAGTGATATCTCGACTTTCTAATGCAAGTTGGAACTGATCATATTATGAATATAAATCTCCCATAAAGTAAAATGCCTTGCCTGCAAATGCTTCTGCAAATTCATCCACTATCAAGCGCCTGATCCAACATTGGTCATGGTGACCTTATTAACTGGTTGTAAATCCTATATAACCCTCAAAGAACCATTCTTCTTCGGAACAGTAAACCACCGATTTGAATACGGGCCTACAGAGGGCTCCAAAATTTGCTTCTTGTTCAAAAGATCCAGCAGCTTAGGAAAATATTCCTGAGGTATTGGAATATGATTTAAATTCCATGGCACATGAGATACTGTAAAGATTACTATAAGTGCAACTATGGTTGGATCAATACATCCAATTTCATCTGGCTAAAACGCAAAAGTTTTCCCATGCCTTGCCAACATTTGCCAAAACAAGCTCTTTCTGCAAGCAAAAAAAAGCTTATATCACCAATTTTTAGATTTTGTAAAGTTTGAGCTGTGAATTTATGTCGTACTCCATGTGATCCCACAAACTAGGCTATTGAGATACCTTTTTAGCCAACCCATCACTTTCAGGTGGTAAAGGCAAAGCCACAAGCTTAACCTTCTTTGCAATTGTTTTGTACTTCGTGTCCACCCTTGCTTCAGACCTATTTTTTTGTAGCCCATACCATTCATGCTCAACAAACTCTTGAATGACTTCATACATCTCTAAAGTGTCAACATAGATAACCTCTTTTTTTGCCCTCTTTTTTAGCGTTTATTTTGCTGCAAAAATTTCAGCCACTGTATCAACATCAACTAGACCTGAAAACAACCCTAAAATACCTCATTTTTAGCCATCAAACCATATATCTTTAGCTCTTTTTCAGCCCATTCTACACATTTCTTTTGAGCCCTTCACATGGTTGAAATATTCTTAGAATTGCTAAGACTACATATTGTCCATTCCTACAATCTAGACACAAACACAGTTTTCCCCTTTCTTAAAGGTATAATTATCTTCCTAGAGGCACTACCATATCCTCCAATTATAGTAGTGCTATCTGAAAACCCTTAAACTATTTCACAGCCTATCCCGATTGCAGGGATGATTCACACAAATAGTGAGAAATTGTACCACCTTTGTATTGTCTTTACTCTAGATCCGAGCATGTGAAGAACCATCGTCCAAGGCTTTTGTTTCCAGCCTTGATTCAGAAATATAAGTGTATCCCAAAACCATCAGATAACTACATGAATCCTACACAAAAAAATCATATTCATCCCTAACATCTCCAACAGGTCACGGGTACATTTGAACAAGTCATATAAACATCCACTAATGAATTGTTTGCTGCTTGCATGCGCCATCCCAGATCTACATCAATTGGCCAACCTCCACTCTCATACAAGTTGTGTGCCATAACATTGATTTCAGAACCATGATCCAAGAGAGATATGTAAGGCATCTCTCTTTCTCTCACTTTAACAATTGTCTCTGTTGTAGCATGAGCCCAATATATCATGAATAATGAGTGCTTGGAATAAAATGAGCATCTTCTCCTTCATATACTTGTTAATGGACATCCCCATTATACATAACCTCATCTATATACTTACTGCTATCCATAAGACCAATTTCAGCCAAAGCTTGTTGTCTACACTCCCATTTAACCCATTTTCAACATCAACCTACTCCAAATTAGCATTACATGCATCATCATATTCCCTCTGAATTTGTTTTTCTATGTCTTTGTCAACCTGCTTCAATTCTTGCAAAACTTTATCATCAAACTATCTTTTTTGTTTTAGCATATCAATGATTGTATCATGAAATTTATGCTTCATGACTCCAAGAACTTCACCAAGTTTGAACTCCACTCTATTGCCAAGTATGCGATCTTCCAAGACCTTTTTAAGGTTTGTGGTAGTGTGAAGATCCGATTGTAACCTATAACTGGGATGCTTGCCCCTTTTCTTCCCTTCTTGTTTCTTCTCTTGAGATGCATTCTCCATAACATACTCAGGTATGGCTTTCTCAGCTTCTTTCTCTTGCTCCATTTTACTTCGCCTTATGCATTTAGATGGGCCTAAAGAGGAAGGAACAATAGTGTCCTCATCTCTTCTTCTCTTTTCTTCCACAAGAGATTCTTGATTATGAACCTCAGCCAAATAAGCATAGGTTGAAAATGAATCCACTGGTGTACTACATCCTGTTCTCCCTCGTAAACTCGGACTTGCATTAGCCAATTTAGACTTTGCTGTTTTTCATTTTTCCATGTGATGTAATGCATGCATCCAAACATGAGATGTTGCTTCATCCATGTCTCCTCTATAAGCTTCTTTGATCCTTTCAATTCTCAACCCATATGTGGCTACATCTATGGCAACAAATGTTGACCTTACCGCCATCTCTTCCAACCTCTTTTGCATGCCACCATTTCCAAAATTTGGCTCTATTAGAAGACCAATTTCTATTTCATGTATTTTACCATCTTTCCAAAAGAGCTTCCACTTCACGATAGGCTGTAGAGTCTCGCTTTTCATGTTGTAAACTATCACACCAAATGTATATCCTATTGTATCCTTCTTTATACAGTCTTTGGGCTATTGCCCGACCCTTCTCTTCTACCGTAACATCCAACTTTTTGACCTTTGCATATATTTCTATCAAATTTGACCTCAGATCATGCATGCCTTTGATTAATTCATCCATAGCTTCACCTTTAAGAGTTGGACATGTAGTAAGACTCTTGGCTTTAATGGGTGTTGTTGGTGAAACTCATTTACTTTAGCAATTATGAAATGAATATGGGAGGCTAGTTTCAATGTTCTCTCAGTAGTATCATAGCCCTCCATTGAATACGGTATTCGAGCCTTTTGCAAGAGTTTTTGGAATCAAGGATAGACTCAACTTCATAGTCTAGGTGACCTTTGATTTCAATAGATGGTGGCAGTCGTAAATTACTCCCCCTTATTAAAAATGTATGGCAAGGATCCAAGATTGAGACTTGGAATACAGTGCGACTTCTCATGGATTATAGTAATTGGAGAAAGTAAGCTACTAGTTTCACTTGGCCAATGATCAAGAATGTCCCAGGTACTTGATAATCTAGCTTCAAGGAAGCTACAGTTGGTTGTTTTACCATAGCCACAGGTGTCAAGATTGTGGGAGAGAAGGAAGGAGTCTCACTTGTAGCTTTCTTGCTTGCACAATGGGGGAATGCGCATAAAGGTGGAGGCTGAAAACTGTTTTCCTCTTCTTAGTTGTGTAAGCCAAAAGAACTCTAGTACATTGAAATAGAAGAACCCTATATATGGGTCTCAAACCAAACTCAACTAACTAAGGTGGCATACTAACTAAGCCACGAACTACAGTAGATAAGGATAGCTGTCATCTAGCTATTATTCATGGGCGGTGTACCAACCGCATCTGCAACAACTGACAAGTCGGTGACATAAATGTACAACGGTCACCTTGGCATATCACGAGTGGAGCTCGATATCTCAACACTCCCCCTCGAGCTCAATCCCAATTCCTGCACACCAAGCAGGTCTCTGAACTTGCGCAGCTTCTCCGCGCCCAATGCCTTCGTGAATATGTCAGCTACATGATCCTCTGTGCTGACATAAACTAGATCAATAAGACCTAGTAAAACCCTCTCCCGCACATAGTGATAATGCACCTCAATGTGCTTTGTTCTAGCATGATAGACTGGGTTATTTGCCAAGTGTATACTACTCATGTTGTCACAATAAATGACAACTAGCCCATCTGTAGGCTGATGCATATCATAAAGTAGCTTATGCAACCAAGCTACTTCACATGCAGCCATTGCTGCACCCCTGTACTCAGCCTCTGTGCTTGACAAGGCAACTGTAGGTTGTTTCTTGCTGCTCTAAGTGACTGCAACACTCCCAAAAGAGAACACATATCCACTGGTAGATCGTCTATCAGAAATACTACCAGCCCAATCAGCATCAGTGTATCCATGCAACTATATCTGAACCCCAGTCTCATAAAGTAGTCCATACTGCAATGTGGACTTCACATACCTGAGTATGCGTCTAGCTGCATCTAAATGTGGTTTCCTTGGATCCTGCATAAACTGACTTACCAATCCAACAGCATAGCTCAAATTTGACCTGGTAATAGTCATATAAATCAAACTTCCTACTATGCGTCTATACATAGTAGGGTCTTCCAGAAGCTCACCTGCATCTGCACTCAGCTTCACATTCTACTCCAAAGGAACTGAAATAGGCTTACATCCTATCATCCCGTATTTGGACAGCTTGTCCAATCCATACTGCCTCTGCAAGAGCCATATCCCACTTGGTGATCTAATCATCTCAATGCCTAAGAAATAACGCAGCTCTCCCAAATCCTTCATCTCAAACTTTTGCTTCAATAGCATTTTCACATGAAGGATATCTTCATCACTATCACCTGTCATAATCAAATCATCAACATAAATGACAAGTAGCATAATACCTTTCTCTTTTTTTCTCACATAAAGTGAGAAATCTGCCTTGGAAATCTGAAAGCCAATAGTGACAAGATAATGTCCTATCTTGTCAGACCATGCTCTAGGTGCTTGCTTCAAGCCATACAAGGCTTTCTTCAACCTACAAACAAACTCAGGATGAACAGCATGCACATAACCTGGTGGCTGCTCCATATAGACCTCTTCTTGCAAATCCCCATGCAAGAAGGCATTCTTTACATCCATCTGATGTAAAGACCATCCCTTTGATGTAGCCATAGCAATGACTGCTCTTACGGTTGCCATCCTTGCAACCCGACTGAATGTTTCTTCATAGTCAATGCCATATGTTTGTGGATACCCCTTGACTACTAATCTTGCCTTGTATCTGTTCACAGAACCATCTGTATTGTGCTTCACCTTATAAACCCACTTACAGCCAATTGCATTCTTACCTTTAGGCAAAGGTACCAATTCCCATGTATCATTTGCTTCCAAGGCATCCATTTCTTCATCCATGGCTTTCTCCCATTTTTCTTTTCCCATGGCTTGCTCAAAAGAAGTGGGTTCTGGTTTGTGTATCACTTTGACCATATATGCATAGTGAATGGTTGTAAATCCATCATATTTCAGCCTATCCACAGGATACCTAACTCTGGTAGACCTGCGCAAAGTAGGTTCACTCCCAGGTGCTCTCAAAACATCCCTGGTCTTCCTTACTCTAGGTGTAACAATAGAAGGAATACCCAACTCATCATGAATGCTCTGTTATGAGCCACTGGATTCACCATCCACATAAGAGTGACCTGCATTCACATCAAACATGGGCTGATCTACCTTCTCTTTTCCTTTTCGTGATACCTGCATACCACTATCTGCATTGCTTTGAGAAGATTCTCATGATCTCAATCTGCTTGTCCATGGCGAAGAATGTGAACCACTGCTAGAGGACGCTCCATGTCCACTAATATTTTGTGACTGCTGCTGTGAATTTTGTGCAGCATTACCATTTTGTGCATCTACATCATCAATCACATTTATTGGTTTATACCAGCTACTCATCTCATCAAAAACAACATCTCTGCTCACTGTAAACTTATGAGTAGAAGGGTTATAGCATCTATACCCTTTTTGTTGCAGAGAGTAACCAATAAAGATACACTTCTCAGCTTTTGGATCCAACTTGGATCTCAACTCATCTGGCACATGTACATAGGCAATGCAACCAAAAATTTTCAAATGAGAAATATCTGGTTTCTTACTAGTATACCTCTCCTCTGGAGTCATCCCATGTATTGCTGCAGTGGGAGTCCTGTTCATTATATAGACTGCTGTAGCAACTGCTTCAGCCCAGTAAAAATCTGACAAGTCTTTTTCGTTGAGCATGGCACGAGATACCTCTCCAATATGCCTATTTTTCCTTTCTGCAATTCCATTTTGTTGTGGGGTATGACTGCATGAATATTGTTGCTTTATGCTATGCTCCTATAAGAACCTTGCAAACTCATTTGAGAGGTACTCTCCCCCTCCATCTTACCTTAGGCATTTTATTTGCAGGCCTGTTTCTTTTTCAACCATAGCTTTAAGAGTTTTGAAATGCCCAAAAACTTCACTTTTCTTTTTCATAAAATACACCCAAAATTTTATGCTATAGTCATCAATAAAAGTGACAAAATAATGACAGCCTCCAAGAGATGCAGCTTTAGTAGTCCACACATTAGAGTGGATTAATTCCAATGGCTTCTTACTCTCTTGAACATGTCTAGGAAATGGTTTCCTTGCCTGTTTTCCAAATTGGCAGGCTTCACATACCTTATGCATTTCTGCAACCTTGAATTTAGGCAATCCTGCAACAATATTTTGGGCCTGCATTGATTTAAGTTGCTGTACATTAACATGACCAATGCGTTTATGCCAGATATCAATATCTGCAACTACACCGGTCCCATGTGCAAACATTGCTGCACTCAATTCAGACATGTCTGCATCCAATGTAAACATTCTGCCCTTCTTCTTTCCTTTTGCTATCAAGCAACCTTTATTTTTCATATCCTCAACAAAGCATTCATGAGGATTAAATCTGACCTACAAGCCCTGCTCAACCATTTGACCAATAGAAACCAGATTCTTGGTGATATTCGGGACATGAAATACATCGGACATGTATTTCTTTTTCCCATCCTGCATAGACAAAGGAATTTTTCCAATCTGCACAATAGGATGTGCAGTATCATCACCAGTCTCCACAAATCCTGGTTTTCCATTTTCCTTGCATTAATTTCCATCCATTCTGCATGACCTGTCATGTGGTTTGATGCACCTGAGTCAACATACCATACATCATTGCTTTCTTCTGCACTTGTCACAGAATTGTTCATGTGCTGCACCATAAACAAATGCTCATTTCTGTCATCACCCTGTCTACTAGAAGATGCATAATTCCCTTGTTGCAATTTACCATTCATGATGTCATTCTGCTTTTTATAGCAGTCCTTAGCCATATGACCCATTTTACCATAGTAGTAGCATTCAACATTGTTGTTTGCATTTTGGCCTCTCTGCCATCCACCACGACCTCTTCGGCTCCCCCTGCCTCTAGAGTTACCACGTCCTCCTCCATAGGACTGGTTTTCTTGAGTTTGCTGCATATTCTGATTTCTACCACGGCCTCCAGATCGGCCTCCCCTACCTCTGCCTCTACCTCTTCCAGCATTTGAGTAGAAGACAGCTTCTTTTGAAGTTCCTCCTAAAGAAGATGCACCACCATTTCTCTGCTCCTTAGAAATTAGAAGAGCAATCAACTCGTCAAAATCGGAAAATCTTTCACGGACGGAAATGGATGTTCAAAACTGTGCATAATCCTTTCCTAGATCATTCAAGGTCACAGAAACTAAATCATCATCTTCCACTGGCGACCCAATGGAAGCAAGTGCATCTGCAATCTTCTTCACCTTCATGTGGTAGTCATTGATGCTCATATTTTCTCTTTGCACATTATGCAACTCTTGCTCGAGCTACATTTTCCTGGCTTGCGTATTTGTGCTATACATTTTTGACAAAGTATCCCATGCCTCCTTTGGCGTACTTGCATCCTGAATATGCACAATCATAGAGTTTGAAATACTGATAGACAGCCAGTACATAACTTTCCAGGATCTCTCATGCCATGCTTTAAATGCTTGCATTTGCTGTTGATTGGGAAATTTAGGAAGAACTGGTTCTTCTTCATTTCCTGCAACAAATTCCCAATATCCTTTTCCCATAAGGAAATTCGTCATTCTAAACTTCCATGCTTGGAAGTTGTTCTTGTCAAGCTTTTTAGTGACAATCTATGAAAGAGAATTAGATGCCATTACAGAATACTACAAAAAAATCTGTCACTGCAAAGAACACAACTTCAGCCTCACAAGGGCTAATCTGCAAAACTGACGAAAGTGGTATTTGACCACACAATCACTTTCTAGTGATGATTTTGCATAAACAGGCAACAGAGATGATTCTGTAATTCCCAATGTCTTTGCGCACATGTATACGATGCAATGTCTACAGTAACTTTTCACCGACCTATAGAACAGTGGTTGCACAGCATAAAATAGGGCCTTTTCTTGAGTGCGTGCAGAAAACTTCCGCCTCCAAAACAGGCCCCGAAATGGCCTCAAATAAAAAAAATAGGGTCACCAAGGGCTAAAGCCCTTACCCGCAGCATATACTACCCTCTTGCTTCACTGCGAAGGGCGTCTCAACCTAAGACAATGCACTCTTGCAATTTCCGGCTGTGCTACCTGCAGAGATCTGCTCCCAAAATAGAAAATGAAAGCAACACTGCTCCTCTTACCAGAACACCGCGAGCTTGGCTTCCTTTCTTGAGCTCCTTACCATGAACAAGGCTCTGATACCATGTCAAGATTGTGGGAGAGAAGGAAGGAGTATCACTTGTAGCTTTCTTGCTTGCACAATGGGGGAATACACACAAAGGTGGAGGCTGAAAATAGTTTTCCTCTTCTTAGTTGTGTAAGCCAAAAGAACTCTAGTACATAGAAATATAAGAACCCTATATATGGGTCTCAAACCAAACTCAACTAACTAAGGTGGCATACTAACTGAGCCAAGAACTAGAGTAGATAAGGATAGCTATCATCTAGCTATTATTCATGGGCGGTGTACCAACCGCATCTGCAACAATTGACAAGTCGATGATATAAATGTACAACGGTCACCCTGGCATATCACGAGTGGAGCTCGATATCTCAACAACAGGCACCTTGGCTACAATTTTAGCCCCCTTTTGAGCACTTGTAGATGTGGTACGTGTACCCCATCTTAATTTCATCAGTTATCTCTTTACCAACATATGCAATACCTGAATTACATTAGCCCAATCTGATTTCAACCCCATTTCAGAAGAGGCATCTTCTAAACGATCTGTCAGCTTCTCATGCAAGACAGAATCTATAGCCTTTAGAGACAAATCAGTTTTCTGACTCTCCAATGATTGCTGCTCATCGGCATTTAACTGCGCATATCAACTTTCAAATTCAGGGAGCAAAGTTGTAGTAGCCAGTCAACCCTTTATTAGGATTTTCAATGTAATTTGTAAATATATTTTAAGTTACCAATTTTGCATCTTCCAAGAAAAACTCTTCCCTCAAATCTTTCTTAAAAGTTGCTTAATCAGCATCTCTTCTATGTAACTCATAAATCCAATCATGCAATGCATGTATGGCCAAACGAGAGAAATGTCGACTCTATACATACTGCGGTACCCCATGAAAAAACATATTTTCTTCATAAAACTGGATGAAGGCCGAGACATTTTGACCCTTAAATTGCTTCAATTCCTGTCCCAATGCCTGCAGTGCATTCAAAGCTAAGGAATCAATTCTTTCTACTTCCTACCAAGTTTGCGCCTACTATTGTTACAATAATTGCTATTGTTTATTTTGCTACAACAAAGAAATTATCTATTGTAAAGCATCACCACCACTTGAACTTGTAGAATCACCCATCTTTACACACCTACTGTTGACTTTCACTTCGAGTTTACCACTGTCGAAGCACTTGGGGTCAAAAGTCTACCATGGGGGTAAGAGAAAGTAGAGTAGAGGGAGATTCAAGGAGAGCAATCGATGAAAGAGAAGGGGTTCAAAGAAATAGAAGACGTAGAAGAATACTCAAAGAGATGAAGCATGTCAATTTTTTTCTGCATCCTCAAAAGATAAATCCCTTGTAGACAAAAAATATGCATTAAAAAATAGGTTCTTCTTTGTTACTCAGACCACCAATCAAATGCCTTCGTTGGCTCCAAAAGGGGGGTAAATTGGTTAAATTTCTCCTAGACCACTCCTTCTTTTCCCAGTTTGGAGTATAATTCACTGCTTGTAAACTGTGATCGTGCGTCGCACAATTGTGCCAATCCTTCTTTTTTAATAGAATCCCCAAAAAAGGGCTAAAAGCCACTTTCTTTTTTTTACATGTCATCCTATTCTAAAATTTGTCTACAGATTTTGGATATTTATAAGAAATATTCTCCAAAAGATCAAAAATAGGCTAAACTTGTCAAAAAATCTAGTATTTTTGAACCATCCACACTATGGACACTGACACTAATGACTATGGCATTGACTCTCTAGATCAATAAGAAAGCTGAATGATGATGCACTCTTAATTTTTTCACATTGTGTCTCCTCTCATGACATTGTGCATCCACTACTATCTTGTAATTATGCATTTGTAATAGTGATATTGAGGAGGTTGTAGAGTAGTTTGCTTCACAAGTTTTGAAAGCTTGCATCTCAAAGAGTTGTGATCTTGTGCAATGGGCTTGCATTAACCATGTTGTGTGTGTATGGTGTTGTTGGGTCTTTACGTCATTCTTCTTGAATATGTATACCCTCAAAGTTTGATGACTTGAATTGGACTGATTTGAGAGGCATTAAGATTAGACATAAAAGCTTTCAAGGAAAGGGATCCTGCTTGCACAAGCTACGTGCACAGGATGCTAAACTTCAAATGTTTTCTTGCTTGTAAGGAACATCAGATTGCTCATAGGTTATGGGGACAGGGACGTTATGCCCTTGCACTAGCTCTTAAAAATTGAATATCAGAAGTCTTCGAAGTTGACATACACGCAGATGCTTAGATTGGCAAGGGGGTACTTTTTGATCATGCTACTGGTATGGTCATCCGTGAAACTATAGTAATTGGGGATAATGTCTCAATGTGTCATCATGTAACTCTTGGAGGCATGGGAAACTGTTGTGGAATTCATAATCCAAAGATAGGAAATGAGGTGCTGATTGGCTACCGATCATGGATTAATCATAGGAAATGATCACAAGAAAATAGGGCGGCATTTGACAATCTATATATAGTCATAGGAGCTTGATTGGAGGCAACAATGATGAGTCGGCATGTTATGAAAACATGAATCATGGCAGGTAGTGAGGACGGGATGATATGGAGGCAATACAAACGATGTATCAAATCTACATCACAACCAGGAAGGAGAGTATATGACATGGCACGAATTTGATGACAAATTTATTGATAGATGGAAATTTCCTTTTAAAATGATGAAGATGGTTATTATAATCCAAATTGGCTATGTTTAGTCTAGACAGTGCAATGACTGATGTAGATCAATGACAAAAGTGATGATGGTGGCCTAGAAAGCATGGCAGTATTTTAAAAAAAATCTAAATAGCCTTAAGGCTATTCAAATATTTTAATTCTTAAAGTTTTAAAACCTTTAAATGATGGAAAAGAAAAGAAAATCAAACGGGGGAGTATTGAAAACTATATAAGTGGAGCATGAAGGGAGGAGAGGGAAGTCCATCAAGTTCTATGGAAGAGGTTCTTGAGTAGAGCATTCAGCTCCTTCCCTTGCTTGCAGATCTCGTCGTCCTTAATCTCTCCATCAAGACCACACATGAGAGGCTCTTGAGTTGAGATTTAAGCTCCTCGCCTCTTTGAAGCTTTGACATAAAATTTGAGAGAGAGGCTTGAGGTTGAGCTTTGTGTCCCTTGCCTACATTGAATTTTTTGCCATTGAGTCGCTTATGAAGGTGGCTTGAGTTTGATCTTGGTGCTCTTTGCCTTCCTTGAAGATCGTCATCAAGTTCTATGGAGTGGCTTTTGAGTTGAGCTATGAGCTCCTTGCTCTCTTTGAAGTTCTCGTCATCAAATTCTATGGGAGTGGCTATACAATTTGAGCATTGAGCTCCTCGCCTTTCTCCAAGTTATCTTCATCAATTACTTCCCACCTTCTTCTCTTCTCTCTTAGTTCAAGATTTCTACCTTGACTTCCAATTGGGGAGTGATTCTTTTCTTGCTTAAAAGAGACAAATTCCATCTCGAGTTGTTCATATATCTTTTGATCATATCCAAGAGTTTTTTTGATCTTGTATCTTGTTTATATCTTTAATCCACGAAATTTTTTTGTCATGTGTCTTAAATCTAAAACTCTTATGGATAATTATTTTATGTTATCACAAAGCATACATGCGGCGAGTGACTTTCACGAACCCCATGCAAATTATGCGTGACAATGCGTAGTAGTATGACAACGCTGATGTAGTCTAGGCTACGATGTGTATATTTCTTTTTATTGTCCTACTTGATATGGGGCTCAAGGTGCATGTTTATTTTCATCTCACGAAGCTATTGGCCACATGTGTGGGTAGGTCATGTTGATTTTTTTCTAATATGTGGTTTGCTTGGGGTAGCCTTTTGTATTATTGACAAACTAATACTCAGTCAAGATTTTATTTGTTTTTGTTCTATTGTTTTACATGCCTTCTCTATGTCTATTTGTGTGGTTTTTGTATTCTGTTATTATCTGAATGGCACATCAAATCCCTACCCTAGTCTGCTATATTCATTTAGTTTAATAGAGATTATTCTCAGTTGTCAGTATCGAACCTTATTACTAAGACCGACCAATCCTATTTTGTGGGTCTCTCATTGGCACTCATTCTAGATGATCCTACTTTATGTGATGAATTATGAATCTCTTATAGCAAGTAGTCTGGCTATGTTCATGGTACCACTGTCATGATGATACCTCAAGGATTCTAGAAGGCTTTGACTCTTCCCTACCATCACGGGGAGACCTTTCAAGCAGCTCGCTTGATATTTTCCAATGCTGACATTATGAAGCTCTTGTGAAGTCAGACCAAGGACTTATAGGATACTAAATGGGTCATCACTAAATTCGAAGTTTATGTTTTCATGATCTCTATTCTCATTTGGAAACACTTGTCTCGATTCCTAGATAGGTTTATGCCTGCCAATACTTTGTCTAATTACATGTCCAAGGAATTATTCATTCCTTCCAAAATGGTGCTCAAGGGCATGACCATTAATTGGAGTTGCTATCTTCTTGCCAAAATGGATAAATGCTTTATCAAGATGACTTGGAGTAATGTGACTAATCTCATGTATGGTTCTTACTTGTAGATTTTCTAGACATAATTTTCCCCTGCAAAAGAAATTCTACCATCTACTGAAAATCCTCTTGTGGTTCCCTCTACTTCTATCAAAGATTTTGAATCTATCATTGAAGATCATAACTCCCATCCTCCTCTAGTCATTTAGAGGAAGCGCTTAAAGCATATGGTTGAAATAGTTTCTACCTCAGTTTCTCTAGTGTCGATCCTTGCTATATTCAAGCAATACCCTTCTTGCATGCCTAACATCTCCAAATTTATTCAAGATGTAGACAGATGGTAGTTTGGACATGCTAGTTCCTTCTTTGCATCACCTAGTGGTGGGAGGTGCCATTCCTTTCTTATGTAAGGACATTCAGAGCTCCATAGAAATATCAATTATATCTTGTGTTCAACAATTGTACTCTTCTTTCCATGAGGAGATGCAACACTTTAAGGAGGGGTCACATAAGGCTAATACTAAGCTTCCCTCTACTAAGGAGACTCTTTTTGATATTTTCAAATAACTTGGATCACACATGCTAAATTTTTAGAATCCTAGAAAGTGGAAATATCCTCTTTGCAAGCCCAATTGACTAAAGCAAATCTCAAGTAGCTAATGTTAATGAGGATAAGGATCATTTTTAAAAGGAAACCTAGGAGCTTAAAGCTTTAATTGCTAATTATAGTCCAAAAATTGTACAATTGAGCATCACAATACCTAGATTGAGGAGTTTAAAGGATAGTTGTCTTAGCTAAACTCCGTTTCTCCAAGTCCTAATGTACCATCAGTTTCTTCTTTATCTACACACTTGACTGCTCTCCAACGTAATGCAACCTTGTTTCCTTTATTCCAAGCTAAGATGGAAAGGCTTCAATCTAGAATGGGCCTTTTGTGGTCTTGTTTTGAGTAGTTTATGACACACATTCTGCCATATCATTCATTATTTGTGCACTATCAATAACAAAAGGTAGCCTTTTATATGAAGCTTTCCACCATGCATTTGTATCCTCTAAATGATGGATGGAATGGTATTTGGTCCTCAGATCTCCTAACAGAGGTTTACTGAATGGTTTTTGTGGATTCAATTATACCAAACATCATGTTGATGTCCTACATGTATCTTAGAGGTGATCTTCTAATTCTAAAGGATGAGGGTATGTATTGGTATGTGGGGGCATTATCTTGCAAGCTATTCTTTATGTTAGTCACTTGGAGTTGCAGATGAATGAGATTCTTCAAGCCTATTCTTTCAAAGTTGACACATGTCCTAAGGTTTGATAGAGTCTGTGGTATTGAATCAGAGACAATTGTAAGTTCTTTCATGATTACAAAATGCTAACCAATTAAGGGAGTATCTTTTAGCCTGTGTCTCTAAACAATCCCCTTTTGACACATCCTTCTCTAAAGCTTACAATCACAATCTGTTCTAGGTCCATCAATGCCTTCCCTTGCTTATTATCAATAGATGGCCCAAATATTGGATTCTTATCTATCCATACTTCAAACAACTCCCCATGTTATTTCTCCTCTTCTTTTTCAACCATACGGTGCTCCCCAAATTCCTATCTTTACTCATTACCCATTCATTTTGGATTGGGTTTTCCCTCCTACTTCTCCTTTTCTTCCACCATCTACTACACTCCTTTCCACTTTTCCATCGTATTTCCTAATCCCTTTCTTATCTAATTTAGTCAAATTGCATGAATCTCCATCTTTAACCCTTTCTTCTTTTTATGAGTTTGCCTATCCATCCCTTTATTCCTTGATACTTGTTTCCATTCCTTCATCCACATCTTTTATTTCTAACCCCACTCAGTTGGTTAGTAGCCACTCTGGGTTTGGTTTGCAAATAAAGAGATGAAGAGGGTGGATTCAAATTGATTCATTGATAAGACCTAATATTAATTAGCCTATATTTCTAGGGGATTGATAGACTCCTATATAAGCTTATTAGAATTAATTGAAGTTTGCTAAGATTTATCATCAATCTACTCATTCTTCAGTTAGATTAACTACTCATTTTGCTTAGTACTTAGTGCACATGCATCATCATTCTCATAATGATCAGAAACCAATACCAAAGTTGTGTATGAATGACAATGTGAATATTGATCCCTATTAGTTGGATATCTTGTATTTCCATGCTCTTTGCCTTCAAGAAAATATATTGTCCTAATGGAGATGGTGTGCTATTTGGAGTTCTTTCAAAAATGGATGAATCTCTTTCGATGGAAAGGTTTCAAAATCCTCATGACTTTAAAAGATAACATCTTCATTAATGGTTTCTTTATTAATGTAGTCAGTGGATTAAGATTTATTGGAATCTCTTTTTGTTCTCCCTTATTGGGATGCCATTTAGATTTTTATGTGTTATGTGTTAATATGTGGGTGTATTAGAGATATGGTTTTAAGAAAGAAAAAAATATTTGCAGATGTTGATTTATGGATTTGGCTAAAGTTTTGAATACCTGAGATGGACTAGAAGAACCTCTTATATCCTTTACTAATTTGTTTGGTTGTAAGCTAAGAAATGGTTCATGTTTCAAGTCATTTTCCTTTTATTAATCTTTTTGATAGATCAAGGTTATTTTAGAGATTAATGGGTTCGAGATTAGTTCATGGATACTAATTGGAAATGAAGTTCGAGATAGAATTGTTGAGCTACTTGATTAAGTGTAGGGATATGTTGAGGGATGAATTGACTTTTTAAAATGCTAATTTTTGTTATTTTTGTGAGATGAATGGTTCATTTTATGATGAATTGATTGCTTTTGTATGGGTTGGAAGTGTTTTAGAGTGTATTGGGATGGATTGAGTAGGTTTAAGAAGCTCATGATGGTTTTTGATTGAGATATGATGTTGTGATAGGTTTTATAATGTAATTGTTTGATTATGATAGGGTCTGTTTTGCCTCTATTTTGATCAATTTTCTTTCTATTTGTGATGTTGTGTTTGTAAATGAGTCATTAGAGGAATGATTGAGAGTGTGTTAACTTATTTTTGATGTTTTAAAGTGGGTTTTATTTGAGCTATATGGTATTTATGTCTTTTAAGACCTTCTGTAGAGCTTTTATATCTGATCTGTAAGCCTCAATTTGCTTCTGGATTGTGTTCTGATGGATGGATATTTAGCTTGGGAAACTTTTCAAAATCTTGAAAAAGGAATAATATAAGCTCAAAATAGCTCAAATAAGTAGAAAAAGTAGTTGAATAAGACAAACTGAAGTCTGCAGCAGTGACAGTGACAGGGCACTGTAATGGCTCTAATGACTAGACTTTCTAATAGACATACGTCTTGGAAGGTGTGTCCAAGGTCAAGTGAGGATTATTGAGAGTAATTATTACTTATTCAAGTATATTACTTAGAGAGATCATATGTGAGAGAGATAGAGTATGAGGGATAGTCAATTTTCCATGAGAAACATTGTATCTATGTGAGAGATTGTGAGAAAGACTATGAAGACTATGAAGATGATAAAAGATGAATAATAGGTGATGGATTCCATTCAATGTCAATCATTATTTTGTGTCATTTTGGTTCTTTGATGGTTTTTATTATTGAGAGATAGGCATTTTCACCTATGTATGCAAGGGTAGCTGGGTGTGAATGAATTGGAAGGTAGGGGGAGACCCTAACCCTAGCTATCCAGAGGCTATTTAAATAGCCTAGAGGTCACTCTCAATGTAGAGAAGAATGTGCCATGTGTACTTGTGAATAACTCATTGAGCAAGCTCTTCTTTTACTCTCTCTCTCTCTCTCTCTCATTCACACTCTCTTGCTCTCACTCTGATATTTCAACATTGTATTAGAGCCATTTCTAATACCTTTAGGTTCCCTAAACCTCAACTCAACCAAAGTACACACAAGAAAAGCTTCATTTCCTCATCTAGGTATTTCAACCTCCATAGTTAGCCAACACTTACCTCCATTGGAGGAGCTAATGTGGGCAAAGGAGGCCATATTAGCTCTTGCTTTCTTCTAGGAACTTCTTTCTTGGCTTAGGCTGCTTTAGCACATCACAACAAACCCTGACATTGAGCAACTAGAAAGACAATATTACACATTTTTGTAGATCTCGCATAGTTTTGACAACATGATTTGTCACATTATAGCATGGGCAATAGAGGCATAATGACCTAAGCCACCATAGGGCTTTGTTAGCCCCCTAAGTGATCTATCTCTGCCTAAGAGGTTTTTGCAAAATTCTTTCCCTGTTGCTCACACAGAGCAAAACCCTAACTATGTATCCTACTGGCATCCATAGCCAAAGCTTGAAAACTTGATTTTTTTTAAATTTCCACTTGCTGAAATCATGAACAATGATTTTAATCACATATTTAAGCTCTGTGGATGTTATTGCATATCTGGAGCTTCAACTTAGGTCCAAACACACCTAGTGGATATGAGTAAGCTCATAAGAAAACTCACTTGAGAACATACACTATGAGATGAGTGCTTGTAAGCACTAATGCTACATCTCATAGTCATGATTCTATTTCTAATCAGCATGAGAAAGATGTTTTTCCCTAGATCTCAATCTTGAGAAAGATTAGTGTCTATATATCTTAAGCCTTATCATTAAGTGCCTAACTGTAATTGTAAGACTATGTGTAGGTTATAAAAACATAGACCATTATCCTCATTCCCCATCTCATATTTTAACACATCACAATTAAGATGGCTATGTATTAATCACCTTTTTTTCCTTCCACACTTACTAGCCATTGTGTAAAGGACTAGACACTACCATTGCCTAGAGCAATCGGTAAGACCTTCCTATCATGACCATGGCTTATGCCAATGTTAGACATCAAATCCGTAAGTTTAATAGAAAAGACTTTAATCCAAGGTAGGCACTAGTGAAGTATAAAATGATTGAATGGGGCTACTGGCCCTTCATCAAAGGGATCAAGGTTATTGATCCATCAAACCCACTTAATGTAGAGGATGATGAAAGATTCCAAGCCATGATCATGCTTTATCTAGATGAATTCCCAATCTATCACATTGACCAATGCTCCACTACCAAGGAGAAATGGGATCATGAGCTTGAAAAGATTTATGGCCCTACATGAAAGAACTCTAAAATTTTCCTTAAGATTGATTTTTTTAGTCTAGAGTATAAGCAAGGAGAGAAGACCTAGGTAAGTTCATTTCTCACATGAAGGGGCTTATGATACAACTATCCTCAGTTCCAACTCCAATTCATGATAAAGATGCCATTGCAATTCTTTTAAAAGCTATAAAGATGGTGTTTCCAAACCATGTAGCTACTCTTACAAATATCCCAAATCCAACCTTGGAAAGCACCATCCAATCTTGTTTAGATGAGGATAAAAGAAAAAGAAAAAAAGGCAGCATCAATTGGGGATCTACTTCAATAGCCCATGAGAAACTCTTGGTTCATATTGTCTCCACCAAATTCTCATTCTGCAATAAAAAGGTACATCTTGTCAGTAGCTATGTGAAAAACTATCCTTACAAAATGAAGTGCAACGAATATAAAAAGATAGGGCATATTATCAGTAATAAATGCCTTACCACCCGTGAAGTACCAAAAGAATTGGAGGTCAACTTTGTGTCCAAAACACATGATGATCAACTTTTCTAAATCTATAAATCTCTACTTTTAAAAACTCTTATATCTTGATTTATAAAGGCATCCCATTTTGTTCTAGGGAGGGGCATTAATATATCTTGTAGTCCAATGCCACTCTGGCATTGAGGGGGGTGTTGAGAGATAGGCATGTGAGCCCTATGCATGCAAGGGTGGATAAGGGTAGTTGGGTGTGAATGAATTGGAAGGCAAGGGGAAACCCTATCCCTAGCCATCTAGAGGCTATCTAAATAGTCTAGAGGTCACTCTCAATGTAGGGGAGAGTGTACCAGTTGTACTTGCGAACAACTCATTAAGCAAGATCTTATTCTTATACTTAAGCTTTCTCTCTCTCTCTCTCTCTCTCTTGTGCACACTCTAATATTTCAACATCTATAAAGAATATGCTGAAGATTTGTTGTTATAAATCAGTGGGATATTTTCTATATGATATTGCGTAAAGATTTATGAAGATTAGTATTCACTTTCTTTTATGGTTGATTAAAGTATAAAGAACATGCTTGTTGATGTGACAAGATATATTTTCTTGTAGTATATTTTTCTTTTATCCTGGTACTCCTCTTGGGACTCCATTTTTTTGGTGCGCAAGTAGGGAACACTACCATCAAAAAGCACCAAGCGAGGATGAAAATGGAAGAAGTGGCACTATTGAAGAGAAAGAAAAGCAATGGAAGATTATAGAATTCCTATTATTGTTAAAGAATTGGAGATATTCATTGCCAAAGCCACTTTCTATAAGAAGTGTATTCCTCAATGGAAAAAATATATCACCATCCTAATGCGGGTTCTCTACGAAAATAAATTGATTTCACTATTTTCTCAAGCCACAGAAAGCTGTATCACTATAGCCATCTTTCACAAAATTGGTTCATGATTCTCCATCCCCTTCTCCATCCTCTCTGGGTGTGTCCATAATGAGCCATTATAGTTCCATACTATCACTTGTATCTCTAAGGTGTCTATCTCACAAGCCATTCATCCCTATTCAATTGCCTTGCCATCAATGATGACTCGGACATCTCTATATATTGCCTTCTTGCCCTCCTTCCTAGGCTTGATTATTTTGGGCATTGTTGCATGTTTGTGCTCCACTTGCATCCTGGTGGTAAGGTCATCATCCAGATAGATGGGATCCCCTAGAGTCTGTGTAGTAATATGGCTTTTTGCCTCATGAAGACTATCCTCCATTTCATCGCAAAACCTTAGGATAAGTGTGTGTTTTTGCTCTTCCTTTCTAACTCTCCAAGCATTTGTAAAAGGAAGTGCTTCTTCCTCTTTGTATTTAAGGCATATGCACAAATTCTTACCATCCTCCTCGGGCAATGAGTCCTCCTTCTCCGGTATGCCATTTACTTGTATGTTTAGTTGCCTTAATATTTCAATTTCAAACTTGAAACTTGCAATTTATCCTCTTCGGGTCTTGCTCAAAATAATGATAGTCAACAAGTTTCTCCCCCCCCCCCCTCCCCCCCCAACCCGTTATTTCATTGTTAATGTAGAGAGTGGGAGCATTTGGGCTATTTTTGAACCCTTTGTTGGCTAAGTATGCATCAATTTTAGAGTATTATGCATGAGGAGCCTATTTGAGACCATAAAGAGCCTTATGCAACTTGCAAATGATGCACTCTTTTTCCTTAATCACAAATCATGGAGGTTGTGATAAATCAACATCCTCATGTAGATCCCCATCCAAAGATGTAGTTTAAGTGTCCAACCGATGTACTTTCTCGCTATAATTTGCAGCCATAGGAATCACACATCTCGTTGTACTCATACGGGATGTAGGAGCAAAGGTTTCCTCATAATCTATGCCCTTTTTCTATGCATAGCCTTTTGCTACCAATCATGCTTTGTACTTTTCAATGGTGCCATCGGCCTTTTGTTTGAGTTGACAAACCCATTTCATACAAATAACCTTCTTACCATGTGGTAAATCCACAAGATCCCATGTAGAGTTAGTGACAATAAAGTCTAACTCTTCCTGCATGGCTTGCATCCAATGTACATCAGATTGAGCTTGGTAGGCTCTGTAATATTTCTGCTGAAAATATTACGAGGCCGTATGAAGTCTCGAACAAATGACAATACCGGCATTTTGGTCATAGATGGTGCAAACTTTAACACGATGTATCATGATCTCCATTGGCAGGATCGAGACTATGGTCTAATGAAACCCACATATTTTCATGAGAACCTTCTCTTGGGAGGAGGTCAAGAGGATAATGTCATAATTAGTGCAATTTTTTTTGTTTCCTTCCCCAAGTCGAAGCGTGGTTGAGGGAAGGGGATGACTGAAATGGAAAGGAGAGAGGTGGCAAGGAGGGGATAGCCACGCAAGGCAATTACGTGGTAGGAAGCCCTTACCCCCCGTCTTCCTATAAAAACCCTTGCTATGGCAATGGAGGGTAGGGGGTGGGAAGGCTGACAGGAAAGATATTGTCGTAAAGAGGAGGATGCAAAGGGCCATGCTGCGTGAAGAGAGAGGGGGAAGACTGTGATGATGCCGTGTTGCCGTGCTGTGTGGAGAAGGACTGGGAAGACAATGGCATGCTGCGCCGTGAGCAAAAGGGGAGGTGGAAGGCGCCGCTGATGTTGCTGCCAAGACCACTGCCAGCTGATCAGTCACACTCCTCATCATTAGACATGCACATCACGTTAGAAGATTCTTAGAAGCTTCTTTGGGGACTTCTATAAGCCCCTTTCACACAAGCCACCTTAAAGCCCATTTCCCATAGGCTTTTCCCGCACCTTCATTCGTAACAGGCCTTTTTCGCAAATAGGCTTCAAAGCCCACAAGCCATCCGTAAGCCCATTCCTAGCCACCCCGGTTTTCCCTAAAGAAGCTCATAAAGCTTCCTTTCCCGCAAGCACCATTCGTAAGATCCTTTCCGCAAAACCCCTCGCAAAGCTCCAAATTCCATACATCCAAATCCCATAAGCCCAAGTCTCACAAGCCCAACCTTTTAAAGATCTGAAGTCCCGTGAAGGTATCTCCTGCATACGAGGGAGAAAGGCAAAGATCTTGAGGCTACGTACCAAGGTGAGAAAATTCACCGATCATGTAAGGGCAAAGGCAACTTGGAAGTCCGAAATTACACCCACAATGGCCCCCAAGAAGTCGCAAGTCGCGCCTGCGGGAGGTATTTCTCCTAATATTCACGTGGATATCTCCATGAGCCCACAAGAATAGGTTTTTACTATTTTTTATTCATCGCAAAAGTAATGCATTATGCACGATAAATTCATGGGCTAGGAAGCACCTACGCATGTCAAATTCACCTAGCCTAGTTAAATGCAATTGGAAATAGATTGACTATTTAAATAATTAGTTCATGACATGAAGTGGTCATTGGTATTTCCAATATGATGAACAAAATAACGTAAATTATCTATGCATCTCACGACCTTATTAGTAGTTTCCCTTGCGTGCATGTCAAAGTGACGGCCTAGAACACCTATTGCCTATCTTTATAAGGTCAAAATTATTAAAGTGCACCTTTGATTAGGCATGGAAAGATTAATCCCATGTCACATTTTTAGACAAATCTTCATTGAATGATTCATTAGGGAAAGTCATTAAACCCGTAGAAAATAGAAGAGTGTAGAAATAATTCTAGGAATTGCGTGTGGCATGTGATTGTAAATTGGAGTAAGTTAACTCTAGTTTTTTTGGCATGAATTTTACTAGGTAGGTAGTTACGAAAGGTTGTGTAATTCTCATTCAACGTACAAATTATCTCATTGAGAAAAGAAGTTAGGAAAAGCTGCATGGTTCACATAAAACCCTGAAGTTTAGTAGCATGAATCTTAAAAGCATGTTACAAAAGGATCAATTGGAATTATGCCATAACTTAGCTTATGCTGTGATCTTAACCAAAAAAAGTTAGGGTTTGTAAAGTTACTCATACATAAGCAATGAATCATGTGGTTACAAAAATGGTATCGTAAATAGCTTCAAGAATGGACAAGTAAATTGGTTTAACCTAAACACCTAAACCCCGAGGGACTCGTTAGGAATGGTTAATTCAATGCAACATATCCCAAAGAGCTAACTAAGGTTTAGCACGTTGAGGACAGGACCTAATCACTCTTATTACCAAAATACTGAAACTCTTATACCTTAAAAACTTGCCCACATTCATGGAATGTAGGGACAATAGTACATAATTGCGGGAACCGACCTAGGGTTTCTACCCTAAGGGTTGCTAGCTAACATGATGAAACTCGATTTGAATTTGGAACCTTAGGACCGACAATATCGGCCTAGTGCAATCAGGAACGGATTGTTATATCTAATCATGATTTCGTGATTAGAAGATGCCATTCGATGGGTAAAATAGTCCCATGGATTAGATGCAACACTTGTGCAAGAAGTTGCAGAGTTGCATGATCTTGTGGGTTGACAACAAGGGAATGGCCAATTCCTCCAAATGAGATTGGCAGATTGTTGCACAAGTTTATCTTGCAAGAGGATGAGTGGTCATCCTGATATAGCACCTTTCTTGGGAAAGGTGACCAAGATATATGGATTAGATAATTGCTTAGAAGCAAAAGACCAATCAGTAATTTGGAATAACATATTTACTACTAATAGAACTTAAGGTATTGGTTAAGTTGGGTTAATAGGATACGGCCCTAACCAAAGGACATAAGGGTTAACAAACAAACCCTTGGGGATCTTGCCAAGTCGCAATTGATCCCGGATCGAGTGCTGGATGCATTCGGAGAGAAGGATTCACTCCTTAGCGATTGGCCAAATAACGACCACTGGAATTGATTGTGCTTGTAACAGTTTAAAAAGCATTGTTTGCATTGTTTGCTCAAGGAACTAAAGGAGAAAAATATATCTAATGCTTCAGGTTGAAGGCCTGAAGGGAGAGGCAGCTTCAGTTACCCCCGACTGCTTGCCTGACCCTAACCAAGGGGGTTATTGACCACACCGGGAACGTGGATTGAACCCACCGCGAGAGGTCTCCCCGTTGAGCACTACTTGGAGCAGGAAGACGCTTGGATGCCAGGGGGGCTCTAGCCACAAATTCCTCGCCTCTTGGGCCCTGCACAAGAGGCTAACGTGACTCGGGATTGGATCTCGAGGCCCGCATACTAGTCTACGGGCAGAAACTTGGATTACTGATCCCTGTGGATTGCTGGATAGCCTTCGGGCGGATTGTGGATAAGCCTATGGGCTGGACTTTATGTATTTCAAAGATAAATATGATAACCTGTTAAAAAGGAACTTGTTTGACATTGCTTTTCTATGTCAAGTGATATGATTACGTGAAGGAACCTATGCCTAACAAGTTAATTAAGGAAATTGATTGATACATGTCCAACTAAATGTGTTAGGTAATTAAATAACTAAAACAAACCCAAGGAAAGTGAGGTGGATGTGGCCATAGGTCCATCCTACGGATGGGTGGTCCCAGTTGGTTGGGAACTTTTCTCAAAACACGAGGAACAGCAGGATGAGTGTCAAAGGACATGAACAACAAAAGCGTTGACTTAGAGTTATGACTTAACCCGATTTACGCTGTTTTAGGGGAACGGAATGGGACTATGCAGAGAGGTTGAGCTTTGCATCCCTCTCGTTTCCCATTCTCCTTGAACTAAGTGCAGTGCAAATCCGCTTCAGACTTGACGTTTCTGCGTAAAGTAGTTCGCTTGGATCTGATGCTAGTTGCTATTAGGAAATGACCAATTAGGAAAACCCTAATTCAGGTTGATCCTAAGTGGGAACGGCCGGAATACTTCCACTACATGGCAGACGTGGAAAGCCCTAGATTGCAAACCCCGTAACATTCCATGGGAGTGCCGGGCGGAGCTTTCTAGACATCCTTTCCAATGGACTGCTAAGACGTGTCCTGGATGATACTAGTGGACATTACAGTTGGTATCAGAGCGAACCAACAAAGGATTTGTTTTTAAGAAATTTTAATAAGAAGAAGTAAAGCAAATGTTACTGTTCCGAACATTTTCTTACTTTCAATGCTTTCTTGTAGAATTATGAAGCATGGAACAGGTTCTTAGTGTTCCGAGTCATGTTTATGATTGTGATGCATTCCCCGGATTATCGACAAAGGGTTGAGATGATGAACATTCTAGACTGCATTTACAATCCATCGCCTGTGTATGTGGAACAGAGATGGATGGGTGTTTCAGGGATCTATTACATAGCTGCCCATCGACCTCCGTACCTTCAAATTAACTTGAAGAGAATCAAGTTGATGGAGGACTTAAAGATCGTGAAGCTATTCATCATTATTGAGGCTCACGCAAATGCGACCCTACATGTTGGAGGTCGAAGGGTTAACCAGAATAAGTATGTGTACGGTGAAGTGATTCGAAGAATCCCTGCCAACTGAATCAAGGTGTTGGGACATCATGAGAAGAATGGATATCAAAGAAAAAGATACCCTAGTCTTCCAATGACCTATCGATTCTTGAAAATGAATGATCCCAATCCATACTACTACTCAGTTCCTGTAGCTGAATGCAACAACATCTTATTCTCCTCGAATTAATGTATCAACTTGTTCCATCGCCCCAAGAAATAATTGTACCTCAAAAGGGCTATGCCCATATGAATGGAATAAGACTTTTTTTTAAAAATCAGTGATTGTCTTAACTGTGAATATTGATAAAAAAGTAAAGTGATTTGGTCACTTGGCTAAAGGCTGAAGTAAATATGTAATGTAAGGTGAAATTATTTCTGAGAGGAAAGACGACTTCGGTCAAATTCAAAGTCATGAACTTAGATATCCATGAGTGTCTACTCGAAATGGATTGTCTTAAACCTACTAACGCCCACATTCATTGTGGAAAGGGCCAAGGGAAATTGGTCACAACTCAAGGAGAGGCTCCAAAGCCAAAAAAATTTCAATTGGCCAAAGCATCTCGGATTATAAAGGGAGTTAGAAAGGGACTACCTATCTACTTGATTAAGCTCAATAAGTTAGATCAGAAGCAGGAGTCTAGTGAAGGACCTTCTTGGCTAAAGAAATACGCAGACGTATTTCCTAAAGAGTTAACAGAACTCCTGCCTCAAAGAGAAGTGGATCTTTACCCAGAACAAGCTTAACATGAGGCAACGTTGGTGGATTGAAGTGCTGGAGGAGTATGACTTTGAAATCAAGTACCGACCTGGAAAGGAGAATGTAGTTGCCGATACACTCAGTCACAAGGCATTCCTTAATTCACTAATCTTGCAAAACCCATCAACAGCTAGATCTCTAGCTACAAAGGTGTCCATGCCAAACAACCCAATACTTAAACTAGCTAGAGAAGAAGCATGCCATGATTCAGCCTATCAAACAATGCTAAGAGAGATCCCTATCAAGGACCAGGACCAAAAACTACAGGTTAAGTATCACGAATTCACTATCAATAGTGGAGTTGTCTACTATAGAATGAGATTATGTATACCGGCAAGCTAGTTGCTTAAGCAGAAGATACTCTGGGAAGCTCATGATTCCCCTTTCTCAGGACATCCTAGCTATGCTAAGACTCTCAATGTAGTTAGGAAGAGCTACCATTGGGAGAGGCTTACAGGCGACGTTCTCAAATATGTCACTGAGTGTTTGTCTTGTCAACGTATCAAAGCCGAACATGTCAAAATGCCAGGGAAGTTACAACAACTCGACATTCCCTAAATGAAATGGGAATTCATAAGTATGGACTTTGTTGTTGGCCTACCCTAAGTTCAGGGAGGATACAACTCCATCATGGTTGTGGTTGACATACTTACTAAGGTTGCACACCTTATTCCAGTAAAGACAAACTATAAAGCCTCAGATATTGCAAGGTTGTTTATCAAGGAGATATTCAAGCTACATGGGTTACCCAGAAGAATCATTAGTGATCGTGATTCTCTCTTCACATCACACTTCTAGAGAGCTATCTTTGAAGCCATTGGGACTCAACTCTGTTTTAGTAGAGCTTACCATCCCCAAACTGATGGCCAAATGGAGTGAGTCAATCAAGTCATTGAGGATATGCTAAGGGCACACTGCTGTCGTGAGCCAAAAAGGTGGATTCAGAATACTTGCATTTGGTTGAATTTGCCTACAATGCTTCTTACTAACAAAGCATTCAGATGACCCCTTTTCAAGCATTGTATGGTCATGACTGTCAAAGTCCCCTAAACTTCTCAGATCCAAATTTGAGGGTTCAAGCTTCAAGGTAGATGTTGGAAGAGATGGATGACCAAATAAAGTCAATAAGACAGGACATCCAAACTACCAAGGATAGACAGAAGGCATACACGGATTTGAAGCATCAAGATAGAATCTTCGAGGAAGGAGACATGGTCTTCATTCGCGTACGCCCAAAGAAGAGTTCCCTATCCTTAGGAAATTGCAAGAAGCTAAGTCCAAGGTATTGTGGACCATACAAGGCCCTCAAGTGCCTAAGACCTAATGCTTATAGACTGCAACTCCTTGAGAACCTGAGGGTTCATAATGTATTCCATATCAGCCTATTGAAGAAGTATATACCTAATCCTAGCCATATACTTGATGACCAACCAGTTGTAATGCCTAGTCAAGGAGTCCTTGAACTATGGCCTGATAGGATCTTAGATGTTAGGGAGAGACAACTAAAATCTAGAACCTTGAGAGAATGCCTCGTCCAGTGGAGAGATTATCCCGAGGAGGATGCCAATTGGATGGATGAAAGCACTCTCAACTATCAATATCCCCAGTTTATCTCGAGATGAGGACATCTCGATTCCTCCAAGGGGAAGTGAATGTAATATTTCTGCTGAAAATATTACGAGGCCGTATGAAGTCCCATATGCTGAAAATATTACAAGGCCGTATGAAGTCTCGGATAAATGACAATGCCGGCATTTTGGTCACAGATGGTGCGAACTTTGACACAATGTATCATGATCTCCATTGGCAAGATTGAGACTATGGTCTAATGAAACCCGCATATTTTCATGAGAACCTCCTCTTGGGAGGAGGTCAAGAGGATAATGTCATAATTAGTGAAAATTTGTTTATTTCCTTCCCCTAGTCGAAGCATGGCTTAGGGGAGGGGATGACTGAAATGGAAAGGAGAGAGGTGGCAAGGAGGGGATAGCCACGCAAGGCAATTACGTGGTAGGAAGCCCTTACCCCCCCTCTTCCTATAAAAACCCTCGCTATGGAAATGGAGGGTAGGGGGTGGGAAGGTTGAAAGGAAAGAGATTGTCGTGAGGAGGAGGACGCAAAGGGCCATGCTGCATGAAGAGAGAGGGGGAAGACTGTGATGATGTCGTGTTGCCGTGCTGCGTGGAGAAGGACTGGGAAGACAATGGCGTGCTGCGCCATGAGCAAAAGGGGAGGTGGAAGGCACCCCTGATGCCGCTGCCAAGACCACTGCTAGAGCTGATCAGTCACACTCCTCCCCATTCGACATGTACGTCACGTTAGAAGCTTCTTAGAAGCTTCTTTAAGAAGCTTCTAAGGGGACTTCTATAAGCCCCTTTCACACAAGCCACCTTAGAGTCCATTTCCCATAGGCTTTTCCTGCAGCTTCATTTGTAACAGGCCTTTTTCGCAAATAGGCTTCAAAGCCCACAAGCCATCCGTAAGCCCATTCCTAGCCACCCCGGTTTTCCCTAAAGAAGCTCATAAAGCTTCCTTTCCTACAAGCACCATTCGTAAGATCCTTTCCGCAAAACCCCTCGCAAAGCTCCAAATTCCATACATCCAAATCCCATAAGCCCAAGTCTCACAAGCCCAACCTTTTAAAGATCTGAAGTCCCGCGAAGGTATCTCCTGCATACGAGGGAGAAAGGCAAAGATCTTGAGGCTGCGTACCAAGGTGAGAAAATTCACCGATCATGTAAGGGCAAAGGCAACTCGGAAGTCCGAAATTACACCCACAATGGCCCCCAAGAAGTCGCAAGTCGCGCCTGCGGGAGGTATTTCTCCTAATATTCACGTGGATATCTCCATGAGCCCACAAGAACATGTTTTTACTATTTTTGATTCATCGCAAAAGTAACGCATTATGCACGATAAATTCATGGGCTAGGAAGCACCTACGCATGTCAAATTCACCTAGCCTAGTTAAATGCAATTGGAAATAGATTGACTATTTAAATAATTAGTTCATGACATGAAGTGGTCATTGGTATTTCCAATATGATGAACAAAATAACGTAAATTATCTATGCATCTCACGACCTTATTAGTAGTTTCCCTTGCGTGCATGTCAAAGTGACGGCCTAGAACACCTATTGCCTATCTTTATAAGGTCAAAATTATTAACGCGCACCTTTGATTAGGCATGGAAAGATTAATCCCATGTCGCATTTTTAGACAAATCTTCATTGAATGATTCATTAGGGAAAGTCATTAAACCCGTAGAAAATAGAAGAGCGTAGAAATGATTCTAGGAATTGCGTGTGGCATGTGATTGTAAATTGGAATAAGTTAACTCTAGTTTTTTTGGCATGAATTTTACTACGTAGGTAGTTATGAAAGGTTGTGTAATTCTCATTCAACGTACAAATTATCTCATTGAGAAAAGAAGTTAGAAAAAGCTGCATGGTTCACATAAAACCCTAAAGTTTAGTAGCATGAATCTTAAAAGCATGTTACAAAAGGATCAATTGGAATTATGCCATAACTTAGCTTATGATGTGATCTTAACTAAAAAAAGTTAGGGTTTGTAAAGTGACTCATACATAAGCAATGAATCATGTGGTTACAAAAATGGTATCGTAAATAGCTTCAAGAATGGACAAGTAAATTGGTTTAACCTAAACACCTAAACCCCGAGGGACTCGTTAGGAATGGTTAATTCAATGCAACATATGCCAAAGAGCTAACTAAGGTTTAGCACGTTGAGGACAGGACCTAATCGCTCTTATTACCAAAATATGGAAACTCTTATACCTTAAAAACTTTCCCACATTCATGGAATGTAGGGACAATAGTACATAATTGCGAGAACCGACCTAGGGTTTCTAACCTAAGGATTGCTAGCTAACAGGATGAAACTCGGTTTGAATTTGGAACCTTAGGACCGACAATATCAGCCTAGTGCAATCACGAATGGATTGTTATATCTAATCATGATTTTGTGATTAGAAGACGCCATTCGATGGGTAAAATAGTCCCATGGATTAGATGCAACACTTGTGCAATAAGTTGCAGAGTTGCATGATCTTGTCGGTTGACCACAAGGGAATGGCCAATTCTTCAAAATGAGATTGGCAGATTCTTGCGCAAGTTTATCTTGCAAGAGGATGAGTGGTCATCCTGATATAGCACCTTTCTTGGGAAAGGTGACCAAGATAAGTGGATTAGATAATTGCTTAGAAGCCAAAGACCAATCAATAATTTGGAATAATATATTTACTGCTAATAGAACTTAAGGTATTAGTTAAGTTGGGTTAATAGGGTACGGCCCTAACCCAAGGACATAAGGGTTAACAAACAAACCCTTGGGGATCTTGCCAAGTCGCAATTGATCCCGGATTGAGTGCTGGATGCATTCGGAGAGAAGGATTCACTCCTTAGCAGTTGGCCAAATAAACATCCACTGGAATTGATTGTGCTTGTAATAGTTTAGAAAGCACTGTTTGCATTGTTTGCTCAAGGAACTAAAGGATGAAAAGATATCTAATGCTTCAGGTTGAAGGCTTGAAGGGAGAGGCAGCTTCAGTTACCCCCGACTGCCTACCTGACCCTAACCAAGGGGGTTGTTGACCGCGCCGGGAACGTGGACCGAACCCGCCGCGAGAGGTCTCTTCGTTGAGTACTACTTGGCGCACGAGGATGCTTGGGTGCCAGGGGGGCTCTGGCCGTAAATCCCTCGCCTTCGGGGTCCTGCACAAGAGGCTAACGTGACTCGGGATTGGATCTCGAGGCCCGCATACTAGTCTACGGGTGGAATCTTGGATTAGTAATCCCTGTGGATTGCTGGATAGCCTTCGAGCAGATTGTGGATAAGCCTACCGGCTGGACTTTATGTATTTCAAAGATAAATATGATAACATGTTAAAAAGGAACTTGTTTGACATTGCTTTTCTATGTCAAGTGATATGATTACGTGAAGGAACCTGTGCCTAACAGGTTAATTAAGGAAGCTAATTAATACATGTCCAACTAAATGTGTTAGGTAATTAAATAACTAAAACAAACCTGAGGAAAGTGCGGTGGATGTGGCCATAGGTCCATCCTACGGATGGGTGGTCCTGGTTGGCCGGGAACTTTTCTCAAAACACGAGGAACATCAGGATGAGCGTCAAAGGACATGAATAAGAAATGCGTTGACTTAGAGTTATGAATTAATCCGATTTACGCTGTTTTACGGGAACGGAATGGGACTATGCCTTATGGCACAGAGGTTGAGCTTTGCACCCCTCTCATTTTCCATTCTCCTTGAACCAAGTGCAGCGCAAATCTGCTTTGGACCTGGCATTTCTGCGTAAATTAGTTCACTTGGGTCTGACGCTAGTTGCTGTTTGGAAATGATCAATCAAGAAAACCCTAATTCAGGTTGATCCTAATTGGGAACGGCCGGAATACTTCCATACGTGGCAGACGTGGAAAGCCCTAGATCGCAAACCCCGTAACATTCCATGGGAGTGCCAGGCGGAGCTTTCTAGACATCCTTTCTGATGGACTGCTAAGACGTGTCCTGGATGATACTAGTGGACATGTTACAGGCTCATCATCATCATCATCTAGTAGTGAGCTCATAAACACATGCTCATCACAATCATCTACTTCCATAAAACCATCCAAATGTGTCCTCGCATCATGTGCTGACATAATTGCACTTGTATGTTGTATGGTACTACGAGTACTGTAAGATTCGTATCGTATGGTACCATACGTATCCGCATGGTTTTGTATGATAAAATAGGCCTTTCTTGGCCACCATTTCTATGACCTCCCTACATTTTGCGTGTTCTACCTATGTATTCTCTTGTGCAGCTTTTTTGGGGGGTGGGAAGCCTTGGATACTTCAGCCCACCCCCTTTTCCAACTATGTACTCCTCCCTAGCCCCTCTTGGATTCCATCGAGCTAGTAGTCATGTTTGACTCTCATCTACAAAAGGTGCTCCTCTCCTCCATGCTTCCACACTAATTCAGCAAGCATTTGCCATTCTCATCTATCTCTCTTGGAACTTGAATTGATTTTTGATGCGTGAAGCTCTAGCCTCTCACACTCTCCTCTTTCCTGCACCCTATCAAGGCTCAAGGCTCAAGGCTCAAGCCTCTCTCATCCCCTCTCTCTCACTCTTGCTCTTTCAACTTTACCCCAACCCTCTGTCTCTCTTTCTAATTTCAACTTTCAAGTTTCAAGAGTCAAGAGTCAAGGATCTCACTCTCCCTCTCTTTCTCACTCTCCCCACGGCCTCTTTATCTGTCATTGGTACCATGACTCGTGAGAAGCATGAGGCCTTGAATTTGCATGCAATTTATGTGGAGAGAGATAGAAAGAAGTCCAATTTCCACCATTGGACATGCAAGCATTGTGGAAAGCACTATACAAGTGGTTCAACCGAGCCTTGGGGAAGTTACTATATGTATCACTACAAGATACAGGCCTTATACCGACATTCAAAGCGACAAAAATGTTCATAAAGAGATTTGCCCCCATCGTCACAAAAAAACATCGGTATTAGCGATGCCATAGAACAGCCGCTATCAACATCGCTATTTGGACAAGCTTGATGACACCAGCTACCCATTGTGGAGTTTCATGGTACATCAAGGGCATAATGATCAAAGCAATATCCTTGGTATCCTCGCTCAAGAGGATGAGCTTGATGGCACCAAGTACCCATTGTGGAGTTTCATGGTACACAACCTTCTTGCAGCAAAGGATTTGTGGGACTATGTCAATGGTGATTTGCAACAACTAGGAGCTCTTGCACCTCAAACACCTCATCATAATGCTAAAGGACAAGTTACTAGTGTTATTGATGCTGCCCTTTCTCCTCCTCCTACACCGAGGATCAATGGAGGTGGAACTCCAAGGGTGCATAGGCACAATCTTCTATTACCGTGTCAGTGAAAAGGACTATTTGTTAGATATGATCAATGCCCCACCCTCATTAGGTGCCACCAATGATCCATGGTGCTCAAAGTTGTAAGGCCCCCATTATGAGGAGAAGCCAAATGTGAGCTCGTACATTGGTTGAGTCCTGACTTGTATATCAGATGAGGTCTATGTGACCGGATGGCAAAAAGGTGACCATTGTGGGTCTAATCTTTGGGTTAGATGGAGTAGTTAAGGTGATAGCAACTTGAGGCGCATTGCATTGAGTTGCAAGGTAAGGGAGTTAAGAGGGGCCCCTATTGTGGGGTCCGGGGGCCGCGGAAGAAGCCCCTAGTTGGGGGGTCCGGGGGCAGCGGCCCCGGCTCGATGGTAAAGGGAATATTCCCTAGACAACTAGTGGAGGCTCATATGGTAGGTCGGTCAGGCCAACCTTATAGCCTTCGCGGGCTATAAAAGCTAAACCCCTTCACAGCCATCCATCACTCATCTTTCACCCGGTCAGAGTTGTTGTTATAGCTAGCCTTAAGCTCTTCATCTATCTTCTGTCTAGATCGCCATCTAAGCTTCACATAGTGGAAGCGCATGGGTGGACAGAGCCATCTTTGTATCAGTTGTTTGGAGTTAAATAATTTACTCATTCTCCTCTTATTTGTTGTGTGCTCTCTATCTCTTTCTTAGATTCTGTTCGCTACGCCATGTAAATTTTTTACATGGTATCAGAGCCCACGGGGCTCTAGAGATCAGAGAGTGTGCAAGAGGCAAAGGCTTTAACAGCAAAGAGAAACTATGTCGACTTCTGGAAGCGGTTCTGGCGCATCAGGAAGTGGTGCAGGAGGTGGTGTTGCTGTATTGGCTATTCAAACACTAAGGATTTGTCCACCAACCTTCAGCGAAGGCAAGTTAGATGGTACAAACTACACCTTGTGGAAGTTCAAAATTACAACTATCCTTGATTCTTATGAGCTTCTGGAGACTGTGCTGGGGACTGACGCAGAACCATAGCCTACCCCTAACCCATCAAATTCTAGTGTGATGATCCCTAGGAATGCAGATCTTCTACGAGCTTGGAAACGAAGGAATGCAGATGCATTGTGTGCCTTAGTTACAAGCTGTTGTGACAGTGTTCTGACTTTGATTCAGCATACAACCAAAGCATCAGAGGCTTGGAATGTACTAAGGAGTCAGTATGAAACACGAAACCAAACAAGGATTCAAAACTTGGAGAATGAACTAGAAGCGAAGAAGTTTGCTGCAGGAGAGATGGTTGAAGCATTTATCACTCAGATTAAGAATCTGCACGACTAGATGGCTGGCACTGGGATACAAAAGACTAGCAAAGAGCTAGCTCGGAGGTGTCTTTAGATTTATCCACAAAAGTTTGATGGACTAGTAACTGCCCTTCATACTCAAGTGAGACCTCAAGCTTTGACTTTTGAGGAGTTTTGTGCATTATTAATGGAGGAGGAGTTGAGGCTGAAAGCCCGAGAAGGAAGCAACAATGGAGATGTTGCATTCTCTGCCAATGCAAAAGGAAAAGGTGGTTCCTCCACCAAAAATGATGGTGACAAAAAGAAGAAGGGCGGCAAGAAGAAGTTTCAAGGAGAGTGCTTCTACTGCAAGAAGAAGGGACATGCAATTGCAGATTGTCGTGTCAAGAAGGCAGATGAAAAGAATGGTACCCTTAAAAGTAAAGGGAAAGAGACAACCAATATGGCTGAAGCAGAGTTGGAATTATGCATGGCGACCATTGAGGAAGTGTGCTCCTCGGCGCAAGAAGAATCTACCACTGACTCATGGGTGTTGGATAGTGGGGCCTCCCGTCATATGACCAACAAGAAAGGTCTATATAGTTCTATGCAGCCTCTATAAGAATCCATCATTGTGAAGGTTGGAAATGATGCTAAATGCCCTGCTACAGGCATAGATACTATTTCTTTTGTTGCTGCAAATGGTGAAGTCAAAAAGCTTTCAAATGTGTTGTATGTTCCCGAAATTAGGAGAAATCTCTTATCACTTGCTGCTCTAACTGATCTTCTCATGAAGTGAGGTTCAAGAAGACAGGTGCAAAAATTATTGATAGTGCTGGCACAATTGTTGGCAAAGGAGAAAGAAGGAACAACCTGTATGAGCTAAGTGCTCTTACAGCCACCACTGGAGTGGGCACAAGTAAGCTTTGGCATGAAAGGTTTGGACACATCCTATTTGCAGTGTTGAAGGAGATGCAAAAGCAAGGTATGGTTGCTCACCTGCCTACAATAACTGAATTGAAGGAACCATGTGAAGCTTGTATGATGGGCAAGCAACAGAGAAAGCCATTTCCACAAGAAAGCAAGAATAGAGCACAGGCTCCTCTAGAGTTGGTGTTTGCTGACTTGTGTGGTAAGATGCCTACACAGGCCTTGGGGGGATCTTCTTATTTTATGTTGATTGTCGATAACTATAGTAGGAAGATGTGGGTGTACTTCCTTCATGATAAGGCTCAAGCTTTTGGTAAGTTAAAAGAATGGCTAAAACTTGTTGAGAATGAAACAGGGAAAAGTGTGAAGAAATTTAGAACAGATGGTGGTGGTGAGTTCAACTCAAAGGAGTTTGAAGGATTTTGCAAGAGCAAAGGGATCAAGCATCAATTGACGACGCCTCACACACCTCAGCAGAACGGTGTTGTGGAACGCACGAATCGCACCATTGTGGAGATGGCAAGATGCATGCTAAAGGGAAAGGGATTGCCTAACCATTTTTGGGCTGAAGCTGTTAATACTACAGTCTACATTTTCAATCTGAGCTACTCAAAGGATCTCAAGGGAAAAACACCTCATGAGGCTTACACTGGTAAGAAACCATCTATCTCACATTTCAAAATTTTTGGATGTGAATGTTATGCACATGTTCCAGATGAGAAGAGAAACAAGCTAAAACCAAAAAGCGGAAAATGTATCTTCTTGGGTTATAGTGATGAGCAAAAGGCTTACAAATTATATGAACAAGAGGCAAAGAAGATCATCGCGAGCCGTGATGTGGTGTTCAAGGAGGAGCCACATACAGTGGAGGAGAAGAAGGCAAGTTCTTCCACTTTATCATCAAGCGAAGAAGTAGTCCACTATGAACCTGTCCCAAGAGCTGTCCCTATCCTTAAGGAGGAGGAAGCATCATCTTCAGATGATGAGGAAAAAGTTCACCAACCTGACATCACCCCACCGGAAAAGCCATTGCCATGCTGGGTGAAGCAGCTCTATGACCACAATAATCCTATGCCTGCATCTGTTGAGGAGAAGGCAGATGGACCAAGGAGGTCTCAAAGAATAGAGGAGTAAAGGCGGGCTTCTGCTCACATAGTCAATATGGCCTTGATGGTTGAGATTATGAGAAAATTAAAGGAGCCAACTGACTTAGAAGAAGCACTTGCAGATCCATCATGGAAGGCTGCTATGCAAGCGGAGTATGATAGCATAATGAAGAATGACACTTGGGAGCTAGTGGATTGACTAGCAAAGCGAAAGGTTATTGGCACCAAGTGGATCTGGAAGGTCAAGTACAAGGCTGATGGTACCTTAGAGAAGTACAAAGCTAGACTGGTTGCCCAAGGATTATTACAAGTTGAAGGGTTTGATTTTCAAGAGTCATTCGCCCCAACTGCTAGAATGACCACTATTCGATGGTACTTGTAGTGGCTGCCCACAAGAAGTGGCCACTGTATCAAATGGATGTTAAGTCAGCATTCTTAAATGGTGACCTCAAGGAGGAGGTGTACGTGGCTCAGCCACCAGGGTTTGAGGCCCCTCATTCAGGGAACAAAGGGTGTAAGTTGAAGAAGGCATTGTATGGGCTGAAACAAGCCCCCAGAGCATGGTACCAGTGGATAGATAAGTTCTTTTTAAACCTAAACTTCAAAAGATGTGCCTCATATGCTAACTTGTATGTTTACAGGGATGGTAAAAGGTCTGTAGTGATTGTCCTATATGTGGACAACCTTCTTATTATAGGTGACTATGAATATATGATCAACCAAACTTGAAAGGTTTTGAGTTCTGAGTTTGAAATGAAAGACTTGGGCTTGCTGCACTATTGTTTGGGGATTGAAGTCTGGCAAGAGCCAGGAAAGATCTTCATCTCTCAGAAGAAGTATGCATGGGAGATCTTGAAGGCATTTGGCATGACCGAGTGCAAGGAGATAGCTACACCTATGGAGGTGAATACAAAGTTATCTGTCGAGGATACATCAGCACTAGCAGACATTGGGAGGTATAGGAGGTTGGGTAGTCTGATCTACTTGTGTAACACCAGACCAGATATCAATTTTGCTGTTGGTGTTTTGAGCACGTTCTCAAACAAACCTCATGAGAGTCATTAGAAGGCTGGGATGCAGGTGCTTAGATACTCCAAGGAAACTCTTGACTATGGTATCACATACAGTTTCGGAACTTCTCTTGTGGGGAACTGTGACTCAGATTGGGCAGGAGACAGTGATTCTAGGAAGTTAGTTTCTGGTTATTGTTTCTCTTTGGGTTCAGGAATTTTCTCTTGGATTAGTAAGAAGCAGCCAACAGTGGCATTGTCTTCTATCGAAGCAGAGTACAAGGCAGCTTTTTTTGCTGCATGTGAAGCAATATGGTTGAGAAGGATTCTATGGCATATGGGAGTGCAGGATGAAGAACCAACTGTGCTAAGATGTGATAATCAGAGTTGCATCACCATTGCCAAAAATCCAGTGTTTCATGCACTCACCAAGCATATAGAGATCCAGTATCACTATGTGCATGATTTGATAGAGGATGGGATAGTGGAACTGGTCTACTGTCAAACAGAGGAGAATGTAGCAGATATCTTCACCAAAGAACTTACGAAGGATCAGCTTCAAGTTCTTCATCTTCAGAGACTCGGCATTGGGCCAAGGAGATAGTTCACCTATGGATGGGCATTGAGGGGGGGTGTTAGCTATGATCAATGCCCCACCCTCATTAGGTGCCACCAATGATCCATGGTGCTCAAAGTTGCAAGGTCCCCATTATGAGGAGAAGCCAAATGTGAGCCCAGACATTGGTTGAGTCCTGACTTGTATATCAGATGAGGTTTATGTGACCGGATGGCAAAAAGGTGACCATTGTGGGACTAATCTTTGGGTTAGATGGAGTGGTTAAGGTGATAGCAACTCGAGGCGCATTGCATCGAGTTGCGGGGTAAGGGAGTTAAAAGGGGCCCCTATTGTGGGGTCTGAGGGCCGCGGAAGCGGCCCCTGGCTGGGGGGTCCCATATGGTAGGTTGGTCAGGCTCATATGGTAGGTCGACTAGTGGAGGCTCATATGGTAGGTCGGTCAGGCCGACCTTATGGCCTTCGCAGGCTATAAAAGCTAAACCCCTTCACAGCCATTGATCACTCATCTTTCACCCAATCAGAGTTGTTGTTCTAGCTAGCCTTAAGCTCTTCACCTATCTTCTATCTAGATCGCCATCTAAGCTTCACACACTGGAAGCGCACGGGTGGACAGAGCCATTTTTGTATCAGTTGTTTGGAGTTAAAGAATTTACTGATTGTCCTCTTATTTGTTGTGTACTCTCTATCTCTTTCTCAGATTCTATTCGCCGCGCCGTGTAATTTTTTTACACTATTATTGTGCACATTGTGTCATGCAAGACCTAAAAAAGCTATTTGGGATATACCCGAGCACATATTTGCAGCACGTAACAAGGCTGAGATATTTTATCTCCATAGAGAGCTCGCAAATGTGAACATGGATGAGGGTGATCATATGACAGATCACCTTATGCACACAAGATTTGCAACAAAATGTGAAAATTCAGCAAAAGACTGATGCTAGAAAACCATCAAATAAGGCTGCCCAAGACACAGAAGAGTCCATGAAAAATGGAAAATGACATTATTGCAAGAATCCTAGTTATTATATTGATGAATGCAAGAAGCAACTAGCCAAAGAGAAGGACTTCAGTATGGATATTTGGTGCGTAGATCGGATGCTGTACGCTCGCGTAGTGAATGCCGAAAGGTCCCCAAGAACAATAGAACTCTACTTTTTGCACAAATTACAATGTAAAAAGCATGAACGACATGAACAAGAGACCAATTGGGTGCAATCTCCCCCCATGCCTTGTGTGAGCGCTCCAAAAAGCATGTATTTTATGTATTATTCATCTTCAAGCTCAAATAATAGCCCAAATTACAAAATAGCAAGCTTTTAGCTTTTGAGTTTGCTTTAACACAAAATAAGAATAAAGCTAATGGATGGTGCCCAAATAGTCTGGCATGCCCAATACAATGTCCAAGTAGAAATAACATAATCGTGCGCCCATGCGCATACAAAATAATAATAAATATCCAACGCCTCAATAAATAGGCGTGACAAAATATAGGCGTCATGCCTAAGGTATGCACCCATGAAAATATAATCAATAAATCAAATACTCGCTATCCTCCAATGCTTTCCTCCGCCACTGCTGCTATCTCTACACATCAACTGAAGCATTCGCAATCATTAGTAAAATAATACAATTAAACCGACAAAAGTGAATACCTAGCAGTCTTTGTCAAGATTGTGGGAGAGAAGGAAGGAGTCTCGCTTGAAGCTTTCTTGCTTGCACAATGGGGGAGGACACACAAGGGTGGAGGCTGAAAAACAGTTTTCCTCTTCTTAGTTGTGTAAGCCAAAAGAACTCTAGTACAAAGAAATAGAAGAACCCTCTATATGGGTCTCAAACCAAACTCAACTAACTAAGGTGGCATACTAACTGAGCCACGAACTAGAGTAGATAAGGATAGCTATCATGTAGCTATTATTCAGGGGCGGTGTACCAACTGCATCTGCAACTGACAAGTCGGTGACATAAATACACAACGGTCACCCTGGCGTATCACGAGTGGAGCTCGATATCTCAACACTCCCCCTCGAGCTCAATCCCAATTCCTGCACACCAAGCAGGTTTCTGAACTTGCGCAGCTTCTCTGCGCCCAATGCCTTCGTGAATATGTCAGCTACCTGATCCTCTGTGCTGACATAAACTAGATCAATAAGACCTAGTAAAACCCTCTCTCGCACATAGTGATAATGCACCTCAATGTGCTTTGTTCTAGCATGATAGACTGGGTTATTTGCCAAGTGTATACTGCTCATGTTGTCACAATAAATGACAACTGGCCCATCTGTAGACTGATGCATATCATAAAGTAGCTTATGCAACCAAGCTACCTCACATGCAGCCATTGCTGCACCCCTGTACTCAGCCTCTGTACTCGACAAGGCAACTGTAGGCTGTTTCTTGCTGCTCCAAGTGACTGCAGCACTCCCAAAAGAGAACACATATCCACTGGTAGATCGTCTATCAGAAATGCTACCAGCCCAATCAGCATCAGTGTATCCATGCAACTGTATCTGAACCCCAGTCTCATAAAATAGTCCATACTGCAATGTGGACTTCACATACCTGAGTATGCGTCTAGCCGCATCCAAATGCGGTTTCCTTGGAGCCTGCATAAACTGACTTACCAATCCAACAGCATAGCTCAAATCTGGCCTGGTAATAGTCATATAAATCAAGCTTCCTACTATGCGTCTATACATAGTAGGGTCTTCCAGAAGCTCACCTGCATCTGTGCTCAGCTTCACATTCTGCTCCAAAGGAACTGAAATAGGCTTACAGCCTGTCATTCCATATTTGGACAGCATGTCCAATCCATACTGCCTCTGCAAGAGCTGTATCCCACTTGGTGATCTAATCACCTCAATGCCCAAGAAATAATGCAGCTCTCCCAAATCCTTCATCTCAAACTTCTGCTTCAATAGCATTTTCACATGAAGGATATCTTCATCACTGTCACCTGTCATAATCAAATCATCAACATAAATGACAAGTAGCATAATACCTTTCTCTGTTTTTCTCACATAAAGTGAGAAATCTGCCTTGGAAATCTGAAAGCCAATAGTGACAAGATACTGTCCTATCTTGTCAGACCATGCTCTAGGTGCTTGCTTCAAGCCATACAAAGCTTTCTTCAACCTGCAAACAAACTCAGGATGAACATCATGCACATAACCTGGTGGCTGCTCCATATAGACCTCTTCTTGCAAATCACCATGCAAGAAGGCATTCTTTACATCCATCTGATGTAAAGACCATCCCTTTGATGCAGCCATAGCAATGACTGCTCTTACGGTTGCCATCCTTGCAACCGGACTGAATGTTTCTTCATAGTCAATGCCATATGTTTGTGCATACCCCTTGACCACTAATCTTGCCTTGTATCTGTTCACAGAACCATCTGCATTGTGCTTCACCTTATAAACCCACTTACAGCCAATTGCATTCTTACCTTTAGGCAAAGGTACCAATTCCCATGTAGCATTTGCTTCCAAGGCATCCATTTCTTCATCCATGGCTTTCTCCCATTTTTCTTTTCCCATGGCTTGCTCAAAAGAAGTGGGTTCTGGTTCCTGTATCACCTTGACCATATATGCATAGTGAATGGCTGTAAATCCATCATATTTCAGCCTATCCACAGGATACCTAACTCTGGTAGACCTGCGCAAAGTGGGTTCACTCCCAGGTGCCCTCAAAACATCCCTGGTCTTCCTTACTCCAGGTGTAACAATAGAAGGAATACCCAACTCATCATCAATGCTCTGTTCTGAGCCACTGGATTCACCATCCACATAAGAGTGACCTGCATTCACATCAAACATGGGCTGATCAACCTTCTCTTTTCCTTTTCGTGATACCTGCATACCACTATCTGCATTACTTTGAGAAGATTCTCCTGATCTCAATCTGCCTGTCCATGGCGAAGAATGTGAACCACTGCTAGAGGACACTCCAGGTCCACTAATATTTTGTGACTGCTGCTGTGAATTCTGTGAAGCATTACCATTTTGTGCATCTACATCATCAATCACATTTACTGGTTTATACCAGCTACTCATCTCATCAAAAACAACATCTCTGCTCACTGTAAACTTACGAGTAGAAGGGTTATAGCATCTATACCCTTTTTGCTGCAGAGAGTAACCAATAAAGATGCACTTCTCAGCTTTTGGATCCAACTTGGATCTCAACTCATCTGGCACATGTACATAGGCAATGCAACCAAAAATTTTCAAATGAGAAATATCTGGTTTCCTACCAGTATACCTCTCCTCTGGAGTCATCCCATGTATTGCTGCAGTGGGAGTCCTGTTCATTATATAGACTGCTGTAGCAACTGCTTCAGCCCAATAAAAATCTGGCAAGTCTTTTTCATTGAGCATGGCACGAGACACCTCTCCAATATGTCTGTTTTTTCTTTCTGCAATTCCATTTTGCTGTGGGGTATGACTGCATGAATATTGCTGCTTTATGCCATGCTCCTGCAGGAACCTTGCAAACTCATTTGAGAGGTACTCTCCCCCTCCATCTGACCTTAGACATTTTACTTGCAGACCTGTTTCTTTTTCAACCATAGCTTTAAGAGTTTTGAAATGCCCAAAAACTTCACTTTTCTTTTTCATAAAATACACCCAAACTTTTCTGCTATAGTCATCAATAAAACTGACAAAATAATGACAGCCTCCAAGAGATGCAGCTTTAGTAGTCCACACATCAGAGTGGATTAATTCCAATGGCTTCTTACTCTCTTGAACATGTCTAGGAAATGGTTTCCTTGCCTGTTTTCCAAACTGACAGGCTTCACATACCTTATGCATTTCTGCAACCTTGAACTTAGGCAATCCTGCAACAATGTTTTGGGCCTGCATTGATTTAAGTCGCTGTACATTAACATGACCAATGCGTTTATGCCAGATATCAATATCTGCAACTACACCGGTCCCATGTGCAAACATTGCTGCACTCAATTCAGGCATGTCTGCATCCAATGTAAACATTCTGCCATTCTTCTTTCCTTTTGCTATCAAGCGACCTTTATTTTTCATATCCTCAACAAAGCATCCATGAGGATTAAATCTGACTTGCAAGCCCTGTTCAACCATTTGACCAACAGAAACCAGATTCTTGGTGATATTCGGGACATGAAATACATCGGACAGGTATTTCTTTTTCCCATCCTGCATAGACAAAGGAATTTTTCCAATCTGCACAATCGGATGTGCAGTATCATCACCAGTCTCCACAAATCCTGGTTTTTCCATTTTCCTTGCATCCTCCATCCATTCTGCATGACCTGTCATGTGGTTTGATGCACCTGAGTCAACGTACCATACACCATTGCTTTCTTCTGCACTTGTCACAGAATTGTTCATGTGCTGCACCATGAACAAATGCTCATTTCTGTCATCACCCTGTCTGCTAGAAGATGCATAATTCCCTTGTTGCAGTTTTCCATTCATGATGTCATTCTGCTTTTTATAGCAGTCTTTAGCCATATGACCCATTTTACCACAATAGTAGCATTCAACATTACTGTTTGCATTTTGGCCTCTTTGCCATCCACCACGACCTCTTTGGCTCCCCCTGCCTCTAGAGTTACCACGTCCTCCTCCATAGGACTGGTTTTCTTGAGTTTGCTGCATATTCTGATTTCTACCACGGCCTCCAAATCGGCCTCCTCTACCTCTGCCTCTACCTCTTCCAGCATTTGAGTAGAAGACAGCTTCTTTTGAAGTTCCTCCTGAAGAAGATGCACCACCATTTCTCTGCTCCTCAGAAATTAGAAGAGCAATCAACTCCTCAAAATCAGGAAATCTTTCACGAACTGAAATGGATGTCCGAAACTGTGCATAATCCTTTCCTAGACCATTCAAGGTCACGGAAACTAAATCATCATCTTCCACTGGCGACCCAATGGAAGCAAGTGCATCTGCAATCTTCTTCACCTTCATGTGGTAGTCGTTGATGCTCATACTTTCTCTTTGCACATTATGCAACTCTTGCTTGAGCTGCATTTTCCTGGCTTGCGTATTTGTGCTGTACATTTTTGACAAAGTATCCCATGCCTCCTTTGGCGTACTTGCATCCTGAATATGCACAATCATAGAGTCTGAAATACTGATAGACAGCCAATACATAACTTTCCTGGCTCTCTCATGCCATGTTTTGAATGCCTGCATTTGCTGTTGATTGGGAACATCAGGAAGAACTGGTTCTTCTTCATTTCCTGCAACAAATTCCCAATATCCTTTTCCCATAAGGAAATTCGTCATTCTAAACTTCCATGCTTGGAAGTTGTTCTTGTCAAGCTTTTCAGTGACAATCTGTGAGAGAGAATCAGACGCCATTACAGAATACTGCAAAAAGTTCTGTCACTGCAAAGAACACAGCTTCAGCCTCACAAGGGCAAATCTGCAAAACTGGCGAAGGTGGTATTTGACCACACAGTCACTTCCTAGTGACGATTTTGCATAAACAGGAACCAAGGATGATTCTGTAACTCCCAATGTCTCTGCACATAAGCATACGATGCAATTTTTACAGTAACTATTCACCGACCTGTAGAACAGTGGCTGCACAGCATAAAACTGGGCCTTTTCCTGAGTGCGTGCAGAAAACTTCCGCCTCCAAAACAGGCCCCGAAATGGCCTCAAATAAAAAAAACAAGCATATACTGCCCTCTTGCTTCACCGCGAAGGGCGTCTCAACCTGAGACAATGCACTCCTGCACCTTCCGGCTGTGCTACCTGCAGAGATCTGCTCCCAAAACAGAAAATGAGAGCAACACTGCTCCTCTTACCAGAACACCGCGAGCTTGGCTTGCTTTCTTGAGCTCCTTACCACGAACAAGGCTCTGATACCATGTCAAGATTGTGGGAGAGAAGGAAGGAGTCTCGCTTGAAGCTTTCTTGCTTGCACAATGGGGGAAGACACACAAGGGTGGAGGCTGAAAAACAGTTTTCCTCTTCTTAGTTGTGTAAGCCAAAAGAACTCTAGTACAAAGAAATAGAAGAACCCTCTATATGGGTCTCAAACCAAACTCAACTAACTAAGGTGGCATACTAACTGAGCCACGAACTAGAGTAGATAAGGATAGCTATCATGTAGCTATTATTCAGGGGCGGTGTACCAACTGCATCTGCAACTGACAAGTCGGTGACATAAATACACAACGGTCACCCTGGCGTATCACGAGTGGAGCTCGATATCTCAACAGTCTTCAGCTACATAAATAAATCAAATAGTTAGAAATAAATCCTAACCTTAATTTATTATGAGTGCGCACTCTAAACTCATAAACATTTATTAATTTAATATGCAGTTTGCGAAATCACTCGCTATGGAATCACCCATGTACACACTAAATTAATGAAACGCCCGAAAAGGACAGGCGTCCCCATAAACTTCTCGCACAAAGAATCCACTTTGTGTATGAGCCCCGGTCATCAAAGTTTACGGAATCCACCGTAAAACCTCACGGAATCCACCGTGTAATATGCCTCCTGACATCATACCCCCGGGGTGGGATAGCAATTGACCTCAATTGCTATTAGCTCAATGTGGAGCTAACAGAGTGGGGAAAGCATTTAAGTCTCTAGCGTGCATCCATTGTGCTTCCTCTACAGGATGGTTCTTAAATTTAACTACATATCTAGAATATATTTGGCTAGTTCTAGTGGTCATAAAGTAAGTATCTATGATAGCTTCAAGTTCAAGTATTTCAGTCTCTTCCTCTAACAAAGGTGGGTTTTCATAAACAGGGTGTACATGTAATTGGCCTCTAAATAGTCTTAATAAACTAATGTGAAATGTGTTGTGAATTTTTCAGTGAGGTGGTAATTCTAACTTGAATGCATTGTCATTTATTTTATGAATGATGCTAAATGGTCCATAAAATCTAGGGGCTAATTTCACAACTGGGTGTCTATCTACACTTTGTAGTCTACGTTTTTCTATTCTCAACCAAACATAATCATCAACTTTAAAATTCATTGCTTGTCTTTTCTTATTGGCTTGTTTGGTATATGATTGCTGGGCTTTGGCAATCATGTCTTTAACTTCATCAAAAATAGTATTATTCATACTAGCAATATCATCAGCACTCTGAATTCTATTTGACAAAGATGCAACAGGTGTAGATAATCTATAACCATAAATCACTTCAAACGGTGCTTTCTTTGTAGATGTGTGTGGTGTATTGTTATATGCAAACTGTAATAAATGCAAATGTGTATCCCATGTCTGTGGTTTAGAAATAGTATAAGCACGTAAAAGATCTAGAATAGTGCTATTAGTGGCTTCTGTTTGTCCATTAGTTTTAGGATGAAATGCAGATGAGAAATCAATCTTTGTGCCAAGGTTAGCAAACAGAGTAATCCAAAAGTTGTTACAAAATCTAGAATCACGATCTGAATTAATAATTTTTGGTAATCCATGGTTAGTGAAAACAGTTTTAAAAAATAATTGTGCTGCTTGTGATGCTGTTAAAGTTTTCTTACATGGAATGAAATATGCTTGTTTACTAAACCTATCTACTACTGTCCAAATCATATCATGATTAGATCTAGAATTAGGTAAACTAGTAATAAAATCCATAGAAATTTGTTCCCATGGTCTAGATGGAATAGACAAAGACATAAGTAATCCGTACTGTTTACCATGATGTCTCTTAACTCTTTGACAAATCAAACATTCAGAAACAAAGTTAGATACATCAGTGTCCATATGCGGCCAATAAAAATCTTCAGTTAATGTACATAAAGTAGATATGATACCTCTATGACCTTGATATGGGGGACAATGAATCTCATTCAAACCAAAAGATCTGAATGGAACTGTAACACACAATCTCTTTTCATAAAACATAAATCCATCATTATATGATAATGAATCAATAGGAATCAAGTTATTTTGAACTAATTTATTCCAATCAGCATGAAAAGTAATATCCTGATGATAAGTATCTTTCATAGCAATCAAATAATCAAAAGATATAATAGAAATATTATGAATGTCAGGTCTTCTACTTAATGCATCAGCCACTACATTTTCTTTACCGGGTTGATATTGAATGATAGGATGAAAACTCTGAATAAAGGATGCCCATTTGATATGTCGGTCAGATATTTGAGGTTGGCTAAGTAAATTTCTAATGCTTTGTTGATCGGTCTTAATCATAAATTCTGAACCCATTAAGTAGTGTTTCCACTGTCTTAATGCTTGTACAACAGCTAATAGTTCTTTGTCATATGTGGAATATTTCAGTTCAGAGGGTTTCAGCTTACAACTAGAATAGGCTATAGGATGATTGTCTTGCGTAAGTACAGCTCCTATTCCTAATCCACTAGCATCAGTCAGAATGGTCTATTAAAATCAGGCAACTGTAAGACAGGGGCATGGGTTAATGCATGTTTCAATAAGTCAAAGGATTTCTGTTGATTTCCAGACCAATGATAGACAATACCTTTCTTCAGAAGTTTAGTCAGTAGGAAAAATTACGTACAAACTTCCTATAGAAACTAGCAAGACCAAGGAAAGATCGTAACTCATGCACATTTTTAGGTACAGGCCAATTCAATATTGCATCTATTTTCTTAGGGTCAACTTTAATTCCATCAGATGATACAATATGACCTAAATACTCAATTTCTGTTTTAAAGAATTCACTCTTTTTAGGATTTGCATACAGTTGATTATCTTTTAATAACTGAAAAACCAATGACAAATGCTCATAATGTTCTTTCTCATTTTGACTAAACACCAAAATATCATCAAAGAAGACAATTACACAATACTGATATTTCAAAAATATACGGTTCATCATTCTACTAAATGTAGCAGGTGCATTAGTCAATCCGAATGGCATCACTAAAAATTCATAATGACCAAACTGTGTCCTAAATGCAGCCTTGAATATGTCAGACTTATCTAGTCTCACCTGATGATAACCAGATTTAAGGTCTATTTTACTACATATAGTAGATCCTTGTAGTTTATCCATAAGGTCATCAACTCTAGGAATTGGATACATATTCTTTACAGTGATCTTATTTAAAGCTCGATAGTCAATGCACATACAATAGGTATTATTCTTTTTCTTGACTAATAGAACAGGTGCACCGAATTGAGAACTACTAGGTCTAATCAATCCTCTATTTAGTAATTCGTCAACTTGACTTTGAATTTCTTTTTGCTCTATCTGGTTATGCCTATATGGTGCTTTGCAAGGTGGTTGTGTACTAGGAATCAAATCTATTTTATGGTCTTTTGGACGTGAAGGAGGTAAACCAGGTGGTAGGTCTTCGGCAAAACAGTCCTTAAAGTGTGCAAGAAATTATTTATGCCTAGGGTGCATATGATTTTCTTTAACTTGCAGTTCATTCACCCAAATGAGATAGGATTTACTACTCCTGTGTAATGCACATTTAGCTTGAGTATGCGAAAGCAGTGGAAAAACATTAGATGCATGCATACCATACAATGTAATAGGTTTTCCTTGAAATTTAATATTAATTGAATGCGTGGAATAATCTATATCTGGGTTATGCTGATGACACCAAGGCATACCTAAAATAATGCCACTCAATTGTAATGGAACAACTAGAAAATTTCTTCTTTCAGTGTATTGACCAATTTGAATTTCTAAGTCATGCACTTCCTGCGTACCATTATACCTAGTGCTTAAGAATGCTGCTTTGATGCGATAATGCGTAGATACAGTATGTAACTTCAATTCCTTTACTAACTTTGCTGAAATAAAATCATGAGTGCTACCGTCATCATGCAAAATAATCTTTTCATTTCCATGCACTAAATATTTCATAGTCAATAAAGAATGTGGAGTTGGCATACCTGGTAAAGTATCCAAAGGAGTAGTGATGTCGTCCTCATCTTCCGTGAAATCAGGCATATCTTCATGTTCTTCATCTTCCATTGCTCCAAGGTAGTTCATATGGGCAGGTGGCTTCTTCGAATGGCAATTTGCTGCTAGATGTCCAGGCTGGTGGCATTTATAGCATACTATAGGTTTGGCTTTGGTTACATTGTTTGCAATGGCGAGAAGTCTAGGGATATTGGGATTTGGCTGTGGAATAGGCTTGGGGTTTTGATTGATATTGGATGGTAAAGCAGGTGGTTTTGCCCAATTTTTATGGAAAGATGATGAAGAGAAACGACCTTGATTAAATCTTCTAAAGTTTGAGTTGAATTGCTTAGATCCATAGTTACCATTGGCTTGGAATTGCTGTGGACGTCTGTCTCTACCTCACAACTTGTCTTCAGTGTCGTGAGCTAGTGAAATTGCATCTTCAAGAGTAGCAGGCTTGAACATGTTAACTTCAGCGTAGTAATGCCCAAGGAGTCCAGACATATACTTGCGCTTGTGTGTCATTTCAGGTACGTCTTCAAGCAAGCGTAACTGGAGTAATGCATTCCAAAAACGCTCTGTGTAATGAGGAATAGGCTCATGATCTCGTTTGCTGAAGAAGGTCCCATTGCTTAATAGCTTTCTCATGAAATTGTGGAGGAAGGAAATTCTGCATAAACTTCTTCTTGAAATTCTCGGAGGTAGCGGGACAATCTATACTCTTGCGTACTACAATCCACCAAAGAGATGCTCTATCCACTAAATGATTAGTGACACACTTGATTTTATCTTTTTCTGTATAGGTTTCCTCATGAAAGTAGTTGTCAAACTGACTAATGAATGCAAGAACAGTTTTTCCCTCTCGAGTGTCATTGAAAGTACGGAATTTGAAATTTATTTTACTTATCTTTGATTCCTTGCGGATAGTTTGAGCTTCGAGAGTCGCGTCGATGGTACGTTGGATAAGATCTTCAGATTGAGCTTCCTCTTTGTCGGTAGACGATCTTTGTAAATTTGCCAATTGAACTTGCAATGCTTGCCTAGCTCGTCGTTCTTCATCCAATTGCATCATAATTAAGTCCAGCTTTTGCTCCATTGTAGGTTCAGGTAGTTCGCCTTCAGCCATTAAATCATCCATATGTGGTTCCGTCATCCTGCAAAACTCAAAAGACCTCTCACTCTCAAAATCAAGTTAGCGGGATGAGCATAGCTCAAGTTCGGGAATACAAGGCTTATGTATTTTTGGGTGTGGCTTTCACAATCTTCGAAAAATTTGTGTTTTATCCTTCTTCGTATGCTGAAAATGCTTCAGCAAACCTGCGTATGCGTAGAGTACCTTCCAATGAACAACTTTGCAATTCGGAGTTTCTGCGCAGGAACAGCCGTTCTATGAGTTTTGAACAGAAGTCAGTTTTGACTCGAGTTGACTTATCTGACTTGCAGAGTAACAAACTAATGTTACTTGCAGAATTTGTAGACTTGTAGAACTTGCTTACTTTATGGAACTTGCAAAACTTAGACTTGATAGACTTTTTGAATCTGATTGGTTGTGTGTAACGTGACTGATTAATGCTTAAGTAGCTTGTTGCTTAAGTGATTAAGCTTGGGAGCTTAATGTAACTGACAACGGCAAAAATCATGGGGGCGGGGGCCGTTTTGCAAGGTGGCAAAATTTTCACTGACGTCTTCTGAGACCTCACAAAAATTTGAGAAGCTTAAAGCTTCTTAAATCTTAAGCTAAGCTTCTTAAGCTTTAGTTTTTAAAGCTTGAAGATATGGAGTTTTTTGACTTATCTTTGTGTATGAAGACGACTTGATGAAGAAGAGAGGGAAGTGGTCCTCTGCCTCTGTAGACCGGTCCCTCGTAGTTTGATGATGGAAACAGTGGTTCTTGATCGCCAGGAATTTACCTGTATCGACCATTCGCAACGAGATTGACCGTAGAGCCCGATTGTTCTAGGAGCTCCGCCTTCACACAAGATGGGTAGCGATTGGAAGCTCTTGATCTCAGCTTTGCTCTGATACCTTTGGTGCGCAGATCGGATGTTGTACGCTCGCGTAGTGAATGCCGGAAGGTCCCCAAAAACAATAGAACTCTACTTTTTGCACAAATTACAAGGTAAAAAGCATGAACGATATGAACAAGAGACCAATTGGGTGCAATCTTCCCCCATGCCTTGTGTGAGTGCTCCACAAAGTATGTATTTTATGTATTATTCATCTTCAAGCTCAAATAATAGCCCAAATTACAAAATAGCAAGCTTTTAGCTTTTGAGTTTGCTTTAACACAAAATAAGAATAAAGCTAATGGACGGTGCCCAAATAGTCTGGCATGCCCAATACAATGTCCAAGTAGAAATAACATAATCGTGCGCCCATGCGCATACAAAATAATAATAAATATCCAACACCTCAATAAATAGGCATGACAAAATATAGGCGTCATGCCTAAGGTATGCGCCCATCAAAATATAATCAATAAATCGAATACTCGCTATCCTCGAATGCTTTCCTCCGCCACTGCTGCTATCTCTACACATCAATTGAAGCATTCACAATCATTAGTAAAATAATACAATTAAACCGACAAAAGTGAATACCTAGCAGTCTTCAGCTACATAAATAAATCAAATAGTTAGAAATAAATCCTAACCTTAATTTATTATGAGTGCACACTCTAAACTCATAAACGTTTATTAATTTAATATGCATTTTGTGAAATCACCTGTTATGGAATCACCCATGTACACACTAAATTAACGAAACGCCTGAAAAGGACAAGCATCCCCATCAACTTCTTGCACAAAGAATCTACTTTGTGTATGAGCCCTAGTCATCAAAGTTTACGGAATCCACCGTAAAACCTCACGGAATCCACCGTGGCACGGAATCCATCGTGTAATATACCTCCTGGCATCAATATTCAAGAGACATCGGCCAGCAAATCTACTGATGGTGATGGTTCGGCCAACTTTTTGGAGGAGGACTATGTATTTCTTACATGTAATTTTGATTTTTTGATGGCTCATTTAACATTTAATGCTACTAAAACACAACATACATGGTATTTTGAGAATAGGGCATCAAAGCATATCACTTCCAACAAGTATCTATTTACCTCTTTGCATTCAACCCTTGCTAGAAAGTGTGTTGCATGTGTGAACAATAGCATTTATGATGTATGTAGCATTGTTTCTATCATGATTATTGTTGCAGATGGTTCCGATTTCATGATTCTGGATGTCTCTTTGTGCCTGGCATTACAAATAATCTATTGTCTATATTTTCTTTTAATAAGCATGGTTTTCAAGTCATCTTTGAATTATATGGCAAATGCATTCTCAGAGACAAATAGATGGATTATGCACTTAGGGTATCTGGCACCCTATATAAGGGTCTCTTTTTTTGGATACATATGGTAGACAGTCTCATGGTGCTCTAGCACTTAGTAATTTTTTGCTCACAATGCAAAATGCAGAGTTATGGCATGCCCAATATGGACATATGAGTTTTGGTAGTGTGATGATCCTTCAAAGGTATCAATGGTAGATGCATTGACTTTAGTAGATACCCCATCTCGTCATGCATGCAAGGGATGTATTTTGGGCAAAATGCATGAGTTTGCTTTCAAGGATGGTGTAGTATGTATTGTCCCGAAAATGCAGCTTATTCACTCCGATGTTTGTCATCCCATGAGGACACGTGCACTTATGGGTCATCTTTATTTTGTCACCTTTATTGATGACTACTCTAAGTATACATGGGTGTATGGGCTGAAAGAAAAATCTGATGTGTTTATGCATTTTAAACATCTTGTTGCAAAGTTTGAGGCTGAAACTGGCTTGAAAGTACAATCACTTGATAGACATAGAGCTAGTGAGTACATATCTCGTACTTTTGAGACACATTTTCTTGACAAGGGCATGAAGTATCAAGCCACTGTAAGAATGACACCTTAGCCAAATGGTGTTGCTAAAAGGAAAAATTGGACACTTATGGAGATGACTTGTTGTATGCTGAAAAGCAAGGGCCTGCCTCATAAATTTTGGCTAGAAGGCCTTCAATGCATGAATCATGTATTGAAATTTGCACCCAATAAAGCATCTAAAGACGATCACACCAGTCAAAGCTTAGTATGGCACGAAACCCAAAGTTAACTACTCTCAATGTTTAGATGCATAACCTATGTATATGTTCCCAAAGAGCTTTGTGGAAAGCTCGATGACAAGGCTTTAAAATGCATATTTATTGGCTATAGTTCAGAGAGCAAAGGCTATGGCTTGTATGACCCATGCACAAAGGAAGTTTATTTAAATAGGAATGTCATATTTGCTGAAAATACTGCATTTTTGCATTATCAATTTCAGATGCCAACCACTCATGACATTGATGTCTTTGAGGGTCTTTTGCCACTTTCTTTGCAGTACATGCCAATTGTAAATGGCCGGACAGACATATACAACAAGTTGTTGCTACACCATATGCTCTCGAACAACAAGGTTATGATGGTGGTTTGCCTCATGCAATGGAAGATACAATGCAACATGTAAGAGTTGTTATAAATGCAACCAAAAAAATCCCTAGATGGTTGTTATGAACTCTCGAAGAGAGTACAATGGATGCACCCTTACCTGAATGCACTAGAAGGGCTGCTAGGCACACAACACACATAGTTGTCAAGCACAAAAGGTATGATATGGTCTCCAATGCATTTTCAATTTTTTGCCACCAAAATAAAGGTTTCAAAAGTGACTCTCTCCTCCAACAAGTGGGAAAAGCAAAAGCCACATGGCCTTTCTGATCCACATAGTATCCTAGTCCCTCTAGCACTACATTGTGGTCATCCACAAGAACCACACCAGTCAAATAAGAAATGTGGCCTGAACAAAGCTCTCTATCATCCATGACCATTGACGACTTGTAGGTCAGATATACCACGATATGTATTGGATTGGTATCGATTGGTATCGAGACCAAAAATGTGTCTGACCCTTATTTTTAGGGCTCTAGCTAGCCTCCTATGCTCATCAAACCACCCTCATGACCTCATGGCCCAAGAGCATATGGAGGCTATATAATAATCTAGCTAAATCATTCGTTTGTATTGATTTGTAGTCTAACAACTTCTTCCATCCTAACTCCAACAAAGGGAGTATACAATACATATAGGTAATCAACACCTTATTGCACACACACAAAGCACCCGCCAGGCAGCTGATCCTCACGATGGCTCCTATGGCTCTCCTACACCACAAGGATTGGCCCCAAAGTGCATCGTCTCTGTAATGAAGGGAACCTAGGAGAGAGAAGGAGAAGGGAGAGACTGTAGAGAGGAGAGAGAAGGAGAGAGAAAGCAGGTGATGAGGGGAGAGAAATACTAGGAGTAGAGAGAGAAAGGCAAGAAGAGGAGAGAGAAATGGCTGGCAGCCATGGAAGGATAGGGAAGAAGGTGAAGAAGGTGAAAGGACAAATGTGTATTCATCAAATGGTACCTATGTAGTGTCCCTTACACCTTTTATACTGAGGTCAACTTGACCTAAGTATTTTCCTCCATTACAATCCATCCCCACTCAAAATGAAGTTTTGTCCTAAAAAACAAAGATCGGACTTATTGGTATAGCCCAGTAGTGGGTGCAGAGTACTACTCTGTACAGCATTACAACTGGCAAAAGATAGTGGGGGGGGGGGGGGGTTTCTTGGCATAGACCCAGTAAAAGATTGCCTAATATTCAAGGGTAGTACTAGTCTATGTAGAGGGTCAAGGTCAGCCTGTAGCCACCCGAATCAAAAGGGAAAGTGGTATCTCTGCCATGCATTGGATCAGCTTCCATAAGGTCAAAGTCAAGTACAGCTGGAAGCATGATCAACATGGTGGTATTCGCTAGCTCTTCCATAAGCCTCCCAGGCATCACCATGCTCTGTACGACTAAAGCATATGAGGCTGAAGTCACCATTGCATGGACTTCATTAGCCCCTAAGTGCTGCATATTCATGGACCCTGCATTCTTAGTGATGTCCAAGCATTTAAATCTACAAGTCTGTGGACTAAAGGGGCGCCCGCATGGGGTCATGATCATCCAAATCCACATGTTGCCCATGATCTTCTTTCTTGAACTGAAGTTCTTGTTGTGGACCCATACCAAAATGGTCTTCAACAAGATCCTCTCCATCCTTTGCATCACAATACTCTAATACCAAGAGTACTTTGGCAGTTTTTGCCATGCATGTGGCTTGATGATTACAAAATATTGGCTTAGCACATCGATAGCATAAGCCCACAGCATGCAATTCCTGTATCGTATCACTAGTAAGGTGTCTAATGCGTTTAGCCTTAGATAGCAATTTACACACCTGCTCATCACCATTGGTCAGCTCAGTAATAGTTCTGACATGCTGCTCATAGTCATCTTGATGCTCATGTACAATAGATGGGTGTCCCTGCTCATGACCAAAATGCTCATGCTGTCCATATGGATGGTCATACGAATGTGGCTGTTGCTCATAATGATATTCATGCTGTCTATACTGCATATGGTGATAATAGCCCTGTTGCGCATCAGAGGGAAAATTTGGTTGAGCATATGCATTTGCTTCCACTGATGTTTGCTGCTCACGTACATAAGCATGCTGCTCATATACAATAGATGGCTGTCCATGCTCATGACCATAATGCTCATGCTGTCCACGTAGATGGTCATAGCAATGTGGATGCTGCTCATAATGATACTCATGCTGTCCATACTGCATGTGGTGATAATAGCCATGCTCTGCATCACATGCATGTCACAAAAATATTCATGATGGTTCCCAAATACATCTATTTGCTGTTGCCTACTACCAAAACTTTGGTCATATTGTTGCCCATAAACATGCTGTCCAAGATTGCATGATGACTATCCAACATGACTACAATGGTGTCCTTGCATCCTAGGCTGACCATAAGTATGATGATTGGCAAGTCCATGAGCATAAGTATCGGCATGATGTCGGTCATAATCACTTGCTTGCCACTCCTGCATTGCATCACGATCTCCATGAGGCAGCTGCCCATATGGTTGTGTGGCATAGGAATCTCCATATGCATGCTGCTAATAGGAATCATGTTGTTTTCCACAGGGACAATATGGTTGAGTATATGCGTACATGCTGCCTACTAATGTTGTTCAATGTTGCTTTAAACTTTAGACCACGTAAGCAATTTTTGCCCACTATTGCTTCAGGCCTCAGAACTGCTGCTCACTGTTGCTGCAGATTTCAGACCACTTAAGCAACTGTTGCTCACTATTCAAGGCTCACAAACATATTCACCGATTTTCTTAGAAGGGCATCGGTTAGTCACGAAGATGGTGATAGCAAACTAGTTTCTTTCAAACATGCCCAAAAGTTTGTCACTGCAGATGACACTGATGTTGAACCTACCAACCCTGATATTGACAAAGATCCTTCTGAATATCCCTCTTCTAAATATTCCTCACCCTTTTCAGATGGGGAAGATCACATTTCTTTTTGTGTTAGGGTTGCCACTTTAAAAAGAAAAAGATCAAACTCTAAAGCAAATGAGAGTTTCTTGGGAGGTGCCTATTTGCACGATCGAGACGTTTTGGGTCATTGTCACACGGAGCACAAATCCTGTGTTTATTACTAGGATTCTGTGAGGCTTGCATCTATTTCTGTCAATAAGAAAAGCTTTTGAACCATTGCTAGATACCAAAAAGTACAAGATTCTTCCTAATGAATCCACTTTTTTTTTTTTAAGCATCATTGGAAGCATTGTTATCTCCCTTGGTGATCTCCTTAATGCTTTTCAAATCTAGGAAACTGTCCACAGCCATGCCCTTAGCTGAGGTAAGAGTCAAAATCTTTCTGTTTGAAGCCCTTGTTGTAGCAGATCTTTTGTATTACCACACTTCATCAATAATGACTCCATTATTGCACAGACCTCACAACCATCACAAAATGACTATTGTCTACATGTACTTGTCCTTTACCAAGGAAAATGCAACCTTCTAATGAAATAGCTTGGGTGCCAAACTCAAATTAGTACCTGTAACCTTCTCCCCATTAATGAAATACCCATGAACCTTCAAGTGGTCATCTAAAGCTTGCAACTTTGCAACGAATTCTTCCTCGGTACTATCACTTGGGTCCTTGCTATCTGCAAACTAGAGCTACTGCGCTTGATGTTTCTTGAAGTGGTGCACAATTGATTGCATCATCTTACACTGGACAGATCACATTTGTGTACCAAAACTCACTAAGGCTTTCCTATTGTGGAGTAGCCTGTGGAGTGTCCTCCATTAGCGGAACTTCATGGAAAGGCATTACTAGTCCCTACTGTGAGCATATAAACTAAATGTTATAATACCCTGGGAAAGTCTTGCATGTTCAATTCTGGCACGGATGATGGACTTGGGTTCAAGGGTCTGATGATTGGGCACAGTAGGCGCAAAGATTATGAGCTTTCAGATTTTGATGCATTCTTGACAACAACCATGCATAGGACGAGATTGATTGTCACTGGTTCAAATTTCCTCTTTGCCCCAATGTGCGCTATGCAAAGGAGCTTGAGAACCTCAGGAAAGAGGATCTCGAGAACCAGAGAACCATCATTCATGAAGAGTTTGTGCATGTAAATGTAGAGTATTTCCAGAAATCTAAATATTGATCATGCGCTAACAGCTGAAGAGAATCGGCATGGAGATCTACTGAATAAGTGTCTTTCCCTTAGTGGCACGGTGGACATCAGGATGATTGAGAAGACTATCCAGTACCTGATTGGGTCTAGCATGGATCCTCAAATAGAGAAGAGCCCTTAGTTGGATTTTATCTACACATCCTTCCAAGAGAGGGCCATCTCAGTAGCCAAGTAAGAGCAAGCACCACATGAATACACTGGATGATCATAATCCATGTCTTCTGGTTTCTCCCAACAATAATGGTCATTAGGGCTGTCCCATCTTTGGGTCCACCTGCACCCCCCTGTCCATACAGCTGACTGGTACTTGGTGCTGAAGCATTGAACGTCTTGAGCATGTAATCCATGCACTATTTAATGAGCTCCTTGACATAATCAAGTTTCCCAATGGCTTCATACTTTGCACTATACTCTATGACACTCTAGCTCAGAATTGTGATAGTGAAGGCACCAGGAAACCCAAACCTGATATTGTCACCAGCATCATAGTAACCACCCACTAAATCCACACTTGCAGCCGATCCATCTTTTAGACCTGAATTCCCTCTCCAAGAGATATTGTTATGCTTGGGTAGTTTGCCAGATTTTTGTGCATTGAAGAAAAGAAGAACCTTGTGCAAAGCTTGCGAGTAATTGTCCTCAGGAGATGGCGCTGGATGGTGGTGCAGCACCATCTTCACAATCAGAGTTACCAAGCCTAGAATGAAAATGGCGGCCACGAAACTGCCTACAACGTAGCAAAACAGCTTCCTGCTTCATACCATACAACCAAGATTCACATATTTCTTCTTCTTCTTCTTCTCGCTTGGCCCTAGAAGACAACTCTGATGTGTCTCCAATAGCCTTTGCAAGGCAGCTCGGTCCATGTCCAAGTTTAAGCTCTGATACCAACTGTAATGAAGGGAACCTAGGAGAGAGAAGGAGAAGGGAGAGACTATAGAGAGGAGCGAGAAGGAGAGAGAAAGAGGGTGACAAGGAGAGAGAAAGACTAGGAGTAGAGAGAGAAAGGCAAGAAGAGGAGAGAGAAATGGCTAGCAGCCATGGAAGGACAGGGAAGAAGGTGAAGAAGGTGAAAGGACAAATGTGTATTCATCAAATGGTACCTATGCAGTGTCCCTTACACCTTTTATACTTAGGTCAACTTGACCTAAGTATTTCCCTCCATTACAGTCTCAAACATAAAACACAATCATAACATTGTTTACTCTTTTGATAAAGCATTCTAGGAGATAATTTTGTGTCCTCACATAAGAGTCCCCAAAGAAAATCATTCTATTCCTAGAACTCAAGGATTTTCACTATTATCATTGGGTCAATAGTTTAAACAACCAATTGCAATGCATCCATGAGACTTCCTCTTTCTTGATAGCATGTACAAGAATGCAAATGGAAAGTGTAATGCCATATAATACTCAAACAAATCAACCACAAATTAGCCAACGTGTTGTGTGAAAAATATTCTTTCAATGATTTCCTTTATAACATATTGCTACATTGCTTAGAATCAACACCGGGACTAATCAATGTATTGTCCCTTTAAACTTGAATGAAGTGAGTCCTATATGTCATGATATTCATAAAAAGTAGAATTTAATTGAACTTAACTTTCCACAATCCCTTTCCCCCTACCTTTTAGTTTTTTCAATTGTGCACTGGTTTAAGAGGGTGTTTCATGTTATTTTTTCATGTGGAAAAGTGGTAAACACACACTTTTACATAAAAATAGAGGTAGAATAAGAAAAATTTCCATGTCCTATCTTCACCATACATCCACACACATGTGCCTAATTTATTATAATTTTTTATTCACCATTATATTCAATATAACTCTATAGGAACACCATTTGAACCATACAAATCCATGAAATTATTATTTAAAAAAACTAAATTCCACTCTATGGATTTTATAATTTTGATTTACATTATGTGAATTCATAGAAACTATTGATGATTCTATGATTTTAGATATACTCAAGCATATTCAATCATTTTCAATAAATTTTCATCATAAAAACAAGTGACATGACATAAAATTCAACAAAAGACCACTTACTCTATAATATGCATACCCATGTATCATATTTCAAAAATGAGAAGCTACTTTGCTCTTTTACAATCATTGATGTCTCCTTTGCACCTTCTTGTACCATCCCTTGTATCTCTTCATGAACTAGTATCCATTCCTCCTCATCCTCTCAGTCCATATGAACAATGTTTATGGCAAGAGAGAAAGAGGAGAGAGAAATACTGAAATCTAAACTTTTCATAGACTGTGTCAAATCTCATGTGGTTTGGAGTGGTTGGGAGCATGGAATTGCTATAATCCATGGCTAGGAGGAGGAGGTTTGATGCAAAGAGACAAATATCTAAAAATGATGAAAATTTGGAGTACAAAAAAATTGTATCCCCTCCCTCCATCTCGATAGTTTTTTAATTAGTTTCTCCTTTTAATCAGCATTAATCTCTTAAATTTAGAAAAAATAGTTTATTCCAACATGTTTGCACTATTTTGCAAGTGGTTTTGGTCCGAGCGAAGGGGGCAACGACCTTGGAATTACGATCTAGACGATGGTTTCCTGGTATGGAAAACTATTACCTTAACATTTGTTACTTGCTTTTTGGCTTTTAGATTAGGTACATGCTTCATAGCACCAAACTTTCCCACCATTAAATGGGGGGTCAAACAAACTCAAATCAAGGAATGAACAAAGATACAAAGCAAGTCGCTATCCAACTACTCCAATATAGACTGACTAAAAAGAACTATTAAAAATGTGATCGTAAGTGGTGGTCTGGGCTGCATACATGACCTAGGACAACTAGACCAGGAAATCCTACTAGGTGAGTACTCCTATAGCTTGGTCTATGAAAAGTCGCATTTTTTTCTTTTACTTTTTTTTCTTTAATACTTTATACTCATGCATGTAAAAAGGAGGGAGCTAGGTGTATTGTGACATAAGGAGAATATGGCATTGGTGTCATGTCATGTCTCAGTACCCAAGAACCTACAAGCTCTTGCAAGGTGACACTAGATCCTTTTTATTCTTGCTTAATTTTATTATTCTTATTTGAACCATCCTTATTTTAATTTTTTCGGCTAAATATCACCTCTAGGAAGACAATGCATTGGCCCCACGGATCTGACTTGTCCCCAAGAACCTATCAAGCCTTTGCAAGGCAATGAACATGTAATGTGTCCACCTATTTGTTGTCCAAGCACATTTTAGCGGTCCATCAAGAAATGAATCTAAGCTTCGCTGCCCAACACTCCCATGGAATGTTCCGGGGTTTGTTGCTTGGGTTTCTCCAGTTTGCCTCGCAACGGAACATTCCCGACTGAGAACCCACTAGGATCAACTTGAAATCATGATTCCTAGGGGTCAAGGTCTCCTAACAGTATTCTAGCATTGGCGGGTCCTGGACATCTTACTTATCATAGTGTAATGTGTGCACCTGTTCCCTTCAGGACACATCTTAGCAGTCCATCGGAAACGAGGTCTAGAAAGCTTCGCCCAGCACTCCCATGGAATGTCACGGGGTTTGAGATCTAGGACTTTTCGCGTCTGCCACGTAGCAAAAGTTTTCTAGCCATTCCCACTTAGGACCAACCTAAATCAGGGTTTTCCCTAATGGTCATTTCCTAAACGGCAACTAGCATCGAACCCGAGCAAACAACTTTACGCAGAAATGCCAGGTCCGAAGTGGATTCACGCTACACTTGGTTCAAGGAGAATGGGAAATGAGAGGGATGCAAGGCTCGACCTCTCTGCCATGAGGCATAGTCCCATTCCGTTCCCCTAAAACAACGTAAATCAGAATTATTATAACTTAGACTCTAGGTCAGCACCCTTGCTCTTCGTGTCTTTTGAAATGATCTTCTTGCTATCTTTCAAGATTGAGAAAAGTTCCTGGTCAACCGGGACCACCCATCCGTAGGACGGACCCATGGCCACATCCACCGCACTTTCCTCAGGTTGTTTTAGTTGTCTAATTACCTACCACATTTAGTTGGACATGCATCAATCAGCTTTCTTAATTAGCCCTTAGGCACCGGTTCCTTCACATAATCATAGCACTTGACATAGAAAAGCAATGTCAAACAAGTTCCTTTTCAACAGCTTAGCATATTTATCCTTGGAATACATTTATAAAATCCAACCCGTAGGCTTATCCATAATCCGCTCGAAGACTATCGAGCAATCCACAGGGATTACTAATCCAAGATTCCGCCTGTAGACTAGTATGCGGTCCTCGAGATCCAATCCCGAGTCACGTTGGCCTCTTGTGCAGGGCCCGGAAGGCAAGGGATTTATGGCTAGAGCCCTTCTTGGCACCCAAGTGTCCTCTTGCTCCAAGTAATGCTCAATGGAGAGACCTCTCGCGGTGGGTTTGGTCCACCTTCCCGGCACAGTTAACAACCCCCTTGGTTAGGGTCAGGCAGGCAGTCAAGGGTAACTGAGGCTACCTCTCCCTTCAAGCCCTCAACCTGAAGCATTATATATCTTTTCATCCTTTAATTCCTTGAGCAAACAAAGTAAAATAGTGCTCTTTAAACTATTACAAGCACAATCATTTCCATTGGTCATTATTTTTGGCCAACTGCTAAGGAGAGTGAATCCTTCTTTCGTAATGCATTTAGCATTCAATCCGGGATCAATTGCGACTTGGCAAGATTCCCAAGGGTTTGTTTGTTAACCCTTATATCCTTGGGTTAGGGCTGTACCCAATTAACCCAACTTAACCAATACCTTAAGTTCTATTAGCAGTAAATATGTTATTCCAATTTACTGATTTGTCTTTTGCTTCCAAGCAATTATCTAATTCCCTTATCTTAGTCACTTTTCCCAAGAAAGGTGCTATGTCAGGATGACTACTCATCCTCTTGCAAGAAAAACTTGCGCAAGGATCTGCCAATCTCATTCCGAGGAATTGGCCATTCCTTTGTGATCAAATCACAAGATCATGTGACTCTGCAACATGTTGCACCAGTGTCGCATCCAATCCATGGGACTATTTTACCCATCAAACGATGTCTTCTAATCACGAAGTCATGATTTAGATAAGAAACAAGGTTAGGGTGTCTTCATAACAATTTGTTCCTGGTTGCACTAGGCCGACAATGTCAGTCCTACAATTCCAACTCAATCCAAGCTTCATCTCTTTAGCGAGCAATCCTTAGGGTAGAAACCCTAGATCATTTCTCGCTAGTATGTCCTATTGTCCCTACATTCCGTGAATGTGGGTAGGTCTTTTAGGATATGAAAGTTTCAGCTTGGCAATAAGAGCGATTAGGTTACGTCCTCAACATGCTAAACCCTAGTTAGCTCTTTGGGGTATGTTGCATTGATTTAACCCTTCCTAAGCGATTCCTTCGCGGTTTTAGGTGTTTAGGTTTAAACCAATTTACTTGTCTATTCTTGAAGATATTTACGATACCATTGTCGTAACCACATGATTTATTGCCTACGTATGAGTAGATTTACAATCCCTAACTTTTCTGGTTAAGATCAAAGCGTAAGTTAAGTTATGGAATAATTCCTATTGATCCTTCTGTAACATGCAATCAAGATTCATGCTACTAAGCTTTAGGGTTTTATGTTAAAACCATGCAGCCCTTTTTTAAACAACTATGCAATTGAAACGTGATTTATGCCAATTGCCTAAAGTTTAATCTTCTTCATGCAACTCAAGAACCATTTCCACGCCTTTGCAAATTCCTATGGATTATTAGCAACTTTCTTTAACGAATCATTGCGAAGAAGAGATGTCTAATAATGCGACATGCGATTCATACTTTCCATGCATAATCAAAGGTGTACAACAATAAACTCGACTTTGTAAAGATGGTCATTAGTTGATCTAATTTCGTTACTTTGTAATACCTAAAAAACCACTTGCTAGGAATGCATAAAGATCTTATGCTCTTTTTTTCATTCGTTTATTTGAAAAATACAAATGAGCGATTCTTTGATCGTAAGCTATTTCCTTTAGTTTATCCAAAGTATTTCAATCGAAAAAAATGCATTCTAATTTTCGTAAATGAATCATGCACAATTGAAATATTACGATGTAAATCAAAATTAGGAAGAAAACCTAGACTTGTGGTGAAATGTCCACATGGATGCTAGGAGATGATCCTCCTACAGTTGCGCCTTGTGCGTTCTTAGGAGCCATCAAGATTTCGATCTTCTTGCCTTGGCCACAAACTTATGTCCTTGGCCCGTCTCCTTCGCACACGAAACTTCCTTTGTGATTTGGCTTCCTTGACCGATTGCACCGACTTTCGGAATCGGGCTTTAGAAGGCTTTATAGGCTTCCTTCTCGAAGTAGGGATTTCATGATTAGGACTTTACAACCATCAAAAATGACTTTGGGAAATGTAAGGGAAATGGAATTTGGAAATCCCGGATATAATAGGGTTTCACGAAAAAGGATATAATGGTTTTAAAAGTGTAACGTGTCCACTAGAATCATCCAGGACACGTCTTAGCAGTCCATCGGAAAGGATGTCTAGAAAACTCCGCCTGGCACTCCCATGGAATGTTACGGGTTTTGCAATCTAGGTCTTCCCGTGTCTGCCACGTAGCGGAAGTATCCTGGCCGTACCCACTTAGGATCGACCGGAATTTGGGTTTTCCTGTTTGGTCATTAGCTAACAGCAAGTAGCGTCAGACCCAAGCGAACTACTTTACGCAGAAACGCCAGGTCCGAAGCGGATTCACACTGCACTTGGTTCAAGGAAAATGGGAAACGAGAGGGGTGCAAAACTCAACCTCTCTACCAATAGGCATAGTCCCATTCCATAAATCGGGTAAGACGTAACTCTAGGTCACCGCTCTCATTATTTGTTTTGATAATGATGATCATCCCGCTGTTCTTCGAAATTTTTGAGGAAAGTTCCTGCCTAACCGGGACCACCCATCCGTAGGACGAACCCATGATCCATCCTCCGCACTTTCCTCGGTTTGTTTTAGTTATGTAATTATCTAACACATTAATTTGACATATAACAATCAGCTTCTTTAATTAACCCTGTTAAGCACTGGTTCCTTCACGTAATCTTATCACGTGACATAGAAAAACAATATCAAACAACTTCTTTATTATCATTTCATCATTTTATCTTTGAAATACAAGGAGTTCCGCCCGTAGGCTTGTCCACAATCCGCCCGAAGGCTATCCAGTAATCCGCCAGGGATCACTATTCCAAGCTTCTGCCTGTAGACTAGTATGCGGGCCTCGAGATCCAATCCCGAGTCATGTTAGCCTCTTGTGCAGGACCCGGAAGGCGAGGGATTTACAGCCAGAGCCCCCCCTGGCACCCAAGCGTCCTCCTGCTCCAAGTAGAGCTCAACGGAAAGACCTCTCGCGGCGGGTTCGGTCCACGTTCCCGGCGCGGTCAACAACCCCCTTGGTTAGGGTCAGGCAGGCAGTTGGGGGTAACTGAAGCTGCCTCTCCCTTCAGGCCTTCAACCTGAAGCATTAGATATCATTTCATCCTTTAGTTCTTTGAGCAAACAATGCAAACAGTGCTTTCTAAACTGTTACAAGCACAATCAATTCCAGTGGTCGTTTATTTGGCCAACTGTCAAGGAGTAAATCCTTCTTTCCGAATGCATCCAGCGTTCGATCCGGGATTAATTGCGACTTGGCAAGATCCCCAAGGGTTTATTTGTTCACCCTTTTGTCCTTGGGTTAGGGCCATACCCTGTTAACCCAACTTAACCAATACCTTAGGTTTTATTAACAGTAAATCCTGGTGACCATGTCGCTTTAATTTATTGATTGATCATTTGTTTTCCAAGCAAATACCTAACTTCCCTTTACTTGGCAATTTTTCCCCAAGACAGGTGATGTAACAGGATGACTACTCATTCTCTTGCAAGTTAAACTTGCGCAAGAACTTACCAACCTTATTTCAAGAAATTGCAACTTATTGCACAAGTGTCGCATCTATTCCATGGGATCATTTCACCCATTGAACGGCGTTTTCTGGTATCGGAATTATCTTCAGACGAGAAGCAGGGTTTAGGGTGTCTTCTTACCCAACCCATTCCTAATTACACTAGATCGACAACGTTTGGTCCTAGGGGTTCCAACTCAATTCGAGTTTCATCATTTGAACGAGTGATCCTTAGGGTAGAAACCCTAGATCGTTTCTTGCAAGCCAGTCCAATTGATTCAACATTTCGTGAATTTGGGTATGATCTTTGGGTTTGAGGGTTTTGACTTGGCAACAAGTGTAAAACTAGGTCGAATCCTTAACGCACTAAACCCTAGTTAGCACTTGGGATATTTATCATATCAACTGAATCATGCCTATGTGAATCCCTTGTGGGTTAGGTGATTTAGACAATTCAATATACTTGTCTTGCGACAAGGATGAACCTTTCCTAGAGATAATAAAGGAGAAAAAATAGTTGCAACTACCACAATACATGTAAACATGCGATTCATTGCTTCTACGCATCACATAGTTCACAATAACTTTATCTTTCCTTGGTAAAGTATGATAATCTGGATACTAACTTTCCTAGGACCTACTAGGACTTACATCAAATAATCATGCCTACAACCTTGTTATCTACACTTTAGAATCTCATGCTTTGATAAACCATGCAACCCTTCCTAAATACGGCTCCTGATGAATGAAATTTTTGCATGACTACTATGCAACACGCAACTTTCTCCTAGCTACAATGAAGTTAATGAAGTTCATACAAAACTAAAGCTAGTGTTAACTTTTTCCATTTTACATGCCACTTGCAAGTCCATAAGATTAATTTCGTGCTCTTCTATTTCTTTTCGGATAACATATTGTGGGTGTTAACTTTTCCTCATGACTCCTTACAAGGAAGATGTTGCCTAAAAATGCAACCTACGCTTAATTTTTCCATGTCTAGTCAACGGTGCACTTTAACAATTCCAACCTTATAATGATAGGCAACAGGTATTCTAGGCTCGTCACTTTGAAAAGCACGACAAGGCAACATACTATTAAGGTCGTAAGATGGATAGACAATTTGCGTTTATAGCATTGAAAATACCAATTTTCCCAATTTCATTTAACTAGGCTAGGTGAATTTGAACATGCATGGGTGCTTCCTAATCCATGAAGTTATCATGCTTAATGCATTACTTTTTTATGGAATCACAATAGTAAAAACCTGGGTTTGTGGGATCGGGGAGATGTCCATGTGAATGCTAGGAGAAGAACCTCCCGCAGGTGCGCCTTGCGTCTTCTTGGGAGCCATCGTAGGCATGATCACAGACTCTGCGGATTACCCTCGCTTCTATGCTTTCTCCAAACAGCCTCAAGATCTACCTTCTCCCTTGTACATAGGAAATTCCTTCACCGAAACACAGTTTTGAAAGCAACTCGGAAAGGCTTGTGGGAATGGGGCTTATGGAAGCCACCCTTAGAAGCTTCTCAAGAAGCTTCGAAAAAGCTTCTGTTCTATCCAGCAGACATGGAGGGCCAATGATTTGTGTGAAATCGACGAGAAAGGGGGGATTGCTGGCAATATGGCGGCGGAATGTTGGCGGTGGCCTGGCGGACTGTGGTGGCAATCTCCTTGGCTGCAACGGTGGTCACTCTCCTTTCTCTCCCTTCGTTTTTCCCTTCTATCGTCCTTTCCCTCACGCCCAGGATGCTCTGGCTCCTTTTTGTGCCTTTGATCCTCCTCCCTTCCAATTCGTGCCACAGGGAGGGTCACGTGTGGTGGGGGATGAAGGTGGAAAGCAGCGACAAGTTTCGTCCTCTTCCTCTGATCATGCAGCACTGCAGCCTCTACTGATTCGCCCCTTCTCTCCACGCAGCCTTCTTTTCCTCCTTCCCAGCATGGCGATGGCAGCAGCCGTTTGTCCCCTCTATTTCCCCTCACACCTTAGAGGGTGTATTTATAGGACAAAGGGGGGGGGGGGGGAGGAGAGCTCCACCACGTGGCCACTGCATGGCTTCCCCCCTCCTCATGCAGCCCACAACTCTACCAAGCCCATCCCCCCACACTCCCTCTCCTCCAGCCGTGCATCGGCTGGGTGAAAGGGATAAATATAAAAAAAATTACTTAAATAATATCCATTTTGCCCCTCCCAAGAGGGTGTTTACGTGTGAATTGCAGATTTGAACCCTCGGGCTTGCTTTGCCAATGCGGAGGTCTCAATTTTCTCGCGTGCAGGTTACAGATTACACTGCCGCCAATTCCAATATGAAAGATAACCTTTGCATGAGGTTTACGCAGTGTGCGGGAAATCAATATTCACGAGTGGGAATATTACAAAAAGGCTTGTGTGGGAAGGGTTTTTAAAAGAATCAGGCTATGGTGGGATTTAAAAGGGAATGCAAGGGGGAAAGGGGTGCTTAAAAACTCGGGGTAAAACTTGCTTGATAAGGCCTATGAAAGCCCAAGGAAGGGAGTTTTAAATGGGCTTTGTGAAATGCTAAAAAGGGGAAAAGGGGGCTTAAAGATTGCTTGGGAAGGGCTTATGAAAAACCATGAAAGGAGGGTTTTAAACGGACCACGGGAAAGGAATTTAAATGGACCACAAGAAAGGGGTGCTTAAATCCCGGTGGGGGTTAGAAAAACCACTAGGGGAGGGCTTAAGAAAGCCCATAGGAAGGGGGGCTTCCTAACGGACCTTGGAAGCTTCCCAAGAAGCTTCTAGGAAGCTTCTGGGGTCGTGGAAAGCCCCAAGTGGACAAAGAATAGAGGCGGCAGATGGCGGTCTGATGGTAGCGACAGCGTTCCCTCCTCTTCACGATCTCCTTCAGCCTAGGACGGCAGCTGGTGGACCTTCTGTGCAAACTTCCCCTCCTCATGGCGTACCAGAGCTGCGTTATCTTTATTCCCTCTCTCGCGGCCTTGCGTTATGGCTCCTTCTTCACTCCCCCTTTTCTCCCCCCCCCCCCCCACAGGGGGGTTTTTATAACTCTAAAGGGAGGGGGACCTCCCTCCCCCCACATGACCATTTGCATGGGCATTCACCCCCCCATGGCATCCAGTGCAGTGCTGAATCAACTGCCCTTTACTCCCTTCCCTCCAGCACGGCCTTCGGCTAGGGGGAAATGTAGGAAGACAAGAGACGAAAAGAAGAAAGGAGAGAAGAGAGATACGAGACATCGGAAGTGGAACCCCAAAAGTGTGTCAATTGAGCACACATGATAGGAATATATAGAGGGGACCTAGGGCGCTATATATAGACAGACTATATATAGCTAACACCCCCGCTCAAATAAAGGTCCCTTACTATGGATGAAAAACCCGTGGGGGCTCAAGGGAAAAACCCATAGCTCTATATAGGCCTACCGTTATATTAATATTCAAAATATAAAATTACAAAGACTTTACTTGGTCATCCATCTGTTCCAACATCTGCCCTGAAGCTTCAACCCTCAAGGTTGGATCTGAGAAGTTTAGGGGACTTCAACAGTCATGACCATACAATGCATGGAAAGGGGTCATCTAAAAGCTTTGTTTGTAAGAAGCATTGTAGGCAAATTCCACCAAATGCAAGTATTGAATTCACCTTTTTTATTCATGATAGAAATATGCCCTAAGCACATCCTCAATGATTTGATTGACTCGCTCTGTTTGGCCATCAGTTTGGGGATGGTAGGCTGTACTAAAAGAGAGTTGAGTCCCAATGACTTCAAAGATAGCTCTCCAAAAGTGTGATGTGAAGAGAGAATCACGATCACTAATGATTCTTTTGGGTAACCCATGTAGCTTGAATATTTCCTTGATAAACAACCTTGCAATGTCTGAGGCTTTATAGTTTGTTTTACCGGAATAAGGTGTGCAACCTTAGTAAGCATGTCAACCACAACCATGATGGAGTTGTATCCTCCCTGTACTTGGGGTAGGCCAACAACAAAGTCCATACTGATAAATTCCAACTTCATTTGGGGAATGTCAAGTGGTTGTAACTTTCTTGGCATTTTTACATGTTCGGCTTTGATACGTTGACAAGACAAACACTCAGTGACATATTTGAGAACGTCACCTTTGAGCCTCTCCCAATCGTAGCTCTTCCTAACTACATTGAGAGTCTTGGCAAAGCCAGCATGTCCTGAGAAAGGGGAATCATGAACTTCCCACAATATCTTCTGCTTAAGTGACGGGCTTGCTGATATACATACTCTCGTTCTATAGTAGACAAGTCCACTATTGATAGAGAATTCATGTTACTTAGCCTGTAAATTTTGGTCTTGGTCCTTGATAGAGATCTCCCTTAGCATCTTTTGATAGGATGAATCATGGCATGCTTCCTCTCTAGCTAGCTCAAGTATTGAGATTGTTTGGCATGGACACCTTTGTGGCTACAGATCTAGCTGTTGATGGATTTTGCAAGATTAGAGAATTAAAGAATGCCTTGCGGACTGAGTGCATCGGCAACTACATTCTCCTTTCCACGACGGTATTTGATTTCAAAGTCATACTCTTCCAACACTTCAATCCACTGACGTTGCCTCATGTTGAGCTCCTTCTGGGTAAAGATCCACTTGAGACTTTTATGATCAGTCACTAGAGTAAACTTGTTACTCAACAGGTAGTGTCTCCAAAGCTTTAGAGCGTGGATGACAACTAACAGTTCTAGATCATGGGTAGCATAATTCTTCTCATGGCTCTTCAGTTTCCTTGAAGAGTATGCTACAGGTTGACCTTCCTGCATGAGCACACATCCTAAGGCAAGTGTGCTAGCATCAGTTACTACCTCAAACTCCTTACTAAGGTTTGGAAGTTTTAAGATCGATGTTGATACCACGGTGCTGATACCAAACTTTGCTTCAATCTATCAAAGCTAGATTGTTCGGTAGTTGACCATGCAATGGATGTTTGCTTCTTCAGTAAGTCCATCAGAGGTGCTGTAATCAAAGCATAGTTTTTGATGAAGACCCTATATCATCCTATCAATCCAAGAAAATTGCGTATTTCTTTGATAGTTGTTGGTATTGGCCATTCTAGAACATCTCTGACTTTAGACAGATCCACTGAGATTCCTTCTGCTGAAACGATGAATCCCAGATATTCAATCTGACGTTTGAAGAATGCACACTTCTTCTTAGCATACATCTTATGTGCTCTCATTGTCTCAAGGACAATCCAAAGTTGGGGTTCATGATCTTCCTCCTGTTTGGAATAGACTAAAGTGTCTTCGAAGAAGACGAGTATGAAGTCATCAAGATATGGCCTAAACATATCCTGCATTAACATGTTGAAGGTAAATTAAGGAAATGTTCGGAACAGCAACATTTTCTTTACTTCTTTTTATTAAGATTTCTTACAACAAATCCTTCATTGGTTTGCTCTGATACCAACTGTAACGTGTCCACCTATTCCCTTTAGGACACGTCTTAGCAGTCCATCGGAAAGGAGGTCTAGAAAGCTCTGCCCAGCACTAGGACTTTCCGCGTCTGCCACGTAGTGGAAGTATTCTGGCCGTTCCCACTTAGGACTGACTTGAATCAGGGTTTTCCCTAATGGTCATTTCCTAAACGGCAACTAGCATCGAACTCAAGCGAACTACTTTATGCAGAAATGCCAGGTCCGAAGCGGATTCACGCTACACTTGGTTCAAGGAGAATGGGAAATGAGAGGGATGTAAGGCTCGACCTCTCTGCCATAAGGCATAGTCCCATTTCGTTCCCCTAAAACAGCATAAATGAGGATTATTATAACTTAGACTCTAGGTCAGCGCCCTTGCTGTTCATGTCTTTTGAAATGATCTTCTTGCTATCTTTCAAGATTGAGAAAAGTTCCCGACTAGCCGGAACCATGCATCCGTAGGATGGACTCATGGCCACATCCATCGCACTTTCCTTAGGTTGTTTTAGTTATCTAATTACCTACCACATTTAGTTGGACATGCATCAATCAGCTTCCTTAATTAGCCCGTTAGGCACCGGTTCCTTCACGTAATCATAGCACTTGACATAGAAAAGCAATGTCAAACAAGTTCCTTTTCAAAAGCTTAACATATTTATCTTTGTAATACATTTATAAAATCCAACCGGTAGGCTTATCCATAATCCGCCCGAAGGCTATCCAACAATCCACAGGGATTACTAATCCAAGATTCTGCCCGTAGACTAGTATGCAGGCCTTGAGATTCAATCCCGAGTCACGTTGGCCTCTTCTGCAGGGCCCAGAAGGCGAGGGATTTACAGCCAGAGCCCCCCTGGCACCCAAGCATCCTCCTGCTCCAAGTAGTGCTCAACGAAGAGACCTCTCGCGGTGGGTTTAGTCCACCTTGCCGATGTGGTTAACAATCCCCTTGGTTAGGGTCAGGCAGGCAGTCGGGGCAACTGAGGTTGCCTCTCCCTCCAGCCCTTCAACCTGAAGCATTAGATATCTTTTCATCCTTTAATTCCTTGAGCAAACAAAGTAAAATAGTGCTCTTTAAACTGTTACAAGCACAATCATTTCCATTGGTCGTTATTTTTGGCCAACTGCTAAGGAGTGAAACCTTCTTTTCGAATGCATTCAGCATTCAATCCGAGATCAATTGCAACTTAGCAAGATTCCCAAGGGTTTATTTGTTAACCCTTATATCCTTGGGTTAGGGTTGTACCCTATTAACCCAACATAACCAATACCTTAAGTTCTATTAGTAGTAAATATGTTATTCCAATTTACTAATTGGTCTTTTGCTTCCAAGCAATTATCTAATTCCCTTATCTTGGTCACTTTTCCCAAGAAAGGTGCTATGTCAGGATAACTACTCATCCTCTTGCAAGAAAAAGTTGCGCAAGAATCTGCCCATCTCATTCCGAGGAATTGACCATTCCCTTGTGATCAAATCACAAGATCATGCGACTCTGCAACATGTTGCACCAGTGTCGCATCCAATCCATGGGACTATTTTACCCATCAAATGGCGTCTTCTAATCACGGAGTCATGATTTAGATAGGAAACAAGGTTAGGGTGTCTTCATAACAATCCCTTCTTGACTGCACTAGGCCGACATTGTCGGTCCTAGGGTTCCAACTCAATCCGAGCTTCATCTCTTTAGCGAGCGATCCTTAGGGTAGAAACCCTAGATCGTTTCTTGCAAGTATGTCCTATTGTACCTACATTCCATTGTCGTACTGCTGCGCATCCGAGATGTGGAATCCACCAAAAAGATATGCTGAACATGGGACTGATCAAGAGGTACGTCCAGATGCTTTCATTTATCTTTACAACTTGAAAACTTGTAGCATTATAGGAGCTTTGGAAACAGGACATGAAATGCATACTGAAATAATTCAAAGGGGATTTGAAAGGGGAGTTTCTTGTGGGAAACATGCTGGTAGAAATGTATACCAAATGTGGCTTTCAAGGAGATGCTGCCAAGTTTCAGAACAGTCTACCAGTTTGAAACACAGTTTCTTAGACTGCGAAGCTTTCAGGATATGTAGAATGTGGGAAAAGGATTGCTATTTTTTTGTTTCTCTGAAAAAGACAAAGAGGGAAAGAAGGAGGGCCAATTGATAGGGAACTTGATGTCCTATCTAGACAGTAATGACAATGACCAGCAGTCAAATAAAAATGGTTCTGATTAAACAATCAATTTGATAGGGGAAGATGGGCATATAAAATCATCTAGTGACAACATGACTGGATGTCATAATGAATCGTTTGTTTCTGAGGTCTCTAACATAAGCAAGAAAGGTAGCAAGAAGAGCTTGATTGATGAAGATGTGTTTGTACCCAGTGGCAGCTATGGGAGGACTGACAGTCTATTGTTATCAAATGACCCTGATTCCTCCACAAGGAATCCTTTCGCAAAACTAGTTGCGAGCTCCTATACTAGAAGGGAGGCTGTTACCGGCAATGATAAAACACACACAGGGTTGATGGGTACTTCTGACATGTTTCCGTTCAGCCAAGTGTAAACACTAGAAGTTTTGAAAGACAAAACTTTCCTTCTGATTTATGATTCAGATTCAGTACATGTTTCAGAAAATGTTGATTGAGAAAATGAGGAGATCATTTGGTTTTGTCAAAGAAGCAGAGATCAACACAGAACTTGATAGAAAGCATATTTTTATGCAAGGCCATGATAAAAACAGGTGCTCAATAGTGGTACTTTTGACTGTGAGGCATGCTGCATATGAAAGAGACCTGGAAGAGATAAAACGGCTCTTTGTTTACTGTTTTGAAAAAGACAAATCACAGTAGCATGGTGGAGAGAAAAGCTAAATTGGGGGCCTGCTTTATGATCCGAAGGAAAAAGAAGAGCCGTTGGAAATGGAGGGGGATGTTGTTGTTTTTTTTTGGGAAAAGGAAGTTTTTTAAGGAAAAAAACAAGAGTGCACGATGGGGAAGAAGGCGTGATACAGACACACAGATTTGTTCTTCTGCTTCCTGGTTCGTGAGGAGTTCTGCTTTCATGAATTTGACCTAGTGAGGCTTCATTCGAAGACACCATATTTTCTAGGAGGATTGGAAGATACTTCTGAAGGAAGAAGCTTGACATTGAAAGCAAACCAGTTCTCAACGATGACCAACATTGCGATCTTAGGGAAAGATCTCTTGAAGGCCTTCCTCTCGAAGGTTTTGATTAGACCTTGTGCTTTCTAGCTGACAACAATGAGGACAATATGGCATATGCAGTCAATGTGGCTCAATAACGTCTTATTCGTTGAAAAGCACTAATAGTGTTTGCGATAGAGCTGCACGTATCAAAAAACGAACTGGAAGACGTCAATTGGAGGGCAAGCATTGCTCGACGAGGAGGGGCTAACCATCAACAGGTGCATAATTGGTTTTCATGTTGAATGCTCGGCTTGCTGAAGCAGAAAGCATGACTCTTGATGTAATGAGGGAGCTGAAGCTGATGTGAAAGGGTGCAGAGTTGAAGGGAGCGATACGAAGAGGAAGAAAAGAGGAGATTCAATTTCTTTGAAGAGAAGATTGCAGGGGCTTCTGCAGCTCAAGGAGTTTGTCATTAGCTTGAACAAGAGTATGCCCAATGCTCAGAAATTCATCATCCATGTGCTTGACGATAGTCGCCTCTTTGTCCAGCCCCAGGTTGTGGACATGATCCAGAAGAAGGATCAGGAATTCCGAGAACAGATCACCTTCGAGAAGCCCATGTGAGGCACATGGTTACAGATTTTTAGTAGCACATAAAGTCACTTACAGGGGCAGCATAAGAGAATTGGGTTTATATTGTAGCAGCTAAAGCAGCGGAATGTGCTTGAAAAGATGTTGGTGATGAAAGGCTAAGTAGTGGAGGTTAGACAGTTGTTCACTTCTTCCAATTCACAGAATCGAATTCTGTTGCAATCAGCCTCTAAAATTGCAGAAACAAGTGGAAATCAAGATGCAAGTTCTTTTGCAGCAAGTGGAATTATTGATACTAGATTTTTTACCCCAGGAGAACAGTGGAAAACCTGTTCAGCAATGACATTTCAACCTCTGGAATCTGGTCAATTTTCAGGATGTACAAAGATAATGCCAGATCAAAAGCAGAAGTATCTTCAACATTTACAGCAACAGTCATAGTTACAGCTACTACAAAATCTTCAAGCCTCTCAAAATGAAGTATTTCAACATCAACAGTTTTATCTTCAGTTCTTTTGTTCTCAAAGAACCTTCCCACATTTGGAGATCCTTATAAACAGTTGGCTTAAGCACTTATGCTAGAGCATACACTGAATCCAGTTGTAAAACTCTATCAAAGCTTGGTACTCCACATTTCTATGAAACTTTCAACCTGCAACAGAGATCTCAGACTTTCAGATTCTGCATTATGATCTGTAAGCCTCGAGCCATTAAAACTGAATTAGTTGTCTTTGAATCTGTTCAAAACAATATCAACTTGGCATTGAAAATGCATGTTACACAAGTTTGATCTTATCACAATTCTATATGGTGAAGAATAACGTATTTTGGAAGACCTATGACAGAGTTTTAACTGTACAAGAACTGTGTATATCTATCCAAAATTACACGAGATCTAGATGACTGCTACAGAAATTTTATCTATTCAAGAGAGTTGCAAATTATATGAGTATTCATCAAGTTGTTTATTGGAGATGCTCCCATTTAGATGTAACTGAATATATGTCACATATTCTCTAAAATTGAGCTTTCGCTTGATTGATCTTCTATCCTAAAATTAATCAAGGTCCTTTGTGGTCGCGACTTTGCTTTCGAAAACCCTTCGACACCGTGAATGTGGGCAGGTCTTTTAGAGTATAAAAGTTTCAACTCGGCAATAAGAGCGATTAGGTCACGTCCTCAACGTGCTAAACCCTAGTTAGCTCTTTGGGATATGTTGCATTGATTTAACCCTTCCTAAGCGATTCCTTTGCGGTTTTAGGTGTTTAGGTTTAAACCAATTTACTTGTCTATTCTTGAAGATATTTATGATACCATTTTCGTAACCACATGATTTATTGCCTACGTATGAGTAGATTTACAATCCCTAACTTTTCTGGTTAAGATCAAAGTGTAAGTTAAGTTATGGCATAATTCCTATTGATCCTTCTGTAACATGCAATCAAGATTCATGCTACTAAGCTTTAGGGTATTATGTTAGAACCATGCAGCCCTTTTTTTAACAACTGCGTAGTTGAAACGAGATTTATGCCAATTTCCTAGAGTTTAATCTTCTTCATGTAGCTCAAGAACCATTTTCACGCCTTTGCAATTCCTACGGATTATTAACAACTTTCTTTAATGAATCATTGCGAAGAAGAGATGTCTAATAATGTGACATGCGATTCATACTTTCCATGCATAATCAAAGTGTACAACAATAAATTCGACTTTGTAAAGATGATCATTAGTTGATCTAATTTCGTTACTTTGCAATGCCTAAAGAACCACTTGCTAGGAATGCATAAAGATCTTATGCTCTTTTTTTCATTCGTTTATTTGAAAAATACAAATGAGCGATTCTTTGATCGTAAGCTATTTCCTTTAATTTATCCAAAGTATTTCAATCGAAAAAAATGCATCCTAATTTTCGTAAATGAATCATGCACAATTGAAATATTATGATGTAAATCAAAATTAGAAAGAAAACTTGGACTTGTAGTGAAATGTCCACATGGACGCTAGGAGATGATCCTCCTGCAGTTGGGCCTCGTGCCTTCTTAGGAGCCATCAAGATTTGGACCTTCTTGCCTTGGCCACAGACTTATGTTCTTGGCCCAGGTCCTTCGCATGCGAAACTTCCTTTGTGATTCGACTTCCTTGACCGATTGCATCGGCTTTCGGAATCGGGCTTTAGAAGGCTTTATAGGCTTCCTCCTCGAAGTAGGGATTTCATGATTAGGACTTTACAACCATCAAAAATGACTTTGGGAAATGTAAGGGAAAGGGAATTTGGAAATCTCGGATATAATAGGGTTTCACAAAAAAGGATATAATGGTTTTAAACGGCTTGTGTGGGAAGGGTTTTTAAATGAACCATGCTATGGTGGGATTTAAAAGGGAATGCAAGGGGAAAGGGGGTGCTTAAAAACCCGGGGGTAAAACTCACTTGATAAGGCCTATGAAAGCCCAAAGAAGGGAGTTTTAAATGGATTGAAAAGTGAACCAAGTACATGTCTTTATAGCTTTTCAGCTTCTCCACTCTCCTCACTGTGCATAGGGGATTCAGAGCATCTCTTCTTGGAGTATACATCATTTGTTATTTCTCAACACCCTCCCTCAAATGATGAGTCCCTACACTTGTTGGCTCCCCCCCCCCGTACAGATAACATGGCCCAAGAGACTAGCTCATAGGAAGCCTAGTCAAGTTAAAGCTTGAGACTTTACATCTTTGGCAAGGGTTTTTACAAAGAAAATCCACTATGGGAACAAATTCCTTAGACAGTCTATCAATGTTGTTGATGGTACCGGAAGCATCTTCTTCTTCTTCTTCATTTATGAATTGACTTTGGTGGTGGTCATTCTACATCTACTGTGCTCTTTTCTTGTGAAAACAATCATTGGCAATATGGCCAGTTTTACCACAATAATGATATGTTGTCTGACTTTTATTGTTGGTGTTGAATTATTGATCTCTTCCTTTGGGTCGAGTAGCTCCTTTGGTGTGTTTAGGCTAGACCTTAGAAGACCTTAGAAGAAGTCATTTTAGTAATATATATGGTCTTTTGTCTATTTTGGACGTTTGTTACTTTTGATGATTTTTGGAATCTTGAAAATGGAAGGTCGTAGCTTTTCATAGCACGCCTGGGATTTAATTATGTTCACGTGTATGTTCAAGCGGATCATTATGTAAATATGGTGGATTTTTTAATGAAAGATGTAGATGCAGATGCAGTCTATCAACCTTTGTTGTCTTATTTTCTCTATTCTTATTCCTTATGTAGATCATATCTGAGCGTAGTGAGATAAGCATTGATGTAGAGAGTGAAACTCTTGTGATGTGAAGATGAAAGTTTAGTGTGAATTCTGATCTTCTAAATTGTCAGATTGAATGTTAATATGTCATTTGGAATATCAAAACTATGAAACTACGGCTTGGTTATGTAACCATAATACACTGGCGATCATGGTGTTTATGAAGGGTGTTCATGTTCAAGTTTGCTCTCTTTTGTGGTGGGAGGGATGAGTGCCATACTGAGTAGTGGTTTTGGGGGTAGTTACATTGGTAGTTATGTTTTTGAAAGTCAAATGTTGAATGATATTTAATTTTGGAGAATTCACAGCAACCTATTCACCTGTATTTCGCAAAGTGAAAACTTGGAGGATGAGTCAGATTAGGGTGCAGAGGAATTGGAGGATATAGAGGATTATGGAGGATTTTTCAATGAACCTAGAAGAGTTGGGTAATTGGATCCAACTTTTGTAGGAGGAGTAGTTTTGCAGTAGGCATTTGTGGTGAGAAGACAGTTGCAGTTTGACCCTTTGGGAATTCAAAGAGGTATAGCAATATGTCCTTCAGTACATACAACATCAAGATCAGCTTCAGCAGGGCATTTAACTCCAAATACGCAAAGGAATATGGCAGCAATAGCTAGAGCAGATTTACGCATCAAGTTCGGGACCTTTTTCGAGAAGTCCAAACAAGACCCCAATTGCCACGTAGCTCAATTTGAGACAAGGTGGCAAGCCAGAGGATTTGACAGAGTGTATGACGCACAAGCCAAGATGCAACAATTCCAAATGACACTTGAGGGAAGAGCCATGCAGTGGTTAAGCAATTTTGATATAGGGCATTTTGTAGATTATGAACCATTAAGGGATGCATTTCTGAATAGATTCCAGAAGGAGAAACTCCGAATGATGCGCTTACAAAAATCAAAGGGATTAAACAGAGGAAAATGTTTGTGGAGGATTACACTAAAAAATTCCATCAGTATTTGAAAAGGCTTACAAATGCAGAAAGGCCTACATATAAAATATTTGCTGGATATTACATGCATGGTCTGCGGAAAGAATTGTGGAATGCAGTAGTAGGTGTAGATGTCAGAGCTAGTTTTAATTCCTTGGTGGACACTCCAACAAGAGTAGAAAAGAGATTTGGAGTTACAAGTCTGAGTTCTCCAAGGAAGAGTTCTCGGGTGAAAAGGAAGAGGAAGAAGGAGAAGAATAAGAAATCTTTGGATGACAGTAGTGATGATGATTCTGATACAGATACAGATTCAGATTTAGATTCAGAAGCAAGTAGCAGTTCAAATTTCGACTCAGATTCAGATTCAGATAAAGGAGGTAAGAATAGGAAGCATAAGAAGAAGGGTAAAGGAAAGATCAAGGGGAGTTTAGTTCAAAAGATGGTGGAGAAGAAGTTGAAGGAAATGGGTGTCAACAGGTAGCAAGAAGGCTCATTCTGACATTTGTGAAAAAGATGGTCATTTGACAATTAATTACTAGTATAACCCAAACTTCGGAGGACCAATTTTGGAGCGGGTTCAACAAAAGATTCAACAAAATTTGGCACATGAAAGTGGAGTATTTCCTGATGCTGCAAGACAATAAAGGCCATTTAACAATTCCGGATGGCAAAGGCAGCAACAACAATTCCCTGGATAGGGACCACCTTTCAATCAAGATAGGCCATTCAGAGGGAATTAGATTCAAGGGTTCCGACCAAGATTTAGTGGATTTCAGAATTTTAGACCATGGGGAGGAAATTGGAATCAATAGCAATGATGGCAACAACCATCAAATTGGAATCAGCAAAACTGGAATCAACAAGGGTGAAATTCACAAGGTTGGAATTAGCAACCATGAAATGAGCGGTTACCACAACTACCTACCCCAATTGTGTAGTCGAGGGAAGCAGAGAAAGTACCTCAAAGAAATTTAATTGATGTGGAGATTTCTAAGGATTATGGGACAAATTGAGTGTCAGTAGATTGTTATGTGGAATGTGATTGTTTGCAATGCAAGTTAGGTGAACCACAAGTATTGGCAGTCACACACTCTAAAGCAAAGCTAAAATCACATTTGGATTGGGAGGAACAGAAAGAAGTGAGAGATGACGTGGTTGAAGAAGTGGAGAAGTGGTGCGCAGATCGGACGCAGATAGCTCACGTGATGAATCCCGGAAGGTCCCCAAGAATAAAGTACTCTACTTTTTAGCACAAAAACCCATGTAAAAGCAAGCACGACAAGAGGCAAGAGACAAATTGGGTTCAATCTCCCCCATGCTTTGTGTGAGTGCTTCACAAAGCATGTATTTAATGTATATTTCCAATCTTCATGCTCAAAAATAGCCCAATTACAAAAATATGACAAGCTTTTAGCTTTTGAGTTTGCTTTCTACCAAAAATAGGAAAATAAAGCTAATGGACGGTGCCCATAGAGTCTGGCACGCCCAATCTCAATGTCCAAATAGAAATAACATATCCAGGCGCATAAGCGCATACAAAATAATAATAAATAATCGATGTCTCTATAGACATAACAAAATATAGGCGTGGCGCCTATCAAAATATAGTCGAAAACCCGCTAGACTCCAATGCTTTCCTCCGCCACTGCTGCTATCTCTACACATCAACTGAAGCGTTCACAATCGTTAGTAAAATAACACAATTAAACCGACAAAAGTGAATACCTAGCAGTCTTCAGCTACATAAATAAATCAACTGGTTAGAAATAAATCCTAACCTTAATTTATTACGAGTGCGCACTCTAAACTCATAAACGTTTATTAATTTAATATGCATTTTGCGGAATCACCCACTATGGAATCACCCATGTACACACTAAATTAATGAAACGCCCGAAAAGGACAGGCGTCCCCATCAACTTCTCGCACAAAGAATCCTCTTTGCGTATGAGCCCCGGTCATCTGAGTTTACGGAATCCACCGTAAAACCTCACGGAATCCACCGTGGAATATGCCTCCTGGCATCATACCCCCGGGGTGGGATAGCAATTGACCTCAATTGCTATTAGCTCAATGTGGAGCTAACAGAGTGGGGAAAGCATTTAAGTCTCTAGCGTGCATCCATTGTGCTTCCTCTACAGGATGGTTCTTAAATTTTACTAGATATCTAGAATACCTTCGGCCAGTTCTAGTGGTCATGTAGTCAGTGTCTATAATGGCTTCTGGTTCAAGTATTTCAGTCTCTTCTTCTAGTAAAGGTGGGTTTTCATAGACAGGGTGGATAGGTAATTGGCCTTTAAATGGTCTCAATAAACTAATATGAAATGTATTATGAATTTTCCAATGAGATGGCAGTTCTAACTTGAATGCATTGTCATTAATCTTGTGAATGATTCTAAATGGTCCGTAGAATCTAGGAGCTAATTTGACAACTGGATGTCTATCTACACTTTGCAGTCTACGCTTTTCTATTCTAAGCCAAACATAATCATCAACTTTGAAATTCATGGCTTGTCTTTTCTTGTTGGCTTGTTTGGTATATGATTGTTGGGCTTTAGCAATCATATCCTTTACCTCATCAAAAATAGTATTATGCATAACAGCAATATCATCGGCACTTTGTATTCTATTAGACAAAGATGCAACAGGTGTAGATAATCTATATCCATAAATAACTTCAAAAGGTGCTTTCTTTGTAGATGTGTGCGGTGTATTGTTATATGCAAACTGTAATAAATGTAAATGAGTGTCCCATGTCTGAGGTTTAGAGATAGTGTATGCACGTAAAAGATCTAGAATGGTGCTATTTGTGGCTTCTGTTTTGTAAAATATTACACGGCGCAGCGAACAGAATCTGAGAAAGAGATAGAGAGTACACAACAGATAAGAGGAGAATCAGTAAAATTCTTTAACTCCAAACAACTGATACAAAGATGGCTCTGTCCACCCGTGCGCTTCCACTAAATGAAGCTTAGATGGCGATCTAGACAGAAGATAGGTGAAGAGCTTAAGGCTAGCTGGAACAACAACTCTGACTGGGTGAAAGATGAGTGTGAGATGGCTGTGAAGGGGTTTAGCTTTTATAGCCCGCGAAGGTCGTTAGGTCGGCCTGCTGACCGACCTACCATATGAGCCTCCACTAGTCGGCCAGGGAATATTCCAGGGAATATTCCCTTTACCATCGGGCCGGGGGCGCTGCCCCCGGACCCCCGCCAGGGGGGCTGCTCAATGTGCCTCGAGTTGCTACCAGCTTAACCACTCTGTCTAACCCAATGATTAGACCCACAATGGTCACCTTTTTGCCATCCGGTCACATAGACCTCATCTGATATACAAGTCAGGACTCCACCAATGTCCGGGCTCACACTTGGCTTCTCCTCATAATGGGGGCCTTACAACTTTGAGCACCATGGATCATTGGTAGTACCTAATGAGGGTGGGGCATTGATCATATCTAACACCCCCCCTCAATGTCCACCCATAGGTGAACTATCTCCTCGGCCCAATGCCGAGTCTCTGAAGATGAAATTGAAGCAGATCCTTCGTAAGTGCTTTGGTGAAGATATCTGCTCCATTCTCCTCTGTTGGACAGTAGACCAATTCCACTATTCCATCCTCCATCAAATCACGCACATAGTGATACTGGATCTCTATATGTTTGGTGCGTGCATGAAACACTGGATTTTTGGCAATGGCGATGCAACTCTGATTGTCACATCTCAGGACAGTTGGTTCTTCATCCTGCACTCCCATATGCCATAGAATCCTTCTCAACCATACGGCCTCACATGCAGCAAAACAAGCTGCCTTGTACTCTGCTTCGGTAGAAGACAATGCCACTGTTGGTTGCTTCTTACTAATCCAAGAGAAAATTCCTGAACCCAAAGAGAAACAATAACCAGAAACTGACTTCCTGGAATCAATGTCTCCTGCCCAATCTGAGTCACAGTTCCCCACAAGAGAAGTTCCGAAACTGTATGTGATACCATAGTCAAGAGTTTTCTTCAAGTATCTGAGCACCCGCATCCCAGCCTTCCAATGACTCTCATGAGGTTTGTTTGAGAACCTGCTCAAAACACCAACAGCAAAACTGATATCTGGTCTGGTGTTACACAAGTAGATTAGACTGCCGACCAACCTCCTATACCTCCCAATGTCTGCTAGTGCTGATGTATCCTCAACGGATAACTTTACATTCACCTCCATAGGTGTAGCTATCTCCTTGCACTCGGTCATGCCAAATGCCTTCAAGATCTCCCATGCATACTTCTTCTGAGAGATGAAGATCTTTCCTGGCTCTTGCCAGACTTCAATCCCCAAACAATAGTGCAGCAAGCCCAAGTCTGTCATTTCAAACTCAAAACTCAAAGCCTTTCGAGTTTGGTTGATCATATCTTCATAGTCACCTGTAATAAGAAGGTCGTCCACATATAGGACAATCACTACAGACTTTTTACCATCCCTGTAAACATACAAGTTAGCATCCGAGGCACATCTTTTGAAGTTTAGGTTTAAAAAGAACCTATCTATCCGCTGGTACCATGCTCTGGGGGCTTGTTTCAGCCCATACAATGCCTTCTTCAGTTTACACACTTTGTTCTCAGAATGGGGGGTCTCAAACCCTGGTGGCTGAGCCACGTACACCTCCTCCTTGAGGTCACCATTTAAGAACGCTGACTTAACATCCATTTGGTACACTGGCCACTTCTTGTGGGCAGCCACTGCAAGTACCGTGCGAATAGTGGTCATTCTGGCAGTTGGGGCAAATGACTCTTGAAAATCAAACCCTTCAACTTGTGAAAATCCTTGGGCAACCAGTCTAGCTTTGTACTTTTCTAAGGTACCATCAGCCTTGTACTTTACCTTCCAGATCCACTTGGTGCCAATAATCTTCCACTTTGCTGGCCGATCCACTAGCTCCCAAGTGTCATTCTTCATTATGCTGTCATACTCCGCCTGCATAGCAGCCTTCCATGATGGATCTGCAAGTGCTTCTTCTAAGTCAGTTGGCTCCTTTACTTCTCTCATAATCTCAACCATCAATGACTATGTGAGCAGAAGCCCTCCTTTGCTCCTCTATTCTCTGAGACCTCCTTGGTCCGTCTGCCTTCTCCTCAACAGATGCAGGCATAGGATTATTGTGGTCATAGAGCTGCTTCACCCAGCGCGGCAATGGCTTTTCCGGTGGGGTGATGTCAGGTTGGTGAACTTTTTCCTCATCATCTGAAGATGATGCTTCCTCCTCCTTAAGGATAGGGATAGCTCTCGGGACAGGTTCATAGTGGACTACTTCTTCGCTTGATGATAAAGTGGAAGACCTTGCCTTCTCCTCCTCCACTGTATGCGGCTCCTCCTTGAACACCACATCACGGCTCGCGATGATCTTCTTTGCCTCTTGGTCATATAACTTGTAAGCCTTCTGCTCATCACTATAACCCAAGAAGATACATTTTCTGCTTTTTGGTTGTAACTTGTTTCTCTTCTCATCTGGAACATGTGCATAACATTCACATCCAAAAATTCTGAAATGTGAAACAGATGGTTTCTTACCAGTGTAAGCCTCATGAGGTGTTTTTCCCTTGAGAGCCTTTGTGTAGCTCCGATTTAGAATGTAGACTGCAGTATTAACAGCTTCAGCCCAAAAATGGTTAGGCAATCCCTTGCCCTTTAGCATGCATCTTGCCATCTCCACAATGGTACGATTCCTGCGTTCCACAACACCATTCTGCTGAGGTGTGTGAGGCGTCGTCAATTGACGCTTGATCCCTTTGCTCTTGCAAAAGCCTTCAAACTCCTTTGAGTTGAACTCACCACCACCATCTGTTCTAAATTTCTTCACACTTTTCCCTGTTTCATTCTCAACAAGTATTAGCCATTCTTTAAACTTACCAAAAGCTTGAGCCTTATCACGAAGGAAGTACACCCACATCTTCCTACTGTAGTCGTCGACAATCAACATAAAATAAGAAGATCCCCCTAAGGCCTGTGTAGGCATCTTACCACACAAGTCAGCATGCACCAACTCTAGAGGAGCATGTGCTCTATTCTTGCTTTCTTGTGGAAATGCCTTTCTCTGTTGCTTGCCCAACATACAAGCTTCACATGGTTCCTTCAATTCAGTTATTGTAGGTAGGTGAGCAACCATACCTTGCTTTTGCATCTCCTTCAATACTGCAAATCCGATGTGTCCAAACCTTTCATGCCAAAGCTTACTTGTGCCCACTCCAGCGGTGGCTGTAAGAGCACTTAGCTCATACAGGTTGTTCCTTCTTTCTCCTTTGCCAACAATTGTGCCAGCACTATCAATAATTTCTGCACCTGTCTTCTTGAACCTCACTTCATGACCAAGATCAGTTATGGCAGCAACTGATAAGAGATTTCTCCTGATTTCGGGAACATACAACACATTTGAAAGATTTTTGACTTCACCATTTGCAGCAACAAAAGAAATAGTACCTGTGCCCGCAGCAGGGCATTTAGCATCATTTCCAACCGTCACAGTGATGGATTCTTGTAGAGGCTGCATAGAATTGTATAGACCTTTCTTGTTGGTCATGTGACGGGAGGCCCCACTATCCAACACCCAAGAGTCAGTGGTAGATTCTTCTTGCGCCGAGGAGCACACTTCCTCAATGGTCGCCATGAATAATTCCAACTCTGCTTCAGCCGTATTGGCTGTCTCTTTCCCTTTAGTTTTAAGGGTACCATTCTTTTCATCTGCCTTCTTGACACGACAATCTGCAATTGCATGTCCTTTCTTCTTACAGTAGAAGCACTCTCCTTGAAACTTCTTCTTGCCGCCCTTTTTCTTTTTGTCACCATCATTTTTGGTGGAGGAAACACCTTTGCCTTTTGCATTGGCAGAGAATGCAGCATCTCCATTGTTGCTTCCTTCTCAGGCTTTCAGCCTCAACTCCTCCTCCATTAATAATGCACAAAACTCCTCAAAAGTCAAAGCTTGAGGTCTCACCTGAGTATTAAGGGCAGTTACTAGTCCATCAAACTTTTGTGGACAAATCTGAAGACACCTCCGAGCTAGCTCTTCGCTAGTCTTTTGTATCCCAGCGCCAGCCATCTGGTCGTGCAGATTCTTAATCCGAGTGATGAATGCTTCAACCGTCTCTCCTTCAGCAAACTTCTCCGCTGCTAGTTGATTCTCCAAGTTTTGAATCCTTGTTTGGTTTCGTGTTTCATACTGACTCCTTAGTACATTCCAAGCCTCTGACGCTTTGGTTGTATGCTGAATCAGAGTCAAAACACTGTCAGAACAGCTTGTAACTAAGGCACACAATGCATCTACATTCCTTCGTTTCCAAGCTCATAGAAGATCTGCATTCGGAGGAATCATCACACTAGGATTTGATGGGTCGGGGATAGGCTGTGGTTCTGCGTCAGTCCCCAGCACAGTCTCCAGAAGCTCATAAGAATCAAGGATAGTTGTAATTTTGAACTTCCACAAGGTGTTGTTTGTACCATCTAACTTGCCTTCGCTGAAGGTTGGTGGACGAATCCTCAGTGTTTGAATAGCCGGTACAGCAGCACCACCTCCTGCACCGCTTCCTGATGCGCCAGAACTGCTTCCCGGAGTCGACATCGTTTCTCTTTGCTGTTGAAGCCTTTGCCTCTTGCACGCTCTCCGATCTCTAGAGCCCCCTGGGCTCTGATACCATGTAAAATATTACACGGCGCAGCGAACAGAATATGAGAAAGAGATAGAGAGTACACAACAGATAAGAGGAGAATCAGTAAAATTCTTTAACTCCAAACAACTGATACAAAGATGGCTCTGTCCACCCGTGCGCTTCCACTAAATGAAGCTTAGATGGCGATCTAGACAGAAGATAGGTGACGAGCTTAAGGCTAGCTGGAACAACAACTCTGACTGGGTGAAAGATGAGTGTGAGATGGCTGCGAAGGGGTTTAGCTTTTATAGCCCGCGAAGGTCGTTAGGTCGGCCTGCTGACCGACCTACCATATGAGCCTCCACTAGTCGGCCAGGGAATATTCCAGGGAATATTCCCTTTACCATCGGGACGGGGGCGCTGCCCCCGGACCCCCGCCAGGGGGGCCAGCGGCCCCCCTGGGACCCCCCAGCCAAGGGCCGCTTCCGCGGCCCCCGGACCCCACAATAGGGGCCCCTTTTAACTCCCTTACTACGCAACTCGATGCAATGTGCCTTGAGTTGCTACCAGCTTAACCACTCTGTCTAACCCAAAGATTAGACCCACAATGGTCACCTTTTTGCCATCCGGTCACATAGACCTCATCTGATATACAAGTCAGGACTCCACCAATGTCCGGGCTCACACTTGGCTTCTCCTCATAATGGGGGCCTTACAACTTTGAGCACCATGGATCATTGGTAGTACCTAATGAGGGTGGGGCATTGATCATATCTAACATGTTTGTCCATTTGTTTCTGGATGAAATGCAGATGAGAAATCAATCTTTGTGCCTAGATTTGCAAACAGTGTAATCCAAAAATTATTACAAAATCTAGAATCTCTATCTGAAATAATCACTTTCGGCAATCCATGGTTAGTAAAAACAGTTTTCAAAAATAACTGTGCTGCTTGTGATGCTGTTAAAATTTTCTTACATGCAATGAAATATGCTTGCTTACTAAATCTATCTACAATTGTCCAAATCATGTCATGGTTAGATTTAGTATTTGGTAAGCCAGTAATGAAATCCATAGATATATGTTCCCAAGGTTTAGATGGAATAGATAAAGGCATTAATAGTCCATACTGTTTACCATGATGTCTCTTTATTCTTTGACAAATCAAACATTCAGAAACGAAATTAGATACATCTGCATCCATATGCGGCCAATAAAAATCTTCAGTTAACATGCGTAATGTAGAGATGATACCTCTATGACCTTGATATGGGGGACAATGAATTTCATTCAAAACAAAAGATCGGAATGGAATAGTAACACACAGTCTCTTTTCAAAAAACATGAATCCATCATTATATGACAATGAATCAACAGGAATGAAATTATTTTGAACTAATTTTTGCCAATCAGAATGAAAAGTAATATCCTGGTGATATGTGTCTTTCATGGCAATCAAAGAATCAAAAGATATGATAGATATATTATGAATTGCAGGTCTTCTACTCAATGCATCAGCAACTACATTTTCTTTTCCAGGTTGGTATTGAATGATAGGATGGAAACTTTGAATGAATGAAGCCCATTTGATATGACGGTCAGAAATTTGGGGTTGGCTAAGTAGATGTCTAATGCTTTGCTGGTCGGTCTTTATCATGAATTCTGAACCCATTAAATAATGCTTCCATTGTTTTAATGCTTGGACAACTGCTAAGAGTTCCTTGTCATAAGTGGAATATTTAAGCTCAGAGGGTTTCAGCTTAGAACTAGAATATGCTATTGGATGGTTGTCTTGCATTAGCACGGCTCCTATTCCTGATCTGCTAGCATCGGTCACAACTAAAAAGAATGGTCTGTTAAAGTCAGGTAATTGTAGAACAGGTGCATTGGTCAATGCACGTTTGAGTAAGTCAAAGGATTTCTGCTGGTTTTCAGTCCATTGATAAACAATGCCTTTCTTAAGAAGTTTGGTCAATGGTAAAGCAAGTAACGAGAAATTACGTACAAACTTCCTATAGAAACTAGCAAGACCAAGGAATGAGCGTAGTTCATGTACATTTTTAGGAATAGGCCAATGCAATATTGCATCAATTTTCTTAGGATCAACTTTTATTCCTTCTTTTGATACAATATGACCTAGATATTCTATTTCTGTCTTAAAGAATTCACTCTTGTCAGGATTTGCAAACAATTGATTTTCTTTCAGTAATTGAAAAACTAATGATAAATGCTCATAATGCTCTTTTTCACTTTGACTGAACACTAAAATATCATCAAAGAAAACAATCACACAATATTGATATTTTAGAAAAATACGGTTCATCATTCTACTGAAAGTAGCAGGTGCATTAGTTAATCCAAATGGCATGACTAAGAATTCGTAATGGCCAAACTGTGTCCTGAATGCAGTCTTAAATATGTCGGATCTATCTAGCCTCACCTGATGATATCCAGATTTAAGGTCAATTTTACTAAATATAGAAGAACCTTGCAGTTTGTCCATAAGGTCATCGACTCTAGGTATAGGATACCTATTCTTTACAGTGATCTTGTTTAATGCTCGGTAGTCAATACACATCCGATAAGTATTATTCTTTTTCTTGACTAAGAGCACAGGTGCGCCGAATGGAGAACTGCTAGGTCGAATTAAGCCTCTATTTAGTAATTCTTCAACTTGATTCTGGATTTCTTTTTGCTCTATTTGATTGTGCCTATATGGGGCTTTGCAAGGTGGTTGTGTGCCAGGTATTAGGTCAATCTTATGGTCTTCTGGACATGATGGAGGTAAACCTGGTGGTAGGTCTTCTGCAAAACAATCCTTAAAATATGCGAGAAATTCCTTATGCTTAGGGTGCATATGATTTTCCTTTGCGTGCAATTCATTCACCCAAATGAGATATGATTTAGTATTCTTGCGCAGTGCACTTTTTGCTTGAGTATGCGAAAGCAGTGGAAACATATGAGATGCATGCATACCAAATAATGTAATAGATTTTCCTTGAAAATTAATATTCATTGTGTGTGTGGAATAATCTATATTGGGATTATGTTGGTGTCTCCATGGCATTCCTAGAATAATGTCGCTAGACTGTAATGGGACAACTAAGAAATTTCTTCTTTCAATATATGGACCAATTTGAATTTCTAAATCTTGAACTTCTTGTGTGCCATTGTACCTAGTGCCTAAAAATGCAGCTTTTATGCGATAGTGCGTAGGTACAGTATGCAATTTCAATTCCTTTACCAATTTTGCTGAAATAAAGTCATGGGTACTACCGTCATCATGTAATATAGTTCTTTCTTTTCCATGCACCATACATTTCATAGTCAACAATGAATGTGAAGTAGGCATACTTGGTAAAGTGTCGGAAGTAGTAGTAGGATCATCTTCTTCTTCAGTGAAATCTGGCATATCCTCATGCTCGTCTTCGTCCATAGCTCCAAGGTAGTTGATATGTGCTGGTGGCTTCTTTGAATGACAATTTGCTGCGAGATGCCCTGGCTGGTGACACTTGTAGCATACGATGGGCTTGGCTTTGGTCACATTATTTGCAATGTCTAGGAGTCTGGGTATATTTAGATTTGCTTGTGGAATAGGCTTAGGATTTGAATTGACAGTGGATGGTAATGCAGGTGGTTTAGGCCAATTCTTGCGGAAAGATGGTGATGAGAAACGACCTGGATTAAATCTTCTGAAATTGGAATTGAATTGTTTAGATCCATAATTACCGTTTGCTTGGAATGGTTGTGGTCGTCAATCTCTTCCACGTAACTTATCTTCAGTGTCGTGAGCTAAGGAGATGGCGTCTTCAAGGGTAGCAGGCTTGAACATATTCACCTCAGCGTAGTAATGTCCAAGAAGTCCAGACATATACTTCCGCTTATGTGTCGTCTCTGGTACGTCTTCAAGCATGCGTAGCTGTAATAGTGCATTCCAAAAACGCTCTGTATACTGTGAAATAGGCTCACGATCGCGTTGTTGAAGTAAATCCCATTGCTTGATAGCCTTCTCATGAAATTGTGGTGGTAGGAAATTTTGCATGAACTTCTTTTTGAAATCTTCCCATGTAGCAGGACATTCTATGCTCTTGCGGACTATAGTCCACCAAAGTGATGCTCTGTCTATCAGATGATTAGTAACACACTTGATTTTATCTTTCTCGGGATAAGTTTCCTCATGGAAATAGTCATCAAACTGGCTATTGAATGATAAAATAGTCTTTCCTTCTCTTATGCCATTGAAAGTGCGAAACTTGAAACTTCGTTTACTTATCTTGGATTCCTTGCGAATGGTTTGTGCTTCAAGAGTGGCGTCGATGGTACGGCGAATAAAATCTTCAGCTTGAGGTTCTTCTTTATCAGTGGACGCTCCTTGTAGCTTTGTCAATTGCGCTTGCAAGGCTTGCCTAGCTCTTCGCTCTTCTTCCAATTGCAGCATGATAAGATCCAGCTTTTGCTCCATGGTAGGCTCGGGTAGGTCGTCTTCAGCCATAGGATCATCCATATGTGGGGTAGTCATCCTGTAAAACTCAACAAACCTTTCTCACTCAAAATCAGTTAGCGGGATGAGCGTAGCTCAAATTTGGGGTTACAAGGCTATGTATTTTTGGGTATTTTCTTCTTCAATTTTCAGAAATTCTTCAATATTTTTGTCTCCGTTTGCTGAAAGTACTTCAACGAACTTGTAGATAGGTAGAATAGCTTGCTGCGAACAACTTTCCAGTTCAGAGTTTTCGCATACGAACAAGTCTTCTATGAGTTTTAAGCACTAGTCAGTTCTGATTTAGTCTGACTTGCAGAGTTGCAGACTTAACTGACTTGCAGAGTTGTTGACTTGCTGGACTTAGGCCGACTTGCAGAACGTGATTCCAAGTGACTTACTGAACTTGACTTCTGGAGCGCAGGACCCGGAGTATATCGACTTCTCTGCCCTGTGTAACTTGCAAAGTATTCTGTGACTTAAGCTTAATGAATTAAGCTTAAGCTTAATAAGCTTAGTAGATTAGGCTTATGAGAGAAGAAGAGTCGACTGAAAACGGTGTGATCCGTGGAGGACGAGAGGAGGTGTTTGATGACGTCGCGGATTTTTCGGACGTCCTCAAATACCTCGTGGAGAATTTTTGTGGAGCTTCTTTAATTTCCTAAGTCTTTTAAGCTTGAAGACTAAGCTTTTTGAAGAAATAGATATGGCTTCTTACTGTTTTATCATGACTTGTTCATGGAGATGAGGGAGTGGTCCTCCGCCTGCAGAGATTGGTCCTTCGCGATCTGACAGTGGAATGTAATATTCCCAACCGTGAATATTGACGTCCCGCACATGACGTAAACCTTGTGCAAAGGTTATCTCTTGCATTGAAATTATTGGCAGTGTAATGTGTGACCCGCACGCGAGAAATGGGGTCCTCCGCATTGGTAAATCAAAACCGAAAGTTCAAAACCGCAAGTCTCACAAAAACACCCTCTTGGGAGGGGCAATTTGAATAATTCAAGGCAAATTTTTTTATTTTTACCCCTTTTTCTCCAGCCGATGCACGACTGGAGAAAAGGGAGTGTGGGGGGGAATGGGACATGGGAAAGTCGTGGCTTGCATGGGAGGGGGAAACCCATGCAAGGGGGCCACGTGGTGGAGGCCTTCTTTCCCCCATGCCTATATAAACACCCCCTAGGAAGAGGCTAGGGAAGGAGGTCGCCGTGCTGAAGGAGGTCGCCGTGCTGAATGAGGTCACCGTGCTGAAGGAGGTCGCCATGCTGGGAGAGGAGTAGCGTGAGAGGAGGAAGCGACGGTGCTGTGAGAGGGAAGAAGGGACGCTGCTGTTCCGCCGTTTGGGGAAAGGAGGGAGACCAGGTCTGCCATCGCCGCCGAGCAGGAAGCCGCCAGGCCGCCACAGTCCGCCAGCCGCCACAGTCCGCCGCCATCCTCGCCTTCTTCACGACCCCTTCCCAATCATTGGTACCCCCCCTCGACGTTGCTGCAGGCCCAGAAGCTTCTTAGAAGCTTCTTAAGAAGCTTCTAAGGATTAAGGCCATAGGCCTTGATCCTATGCGACTTCTCGGTTTTTGAATCCGGTTAGGGAAATTCCTATTCCCAAGCAAGGAGAAGATATCGATCTCCTAGCCGTCTCGAAAAGCGAGAATAAAGGAGTCCGTAACCACGACTACAATGGCTCCCAAGAAGTTGCAAGGCGCGGCTGCGGGAGGTTCATCTCCAAGCATTCAAGTGGATATCTCCCCGAGCCCACAGACCCAGGTTTTTATGATTTCGATTCTATGCGAAGGTAATGCATTAGGTATGATAACTCTTACGGGATAGAAAGCACCTATGCATGTTCAAATTTATCAAGCCGAATAAAAAGGAAATTGAGGAAAATTTGTCTATTATCTCGTGACATGAAATGGAGTTATTAGTAATTTCAATATGATGAACGTGAGTTGTCTTTCCATCTTACGACTTAGTATTATGTTGCCTTATCATGCATTTCAAAGAACGAGCCTAGAACACCTACCGCCTATCGTTATAAGGCGAAGTTTTAAGTGTATTTTTTTTGACTAGACATGGGAAGAATAAGCTTATGTCGCAATTTAGGGAAAATCTTTATTGTAATGGTTCATGGCGAAAAATTGTTAACACCCGTAGGAGGTTATCCGAAAAGTAATGATGGCGTATCAGAAATTGAATCTAGGGATTGGCATGTGGCATGTGCTTGCAAGAAAGAATATACCAACACTAACTCTACAATAATCTCATTTAACTAGGTTGTAGTTATGTAAGGGTTGCATGTTGCACTTTCATCGTGCATAAAAATTCATTCATCAAGTGTTGCCGTAGGAAAGGTTGCAGGATTTAAACAAAGCCTGAGATTCTAAGGTGTAGATAACAAGGTAGTAGACATGATTATTTGAAGTAAGGCCTAGTAGGTCCTAAGAAAGTTGGTATCCAACTTATCATGTATTTTTACTTACCAATAAAGATAGAGTGAGTCGCATGTCTACATGTATTGTGGTAGTCGAGGCCATTTTTCTTCTTTAGATCTAGTTTATTATCTCTAGGAAGGATTCATCCTTGTCGCGAGACAAGCATAGTGAATTACCCAAATCACCTAGCCACAAAGGATTTCGTATACGCATGAATCAGTCAATACGATAGATACCCCAAACACTAGCTAGGGATTAGCAAGTTAAGGATTCGGCCAAGTTTTCCCATTGTCGCTAAATCGGAACCTTCAAACCCAATAGTCCTAACCATATTCCCAAAATGTTAAGCTAATTGGATGCTCATGTAAACAATAATCTAGGATTCCTACCTTAAGGACCAAGCGTTTAAAATGATGAAACTCGAATTGAGTTGGAACCCTAGGACTAAACATTGTCGATTTAGTGAAATTAAGGATGGGGTGGGTAAAAAGACACCCTAAACCCTCCTTCTCGTCTGAAGTTAATTCCGTGACTTGAATACGCCATTCATTAGGCGAAATGATCTCTTGGAATGGAGGCAACACTTGTGCAATAAGTTGCAACGTTACTTAGCCTTGCGGGTTGATCGTAAGAAGTTTTGCCATTCCTTGGAATAAGGTTGGCAAGTTCTTGCGCAAGTTTAACTTGCAAGGGAAAAGGGTAGTCATCCTCTTGCTCTATCCTCATTAGGGAAAATTTTCCAAGTTAAGGGGAAGCTAGGTATTTGCTTGGACGCAAATGATTAGTCAATAAACTAAAGCGACATGGTCGCCGGAATCTACCATTAAAAAAACCTAAAAGTATTGACAGGGTATGACCCTAACCCAAAGACGATAGGAATCTTGCCATGTTGCAATTGATTCCGGATCGAATGCGGGATGCATTCGGAGAGAAGGAGTCACTCCTTAACAGTTTGCCAACTAAACGACCACTGGAATTGATTGTGCTTGTAACAGTTTAGAAAGCACTGTTTGCATTGTTTGTTCAAGGAATTAAAGGATGAAAGATATATAAATGCTTCAGGTTGAAGGCCTGAAGGGAGAGGCAGCTTCAGTTACCCCCGACTGCCTGCCTGACCCTAACCAAGGGGGTTGTTGACCGCTCCGGGAACGTGGACCGAACCCGCCGCGAGAGGTCTTTCTGTTGAGCTCTACTTGGAGCAGGAGGACGCTTGGGTGCCAGGGGGGCTCTGGCCGTAAATCCCTCGCCTTCTGGGTCCTGCACAAGAGGCTAACGTGACTCGGGATTGGATCTCGAGGCCCGCATACTAGACTACGGGCAGAAGCTTGGAATAGTGATCCCTAGCGGATTACTGGATAGCCTTCGGGCGGAATATAGACAAGCCTACGGGCGGAACTCCTTGTATTTCAAAGATAAAAGGATAAAATGATAATAAAGAAGTTGTTTGACATTGTTTTCTTTATGTCCTGTGATAAGATTACGTGAAGGAACCAGTGCTTAACAGGGCTAATCAAAGAAGCTGTTTGTTATATGTCAAATTAATGTGGTAGGTAATTACATAACTAAAACAAACCGAGGAAAGTGCGGAGGATGGACCATGGGTCCGTCCTATGGATGGGTGGTCCCGGTTAGCCGGGAACTTTTCTCAAAATCTTCAACGAACAGAGGGATGATGATCATCGCCGAAACAAATAACAAGAACGATGACTTAGAATTACCTATTACCCGATTCACGCTGTTTTAGGGGAACGGAATGGGACTATGCCTTATGGCAGAGAGGTCGAGCCTTGTATCCCTCTCGTTTCCCATTCTCCTTGAACCAAGTGCAGCATGAATCCACTTCGGACCTGGCGTTTCTGCGTAAAGTAGTTCGCTCGGGTCTGACGCTAGTTACTACTAGTTAACGACCAAACAGGAAAAACCTTAATTCCGATCGATCCTAGGTGGGAAATGGCCAGGACACTTCCGCTACGTGGCAGACGCGGGGAGACCTAGATTGCAAAACCCGTAACATTCCATGGGAGTGCCGGGTGGAGTTCTCTAGACAGCCTTTCCGATGGACTGCCAAGACGTGTCCTAGAGGATTCTAGTGGACACGTTACAGTTGGTATCAGAGCCGACCAACAACGGAATTGTTTTCATGAGATTTCATTAAAAATAAAGTAAAGAAATTGTTGCTATCCAAACATTTCCTCATCTTCAATACTTTCTTGCAGAACTATGAGGCGTGGAACAAGTTTTTGGTGTTCCGGATCATGTTTATGACTGCAATGCATTCTCTGCATTATAGGCAGAGAATTGAAATGATGAACATCCTGGAGCAGATTTATAATCCATCACCTTTATATATAGAACGAAGGTGGACTGGGTCATCAGGATTCTACTACATAGCTGCCCACCGGTTCGCTTATCTACAGACCAACCTGAAGAGGATCAAGTGGTTGGAAGATTTGAAAGTCGTGAAGCTGTTCATTTTTGTGGAAGCTCACGTAAATTCGACTTTGCATATTCGAGGTCGGAGAGTTGAATTGAACTCATATGTATATGAGGAAGTAACCCGTGTAATTCCAGCTGATAGGATTAAGGTATTGGGCCGCCATGGGAAGTATGGATTCCAGCGGAAAGGATATCCTGAGCTTCCGATGAGTTATCGATTCCTAAAGATTCATGACCCAAAACCCTACTATTACACAGTTCCTGTAGACAAATCCAATACAATGTTGTTCTCCCCAAACTAAATGTAATGATTGGATTATCATCACATGAGATGTTGTATGAGGCTACGCCCATGTAAATATAAATAAGGACTTCTTTTATCAATATCCGATTGTGCATCAGGGTTGTTGCAAAAAGTTAAGTAGCTTCATGATTTACGAGATAGCTAAACTAAAGATAAGCTAATGTCAATTATCATACAATAATGTTAAGAAAACTTTTTATCTAGGCACAACCCTAGGAACAGGGTCCAAATTCGCCCCCTACATCAAGTACTACTGTGATCCAGGAGAAGAAGTTCCTCCTCGAACACATAAAGCCACCCGAGTTTGACGGGAGAGGTAGATTCGTCCAGTCGGATGCTGAGATTTGGATTGAATCTATGGAGGACTACTTCGAAGCAGCTGGTACTACACCTACCAATCAGGCCATGCTCGCCAAATTAAAACTCACCGGTGAAGCCAGACTATGGTGGAAACAATGGTGCAGGGATCAAGGGATTTCAGAGGGGTCCGTTACCTGGGAGAAGTTAAAGCAAGCCATGCAAGGAAGATATTTGCCACCTGCATATCGTACACAGAAAATGAATGAGTTCTATGAGCTAAAACAGTTAGGACTCACCCTTGACGCATACTACTCTAAGTTTGTCTCACTGTTAAAGTATGCGCCACAAATGGACACGACACAACAGGTGTCCAAATTTTGCGCAGGCTTAAATCCACCTGTAAATACTCGTCTCGAATCTATGCGACCATCAGATCTTCAGGATGCACTCATTCGAGCGGCACCTATAATTCAGGAAGTGCAAGCTAAACCAAGGGGTATTAAGAATTGGTCTTATAGCGACCCGAACAGAGGGGCATCCAGACCCCAAGTTAAGAGAGTTCAAGGCCACAATCAGGGACAAAGGAAGAAAGCAAGGACAAATAACGTCAACAACTTTGTTCCTACTCACAATAATGGCCGAAACCTCCGATGTTTCCACTGCAATGAACTCGGTCACTTCAAAAGGCAATGTCCCAAGCTTAGCGAAGGACTCCGTCAAGGTGCAGGCCGCGGTCAGGGAGCCGCCACCCGTGGTAGAGGAAGAGCTGCCTGCATTACCAATAGGCAAAGATGTGAAGAAGAAGAAAGGGAAGATCCGACTATGGAAGCAGAATTTGGAAGAGCGACGGTCCATGCCGCTTTACACAAGAAGGGGCCGAATCGCCAGTTCTCCGTGATTCAAACACCGTCGGACTATCAAGGTAAAGGTTTCAAAACCTTGATTGATTGTGGCAGTACACATTCCTTTATCTCACCAGCGTGTGCTAAGAGATTAGGAATAGCCACAGTAGAAGCACCTACCCTACTTGTGGAATTGGCAAACGGTGGTGAGGTAACTTGTACTAGGCAAACTGCTAAGGAGGAGTTCTATCTGGGAGGAAAGAAAACCTCAGTCAAATTCAGAGTCATGAACTTAGGTATCCATGAGTGCCTACTCGGGATGGATTGGCTTAAGCCTAATGACGCTCACATCCACTGTGGAAAGGGTCAAGTTTCCTTTCGAAACTCTGAAAGAGAGTTTGTTACAACTCAAGGTGAAGCAGGAGTGCCAAGAATCCAGTTAGCCAAAGTATCGCGGATCATAAAAGGGGTTAGGAAAGGATTACCTGTTTACTTGATCAAACTCAACAAATTAGATAAAAAACAAGAGTCTCATGAGGGACCCTCTTGGCTAAAAGAATACGCTGACGTATTCCCTGAGGAATTAACTGAACTTCCACCTCCACGGGAAGTTGATCATGAAATAAGGCTATTACCTGGAGCTGCGCCAATTGCAAAGAGACCTTATAGAATGTCCATTCCGGAAGCTATTGAGTTGAAGGAACAACTCAAGCAACTGTTAAACCAGGGTTACATTCGGCCCAGCAACTCACCATGGGGAGCTCCAGTACTATTCCATAAAAAGAAAGATGGGACACTTCGACTATGTATTGATTACCGTGGGTTGAATCAATCAACAGTCAAGAACAAGTATCCTATTCCTATAATAGATGAGCTTCTTGATCGCCTTCAAGGTGCAAAGATCTTCTCCAAAATTGATCTCAGGTCAGGATACTATCAAATCAGGATCAAGGATGAAGATATTCCAAAAACGGCCTTCAATACAAGATATGGGCACTTTGAATTCTTGGTTATGTCATTCGGGCTTACAAATGCACCTGCCACCTTCAATAGATTAATGCAGGATATTTTTAGACCATATCTTGATGATTTCGTGCTTGTCTTCTTCGATGATACTTTAGTCTATTCTAAACAGGAAGAAGATCATGAATCTCAACTTCGGATTGTCCTTGAGACAATGAGGTCTCATAAGCTATATGCAAAAATGAAGAAGGGTGCATTCTTCAAACGTCAGATTGAATATCTAGGATTCATAGTATCATCAGAAGGAATATCAGTAGACCCAGCCAAAGTCAGAGATGTGCTTGAATGGCCAATACCAGTATCCGTCAAAGACATACGTAGTTTTCTTGGCTTGACAGGATGGTATAGGGTCTTTATCAAAAACTATGCTTTGATTGCAGCACCTCTTATCGACTTACTAAAGAAGCAGACCTCTATTACATGGTCAACTCCCGAGCAAAATAGCTTCGACCAATTGAAGCAATGTTTGGTATCAGCACCTATTCTGAAACTTCCTGACCTCAATAAGGAGTTCGAGGTAGTAACTGATGCCAGCATTCTTGCCTTGGGGTGTGTACTTATGCAGGAAGGTCATCCAGTAGCATATTCTTCAAGGAAATTGAAGAGTCATGAAAAGAATTATGCCACGCATGATCTGGAGTTATTAGCTGTCATCCATGCTCTAAAGCTTTGGAGACACTACCTGTTGGGTAACAAGTTTACTCTAGTAACCGATCATAAGAGTCTCAAATGGATTTTTACCCAGAACGAGCTCAACATGAGGCAACCTCGATGGATTGAAGTATTGGAGGAGTATGATTTTGAAATCAAGTATCGACCAGGGAAAGAGAATGTAGTTGCCGATGCACTCAGTCGCAAGGCATTCCTAAACTCCCTAATCTTGCAGAATCCATCAACGGCCAGATCTCTGGCTACAAAGGTATCTATGCCAAGCAACCCTATACTCGAACTAGCTAGAGAGGAGGCATGCCATGACTTAGCCTACCAAGCAATGATAAAAGAAATATCTACCAAGGATCAGAATCTGAAGTTACAGGCCAAGTATCATGAATTTTCTATTGACAATGGACTTATTTACTACAGAACAAGGTTATGTATACCAACAAGCCAGTCACTTAAGCAAAAGATATTATGGGAAACTCATGATTCCCCTTTCGCAGGACATCCTGGCTATGCAAAAACTCTTAATGCAGTTAGGAAGAGCTATCATTGGGAGAGGCTCAAGGGTGACGTCCTCAAATATGTCACCGAATGTTTGTCTTGCCAACTTATCAAGGCCGAACATGTCTTGATGCCAGGAAAATTGCAACCACTTGACATTCCCCAAATGAAATGGGAATTCATCAGTATGGATTTTGTGGTGGGCTTACCCCAAGTCCAAGGAGGATACAACTCCATTATGGTTGTAGTTGACATGCTTACTAAGGTTGCACACCTGATTCCAGTAAAGACAAACTATAAAGCCTCCGACATTGCTAGAGTGTTTATCAAAGAAATATTTAAGCTACATGGGTTACCTAGAAGGATCATTAGCGATCGAGATTCTCTTTTCACCTCACACTTCTGGAGAGCTATCTTTGAAGCTATTGGAACTCAACTCTGTTTTAGCACTGCCTACCACCCCCAAACGGATGGACAAACAGAGCGAGTAAATCAAATCATTGAGGATATGCTTAGGGCTTACTGCTGTCGAGAGCCGAAGAGATGGATTCAGTTCTTGCCGTTAGTAGAATTTGCCTACAATGCTTCTTACCAGCAGAGCATTCAAATGACCCCTTTCGAGGCATTGTATGGTCATGATTGTCGAAGTCCCCTAAATTTTTCTGATCCTACCCTAAGGGTGGAAGCTTTAAGACAAATGTTGGAGGACATGGATGACCCAATAAGGTCAATAAGACAAGACATACAAGCAGCCAAGGATAGACAAAAGGCATATGCGGATTTGAAACGCCAAGAGAGGGTCTTCGGAGAAGGAGACATGGTCTTCATTCGTGTATGCCCTAAAAGGAGCTCTTTATCTCTAGGAGAATGCAAGAAGCTAAGTCCAAGGTATTGTGGTCCGTATAAAATCCTCAAATGCCTGGGACCCAATGCTTATAAATTGCAACTTCCAGATAACCTAAAAGTTCACAATGTATTCCATATTAGTCTCTTAAAAAAATATGTACCCAACCCAAATCATGTACTTGATGACCAACAAGTTGTAATGCCTAGTCAAGGAGTCCTTGAACTAAGACCGGAAAAGATTTTAGATGTCAGGGAGAGACAATTGAGATCTAGAACCTTGAAAGAATGCCTCCTCCAGTGGAAAGATTATCCCGAATAGGATGCTACCTGGATAGATGAAAACTCTCTCAATCTTCAATATCCCCAGTTTATCTCGAGATGAGGACATCTCGATTCTTCTAAGGGGGAGAGAATGTAATATTCCCAACCGTGAATATTGACGTCCCGCACACGATGTAAACCTTGTGCAAAGGTTATCTCTTGCATTGAAATTATTGGCAGTGTAATGTGTGACCCGCACGCGAGAAATGGGGTCCTCCGCATTGGTAAATCAAAACCGAAAGTTCAAAACCGCAAGTCTCACAAAAACACCCTCTTGGGAGGGCAATTTGAATAATTCAAGGCAAATTTTTTTATTTTTACCCCTTTTTCTCCAGCCGATGCACGACTGGAGAAAAGGGAGTGTGGGGGGGAATGGGACATGGGAAAGTCGTGGCTTGCATGGGAGGGGGAAACCCATGCAAGGGGGCCACGTGGTGGAGGCCTTCTTTCCCCCATGCCTATATAAACACCCCCTAGGAAGAGGCTAGGGAAGGAGGTCGCCGTGCTGAAGGAGGTCGCCGTGTTGGGAGAGGAGTAGCGTGAGAGGAGGAAGCGACGGTGCTGTGAGAGGGAAGAAGGGACGCTGCTGTTCCACCATTTGGGGAAAGGAGGGAGACTAGGGCTGCCATCGCCGCCGAGCAGGAAGCCGCCAGGCCGCCACAGTTCGCCAGCCGCCACAGTCCGCCACCATCCTCGCCTTCTTCACGACCCCTTCCCAATCATTGGTACCCCCCCTCGACGTTGCTGCAGGCCCAGAAGCTTCTTAGAAGCTTCTTAAGAAGCTTCTAAGGATTAAGGCCATAGGCCTTGATCCTATGCGACTTCTCGGTTTTTGAATCCGGTTAGGGAAATTCCTATTCCCAAGCAAGGAGAAGATATCGATCTCCTAGCCGTCTCGAAAAGCGAGAATAAAGGAGTCCGTAACCACGACTACAATGGCTCCCAAGAAGTTGCAAGGCGCGGCTGCGGGAGGTTCATCTCCAAGCATTCAAGTGGATATCTCCCCGAGCCCACAGACCCAGGTTTTTATGATTTCGATTCTACGCGAAAGTAATGCATTAGGTATGATAACTCTTACGGGATAGAAAGCACCTATGCATGTTCAAATTTATCAAGCCGAATAAAAAGGAAATTGAGGAAAATTTGTCTATTATCTCGTGACATGAAATGGAGTTATTAGTAATTTCAATATGATGAACGTGAGTTGTCTTTCCATCTTACGACTTAGTATTATGTTGCCTTATCATGCATTTCAAAGAACGAGCCTAGAACACCTACCGCCTATCGTTATAAGGCGAAGTTTTAAGTGTATTTTTTTTTACTAGACATGGGAAGAATAAGCTTATGTCGCAATTTAGGGAAAATCTTTATTGTAATGGTTCATGGCGAAAAATTGTTAACACCCATAGGAGGTTATCCGAAAAGTAATGATGGCGTATCAAAAATTGAATCTAGGGATTGGCATGTGGCATGTGCTTGCAAGAAAGAATATACCAACATAACTCTACAATAATCTCATTTAACTAGGTTGTAGTTATGTAAGGGTTGCATGTTGCACTTTCATCGTGCATAAAAATTCATTCATCAAGTGTTGCCGTAGGAAAGGTTGCAGGATTTAAACAAAGCCTGAGATTCTAAGGTGTAGATAACAAGGTAGTAGACATGATTATTTGAAGTAAGGCCTAGTAGGTCCTAAGAAAGTTGGTATCCAACTTATCATGTATTTTTACTTACCAATAAAAGATAGAGTGAGTCGCATGTCTACATGTATTGTGGTAGTCGAGGCCATTTTTCTTCTTTAGATCTAGTTTATTATCTCTAGGAAGGATTCATCCTTGTCGCGAGACAAGCATAGTGAATTACCCAAATCACCTAGCCACAAAGGATTTCGTATACGCATGAATCAGTCAATACGATAGATACCCCAAACACTAGCTAGGGATTAGCAAGTTAAGGATTCGGCCAAGTTTTCCCACTATCGCTAAATCGGAACCTTCAAACCCAATAGTCCTAACCATATTCCCAAAATGTTAAGCTAATTGGATGCTCATGTAAACAATAATCTAGGATTCCTACCTTAAGGACCAAGCGTTTAAAATGATGAAACTCGAATTGAGTTGGAACCCTAGGACTAAACATTGTCGATTTAGTGAAATTAAGGATGGGGTGGGTAAAAAGACACCCTAAACCCTCCTTCTCGTCTGAAGTTAATTCCGTGACTTGAATACGCCATTCATTAGGCGAAATGATCTCTTGGAATGGAGGCAACACTTGTGCAATAAGTTGCAACGTTACTTAGCCTTGCGGGTTGATCGTAAGAAGTTTTGCCATTCCTTGGAATAAGGTTGGCAAGTTCTTGCGCAAGTTTAACTTGCAAGGGAAAAGGGTAGTCATCCTCTTGCTCTATCCTCATTAGGGAAAATTTGCCAAGTTAAGGGGAAGCTAGGTATTTGCTTGGACGCAAATGATTAGTCAATAAACTAAAGCGACATGGTCGCCGGAATCTACCATTAAAAAAACCTAAAAGTATTGACAGGGTATGACCCTAACCCAAAGACGATAGGAATCTTGCCATGTTGCAATTGATTCCGGATCGAATGCGGGATGCATTCGGAGAGAAGGAGTCACTCCTTAACAGTTTGCCAACTAAACGACCACTGGAATTGATTGTGCTTGTAACAGTTTAGAAAGCACTGTTTGCATTGTTTGTTCAAGGAATTAAAGGATGAAAGATATATAAATGCTTCAGGTTGAAGTCCTGAAGGGAGAGGCAGCTTCAGTTACCCCCGACTACCTGCCTGACCCTAACCAAGGGGGTTGTTGACCGCGCCGGGAACGTGGACCGAACCCGCCGCGAGAGGTCTTTCTGTTGAGCTCTACTTGGAGCAGGAGGATGCTTGGGTGCCAAGGGGGGCTCTGGCCGTAAATCCCTCGCCTTCTGGGTCCTGCACAAGAGGCTAACGTGACTCGGGATTGGATCTCGAGGCCCGCATACTAGACTACGGGCAGAAGCTTGGAATAGTGATCCCTAGCGGATTACTGGATAGCCTTCGGGCGGAATATAGACAAGCCTACGGGCGGAAATCCTTGTATTTCAAAGATAAAAGGATAAAATGATAATAAAGAAGTTGTTTGACATTGTTTTCTTTATGTCCTGTGATAAGATTACGTGAAGGAACCAGTGCTTAACAGGGCTAATCAAAGAAGCTGTTTGTTATATGTCAAATTAATGTGGTAGGTAATTACATAACTAAAACAAACCGAGGAAAGTGCGGAGGCTGGACCATGGGTCCGTCCTATGGATGGGTGGTCCCGGTTAGCCGGGAACTTTTCTCAAAATCTTCGACGAACAGAGGGATGATCATCATCGCCGAAACAAATAACAAGAACGATGACTTAGAATTACCTATTACCCGATTCACGCTGTTTTAGGGGAAGGGAATGGGACTATGCCTTATGGCAGAGAGGTCGAGCCTTGCATCCCTCTCGTTTCCCATTCTCCTTGAACCAAGTGCAGCATGAATCCGCTTCGGACCTGGCGTTTCTGCGTAAAGTAGTTCGCTCGGGTCTGACGCTAGTTACTGCTAGTTAACGACCAAACAGGAAAAACCTTAATTCCGGTCGATCCTAGGTGGGAAACGGCCAGGACACTTCCGCTACGTGGCAGACGTGGGGAGACCTAGATTGCAAAACCCGTAACATTCCATGGGAGTGCCGGGTGGAGTTCTCTAGACAGCCTTTCTGATGGACTGCCAAGACGTGTCCTAGAGGATTCTAGTGGACACGTTACAGTTGTTATCAGAGCCGACCAACAACGGAATTGTTTTCATGAGATTTCATTAAAAATAAAGTAAAGAAATTGTTGCTGTCCAAACATTTCCTCATCTTCAATATGTATATGAGGAAGTAACCCGTGTAATTCCAGCTGATAGGATTAAGGTATTGGGCCGCCATGGGAAGTATGGATTCCAGCGGAAAGGATATCCTGAGCTTCCGATGAGTTATCGATTCCTAAAGATTCATGACCCAAAACCCTACTATTACACAGTTCCTGTAGACAAATCCAATACAATGTTGTTCTCCCCAAACTAAATGTAATGATTGGATTATCATCACATGAGATGTTGTATGAGGCTACGCCCATGTAAATATAAATAAGGACTTCTTTTATCAATATCCGATTGTGCATCAGGGTTGTTGCAAAAAGTTAAGTAGCTTCATGATTTACGAGATAGCTAAACTAAAGATAAGCTAATGTCAATTATCATACAATAATGTTAAGAAAACTTTTTATCCAGGCACAACCCCAGGAACAGGGTCCAAATTCGCCCCCTACATCAAGCACTACTGTGATCCAGGAGAAGAAGTTCCTCCTCAAACAGATAAAGCCACCCGAGTTTGACGGGAGAGGCAGATTCGTCCAGTCAGATGCTGAGATTTGGATTGAATCTATGGACGACTACTTCGAAGCAGCTGGTACTACACCTACCAATCAGGCCATGCTCGCCAAATTAAAACTCACCGGTGAAGCCAGACTATGGTGGAAACAATGGTGCAGGGATCAAGGGATTTTAGAGGGGTCCGTTACCTGGGAGAAGTTAAAGCAAGCCGTGCAAGGCAGATATTTGCCACGTGCATATCGTACACAGAAAATGAATGAGTTCTATGAGCTAAAACAGTTAGGACTCACCCTTGACGCATACTACTCTAAGTTTGTCTCACTGTTAAAGTATGCGCCACAAATGGACACGACACAACAGGTGTCCAAATTTTGCGCAGGCTTAAATCCACCTGTAAATACTCGTCTCGAATCTATGCGACCATCAGATCTTCAGGATGCACTCATTCGAGCGGCACCTATAATTCAGGAAGTGCAAGCTAAACCAAGGTGTATTAAGAATTGGTCTTATAGCGACCCGAACAGAGGGGCATCCAGACCCCAAGTTAAGAGAGTTCAAGGCCACAATCAGGGACAAAGGAAGAAAGCAAGGACAAATAACGTCAACAACTTTGTTCCTACTCACAATAATGGCCGAAACCTCCGATGTTTCCACTGCAATGAACTCGGTCACTTCAAAAGGCAATGTCCCAAGCTTAGCGAAGGACTCCGTCAAGGTGCAGGCCGCGGTCAGGGAGCCACCACCCGTGGTAGAGGAAGAGCTGCCTGCATTACCAATAGGCAAAGATGTGAAGAAGAAGAAGGGGAAGATCCGACTATGGAAGCAGAATTTGGAAGAGCGACGGTCCATGCCGCTTTACACAAGAAGGGGCCGAATCGCCAGTTCTCCGTGATTCAAACACCGTCGGACTATCAAGGTAAAGGTTTCAAAACCTTGATTGATTGTGGCAGTACACATTCCTTTATCTCACCAGCGTGTGCTAAGAGATTAGGAATAGCCACAGTAGAAGCACCTACCCTACTTGTGGAATTGGCAAACGGTGGTGAGGTAACTTGTACTAGGCAAACTGCTAAGGAGGAGTTCTATCTGGGAGGAAAGAAAACCTCAGTCAAATTCAGAGTCATGAACTTAGGTATCCATGAGTGCCTACTCGGGATGGATTGGCTTAAGCCTAATGACGCTCACATCCACTGTGGAAAGGGTCAAGTTTCCTTTCGAAACTCTGAAAGAGAGTTTGTTACAACTCAAGGTGAAGCAGGAGTGCCAAGAATCCAGTTAGCCAAAGTATCGCGGATCATAAAAGGGGTTAGGAAAGGATTACCTGTTTACTTGATCAAACTCAACAAATTAGATAAAAAACAAGAGTCTCATGAGGGACCCTCTTGGCTAAAAGAATACGCTGACGTATTCCCTGAGGAATTAACTGAACTTCCACCTCCACGGGAAGTTGATCATGAAATAAGGCTATTACCTGGAGCTACGCCAATTGCAAAGAGACCTTATAGAATGTCCATTCCGGAAGCTATTGAGTTGAAGGAACAACTCAAGCAACTGTTAAACCAGGGTTACATTCGGCCCAGCAACTCACCATGGGGAGCTCCAGTACTATTCCATAAAAAGAAAGATGGGACACTTCGACTATGTATTGATTACCGTGGGTTGAATCAATCAACAGTCAAGAACAAGTATCCTATTCCTATAATAGATGAGCTTCTTGATCGCCTTCAAGGTGCAAAGATCTTCTCCAAAATTGATCTCAGGTCAGGATACTATCAAATCAGGATCAAGGATGAAGATATTCCAAAAACGGCCTTCAATACAAGATATGGGCACTTTGAATTCTTGGTTATGTCATTCGGGCTTACAAATGCACCTGCCACCTTCAATAGATTAATGCAGGATATTTTTAGACCATATCTTGATGATTTCGTGCTTGTCTTCTTCGATGATACTTTAGTCTATTCTAAACAGGAAGAAGATCATGAATCTCAACTTCGGATTGTCCTTGAGACAATGAGGTCTCATAAGCTATATGCAAAAATGAAGAAGTGTGCATTCTTCAAACGTCAGATTGAATATCTAGGATTCATAGTATCATCAGAAGAAATATCAGTAGACCCAGCCAAAGTCAGAGATGTGCTTGAATGGCCAATACCAGTATCCGTCAAAGACATACATAGTTTTCTTGGCTTGACAGGATGGTATAGGGTCTTTATCAAAAACTATGCTTTGATTGCAGCACCTCTTACCGACTTACTAAAGAAGCAGATCTCTATTACATGGTCAACTCCCGAGCAAAATAGCTTCGACCAATTGAAGCAATGTTTGGTATCAGCACCTATTCTGAAACTTCCTGACCTCAATAAGGAGTTCGAGGTAGTAACTGATGCCAGCATTCTTGCCTTGGGGTGTGTACTTATGCAGGAAGGTCATCCAGTAGCATATTCTTCAAGGAAATTGAAGAGTCATGAAAAGAATTATGCCACGCATGATCTGGAGTTATTAGCTGTCATCCATGCTCTAAAGCTTTGGAGACACTACCTGTTGGGTAACAAGTTTACTCTAGTAACCGATCATAAGAGTCTCAAATGGATTTTTACCCAGAACGAGCTCAACATGAGGCAACGTCGATGGATTGAAGTATTGGAGGAGTATGATTTTGAAATCAAGTATCGACCAGGGAAAGAGAATGTAGTTGCCGATGCACTCAGTCGCAAGGCATTCCTAAACTCCCTAATCTTGCAGAATCCATCAACGGCCAGATCTCTGGCTACAAAGGTATCTATGCCAAGCAACCCTATACTCGAACTAGCTAGAGAGGAGGCATGCCATGACTTAGCCTACCAAGCAATGATAAAAGAAATATCTACCAAGGATCAGAATCTGAAGTTACAGGCCAAGTATCATGAATTTTCTATTGACAATGGACTTATTTACTACAGAACAAGGTTATGTATACCAACAAGCCAGTCACTTAAGCAAAAGATATTATGGGAAACTCGTGATTCCCCTTTCGCAGGACATCCTGGCTATGCAAAAACTCTTAATGCAGTTAGGAAGAGCTATCATTGGGAGAGGCTCAAGGGTGACGTCCTCAAATATGTCACCGAATGCTTGTCTTGCCAACGTATCAAGGCCGAACATGTCTTGATGCCAGGAAAATTGCAACCACTTGACATTCCCCAAATGAAATGGGAATTCATCAGTATGGATTTTGTGGTGGCCTTACCCCAAGTCCAAGGAGGATACAACTCCATTATGGTTGTAGTTGACATGCTTACTAAGGTTGCACACCTGATTCCAGTAAAGACAAACTATAAAGCCTCCGACATTGCTAGAGTGTTTATCAAAGAAATATTTAAGCTACATGGGTTACCTAGAAGGATCATTAGCGATCGAGATTCTCTTTTCACCTCACACTTCTGGAGAGCTATCTTTGAAGCTATTGGAACTCAACTCTGTTTTAGCACTGCCTACCACCCCCAAACGGATGGACAAACAGAGCGAGTAAATCAAATCATTGAGGATATGCTTAGGGCTTACTGCTGTCGAGAGCCGAAGAGATGGATTCAGTTCTTGCCGTTAGTAGAATTTGCCTACAATGCTTCTTACCAGCAGAGCATTCAAATGACCCCTTTCCAGGCATTGTATGGTCATGATTGTCGAAGTCCCCTAAATTTTTCTGATCCTACCCTAAGGGTGGAAGCTTCAAGACAAATGTTGGAGGACATGGATGACCAAATAAGGTCAATAAGACAAGACATACAAGCAGCCAAGGATAGACAAAAGGCATATGCGGATTTGAAACGCCAAGAGAGGGTCTTCGGAGAAGGAGACATGGTCTTCATTCGTGTACGCCCTAAAAGGAGCTCTTTATCTCTAGGAGAATGCAAGAAGCTAAGTCCAAGGTATTGTGGTCCGTATAAAATCCTCAAATGCCTGGGACCCAATGCTTATAAATTGCAACTTCCAGATAACCTAAAAGTTCACAATGTATTCCATATTAGTCTCTTAAAAAAATATGTACCCAACCCAAATCATGTACTTGATGACCAACAAGTTGTAATGCCTAGTCAAGGAGTCCTTGAACTAAGACCGGAAAAGATTTTAGATGTCAGGGAGAGACAATTGAGATCTAGAACCTTGAAAGAATGCCTCGTCCAGTGGAAAGATTATCCCGAAGAGGATGCTACCTGGATAGATGAAAACTCTCTCAATCTTCAATATCCCCAGTTTATCTCGAGATGAGGACATCTCGATTCTTCTAAGGGGGAGAGAATGTAATATTCCCAACCGTGAATATTGACGTCCCGCACACGACGTAAACCTTGTGCAAAGGTTATCTCTTGCATTGAAATTATTGGCAGTGTAATGTGTGACCCGCACGCGAGAAATGGGGTCCTCCGCATTGGTAAATCAAAACCGAAAGTTCAAAACCGCAAGTCTCACAAAAACACCCTCTTGGGAGGGGCAATTTGAATAATTCAAGGCAAATTATTTTTTTTTTACCCCTTTTTCTCCAGCCGATGCACGACTGGAGAAAAGGGAGTGTGGGGGGGAATGGGACATGGGAAAGTCGTGGCTTGCATGGGAGGGGGAAACCCATGCAAGGGGGCCACGTGGTGGAGGCCTTCTTTCCCCCATGCCTATATAAACACCCCCTAGGAAGAGGCTAGGGAAGGAGGTCGCCGTGCTGAAGGAGGTCGCCGTGCTGAACGAGGTCGCCGTGCTGAAGGAGGTCGCCATGCTGGGAGAGGAGTAGCGTGAGAGGAGGAAGCGACGGTGCTGTGAGAGGGAGGAAGGGACGCTGCTGTTCCGCCGTTTGGGGAAAGGAGGGAGACCAGGGCTGCCATCGCCGCCGAGCAGGAAGCCGCCAGGCCGCCACAGTCCGCCAGCCGCCACAGTCCGCCGCCATCCTCGCCTTCTTCACGACCCCTTCCCAATCATTGGTACCCCCCCTCGACGTTGCTGCAGGCCCAGAAGCTTCTTAGAAGCTTCTTAAGAAGCTTCTAAGGATTAAGGCCATAGGCCTTGATCCTATGCGACTTCTCGGTTTTTGAATCCGGTTAGGGAAATTCCTATTCCCAAGCAAGGAGAAGATATCGATCTCCTAGCCGTCTCGAAAAGCGAGAATAAAGGAGTCCGTAACCACGACTACAATGGCTCCCAAGAAGTTGCAAGGCGCGGCTGCGGGAGGTTCATCTCCAAGCATTCAAGTGGATATCTCCCCGAGCCCACAGACCCAGGTTTTTATGATTTCGATTCTACGCGAAAGTAATGCATTAGGTATGATAACTCTTACGGGATAGAAAGCACCTATGCATGTTCAAATTTATCAAGCCGAATAAAAAGGAAATTGAGGAAAATTTGTCTATTATCTCGTGACATGAAATGGAGTTATTAGTAATTTCAATATGATGAACGTGAGTTGTCTTTCCATCTTACGACTTAGTATTATGTTGCCTTATCATGCATTTCAAAGAACGAGCCTAGAACACCTACCGCCTATCATTATAAGGCGAAGTTTTAAGTGTATTTTTTTTTTACTAGACATGGGAAGAATAAGCTTATGTCGCAATTTAGGGAAAATCTTTATTGTAATGGTTCATGGCGAAAAATTGTTAACACCCGTAGGAGGTTATCCGAAAAGTAATGATGGCGTATCAAAAATTGAATCTAGGGATTGGCATGTGGCATGTGCTTGCAAGAAAGAATATACCAACACTAACTCTACAATAATCTCATTTAACTAGGTTGTAGTTATGTAAGGGTTGCATGTTGCACTTTCATCGTGCATAAAAATTCATTCATCAAGTGTTGCCGTAGGAAAGGTTGCAGGATTTAAACAAAGCCTGAGATTCTAAGGTGTAGATAACAAGGTAGTAGACATGATTATTTGAAGTAAGGCCTAGTAGGTCCTAAGAAAGTTGGTATCCAACTTATCATGTATTTTTACTTACCAATAAAAGATAGAGTGAGTCGCATGTCTACATGTATTGTGGTAGTCGAGGCCATTTTTCTTCTTTAGATCTAGTTTATTATCTCTAGGAAGGATTCATCCTTGTCGCGAGACAAGCATAGTGAATTACCCAAATCACCTAGCCACAAAGGATTTCGTATACGCATGAATCAGTCAATACGATAGATACCCCAAACACTAGCTAGGGATTAGCAAGTTTGGATGCTCATGTAAACAATAATCTAGGATTCCTACCTTAAGGACTAAGCGTTTAAAATGATGAAACTCGAATTGAGTTGGAACCCTAGGACTAAACATTGTCGATTTAGTGAAATTAAGGATGGGGTGGGTAAAAAGACACCCTAAACCCTCCTTCTCGTCTGAAGTTAATTCCGTGACTTGAATACGCCATTCATTAGGCGAAATGATCTCTTGGAATGGAGGCAACACTTGTGCAATAAGTTGCAATGTTACTTAGCCTTGCGGGTTGATCGTAAGAAGTTTTGCCATTCCTTGGAATAAGGTTGGCAAGTTCTTGCGCAAGTTTAACTTGCAAGGGAAAAGGGTAGTCATCCTCTTGCTCTATCCTCATTAGGGAAAATTTGCCAAGTTAAGGGGAAGCTAGGTATTTGCTTGGACGCAAATGATTAGTCAATAAACTAAAGCGACATGGTCGCCGGAATCTACCATTAAAAAAACCTAAAAGTATTGACAGGGTATGACCCTAACCCAAAGATGATAGGAATCTTGCCATGTTGCAATTGATTCCGGATCGAATGCGGGATGTATTCGGAGAGAAGGAGTCACTCCTTAACAGTTTGCCAACTAAACGACCACTGGAATTGATTGTGCTTGTAACAGTTTAGAAAGCACTGTTTGCATTGTTTGTTCAAGGAATTAAAGGATGAAAGATATATAAATGCTTCAGGTTGAAGGCCTGAAGGGAGAGGCAGCTTCAGTTACCCCTGACTGCCTGCCTGACCCTAACCAAGGGGGTTGTTGACCGCGCCGGGAACGTGGACTGAACCCGCCGCGAGAGGTCTTTCCGTTGAGCTCTACTTGGAGCAGGAGGACGCTTGGGTGCCAGGGGGGGCTCTGGCCGTAAATCCCTCGCCTTCCGGGTCCTGCACAAGAGGCTAACGTGACTCAGGATTGGATCTCGAGGCCCGCATACTAGTCTACGGGCAGAAGCTTGGAATAGTGATCCCTAGCGGATTACTGGATACCCTTCGGGCGGAATATAGACAAGCCTACGGGCGGAACTCCTTGTATTTCAAAGATAAAAGGATAAAATGATAATAAAGAAGTTGTTTGACATTTTTTTCTTTATGTCCTGTGATAAGATTACGTGAAGGAACCAGTGCTTAATAGGGCTAATCAAAGAAGCTGTTTGTTATATGTCAAATTAATGTGGTAGGTAATTACATAACTAAAACAAACCGAGGAAAGTGCGGAGGATGGACCATGGGTCCGTCCTATGGATGGGTGGTCCCGGTTAGCCGGGAACTTTTCTCAAAATCTTCGACGAACAGAGGGATGATCATCATCGCCGAAACAAATAACAAGAACGATGACTTAGAATTACCTATTACCCGATTCACGCTAATTTAGCGGAACGGAATTGGACTATGCCTTATGGCAGAAAGGTCGAGCCTTGCATCCCTCTCGTTTCCCATTCTCCTTGAACCAAGTGCAGCATGAATCCGCTTCGGACCTGGCGTTTCTGCGTAAAGTAGTTCGCTCGGGTCTGACGCTAGTTGCTGCTAGTTAACGACCAAACAGGAAAAACCTTAATTCCGGTCGATCCTAGGTGGGAAACGGCCAGGACACTTCCGCTACGTGGCAGACGCGGGGAGACCTAGATTGCAAAACCCGTAACATTCCATGGGAGTGCCGGGTGGAGTTCTCTAGACAGCCTTTCCGATGGACTGCCAAGACCTGTCCTAGAGGATTCTAGTGGACACGTTACATGGAAACAGGGGTTCTTGATCGCCAGAAGTCTGGCTGTATGGACGGTTCAGGATGAGATTGACTGTAGAGGCTGTTTGTTCCTGGAGCTCCGCCTTCGCCCGAGATTGGTAGCGATTGGAAGCTCTTGATCTCTGCTCCGCTCTGATACCACTGGTACGCAGATCGGACGCAGATAGCTCACGTGATGAATCCCGGAAGGTCCCCAAGAACAAAGTACTCTACTTTTTAGCACAAAAACCCATGTAAAAGCAAGCACGACAAGAGGCAAGAGACAAATTGGGTTCAATCTCCCCCATGCCTTGTGTGAGTGCTTCACAAAGCATGTATTTAATGTATATTTCCAATCTTCATGCTCAAAAATAGCGCAATTACAAAAATATGACAAGCTTTTAGCTTTTGAGTTTGCTTTCTACCAAAAATAGGAAAATAAAGCTAATGGACGGTGCCCATAGAGTCTGGCACGCCCAATCTCAATGTCCAAATAGAAATAACATATCCAGGCGCATAAGCGCATACAAAATAATAATAAATAATCGATGTCTCTATAGACATAACAAAATATAGGCGTGGCGCCTATCAAAATATAGTCGAAAACCCGCTAGACTCCAATGCTTTCCTCCGCCACTGCTGCTATCTCTACACATCAACTGAAGCATTCACAATCGTTAGTAAAATAACACAATTAAACCGACAAAAGTGAATACCTAGCAGTCTTCAGCTACATAAATAAATCAACTGGTTAGAAATAAATCCTAACCTTAATTTATTACGAGTGCGCACTCTAAACTCATAAACGTTTATTAATTTAATATGCATTTTGCGGAATCACCCACTATGGAATCACCCATGTACACACTAAATTAATGAAACGCCCAAAAAGGACAGGCGTCCCCATCAACTTCTCGCACAAAGAATCCTCTTTGCGTATGAGCCCCGGTCATTTGAGTTTACGGAATCCACCGTAAAACCTCACGGAATCCACCGTGGAATATGCCTCCTGGCATCAAGAAGTCAGAGGGAGAAGAGATGATATCCAGGCGGAAGAAAAAACAATTGAAGGAAGTGGAGAATTCTGAATTGACATCAGGAGCATTGTTTGAAGAATTGCTGAATACTCCTATGCATTTTACATTAGATCAATTACTTTCATTGGTCCCAATTTTCAAGGATAGGTTTTTCTTAGTTACAAGGATGTCAATTGTTCCAAATTTTCAGAGTGTATTGAAGGAGAATGTTGGAAGCTATTAGATCAGTCCTGATGATGTTGATTTTACCATTCCAACTGTTAATCTTGAGTTCGATGGTTGCACATTTTTAGATGTTTTGTTAGATGGTAGATCCGAAGTAAATATATTGGCAGACGTTGAATTTTCCAGGATGACAAATGCGAATCTTGAACCGGTACCATTTCAAGTAAGGATGGCGGACCAGTGAAGAGTGCAACCAATAGGGATGCTGAGAGGGCAAACCCTCAAGGTGCATGAGTTGTTATTTCAAGAAAATTTTGTTGATTTGAAAATGCAAGATGTAGGTAATGCTTATTCAATGCTATTGGGAAGACCCTGGTTCAAATCAACAAAGCTTAAGCAGGATTGGGAATGAAATCAAGTGGTTTTAAAGAAAGGAAAGAATTCAGTAAGGATTCCAATCACATCTATGAAGCGATTGCCAACATCAATAAAGCCAATGATGGCTTAGACTATTAATTTAGCTAAGGATGTTGAAGATGAGGAGGAAGCATGTTTTTTGGATGCCAATCCTAGTGTGGTACCAGTGTTTGAAGTTGTTGTTGAAAGGATTGTGCAGAAATATGTTTGTCAAGAGGAATCTAGAAAGCTAGTTAAGGAGTCATCTTGTAAATCAGAGGATGTGGATGCATAGCAGAATCTGACTCTGGAATCAATAATTTCTCATCGGTTCAAGATGAAGGAGGATTTGGAATGTGTAGAAGGGGAGGTTGCACCAAAGGAGGCAATAACCAAAGCTGAATTCTTGTGTGACAAGCTAATGGAAAAGGTTTCACAGGTAAAAGAGGATGATTTGCAAGATTTGAATTTGGGATTTGAAGTTAGCCCAAAAGTTGTTAAAGTTAGTGTCAATTTGGATGATAGATTTAAGAAAGATATTTAGAAGTTGTTTCTGGAGTTCATGGATGTATTTTCTTGGGATTATTTTGACATGAAAGGCATGGATCTAGGAGTGTATAAGCATCAGATCAATCTCAAGGAGGATGCAGTGCTAGTGATTCAACAATGTTATAAGATGAATCTGAATTATGCAAAGCAGGTAAAGGAGATAGATAAGCTTTTGCAAGTGCATTTCATTGTCCCAATAGATCAGGTAGAATGGCTCACCGATAGTGCTTGTTCCAAAGAAGTCAGATAAAATTCGAGTGTGTGTGGATTATAGGAAGTTGAATGCAGCAACAATCGTAGATCCATTTCCATTTCCATTTATGGATTCAATTCTCGATGATATCACTGGGCATGAGATGTACAGCTTTCTTGATGGATTTTTAGGATACAATCAGATGTGGATGGTAGATGAGGATGTCGCCAAGACAGCATTTATAACTGAATGGGGACCATTTGCATACACAATGATGCGATTTGGATTGAAGAATGGACCACCATCATTTTTTGAAGCAGCTTTCAAAACTTTTGAGCCATACTTGACAAAATTCATGTGGATTTTTATGGATGAATTTTATGTGTTTGGAGCAAAGGCAAAGCATCTGGAGTATATTAGGAAATGTTTGGAGAGATGCCGACTGTTTCAGATGTCTTTGAATCCTTACAAGTGTGCAATTGCAGTAGTGTAGAGAGGGAAATTGTTGGGTCATATCATCTCATAGGAAGGGATGTCAATTTCCTTTGACAAGATAAGTGCAATCCAGAAGGCAATATCACCTAATGACTTGAAGGTGGTGTCAAGATTCATGGGGAAAATAAAGTGGCATAACTGGTATTTGCGGTATTTGACTGAATCAGAGTGGCAATAGGTTGGTTTGAGCATCAAAAGAGAGAAAATGAATTGATTTTGTGAGCTTGAAGCTAAAAAAGATGTGGCGTCTATTAGGGTTAAATAGGCCGACTGATTTTTCACTTGTAGCAGGAGCTGTAATGCATATTTTGAAGAACCCTCTAGTGGTAAAATAGCTCATACAATGGGCTTCAAATGATCTATACCCACAAGCTGGATCATGGCATGCATGAGTGGCGAGAGCTGTACGACAGCACACACGCACAAACAGGCAAATGAGTTCAAATTTCTACAATGCTGGAGCTGTAGAGTAGCAATGTCATCAATTAACCTACCAGGAGGAAGTGCCTTGAGTAGAGGAAGATATCTCTAGAAGGAGTCACTGGAAGATATGGCCTGTGTAGAGAGAGATCTAGAAGCTCCAAGGTGGGTAGATGCAGTCTGGCTATGGCTACCACAAGTGTCAAGATTGTGGGAGAGAAGGAAGGAGTCTCACTTGTAGCTTTCTTGCTTGCACAATGGGGGAATACAAACATAGGTGGAGGCTGAAAACAGTTTTCCTCTTCTTAGTTGTGTAAGCCAAAAAGAACTCAAGTACATAGAAATAGAAGAACCCTATATATGGGTCTCAAACCAAACTCAACTAACTAAGGTGGCATACTAACTGAGCCACGAACTAGAGTAGATAAGGATAGCTGTCATCTAGCTATTATTCATGGGCGGTGTACCAACTGCATCTGCAACTGACAAGTCGGTGACATAAATGCACAATGGTCACCCTGGCATATCACGAGTGGAGCTCAATATCTCAACACTCCCCCTCGAGCTCAATCCCGATTCCTGCACACTAAGCAGGTCTCTGATCTTGCGCAGCTTCTCTGCGCCCAATGCCTTCGTGAATATGTCAGCTACCTGATCCTCTGTGTTGACTTAAACTAGATCAATAAGACCTAGTAAAACCCTCTCCCGCACATAGTGATAATGCACCTCAATGTGCTTTGTTCTATCATGATAGACTGGGTTATTTGCCAAGTGTATACTACTCATGTTGTCACAATAAATGACAACTGGCCCATCTGTAGGCTGATGCATATCATAAAGTAGCTTATACAACCAAGCTACCTCACATGCAGCCATTGCTGCACCCCTGTACTCAGCCTCTGTGCTCGACAAGGCAACTGTAGGCTGTTTCTTGCTGCTCCAAGTGACTGCAACACTTCCAAAATAGAACACATATCCACTGGTAGATCGTCTATCAGAAATACTACCAGCCCAATGAGCATCAGTGTATCCATGCAACTGTATCTGAATCCCAGTCTCATAAAATAGTCCATACTACAATGTGTACTTCACATACCTGAGTATGCATCTAGCCGCATCCAAATGCGGTTTCCTTGGAGCCTGCATAAACTGACTTACCAATCCAATAGCATAGCTCAAATCTGGCCTGGTAATAGTCATATAAATCAAACTTCCTACTATGCGTCTATACATAGTACGGTCTTTGAGAAGCTCACCTGCATCTGCACTCAACTTCACATTCTGCTCCAAAGGAACTGAAATAGGCTTACAGCCTGTCATCCCATATTTGGACAGCATGTCCAATCCATACTGCCTCTGCAAGAGCCATATTCCACTTGGTGATCTAATCACCTCAATGCCCAAGAAATAACACAGCTCTCCCAAATCCTTCATCTCAAACTTCTACTTCAATAGCATTTTCACATGAAGGATATCTTCATCACTATCACCTGTGATAATCAAATCATCAACATAAATGACAAGGAGCATAATACATTTCTCTGTTTTTCTCACATAAAGTGAGAAATCTGCCTTGGAAATCTGAAAGCCAATAGTGACAAGATACTTTCCTATCTTGTCAGACCATGCTCTAGGTGCTTGCTTCAAGCCATACAAGGCTTTCTTCAACCTGCAAACAAACTCAGGATGAACAGCATGCACATAACCTGGTGGCTGCTCGATATAGACCTCTTCTTGCAAATCACCATGCAAGAAGGCATTCTTTACATCCATTTGATGTAAAGACCATCCCTTTGATGCAGCCATAGCAATGACTGCTCTTACGGTTGCCATCCTTGCAACCGGACTGAATGTTTCTTCATAATCAATGCCATATGTTTGTGCATACCCCTTGACTACTAATCTTGCCTTGTATCTGTTCACAGAACCATCTGCATTGTGCTTCACCTTATAAACCCACTTACAACCAATTGCATTCTTATCTTTAGGCAAAGGTACCAATTCCCATGTAGCATTTGCTTCCAAGGCATCCATTTCTTCATCCATGGCTTTCTCCCATTTTTCTTTTCCCATGGCTTTTCTTTTGAAGTTCTTCCTGAAGAAGATGCACCACCATTTCTCTGCTCCTCAGAAATTAGAAGAGCAATCAACTCCTCAAAATCAGGAAATCTTTCACAGACGGAAATGGATGTTCGGAACTGTGCATAATCCTTTCCTAGACCATTCAAGGTCACAGAAACTAAATCATCATCTTCCACTGGCGACCCAATGGGAGCAAGTGCATTTGCAATCTTCTTCACCTTCATATGGTAGTCATTGATGCTCATACTATCTCTTTGCACATTGTGCAACTCTTGCTTGAGCTGCATTTTCCTGGCTTGCGTATTTGTGCTATACATTTTTGACAAAGTATCCCATGCCTCCTTTGGCGTACTTGCATCTTGAATATGCACAATCATAGAGTCTGAAATGTTGATAGACAGCCAGTACATAACTTTCTTGGCTCTCTCATGCCATGCTTTAAATGCGTGCATTTGCTGTTGATTGGGAACATCAGGAAGAACTGGTTCTTCTTCATTTCTTGCAATGAATTCCCAATGTCCTTTTCCCATAAGGAAATTCGTCATTCTGAACTTCCATGCTTGGAAGTTGTTCTTGTCAAGCTTTTCAGTGACAATCTGTAAAGAGAATCAGACGCCATTATAGAACACTGCAAAAACTTCTGTCACTGCAAATAACATAGCTTCAGCCTCACAAGGGCAAATCTGCAAAACTGACGAAAGTGGTATTTGACCACTTTCGTTAGTTTTGCATATATTTCCTGCTTGCTACACTGCGAAGGACGTCTCAATATGAGACAATGCACTCTTGCACTTTCCGATTGTGCTACCTGCAGAGACTTGATCCCAAAACAGAAAAATGAAAGCAACACTGGTCCTCTTACCAGAACACCGCGAACTTGGTTTTCTTTCTTGAGCTCCTTACCACGAACAAGGCTCTGATACCATGTCAAGATTGTGGGAGAGAAGGAAGGAGTCTCACTTGTAGCTTTCTTGCTTGCACAATGGGGGAATACAAACACAGGTGGAGGTTGAAAACAGTTTTCCTCTTCTTAATTGTGTAAGCCAAAAAGAAATCAAGTACATAGAAATAGAAGAACCCTATATATGGATATCAAACCAAACTCAACTAACTAAGGTGGCATACTAACTGAGCCACGAACTAGAGTAGATAAGGATAGCTGTCATCTAGCTATTATTCATGGGGGGTGTACCAACCGCATCTGCAACTGACAAGTCAGTGACATAAATGCACAACGATCACCCTGGCATATCACGAGTGGAGCTTGATATCTCAACAACAAGATCTAGCTGAGATTTGAAGTTGAAACGAGAGACATGAGCTGAATGTGAGTTGGTTATAGATCACCAGAGGTGAAGAAAGGCTAGAGAGTTAGAGTATGAGATGTGCAATGCCCAAGTGGGCTCTGATGCCATGTTACAAAACATGAATCTAGAGCATAGCACTAACTATGGAGGATGGCAGTCAATAATAAGACTCATGGTGACAAACAAGAGGACAAATTATTGCTCAAGTGAATTAGGTTCCAAGATGTAGGCTTGAACTCATAAACACAATCTTGAGCTGACCATGACAGAGACACAATGAAGTATAAAGTACAAAATAGCATTGCATTGAAAAGTGAACCAAGTACATGTCTTTATAGCTTTTCAGCTTCTCCACTCTCTTCACTGTGCATATGGAATTTAGGACATCTCTTCTTGAAGCATACATCATTTGTTATTTCTCAACAGAACCTCTCTAGCAGTAGGGCATAGTTCCATTCCGGTCCTCTAAAATGGCATGAATCCAGGCTCTATCCTAAAAATTTCTAAGGGTCGGTCATTAGTAAAACCTTATGAGAAGCCTCCCAGTTCTCTGGGACCAGCCTATCGTAGGACGGACCCATCAGGAGTTCCGCCCACCCGCTTTCCTCAGTAGGTATTCTTTAGTTATCTCCAGCTCTTCCTAGTGTGACCATGCCTATGGTAAGTCAGATGGCTCCACCAAATGTTGGAAGCCAAATGAAAAACTCCAATGTTGTTCAAAAATTGTTTTGAAAGCAAGACAAAAGCAAATCTCTTATGTCAAGCACTCATCAACAGCACATACAAAGTATGTAGCATAACTAAAATCAAAAGAAGACTAGACAGTACAAACACTATATACAATATAGTTTGGCCATGATGTAATCTCAATACATCACCTTAATACTTTAGCAACAAAAACATACTTCAGTCAACCTAGTACCTTACCATAAGACTAGTTCGAAGAGCTCTAAAAAAACCCTTTGGTAGCAATACTTCAGCTATAAAGAATATGTCCTAAAAATCAGCTTCATTAATTAAGCCTTTTAGAAAATAGGGTTTATTCACATAATTTATGGCACAGACATGAATAGAGAGCAAGTAATTCTTTGATAAACAATTTCAAACAAATTCCTTAACTTATCTTCACGATAATATTTGTCTCCTACCCATACAAGAGAAATTATGTATCCCTTCAGTCAGGTAGCAGTACCATGTCCAAATCACATGGCACCATAATTTCTATCCATTATCTAGAATAGGATCTTCCAACACCATAAATGTTGGGCTTACGGCAATCTTCAACTCCATTCTAGACTAGGCAAGGGGTTTCTAGAGCTCCCCCTAACCCAAGCGACCTAAGAGTGAGACACAACTTCCGTGGTTGGCCTTTTCACCACTCGACCTTCGGCCCTGAATCAAGAAGTGACCTCTTGGGTTGAAGCATGGTGTGACCTTGGAGACAATCCACCCACACAAAATATCATTTTTTAATTAATCCAAGTAAGAATCAAGCACAATCAAGGAAATCAGCCTAATATCATATTCCAAGAAAACATTCCTTTATTCCCTATGGCAACTTGTCATTACTAACCCCTACCATGCATTTACCATTAATCACAAGTACTTGGAATAATCATCCAAACCACAATCCAACAATAAATTTAATGCAAGAGCATTTAGGACGTTGTTTGATCGATCATAAAAAACAATGATATCCCTTTTCCAAACATTGCAGGAATAGTCACGATAACCTTTCCATCGCGTACTTACTCTCCCCCTTGGGATCAGGAGCAGTTCCATGTAAAATTTACTTAACACACCCTTCTTTCAACTAAGGCATGTGTTAAAGCTTCAAACATTGTACAAGCCATAAGTTCTATTAATCACTTACATTGGATTGATAACCCAGCCTTCTTCCCGCCAACAAGTACAAAAGCATCGGTCTATCCTTTGACTTAGGCTTTCCTAATCCTTGAGCTCTTTGCTTTCCCTAGAGTTGTTGTTGTATCTATCCCAACTCTAAATATGATTGATAAACATAGTAGCTATTGGACAGATCTCTAGGCATGCTAATTTTAATCCTTATGATCGTTATTTGTGTTAACTATGCACAACATCAAGATCCCAATGAGCTAATAGTTTGAGATATTAGTGAGAGCTTGGGAAAAGATCTTAGAGTTTTCAAAAATGATTCTCTTCTAGGCTAAGGTGCTTTCCAAGCAATCCTTCACGCATGAAAGTTGCATCATATACCTTCCAATGTGACGAAAACACACCTACTATTGCGAGGATGGAAAGTTGACAATGCTTGAAATCTTTAAATATTTTGTTTATGAATTCATCTCATAGCATCTAAATATAATTAACTCCTCTTGATACATGTATTTGGGGAATTCAATCCTTTGAATACTTGCAATGCAGGTTATCCTTTACAATGTCCTATTCTCGTGTGGCATAATATGAGCCTAATGATGTCTCATGCAGGAGTCAACACAAGCATCTACTAATTTTGAAATACATTACTTATGATTGGTATCATAGTTGGATTGGCAGTGATGCCCTCGTCCAAGGCTTTGTTGCTTGTTGTGGGGTTTCCATCCGTGCGTGACATTTTCCACTTGGGAGCCACTCTTGATCTTTGTCTCCCTTAGACACGAATCGCACAAGACTTCCATGCCTTGTACTCGATTTAGTGTGGGCCAATTGGGAAAAAGTTGAGCGTGTGATTGAAGGATAAACTTGCAGAAATGGGGTACGTGTTCATGACAATGGGGAAGGAAAGGACACGTGTGGAAACCTGAGAAGGAGATCCTTCAGACACACACACACACACTCTCTCTCTCTCTCTCTCTCTCTCTCTCTCTCTCTCTCTCTCTCTCTCTCTCTCTCCTTCTTCTTCTTCTTTGTCACTTCGTTGCTTTTAAACTTTTAAAGTTAGGTCTTTATATTGGGCACTAAAACACTAAACCTAGGATCACTACAATTTCCCTCCATCTTTCAGGAGCGGCTCCTCATAAATTTCTCCTGCCATACTAGTGGCGGTTTATCCAGGAAGTTTTGATGTTTGACTTTAAGAAATTTGTTACAAGGTATAGATCCCTTGGATCTATTTGAATATCCCCATTTAAATTCTTTTTTATATTTCTCTTCTCTAACTAATTAAAATTCATTTTTTTTATTTATTTAAGTGATAGCAAACACTCAAAACAAATTTTCTAACGTACCATAAACCCATAATTTTAATTCCTTATAACGTTTCCCTTCTTCGTATTGCAATTCGTAGTTGCTTTTAGTGTTTAGATAATTAATTTGTTTTGCGAGAGTAACATCCTTTCTTTCTTTTTCTTTACTAAATACCAATCAGGATAAAAACAGGTACTCTCTGCACTCTAACGTAAACACATACATAGTTTATTTTAAATCCCCATATTTCTCTTTAATTTATCAGTTAGTCCTAGTGGCCTTCTGTAATATCCTGATTCGCTTATAAAAGCACGCGCGTGAACCTGTCTCAAATGAATATAAAAAAATGGGACACATGAAATTTTTTTTATTCCCCCCCTTATCCCTCCAGCTGACTGACGAGCTGGAGGGGGAGGGGAATAGAAGGAGCCATTAAGCTCCTTGGTGGAGCCTTATGGAGGGAGGGGGAACATGTGTGATGACACGTAGGGAGGGAAGATCCCCCTCCCCTCCACTATTTAAATGAGGGGGGGCCGCTGTAGAAAGGGGGCTGGAGCCGTGAGGAATAGGGGAAGAAGGAGCCGTGCCGCTGTTGCCTCGTGTGCAACTAAGAGGGAGGGAGAAGACGCCAAATGCCTGGCGGCTGCTGAGGAGCCAGGAGAGGTCGCTGCCTTCTTCAATCACGGCCCTCGCCGCCTGGCTAATTAGCTGCCAGGCTAGGCCAATAGCCCGTCGTTGATTCCTTTTTTTTTTTCCCCCACGTGGCCTTCTTAAGCCCCTTTTTCATAAGGCCTTGTTCCCCCCCCCCCCCCCGGGTTTCAAAAATTCCCTAAGCCCCTTGTCCCCCCCTGGGTTTAATCCCCCCTAAGCCCCCTTGTTCCCCCCCTGGTTTTAATCCCCCCTAAGCCCCCTTGTCCCCCCCCGGTTTTAATTTCCCCCCCTAAAAAGCCCTTGTTTCTTTCCCCCCTCTTAGCTCTTTAGGCTTTTCAAGTCACACCCATAGGCTACTTTGTCCTTAGGCTACCTTGAAGACTTTCATTCTCTTTCATTGATTCCTTCATTCACTTTTTAGATCTTTTTGTGCATGTGCTCTCTCAGTTGAGCTTTGTGTTAGTTTTATCAAACAAGCCGGTGTCCACACACCCCCATGTCCTAAAAATCCAATTCATCATCATGGCCTCGTATGATATCCCGTAGGGGAAAAGTAGCCGTGAGAGAAAAGATAGGGAGGGAAGGTAGAGGGAGTGAAAAGAAGGAGTGAAGGAGGAAGAGTAGAAAAAAGATAAAGGAAAGGGAAGGAAGGAGATTAAGTGCTTTCTATTCCTTCTACCCCAAGTCAAAATCCTACAAAGGTTCCGTGGTTGCAAAACCACACTCCCCCATAAACTTTTTTTTTGGATCCAAAGAGACGGTGGAAGTCTAGAAGAAAGAGAAAAAGGCTACCTCACATTCAAACTACGATGCCGTCGAAGAAAGTCCAAGGTGTAGCTGCGGGAGGGTCATCTCCCGGTATCCATGTGGATATCTCACCCCAAAACCAGGTTTTTTCTCTTGGCTTTAATTCGGTTTTAAGTCGATCATGCAAAGGAAAAATGTTAAGGATAGGATATATTTGTTCGAGTTATTTGTAACGAAGGAGTTTAGCTTATGAGTGACAATGTATAGAACTTAGCTTTCTTCAAATTGCATCAAGCATTATAAATTACGAGCAAGATTATCCATTTACTATAGTAATATATTTTAGTTAAATCCTAAGGTGTAGAAATTATATCTTGCACCGTTAGTCTTATTCCTTTCGCAACAAATCATGGTAAATGGCTGAATTCATGAAAGGTTTCTTTCGATGCTCAAATTACTAGGGAGTTATCCTTGCTAGTTGCACATCTTAGCAAGGCAATTGTTGTTATTTGGCATGAGTTCATTTTTAAGGAAAACAGAAGTTAAATGTTAGGAATTAACAAGTATAAAAATTAGATATACGAACTCATTTGGAAAGAAAATGTAATGGGGGATTGCTGGATGACACTCTATTAACACTTTTCCCTTGCTATTTGAGGACTTGGGGACTAATAAAGTGTGTATACACCAATTTCACAGCTAGGCCTTTTTGTCCCAAGGAGTATTATCACTCTTTGTATCACCTTGGCATTATGCTATATGCCAAATAAAACTGTATTGATTGGGAAAGTAAATTGTCACAAGGATAGTAAAACCGTGACAAGATGATTAATATTACCTTCCAAAAGATAACTGAACCAATCTAAACATAGAAACATTCATACCCTAAACACTTGACTACTTTCCTTACCGTAGGGACAATAAATTCATAAAGATAAGAAACTAGGGTTTGTCCCGAAGGTTCTTAAAAGAAGAAACCCTAGGCCTGACATACGTCAGCTTAAAGAATCTAAACAGATTATTCCATCGTAGGACTTGCGTAACATGTATGGAATCATTTAGTCTTGTGATTGATTCACAAGGAGAAAGGGGAAAAACCCTCATCAAGGACGACAGATCCTTACGCAAGTTATCTTGCAAAAAGACGTATTTTTGGATATCCTTCTAAATAAGGAAAGTTGTAAACCGAAAACTAGCATATCTAAAGCACTTTAGGGTTAACCAAGTTGGGTATGCCCTAACACCAAAATGTAAAAGGATATTGCCAATTTACAAGACACCTTGGGAACGAGTGCTGATACACTAAAAAAGGAAAGAACACTTCCTTAGCAGTTTGCCATACAACTGGGTTGGTTAATGGAAATGTTTGTGCTTGCTAGAGATTTTAGGGCTCTGTTTGAATTATGAATTACAAATTAAATGAGTACCTATACTTCAGGTTAAAAGGCCTGAAGGGAGAGGTAGCTTCAGTTACCCCCGATTGCCTGCCTGACCCTAACCAAGGGGGTTGATGACCACGCCGAGAACGTGGACCGAACCCGCCGCGAGAGGTCGCATAACAAGTCTCGTGGGAGAAATGCTAATGTGACATGACATCATTGTGGCAAGAAGGGTCATATATGCCCACAGTATCATGAGTTGCACAATGAGAAGCGCAAAGAGAAGGGGAAAGACAAAGTACCGAAAAAGTCCTCTGATCGTAGCATTATGCCTGTGAAGTCTAGTGTGAAAATCGAGGAGATAAATGTCATGTAGACTGGTGACTCTGATGGGAAGTACATACTTGTAGCTCGTTCTTGTGATGCTACATCATTGACCAATGTTAACTCTATGTATGCACATTGCTGGCTTTTGGATTTTGGTGTTTCATTTCATGTTACACCATGCCATGAGTGGTTTCACTCTTACTGCATAGTCTCTCGTTCAGTTCGCTTGGGTGATGATAGGTCACTTGCTATTGTTGGCATTGGAGATGTACGGCTACAGTTCCCTACCTGCATACGTGCCGTCAGCCGGTAGGCATACTTCCTTTCTTGGGCTTCCTTGGGAGACCATTGTGGGAGTCGTGGACCATTGGAGAAGAGCAACTTGAAGAACTTGTTGTAGAGTATGCACCATTATGTGTTGTATCATCCTGCATAAGGAGGTAGAGAATTGTGGATGAGAATATCCTCAGCGGGGGATAGCAATTTATGACAAAGGAAATTCGGTATGGCAACCTCTTCCATGGGAGTGCCGGGCGGAGCTTTCTAGACATCCTTTCCGATGGACTGCTAAGACGTGTCCTGGATGATACTAGGGGACACGTTACAAGTTGGTGTCAGAGCCGACCAACAACAGAATTTTTTTTATGAGATCTCAATAAAATGAAGTAAAGAAATTGTTGCTGTCCAAACATTTTCTCATCTTCAATGCTGTCTTGCAGAACTATGAAGCGTGGAACAAGTTTTTGGTGTTTCGGGTCATGTTTATGAGTGTAATGCATTCTCCCCTTTATAGACAAAGAATTGGGATGATGAACATCCTGGAGCAGATTTATAATCCATCACCTTTATACATAGAACGAAGATGGACGGGGTCTTCAGGAATCTACTATATAGCCGCCCATCGGTTTGCTTATCTACAGACCAACCTAAAGAGGATCAAGTGGTTGGAAGACTTGAAAGTCGTGAAGCTGTTCATTTTTGTGGAAGCTCACGTAAATTCGACTTTACATATTCAAGGTCGGAGGGTTGAAATGAACTCATATGTATATGAGGAAGTAACCCGTGTAATCCCAGCCGACTGGATTAAAGTGTTGGGCCGCCATGAGAAGTATGGATTCCAATGGAAAGGGTATCCTAAACTTCCAATGAACTATCGATTCCTAAAGATCCATGACCCAAAACCCTACTATTACACAGTTCCTGTAGACAAATGCAATACAACGTTGTTCTCCCCAAACTGAATGTAATGATTGGATTATCATCATACGGAACATTGTATAAGGCTATGCCCATGTAAATACAAATAAAGACTTCTTTTTATCAATATCTTGCTGTGCATAAGAGTTGTTAAAAAGTTAAGTAGCTTCATTATTTATGAGATAGCTGAACTAAAAATGAAAGATAAGCCATCATCAATTATCATATAATAACGTTAAGAAAACTTTTATCCAGGCACAACCCCAGGTACAGGTTCCAAATTCGCCTCCTACATCAAGTACTGCTGTTACCCAGGAGAAGAAATTCCTCCTCAAGCAGATAAAGCCACTCGAGTTTGACGAGAGAGGCAGATTCATCCAGGCTGATGCTGAAATTTGGATTGAATCCATGGAGGATTACTTTGAAGCAGCTGGTACTGCACCTACCAATCAGGCCATGCTCGCCAAGTTAAAACTCACCAGCGAAGCTAGACTTTGGTGGAAGCAATGGTGCAGGGATCAAGGGACTTCAGAGGGGTCCGTTACCTGGGAGAAGTTGAAGAAAGCCATGCAGGGAAGATATTTGCCACCTGCATATCGTACGCAGAAAATGAATGAGTTTTACGAGCTAAAACAGCTAGGACTCACTCTTGACGCATATTACTCTAAATTCGTCTCTCTTAAAGTATGCGCCACAGATAGACATGACACAGCAGGTGTCCAAATTTTGCGCGAGCTTAAATCCACCCGTAAATACCCATCTCGAATCTATGCGTCCATCAGATCTTCAGGATGCACTCATTCGAGCGGCACCTATAATTCAGGAGGTGCAAGTTAGACCAAGGGGTAACAAAACTTGGTCCTATAGTGACCCGAACAGAGGAGCATTTAGACCTCAAATGAAGAGAGTTCAAGATCACAATCAGGGACAAAGGAAGAAAGCAAGGACAAATAACGTCAACAACTTTGTTCCTACTCAAAGTAATGGCCGAAACCTCCGATGTTTCCACTGCAACGAAGCCGGTCACTTCAAGAGGCAATGTCCCAAGCTTAGCGGAGGACATCGTCAAACGCCTTTCCAAGGTGCAGGCTGCGGTTAAGGAGCCGCCACCCGTGGAAGAGAAAGAACTGCTTGCATTGCCAATAGGCAAAGATGCGAAAAAGAAGAAGAGCAAGATCCGACTATGGAAGCTGAATTCGAAAGGGTGACAGTTCATGCCGCTTTACACAAGAAAGGGCCGAATCGCCAGTTCTCGGTGATTCAGACACCATCGGACTATCAAGGTAAAGGTTTCAAAACCTTGATTGATTGTGGCAGTACACATTCCTTTATCTCACCAGCATGTGCAAAAATATTAGGAATAGCCACAGTAGAAGCACCTACCCTGCTTGTGGAATTGGCAAACGGTCGTGAGGTAACTTGTACCAGGCAAACTGCTAAGGTGGAATTCTTTTTGAGAGGAAAGAAAACCTCAGTCAAATTCAGAGTCATGAATTTAGGTATCCATGAGTGTCTACTCGGGATGGATTGGCTTAAGCCTAATGACGCCCACATTCATTGTGGAAAGGGTCAAGTTTCCTTTCAAAACTCTGAAAGGGAATTTGTCACAACTCAAGGTGAGGCAGGAGTGCCAAGAATCCAATTCGCCAAAGTATCTCGGATCATAAAAGGAGTCAGAAAAGGATTACCCGTTTACCTGATCAAACTCAACAAGTTAGATCAAAAGCAAGAGTCTCATGAAGGACCTTCTTGGCTAAAGGAATACGCTGACGTATTCCCTGAGGACTTGATTGAACTTCCGCCTCCAAGAGAAGTAGATCATGAGATTAGGCTAGTGCTTGGAGCTGCACCAATTGCAAAGAGACCTTATAGAATGTCCATACCAGAAGCAATTGAGTTGAAGGAACAACTCAAAAAGCAACTGTTGGATCAGGGTTACATCTGGCCTAGCAACTTACCGTGGGGAGCTCCAGTACTATTCCAGAAAAAGAAAGATGGGACACTTCAACTATGTATTGATTATCGAGGGTTGAATCAATCAACAGTCAAGAACAAGTATCCTATTCCTAGAATAGATGAGCTTCTTGATCGTCTTCAAGGCGCAAAGATCTTCTCCAAGATTGATCTCAGGTCAGGTTATTATCAGATAAGGATCAAGGAAGAAGATATTCCAAAGACGGCCTTCAATACAAGATATGGGCACTTTGAGTTCCTGGTTATGTCATTTGGGCTTACAAATGCAGCTGCCACCTTCAATAGATTAATGCAAGTTATCTTTAGACCATATCTTGATGATTTCGTGCTTGTCTTCTTCGATGACACTTTAGTCTATTCTAAACAGGAAGAAGATCATGAACCTCAACTTCGGATTGTCCTGGAAACAATGAGGTCTCATAAATTGTATGCAAAAATGAAGAAGTTTTGCATTCTTCAAGCGTCAGATTGAATATCTGGGACTCATAGTATCATCAGAAGGAATATCAGTAGACCGAGCCAAGGTCAGAGATGTGCTTGAATGGCCAATACCAGTATCCATCAAAGAGATATGTAGCTTTCTTGGATTGACAGGATGGTATAGGGTCTTCATAAAAAACTATGCTTTGATTGCAGCACCTCTTACAAACTTACTAAAGAAGCAGACTTCCATTACATGGTCAACTTCAGAACAAAATAGCTTCGACAAACTGAAGCAAAGTTTGATATCAGCACCTATTCTAAAACTTCCTGACCTCAATAAGGAGTTCGAGGTAGTAACTGATGCTAGCATTCTGGCCTTGGGGTGTGTACTTATACAGGAAGGTCATCCAGTAGCATACTCTTCAAGGAAATTAAAGAGTCATGAAAAGAATAATGCCATGCATGATCTCGAATTACTAGCTGTCATCCATGCTCTAAAGCTTTGGAGACACTACCTGTTGGGTAACAAGTTTACTCTAGTAACCGATCATAAGAGTTTCAAATGGATTTTTACCCAGAACGAGCTCAACATGAGGCAACGTCGGTGGATTGAAGTATTGGAGGAATATGATTTTGAAATCAAGTACCGACCAGGGAAAGAGAATGTAGTTGCCGATGCATTCAGTCGCAAGGCATTCCTAAATTCCCTAATCTTGGAAAATCCATCAACGGCCAGATCTCTGGCTACAAAAGTATCTATGCCAAACAACCCTATACTTGAAATAGCTAGAGAGGAAGCATGCCATGATTTGGCCTACCAAACAATGATAAAGGAAATATTTACTAAGGAGCAGAATCAGAAGTTGCAAGCTAAGTATCAGGAATTTTCCATTAATAATGGACTTGTCTACTACACAACAAGGCTATGTATACCAACAAGCCAGTCACTTAAGCATAAGATATTATGGGAAGCTCATGATTCTCCTTTCGCAGGACATCCTGGCTATGCTAAAACTCTTAATGCAGTTAGGAAGAGCTACCATTGGAAGAGGCTTAAAGGTGATGTTCTCAAGTATGTCACTGAATGTTTGTCTTGCCAACGTATCAAGGCCGAACATGTCATGATGCCAGGGAAACTGCAACCGCTTGACATTCCCCAAATGAAATGGGAATTCATCAGTATGGATTTTGTCATGGGCTTACCCCAAGTCCAAGGTGGATACAATTCCATTATGGTTGTGGTTGACATGCTTACCAAGGTTGCACACCTAATTCCAGTAAAGACAAATTATAAAGCCTCCGACATTGCAAGATTGTTTATCAAGGAGATATTCAAGCTACATGGTTTACCCAGAAGAATCATTAGTGGCCGAGATTCTCTCTTTACATCACACTTCTGGAGAGCTATCTTTGAAGCTATTGGAACTCAACTCTGTTTTAGCATCGCCTACCATCCCCAAACGGATGGCCAAACAGAGCGAGTAAATCAAGTCATCGAGGATATTCTTAGGGCATACTGCTGTCGAGAGCCTAAGAGGTGGATTCAATACTTGCCTTTGGTTGAATTTGCCTACAATGCTTCTTACCAGTAGAGCATTCAAATGACCCCTTTCTAGGCATTGTATGGTCATGATTGTCGAAGTCCCCTAAACTTTTTTGATCCAACCCTAAGAGTTGAAGCTTCAAGACAAATGTTGGAGGACATGGATGATCAAATAAGGTCAATAAGACAAGACATACAAGCGGCCAAGGATAGGCAAAAGGCATACACTGATTTGAAATGTCAAGATAGAGTCTTCGAAGAAGGAGACATGGTCTTCATTCGGGTACGCCCTAAAAAGAGTTCTCTATCCCTAGGAGAATGCAAGAAGCTAAGTCCAAGGTATTGTGGGCCATATAAAATCCTCAAATGCCTAGGACCCAATGCTTATAGATTGCAACTCCCTGAGAACCTAAAGGTTCACAATGTATTCCATATCAGCCTATTGAAAAAATATGTACCCAATCCTAATCATGTACTTGATGACCAACAAATTGTAATGCCTAGTTAAGGAGTCCTTGAACTAAGGCCGGAAAGGATCTTAGATGTTAGGGAAAGACAGTTCAGATCTAGAACCCTGAGAGAATGCCTCGTCCATTGGAAATATTATCCCGAAGAGGATGCCACTTGGATAGATGAAAGCTCTCTCAACCATCAATATCCCTAGTTTATCTCGAGATGAGGACATCTCGATTCCTCCAAGAGGGAGAGAATGTAATATCTCGATTCACTTCTAAAAGCACGCGCGTGAACCTGTCTCAAATGAATATAAAAAAATGGGAGAAATGAAAAAAATCTTATTCTCCCCCTTATCCCTCCAGCCGACTGACGAGCTGGAGGGGGAGGGGAATAGAAGGAGCCATTAAGCTCCTTGGTGGAGCCTTATGGAGGGAGGGGGAACATGCGTGATGACATGCAGGGAGGGAAGATCCCCCTCCCCTCCACTATTTAAATGGGGGGGGCCGCTGTAGAAAGGGGGCTCGAGCCGTGAGGAATAGAGGAAGAAGGAGCCGTGCCGCTGCTGCGTTGTGTGCAACCAAGAGGGAGGGAGAAGACGCCAAACGCCTGGAGGCTGTTGAGGAGCTACGAGAGGTCGCCGCCTTCTTCAATCACATGGCCCTCGCCGCCTAGCTAATTAGCTGCCAGGCTAGGCCAACAGCCCGTCGTTGATTCCTTTTTTTTTTTCCCCCACGTGGCCTTCTTAAGCCCCTTTTTCATAAGGCCTTGTTTCCCCCCCCCCCCCCTGGGTTTCAAAAATTCCCTAAGCCCCTTGTCCCCCCCCCCGGGTTTAATCCCCCCTAAGCCCCCTTGTTCCCCCCCCCCGCAGTTTTAATCCCCCCTAAGCCCCCTTGTCCCCCCCCCTCCCCCCCGGTTTTAATTTCCCCCCCTAAAAAGCCCTTGTTTCTTTCCCCCCTCTTAGCTCTTTAGGCTATTCAAGTCACACCCATAGGCTACTTTGTCGTTAGGCTACCTTGAAGACTTTCATTCTCTTTCATTGATTCCTTCATTCACTTTTTAGATCTTTTTGTGCATGTGCTCTCTCAGTTGAGCTTTGTGTTCTTAGTTTTATCAAACAAGCCGGTGTCCACTCACCCCCATGTCCTAAAAATCCAATTCATCATCATGGCCTCGTATGATATCCCGTAGGGGAAAAGTAGCCGTGAGAGAAAAGATAGGGAGGGAAGGTAGAGGGAGTGAAAAGAAGGAGTGAAGGAGGAAGAGTAGGAAAAAGATAAAGGAAAGGGAAGGAAGGAGATTAAGTGCTTTCTATTCCTTCTACCCCAAGTCAAAATCCTACAAAGGTTCCGTGGTTGCAAAACCACACTCCCCCATAAACTTTTTTTTTGGATCCAAAGAGACGGTGGAAGTCCAGAAGAAAGAGAAAAAGGCTACCTCACATTCAAACTACGATGCCCCCGAAGAAAGTTCAAGGTGTAGCTGCGAGAGGGTCATCTCCCGGTATCCATGTGGATATCTCACCCCAAAACCAGGTTTTTTCTCTTGGCTTTAATTCGGTTTTAAGTCGATCAGGCAAAGGAAAAATGTTAAGAATAGGATATATTTGTTTGAGTTATTTGTAACGAAGGAGTTTAGCTTATGAATGACAATGTATAGAACTTAGCTTTCTTCAAATTGCATCAAGCATTATAAATTACGAGCAAGATTATCCATTTACTATAGTAATATATTTTAGTTAAATCCTAAGGTGTAGAAATTATATCTTGCACCGTTAGTCTTATTCCTTTCGCAACAAATCATGGTAAATGGCTAAATTCATGAAAGGTTTCTTTCGATGCTCAAATTACTAGGGAGTTATCCTTGCTAGTTGCACATCTTAGCAAGGCAATTGTTGTTATTTGGCATGAGTTCATCTTTAAGGAAAATAGAAGTTAAATGTTAGGAATTAACAAGTATAAAAATTAGATATACGAACTCATTTGGAAAGAAAATGTAATGGGGGATTGCTGGATGACACTCTATTAACACTTTTCCCTTGCTATGTGAGGACTTGGGGACTAATAAAGTGTGTATACACCAATTTCACAGCTAGGCCTTTTTGTCCCAAGGAGTATTATCGCTCTTTGTATCACCTTGGCATTATGCTATATGCCAAATTAAACTGTATTGATTGGGAAAGTAAATTGTCACAAGGATAGTAAAAGCGTGACAAGACGATTAATATTACCTTCCAAAAGATAACTGAACCAATCTAAACATAGAAACATTCATACCCTAAACACTTGACTACTTTCCTTACCGTAGGGACAATAAATTCATAAAGATAAGAAACTAGGGTTTGTCCATAAGGTTCTTAAAAGAAGAAACCCTAGGCCTGACATACGTCAGCTTAAAGAATCTAAACAGATTATTCCATCGTAGGACTTGCGCAACATGTATGGAATCATTTAGTCTTGTGATTGATTCACAAGGAGAAAGGGGAAAAACCCTCATCAAGGACGGCAGATCCTTACGCAAGTTATCTTGCAAAAAGACGTATTTTTGGATATCCTTCTAAATAAGGAAAGTTGTAAACCGGAAACTAGCATATCTAAAGCACTTTAGGGTTAACCAAGTTGAGTATGCCCTAACACCAGAATGTAAAAGGATATTGCCAATTTACAAGACACCTTGGGAATGAGTGCTGATACACTCAAAAAGGAAAGAACACTTCCTTAGCAGTTTGCCATACAACTGGGTTGGTTAATGGAAATGTTTGTGCTTGCTAGAGATTTTAGGGCTCTGTTTGAATTATGAATTACAAATTAAATGAGTACCTATACTTTAGGTTAAAAGGCCTAAAGGGAGAGGTAGCTTCAGTTACCCCCGATTGCCTGCCTGACCCTAACCAAGGGGGTTGTTGACCGTGCCGAGAACGTGGACCGAACCCGCCGCGAGAGGTCTCTCCGTTAAGCTCTACTTGGAGTAGGAGGACGCTTGGGTGCCAAGGGGGGCTCTGGCCGTAAATCCCTCGCCTTCCGGGTCCTACACAAGAGGCTAACGTGACTCGGGATTGGATCTCGAGGCCCGCATACTAGTTGACGAGCGGAAGCTTGGGATAGTGATCCCTAGAGATTACTGGATAGCCTTCGGGCAGATTATGGACAAGCCTACGGGCGGAACTCCTTGTATTTCAAAAACAAAATAATGAACTGTTAAAAGAACTTGCTTGATACTTTTTTCTATGTCACGTGATAAGATTACGTGAAGGAACCAGTGCTTAACAGGGTTAATTAAAGAAGCTGATTGTTATATGTCAAATTAATGTGTTAGATAATTACATAACTAAAACAAACTGAGGAAAGTGTGGAGGATGGGCCATGGGTCCGTCCTACGGTTGGGTGGTCCCGAGTAGCTGGGAACTTTTCTCAAAAACCTTGAAGAACAGAGGGATGATCATCACCATCAAAACGAATAACAAGAACGATGACCTAGAGTTACGTCTTACCCGATTTATGCTGTTTGAGGGGAACGGAATGGGACTATGCCTTATGGCAGAGAGGTTGAGCTTTGCATCCCTCTCTTTTCCCATTCTCCTTGAACCAAGTGCAGCGTGAATCCGCTTTGGACCTGGCGTTTCTGCGTAAAGTAGTTCGCTCGGGTCTGACGCTAGTTGCTGTTAGCTAATGACCCATCAGGAAAACCCCAATTCTGGTCGATCCTAAGTGGGAACGGCCAGGATACTTCTGCTACATGGTAGACGCGGGAAGACCTAGATCACAAAACCCGTAACATTCCATGGGAGTGCCAAGCGAAGCTTTCTAGACATCCTTTCCGATGGACTGCTAAGACGTGTCCTGGATGATACTAGGGGACACGTTACACCTTCCACTCTTAACTCTTTTGATCGCTCAAATAATATTTATAGAAAAATAAAATATAGAATTTCAACTTAGATATTGAAGCTTCCCCTCATACCATCAAATAATAGAAAATCCATTTTGTATAGAAACTGTTACTTTTCTCTTAAAAACAACTATTTTTGAGTTTTTAAATATACTGAATAGTCTTTAAACATTATGAGCAAAATTTGATAAACTTTCAAAATTACAGTCTTTATGGAAAAAATATCATAACTTATAATTTTTTAATCAACAATTCTATAAAAATTCATTTGTAACCTTTCTAAACCTTTTTCAAGCATTTTCAACTATTTTCTATTTTTAGAAAATAGAAACAGATCAACATAAATACAAATAACCATCCAGCATAGCAAAACACATTTCAAAGAATTTTTTTAAAATAATAAACTGAAGATTTACCCGTGCTATAACTTCTATTTTTGTTAAACGGTTTAGGCGCATACTTGTAAAATCTGCGGGTTGTCGTCTCGTCTTTGAAAGCCATGTCCTCTTTCCATATAGCCACTATCTAGTCATTGTGCATTGCAAGCTCAACATTTCTCGTCTCTTGAAAGATATTATCACTTAAGATTAGATAAGTATATTGAAGCTCTAGTTTAGCATCAAGAAAAGGACATGGCAATGATCTTCAACAACAAAGCATTGATTTCAATTCTCCGCTTTTGTTCTCCAGTTACATTCTCTTGCGACCTTTTTGTTTTGATTATGCTCTTGAAACCCTCCTATCTCTCCCTCTCTCCAATTCCTTCAAAAAGATGGCACCCTCTTCCTCACGACTATCTCTTTCTCTCTCTATCTAGTCTCTACATACTCTTTTGCCTATGACTCCCACACTTATTCTTCAAACTCCATGTTACATAAAACACAAGAAGGATCTCCCATCTACCTTTGATCCGCAAAAAGAACAACCCCCACAATATGGTAAGGATGACTTTTTCATCATAAAGCTCCGTGCAAGAAGGGCCCCATAAAATGATTTTGCATTACACACATCCTCACTTATTATTTTGTCCATGAAGATCTCCTCTTGTGGCGTTGAGAATCTTATGCATGACTTTTGGGTATGTTTAACTTGACCCTTACTATGGTTAGTTTGTGTGTGATAGAGAACAGATGTGCAATGACATATGAACTTGGCTTAAGAGGTAGGGTTTCTTTAGATTTGCTAATCAAAGAAAGAGAAAAGAGATATATGGCTCTGAACAAATCAATGATTGGAAAACTATTTGTCGCTTCATTCCATGATTTTCCAGCGGCAATGGTTGCAATGTAGCGCTTCTTTGATTTTAATCTTGTGATGCTATTGATTATGTCTTCATCTTCTTTTGCTGATTGAAGATAAAGAAGTACTATTCATCTTGCAGCAATCTGACGGCCTTAATGCAAACTCCTCCTGAGTTCTTCCGAGGCATGTTTGATGGGATGCTAAGATCAGGGATTGTAAGCATGTGCGCGTATGGCGAAGGATGACCAGGAGACTTGGAAAAATTGAAAGAAAAATCGTGTATTGTCCCTCCCCTCAACAAAGGCAGCGCGAGCTCCCTCTGCATCTACAAAAACACCTTCTTGATCGAGTCCTCATCAGCATGCCACTTTTCGACTCCATTAGAAACAACTGCCCAAGTAGGCGAATCAGATTGGCTGCTGTTCAATGTTGCCTCTGCATGCGCCACCTGCCGAATCCCCCCCATCAACCATTGCCTCCCACACTTTCCTTTTTGCGCTTTCTAATTAAAAATTATTTTTCTCTCTCTATATATTTTATAGCAGCAACTAGTGCAACCTTTAAAAATGAGAGGGCTAGCTAATTCGATTAAGACATACATAGCCTTGTTAAGGCTATCAGTCGGTCGATGTTGCTCTTAAAATGGCGGCCATGATGTCAAGCACTTCCAATATGGCCTCCTTGAGGATGTTTTGATGGAGGAAATAGAGTGGGATTGAGAAATGGATAATGGAAATAGTCAAAAGGAGGAGACAGGATAGATCGAGGGGATTAAACAAGATGGTGACAAGAAGAAAAATGATGAAGTCAATGGCAATGGGCATGATGATGATGATGGCGAGAGGACGGCTACAGTCAGGCCCCCTAAATGCTACGCCTTGATCCTCAAAAGCTCTCTCTCTTTCTCTTCATTTCACCTTAAATCTTATGCCTTATCATTCGAATTTCCCAGTTCTCTCTCCCTTCCACGATCATTGCAAGATGGCAATCGGTACGCTCCAAGATTGTGCCTCCTCCCTTATCACGAGGTTTTTTTTTTCCTTCAACAACTGCCAAGCTCCCTAACATTAGACACCACCAGCTTTGCATTTCCATCTCGGGAGAGTGCTTCAAATTTTGACAAGACCACTGATATGATTTTCCTTGGACTCCTATTTATAATAAATTTGACATCATCTGCATTGAGCTCCAATATGATAACGAATTTTGTGGCATCTTTCAAAGATAGAAGTAAATGTGTAAAAGCACCTTCATCCTTGAAACCAAACTATACACCATATTGTGTCACTGCATAATGAAGTTTTAGTCCCTTTAACACTCTTTTACAATCCTCCTCTATATAGTCTTGAATTTGAAATATTAAACAGTTGTTGAAGGCTCGTGTACGTCGATTTAACGGATCACAAAATGCATAGTATAATGTTCCAATTTGATCACACAATTGCCCATTGAAAGAATATTTTAGCTTATCAATCAAAAGCCATTCTAATTCATTCAAAAGTCATCTCATGTAATTAACTGGTTTTGACAGGTACACCCTTGGAAAACTGGAAATTTTATATGGAACACAAGATCTCCATGTAGCCTTGCAATTACTGTTCTGTCTTTAGTTGTAGCAATAACATCTGATGGAGTTAGTGTTATGCGACAGTAGAGTGTCAAAGCCAACAAATACTCCGATTGTGATATTAAACTCCATTGTTCCCAATTCTATTGCATATGTTGAAAACCACTGTGGATCCAAACCCAAACAGTGTCAAGTTCCAACAACCTTCTTGCCAAATTGACTTTTTCCACTCTCAATAAATAGAAAATAATCACAATCATGATGCTATGTATGTTCTTCATTAGGAATTTAATCCTTAGGAGGTAGGAGGTAGCATAACTAGTGAAATCCCTTAAATTAATACTAAGATATCCTATCAACTTGTCAAGACCTTGCCAAGTCTAAAATTCCCCTAAAAAATCCTAATTTATAACAAGGTCTTATCTCCTCTAAGTGATAATAATCCCTACGGGAAAATTTTAATCAGTCATAGCTGAAATTCACTAAGTAAACCTATCAGATTTTGTCTAAAACTCCACCTTTCTCTCGTAGAAGAACTTTCTCGTACCAACATCTCCTGGCTAGACTGTAAGGACACAGCCTCCAAAGACAACAACTACCAACACCGCATCTGCATTAAATTAATGTAAAAATATGGTAGTAGTGTATCAGATGTGTACAATGTTGTTGAAAATTTTTGCAATATGTAACATGTTTTTAGGTGTTATCATTCTTCTTCTTCATCTCTCTCTATATCTTCTTCTCTCACTCTCACTCACTCACTCACTCACTCACTCACTCACTCACTCACACACACACACACACACACACACACACTCTCTCTCTCTCTCTCTCTCTCTCTCTCTCTCTCTCTCTCTCTCTCTCTCTCTCTCTCTCTCTCTCTCTCTCTCTCTCTCTCTCTTTGTGCAGTAAAGGGGGGAGGGAAAGGAAGTACTGTCATCAACTTTCCTTACGATGGGGGGGTTATATATTGGTGGAAGGGGTTATTATTTGGGAGGGAGGGGTCGTGGAGAGAAGGTGGAGTGGTGGCGGAGTGGTAGTGGTCTCCCCCACCCACCACTTGTCGAAATACATGGCATAGTGGAGGGGTAGTAGGCCCGTAGCCTCCCTCCTCCCCCCTCCATCATCGTCGTCATCACCGTATTCTCCCTCTTTAACATCTCCACCACTCGTCATGATCTGCATCATCTCCGTCGTCATTATCAATCACGTTTTCTTCTTCCTCTTCCCCCCACCACTTGTCAATGACGATAGGGGGAAGGATTTTTAAAAAAATCAATTAATTTTATTAGTTGGGGGGGTTCCTTTGTAGAGTGTAGGGATATTATAGAGCATCTACTCTTGGAAATTTTCTATCTTTATTTTCTTATTTTAGGGATTAGAACCTCTTTTTACAAACCTTTGTATTATAGATATTTTAGATATATTCATTGTTCTTTGTCTTTTATTTAGTACCCTTCCTTATGTGCCTCACAACTAACATGGATTCCTAGAAATAGCTACCTAGTAGGCTAACAGAATATAGTCACTAGGATTATCCTTAAAAATAGCTCTTACAGTACGGGACAATGTCTTTACAAGAGGTTGATAACTACTTAAACCTCCCCAAACACACCTAACGTAACCCACCATTCCCATCCATATAGTCTTGGTATCCTCTTTGCAAGTTTAAGCTGGATCTTGAAGGACCTGCAAAGGCACTAAGTCCAATGTCAACTCCTACACATAATACGGCTTTATTTTATTTAAGTTTACTTTAGTTTCAAACTCTATGCCTTGAAAATCTACTAAAATAGTTGTAGAGCCATTCTTTCCTATATGGACAATCTCATAAGAACCATTCCATTTGGGTTTTAACTTGCCTGGGAAGAGCTCAAGAGCAGCATCATAATATAGAAAAAATTGATCCTTGGAAAATTTATACTTCTTAGCATGAAGATCATGAAGCATTTTCATTTTCTTCTTCTGTACTTCTTGATGTAACAAGGCTTGTAATCTAATCTCATCAAGATGTGCAAGAGAAGTGAACCTTTCTTAAAATTCTTCATTTTCACCCAAAGAATGGTTTAGCATAAATCTTACTATTGGCAACTCAATTTCCAAAGGTATGAAAGGGAGTGACAGATCCAAGGTTGGACTCGAGAGCTTTGGCGGGAGAGCAAGAGCAAGAAAGGGAGAGACTAGAAATGGGAACTCCAACAGTCACAATGTGTGACTGGGCCTTCCTTTATTCAAACTGTCACTAAAAGAATAAAGAATAAAGTGACGGTGATGGGTGCCCGCCACCTGCAGTGTGCAGTGGCAGTGACTGTCAGTGTAGTAATACATGGGTAGCTAGACAGATGCGCATTTACCCCCAACAACCTCCCACTTAAAGGCAAATCTGCCCCAGTGAGGAGTGAAAATAAAAAGAAAAAAGACAGTATAACATGTACACATGTACAATAGGATGAGGAAAGACGTCATCTCATCCCACACCCATCAACCTCTTGAGGAAGGCAAAGTGCTCTGTAGAGAGGCTTTTTATAAGTAGATCTGCAAGATTCTGGTCAGTCAAGATCTTGACAAGATCAATAGACTTGTCCTCAATGACCCCACTTTTGTCTTCACATGGAAGACCGGATTCTTGGCTAACTGAATAGCACTCATAGAATTCGAATGCAGTGTAGGGATAGCATCAATACCAAGGTCAACAACTAAAAGACCCAACCAAATGGCCTCCTTGCAAGCCTCAGTGGCTGCAACATACTCGGCCTCTGTAGTAGAAAGGGCCTGCATTTTTGCACCCTGGACATCCAAGAAACAACACCTCTAGCATAGGTGAATACATAGCCGGAAGTGGACTTCCTACTATTTGCATGTCCTGCATAATCAGAGTCAATGTACCCCATGACTCTTGTATCCTGGCTGCCATAGCATATACACATATCTGCATTGCCCTTCAAGTACCTCATGATACCCTTCAGGGCATCCCAATGCTTCTTGCCAGGTGTAGCCATATAGTGTGCCACAACACCAATTGCAAAGGCAATATCTGGACAAGTGGCTATAATGGCATACATAAGACTGCCCCTGCGGATGCATAGGGAATCTTTGCCATCTCCGCCTTCTGCTCTTCTGTCTGCGGATAATCAGCCTGTGATACCTTCACATAAGAAGGCAATGGACAACCAATAGGCTTTTCGTCCTACATGCGGAAGCGCTCAAGGACTTTATGAATGTACTCCCTCTACTTGTCGTAGAGGAATCTCTGATGCATGTCGCGTCTAATGCACATACCAAGTATGTGAGCGGCTTGTCCTAGATCTTTCATCTCAAAGATCTTCTTGAGCTGAGCCTTAAGAGCATCTAGCTCATCATGAGCTTTCCCTGCTATATACTAGTATGGTTTTGGGTCATGGATCTTTAGGAATCAGTAAGTCATTGGAAGTTCAGGGTATCCTTTCCTTTGGAACCCATTCTTCTCATGGCACCCCAACACTTTAATCTTGTCGGCGGGGATTACATGGGTTACTTTCTCATATACATATGAGTTCAGCTCAACCCTCCGACCTTGAATATGTAAAGTTGAATTTACGTAAGCTTCCACAAAAATGAACAGCTTCACGACTTTTAGGTCTTCCAACCACTTGATCCTCTTTAAGTTGGTCTGTAGGTATGCGAACCGGTGGGCAACTATATAGTAGATTTCTAAGCCACCTGTCCATCTTCATTCCATGTACACAGGCAATGGATTATAGATTCACTCTAGGATGTTCATCATCTCAACCCTTTGTCGATAATCAGAAAAATGCATAGCAGTCATAAACATGACTCGCAACAGTAACTTGTTCCATGCTTCGTAATTCTGCAAGACAGCATTGAAAGTAAGGAAATATTTGGAACAACAACATTTTCTTTATTTCATCTTATTAAGATTTCATAAAAACAATTCCTTCATTGGTTCGCTCTGATACTAACTGTAACGTGTCCACTTGTATCTTCAGGACACGTCTTAGCAGTCCATCGGAAAGGATGTCTAGAAAGCTTCGCCCAACACTCGCATGGAATGTTACGGGGTTTGCGATCTAGGACCTTCCGCACCTACCACATAGCGAAATTATTCTAGCCATTCCCACTTAGGACCGACCTAGATATGGGTTTTGCCTAATGGTCATTTCTAATGGCAACTAGCGTCGAACCCAAGCGAACTACTTTACGTAGAAACACCAGGTCTGAAGCGGATTCACGCTGCACTTCGTTCAAGGAGAATGGGAAATGAGAGTGATGCGAAGCTCAACCTCTCTGCCATAAGGCATAGTCCCATTCCGTTCCCCTAAAACAGTGTAAATTGGGATCAATTATAACTCTAGGTCAACACTTTTGTTGTTTGTGTTCTTTGACGATCTTCTGGCTATCCGTCTTGATGGGAAAAAGTTCCCGGCCAACCAAGACCACCCATCTGTAGGACGAACCTATGGCCACATCCACCGCACTTTCCTCAAGTTGTTTTAGTTGTTTTAGTTGTTCATATTCTTTGACGATCTTCTGGCTATCCATCTTGATTGGGAAAAGTTCTCGGCCAACCGAGACCACCCATCTGTAGGACTATGACCACCCAACCGTAGGATGGACCTATGGCCACATCCACCGCACTTTCCTCAAGTTGTTTTAGTTGTCTAATTATCTAACACATTTAGTTGGACATGTATCAATCATCTTTTCTAATTAACCTGTTAGGCACTGGTTCCTTCACGTAATCATATCACTTGACATAGAAAAACAATGTCAAACAAGTTTCTTATTAATAGGTCATCATATTTATCTTTGAAATACAAAAGTCCAACCCGTAGGCTTATCCACAATCCGCCCAAAGGCTATCTGGCAATCCATAGGGATCACTAATCCAAGTTTCCGCCCATAGACTACTATGCAGGCCTCGAGATCCAATCCTGAGTCACGTTAGCCTCTTGTGCAGGGCCCGAAAGGCAAGGGATTTACGGCCAGAGCCCCCCTGGCACCCAAGCATCCTCCTGCTCCAAGTAGCACTCAACGAAGAGACCTCTCGCGGTGGGTTCGGTCCATTTTCCCGGCGTGGTTAACAACCCCCTTGGTTAGGGTCAGGTAGGTAGTTGGGGTTAACTGAAGCCGCCTCTCCCTTCAGGCCTTCAACCCGAAGTATTAGATATCCATTTATCCTTTAATTCATTGATCAAAAAAAGCAAAATAGTGCTCTTAAATCTGTAACAAGCACAAACATTTCCATTGGTCATTTATTGTTGGCCAACTGCTAAGGAATGAATCCTTCTTTTTGAATGCACACAGAACTCGATCCAGGATGACTTGCGACTTGGCAAGATCCCCTATATCCTGGGTTAGGGCCGTACCCTATTAACCCAACTTGTTCAATACCTTAAATTCATATGTTATTCCAATTTATTGGTTTGTCCTTTGCTCCAAGCAATTATCTTTACCCCAGAAAGATGCTATATTAGGACGATTATTCATCCTCTTGCAAGATAACTTGCGTAAGAATCTACCACCCTCATTCTGAGAATTGGCCAATCCCTTCTGATCTAATCACAAGAACATACGACTCTGCACTTGTTGCATAAGTGTCGCATCGAACTATGGGTCTATTCTATCCATCAAATGGAGTCACGAAACAATCTGTTCTTGATTACATTAGGCTGACATTGTCCATCCTAGGGTTCCAAGTTCCATCTTTTTAGAGTAAGATTATTAGGGACAAACCCTAGATCACTTCTTGCAAGTAGGTCCTACTATCCCTACATTCCGTGAATGTGGGCAAGTATTTAGGGTTTAGGAGTTTCAATTCTTGGCAATGCGTGCGACTAGGTAAATGTCTCCACCGGGCTAACCCTCATCCGTTCCTTGGGATATGTCGTATTGAGTTAACCCTTTTCTAAATGAGTACTCTGCAGTTTTTGGGTGTTTAGGTTTATGCCAATTTTAACCTATCTATTCTTGAAGATAATTATGCCAATTTTAACCTATCTATTCTTGAAGATAATTATGCCAATTTTAACCTATCTATTCTTGAAGATAATTATGCTATTATTTTCATAACCGCCTGACTTATTTTCTACGCGGTTTTTAGGTGTTTAGGTTTTTAGGTGTTTATGACAATTTTAACCTATCTATTCTTGAAGATAATTATGCTATTATTTTCGTAACCACCTGACTTATTTTCTACGCATAAGTTGAATTTTCAAATCCTAACTTTTCGGTTTAAGATCAAGCATAGATTAGGTTATAGCCTAATTCCGATCAATCATCCTATAACTTGCGAACAAGGTTTAGGCTAAAACATGCAGCCTTTTCTATTAATTATACAGTTGAAAATATGATGTTTATACAAATTTATACAATTTAGGAATCATTTCATGCCTTGCAATTTCTTATGGATTATTAGCACTTTCCGCAATGACTCATTGCGAAGAAGATATGGCCTAATAATGTGACATGCAATTTTATACTTCCATGCCTAAACGGAGTGCACTATCTTAATTTCGTTTTTGTAAATACAGACTAAATGCATATCAATTTTTTGCTCACTTTATTTTTGTTTGTTTTATTGGAAATACTAATGACTGAATTCCTCCATCGTGAGTTAATTTTCCTAAAGCATTTAAGACGAAAAATGCATCTTATTTCCAAAAATCATCGACGACCAATTGAATTATAACGATGTAAAATAAAAATTAGGAAGAAAAACCTGGACTTGTGATGAGATGTCCACGTGGATGCTAGGAGACGATCCTCCTATGGCTGCACCTTAGGCTTTCTTAGGAGCCATCATGAATGTAGCCTTTCTGTCTTAGATGCGGCTTTGCGAACTCCTTTTTGAAATTCCACCGTAGCTCCCTTCATGATAATTTGCACCGTCCGTCGGAAATGGTTTTAGAAGGCTTCCTCCTTGAATTAGGGATTTCACAAAAAAGGGGTGGTTAAACCTCGGAAGGGTTTTAAACGGTCTTAGTGGATCGGAAAAGGAAGGAAGGAGAATGCATAACCTGCTAGTAAGGGGTTAAATCATGGAGTAGCTGGTTTTCAACCCACTTGAAAGATATTACGAATGGGCGCGAGAAGGGGCTTCGAATCCCAGGGGGGAAAGGGGCTTATAGGGCCCTTAGGAGGGCCTCTCGTGTGTGGGGGGGGGGAGTAGGGGGTGTTATAGGAAAGGGTATGAAAGTGCTAAAAAGGGAATTTTTGCATGGGGAGGGGGGAAAAGGGCTTAAGGGCCACTTGAAAGCCCTTTAATGGCAAATGGGGGGGGGGGGGGGGGGGGAAAGGGCCTAAGGGAGCCCTAAGGGGGGAATTTTGAGGAGGTGGGAGGAAGGACTTAAGGGGCGTGTGAAGGCCCTTTTAAGGTAAAGCTTTCTTTTGGGGGAAAAGGGGGCTTATAGAGCCCCCCCTTAAAAGCTTCTAGAGCTTCTAAAACGAAGCACGTGGGGGGTGGAGGCAGTCGGCAATTGCAGCTGGGTGGCGTGAAGACGGACGGTAGCAGCGAATGATGCGGAGACCTCCTAGCTCATGACGTTGCAATGGCAGCGTCTCGATAGCTTTTATGGCAGTGGCGTCCTCCTCATGCTCTCACGGTAGACTCTTCACTCCCTCCACAGTAGCCTTTTTTCTATGGGAGCAGTGACTCAGGTGGCAATTGGCCCTCTCTCACATAGCAATAGCAGGCGGCGGCCTCCTCTTTCGTTCTATGGCCATAGCCTTTTTATAGGTGAGGGGAGGGGATCCTCCCTCATCTGCATGGCATCACGCATGCTCCATAATCTTAGCAAGCTCCAACAAGGAGCTTGCTTATACATGCTATTCCCTTCTTCCTCCAGCTCAATAGTCGGCTGGAGGAGAGGGGAATAATTAAAAATTTTTACCTTTATCAAAATCAAGAAATTATCCTTACGACTATAAAGAGGGTTCATGCATGTTATTGGAAGTTCGGTATGTTACAGTAACATTCCGTGGGAGTGCCGGGCGGAGCCTTCTAGACTCTCTTTTTGATGGACTGCTAAGACGTGTCCTAAAGGGGAACATGTGGACAGGTTACAATTGGTATCAGAGCGAACCAAATAAGAATTTTTTTAAATAAGAAATCTTAATAAGAAGAAGTAAAGCAAATGTTGCTATTAAGAACATTTCCTTACTTTTGATGCTGTCTTGCAGAATTATGAAGCATGGAATATGTTCTTAGTGTTCCGAGTCATGTTTATGACCGCGATGCATTCCTCGGATTATCGACAAAGGATCGATATGATGAACATCCTAGACCATATTTATAATCCATCGCCTTTGTACCTGGAACAGAGGTGGACGGGTGACTCAGGAATCTACTACATAGCTGCCCACCAGTTTGCGTACCTTCAAATCAACCTAAAGAGGATCAAGTGGTTGGAGGACCTAAAGATCGTGAAGCTATTCATTTTTTTTGAAGCTCACGTAAAATCAACTTTACATATCGAAGGTCGGAGGGTTGAGCTGAACTCATATGTATATGATGAAGTGACCCGCATAATCCTCGCCGACAGGATCAAAGTGTTGGGATGCTACGAGAAGAATGGGTACCAAAGGAAAGGATACCCTAAGCTTCCAATGACTTATCGATTCTTGAAGATCCATGACCTAAAACCATACTATTATCTAGTTCCCGTAGCTAAATGTAACACAATATTATTATCCTCGAACTAATGTAACAATTTCTCTATCATCCCAGGAGTTATTGTACTCCGAAAGGGTTATGCCCATATAAATAAAATAAGACTTCTTTTTATCAATGTCTATCTTGTCTATGAGAATTGATAAAAAGTTAAGTGGCTAGGGTTCTTAGTTGATAGCTGAATTGGGTATAAAATATAAATCATAACGATTAGCAAGTTATAACATTAAGAATCCTCTATCCAGGCACAACCCCAGGTACAGATTCCCAGTCCGCCCCCTACATCAAGTACGACCGTGATCCAGGAGAAGAAGTTTCTTCTCAAGCAGATCAAGCCACCAGAATTTGACAGGGAAGGTAGCTATCCAAGCGGATGCTGAGATTTGGATAGAGTCCATGGAAGATTACTTTGAAGCGGCCGGTACTACACCTGCCAACCAGGCTATGCTCGCCAAGCTGAAGCTCATCGGAAAAGCCAGGCTTTGGTGGAAGCAATGGTGCAGAGATCAAGGGATCTCAAAAGGATCCGTTACCTAGGAAAAGCTAAAGAAAGCTATGCAATGAAGATACTTACCACCTACGTATTGCACGCAGAAAATGAATGAGTTCTACGAGCTAAAACAATTGGGTCTGACTCTTGACGCATACTGCTCAAAGTTTGTCTCACTTCTTAAGTATGCGCCAGAGATGGATCTGACACAGCAAGTGTCAAAATTGTGTGCCAGTTTAAACCCACCAATGAATACCCGCCTCGAATCTATGTGTCCAACAGATCTACAAGACGCACTCATTCGAACTGCGCCCATAGTTCAGGAGGTGCAGGCTAGGCCAAGAAGTAACAAAACTTGGTCTTATAATGACTAGAACAGAGGAGCATATAGGCCCCAAGTGAAGAGAGTTCAAGGTCAAAACCGGGGACAAAGCAAGAAAGCAAGGACCAATAATGTCAACAACTTTGTCGCTACCCAAAGCATTTGCCAAAATATCTGTTGTTTCCACTGCAACGAGCCTGGTCATTTCAAAGGGCAATGTCCCAATCTTGGCGGAGGACATCATCAAGCTCCTTTCCAAGGAACTGGCCATGGCCAGGGAGCCGCCACTCGAGGCAGAGGGAGAACCGCCTGTGTTGCCAACAGGGAAATAGGCGCAGAAGAAGACCCAACCATGGAAGTAGAGTTTGAAAGGGCAACAGTCCATGCCGCCCTTCACAACAAAGGCCTGAATTTCCAGTTTTTGGTGATTTAGACACCATCAGACTATCAAGGTAAAGATTTCAAAACCTTGATTGATTGTGGCAGTAAACATTCCTTTATCTCACCAGCTTGTGCAAGAAGATTAGGAATAGCCATAGTAGAAGCACCTACCTTGCTTATGGAATTAGAAAATGGTCGTGAGGTCACTTGTACCAGGCAAACTACTAAAGTGGAATTCTTTCTGGGAGGAAAGACGACTTTGGTCAAATTCAAGGTCATAAACCTAGGTATCCATGTGTGTTTACTTGGAATGGATTGGCTTAAACCTAAGGATGCCCACATTCATATGGCTAAAGGAGTACGTGGACATATTTCCTGAAGAGCTGATAGAACTCCCACCTCAAAGAGAAGTGGATCATGAGATCAAGCTAGTACCAGGAGCTGCGCCAATTACAAAGAGCCCTTATTATATGTCCATCCCAGAAGCAATTGAGCTGAAGGAGCAACTCAAACAACTATTAGATTAGGGCTATATCCGTCCTAGCAATTCACCATGGGGAGCTCCAGTGCTATTCCAGAAAAAGAAAGATGGAACACTTTGACTGTGTATTGATTACAGAGGGTTGACTCAATCAACTATTAAGAACAAGTACCCTATTCCTAGAATAGATGAGCTTCTTGATCGTCTTCAGGGTGCGAAGATCTTCTCCAAGATTGATCTCAGGTTTGGTTACTATCAGATAAGGATCAAGGAAGAAGATATCCCAAAGATGGCCTTCAACACAAGATATGGAAACTTTGAGTTCCTAGTTATGTCATTCGGCTCACGAATGCGCCTGCCACCTTCAACAGGTTAATGCACGATATCTTTAGGCCATACCTTGATGACTTCATACTCGTCTTCTTCAACGATACCCTAGTCTATTCCAAACAAGAAGAAGATCATGAACCCCAGCTTTGGATTGTCCTTGAGACAATGAGGGCACACAAGCTCTATGCTAAGATGAAGAAGTGTGCATTCTTCAAATGTCAGATTGAATATGTGGGATTCATTGTATCAGTGGAAGGAATCTCAATGGATCTGGCCAAAGTAAGAGATGTTCTAGAATGGCCAATACCAACAACTCTCAAAGTTACAGATGTTCTAGAATGGCCAATACCAACAACTCTTTAGTAGATCTACTAAAGAAGCAAACATCCATTGCATGGTCAGCACCGAACAATCTACCTTTGATAGATTAAAGCAAAGTTTGGTATCAACACCTATCCTGAAGCTTTCGAACCTCAGTAAAGGAGTTCGAAGTAGTAACTAATGCTAGCATGCTTGCCTTAGGATGTGTGCTCATGCAAGAAGGTTATCCTATAGCATACTCTTCAAGGAAACTGAAGAGCCATGAGAAGAATTATGCTACTCATGATCTAGAACTGTTAGCTGTCATCCATGCTCTAAAGCTTTGGAGACACTACCTGTTGCGTAACAAATTTACTCTAGTGACAGATCATAAAAGTCTCAAGTGGATCTTTACCCAAAACGAGCTCAACATGAGGCAACGTTGATGTATTAAAGTGCTAGAGGAGTATGATTTTGAAATCAAATACCGACCTGGAAAGGAGAATGTAGTTGCCGATGCACTCAGTTGCAAGGCATTCCTTAATTCTCTAATCTTGCAAAATCCATCAACAGCTAGATCTCTAGCCACAAAGGTATCCATGCCAAACAACCCAATACTTGAACTAGCTAGAGAAGAAGCATGCCATGATCCAGCCTATTAAAAGATGCTAAGGGAGATCCCTATGAAGGAACAGGACCATAAGCTATAGGCTAAGTATCATGAATTCTCTATCAATAGTGGACTTGTCTACTATAGAACGAGATTATATATATCGGCAAGCTAGTCACTTAAGCAGAAGATACTGTGGGAAGCTCATGATTCCCCTTTCTCAGGATATCCTGGCTATGCCAAGACTCTCAATCTAGTTAGGAAGAGCTACTATTGGGAGAGGCTTAAAGGTGACGTCCTCAAATATGTCACTGAGTGTTTGTCTTGTCAACGTATCAAAGCCGAACATGTCAAAATGCCAAGAAAGTTGCAACCACTTAACATTCCCCAAATGAAATGGGAATTCATCAGTATGGACTTTGTTATTGGCCTATCCCAATTTCAGGGAGGATACAACTCCATCATGGTTGTGGTTGATATGCTTACTAAGGTTGCACACCTTATTCCTGATAAGACAAACTATAAAGCCTCGGACATTACAAGGTTGTTTATCAAGGAGATATTCAAGCTACATGGGTTGCCCAGAAGAATCATTAGTGATCATGATTCTCTCTTAACATCTCACTTCTGGAGTGCTATCTTTGAAGCCATCGGAACTCAACTCTATTTTAGTACAGCTTACCATCCCCAAACTAATAGCCAAACAGAGCGAGTCAATCAAGTCATCAGGGATATGCTGAGGGCACACTGCTATCATGAACCAAAAAGGTGAATTCAATACTTGCCACTGGTTGAGTTTGCCTACAATGCTTCTTACCAACAAAGCATTCAGATGACCCCTTTTCAAGCATTGTATGGGCATGACTGTCGAAGTCCCCTAAACTTCTCAGATCCAACCTTGAGGGTTGAAGCTTCAAGGCAGATGCTGGAAGAGATGGATGACCAAATGAAGTCAATTAGATAGGACATCCAAGTAGCCAAGGATAGAGAGAAGGCATACACGTATTTGAAGCATCAAGATAGAACCTTTGATGAAGGAGACATGGTCTTCATTCACATATGGTCAAAGAAGAGTTCCCTATCCTTAGGAGATTGCAAGAAGCTAAGTCCAAGGTATTGTGGACCATACAAGATCCTCAAGTGCCTAGGACCCAATGCTTATAGATTGCAACTACCTAAGAACCTAAAGATTCATAATGTATTCCATATCAGCCTATTGAAGAAGTATATACCTAATCTTAGCCATGTACTTGATGACCAACAAGTTGTAATGCCTAGCCAATGAGTCCTTGAGCTACGGCCAGACAGGATCTTAGATGTTAGGGAGAAACAACTGAGATCCAGAACCTTGAGATAATGCCTCATCCAGTGGAATGATTATCCTAAGGAGGATGTGTCAAGGTTGTGGGAGAGAAGGAAGGAGTCTCACTTGTAGCTTTCTTGATTGCACAATGGAGGAATACACACAAGGGTAGAGGCTGAAAATAGTTTTCCTCTTCTTAGTTGTGTAAGCCAAAAGAACTCAAGTACATAGAAATAGAAGAACCCTATATATGGGTCTCAAACCAAACTCAACTAACTAAGGTGTCATACTAACTGAGCCATGAACTAGAGTAGATAAGGATAGCTGTCATCTAGCTATTATTCATGGGCGGTGTACCAACCGCATCTGCAAAACTGACAAGTCGGTGACATAAATGCACAACGGTCACCCTGGCATATCACGAGTGGAGCTCGATATCTCAACACTCCCCCTCGAGCTCAATCCCAATTCCTACACACCAAGCATGATGGACCTAAAAACGGGCCGGCACTGGCTCATGCACTAGCCGGACCTCGTCACTATGCACAAGACAACCCCTCGGCCTCGCGGCCAGGAGCGTCTATCAAAATCTCTGCCTTCCTAAACATTGCGTTTGTAATACGTTGTAGTCCAACTGATCCTAACCCAATATTGCTCCTCAGAGGGAGTCCCTTTCACATAGCCAAAAGGCTCGAATCACATACACATGGGGTTCCTCCTACGGCTGAATGCCGTCAACCCTCTACGACTCTCCTACACCTTGGGGATTGGCCCCTCGATGCGCCGCTCAACATTTAGACATTTCGCACAAACGTCACTCAAGGTACCAAATAAACGTATCCAGGAATGTACCATTGTCCTTACTTAATTTCCCCTTTAGGATCCCACGACTAGCCTACAGCATAGGAACCTCACACTCTCAACGGTGGGTCACAGGCCTACTGAAAACAATTGCTATGCGTATCCAGGAGCTAACTCTGATACTTTTAATTTCCTCTAAATGATCATGCAAAGAGGTGGATGCCTAGTGCTCAAACATTTTAAAAACCACCAGCGTGCAAGTGCAAAACATCTCTTTCATGCTTTTCTTTCTAGCCGCTTTGTGCTTCGCTGCAACACCTAGCACCGAAGTGATCTTCGTGCTACTAGGTTTTAATTTTTATCATTATTATTCCGTCCTAGTTGCAATGCATATAAAATCAGCAAATTATTCCTCATGCTCAACGGCATTTAACCATTTTTCCACAACTCTACCCTTCCCCGTTGATAGTGCATCATTGCATTCATTTCTTTCAGGGTTTCCTTGCCATTTTTATGTGGAGAAAGGAAGGAAACACACACTACAACATATAAACAAGGCTGAACTGAAGCATAACTTCATGCCCCAGCCTTGCTATACATCAACAAACATAAATCCTATTTTTCTATATTTTTCGTAGCCCCAAATGTATTTTTCCCCTATTTTTCATGGTGTTTTTATCATTTTCCCGCCATTTTCTTCATTTTCTTGTATTTTTTAAATTGCTGAAAATGAAAACCAGTTTGTGGGCTGTGGCCCTTAGTTCATTTGCAACAAAATTGAAAGATTAGTTGATGTGTATCGACGGTTTTCCCCATTTATATGCCCAAAACCCTTGTTTTTCCCCATTTTTCATGCATTTTCGGGTTTCTTGACATTATTTCGGGCCATGAAATGCATGTTTTTCATAATTTCTGGTTATAAACAGTAAGAACTCAGAAGAATCAGCAGCATAATCAAATCTTAGTCCATATGAACGGCATTCCATCAATCAAAAGCATAAAACACTAAATTTTCTTTGTAATTTTTTGGTTTACCGCTTAAACGCGTGTTTCGGGTTTTGTGTCCATGGCTGTAGATTTGGAAAACAGCAACACTTCATGTCCAGCAACATCCCAAATCACCATTCTCAGCCCGTGTAGCAATCCGGTCCATGCCGGACAAGTCTCCATCATTCTTTCTTCATTGCTCCTTCCCACACATGAACTGCCTCTTAGAAGAGAGAGAGGGAGGAGAGAGAAAGACTAGAATCAGAAATTTCAAACCAGGCCATCATTCCACGGGCGAAGGGCGGCGATAGAGTCCACAGACAGAGGGGAATGAAGCCCCATAATCCATTGGGGGGGTTGTTTGCAGCAGCCATGATGCCTCTCATCCATTCATGGCGCATTTTTCGGGCGCCATCTTCTTCCACGTTTTTTCATGCCTCTTCATTCTCTCTCCACGTTTTTTGCTTCATAAGGTGCATAAATTTTTTGGGGGGGGTCCAAACTCAAAAGGCATGCTCAAATTTGGCCTCCCAAGTGTCCACCTTTTCATATCTTGACCGTTTCCTTGGCCATTTTCCTGTCCGGACTCCGAATTGAGCTCTGAAAAATCCTGGGCGTCCGGCTTAGCACCCCGCATTGGCCAGTAGCTCGTGTCAACCTGCACGACTGTCTGAAAAATTATGAAAAATCAACAAGTGTCGCTCGGGCGCCTTTAAAGCACTTTGGCGCTTAAAATCGTCCTAGATCGAGCCGCCGCCTTTAACAGTGAATATTTTTCCCTTGATATTCATAATTTTTAGCTATTTTTAAGCACTTGCCGTCTCCTAAATTCCGCTCTCATTGGCGACCACGGGATAGGGCGACTCAGCCCGTCGAATCCACGAACATATCTGCACATAAACAACCAAAGAAGCATCAAACTGATACAAAACAATTATCATCATAAAACTCAGCACAATGCTCCCCCTACCCCTGGACAGAACCAAGGCATGACATCCACAAGGAATAGGCCTAGCATCATCTAATAGAAGATCCGAAGTGAGTCACTAACCAGCTGCTCCAACACAGCCAAACTAAAAAGAACTGCCAAAGAGGTTGCCCTAAGTGGTAGTCTGAACTACTGACCAACTAAAGACAACGCAACTAGGAGCTCCTACAAGGCGAGGACTCCTATAGCCTGAGCAAAGGATATTTTCTTTCAGTATATCTCTTCTTTGAGGGTTTTGATTGGATGAACATACTTGGGCATGTAAAAAGGAGGGAGCTGAGCGTAGTGACCCAAGGAGAACAGGGCATCGGTCTCAGGACTTGTCTCGGCACCCAAGAACCTACCAAGCCCTCGCAAGGCGACACTTAATCCTTTTCTAACGCTCACTTTTATTTTCGCTCCAACCTTCCTTGTTTTGATATTATTTTTCCAGCAAGAAGCCACCCCTAGGAAGACAAGGTATCGGCCCCGGGTCTGACTCGTCCCCAGGAACCTACCAGGCCTTCGCAAGGCGATGATCAACTGCTTATATATTTTCATTTCTTTTCTTTTCATTGATAGGGGTTAGAACCCCTTTTTACATACCTTCGTATTTATATTCATCTTTTAGGATATTCAGGATTTCTTGGCATCATTATTATTATCTTCTAGCAGGCTTCTCTAACTGCCTCACTACTAACAAGAACTCCTAGAACGGCTGCCTAGCAGGTTAGCAGAACAGAGCCACTAGGACTTCCTTCTAAAACAGATCTTTCAATGTCTAACAATGTCTTTACAGGAGGCAATGACTACTCTGACCTCCCTCAAACATACGTAGCCTAAACTTGGGACTTCATGCCTTGGTTGCCGGTCCCCAAAAAAAATAGATCCCCTCGACAAGTACAAATACACATATAACAGGAAAGAAAGGTACTCGTAAAGGAGAAATATCACCTGGAGTGGCCACAAGAAGCTTCCATCGCAGCAAAGGCTCCTCCAGGCTCCACCAAATTCCACGAACCACGAAACCTGTCCAGCACAACACTAAACAAAAACCCAATTAAACGCACCCGCACTAGACAGGGAAATGGCCCTCTTGGCCTAATGAAATCAGACATGACTTTGCTACAAAACTAAATCGGCCCTCTTGGCCTAATGAAATCAAACAATACTAGGCAGAACATCCACCTGGAAACAACCATGATAGACATCAAAGCATACTATTCCCAGGGGAACAGAGGCTCGTAGCCCTAAACTAGGTGCATTAAATTATGACCTATCCCTCCTGCGTACATCGCAAGAGGTGTGCGCATCACATGTCGTCGAATCAGTCTGTGGGTCTGAGATAATAAAGGTAGATGAGTCTCGCTTACCCTCTGCATCACCCAAATCAACCATCGTCTGCCAAAGAGGGCATGTTCAGAAAGCATACCCCACAAACGACCAGATCCTGTCTCACCATCAATAGATATATCGGGACAAGGGCCACAATTAAAGAAGAGGTCCTCTTCATACGCAAGATTAGCCAATGAATCGGCAAACTGATTCCAATTCCGTGGAATCAGCTGAAAAGACACTCTATCGAATTCGTCTAGCAGGGCTATGGCAGTATGATGGTACATACAAAGGATGGGGTTCCGTACCATGTACGTCCCATTGAGTTGATTTAAAACCAATTGAGAGTCCCCTTTCACCAACAACTGGCGGATACCACCCTTCTTTGCAATATTCAAACCCATAATCAGGGCTTTGTATTCTGCCATATTATTGGTAAAATTCGCCCCGAGATAAGCAGCTAACTTCATGACAATGCGTCGTCGGGGGTCTCGGATGACAACTCCTACACTTCCTTTTTTGCATGCACCCCTGGACGCCCCATCAAAGTACAAGGTGTACGTCCATAAAGGGTTTACATATCCTGCCATCCTGAACTCTACTCATAATTATGGTAATCGAAATTCAGCATATTCAACGGGTGGACTGTAGGCTCCATCCCTCCATCATCATTGAATTCAACAGGGATGCTCGTCAAAATTTGTAGGCAGTGATGGCAGAAGACCTTGATTTCCCAAATAAATGTCCCGCCTTCTTGCTCAATCACCTTGTATCCTTTGCTCCACCAAATGAGCTTTCCCTGATGATACCTCTGTTCCAAATATGGGTGTTCTAAATAAGGGCTCAGACGACCCATCAACCTCTATCACGATTTCCTTGCAGATGTTTGATCAATCTTGCCTAGACCTGCAAGGCAGTTATAGCATTAGTACAATCAGAAGTAATAAGGTTTAATCTTATTAAGATTAACCTTATTTTTAAATTCTATCCCCTCAAGGTCAGCTAACAAAACTGTGGATTTATTCTTTCCTATTCTAACGATCTTATAGGGCCCATCCCATTTGGGTTCTAGCTTGCCTGGGAATAATTCACGTCGTGCGTCATAATACAGAACAAGCTGTCCTTTCTTGAAGGTGTATTTCTTGGCTTTGAGGTCGTGTAGCTTCTTCATTCGGCGCTTCGCCACTTCTTGGTGCAATAAGCTCTGCAGCTTAAGCTCATCTAAATGTGCCAGTGTCGTCAAGCGCTCAAAAAGAGCGTCTTCATCGCTCAAAGAATGATTGATGGCAAACCGAATAGTCGGCAGCTCAATTTCTAGAGGCAAGACACACTCCTCCCCATATACTAACTTGAACGGGGTATGGCCAGTGGCTCGTTTGAAAGTCGTATTATAAGCCCACACTGCCACGTATAACTTTTTATCCCAATCCCGTTTCTTTTCCGACACAATTTTGGACAGGATGCCCACAAGCTGCTTGTTGGTGCTCTCAACTTGCCCATTGGCTTGCGGATTATATGGGGTTGTCTTGTTATGCTTGATGTTCCACAACTCTGTCAAACCTTTGATCACCTTATTCAGGAAATGAGTTCCGCGGTCCGACACTAATTCTTTCGGTGGACCAAACCGGCATATTATCTGCTCTAAAAGGAAACTAGCAGTTTCTTTAGCATCATCTTTCCTTGTTGCACGTGCTTCTGACCACTTTGTGAAGTAGTCAGTTGCGACAATGATGTACCTCTTTTGCGTAGTGGATGACGGAGTAATAGGACCCACAAAGTCTATTCCCCACTTCTCAAATGGAAGTATCGCCATAATAGGGGTGAGTGGTCGTTTCCTATTCTCTCGACTATCATGTCGTTGGCAAATATCGCATCGCTTAACATACGCAAACGCATCCTGGAAGATGGCAGGCCACCAATACCCTGATCTTAAAGCCTTTTGTGCTGTAAGCCGTCCAGCAAAATGGCCACCGCAAGCAGAATCATGGCACTCTTCCAAAATGAATGGCACCTCGTCAGGCGTCACACATCGGCGATAGATATCATCAACCCCTTGCCGATATAATGTACCTGCGATCAAGGCAAACTTTAACGCTTGCTGCTTAATTTTCCTTTTCTCAGCCTTAGATAATTCGGATCCCGCCTCTCCTGTTGATAAATAATGCGTTATTGCAGCATACCAGGAGGGAATAGATGCCGTATCTATTTTAAATATCATCTCCATGTCACTACCTTCAGCCACAGATTCTTTCGGCTCCCCAAAGTCCACAAGACATTCCACGATGCCTTGCAACCTTGGTGGCTTACTCTTGATTTCATAATCAAATTCCTGCAAAGTGATCAACCACTTCGCCAGACGATCAGGCGGCTGTAGCTTATTCAGCAACAATCGAAGTCCCTCCGCCTTCGTATAAAGCACGACTTTCTCATAGAGAATATAATGCCTGAATTTCTTGGTCCCAAAGACCATCGCTAGACACAGCTTCTCCATGTAGGTGTAATTGATTTCGGATACCCCCAGCTTCCGACTAGCAAAAGCAATCGGGTGGTACCACTTCTCTTCCCAAATTTGGGCTAAACAGCAGCTGATACTATACATGGTGGCTGCTGAGAATATATAGAACACCTCACCTCTTTTAGGTGCTTTTAAAACGGGCGCTCTTGCTAGCTCTTGTTTCACATCCTCGAATGCTACCTTACAAGGGTCACCCCATACAAACGAACAGCTAAAGGACAATAAATTTGTAAGTGGCAACGTTCTTTCTGCTAAGGTGTTAATGAATCTACGGTAGTAACCAACCGAAGACAGAAAGCTATGAACCTCTTTCGGAGTGCGTGGTGGACCCATGGCAACTATAACTTTCACCTTCTCGGGGTCTGTCGCAATTCCTACCGAACTGACCACATGGCCTAGCAATAGCCCATAAGGTACTCCAAAAGCACACTTCCGTGGGTTTAGGGCGATGCAAAATTGTCTACAGCGCTCAAAGCATTTTCTCAAAATGATCAATTGCCTTTCTCTCACGGTGGCGGCCCCTAAGTCATCAATAAACACCCTCAACTCTTCAGGGGATATGTCACCGAATGTCTTATCGGCTGTTCGTTGCCACGAACCAGGCGCATTGCATAAACCAAAAGCCATCACGTGGTAAGCAAAAGTGCCAAATACAGTGATAAAAGTTGTTTTCAACTTGTCCTCTTCTGCAATTGCCATTTGGTTGTATCCTGCAAAGCAATCCATAAACGAATATATCTCCCTACCCGCTAATTGATCCAAAATCTGGTCAATAAATGGTAATGGGTAGTAGTCCTTAACTGTCTGCTTATTCAGCTCCCTAAAGTCTACACATAAACGGATCTGATTATTCTTCTTCTTTCTAATCACAACTGGCGAACACCATTCTATGTGTTGCACAGGAAAAATCAAACCCGCTTTTCGAAGCTTCTGTAACTCTTCAAACAGCCCGTCCCTCAATTCGAAAGGCATACGCCTTACTTTCTGCCGTACAGGACGACTGCCCTCTTTCAACGGAATTGTATGAACAGCAAGACTGGGAGGGATGCCTCTCAACTCATCATAACTCCAGGCAAAGATATCACGGAATTCCTGGATCAAGGCCACATAGTCCTCCCTTTCTGCTGTGCTGAGCATGGACCCTAATTTGATTGGCCGCGAATCATCAAGCGTACCAAGGTCTAGCTCGATAACATCTGCATCTCTTATACGATCTTGGGCCTCTATCGGCTCGTTCAAAGTGATCTGATAGATGTCCTCCGTGGTGGATCCCTCTTTGGACTCATCACTCGATGATGCCTCACTAACAGATGAATCTTCTAATGTCTCCAATTCTGTAGAAGATAGAGGAGCCCTCTCACTCTGCGGGGACTCAGGATAAGCATCAACCACCACACGCTGGGCACCTCTGCCGAATATTAATCGACCGGCAGGTATATCCACTTGGCAATCCGCTTGCAAGATCCAAGGTCGTCCAAGTAATACTTGGTAACTTGGCCGCCCTGCAAAACGAATCACCCTAAAGTCCAACAGGCATTCTACATTTGCAACAGTGACATGGACCTTAGTAATGCAGCCTTCCGGCTGTCTCAAACTGTCATCTGCCATTCTGAGAATTGTGGAGGTATCTTTTTGGATCGCAAGGCCCAACCTTTCCATCAGTTCAGAACTCATAATGTTAACAGATGATCCTGTGTCGACAATGGCATAATCTACTAATATCCCATCGACATAGGCTGCAACCCTTGGGCAATGCTTCTCAGCATGCTCGAACCAGTCATCACCAACTCGCGCAATACCCAAAGGTTCTACAATATACCCGGTACGTAGGATCTTTCTAAATTCCTTACGTACTCCTGGGGAAAGCTTAATAAGCTGCAAAAGGTTCACATCCGGCTTGACTTCGCAAAGAGAGCCCGCCAAATCGAATTCATGATAGTTCGAAAGAGCTCGCTTTTCACGCCAAATCATCCGCTCTTTAGGTCGCTGAGCTAGCTTTATTGCCTCTTTCTTAACTTTCACCTTCTTCTTTGGTGCTTCCTTATCGACTTTACTCTCTACGGGCTTCAAAGGTCCCCCTTCTAGGGCAGGACCCAAAACTTGCGTCCCTTTGTCGCCTTGTTTAGGGTTTCCGTCGACAGGCTTATCCATGTTGGCTTCTCTACCCTTTTTACCTCTTGTAAGAACAGCACGCAAATTAGAGGTTTCAACATCATTAACGCGTACAACCTCAATCAAACTAACCCCACTACCACTTGGTAGCTCCTCCACTGTAGTCTTTGGTCGTTGAAGTATTTGTTTAGGCCCAGTTTTTGGCTGGGAATCATTTCCTTAGGCACGATGATTGACAGGCCCTGGTTGCCGACTTCCTCGCTGGAGGGAACTAATCTTACTCCAGCAAGTAGCTGCTAAATGGCCAGATTTTCCACAAATGTCGCACTTAACATTTGGGCAATTTCTTGGATAGTGCTGCCCGCCACACCATTTGCAACTAAACCTCGACGGTGCACCCTCCTCTGGGTATCTACTTCCTATTAAATTTTGTTGTTTTTTAAGGAAGTTGACATCAACGGCTATTTGTCGATACTGCTCCGTAATCATGTCGGTATAATGCTTCATCATGTCCTTAACCTCGCCAAGAACATTGGAAGAACTCGACTCATAACCTTGGTCATTACCGTGTCTTTCAATCGGCCTAACAATTCGATTAGGCACAGGCTGTTGAGTCACAGGCATGGTATTGGAATTGACCGCCTGGCCTCCACCACTTGGAGCCATTTGGCTGCCCGTCGGCATCGACATGCTAGGGGGAGCTGGTAATAAAGGGACATTCTGCATCATGTTCCCTCTCCCATTAGGGTTAGCCATCGCTATCCCTTGGCCACTACTGCCATTGGCTATCGCCATATTGTTTCCCAATACTAAACCCATATTCGAATTGCCTCGAGAAGCATAAGCTGCTTGTAGTCGGGATTCCACCTCTTGTGCTCGTGTAATGGCAGTATCTATATCCCCCAAGGGGACACTACTCAACTGCAATTGGATATTAAAGTCCAAACCATGTAGAAAATATTGCAATTGGGCAGCTGCGGGGATAGGAATAGAGGTGTCCAACTTACGGAAGACCTCTTTTATCTTCTTCGCATAAGCACGAATATCCTCATGTGGATCTTGGCGGGTCACGTTGAGTACACGCAACCAATATTGCCCACCCCTTTCAGGGGCAAACTCCCTTCGAAAAGCTCCATAAAATGCATCAATGTTCAATATGGTTCCGGCTTCTAAACCATGATACCATATAGCAGCTCTTCCTTTGAGAGTCATATTGAAGAACATCATTAAATGTCCTTCCTCTTGAATGCGACAGTTGAACATCAACTTTTGAAACTCCCTAATGTGGAGTTCCGCATCTTCCTCAACTAGCCCATTAAAAATGGGTAGCGGGTAACCTAGAGCCGGCAAATCCGTCGTTCCTGCTGGAATTGCAATAGGCTGCGCCATGACGCGGATTGGATTTGCACTAGGAATAGAGAACGGTGGGGTTACACCTCCCGCAATTGACGTGGATTGGCTTATGGCAGGAAGGGGAGCACTAGAGCTTCCACCTTCTCCTAACTTACTGCTTGGGGTCCTAATACCACTAGATCCACTCCCTCGTAAGGGTTCAGCACCGCTACGCTTAGGGGAATATCTCCTAAAGATTTCAGCACGTCGCCTAGCTCTCTCGTCTCTTTCTTGCTTTTGGATTTCTGCTAGACGATGCTTATCACTAAATAACGGATCAAGCTCAGTATCCTCTGGCATAAACTACTAGTTGGTCCTTCAACAACCAGGATTCGAGAACCGCCACTTTTAAGCAGCTCCCGGCAGACGCACCACTGATGGACCTAAAAACGGGCCGGCACTGGCTCATGCACTAGCCGGACCTCGTCACTATGCACAAGACAACCCCTCGGCCTCGCGGCCAGGAGCGTCTATCAAAATCTCTGCCTTCCTAAACATTGCGTTTGTAATACGTTGTAGTCCAACTGATCCTAACCCAATATTGCTCCTCAGAGGGAGTCCCTTTCACATAGCCAAAAGGCTCGAATCACATACACATGGGGTCCCTCCTACGGCTGAATGCCGTCAACCCTCTGCGACTCTCCTACACCTTGGGGATTGGCCCCTCGATGCGCCGCTCAACATTTAGACATTTCGCACAAACGTCACTCAAGGTACCAAATAAACGTATCCAGGAATGTACCATTGTCCTTACTTAATTTCCCCTTTAGGATCCCACGACTAGCCTACAGCATAGGAACCTCACACTCTCAACGGTGGGTCACAGGCCTACTGAAAACAATTGCTATGCGTATCCAGGAGCTAACTCTGATACTTTTAATTTCCTCTAAATGATCATGCAAAGAGGTGGATGCCTAGTGCTCAAACATTTTAAAAACCACCAGCGTGCAAGTGCAAAACATCTCTTTCATGCTTTTCTTTCTAGCCGCTTTGTGCTTCGCTGCAACACCTAGCACCGAAGTGATCTTCGTGCTACTAGGTTTTAATTTTTATCATTATTATTCCGTCCTAGTTGCAATGCATATAAAATTAGCAAATTATTCCTCATGCTCAACGGCATTTAACCATTTTTCCACAACTCTACCCTTCCCCGTTGATAGTGCATCATTGCATTCATTTCTTTCAGGGTTTCCTTGCCATTTTTATGTGGAGAAAGGAAGGAAACACACACTACAACATATAAACAAGGCTGAACTGAAGCATAACTTCATGCCCTAGCCTTGCTATACATCAACAAACATAAATCCTATTTTTCTATATTTTTCGTAGCCCCAAATGTATTTTTCCCCTATTTTTCATGGTGTTTTTATCATTTTCCCGCCATTTTCTTCATTTTCTTGTATTTTTTAAATTGCTGAAAATGAAAACCAGTTTGTGGGCTGTGGCCCTTAGTTCATTTGCAACAAAATTGAAAGATTAGTTGATGTGTATCGACGGTTTTCCCCATTTATATGCCCAAAACCCTTGTTTTTCCCCATTTTTCATGCATTTTCGGGTTTCTTGACATTATTTCGGGCCATGAAATGCATGTTTTTCATAATTTCTGGTTATAAACAGTAAGAACTCAGAAGAATCAGCAGCATAATCAAATCTTAGTCCATATGAACGGCATTCCATCAATCAAAAGCATAAAACACTAAATTTTCTTTGTAATTTTTTGGTTTACCGCTTAAACGCGTGTTTCGGGTTTTGTGTCCATGGCTGTAGATTTGGAAAACAGCAACACTTCATGTCCAGCAACATCCCAAATCACCATTCTCAGCCCGTGTAGCAATCCGGTCCATGCCGGACAAGTCTCCATCATTCTTTCTTCATTGCTCCTTCCCACACATGAACTGCCTCTTAGAAGAGAGAGAGGGAGGAGAGAGAAAGACTAGAATCAGAAATTTCAAACCAGGCCATCATTCCACGGGCGAAGGGCGGCGATAGAGTCCACAGACAGAGGGGAATGAAGCCCCATAATCCATTGGGGGGGTTGTTTGCAGCAGCCATGATGCCTCTCATCCATTCATGGCGCATTTTTCGGGCGCCATCTTCTTCCACGTTTTTTCATGCCTCTTCATTCTCTCTCCACGTTTTTTGCTTCATAAGGTGCATAAATTTTTTGGGGGGGGTCCAAACTCAAAAGGCATGCTCAAATTTGGCCTCCCAAGTGTCCACCTTTTCATATCTTGACCGTTTCCTTGGCCATTTTCCTGTCCGGACTCCGAATTGAGCTCTGAAAAATCCTGGGCGTCCGGCTTAGCACCCCGCATTGGCCAGTAGCTCGTGTCAACCTGCATGACTGTCTGAAAAATTATGAAAAATCAACAAGTGTCGCTCGGGCGCCTTTAAAGCACTTTGGCGCTTAAAATCGTCCTAGATCGAGCCGCCGCCTTTGACAGTGAATATTTTTCCCTTGATATTCATAATTTTTAGCTATTTTTAAGCACTTTCCGTCTCCTAAATTCCGCTCTCAAAGCAGGTCTCTGAACTTGCGCAGCTTCTCTATGCCCAATGCCTTTGTGAATATGTCAATTACCTGATCCTCTGTGCTGACATAAACTAGATCAATAAGACCTAGTAAAACCCTCTCCCGTACATAGTGATAATGCACCTCAATGACTGGGTTATTTGCCAAGTGTATACTGCTATGTTGTCACAATAAATGACAACTGGCCCATGCTGATGCATATCATAAAGTAGTTTATGCAACCAAGCTACCTCACATGCAGCCATTGCTGCACCCCTGTACTCAGCCTCTATGCTCGACAAGGCAACTATAGGCTGTTTCTTGCTGCTCCAAGTGACTGCAGCACTCCCAAAAGAGAACACGTATCCACTGGTAGATCGTCTATCAGAAATACTACCAGCCCAATCAGCATCAGTGTATCCATGCAACTGTATCTGAACCCCAGTCTCATAAAATAGTCCATACTGCAATGTGGACTTCATATACCTAAGTATGCGTCTAGCCGCATCTAAATGTGGTTTCCTTGGAGCCTGCATAAACTGACTTACCAATCCAATAGCATAGCTAGAATCTCGCTTGGTAATAGTCATATAAATCAAACTTCCTACTATGCGTCTGTACATAGTAGGGTCTTCCAGAAGCTCACCTGCATCTGCACTCAGCTTCACATTCTTCTCCAAAGGAACTGAAATAGGCTTACAGCCTGTCATCCCATATTTGGACAGTATGTCCAATTCATACTGCCTCTGCAAGAGCCGTATCCCACTTAGTGATCTAATCACCTCAATTCCCAAGAAATAACGTAGCTCTCCCAAATCCTTCATCTCAAACTTCTGCTTCAATAGCATTTTCACATGAAGGATATCTTCATCACTATCACCTGTGATAATCAAATCATCAACATAAATGACAAGTAGCATAATACATTTCTCTGTTTTTCTCACATAAAGTGAGAAATCTGCCTTGGAAATCTGAAAGCCAATAGTGACAAGATACTATCCTATCTTGTCAGACCATGCTCTAGGTGCTTACTTCAAGCCATACAAGGCTTTCTTCAACCTGCAAACAAACTCAGGATGAATAGCATGGACATAACCTAGTGGCTGCTCCATATAGACCTCTTCTTGCAAATCACCATGCAAGAAGGCATTCTTTATATCCATCTGATGTAAAGACCATCTCTTTGATGCAGCCATAGCAATGACTGCTCTTACGGTTGCCATCCTTGCATCGGACTGAATGTTTCTTCATAATCAATGCCATATGTTTGTGCATACCCCTTGACTACTAATCTTGCCTTGTATCTGTTCACAGAACCATCTGCATTGTGCTTCACCTTATAAACCCACTTACAACCAATCGCATTCTTATCTTTAGGCAAAGGTACCAATTCCCATGTAGCATTTTCTTCCAAGGCATCCATTTCTTCATCCATGGCTTTCTCCCATTTTTCTTTTCCCATGGCTTGCTCAAAAGAAGTGGGTTCTGGTTCCTATATCACTTTGACCATATAGGCATAGTGAATGGCTGTAAATCCATCATATTTCAGCCTATCCACAGGATACCTAGCTCTGGTAGACCTGCACAAAGTAGGTTCACTCCCAGGTGCTCTCAAATCATCCCTGGTCTTCCTTACTCTAGGTGTAACAATAGAAGGAATACCCAACTCATCATCAATGCTCTGTTCTGAGCCACTGGATTCACCATCCACATAAGAGTGACCTGCATTCACATCAAACATGGGTTGATCTACCTTCTCTTTTCCTTTTCGTGATACCTGAATACCACTATCTGCATTACTTTGAGAAGATTCTCCTGATCTCAATCTGCCTGTCCATGGCGAAGAATGTGAACCACTGCTAGAGGACGCTCCAGGTCCACTAATATTTTGTGACTGTTGCTGTGAATTCTGTGCAGCATTACCATTTTGTGCATCTACATCATCAATCACATTTACTGGTTTGTACCAGCTACTCATCTCATCAAAAATAACATCTCTGCTCACTGTAAACTTACGAGTAGAAGGGTTATAGAATCTATACCCTTTCTGTGCAGAGAGTAACCAATAAAGATGCACTTCTCATCTTTTGGATCCAACTTGGATCTCAACTCATCTGGCACATGAACATAGGCAATGGAACCAAAAATCTTCAAATGAGAAATATCTGGTTTCCTACCAGTATACCGTTCCTCTGGAGTCATCCCATGCATTGCTGCAGTGGGAGTCCTGTTCATTATGTAGAGTGCTGTAGGAACTGCTTCAGCCCAGTAAAAATCTGGCAAGTCTTTTTCATTGAGCATGGCACGAGATACCTCTCCAATATGCCTGTTTTTCCTTTATGCAATTCCATTTTGTTGTGGGGTATGACTACATGAATATTGCTGCTTTATGCCATGCTCTTGCAGGAACCTTGTAAACTCATTTGAGAGGTCCTCTCCCCCTCCATCTGACCTTAGGCATTTTATTTGCAGGCCTATTTCTTTTTCAACCATAGCTTTAAGAGTTTTGAAATGCCCAAAAGATTTACTTTTCTTTTTCATAAAATGCACCCAAACTTTTCTGCTATAGTCATCAATAAAAGTGACAAAATAATGACAGCCTCCAAGAGATGCAGCTTTAGTAGTCCACACATCAAAGTGGATTAATTCCAATGGCTTCTTACTCTGTTGAACATGTCTAGGAAATGGTTTCCTTGCATGTTTTCCGAATTGGCAGGCTTCACATACCTTATGCATTTCTGCAACCTTGAATTTAGGCAATCCGGCAACAATATTTTGGGCCTGCATTGATTTAAGTCGCTGTACATTAACATGACCAATGCGTTTATGCTAGATATCAATATCTGCAACTACACCGGTCCCATGTGCAAACATTATGCCCTTCTTCTTTCCTTTTGCTATCAAGCGACCTTTATTTTTCATATCCTCAACAAAGCATCCATGAGAGTTAAATCTGACCTACAAGCCCTCTTCAACCATTTGACCAACAGAAGATAGGTTCTTGGTGATATTCGGGACATGAAATATATCCGACAGGTATTTCTTTTTCCCATCCTGCATAGACAAAGGAATTTTTCCAATCTGCACAATAGGATGTGCAGTATCATTACCAGTCTCCACAAATCCTGGTTTTTCCATTTTCCTTGCATCCTGCATCCATTCTGCATGACCTGTCATGTGGTTTGATGCACCTGAGTCAACATACCACACATCGTTTCTTTCTTCTGGACTTGTCACAGAATTGGTCATGTGCTGCACCATAAACAAATGCTCATTTCTCTCATCACCCTGTCTACTAGAAGCTGCATAATTCCCTTGTTGCAATTTTCCATTCATGATGTCATTCTACTTTTTATAGCAATCCTTAGCCATATGACCCATTTTACCACAGTAGTAGCATTCAACATTGTTGTTTGCATTGTGGCCTCTTTGCCATCCACCACGACCTCTTTGGCTCCCCCTGCCTCTAGAGTTACCAGGTCCTCCTCCATAGGACTGGTTTTCTTGAGTTTGCTACATATTCGGATTTCTACCATGGCCTCCAGATCGGCCTCCTCTACCTCTACCTCTACCTCTTCTAACATTTGAGTAGAAGACAGCTTCTTTTGAAGTTCCTCCTGAAAAAGATGCACCACCATTTCTCTACTCCTCAGAAATTAGAAGAGCAATCAATTCCTCAAAATCAGGAAATCTTTCACGAACGGAAATGGATTTTTGGAACTGTGCATAATCCTTTCCTAGACCATTCAAGGTCATAGAAACTAAATCATCATCTTCCACTGGTGACCCAGTGGAAGCAAGTGGATCTGCAATCTTCTTCACCTTCATGTGGTAGTCATTAATGCTCATATTTTCTCTTTGCACATTATGCAACTCTTGCTTGAGCTGCATTTTCCTCGCTTGCGTATTTGTGCTATACATTTTTGACAAAGTATCCCATGCCTCCTTTGGCGTACTTGCATCTTGAATACGGACAATCATAGAGTCTGAAATGCTGATAGACAGCCAGTACATAACTTTCCTTGCTCTCTCATGCCATGCTTTAAATGTCTGCATTTACTATTGATTGGGAACATCAGGAAGAAATGGTTCTTCTTCATTTCCTGCAACAAATTTCCAATATCCTTTTCCCATAAGGAAATTCTTCATTCTAAACTTCCATGCTTGGAAGTTATTCTTGTCAAGATTTTCAGTGACAATCTGTGAAAGAGAATCAGATGCCATTACAGAACAGTGCAAAAAATTCTGTCACTGCAAAGAACACAGCTTCAGCCTCACAAGGGCAAATCTGCAAAACTGACGAAAGTGGTATTTGACCACATAGTCACTTCCTAGTGACGATTTTGCATCAACAGGAAACAAGGATGATTCTGTAACTCCCAATGTCTCTACGCACAGGCATACGATGCAATTTCTATAGTAACTTTTCACCGACCTATAGAACAGTGGTCGTACAACATAAAATTGGGCCTTTTCCTGAGTGCGTGCAGAAAACTTCCGCCTCCAAAACAGGCCCCGAAATGGCCTCAAATAAAAAAAATACGATCACCAGGGGATAAATCCCTCTCCCGCAGCATATACTGCCCTCTTGCTTCATTGCGAAGGGCATCTCAACCTGAGACAATGCACTCTTGTACTTTCCGGCTGTGCTACCTGCAGAGACTTGCTCCCAAAACAGAAGAATGAAAGCAACACTGGTCCTCTTACCAGAACACCGTGAACTTGGCTTGCTTTCTTGAGCTCCTTACCACCAACAAGGCTCTAAAACCATGTCAAGGTTGTGGGAGAGAAGGAAGGAGTCTCACTTGTAGCTTTCTCGATTGCATAATGGGGGAATACACACAAGGGTGGAGGCTGAAAACAATTTTTCTCTTCTTAATTGTGTAAGCCAAAAGAACTCAAGTACATAGAAATAGAAGAACCCTATATATGGGTCTCAAATCAAACTCAACTAATTAAGGTGGCATACTAACTGAGGCACGAACTAGAGTAGATAAGGATAGCTGTCATGTAGCTATTATTCATGGGCGGTGTACCAACCGCATCTGCAACTGACAAGTCAGTGATATAAATGCACAACGGTCACCCTGGCATATCACGAGTGGAGCTCGATATCTCAACAGGTTCCCATTTGGATGGATGAAAGCACTCTCAACCAAAAATATCCCCAGTTCATCTCGAGATGAGGACATCTCCATTCCTCCTAGGGGGAGAGAATGTAATATTTGCATTTGAAAAAATATTACTAAATCGACCTCCCGTGCACCGTAAACTCATGCAAAGATTATCTTCATTGCCGACAGTTAATCTATAACCGCACGCGAGTAATGGAGAACTTCGTCTTGGCAAAGCAAGGCTGGGAATTCAAACCTGCATAGCCACAGGAAAACAACCTCTTGGGAGGAGGTTAAGAGATAACTGTGCAATTAATTTCAAAAAAAAAATATTATCCCTTTTCCCCCCAGCCGATGCATGGCTAGAGGAGTGGGAGTGTGGGGGGATGGGCTAGTAGGGGCTGCATGAGGAGGGGGGGGGGAGAGAGAGCCATGCAAAGGGCCACGTGGGGGGAGGTCCCCTCTCCCCCCTGGACTATAAAAACCCACCCCCTTAGTGGGTGGAAGAGGGGGAGGCTGCATAAGGCTGCAGGAGGACAGTTGTGAGAGAGGAGAGGAAGCTGAGAAGCTGCGAGAAGCTGTGAGGCCGCCGCCATGCTGTAAAAGAGCCACCGCCACGCTGCAGAAGAGCTGCCGTGAGTTGTGAAGGGTTGCCTGTGGCTTGACAGTTCCCGTCATTCCTGTTGAGATATCGAGCTCCACTCGTGATACACCAGGGTGACCGTTGTGTATTTATGTCACCGACTTGTCAGTTGCAGACGCGGTTGGTACACCGCCCATGAATAATAGCTACATGACAGCTATCCTTATCTACTCTAGTTCGTGGCTCAGTTAGTATGACACCTTAGTTAGTTGAGTTTGGTTTGAGACCCATATATAGGGTTCTTCTATTTCTTTGTACTTGAGTTTTTTTGGCTTCCACAACTAAGAAGAGGAAAACTGTTTTTCAGCCTCCACCCTTGTGTGTATTCCCCCATTGTGCAAGCAAGAAAGCTACAAGTGAGACTCCTTCCTTCTCTCCCACAATCTTGACATGGTATCAGAGCCTTGTTCGTGGTAAGGAGCTCAAGAAAGCAAGCCAAGCTCGCGGTGTTCTAGTAAGAGGAGCAGTGTTGCTTTCATTTTCTGTTTTGGGAGCAGATCTCTGCAGGTGGCACAGATGGAAAATGCAAGAGTGCATTGTCTCAGGTTGAGACGCCCTTCGGGGCCTGTTTTAGAGGCAGAAGTTTTCTGCACGCACTCAGGAAAAGGCCCAGTTTTATGCTGTGCAACCATTGTTCTACAGGTTGGTGAAAAGTTACTGTAGAAATCGCATGGTATGCCTGAGCGTAGAGACATTGGGAGTTTCAGAATCATCCTTGGTTCCTGTTTATGCAAAATCGTCACGAGGAAGTGACTGTGTGGTCAAATACCACTTTTGCCAGTTTTGCAAATTTGCCCTTGTGAGGGTGAAGCTGTGTTTTTTGCAGTGACAGGATTTTTTGCAGTATTCTGTAATGGCGTCTGATTCTCTTTCACAGATTGTCACTGAAAAGCTTGACAAGAACAACTTCCAGGCATGGAAGTTTAGAATGATGAATTTCCTTATGGGAAAAGGATATTGGGAATTTGTTGCAGGAAATGAAGAAGAACCAGTTCTTCTTGATGTTCCCAATCAACAGCAAATGTAGGGATTCAAAGCATGGCATGAGAGAGCCAAGAAAGTTATGTACTGGCTGTCTATCAGTATTTCAGACTCTATGATTATGCATATTCAGGATGCAAGTACGCCAAAGGAGGCATGGGATACTTTGTCAAAAATGTATAGCACAAATACACAAGCCAGGAAAATGCAGCTCAAGCAAGAGTTGCATAATGTGCAAAGAGAAAGTATGAGCATCAATGACTACCACATGAAGGTGAAGAAGATTGCAGATGCACTTACTTCCATTGGGTCACCAGTGGAAGATGATGATTTAGTTTCTGTGACCTTGAATGGTCTAGGAAAGGATTATGCACAGTTTTGGACATCCATTTCAGTTCGTGAAAGATTTCCTGATTTTGAGGAGCTGATTGCTCTTCTAATTTCTGAGGAGCAAAGAAATGGTGGTGCATCTTCTTCAGGAGGAACTTCAAAAGAAGCTATCTTCTACTCAAATACTGGAAGAGGTAGAGGCAGAGGTAGAGGAGGCCGATTTGGAGGCCGTGGTAGAAATCAAAATATGCAGCAAACTCAAGAAAACCAGTCCTATGGAGGAGGACGTGGTAACTCTAGAGGGAGGGGGAGCCAAAGAGGTCGTGGTGGATGGCAAAGAGGCCAAAATGCAAACAGCAATGTTGAATGCTACTACTGTGGTAAAATGGGTCATATAGCTAAAGACTGCTATAAAAAGCAGAATGACATCATGAATGAAAAACTGCAATAAGGAAATTATGCATCTTCTAGTAGACAGGGTGATGACAGAAATGAGCATTTGTTTATGGTGCAGCACATGAACAATTCTGTGACAAGTGCAGAAGAAAGCAATGATGTATGGTATGTTGACTTAGGTGCATCAAACCACATGACAGGTCATGCAGAATGGATGGAGGATGCAAGGAAAATGGAAAAACCAGGATTTGTGGAGACTGGTGATGATACTGCACATCCTATTGTGCAAATTGGAAAATTTACTTTGTCTATGCAGGATGGGAAAAAGAAATACCTGTCCGATGTATTTCATGTCCCGAATATCACCAAGAATCTGGTTTCTGTTGGTCAAATGGTTGAGCAGGGCTTGCAGGTCAGATTTAATCCTCATGGATGCTTTGTTGAGGATATGAAAAATAAAGGTCGCTTGATAGCAAAAGGAAAGAAGAAGGGCAGAATGTTTACATTGGATGCAGACATGCCTGAATTGAGTGCAGCAATTTTTGCACATGGGACTGGTGTAGTTGCAGATATTGATATCTGGCATAAACGCATTGGTCATGTTAATGTACAGTGACTTAAATCAATGCAGGCTCAAAATATTATTGTAGGATTGCCTAAATTCAAGGTTGAAGAAAAGCATAAGGTATGTGAAGCCTATCAGTTTGGAAAACAGGCAAGGAAACCATTTCCTAGACATGTTCAAGAGAGTGAGAAGCCATTGGAATTAATCCACTCTGATGTGTGGACTACTAAAGCTGCATCTCTTGGAGGCTGTCATTATTTTGTCACTTTTATTGATGACTATAGCAGAAAAGTTTGGGTGTATTTTATGAAAAAGAAACGTGAAGTTTTTGGGCATTTCAAAACTCTTAAAGCTATGGTTGAAAAAGAAACAGGCCTGCAAATAAAATGCCTAAGGTCAGATGGAGGGGGAGAGTACCTCTCAAATGAGTTTGCAAGGTTCCTGCAGGAGCATGGCATAAAGCAGCAATATTCATGCAGTCATACCCCACAACAAAATGGAATTGCAGAAAGGAAAAACATGCATATTGGAGAGGTATCTCGTGCCATGCTCAACGAAAAAGGCTTGCCAGATTTTTACTGGGCTGAAGCAGTTGCTACAACAGTCTATATAATGAACAGGACTCCCACTGCAGCAATACATGGGATGACTCCAGAGGAGAGGTATATTGGTAGGAAACCAAATATTTCTCAGTTGAAAATTTTTGGTTGCATTGCCTATGTACATGTGCCAGATGAGTTGAGATCCAAGTTGGATCCAAAAGCTGAGAAGTGCATCTTTATTGGTTACTCTCTGCAGCAAAAAGGGTATAGATGCTATAACCCTTCTACTCATAAGTTTATAGTGAGCAGAGATGTTGTTTTTGATGAGATGAGTAGCTGGTATAAACTAGTAAATGTGATTGATGATGTAGATGCACAAAATGGTAATGCTGCACAGAATTCACTGCAGTAGTCACAAAATATTAGTGGACATGGAGCGTCCTCTAGCAGTGGTTCACATTCTTTGCCATGGACAGGCAGATTGAGATCAGGAGAATCTTCTCAAAGCAATGCAGATAGTGGTATGCAAGTATCACGAAAAGGGAAAGAGAAGGTTGATCGGCCCATGTTTGATGTGAATGCAGGTCACTCTTGTGTGGATGGTGAATCCAGTGGCTCAGAACAGAGCATTGATGATGAGTTGGGTATTCCTTCTATTGTTACACCTGGAGTAAGGAAGACCAGGGATGTTTTGAGAGCACCTGGGAGTGAACCTATTTTGCGCAAGTCTACGGGAACTAGGTATCCTGTGGATAGGCTGAAATATGATGGATTTACAGCCATTCACTATGCATATATGGTCAAAGTGATACAGGAACCAGAACCCACTTCTTTTGAGCAAGCCATGGGAAAAGAAAAATGGGAGAAAGCCATGGATGAAGAAATGGATGCCTTGGAAGCAAATGCTACATGGGAGTTAGTACCTTTGCCTAAAGGTAAGAATGCAATTGGCTGTAAGTGGGTTTATAAGGTGAAGCACAATGCAGATGGTTCTGTGAACAGATACAAGGCAAGATTAGTAGTCAAGGGGTATGCACAAACATATGGCATTGACTATGAAGAAACATTCAGTCCGGTTGCAAGGATGGCAACCGTAAGAGCAGTCATTGCTATGGCTGCATCAAAGGAATGGTCTTTACATCAAATGGATGTAAAGAATGCCTTCTTGCATGGTGATTTGCAAGAAGAGGTCTATATGGAGCAGCCACCAGGTTATGTGCATGCTGTTCATCTTGAGTTTGTTTGCAGGTTGAAGAAAGCCTTGTATGGCTTGAAGCAAGCACCTAGAGCATGGTCTGACAAGATAGGACAGTATCTTGTCACTATTGGCTTTCAGATTTCCAAGGCAGATTTCTCACTTTATGTGAGAAAAACAGAGAAAGGTATTATGCTACTTGTCATTTATGTTGATGATTTGATTATGACAAGTGACAGTGATGAAGATATCCTTCATGTGAAAATGCTATTGAAGCAGAAGTTTGAGATGAAGGATTTGGGAGAGCTGCGTTATTTCTTGGGCATTGAGGTGATTAGATCACCAAGTGGGATACAGCTCTTGCAGAGGCAGTATGGATTGGACATGCTGTTCAAATATGGGATGATAGGCTGTAAGCCTATTTCAGTTCCTTTGGAGCAGAATGTAAAGCTGAGCGCAGATGCAGGTGAGCTTCTGGAAGACCCTACTATGTACAGATGCATAGTAGGAAGTTTGATTTATATGACTATTACCAGGCCAGATTTGAGCTATGCTGTTGGATTGGTAAGTTAGTTTATGTAGGCTCCAAGGAAACCGCATTTGGATGCGGCTAGACGCATACTCAAGTATGTGAAGTCCACATTGCAGTATTGACTATTTTATGAGACTGGGGTTCAGATACAGTTGCATGGATACACTGATGCTGATTGGGATGGTAGCATTTCTGATAGATGATCTACCAGTGGATATGTGTTCTCTTTTGGGAGTGCTACAGTCACTTGGAGTAGCAAGAAACAGCCTACAGTTGCCTTATCTAGCACAGAGGCTGAGTACAGGGGTGCAGCAATGGCTGCATGTGAGGTAGCTTGGTTGCATAAGCTACTTTATGATATGCATCAGTCTACAGATGGGCCAGTTGTCATTTATTGTGACAACATGAGTAGTATACACTTGGTAAATAACCCAGTCTATCATGCTAGAACAAAGCACATTGAGGTGCATTATCACTATGTGCGAGAGAGGGTTTTACTAGGTCTTATTGATCTAGTTTATGTCAGCACAGAGGATCAGGTAGCTGACATATTCACGAAGGCATTGGGCGCAGAGAAGCTGCGCAAGTTCAGAGACCTTCTTGGTGTGTAGGAATTGGGATTGAGCTCGAGGGGGAGTGTTGAGATATCGAGCTCCACTCATGATATGCCAGGGTGACCGTTGTGTATTTATGTCACCCACTTGTCAGTCGCAGACGCGGTTGGTACACCGCCCATGAATAATAGCTACATGATAGCTATCCTTATCTACTCTAGTTCGTGGCTCAGTTAGTATGCCACCTTAGTTAGTTGAGTTTGGTTTGAGACCCATATATAGGGTTCTTCTATTTCTTTGTACTTGAGTTCTTTTGGCTTCCACAACTAAGAAGAGGAAAACTGTTTTTCAGCCTCCACCCTTGTGTGTATTCCCCCATTGTGCAAGCAAGAAAGCTACAAGTGAGACTCCTTCCTTCTCTCCCACAATCTTGACAATTCCTCCTCCACGATTGGTCCTTCCTCTTTTCAGGTCGGAGCTGCATTCCTTAGAAGCTTCATAGAAGCTTCTTTAGGAAGCTTCTAAGGGGGCTTTCCTAAGCCCTGTTCCCACAAATCACCCACAAGCCCATCCGGGGACTTTGAAGAAGAGGAAGTCTATAAATCCCCCTTCCCACCAATCACTGCAAAGAGGAAAGGTTGTTGTAGAGAAGCTACCTCATGGCAGTGGAGTCAGCCTTATTGAGGCTGTACGTGTCAATGATGCTAAAAACCTCCGGGACTTTGTAGAGAAGAAGAGGGGCTTCCTTAAACCCCCTTCCCCCTTAATCCCCCAATAAGTCCATTCCTAGCCGGGGTTTTTATGAGAGGAAGAAGAAGTTCATAGGCCTCCCTTTCCCTCAAGGCCCGCATATGACCATTCCTAGCCCCGGAATTTTAAGGGAAGAAGAAGAAGAACTCTCAAGCCTCCATTTCCGCAAGGCCCATTCACAAGAATCCTTTCGCAAACCCCATCTTTTTCCGAAATAAAGAAGGCCCAAGCTCCAAACCCTAAGGCCTTCCATAAGCCAAATCCTGCAAGCTGGTACTTCTTCAAGGATCTGTGCTTGAAAGGGGATCTCCACATACCAGGGAGATGGGAAAGGATCTTAAGGCTGCGAACCAAGGTGAGTAAGTTCTAAACTGCGAAGGCATACCAGAAGCCGAAATCACGTCTGCGATGGCCCCTAAAAAGTCACAAGGTGCGCCTGCACAAGGATCATCTCCTAGTATTCATGTGGATATCTCACAGAGCCCACAAGTCCAAGTTTTCTTCCTATTTTTGATTTACATAAAAGTATTGCAAGTATGCATGGTTATTTCATGGAACTAGGATGCACTTATGCTTGTCAAATCCACCTAGCTAAATGCGATTGAAATAAATTGGCTATTTGAAATTTACTAGAAGTAACTCACGATATGAAGATTGGTCATTTGTACTTCCAATGGAATGAATGAAAAAAAAACATAAGGTGTCTATGCATTTTAGTACCTTATTAACAAGTTGCTTTTGTGCATTGCAAAGTGATGAGTCTAGAACAACTAATGACTATCAATACAAAGTCGAAATTATTGTAGTACACCTTTGATTAGGCATGGAAAGATTAAACCATATGTCACATTTTTAGACAAATCTTCTTCGTAATGATTCATTAAGGAAGTCGTTATCAACCGTAGGAAATAGCAAAGCATGGAAAAGATTTTAAGGGTTGCATGAAATAGGTTAACTCTAGCGTCAAATTGACATGAATCTCATTTAACAACGTAGTAGTTAGGAAAGGTTGCATAATGCACATTCATCGTATGAAGAATTTCATTCATCAAGAGATGTAGTTAGGGAAAGGCTGCATGGTTCATTTAAGCGTAAAATCTTAAAAGCTTAGTGGCATGATTCGTGAATGCAAGTCCTAGTAGGATCAATGGAAATTATGCCGCAATTTAACATGTGCTTTGGTCTTAACAAGAAAAGTTAGGGATTGTGAATCTAGATGTATGTAGAGGCATTGAATCGCGTGCTTACATGAATTGTGACGTAATGCAACTAGTTTTTCCCCTTTTAGATCAAGACAACATCTTTAGGAATGGTTTGTCCTTGTCGTAAGACAAGTAAATTGGATTACCTAAAACACCTAAACCGCAAACGATTCGCATAGGATGGTTAAATGGACACAATAAATGCTCCAAGTGCTAACTAGGGTTTAGCATGTTGAGGACATGACCTAGTTTTGCACTTGTTGCCAAGTTGAAACCCTCATACCCAAAGGTCCTACCCACATTCACGGAATGTAGGGACAATTGGACGCATTTGCAAGAAACGATCTAGGGTTTCTACCCTAGGGATCACTCGATCAAATGTTGAAACTTGGATTGAGTTGGAACCCCTAGGACTGAACGTTGTCGGCCTATTGCAATTGGGAATGGGTTGGATAAGAAGACATCCTAAACCCTGCTTCTTGTCTAATCATGATTCTGTGACCAGAAGATGCCGTTTTATGGGTGAAATGATCCCATGGAATAGATGCAACACTTGTGCAACAAGTTGCAACGTCGCATGATCTTGTGGTTTGATCATAAGAGAGTTGCCAATTCCTTGGAATGAGATTGGCAGATTCTTCGCAAGTTTATCTTGCAAGAGGATGAGTAGCCGTCCTTCTACAACACCTTTCTTGGGGGGGAAATTTGCCAAGATAAGGGAATTAGGTATTTGATTGGAAGTAAAGGATCAATCAATAATTTGGAGCGACATGGTCGCCATGATTTACTGTTAATAAAACCTAAGGTATTGGTTAAGTTGGGTTAATAAGGTAAAACCTTAACTGGCCAAGGACAAAAGGGAGAACAAAAAAACCCTTGGGGATCTTGCCAAGTCGCAATTGATCCCGGATTGAATGCTGGATGCATTCGGTGAGAAGGATTCACTTCTTAACTGTTGGCCAAATAACGACCACTGGAAAGGATTGTGCTTGTAACAGTTTAGAGAGCACTGTTTTCTTTGTTTGCTCAAGGAACTAAAGGATGGAAAGATATCTAATGCTTCAGGTTGAAGGCCTGAAGGGAGCGGTAGCCTCAGTTACCCCCGACTGTCTGTCTAACCCTAACCAAGGGGGTTGTTGGCCGCGCTGGGAACGTGGACCGAACCCGCCGCGTAAGGTCTCTCCGTTGGGCACTACTTGGAGGAGGAGGACGCTTGGGTGCCAGGGGGGCTCTGGCTATAAATCCCTTGCCTTCCGGGCCCTGCACAAGAGGCCAACGTGACTCGGGATTGGATCTCGAGGCCCGCATACTAGTCTATGGGCAGAATCTTGGATTTGTAATCCCTATGGAATGCTGGATAGTCTTCGGGCGGATTATGGATTGCCTTATGGTGGATTATGGATTGCCTTAGGGTGGATTATGGATAAGCCTGCAGGATGGACTTTATGAATATATTCCAAAGATAAATATGATAAATTGTTGAAAAGGAACTTATTTGACATTGTCTTTCTATGTCAAGTGCTAAGATTACGTGAAGGAACCAGTGTCTAACAAGTTAATTAAGGAAGCTGCTTGATGCATGTCCAACTAAATGTGGTAGGTAATTAGACAACTAAAGCAACCTTGAGAAAAGTGCGGTGGATGTGGCCATGGGTCTGTCATACAAATGGGTGGTCCCGATTGGCCGGGAACTTTTCTCAATCGTAATGGATAGCAAGGAGCTCTTCTCAAAGGAAATGAACAGCAAAGGCGCTGACCTAGAGTTTAGGTAACAACAAAAATCCCGATTTATGATGTTTTAGGTGAACAGAATGGGACTATGCCTTATGGACAGAGAGGTCAAGCCTTGCATCCCTCTCGTTTCCCATCCTCCTTGAACCAAGTGCAGCATGAATCTACTTCGTCCCTGGTGTTCTAGGTAAAGTAGTTCGCTTGGGGTTCGACGCTAGTTTCCATTTAGGAAAATGACCATTAGGGGAAACCATGATTCAAGTCGGCGGTCCTACGTGGGAACGGCCAAAATACTTTCACTACGTAGTAGACATGGAAAGTCCTAGGTCGCAAACCCTAGTAACATTTCATGGGGGCGAAGCCTTCTAGCCTCTCTTTTCGATGGACTGCTAAGATGTGTCGTGAAGGGGAATAGGTGGACACGTTACATAATAGGTCCCACAAAATCAATGCCCCACTTCTCAAATGGAAGGGTAGCCATAATCGGCATAAGTGGACGCTTCCTATTCTCTCTACTATCATGTCTTTGACATGTATCACATCTCTTGACATAGTCAAATGAATCCTGGAAGATGGATGACCACTAATATCCAGCTCTTAAAGCCTTCTGTGCCATCAACCATCCAGGAAAGTGCCTTCCAAAAGCAGAGTCATAGCACTCTTCCAATATAAATGAAACCTCGTCAAGCATCACACATCAACGATAGATATCATAAACACCCTTTCGATATAGTGTTTCTGCGATCAAGGAAAATTTCAATGCCTGCTGTTTAATTTTCCTCTTCTCCGATTTTGATAAAGTAGCTCCAGTCTCTCCTGTAGAAAGATAGTGCATTATAGCAGCATAGCACGAGGGAATAGATGCCATATCAATCTTGAACAAAGTGTCCATATCACTTCCTTCAGCCGAGACCCCTTTTGGCTCTTTGAAATCCACAAGACACTCTACAATTCCCTGAAGATTTGGTAGCTTCCTCTTAATCTCGTAATCAAATTCCTGCAAAGTGATTAACCACTTTGCTAAACGATCAAGTGGCTGTAACTTATTCAACAACAATTGAAGCCCATCCACCTTCGTATTAAAAACCACCTTCTCATAAAGAATGTAGTGCTTGAACTTTTTGGTCGCAAATATCATCACAACGCACAACTTCTCCATATAGGTGTAGTTAATTTCTTATATGCCCAACTTCTGACTAGCAAATGCTATCGGATGATACCACTTCTCTTCCCAAATTTGGGATAAGCAGCTCTGCTGATACTATACATGCTGCTAAAAATATATAGAAAATTTCACCCCTTTTAGGTGCTTTTAAAACAGGTGCTTTGGCAAGCTCCTGCTTCATATTGTCAAAAGATACTTTGCAAGCATCACTCCATGCAAACTAATAGTTAAAGGACAATAGGTTCATGAGTCACAACGTTCTTTCTACCAAGGTATTGATAAACCTTTGATAATACTCTACCGATTACAGAAAGCTATGCACTTCTTTTGGAGTACGTGGCGAACTCATGGCGACTATGACCTTGATTTTTTCAGGTTCAGTCTCACAATCCCTACTACAAAACTGACCACATGGCTTAACAATAGCCCATAAGGCACTCCAAAGATACACTTCCATGGGCTGAGAGCTATGCAAAATTATCTGCAACACTAGAAACACTTCCGCAAAATAATCAACTGCCTTTCTCTTACAATGGTTACCCCCAGGTCATCAATGAATACTTTCAACTCCTTTGGGGAGATGTCACCAAAGGTCTTGTTGGCTGTTCTTTGCCATGAACCAGGTGCATTACATAACCCAAATGCCATCACATGGTACACAAAGGTACCGAAGACAATGATAAATGTCGTTTTTAGCTTGTCTTGCTCAACAATCACCATTTGGTTATACCTTGCAAAGCAATCCATTAACGAATATATTTTCATACTCGCCAATTGATCCAAAATTTGTTCAATAAACCACAACATGTAATAATCTTTAACAATCTTTTTATTTAGCTCTCTAAAGTCTACACAAAGACCGATTTGATTATTATTCTTCTTTCTAATCACAACTGATGAAAACCATTCAATATGTTGAACTAGAAATATAAAACCCGCCTTCTGCAACTTCTGAAGCTCCTCAAATAGCCAGTCCCTTAGTTCAAAAGACATACGCCTTACTTTCTGACGTACAAGGTAGGTACCTTTCTTTACAGGAATGGTATGCACAGCCAAACTAGGAGGAATACCCCTAAGTTCGTCATAGCTCCAAGCAAAGATGTCACGGAACTCCTGAATCAGGGACACATAGTCCTCTCTCTCTTCCAAAATGAGCATGGAACCTAATTTGATTGGCGGCGAATCATTAGGCCTGTCAAGGTCCAACTCAATAACGTCTGCATCTCTTATTCAATCTTGAGGCTCTATTGGCTCATTTAAGGTTATGTGATAAATATCCTCGTAGTGGACCCTTCTTTAGATCCATCACTCGATGATGTCTCACTACTAGATAGATCATCTACTGTTTCTAATTTAGTGGAGGATAATGGAGCTCTCTCACTTTGAGGAAACTCAAGGTAAGCATCCACTATTACACGATGGGCACCTCGACCTAGAATCACTTGACCAAGCGGGTATATCGACTTGACAATCTATCTGTAGAATCCATGGCCTGTCTAGCAAAACTCGATAGCTAGGACGTCCTGGAAACCTTATCACCCTAAAGTCCAGATAGCATTCCATGCTCACAACTGTAACATGGACTTTATTGCAACCTTTCGGGGTTGTCTTAGACTATCATCAGCCATCCTAAGAAGTGTGGAGCCGTCTTTTGGATCTCTAGACCTAACCTCTCCATCAAATCTGAACTCATGATATTGAAGGAGAATCCAGTGTCCACGATAGCGTGCTCCGCTAATATTCCATCCACATACACTCGAACCCTAGGGCAATACTTTTTAGCATGATCGAACCAATCTTCTCCCACTCTAGCTATGCCCAAAGGTTATACAATATACCCTATACACACAATTTTCTTGAATTCCTTGCATACTCTTGGAGAAATTTTAATCAATTGTAGGAGATTTACATCTAGTTTAACTTCTCAAAGAGAACTTGCTAGGTCAAAGTCATGATAGTTAGCCAAAGTTCTCTTCTCATGTTAAACCATTCTCTCCTTTGGTATTTCAATTGACTTTGGTGCCTCTTTTTTAGCCTTTACCTTCTTGCTTGGAAATCCTTTATCCTTCTCGGGATCCACTTTACTACCAACACATCTTAAAGGTCCACCTTCCATATCAAGATTCAGGACTCACTTTTCCCTAGCATGTTTCTTAGGGCTTTGTTGAACGATGTGGATCTAGGACATGACACAAGCTATGGTAGATCAAAGATGTAAACCAAGTTCATAATGACATGGACAAGTAGAGACAAACTATTACACAAGTGAATTAGGCTCCAAGATAGGTTAGCTTGGAATCATAAACACAATCTTGTGTAGAATCGACAATGACAGACACTTAACTGAAAGTACAAAGCATCATGATATTGTGTTCATTTCATAGTCAAGTACAATGCTTTATAGACTTTGAGTTGTTCCACTCTCCTCACTGTACATATGGGATTCAGGACAGCTCCTCTTGGAGCATACATCATATTTCTATTTCTCAACACCCCCCCTCAAATGATGAGTCCCTACACTTGCTAGCTTTTGCCCCCCCTACATGATAACATGGCCCGGAAGACTAGCTCATAGGCAACCTAGTCAAGTTAAAGCTTGAGACTTTACATCTTGGCAAGGGTTTTACAAATCAAATCCACTAAGGGAAACATATTCTTTAAAACAATTTGTCATAGTTTTTGATGGTAACAGAAGTATCTTTTTCTTCTTCTTCATTCATGAATTGATTTTGGTGGTGGTTATTCTGCATCTGCTGTGCTTTTTTCTTGTGGAAGCATTCATTGGCAATATGGCCAGTTTTACCACAATAATGACATGTCATCCGATTCCTGTTGTTCGGTGTTGAATCCTCGACCTCTTCCTTTGGGTCTAGTAGCTCCTCTAGTGTATAAGAGGTTTTCCCTTGGGCTAGTTTCTTTTACATCTTTGCTTTTAAAATTGCTTTCTTCATCAAGTAGTGAGTGCTCAATATCTTTGAGTGAGAGACTCGGAACATTACTTAGAGTGGACACAAGGTTCTCATATGGATCCTTGTTTACACTTGCAAGTAGTACGGCTATTGCTTCAACTTCATCAATATTCTTTTTAAGAGATGCAAGCTGAGTTTTTAAACTCTTAAACTTATTAATGTGTATGGTCATAGAAGCACTGTCTTTGATATCCAGTTTATAAAACTGCATGAGAATTTTTACCTTTGAATTCTTTGCTTGAGTACCAAACATTCTATCAAGTTCCTCCCAGGCGGTTCTAGCATTTCTAATGCCAGATAATGATGCCTAGTGCCTTATTATTCATCTTCTTCCACTCTTTGGATTTGAACTGGTCTTCTTCAACAAACCTGTCTTCATCATCTTCCTTCTTGTTGTCTTCATCATCTTCAAACAGGTCCCACAAGTCTTTCCGCATTAGGTGATACATGGTCTTTTCCTTCCAGGCATGGAAGCCTTCTCCATTGAACTTTGCTAGTTGCTCAAGATTTTCCATGTTGAGCAGCTCCAATTTACTGAAAAAAGACTAGCAAGGGAGATTTGTGAAGTGTCACAAGTAGATCAGTGTCAACTGACACTAGCTGAGTATCAATAGATACTATTCTTGAGCTTAGTATTGAATGTCGGTGCTTGATATTTTTATTGCTTGTTTGTCTGAAGTGTTAATCTTGCTGGGAACTAAGTTCAGACTCAGATAAGAGTGGTAGTGTGTTAATAACAATTTGAAGAAAAAGGTGAGCTTGAACCTTGATGGCTATGGCTTCTTGGATTAGGGTTTCTGTAGTAGCCTGGTTTTTTGGTCTGTGGATTACACACTTGATCATTCTCAAAACTTTTTACATGGCCATGAAGCTTATCTCATGGGATACAAAGGCCCTATGGTGGCTGTGTCAATTGCACTACGTGTTGTGCATGTAACTATACGAAACGTCACGCAGTTGCAAACTGCACCATTTCTACAGATTGCGCAATGCTGCCTACTGTGGATGCTAATCTCACCATCCGATGTGATAGGCTGAAGCGCCTGAAGCAAGGGAAGATACTTCTAGAAAGATTCACTTGAAGATATGGCCTGTAGAGAGAGATCCAAGTGCTCCAAGGTGGGTAGGTGCAGTCTAGCTATGGCTGCCACAAGGTCCAACTGAGATTTGAAGTTGAAACTGGAGATATGAGCTGAATGTGAGCTGCTTAGAGATCACCAAAGGTGAAAAGAGACTAGAGATTCAGAGTATGAGCTGTGTCATGCCCAACTGGGCTCTGATACCATGTTGAATGATGTGGATCTAGGACATGACACAAGCTATGGTGGATCAAATATGTAAACCAAGTTCATAATGACATGGACAAGTAGAGACAAACTATTACACAAGTGAATTAGGTTCCAAGATAGATTAGCTTGGACTCATAAACACAATCTTGTGTAGAATCGACAATGACAGACACTTAACTGAAAGTACATAGCATCATGATATTGTGTTCATTTCATAGTCAAGTACAATGCCTTATAGACTTTGAGTTGTTCCACTCTCCTCACTGTGCATATGGGATTCAGAATAGCTCCTCTTGGAGCATACATCATTTGTCTATTTCTCAACAGGCTTCCCTCAACAGGTTTTCACAATTCCTTTGTCACCCTCTTTGATCTTTTGACCTCTTGTTACTAAATCTTGAAGGGACACCCTCCTCAGGGTCTCACTCCCTATCAAATTTTGCTGCTTCTTAAGAAAATTGGCATCCACAGCTATTTGTCTATATTGTTCAGAGATCATATCGGTATAGTGCTTCATCATATCCTTAACCTCGCCAAGGACATTAGAGGCACTCGACTCATAGCCGCGATCATCTATCTGTCGTCCCATCTGCCTAACCACTTGATTAGGAATTGGTTGCTGACCTACTGGGACAACATTAGGATTCATTGTTTGGCTTCCACCACTTAGTGGGCCTGTGTGACTAGCCATAGGCATAGTCATACTAGGAGGGGCTGGTAACATAGGCAATTTGGCATGATACGTCCTCTCTCATTTGCATTTAACATGGGGTCCCCTTGACTCCCATTGGTCAAGGCCAAATTATTACCATTCCAATTTATCCTTGCTGCATAAGCCACTTGCAAGCACGACTCTACTCCTTCTGCTTGGGTAATAGCAATGTCAATGTCAGCCAAAGCGACACTACTAAGCTACACCTGGATATTAAAATCCAATCCATGTAGGAAATAATGCAACTCTGCAGCCACTAGAATGGGGATATAAGTATTAAGTTTGTAAAGAACTTGCTTTAGTTTCTTGGCATAGGCCTCGACATTCTCATTTGACTGTTGGTGTGCTACATTCAAGACACACAACCAATACTGTCCACCCTTCTCAGGAGCAAACTCTCTACGGAAAGCCGTAAAGAATTGGGCATTGCTAGTTATAGTTTCGACTTCTAGATCCATTCTTCCTTTTAATGTCATATTGAAGAACATCATTAGGTTTCGTTCATCCTGGATTCAATAGTCGAACATGAGCATTTGAAACTCCTCATCTTCTTCTACTAACCCATGGAAAATGGGCAATAGTGCTCCTAATGCTGATAAATACAATGTCCCTGCTGGAATTGTGATGGATTGTGCCATGGCGACAACCGGATTGACAACAAGAGTTTGTGTAGGTGCAACTACACCCCCACTTGTTGTGGGTTGATTAACTGGAAGAAGGGAAGTACTAAGACTTCCACTTGCACTCAAAGAGCTACTTGTAACACTTAGGTTACTACAACCACTAGCACTTATGTGTAACGAGCTGCTCCTTTGAGGAGAATAGTGTCTTACAATCTCCAACAGCCGTCTAGCCCTCTCAGCATATTCTACTTTTTTTTATTTCGGCTTGATGGTCCTTGTCAGAGGACATAAACCGACCTCTGACATGCACAAGACAACCCCACGACCTCATGGTCAGGAGCGTCTACAGGACACATTGCCCTAGCATCGTATGTACATTTTGTGTTTATATCATGTTTATAATCCAACCCTTAACCTTCTCAGACTCCTCAAAGGGAGACCCTACACATTTTGGTGTAATTCACCATGTAGAGCAACATAGGAGACACCCCTCGGCTGATTGCCGAGGCCCCACTACGACCCTCCTACACATTGGGGATTGGTCCTTTGATGTGTCAATAACACATATAACACATACAAAATAGACTCTCCTCTTGGTACCAATATTATATCGTTCCAGAAATGTACCGGTCCTCACTTACTTGTCCCCTTGGACCCACCGTCTAGACCTACAGCTTGGGTGCCTTACTCTCTCCAGCGTGGGTCATTTATACTTCAACCAATTGCTATGCATGCCAGGAATAGATACCATGTGTATGATTCATGTGATGGTGGATGCCTTATTTTCTGCACAAACAATTATGGTTTGAAATCAGCCTATGTGTCGTGCAAAAATAGCCCTTTTAATGAATTTTCGCTAATGCGCAATGCTTCGATGTAGGAACCTAGCACCAAGGCAAACCTCGTACTGCTAGATCCATTATTTTCAAATAAACTGCATTCTAAATGTTATGCATGAAGAGAACAATCAGAATTTGTATTATTTCAACGCTTAAACTGTTGTATAACATCATCCTCCCCCTCACCATTTAAATTTTGCTGTGTTGCATAGGTGTAGAGGTTCTTTTATGTCATATTTTATATGTAAAAGCAATAAATACACACTTTGACAAAAAGAAAAAGGGCCAAACTGAGGCTTAACCTCATGCTTCAGCCCCGTCAGACATTCACATACATAGATCTTATTTTTTAATTTTTTTTAAAAGCAAGAAACCTATTTTTTTCAAAATTTCTCTATTTTTTCTATTTATTTTTAATAGAAAATAGATTTTTTCTATTGTTTTCTTATGACTGATCATTGGAACTAAAACTCTATATTTTTTCTTATTTTATCCCATGTCCACTCATTTTTTTCACTCAAAATCAAAGAAACTATCAATTTCTATCAAAATTAGTGTTTTTTCGAGTTTTGAAAATTTGTAATTGCTATAAATCAGTACGGGTTTTGCATAACAGTGAATGCAGCCCTCAAACATAATGCAAGGAACATTCAAATAAAATTCCAGCCCATGTGCACACCATTTAGACCATGAACGATTAAAAACAAGCAAAATTCTTTCATAAAATAGAGAATATCGCATTTTTGTGTGTTTCGAGTTTTTTGAATATTTAATTGGGAATGTGTATCAACCAACCAGCCATGGATTTCAGCATAGATGTTCAGCCTTTAGCCTCCTCGGCCTCTTGGAAGAATCGGGTGCCTCCCGAATAGGCATCCATCTCTCGGTTATCTTCTTGATTCTTGCCACATGAAGTGCCTCTATGTAGGAGAGAGAAATACTGAATTTTGATCTCCACAACTAGGCAGCCATTCCACGCGCAGTCTGGAGTGATGAGGAGCGAAGATAGAATGTAGATCAACCATCCATGTAATTGGGGGGGTTGTTTGCAAGCCCCATAGCCCCCTCTCCATCAATCATGAAAAATGGTGCCTTCTTTCTCTACACACGAAAAAAAAAGGCGCCCCCTTCCCTCCCCCCCCTAACGATTTTTTGAGTTTGTTGGGCTCCCAAAGGGAGCCCCCAAAAGTCATGACTTTTGGGCTCTCTTAAGTCCTTTCCCACTTGCCATTTTGGGCTTGGCTTCTTAAGTCCAGTGTCCAATTCGCAGTCCGAAAAATCATGGCCATTTGAAGTCCCGCACTATCGAGAATTTCCTCAGGTTTCATCTGACATGCCAAAAAATTATGAAAATTTACCAACTATCGTCTAGTGGGTCTTTTAAGCACTTTTGGGCATTGCCGCTTAAAATCGTACTAATTGCCATCGCTGCCTTCGACGAAGTCTATTTTTCCCTAAAATTCAAAATTTTTGGCTATTTTTAAGTACTTCTCGGCATAAAAAATCATATGTCATTGCAAAAGCAGTATGCACAAGACATGTTAATCAAGTATGGTATGTTGGATTGCAAGTCTTTGAGCACTCCATTGGAACAAAATGTTAAGCTACTTGCAGTTGTTGGACATGAGATTGAGAATGTCACTATGTATAGACAAATAGTGGATAGCTTGATTTACCTTACCATTACTAGACCAGGTCTTAGCTATTCAGTTGGAATGATTAGTCAATTCATGCAAAAGCCTATGAAGCCTCACTCAGATGCAATGAGGAGGATCTTGAGATATGTGAAGGCTACATCAAACTATGGTCTATTCTATGACCATGGTGAGCCTTTGGAGCTTATAGGATATATAGATGCTGATTGGGCACGAAGTGCCTCTGATAGGAGATCTACTAGTGGGTATGCATTTTCCCTTGGAAGTAGTATGGTCAACCAAAGCAGTAGGAAGCAACCTACAGTTGCACTCTCTAGTACTGAGGAAGAGTATAGAGGTACTGCATTAGCTGCATGTGATGCATAATGGCTCATGAAGCCTCTCACACTCTATTGTGACAACATGAGTAGTGTGCTCCTAGCCAATAATCCTATATATCATACTAGGACTAAGCACATTGAGGTACACTATCACTTTATCAGAGAAAAAGTGATTGCAGGTGACATTGATTTGATCCATGTGAGGATAGAAGACCAAGTTGCAGATATCTTTACCAAGTCGTTGGGTAAAGATAAGTTCGTGCATTTGAGAGAGCAACTTGGAGTGAAGTACCATACTTGAGCTTGAGAGGGAGTGTTGAGAGTCAAGCTCATAGTTCTTGGTTCAGTTGTCTACCTTAGTTGAATAAGGTTAAGTCATACTACATTAAGCATGGTTACATTTAGGTTAGTTGATCTTTGTATGTGTGTGTTGTACTACGATTGACTTGACTATGTGAATGATAATGGATTGAGAAGGGACCATGGTTGCTACCCTTCTGGCCTTTGTCCATCTCTCTCGGTTTCTTAGAAAAAGAAGAACAACAGATACCACTCCCATTTTGAGGTGAGGAAATAAGACAAGGAACAAGTCCCCCAACCACCCTCTCCAAGATCAGAAGCTCAGCAATAAGTGCCACCAGGGGATGCAACTGTGGAAAGGAAAGTGGAGGTCAAGAAAAGAAGGAAGAAGATGCTAGAGCAAGCATGAAGAAGACTAAGGATGTGATCCCTAGAAATTCCAAAATCTTCCATCCCAAAAAAAGAAGAAATCTTTCTTGTCAATTGGAACATGGAATTCACTGTGTGAGAACAATGGGAAAACCAGTGCAAGCCTTTCAAATTTACCTTTTGATACCCACCCACACTGAGCCAAGTATTATCCCCTAAAGTGGTAGAGGAGATGATAAGCATAGATAGAAGGCTTGGATATTGGTGTGGAATACACAAAGAGACAAGAATCCAACACTATGGGAGATGGAGATACAAGATTATTGGGAAAACAAAGTTATGGAAGTGCCCACGTTTGTGAAGGGGTATGAGTCATAGCCAAAGTGGAGGAGATGAATGTGGGACAGGAACATGGATGCATGGATGCCATATTGTAGCACCCTACCCTACAAGAAAAACAACCCAACATACATATTGTATCGAATAAGGGTAGGGGTGGACTTTAACCTGACATCCATGGTCATTATGATTTCCCTAAAATATATAATGTAGATGCTACTAAGCTAGAGGAAGCCCTCATATTCTTTGAAGATGACCTAGGGCCCTTCATCTCCCATTTTCTTAGAAAATTCTCTTCTTTCCCTTATCCGGATTTCATCACAACATGTAACTACCTTAGGCTACTTAGATTGTTGCTTAATTATGAACCTACCTCTCATGAATACCACCTACCACCCCTATTTTTTGACTTGCATGTCTGTATAGATAGCTGCACGATGGCCTGGCTCATGATGAGAGCAACCCTCTTCCCATCCTTTTGCAAGGCCCTACTCAAGGACATGAATGACAATTGATTTATTAGGTGTAGTCATCTATTTTTATTAACAATCCCTTTGAATGTATGTATGAATCTAAAAGACTATATGTAGACTAGGAACTTTCTTAGTAAGTCCTTTAAGCCCCCAACCTCCTCCTCTCATGAACAAAAAATTGAGGACTAGCTCCTCGTGTACATTAAAAAATAAAAGAAAAAAAAGAAGAGAAAAAGGAAGCACGAAAGAGAAAAAGAGAAAGAAAAGAGAAAAAAGGAAAGACAAGGGCAAGGAAAGAAAATAAAATCAAGTAGGAAGTGAGAAAACACACCTTAGTTGATGAGCACCACAATCACTATACCTAGGGGTCCTCAAGGTAGGCACATCTAGTGGCCTCGGTCAGCCAGCTCTATCCCTAACCCCCTATCCCTTTTTCCCCCACTTCATGCTTAGGGCACATCAAGGAGAGGACACACCTAGGGAGATCACACTCGCCTATGCTTAGACATGTCTCCCTAACCTACACCCAGTGCACTTTTTCTATACACGAACTTGGTCTTCAAGTGTGCGACAACACCCTAGGCTTACCTACAATTCATGTCTATAGTTTGACCCAGCTCCCAGTTCCACTAGCATAGATACAGTGCAATGCACAGTTAGGTAGGCACATCCCCAAGTAATGCACTCTCTCTTTCAGGTGAGGCTAACAACTCACCCTAACCAAGAACTTTGGAGGCCCTTGTCACCCATTCAATATACCCTCGGTCTCCACAACCTCAACCATTGCTTCTCTCCCATGTCCAATCCCTACAAAAGCCCCATCATCATCAATGCATATGACCACCCTTTAATCATCCTAGCAACAAAGTCCCGGACAAGTGCCATGGGAGCATTCTCTTGACCACAAGATCCACAGAGTAGTTACACTAAGGAACTATGAGAGCATTCTCTTAAATTTGGTGCACTATAAATTTGGTGCACTATACTAAGGAACTCTTTGCATCTGTGGGTAAGGGTAGGGGATAGTCTTTGGGACAAGATTTGGTAGGTAATACCATTCCTAGCATGGGAGGAGGTAAGACTCCTCTTTGATGTCATTGAAATCCTTGCTTCAACTTTATCATATAGTCTTACACCTTCCACTGCAACTCACAAGTTGACTGATCTTCTCATCTACTCCACAAACCTGCAAACTTTTGGTTGTAGGCCTTTAAGGAGAACTCCCTTATGGATGCCTTCATGCAACTTGGTCCATCTCTTCAATATGGATTCCATTCTAGAGACATATGCTTGCACCCATCCTCCAAAGGATTGACTTAAATTCATGAACTCCTCTCACAGTCACTCTTCAAAACCTTTATGCCTAAATTTTTGTGAGAAAGGCCACCTTCAAGTTGTCCCATGTTGTAAAAGTTCCTATTGCTTGTCTCTCATACCACTAAAATGTCATGCCTTTGAAAGTGGTGGGAAATATCGCCAACCAATACTCTGGGGTTTTGACATTGTTGGCTACATGAAGATTGGGCTTTTCATTATACTCTCCTTTAAAGATTGGCAATGGTACTATATTTTTTGGCCTATCATTAGTATTTCTAGGATGGATCTAGCTAGGAAGGGGATCTTGGTTTGCCATTTGGACTTTTGTAAAGAGTGCCGCAAGGGCGTCAAAGGAGGGTTTTGCTCTACTAGCTTGTTCCCTACCCTGGAACTTTACCGTCTCTCTTCTCATGTATCTCTAGATTTTTTCTAGTGCTTGTCTCTTGATTGCATCATTCATCCAGAAGTTAGCTCTACCCAATTTGTCTATACTCGACAAAAGGGAATTACAAGTGCTTTAGTCTCTGGAGGACTCTCTTGCTAACATTTCTTCTTCTTCCTTCTTTTCAATATCTCTGAATTTAGCTTTCATTTTACAGCAAAGGGAAAAATATTCAATCTTTAAGGTATCAAAATTTATTCTTCTAAGAATTTCCATAGTGTCATTTTCCTGACATGGGGGATCCACCTATAAGAAATCATATATATAATATGTGTTCAAAGAATATTAAGAAATACCCTTTTTTTACATGCTATAAGGTCTTAAAATGATCCCTTTTACTTTCCTAAACTTATAATTTAAAAAAATTGTAATTTAAAAATTCTTTTTGTAAATATAATCCTATAAATTTTACTAAATATAATACCCTTTGTTTTGAACTCACATGATATCTTACATATTCTATAAGGTGGACTCCTTAGATGTGTTGATAATACCAACTTTGGAGGGTTTCAATAGCATAGGTTATGAAGAACACTCTGTCAACTAGCTTCTAGTGGGTTACCAACTGGACAAATAGAAGGTTGTCAATACACCAAGCATTCCAGTATTTTACTGTTGAGTATCCAAAAGCGAATTCCAACTCTTTTCCTTCTTATTCTTGTTAACCTCAATTGACCATGACTCTTGAAGCTTCTTTATAATCTCCTACTTGATAATTTTTTAAAGTTCTTCAATGAAGGCTAAATATCCCATGGATGGGAATTCTCCTTGTTTTTTCTTTACTCTTCAATTTTGTTGAGAACTAATTGCCTATTATGATACAACTTTTTGCAGCTTTAGAAGATAGTGGGATTAATGATGATATGTTTTTGTCATTGAGGAATGCCATTCTTGTAGAAAGTGGCTTTGGAAATGAAAATATCTCATTCTTCAACAGTAGTAGGAATTCTACAATCTTCCATTGCTTCTCTTCCTCTTCAATAGTGCCACTTCTTTTATTTTTAGCCTCTATTGGTGCTTTTGATGGTAAATTTCTTTGGTTACACACCAAAAATATATAGTCCCAAGAGGAACATCAAGAAAAATGAAAAATCTACTATAAGAAAATCTATCTTGTCACACCAAGAAGCATTTTATTATTATTTTTAATCAACCATAATAAAAAAATGAATACCAATCTTCACGAATCTTCTCCCAACATCACATAATAGATCTCCCACAAATTTATCACAAGAAATCTTCAACATATTCTGCATCAAAACCATCAAAGAACAAAAATAGCACAAAGCAAATATCAACTTTGAATGGACTTTATCACATAGTATTCATCTTTCATCATCTTTATAGTCTTCATAGTCTTTCTCTCGTGTAGATACCATGTTTCTCACATAAAATTGGCTATCTCTTATACTCTATCTCTCTCACATATGCTCTCTCTTAATGGTACATTGGAATAATCAATAATTATTCTGAATAATATTGCCTTGGTCATGGATACCCCTCCCAAGAGGTATGCCTCTCTCATATGAAGGGTCACCAAAGCCACTACAGTGTCTCTTAAGAGGTATGCCTGATATGAAGGGTAAACAAAGCCACTACTTCATCCCTTAAGAGCTCACTATTGTCATTGTCACTTTAGTCTTCAGCTCAAGTCTTCATTGGCAACTTTTTGAAGTTATTTTGTGCTCATATTATTCCTTTTTCAAGATTTCAAACATTCCCTACACTAAATATTCGTCCATTAAAACACATACAAAACAAAACAGAGGCTTATAAAATAGATATAAAAGCTCTACAAAACACTACAGAGAGTCAATCCATCCCAACACACTCCAAAACACTTCCAACACATCCAAAACCAATCAATTCATCATAAAATCAACTATTTAGCTAAAAAAAACAACCAAAATTAGCTTTAAAAAAGTTAATTCAGCCCTCAACGTATCCCCACACTTAATCAAGGAACGTCCTCCCGGTCTTGAAATAAAGAAGAATACAAACCCAAAAAATAGCTCAACAAATCTATCTCAAACTTCAATCAACGAGTATCCACCATGAACCAACCTTGACCCCATCAATTTCTAAAATAACCTAAATCTATCAAAAAGATTGATGAAAGGAAAATACCTCAAAACATGAACTAATTTTTAGTTTACAACCAAACAAATGAGTAAAGGATATAAGTAGTTATTCCATTCCATCACAAGTCTTTGAAAGTTTGTTCAAATTTAAAAATTGTAATCTTAAAATCTTTTTCACTTTCTCAAACTATATCTCCAAAAGAACACAAATTAAACATACCCACATAATACTGATCATAACACATAGAAATTCAAATAACACCTCAATAAGGGAAAACAAAAAGAGATTCCATTAAAGCTCAATCCACCAATCACATTTATAAAGAAGCCATCAATGAAGATATTCTCTTTCAAAGGCCAGATGATTTTGGAACCTATCCATGGAAAGGGATTCATCCACAGAAATTTTGGGAGGATTTTGAAAGAATTGCAAGTAGCGCATTCTTTCCACAAGGACAAGATATCTGCTTGGAAAACAAAGAGCATAGAAATGCAAGATATTCAACTAACCAGGATCAATGTCCACATTGATATTCATACACAAATTTGGTACTGTCTTTTGATCATTATGAGAATGACGATGCATGTACACTAAGTACCATGAAAAATGAGAAGTTAATCTAACTGAGGGATCAGTAGATTAATTATAGATTTGGCCAAACTACAAATAATTCTGATAAGCTTGTATAGGAGTCTTCCAATCCCCAAGAATCAAAGGCCAATTAAGTTTGAGGTCCTTTCAATGAATTAGTTTGACTCTACCCTCTTTGTGTTTGTATGTGTAAACCAAAACTAGAGTGGCTACTAGCCAACTGAGGGGGGTTAGGAATAAAAGATGTGGATGGAGGAAGAGAAAAAAGTATAAAGGGATGAATGGATATATAGAAGAAATCCTAAAAATAAGAAAGGGTTAAATATGGAGATTCAGGTAATTTGACTAAATCAGATAAGAAAGTATTTGGAAAATACATTGGAAAAGTGGAAAGGAGTGTGGTAGATGATGGAGGAAAAGGGGGACTAGAGAGAAAACACAATCCAGAATGAATGGGCAATGAGTAAAGATAGGAATTTGGGGAGCACCTTGTGATTGGAGGAGAAATGGAGAAATAACACGGGGAGTCGTTTGAAGTATGGATGGATAAGACTCCAATCTATGGGCCATCTATTGATAATAAGCAAGAGAAGGCACTAATGGACCTCAAACAAAGCGGAGATTGTAAGATTCAAAGAAGAATTTATCGAAAGGGGATTGTTAGAAACATGGGCTAAAAGATCCTCCTCAGTTGGTTAGTATTTTGTAATCATGCAAGGGCTTTCAATTGTCTCTAATTCAATATCAGAGACTCTATCATGGAATGCCAAGAAAGCCAAGGACTTTGGAAGAATAGGCTTGAAAAATCTCATCCATCTACAACTCCAAGTGTTTGACATAAAGAATAGCTTACAAGATAATGCCCCCCCACATACCAAGGCATATCTTCATTATCTAGAATCATAAGATCACTTCTAAGATACATGTAAAATATCAACATGGTGTCTCGTATAATTGAATCCACATAGCTGAGTCAACTATCCTTTGAACTTCTCAATTTAGGTATTTTGATGCTCAATTGTACAATTTGTGGAATATAACTCCACTATTTTGGTAGCAATTTAAGATTTAACCTCCTAGATTTCCTTTTAAAAATGATCCTTGTCCTCATTAATATTAGCTACTCGAGCCTTTGCTTTAGTCAATTGGGCCTAGAAAGAGGATATTTCCACTTTCTAGGCTTCTAGCAATCTAGTTTGTGACTCCATTCGTTTGAAAATATTAGAAATATTTTCCTCAATATTGGCAAGCTTAGTATTAGCCTTGTGTAACTCCTCCTTTAAAGCGTTGCATCTCCTCATGGAAAGAAGCATGCAACTACTAAACACACAAGCTATAATTGATATTTTTATGGAACTCTAAATGCCTTTACACAAGAAAGGAATGGTGTTTCATGCCACTAGGTGATGGAGAGAAGGAATTGGCATGTCCAAACTACCATCTATGTGTGCCCTCAATAAATTTCAAGTTGTTAGGCATGCAAGAAGGGTATTTTTTAATGTGGCAAGGATCGAAACCTCAGGACATGCATCGACTTTGGAAGAACAGGCTTGAAAAATCTCATTCATCTGCAACTCCAAGTGACTAACATAAAGAATATCTTGCAAGATAATGTCCCCCACATACCAAGGCATATCCTCATCTTTTGGAATTAGAAGATCAACTCTAAGATGCATGTACCACATCAACATGGTGTCTGATAATCTCTTGTTGTAATTTGTAAAATAGATAGATGAGTTCTTCATCCAAAACATAAGCCTTTTGTAGCTCTTCAATCCAATCTTTATGAAGATCATGAAATCTTACATGGACACATTTGAGAAAGAGAATCAAGTATTATATTCGTCCTTGCCCCTTATGTGGATAATGTGAAAATCATAGTTTTACAATGTAATCACCTATCTACGCTACTTAGGAGTAACATTGAATGAGCAAGTAAATACTTAAGGACCCTGTGATCACTCTTTACCTTGAATTGGCTACCATACAAACAATGGTGACATTTCTTTATTACATGTAGGATAGCCAACATCTCTTAGTCATAAACATTCATAGCAATTTCCTTATATGTAAGCTTGGGACTCTCAAATGTAATAACTACATGCGCTTATAATAATACTAAAACTATGCGTCTTTCATTAGCATCACACTAGATGGTTAGTTCCTTAGAGAAGCCTAGGAAAAATAAAATTAGAGAAAAAGTGGGTAAATCATTTAACTAATTTAAGCTTTTATCTGCAATGACATCTCAAAAGATAGCTTCCTTCTTAATTGGATCACTTAAAGGGACTGCAATAGTCACATGATTCTTAATAAATCTATGGGAGAATGATAATAGACCAAGAAATCCTAGAAAGGAGATGGTATTTGTAGGTGTTGGAAAATCTTTAATACATTGCATCTTTTTAGGGATTGGACTTAATTTCCTCCTCACTGAGAATGTGTCCTAAGAATTCCACCTTATCTACATAAAAATAGTAATTTCCCTCCTGAGTAAACGTAATATTTTTGTTGAAAAATATTACAAGCCTGCGTGAGTCTCATGCAAGGAAAATTTTGGCATCGAAGTTAGGGACGGTGCGGTCTTTAAATAGTACACTCTCCACTAGCCAATCGAGACTAAGGACTAAGAAACCTGCATATCTTCATGTGAACCTCCTCTTGGGAGGAGGTCAAGAGGATAATGTTATATTTAGTGCAATTTTTTTTAAATTACCTTCCCCTAGTCAAAGCGTGGTTGAGGGAAGGTGATGGACTGAAATAGGGAACTTGAGAGGTGGAGGGGAGGAGAGCCATGCAGGCCACCACGTGGGGAGGAGCTCTTTACCCCCCTTATCCTATTTAAAGCCATTATTGGAGTAGAGGGGAGTAAGAGGTAGTTGTGAGGAAGGGAGTTGTGAGGCTGTCAGAGAGGAGAGGGCGTGAGGAAAGAAATATTGCGCCAGACTATGGTGAGTGGAAGAAGGGAATAAGATCGATGTGCTGTGCGCGCCAGCTGCCGCCGTACGGGAGGAGCCACCGCCTACAACCTGAGGTCGCCACTGCCATCGCCATCCAGACACTGAGTGCCTCAGAAATTTGTCATCCTCCCCACACCACGTACAGTAGTTCAGAAGCTTCCAAGAAGCTTCTTGGAAGCTTCTAAGGGGGGGGCTCTCCAAGCACCCCTTCCCATGGAATTTCCCATACAAGTCCCTTTTGGGCCATTTACCTTGGGTTTCTTCAAAACCCCTTTTTCCTTGCATCCTTAGGAATTAAGCCATCCCCCCTTGCATCCCCCATAAAGCTCACACTAGTCGGGTTTTTAAGCCCCTTTTCATAGCATTTCCACAAGGCTTTTTAACCCCATTTCCTTTTAAAGCCTCTGCTTGCATCCCACACAAGTCCATTTTACCCCGGGTTTCTCTTAAACCCCTTTCCATTGTGACTCTTTCAATTCCCTATTAACCTTGGTTTAAAGCCCCTATCCATGGACCCTATTAAGTCCATTGTAACCGGGATTTAAAGCCCCTTTTTTCCCCTTGCATTCCCGAGAAATTAAGCCTTCATATTGATCTCCGTAAGTTCATTCCAAACCTGGAATTTTCAAGTCCCCTTCCCATAGCATCCACCACAAGCAAAAATCTTCACCCCCGGTTCTTGTAAGAAGAAGAGGGTTTCTCTAAACCCTTTCCACTTGAATTTCCCCCATAACTCATCTCTAATTTTTCCCTCACACTCCTTCTCCACAAAGATCCTTATCCCCTGAACTTCTATGAAAAGAAGGAGAAGTTCATAAATTCCCATTTCCAAAGCCCAAATTCGGTAAGAAGGTGCATCGGTGAAGGAAGTCATACCTCAAAGGGATTCGCGCGTACAAGGGAGAACGAACCAAGATCGTAAGACTACGGCCAAGGTAAGAAGGTTAAATTCTTGATGGCCCCTAAAAAGACACAAGGCGCAACCACAGGAGGATCATCTCCTAACATTCATGTGGACATTTCACCAAATCCACAAGTCCAAGTTTTCTTCCTATTTTTGATTTACGTCGTAATATTGCAATTATGCATGGTTAATTCACGGAAGTAAAATGCACTTTTACGTTTGAAAAACATTGGCTATCTTAGGGGAAATAACTCACAATTGGAGAATTGGCTATTTGTATTTCTCAAAGAAACGAATGAAAGAAGAACATAAGATGTATATGCATTCTTACAAATTGTTTTTATGCATTACAAAGTAACGAATTTAGATCAACTAATGACCATCATTTCAAAGTCGAAATTATTACATTTAGATTATGCATGAAAGGATTAAATTGTATGTCACATTATTAGACATCTCTTTTTCGCAATGATTCATTAAAGAAGGTTGCTAACAACCGTAGGAAATTGCAAGGCATGGAAATGATTCTAGGGCTGCATGAAGTAGATTAAACTCTAGGTAATTGGCATAAATCTTGTTAAACTGCGTAGTAGTTAGAAAAGGCTGCATGGTTCGTTTTAAACATAAAACCCTAAAGCTTAGTAGCATGAATCTTGAATGCATGTTCTAGAAGGATCCATAGAAATTATGCCGTAACTTAGCATATGCTTTGATCTTAACCAGAAAAGTTAGGGTATTTAAATCTAATCATACGTAGGCAATAAATCATGTTATATCGTAAATATTTCAAGAATAGACAAGTAAATTGGTTTACCCTAAACACCTAAACCGCGAAGGAATCACTTAGGAATGGTTAAATCGATGCAACATATCCCAAGTGCTAACTAGGGTTTAGCGCGTTGAGGACGTGACCTAGTCGCACTTATTGCTAAGTTGAAACTCTCATACCCTAAAGACCTACCCACATTCACGGAATGTAGGGACAATAGGACATACTTGCAAGAAATGATCTAGGGTTTCTACCCTAAGGATTGCTCGCTAAAAAGATGAAACTCGGTTTGAGATGGAACCCTAGGACCGAGGATGTCGGCCTAGTGCAATCAAGAACAGATTGGATTTGAAGATACCCTAACCCTGTTTCCTATCTAATCATGATTCCATGATTAGAAGACACCATTCGATGGGTATAATAGTCCCATGGATTAGATGCGACACTTGTGCAATAAGTTGCAGAGTCGCATGATCTTTTGATTTGATCACAAGGGAATGGCCAATTCCTCCGAATGAGATTGGCAGATTCTTACGCAAGTTTATCTTGCAAGAGGATGAATAGTCATCCTGATATAGTACCTTTCTTGGGAAAAGTGACCAAGATAAGGGGATTAGATATTTGCTTGGAAGCAAAGGACCAATCAATAATTTGGAGCAACATATTTTCTGTTAATGGAACTTAAGGTATTGGTTAAGTTGGGTTAATAGGGTACAGCCCTAACCCAAGGACATAAGGGTTAACAAACAAACCCTTGGGGATCTTGCCAAGTCGCAATTGCTCCCAGATCAAGTGTTGGATGCATTCGGAGAGAAGGATTCACTCCTTAGCAGTTGGCCAAATTTACGACCACTAGAAATGATTGTGCTTGTAATAGTTTAGAGAGCACTGTTTGCTTTGTTTGCTCAAGGAATTAAAGGATGAAAAGATATCTAATGCTTTAGGTTGAAGGCTTGAAGGGAGAGGCAACCTCAGTTACTCCCGACTATCTGCCTGACCCTAACCAAGGGGGTTGTTAGCCGTGCCAGAAAGGTGGACGGAACCCGCCACGTGAGGTCTCTCCGTTGAGCGCTACTTGGAGCAGGAGGACGCTTGGGTGCCAGGGGGGGCTTTGGCCATAAATCCCTCGCCGTTCGGGCCCTGCAGAAGAGGCCAATGTGACTCGAGATTGGATCTCGAGGCCCACATACTAGTCTACGGGTGGAATCTTGGATTAGTAATCCCTGTGGATTGCTGGATAGCCTTTGGGCGGATTATGGACAAGCCTGTTGGCTGTACTTTATAAATGTATTCCAAAGATAAATATGATAACCTATTGAAAAGGAACTTATTTGACACTATTTTTCTATGTCAAGTGCTATGATTACGTGAAGGAACCAGTGCCTAACGGTCTAATTAAGAAAGCTGCTTGATGCATGTCCAACTAAATGTGGTAGGTAATTAGGCAACTAAAACAATCAAGGAAAGTGCGGTGGATGTGGCCATGGGACTGTCCTACGGATGGGTGGTCCCAGTTGGCGGAGAACTTTTCTCAATCATAATGGACAACAAGAAGATCGTTTTAAAGGAAATGAATAGCAAGGGCGCTGACCTAGAGACTAGTTTATAATAATCCCAGTTTACACTATTTTAGGGGAATGGAATGGGACTATGCCTTATGGGGTAGAGAGGTCGAGCCTTGCATCCCTCTCATTTCCCATTCTCCTTGAACCAAGTATGGCGTGAATCCGCTTCAGCCCTGGCGCTTCTGCGTAAAGTAGTTCGCTCGGGGTTCGACGCTAGTTGCCATTTAGGAAATGACCATTGGGAAAAACCTTGATTCAGGTTGGTCCTAAGTGGGAATGGCTAGAATATTTTCGCTACGTGGCAGATGGGAAAAGTCCTAGATCGCAAACCTCGTGGCATTCCATGGGAGTGCCAGGTGGAGCTTTCTAGACCTCCTTTCCGATGGACTGCTAAGATGTGTCCTGAAGGAAATAGGTGGACACGTTACAGTTGGTATCAGAGCGAACCAATGAAGGATTTGTTTTTTTAAAAAGAATTTTAATAAAAAGAAGTAAAGAAAATGTTGTTGTTCATAACATTTCCTTACTTTCGATGCTGTCTTATAGAATTGTGCAGCATGGAATAGATTCTTAGTGTTCCGAGTCATGTTTATGACCGCGATGCATTCTTCGGATTATCAACAAAGGGTTGAGATGATGAACATCTTAGATCGTATTTATAATCCATCGCCTTTGTACGTGGAATGAAGATGGATGGGTGACTCAGAAATCTATTACATGGTTGCTCACTGGGTTGCATACCTTTAGACCAACCTAAAGAGGATCAAGTGGTTGGAAGACCTGAAGATCATAAAGCTGTTCATTTTTGTGGAGGCTCACGTAAAATCAACTTTACATATTCAAGGTCAGAGGGTTGAGATGAACTCATATGTATATGAGGAAGTGACCCGTGTAATCCCCACCAACATGATCAAGGTGTTGGGGTGCTATGAGAAGAATGGGTTCCAAAGGAAAGGATACCCTATTCTTCCGATGACTTACTGATTCCTGAAGATCCATGACACGAAACCATACTATTATCCAATTCTCGTAGATAAATATAATACAACATTATTCTCCCCAAACTAAATGTAACAGTTGCTCTATCATCTCAGGAAATGTGTACTCCGAAAGGGATATGCCTATATAAATGCAATAAGACTTCTTTTTATCAATGTCTGTCTTGTCCATGAGAATTGATAAAAAGCTAAGTGGCTAGGATTCTTAGTTGATAGCTGAATTGGGTATGAAATATAAATCATAATGATTAGCAAGTTATAAGATTAAGAATCCTTTATTTAGGCACAACCTCAGGTACTGATTCCTAGTTTGTCTCCTACATTAAGTACGGCCGTGATCCAGGAGAAGAAGTTTCTTCTCAAGCACATTAAGCTGCCTGAATTTGACGGGAAAGGTAGGACTGTCCAAGCAGATGCTGAGATTTGGATAGAATACATGGAGAATTACTTTGAAGCAGTCGGTACTGCACCCGCCAACTAGGCTATGCTCGCCAAGCTGAAACTCAGTGGCGAAGCCAGGCTTTGGTGAAAGCAATGGAATACTTACCACCTGCGTATCGCACACAAAAAATGAATGAGTTATACGAGCTGAAACAACTGGGACTCACTCTTGACGCATACTACTCTAAATTCGTCTCACTTCTTAAGTATGCGCCACAGATGGACATGACACAGCAGGTGTCAAAATTTTGTGCTGGTTTAAACCCACCAGTGAATACCCGTCTCGAATCTATGTGCCCATCAGATCTTCACGACGCACTCATTCGAGCTGCGCCTATAATTTAGGAGGTGCACGCTAGGCCAAGAAGTAACAAAAATTGGTCTTATAATGACCCGAACAAAGGAGCATATAGGTGTTAGATTTCATAGAAGCAGGAAGGAGAGCAACATGGAGTGAAGCAACTTGCTTCCTCTCTCTATTCTTCTTATTATTCATTTAGCACACACATAGTGCATATACAACCTAAGGTCATAAAGACCATTCACACTAGAAGTAACACCGACTTATTTAATACACCTAACTGATCTAGCTAGACTAGCTGTGTCCAGCTCATGTCGGTCAACCACACATGTACGAGCTTGATATTCTAACACTCCCCCTCAAGCTCAAGATAACATATGTACTCCAAGCAGCTGTCTAAAACCACAAAACTTATCTTTGCCCAAGGACTTGGTAAAGATATCCACTACCCGTTCATCAGTCTTTACATGCATAAGATCAACTCGTCTTGCAAGAACCATCTCTCTAATGAAATGGTAGTGTAGCTCTATGTGTTTTGTCCTGGCATGATAGACTGGATTCATAGCCAGGAATACACTACTCAGATTGTCACATAATAACTTAACTGGAGCATCTACATGTATGTCCAAATCAGCCATAAGCTTGAGCAGCCATGAAATCTCGCATGCTGCCAATGCAGCACCCTTGTACTCTGCCTGAGTACTTGACAAAGCAACCGTAGGCTGCTTCTTGCTGCTTCAGCTAATCATGCCGCTACCAAATCTAAATGCATATCCACTCGTAGATCTACGATCATATGAGAAACCTACCCAATCTGCATCCATGTATCCAGTCAATATCAAGGGCTTATTTCTGACATAGAACAGCCCATACTCTATAGTGGACTTAACATATCTCATAATATGTCTAACTGCATCCAAGTGTGGCTTTCTAGGCTTCTGCATAAACTGGCTTATGAGCCCTACAGCATAGCTCAAGTCAGGCCTAGTTATGGTCAAGTAAATCAAACTACCAACCATCTGCCTGTACATAGTCACATCCTCTACTTCAGCCCCAGTGTTCATGTCTAGCTTGACATTCTGATCAAGAGGTGTATCCAGCGGTTTGCATTCAACCATGTCATACTTCTTTAGCATCTCTATGGCATAGTGCTTCTACATCAGCCATAACCCATTGTCAGCTGGAATTACCTCAATGCCTAAGAAGTACTTTAGTTCTCCCATGTCTTTCATGTCAAATTCAGATTTCAACATCTTCATTACATGTTGTATGCCCAAGTCATCATCACCAGTGATTATCAAATCATCAACGTATATGACCAGCACTACTAAACCACTGTGAGTCTTCTTTGTAAATAGGCTATGATCAGCCCTGCCAATAGCAAAACCCAATATCTGCAAGTAGTTACTGATCCTAGCATGCCAAGCTCTCAGAGCCTGTTTTAGCCCGTACAATGCCTTTTTCAACCTGCATACATAATGCTGAAAATCAGGGTGAACATACCCTTCCAGCTGAACCATATAGACATCCTCTGCTAGGTCATCGTTAAGAAATGCATTCTTAATGTCCATCTGCTGCAATTTCCAGCCTTTAGCAGCAGCCAAGGCAATCACAGTGCGTATGGTTGCCATCTTGGCAACAGGGCTGAATGTTTCCTCATAATCAAGTCCATACTGTTGGGCATACCCCTTTGCAACTAGCCTGGCTTTGTATCTCTCCACACTGCCATCTGACTTGCATTTGATTTTGTAGACCCATTTGCAGCCAATGGTCTTTTTCCCTTCAGGCAGTGGTACTAAATCCCATGTTTTATTTTCAGCCAAGGCATTCATTTCTTTATCCATGGCTACACACCAATTCTCATCTTTCACTGCTTTAGCATATGTACTTGGTTCTTTGACCTCCATCACTTTTGTCATGTACGCATAATGCTTTGTAGAGTAGCCACTGTATGTCAACCTATCAATAGGGTATCCGAACCTCTGCGAGCGTCTAAGTTGTGGTGCACTACTCGATTCCCCTCTCTCATGAGGCGGAATATACCTGCTCTGCCTTATGCCAGGCGTATAGACAGTCAGAATACCAAGTTCGCTGTCTAAAGTATCACTAGACTCATAGCCCGAAGTCATTTTGCCAGGTGTCATCATACCAGATGCATCCTCAATAACTTTCTCTTTTCCTTTGCTGTACAAGACATCATGTCTCCCCTCACTGACATACCGGTGTCAGTGGATGGCGAGCTCCTCAATCTCCCTGTCCATGGGGATACTGTCTGACTACGAGGTCCTGTCATAACAGTACTCTGTTGTAAATCAATTGTAGAGACATGAGTGGAAGGAGTATCCGTTGGCACTACAAGTGGTGATACATACCAAGAACCCATCTCATCAAAGATAACATCCCTGCTTACCAAAGCCTCCCTGGTAGAGGGATCATAGCATTTGTATGCCTTCTTCTCCTACGAATATCCAATGAAAACACACTTATGTGCTTTGGGATCCAACTTCTTCCTTTTCTCATCTGGAATATGCACATAAGCAATTAGACAGCCAAAGACTTTCATGTGACTTACATCCGGCTTATAGCCATACAACTTCTCAAACGGTGTCATCTCATGAATACCTGCAGTGGGAGTCCTGTTCAAAATGTATACGGCTGTCATAACAGCCTCTGCCCAATAGAAAAGTGGCATATGCTTTTGCCCTAGCAGCTTCCATCAGAATTCTATTCTTCCTTTCAGCTACTCCGTTTTGCTGCGAAGTGTAGTTGCAGGTGAGCTGCCTACGAATGCCATTTTCAGCCAAGAAATCATCAAATTCATTTGATACATACTCCTCACCACTATCAGATCTCAAGCAAGAGATGTAGCATTCAAACTCCTTCTCAACCTGTGCTTTAAATTGCTGAAAAACATAAAAGACTTCATCTTTTGTTTTCAATATGTAAAGCCAGGTATATCGACTGTAGTCATAAATGAAGGATACATAATATCTGGAACCTCCCATAGATACATTATGAGCTGGCCCCCAAACATTAGAATGCACTAACTGCAATGGACGTGTACTCTGTCGTACATGCCTGACAAATGGCAATCATGACTGCTTACCGAACTGGCAAGCCTCGCATACATGACCAATATCTGAATATTGGAACTTCGGTAACCCTGTAACGAGCTGTTTCTTTTGCATAATTTGCAGCCTTTGCAAATTGACATGCCCCACTCTCTTGTGCCATATTTCCAAATCCCTAACAGTGCCTAAACCATGGGCAAACATAGCTGAATTCAGCTCTGGCAAAGAAGCATCAAGAGTAAATATTCTGCCATTCCTGTGACCACGAGCTATCAACTTGCAGCCATTTCCAAATTCTTCAATAAAGCAGCCATGCTTATTGAATCTAACCTGCAAGTTCTGCTCCATCATCTGACCAATAGATAACAAGTTCTTCGTAATTGAAGGGACATGCAATACATCATGCAAATTTTTCTTTCTGCCATTATGGACCACAAGAGGCACTGTGCATTTATGCTCAATGCTATGTTGCGTGTCATCACCTGTGCATACATATCCATGCTTTTCAGCCACCATATCCGTGAACCAATCACCGTGAGGGGTCATGTGATTCGACGCCCCTGAATCAATGTACCACACTGCATCATCAGATGATTTTTCAGCAAACTTATCTTTGACATACTGCATGGCAAATAGTCTATCACCAGAGTCATCTGCCTGACTGGACATAGCATAATGTCCATGCTGCTTGCCCTTCTGATTTCCCTGCTTCTTCCAGCAGTCCTTTGCAATATGCCCATACTTTCCGCAGTAGTGACAATCCTTATCTTTATTTGGATTGTCTGGTTGACGCTGCTGCTACCATGAGCCTCTGCCACGGGAGTTAGATCTCCCCCTACCTCGAAAGTTTCCACCACCTCTTGCATTTGATGACTGCTGATTGCTATTACTATAGGATGCATTCTGTTGGCCTCCTCTGCCAGATCCATAGCCTCTACCATGGCTACCACAACCACGCTGATTCAAGTAAAAAACTGCATCCTTATTCTTTGAGTTGCTTGACCCTGTAGCTAAGCCAAGCTTCACCTCTTCATGAATCAATAATGCAACCAGCTCATTAAAGTGAGGCATCTTAGCCCGCACAGATACTGAAGTGTCAAAAGACTTGTACTCCGGACCCAAGCCATTTAAGGTCACTGCAACCATATCCTCATCTTCTACTTGTGAGCCAACAGATGCCAGCTGATCTGCAATGGTCTTAACCTCTTTGACATAATCTTGTATGGATCTGTTCTTCCTCTCCATGTTATTGAATTTCTACTTTAGTTGTATATTCCTTGCACTTGTAGTTGTGCCATAGTATTTGACCAATATATTCCATGCATTTGCTGAGGATTTACAGTTCATGATCTGCATCACCATAGCATCCGAGATACATAATGACAACCAATGTAAAACCCTGTGAGCTCTTTCCGTCCAAGCTCGATGCGCTCGTCTTTGATCAGCTATAGGATTCCTATCTGGAACTTCAGGTTCAGCCTCAACACCTGTCACTAAGTCCCAATATCCTTTGCCTATCAGAAAGTTCTCCATGCGGAACTTTCATATTGCATAATTGTTGCTATCAAGATTTTATCCCACAATCTGGGTTACATTATCAGTTCTATCAGCATTTGCCATGTTGTAGACCTTGCCTGACTACCTGCAAACCAAGATATTCTTAACAGTTCAACTTCAGCCCGGAACTATTTATGACAGTTTTCTACAATTAATTGCAGTAAAAAACTAGGGTATTTCATCCCACTAACAGTCCAAAACAGCTCACAACCAAGTGGCTTAACCTGTGAGTAAAGCAATCAATGCAAATACTATGTATTCACTTTGCTTTGAACTCCTGCAACCTCACTACCAGGGTACATATATGCAGTCTGAAAACTGTAATTCTGTGAGTGACCAGCAGTGATTTCAAGCCCAAAACTGAGTAGTATACATGTCATACATGTCCCAAACTTCCATGGATAGCTGCTAGTACATGTGTCAAGCCATGCATAGGCATAGAACCACAAAACAGTATATAACCAGCATATATGAATATCATAAATAAATTCACAGATTTCAAACAGCCAATGCACTGGCAAAGGGATTAATTTCAGTCCCAAAAAACCATTAACCATTTGCATCACTTCTGTTTCCAATGCTCAAGCATTCAACAGTCATAGACCAAGTCTTCAAGTACATGTGGAACAAACCCAGCCAACTAGTTCTTCAGAAATAACCAATTTGTGCTTTATGTCTGCAATTTTTTTTTTTCAGTTTTCAGCCTATCACAGGCTCTCAGATCAGGCCATTCCAAGCTCCAAGTTTATGTCAAATACCCAAGAAATATGACATGTCTTCTACCAAGCAGCATCAAGTGCTACATTCAAGTTCAATGTACATGCCAAAGAGCATCCAAAAATGCAGACTTCCCAAGTGTATAATGTCACTGTAAGTTCAATGATAGTTCAGCCCTGTGTATTCAGATCTATACACCTCTATTACAGCTCCCACATGAGCTCCCACAATAGCAATAGTAAGGTATACCCTTCAAGAATCTTCCTTGGTATGCATCCAAGCTCTATGACACCTGAAAAGTGCTATACTTCTTGAATCTCAGCCAATGAGAGCAACCTGTTCATAGGCACAGTCCACACACACTGTTCAGAATATATTCAGATCAGATTTGCCCACTTATTGATGCCCAATGGAGCTTTGGTGAGTCTCCAAACAAGCCACACTCTTGGTGATGCTCAATGGAGCCTTGGTGTGATAAGTCCATGTGCTGAATCTCAGCCATGGAGTTCAGCCTGAAAAAAGGCGCAAACATGCTGGTTGGGCAGATCTGTGTTGCTGCACATCTTTCTTATTACTATAATAATAATGAGCTGGTGCTCAATCAGTCCTTGGACGGCTCCTCAGCAAGCCACAGCTCCTGCTTCAAGCAATGAGACTCCAATGCTTCACAGTACATACCTCTGTGTGACCATTGATGGAAATGACAGTCATTCCTCTTCTTTTTCCAGCCCTTCAAGTTAGTCTTCAAGTCTTCTTCTTTAGTGCATTCCACCAGTGATCCCATTCATGGCTCTGATACCATGTTAGATTTCATAGAAGCAGGAAGGAGAGCAACACGGAGTGAAGCAACATGCTTCCTCTCTCTATTCTTCTTATTATTCATTTAGCACACACATAGTGCATATACAACCTAAGGTCAAAAGACCATTCACACTAGAAGTAACACCGACTTATTTAATACACCTAACTGATCTAGCCAGACTAGCTATATCCAACTCATGTCGGTCAACCACACATGTACGAGCTTGATATTCTAACAATAGGCCTCAAATGATGAGAGTTCAAGGTCACAATCAGGGACAAAGAAAGAAAGAAATGACTAATAATGTCAACAACTTTGTCCCTTCTCAAAGAAATCGCCGAAACCTCCGATGTTTCCACTGCAACGAGCCCGGTCATTTCAAGAGGCAATGTCCCAATCTTGGAGGAGGACATCGCCAGGCACCCTTCCAAGGAACTCGCCGTGGCTGGGGAGCCACTACCTGAGGTAGAGGAAGAATTGCCTCTGTTGCAAACATGGAAATGTGCAAAGAAGAAGATCCAACCATGGAAGCAGAGTTTGAAAGGGCGACAGTCCATGCTGGTCTACACAAGAAAGGCCCAAATCGCCAGTTCTTGGTGATTCAGAAACCATCGGACTATCAAGGTAAAGGTTTCAAGACCTTGATTGATTGTGGCAGCACACATTTCTTTATCTCACCAGCTTCTGCAAGAAGATTAGGAATAGCCACAGTAGAAGCACCTACCTTGCTTGTGGAATTAGCAAATGGTCGTGAGGTCATTTGTACCAGGCAAACTGCTAAGGTGGAATTCTTTCTGGGAGGAAAGACGACTTCAGTGAAATTCAAAGTCATGAACCTAGGTATCCATGAGTGTCTACTCGGAATGGATTGGCTTAAACCTAATGACGCACACATTCATTGTGGAAAGGGCCGAATTTCCTTTTGGAACTCTAAAGGGGAATTGGTCACAACTCAAGGTGAGGCTGGAAAGCCAAAAATTCAATTGGCCAAAGCATCTCGGATTATAAAGGGAGTCACAAAGCGACTACCTATCTACTTGATTAAGCTCAATAAGTTAGATCAGAAGCAGGAGTCTAGTGAAGGACCTTCATGGCTAAAGGAATACGCGGATGTATTTCCTGAAGAGTTAATAGAACTCCCGCCTCAAAGAGAAGTGGATCATGAGATCAAGCTAGTGCTAGGAGCTGCGACAATTGCAAAGAGACCTTATAGAATGTCTATCGCAAAAGCAATTGAGCTGAAGGAACAACTCAAGCAACTGCTAGATCAAGGCTACATCCATCCTAATAGTTCACCATGGGGAGCTCCAGTACTGTTCCAGAAAAAGAAAGATGGAACGCTTTAAGTGTGTATTGATTACAGAGGGTTGAATCAATCAACTGTCAAGAACAAGTATCCTATTCCTAGAATAGATGAGCTTCTTGATCGTCTTCAGGGTTCGAAGATCTTTTCCAAGATTGATCTCAGGTCTGGTTACTATCAGATAAGGATCAAGGAAGAAGATATCCCAAAGATGGCCTTCAACACAATATATGGATACTTTGATTTTCTAGTTATGTCATCCGGACTCACGAATGCGCCTGCCACCTTGAACAGGTTAATATAGGATATCTTTAGGCCATATCTTGATGACTTCGTGCTCGTCTTCTTCGACGATACTTTAATCTATTCCAAACAGGAAGAAGATCATGAACCCCAACTTCAGACTGTCCTTGAGACAATGAGAGCACATAAGCTCTATGCTAAGATGAAGAAGCGTGCATTCTTCAAACGTTAGATTGAATATCTAGAATTCATCATATCAGCGGAACGAATCTCAATGGATCCAGCCAAAGTCAAAGATGTTCTAGAATGGCCAATACCAACAATTGTCAAAGAAATATGCAATTTTCTTGGATTGACAGGATGGTATAGGGTCTTCATTAAAAACTATGCTTTGATTGCAGCACCTCTGACGGACTTACTGAAGAAGCAAACATCCATTGCATGGTCAGCTGTGTCAGACAAACTAGCTTTGATAGATTGAAGTAAAGTTTGGTATCAGCACCTATCCTAAAACTTCCAGACCTCAGTAAGGAGTTCGAGGTAGTAACTGATGCTAGCACACTTGCCTTAGGATGTGTGCTCATGCAAGAAGGTCATCCTGTAGCATACTCTTCAAGGAAACTGAAGAGCCATGAGAAGAATTATGCTACCCATGATCTAGAACTATTAGCTATCATCCATGCTCTAAAGCTTTGGAGACACTACCTGTTGGGTAACAAGTTTACACTAGTGATTGATCATAAAAGTCTCAAGTGGATCTTTACCCAAAACGAGCTCAATATGAGGCAACCTTGGTGGATTGAAGTGCTGGAGGAGTATGATTTTGAAATCAAGTACCGACCGGGAAAGGAAAATGTAGTTGCCGATGCACTCAGTTCACAAGGCATTACTTAATTCACTAATCTTACAAAATCCATCAACAGCTAGATCTCTAGCCACAAAGGTGTCCATTCCAAACAACCCAATACTTGAGCTAGCTAGAGAGGAAGCATGCCATGACCTAGCCTATCAAAAGATGCTAAGGGAGATCCCTATCAAAGGTTTCCATGCCAAACAACCCAATACTTGAGCTAGCTAGAGAGGAAGCATGCCATGACCTAGCCTATCAAAAGATGCTAAGGGAGATCCCTATCAAGGACCATGACCAAAAGCTATAGGCTAAATATTATGAATTCTCTATCAATAGCAGACTTGTCTACTATAGAACGAGATTGTGTATACCGGCAAGCCAATCACTTAAGCAAAAGATACTATGAGAAGCTCATGATTCCCCTTTCTCAGGACATCCTGGCTATGCCAAGACTCTCAATGCAGCTAGGAAGAGCTACTATTGGGAGAGGCTTAAAGGTGACGTTCTCAAATATGTCACTGAGTGTTTGTCTTGTCAACGTATCAAAGTTGAACATGTCAAAATGCCAGGGAAGTTGCAATCACTCGACATTCCCCAAGTGAAATGGGAATTCATCAGTATGGACTTTGTTTTTGGCCTACCCAAAGTTTAGGGAGGATACAACTTCATCATGGTTGTGGTTGACATGCTTACTAAGGTTGCACACCTTATTCCAGTAAAGACAAACTATAAAGCCTCAGACATTGCAAGGTTGTTTATCAAGGATATATTCAAGCTACATGGGCTACCCAGAATAATAATTAGTGATCGTGATTCTCTCTTCACATCACATTTTTGGAGAGCTATCTTTGAAGCCATTGGGCCTCAACTCTGTTTTAGTACAGCTTACCATCCCCAAACTGATGGACGGAGCGAGTCAATCAAGTCATGGAGGATATGGTAAGGGCACACTACTGTCGTGAGCCAAAAAGGTGGATTCAATACTTGACCTTGGTTGAGTTTGCCTACAATGCTTCTTACCAACAAAGCATTCAAATGACCCCTTTTCAAGCATTGTATGGTTATGACTGTCGAAGTCCCCTGAACTTCTCAGATCCAACCTTGAGGGTTGAAGATTCAAGGCAGATGTTGGAGGAGATGGATGACCAAGTAAAGTCAATAAGATATGACATCCAAGCTGCCAAGGATAGACAAAAGGCATACACAGATTTCAAGCATCAAGATAGAATCTTCAAGGAAGGAGACATGGTCTTCATTCGCGTATGGGCAAAGAAGAGTTCCCTATCCTTAGGAGATTGCCATCCATTCCTCCAACAGTCTACCCACACTAAAAATAGTATCCTCAAAGATAGATACCCCAAACTTAAGGACACTTTACATACAACAATATGACAAGGCTTAGACTATGCCTTAGACTTTGTCTTATTTCTCAACACTCCCCCTCAAGCTTAGAATGAGCTTGCAAAGGTAATACTCCAAGTGCACTCCTGAAGTATTCAAACTTATGTTTACCTAATGCTTTGGTAAAGATATCAGCAACTTGGTCATTTGTTTTCACATGGACCAAGTCAATCTCTCCATCAATGAATTTTTCTCTAATGAAATGATAGTGCATTTCTATGTGTTTTGTTCTTGCATGGTAGACTGGGTTCTTTGCCAGCATAATGCTGCTAACATTGTCACAATACATAATGACTCCACCATCAATCTCTATCCCCATGTCATATAGGATCAATCTCAATCATGTCTACTCACATGCTGCTAATGCAATGCCTCTATACTCTGCTTCAGTACTTGATAGAGCAATTGTAGGTTGCTTCTTACTGCTCCAACTTACCATGGCTGATCCAAATGAGAATGCATAGCCACTAGTAGATCTTCTATCCATAGAGCTACCTGCCCAGTCTGCATCTGAGTATCCAAATAATGTAGGCTTGATTCCTTTTACATTAAAGAACCCAAATCCAGCTGTCTTCTTCACATATCTAAGAACTCTTCTCACTACATCCAAATGTGATTTGCATGGTTTCTGCATAAACTGACTTATCAATCCAACAGTGTAACTCTAGTCTAGTCTTGTAATGGTCAAGTAGATAAGACTACCAACCATCTTTCTGAACATAGTAACATCCTCAACATAAGATCCATCATCCATCAACTTAGCATTTTGATTTAATGGTGTATCAACCGGTTTGCATCCTGTCATGCCATATTTTTCCAACATATCCAATGCATATTGCCTTTGTATCAACCATATACGATGAGGTGTGTCAATAACCTCAATACCCAAGAAGTATCTCTACAAACCAAGATCCTTTATATCAAACTCTTTATGTAACCCATGCTTGACTTCAGTAATCTCCTTCTCAAGTGTACCTGTAATAATGAGATCATCAACATAGATGACCACAACAACCATACCATCTTCTGTATGCCTCACATAAAATGAATAATCAGTTTTGCTCTGCTGAAATCCCGTACTACATAAGAATTTGCTGATTCTATCACACCATGCTCTTGGTGCTTGCTTCAGTCCATATAAAGCCTTCTTCAACCTGCATACATAATGTGGGTATTTTGGATCCACATAGCCCTTTGGTTGATCCATGTACACTTCTTCTTCTAAGTTGCCATTCAAAAATGCATTTTTCACATCCATTTGATAAAGCCCCCAACCATAGATAGAAGCCAAAGTAATTACCGATCTTACTGTCGTCATTTTAGCTACTAGACTGAATGTTTCTTCATAGTCCAAACCATAAGTTTGTGCATATCCTTTTGCAACTAGCCTTGCTTTATACCTTTCAAGAGAACCATCCGACTTACATTTGACCTTGTAAACCCATTTACATCCAATGGACTTCTTGCCATAAGGTAGTTTCACCAAATCCCAAGTCTTGCTTTTCCTTAGTGCATTCATCTCTTCATCCATTGCTTGTCTCCACTCTTTGCTCTCTACTGCTTCTTCAAAGCAAGTAGGCTCCACATGTTGTACATAAGAAACCATGCATGCATAATGCATCTTCATGAACCCATTATAAGTCAATCGATACCTTACCCTTTCTGACCTTCTCAATTGAGGTGCACTGCCGTGTGTCTCATCTAATCTAGCATGTGGTGGCATATACTTTCCTGCACTTCTAGTGCCAGGTGTTTTAACATGCGGAATGCCATACTCATCATCTATAGATTCATCTTCTGAACTTTCAGTCATTGGTCTCTTACCTTCTGCAACTTCTGCAATCCTTTGTGCATTTCTCAATCTACCACTCCATGGATTGTAGCTACCACTGCTTTCCACATTCTCTTAAGGTCCTGAAGCATCTTCCACATGCTGATTTTCAGTTTTGCTATTTGTTGAAATTTTCTTTCCATAGCCATTATCATCATTGCTTTCATAGGAATCAACATCCACCACTGCAATTTTGGGCTTGTACCATGATTCATATTCACTGAATTTGACATCCTTGCTTATGTATACTTCGTTACTCACTGGATCATAGCATTTGTATCCCTTCTTCTCATCAGGATATCCAAGGAAAATGCATTTTACAACCTTAGGTTCCATCTTCTTTCTCAAATCATCCAGAACATGAACATAACAGACACATCCAAAGACTCTATGGTATGCAACAGTGGGTTTCATGCCATACATTCTCTCATATGGTGACATATTATGAATCAAGGCTATAGGTGTTCTATTCATAATGTAAACTGCAGTATGCACTGCTTCTACCCAATATGACAATGGCATGTTCATTTCATTCATCATTGCCCTTGCAACCTCTGTAATAACCCGATTCTTCCTTTCAGCCACACCATTTTGCTGAGGTGTATACCTCCATGTCAATTGACTTTTAATACCATGATCTCTCAAGAAGTCACAAAACTCATATGACATGTACTCTCCACCATTATCTGACCTCAAAAATTTTATGTAGCATCCAAACTACTTTTCAGCCATAGATTTAAATTCCAAGAACTTTTCAAATGCTTCACTTTTATGCTGCATAAAGTACACCCAAGTCATCCTGTGCTGAAATCATCAATAAAAGTAATATACAATCTACATTTTCCGCTCATGAAAACATTTTGACATGGGCCCCAAATATCTGAGTGTATTATTTCCAAAGGATAGATGCTTATTCTCCCCCTGTTTGGAAATGGCAATCTGGACTGCTTGCCAAATTGACAAGCCTCATATACATGATCAAAATTCACATATCCTAAATGCGGTAGACCATGGACTTGATTGCATTTGCTTCAATCTTTGCAAATTAACATGACCAATCCGTCTATGTGTAATATTTCCGCACACTACGTGCCGCAAATATTGACTTCCCGCACGTCGTGTAAATCTCGTGCAAAGATTATCACTAGTACCAGCAGCTAATCTATAGCCACACGCGGGAAATGGAGACACTCCACCTTACGAAAATAAGGTCGGGGATTCAAACCGGCATAGCCGCGGGGAAACTCCCTCTTGGGAGGAGGATAAGGGGATAAAGGTGGAATTAGAGCAAATTTTTTTATTATTTTCCCCAGTCGATGTGTGGCTGGGGGGAAAGGGATGGGCTAGCATGAGGGAGGTGAGAGGGAGAGAGCCATGCAACTAACCACGTGGGGAGGTTCCCTCTCCCCCCTTGGACTATAAGAACCCCCTCTTGGGGAGGGGGGGAAAGGAGAGAAGGACATGGAGGCAGAAGATCGTGTGAAGGCCGGCTGTGGAAGGAGAGGACGCGCCATGGAGAGGAGGGTGCTGGACGAGCAGGAGGGTGAGAGGAGGTGGAGGAGGTCGCCAGGCTGCCGTGAAGGACGCAGGGAGGTCGCCAGGCTGCCATGAAGGAGGGGGAGGTTGCCAGGCTGTGAGAAGGAGGGAACGGGTCGTGTGAAGGGGAGAGAAGGACGCCGTGTGGAGGGAGGTCGCTGTGGAAGGAGAGGACGCTGTGTGGGGGGCCGTTGGCCGCTGGGAAGCCGCCGACAGGGAGCCACCATGCCACATGGAACCACCAGGCCGCCGCCGTCCTCGCCTAGACCACGCCTTTTCTCCCATGATCATTGGGACCCCCCCAACGTGCCCACGTGCTGCCAGAAGCTCTTAGAAGCTTCTCTAGGAAGCTTCTAAGGGGGCTTCTTAAGCCCCCCTTCCCATTACATTGCCCATAGGTCTATCCACACACCCCCCGGGTCTTTGAAGAGAAGGAGGCGACGAACCTTCTCACCGATTTTCCATAAGGCCTCTAGGCCCAGATCTTGTAGAGAAGAAGAGGGGATCTCTTAACACCTTTCCCCAATATCTTTAACCCCCGGGATTTTGAAGAGTAAAAGAGGAAGCCTATAAAGGCCCTCCCACTAATCACTTACAAGGCCGGTCCTTGGATTTTAGGGAAGGAGAAGAAGAACTCTAAAGTCTCCATTCTTGCAAGGCCCATTCGCAAGAGCCCTTTTCCGCGAACATCATCGTAAGGCCCACAAAATCCTTCCTACACCCGGAATTTCGAGGTGGATTAAAGTTCTCAAACCTCCATTGTCCAAAGGACCTCATAAGAACCCTAAAGCCTTCCCAAGTCAAATTCCGCAAGTCGGAACTTCGGTCAAGGAAGCCATATCTCAAAGGAAATTGCGCATACAAGGGAGACGGACCAAGGTCATAAGACTGCAAGCCAAGGCCAAAAGTTGAAATCCACAAAGGCTAACTGGAGATCGAATTCGCGATGGCCTCTAAAAAGATCACAAGGTGCGATGCGGAAGGTTCACCCCGAGCATATGTGGACATTTCCCGGAATTCACAAGTCCAGGTTTGATCTATTTGGATTCCACACAAAAGTATTGAATTAATCACGATAACTTCACGGATTAGGAAGCACTCATGCATGCTCGAATTCAACTAGTCAAGTTAACTGCAATTGGAAAATGAATTGGCTATTTGAACATTTATTAGAGATAGCCTAAGATATGGAAAGTGATCATTGGTACGTTCAATGGAGAGAGCATAAGGTGTCTATGCATTCGCAGGACCTTATTAGTAAGTTCCTTTTGTGCATTCAAAAGTGACGAACCTAGGACATCTGTTGCCTCATTACAAGGTTGAAATTGTTGAGGTACACCTTTTTAATAGGCATGGAAAGATTAATGGCATGTCCCGTTTTTGGATAAATCTTCCTTGTAATAAGTTAACACCCATAAGATGTTATTCGAAAAGGAATAGAAGGCACGAAAATGATCTATGGACTTGCAAGTGGCATGATTATTTGACATAAATCCTAGTAGGACCTAGGAAAGTTAGTGTCCAGATTATCAGGCATTTTTACTTTGCCAAGAAAGGATAGGGTTATTGTGAACCATGTGATGCGTAGAAGCAGTGAATCGCATGTTTACACGTATTGGTGTAGTTGTAACTATTGATCTAGTTTATCACCTTTGGGAAAGGTTCATCCTTGTCGCAAGACAAGTATATTGTGTTGTCTAAATCACATAAACCACAAGGGATTCATTTGGGCATGGTTCAGTCGATATGATAAGTATCCCAGGTGCTAACTAGGGTTTGGTGCGGCAAGAATTGACCTAGTTTTACATTTGTTGCCAAGTTAGAACCGCAAACCCTAAGATCTTACACACATTCGGAATGTCGAGTCAATTGGGTGCTTATGCATAAAATGATCTAAGGTTTTATCCTAAGGATCATTCGTTCAAAATGATGGAACCCCGACGGAGTTGCCTATCTTTAGTACCATGGGCCACATATCTAGGAATGGTTTGGAGAATACCCTAAAACCCTGAAGGTAAATTCCGTGACCGGAAAACGCTAAGCAATGGGTGGAATGATCCCGTGAAATTAGATGCAATACATGTGCAAAAAGCTGCAACATTGTATAGACTTGAGATTTGTCCACAAGAGAGTTTTTGTCATCTCTCAAAATGAGGTTGGCAAGTTATTGAAGGAATTTAACTTACAAGAGGATGAGTAATCATCCTGTTACTCACTTTCCTTGGGAACTAATTGCCAAGGGAAAGGAAAGTTAGGTATTTGCAAATGACCAGACAATAAACTAAAGCGACATGGTCGCTGGAACCTACCACAACAAACCTAAAGTATGGGTAGGGTATGACCCTAACCCAAGAATGATAGGAATCTTGCCAAGTTGCAATTGATTCCGGATCGAATGCGGGTTGCATTCGGAGGAAAGGAAGTCACTCCTTAACAGTTTGCCAGCCAAACGACCATTGGAATTTGATTGTGCTTGTAACAGTTTAGAAAGCACTGTTTGCATTGTTTGCTCAATGAACTAAAGGAGGAAAACATATCTAAATACTTCAGGTTGAAGCCTGAAGGGAGAGGCAGCTTCAGTTACCCCCGACTGCCTGCCTGACCCTAACCAAGGGGGTTGTTAACCGCGCCAGGAACGTGGACCGAACCCGCCGTGAGAGGTCTCTCCGTTGAGTTCTGCTTGGAGCAGGAGGACGCTTGGGTGCCAGGGGGGGCTCTGGCTGTAAATCCCTCGCCTTCCGGGCCCTGCACAAGAGACTAACGTGACTCGGGATTGGATCTCGAGGCCCGCATACTAGTCTACGGGCGGAAACTTGGGTTAGTGATCCCTGGTGGATTACTGGATAGCCTTCGGGCGGATTATGAATACGCCTACGGGCGGGGAACTCCTTGTATTTCAAAGATAAAAGGATAAAATGATAACAAAGAAGTTGGTTGGCATTGTTTTCTTTATGTCCTATGATAAGATTACGTGAAGGAACCGGTGCTTAACAGGGTTAATCAAAGAAGCTGTTTGTTATATGTCAAACTAATGTGGTAGGTAATTACATAACTAAAACAAACCGAGGAAAGTGCGGAGGATGGATCATGGGTCCGTCCTACGGATGGGTGGTCCCGGTTAGTCGGGAACTTTTCTCAAAGTCTTCGACGAACAGCAGGATGATAATCAGCATCAAAGCGAATAACGAGGAAAATGACCTAGAGTTACATCCTACCCGATTCACGCTGTTTTAGGGAAACGGAATGGGACTATGCCTTGTGGCACAGAGGTCGAGCCTTGCATCCCTCTCGTTTCCCCATTCTCCTTAAACCAAGTGCAGCGTGAATCCGCTTCGGTCCAGGCGCTTCTGCGTAAAGTAGTTCACTCAGGTCCGACGCTAGTTGTTGATAGCTAATGACCAAACAGGGAAACCCAAATTCAGGTCGATCCTAAGTGGGAACGGCCAGGATACTTCCGCTACGTGGCAGACTCGGGAAGACCTAGATTGCAAAACCCGTAACATTCCATGGGAGTGCCGGGCAGAGCTTTCTAGACATCCTTCCCGATGGACTGCTAAGACGTGTCCGGAATGATTCTAGCGGACACGTTACAGTTGGTATCAGAGCAAACCAACAAAGGATTTGTTTTAGGAAATTTTAATAAGAGGAAGTAAAGCAAATGTTGTGTCCCAAACATTTCCTTACTTTGAATGCTGTCTTGCAGAATTACGAGGCGTGGAACAAGTTTTTGGTGTTCCGGATCATGTTTATGACTGCAACGCACTCTCCGCATTATAGGCAGAGAATTGAAATGATGAACATCCTAGACCACATTTACAATCCATCACCTATGTACGTGGAATGGAGATGGATGGGTGTTATAGGGGTCTATTACATAACTGCCTATCAACCTGCGTACCTTCAAATTAACTCGAAGAGAATCAAGTGGATGGAGGATTTGAAGATCGTGAAGCTGTTCGTCTTTATTGAGGCTCACGCAAATGCGACCCTACGGGTCGGAGGTCGAAGGGTTAACCAGAATAAGTATGTGTACGGGGAAGTGATTCAAAGAATCCCTGCCGACCGAATCAAGGTTTTGGGACGTCATGTGACGAAGGGATATCAAAGGAAAAGATACCCTAATCTTCCAATGAACTATCGATTCCTGAAAATCGATGACCCCAATCCGTACTATTACTCAGTTCCTGTAGCTGAATGCAATAATATCTTATTCTCCTCGAATTGATGTATTAACTTGTTCCATCGCCCCAAGAAATAATTGTAAGGGCTATGCTGATATGAATGGAATAAAACTTTTTCCCGATTGTCTTGACTATGAATATTGACGTAAAGTGATTTGGTCACTTGGCTGAAGAAATACGTGGACGTAGTTTCTGAAGAGTTAACAGAACTCCCACTTCAAAGAGAAGTAGATCATGAGATCAAGCCAGTAATAGGAGCTGTGCCAATTGTGAAGAGAACCTATAGTATGTCTATATCGGAAGCAATTGAGTTGAAGGAACAACTCAAGCAACTACTAGATTAGGGCTACATCCGTCCTAGCAGTTCACCATGGGGAGCTCCAGTCCTATTCCAGAAAAAGAAAGATGGGACACTTCGACTATGTATTGATTACCGTGGGTTGAATTAATCAACAGCCAAGAACAAGTATCCTATCCCTAGAATAGATGAGCTTCTTGATCGCCTTCAAGGTGCAAAGATCTTCTCCAAGATTATCTCAGGTCAGGCTACTATCAAATCAGGATCAAGGATGAGGATATTTCCAAAAACGGCCTTCAATACAAGATATGGGCACTTTGAATTCTTGGTTATGTCATTCGGGCTTACAGATGCACCTGCCACTTTCACTAGATTAATGTAGGATATTTTTAGGCCATATCTTGATGACTTCGTGCTTGTCTTCTTCGACGACATCTTAGTCTATTCTAAACAGGAAGAAGATCGTGAACCTCAACTAAGGATTGTTTTGGAGACAATGAGGTTCCATAAGCTGTATGCAAAAATGAAGAAGTGTGCATTCTTCAAGCGTCAGATTAAATATCTAGGAGGAATTTCAGTAGACCGAGCCAAAGTCAGAGATGTGCTTGAATGACCAATACCAATATCCGTCAAAGAGATATGTAGTTTTCTTGGTTTGACAGGATGGTATAGGGTTTTATCAAAAACTATGCTTTGCTTGCAGCACCTTTGACAGAATTATTGAGGAAGCAAACATCCATTGCATGGTCAACTGCCAAACAAACTAGCTTCGATAGGTTGAAGCAAAGTTTGGTATGAGCACCGATCCTAAAACTTCTAGACCACAGTAAGGAGTAGAGGTAGTAACTGATACTAGCATGCTTGCCTTAAGATATGTGCTCATGTAGGAAAATCATCAGCATATTCTTCAAGGAAATTGAAGAGTCACAAAAAGAATTATGCCACGCATGATCTGGAGTTATTAGCTGTCATCCATGCTCTAAAGCTTTGGAGACACTACCTTTTGGGTAACAAGTTTACTCTAGTAACAGATCATAAGAGTCTCAAATGGATTTTTACCCAGAACGAGCTCAACATGAGGCAACGTCGACGGATTGAAGTATTGGAGGAATATGATTTTAAGATCAAGTACCGACCTGGAAAGAAGAATGTAGTTGTTGATGCATTCAATCGCAAGGCATTCCTTAATTCATTAATCTTGCAAAATCTATCAATAGCTAGATCTCTAGCTACAGAGGTGTCCATGCCAAACGACCTAATACTTGAGCTAGCTAGAGAGGAAGGATGCCATGATCTAGCCTATCAAAGGATGCTAAGGGAAGTCTCTATCAAGGACCAGGAACAAAAGCTAGAGGCTAAGTATCATGAATTCTCTGTCAATAATGGACTTGTCTACTATAGGATGAGAGTATGTATACGAGCAAGCCAGCTATTTAAATAGAAGATATTGTGCGAAGCTTATGATTTCACTTTCTCGGGACATCAAAGCTGCGAAGGATAGACAGAAGGCATACACGGATTTGAAGTGTCAAGATAGAATATTGAGGAAGGAGACATGGTCTTCATTCATGTATGCCCAAAGAAGAGTTCTCTATCCTTAGGAGATTGTAGGAAGCTAAGTCCAAAGTATTGTGGACGATACAAGATCCTCAAGTGCTTAAGACCTAATGTTTATAGACTGTAATGCCCTGAAAACCTAAAGGTTCATAATGTATTCCATAACAGTCTATTGAAGAATGAAGTATGCATTTAGGCCTAATCATGTACTTGATGGCCAACAAATTGTAATGCCTAGTCAAGGAGTCCTTGAACTAAGGCCGGACAAGATTTTAGATGCTAGGGTGAGACAACTGAGATCCAGAACCTTGAGAGAATGCCTCGTCCAGTGGAAAGATCATCCTAAGGAGGATGCTACCTGGATGGATGGAAGCTCTCTCAATCTTCAATATCCCCAGTTCATCTCGAGATGAGGACATCTCGATTCTTCTAAGGGGGAGAGAATGTAATATTTCCGCACACTGCGTGCCGCAAATATTGACTTCCCGCACGTCGTGTAAATCTCGTGCAAAGATTATCACTAGTACCAGCAGCTAATCTATAGCCACACACGGGAAATGGAGACACTCCACCTTACGAAAATAAGGTCGGGGATTCAAACCGGCATAGCCGCGGGGAAACTCCCTCTTGGGAGGAGGATAAGGGGATAAAGGTGGAATTAGAGCAAATTTTTTTATTATTTTCCCCAGTCGATGTGTGGCTGGGGGGAAAGGGATGGGCTAGCATGAGGGAGGTGAGAGGGAGAGAGCCATGCAACTGACCACGTGGGGAGGTTCCCTCTCCCCCCTTGGACTATAAGAACCCCCTCTTGGGGAGGGGGGGAAAGGAGAGAAGGACATGGAGGCAGAAGATCGTGTGAAGGCCGGCTGTGGAAGGAGAAGACGCGCCGTGGAGAGGAGGGTGCTGGACGAGCAGGAGGGTGAGAGGAGGTGGAGGAGGTCGCCAGGCTGCCGTGAAGGACGCGGGGAGGTCGCCAGGCTGCCATGAAGGAGGGGGAGGTCGCCAGGCTGTGAGAAGGAGGGAACGGGTCGTGTGAAGGGGAGAGAAGGACGCCGTGTGGAGGGAGGTCGCTGTGGAAGGAGAGGACGCTGTGTGGGGGGCCGCTGGCCGCTGGGAAGCCGCCGACAGGGAGCCGCCACGCCACATGGAACCACCAGGCCGCCGCCGTCCTCGCCTAGACCACGCCTTTTCTCCCATGATCATTGGGACCCCCCCAACGTGCCCACGTGCTGCCAGAAGCTCTTAGAAGCTTCTCTAGGAAGCTTCTAAGGGGGCTTCTTAAGCCCCCCTTCCCATTACATTGCCCATAGGTCTATCCACACACACCCCGGGTCTTTGAAGAGAAGGAGGCGACGAACCTTCTCACCGATTTTCCATAAGGCCTCTAGGCCCAGATCTTGTAGAGAAGAAGAGGGGATCTCTTAACACCTTTCCCCAATATCTTTAACCTCCGGGATTTTGAAGAGTAAAAGAGGAAGCTGATAAAGGCCCTCCCACTAATCACTTACAAGGCCGGTCCTTGGATTTTAGGGAAGGAGAAGAAGAACTCTAAAGTCTCCATTCTTGCAAGGCCCATTCGCAAGAGCCCTTTTCCGCGAACATCATCGTAAGGCCCACAAAATCCTTCCTACACCCGGAATTTCGAGGTGGATTAAAGTTCTCAAACCTCCATTGTCCAAAGGACCTCATAAGAACCCTAAAGCCTTCCCAAGTCAAATTCAGCAAGTCGGAACTTCGGTCAAGGAAGCCATATCTCAAAGGAAATTGCGCATACAAGCGAGACGGACCAAGGTCATAAGACTGCAAGCCAAGGCCAAAAGTTGAAATCCACAAAGGCTAACTGGAGATCGAATTCGCGATGGCCTCTAAAAAGATCACAAGGTGCGATGCGGAAGGTTCACCCCGAGCATACGTGGACATTTCCCGGAATTCACAAGTCCAGGTTTGATCTATTTGGATTCCACACAGAAGTATTGAATTAATCACGATAACTTCACGGATTAGGAAGCACTCATGCATGCTCGAATTCAACTAGTCAAGTTAAGTGCAATTGGAAAATGAATTGGCTATTTGAACATTTATTAGAGATAGCCTAAGATATGGAAATTGATCATTGGTACGTTCAATGGAGAGAGCATAAGGTGTCTATGCATTCGCAGGACCTTATTAGTAAGTTCCTTTTGTGCATTCAAAAGTGACGAACCTAGGACATCTGTTGCCTCATTACAAGGTTGAAATTGTTGAGGTACACCTTTTTAATAGGCATGGAAAGATTAATGGCATGTCCCATTTTTGGATAAATCTTCCTTGTAATAATTTAACACCCATAAGATGTTATTCGAAAAGGAATAGAAGGCACGAAAATGATCTATGGACTTGCAAGTGGCATGATTATTTGACATAAATCCTAGTAGGACCTAGGAAAGTTAGTGTCCAGATTATCAGGCATTTTTACTTTGCCAAGAAAGGATAGGGTTATTGTGAACCATGTGATGCGTAGAAGCAGTGAATCGCATGTTTACACGTATTGGTGTAGTTGTAACTATTGATCTAGTTTATCACCTTTGGGAAAGGTTCATCCTTGTCGCAAGACAAGTATATTGTGTTGTCTAAATCACATAAACCACAAGGGATTCATTTGGGCATGGTTCAGTCGATATGATAAGTATCCCAAGTGCTAACTAGGGTTTGGTGCGGCAAGAATTGACCTAGTTTTACATTTGTTGCCAAGTTAGAACCGCAAACCCTAAGATCTTACACACATTCGGAATGTCGAGTCAATTGGGTGCTTATGCATAAAATGATCTAAGGTTTTATCCTAAGGATCATTCGTTCAAAATGATGGAACCCCGACGGAGTTGCCTATCTTTAGTACCATGGGCTACATAACTAGGAATGGTTTGGAGAATACCCTAAAACCCTGAAGGTAAATTCCGTGACCGGAAAACGCTAAGCAATGGGTGGAATGATCCCGTGAAATTAGATGCAATACATGTGCAAAAAGCTGCAACATTGTATAGACTTGAGATTTGTCCACAAGAGAGTTTTTGTCATCTCTCAAAATGAGGTTGGCAAGTTATTGAAGGAATTTAACTTACAAGAGGATGAGTAATCATCCTGTTACTCACTTTCCTTGGGAACTAATTGCCAAGGGAAAGGAAAGTTAGGTATTTGCAAATGACCAGACAATAAACTAAAGCGACATGGTCGCTGGAACCTACCACAACAAACCTAAAGTATGGGCAGGGTATGACCCTAACCCAAGAATGATAGGAATCTTGCCAAGTTGCAATTGATTCCGGATCGAATGCGGGTTGCATTCGGAGGAAAGGAAGTCACTCCTTAACAGTTTGCCAGCCAAACGACCATTGGAATTTGATTGTGCTTGTAACAGTTTAGAAAGCACTGTTTGGATTGTTTGCTCAATGAACTAAAGGAGGAAAACATATCTAAATAATTCAGGTTGAAGCCTGAAGGGAGAGGCAGCTTCAGTTACCCCCGACTGCCTGCCTGACCCTAACCAAGGGGGTTGTTAACCGCGCCGGGAACGTGGACCGAACCCGCCGTGAGAGGTCTCTCCGTTGAGTTCTGCTTGGAGCAGGAGGACGCTTGGGTGCCAGGGGGGGCTCTGGCTGTAAATCCCTCGCCTTCCGGGCCCTGCACAAGAGACTAACGTGACTCGGGATTGGATCTCGAGGCCCACATACTAGTCTACGGGCGGAAACTTGGGTTAGTGATCCCTGGTGGATTACTGGATAGCCTTCGGGCGGATTATGAATACGCCTACGGGCGGGGAACTCCTTGTATTTCAAAGATAAAAGGATAAAATGATAACAAAGAAGTTGGTTGGCATTGTTTTCTTTATGTCCTGTGATAAGATTACGTGAAGGAACCGGTGCTTAACAGGGTTAATCAAAGAAGCTGTTTGTTATATGTCAAACTAATGTGGTAGGTAATTACATAACTAAAACAAACCGAGGAAAGTGCGGAGGATGGATCATGGGTCCGTCCTACGGATGGGTGGTCCCGATTAGCCGGGAACTTTTCTCAAAGTCTTCGATGAACAGCAGGATGATAATCAGCATCAAAGTGAATAACGAGGAAAATGACCTAGAGTTACATCCTACCCGATTCACGCTGTTTTAGGGAAACAGAATGGGACTATGCCTTGTGGCAGAGAGGTCGAGCCTTGCATCCCTCTCGTTTCCCCATTCTCCTTAAACCAAGTGCAGCGTGAATCCGCTTCGGTCCAGGCGCTTCTGCGTAAAGTAGTTCGCTCGGGTCCGACGCTAGTTGTTGATAGCTAATGACCAAACAGGGAAACCCAAATTCAGGTCGATCCTAAGTGGGAACGGCCAGGATACTTCCGCTACGTGGCAGACTCGGGAAGACCTAGATTGCAAAACCCGTAACATTCCATGGGAGTGCCGGGCGGAGCTTTCTAGACATCCTTCCCGATGGACTGCTAAGACGTGTCCGGAATGATTCTAGCGGACACGTTACACTATGCCATAATTCCACATCCTTATCTTGCCCATGCCCTCTCTCAACATACATAGAGTTTTGAATCACTGGAGTACCTACATCCAAAGCAAACAATCTCCCTTTCTTTCTACCATGAGCAATCACCCTACCAGTTCTCCCATTATGGAACTCTTCAATAAAACATCCAAACTTATTGAATCTCACCTGCAATCCTTGATCTATCATTTGACCAACCGATGCTAGGTTCTTAGGCTGATTTTCCAAGTTAAGGGAAGTTATGTATTTGCCTCGTAAGCAAAGGATCAATCAAGTTAGAGCGACATGGTCGCCAGGATTCACTATCTTAATTTATGAAACCTAAGGTGTTGGTTAAGCTAGGTTAACAGGGTATGACCCTAACCCAAGGACAAAAGGGTGAACAAACAAACCCTTGGGGCTCTTTCCATGTCGCAATTGATCCCGGATCAAATGCTGGATGCATTCAGAGATAAGGATCCACTCCTTAGCACTTGGCCAAATAAACGACCAATGGATTGATTGTGCTTGTAATAGTTTAGGAGCACTGTTTGCATTGTTTGCTCAAGGAACTAAAAGATGAAAAGTTAATTAATGCTTCAGGTTGAAGGCCTAAAGGGAGAGGCAGCATCAATTACCCCCGACTATCTGCCTGACCCTAACCAAGGGGGTTGTTATCCGTGCCGGGAACTGGAGAGGTCTCTCCATTGGATACTACTTGGAGCAGGAGGACGCTTGGGTGCCAGGGGGGCTCTGGCCGTAAATCCCTTGCCTTCCGGGCCCTGCACAAGAGGCCAACGCGACTTGGGATTGGATCTTGAGGCCCCCATACTATTATATGGGTGGAATCTTGAATTAATAATCCATGTGGATTATGGATAGCCTTTGGGAGGATTATGGATTAGCCTATGGGCTGGATTATATGGATGTATTCCAAAGATAAGCAAGATAATCTGTTGAAAATAAACTTTTTTGGCACTTTTTTTCTATGTCAAGTGCTAAGGTTACGTGAAGGAACCGATGTCTAACTAGCTAATTAAGAATGCTGTTTTATGCGTGTCAAACTAATTGTGGTAGGTAATTAGACAACTAAAAGCAACCTTGAGGAAAGTGCGGTGGATGTGGCCATGGGTCCGTCCTATGGATGGGTGGTCCCGGTCGGCTGGGAACTTTTCTCAATCGAAATGGACAGTAAGGAGCTCTTCTCAAAGGAAATGAACAGCAAGGGCGCTCACCCAAAGTTTAGGTTACTAGAATCCCGATTTATGCTGTTTTAGGGGAACAGAATGGGACTATGCCTGATGGACAGAGAGGTCGAGCTTTGCATCCCTCTTGTTTCCCATTCTCCTTGAACCAAGTGCAGCATGAATACGCTTCGACCCTGACGTTTCTACGTAAAGTAGTTCGCTTGGGGTTCGACGGTAGCTGCCGTTTTAGGAGTTTGACCACTAGGAAAACTTTGATTCAGGTCGGTCCTAAGTGGGAACGGTCGTAATACTTTCACTACATGACAGAATCAGAAAGACCTAGATCGAAAACCCCGTAACATTCCATGGGAGTGCCGGGCGGAGCTTTCTAGACCCTCCTTCAGATGGGCTACTAAGACATGTCCTGCACGCAACAGGTGGACACGTTACATGAAATTAGATTAGGTTAATGTAACTAAGGTAGTGCATATGTTGGTAAAGAGAGAGTGGATGAAATGAAGATGGGGTGTAGGCACCACATCTACCAATGTTCAAATGGGGCTGAAATTGTAGCCAAGGAACCTATGGCTATGGCAAAACAACTAGCTATACCTATTGGTCTGGCTCTTAAAGGTGATGTTGTGGATGAATTAATCAAAGGCATGCATGATTTGAGGCTGAATTTTACAGAAATCTATGCAAAGGTTGAAAAGTTGGATGTTAAGGTAGATAAGAAGGCTCGAGCGGCAATAGCCCAAAGATCGTACAAAAAAGGATACAAGAGGAGATGCATTTGGTGTGACAGTTTATAGCATGAAAATAAAGATCATAAAGTCTACCGTGAAGTAGAAGTGAAAAGGTTAATCTTTTGGAAGATGGCCAAATACATGTAACAAAAACTAGTCTTCTAATAGAGCTAAATTTTGGAAATGGTGGCAAGCAGAAGAGGTTGGAAGATGTGGCTGTAAGGATAGCATTTTTTGACATAGATGCAGCCACATATGGGTTGAGAATTAAAAGGACTAATGAAGCTCATAAAGGAGACATGCTTGAAGCAAAATCTCGAGTTTGGATTCAAGCATTAGATTTCATAGAAAAGGGAAAAACAACAAAGCTTGAATTGGCTAATGCAAGTAAGAGTATACGAGGGAGAACAGGATGGAGTACACTAGTAGATTTATTTTCAACCTATGCTTATTTAACTGAGATTCATAATCAAGAAGCTCTTGTGGAAGAAAAGACAAGAAGAAATGAGGACATTGGTAGTCCTGCCTCTTCAGGCCCATCTAAATGCATAATATGAAGTAAAATGGAGCAATAGAAAGAGGCTAAAAAAGCCATACTTGAGCATGTTATGGAGGATGCATCTCAAGAGAAGAAACGAGAAGGAAAGAAAAGGGGCAATCATCCCAGTTACAAGTTACAATTAGATCTTGAGACTGCCACAAACCTTAAAAAGGTCTTGAAAGATCACATACTTAGCAATAGAGTGTAATTCACACTTGGAAAAGTTATTGGAAATGCAAAGCATGAATTTCACGATGCAATTATCAATATGTTGAAACAAAAAAGACAGTTCGATGGTGAAGTTTTGCAAGCATTGATGCAGGTTGACAAAGATATAGAGAAACAACTTTAGAGGGAATATGATGATGCATGTAATGCTAATTTGGAGTAGGTGGATGTTGAAAATGGGTTGAATGGAAGTGTAGACAGCAAGCTTGTGGGACTGAAATTGGTCTTATAGGCAATAGTAAGCATAGAGAGAAGACTATGTATAATGGGGATGTCCATCAACAAGTACATGAAGAAGAAGATGCTCATTTTATTCCAAGCAATCATTATTCACAAATGCATTGGGCTCATGCTACAACAAAGATAATTGTTAAAGTGGGAGAAAAAGGGATACCTTGCATAGCTCTCTTGGATCATGGTTTCGAAATCAATGTTATGACATGTAGCTTATATGAGAATGGAGGTTGTCCGATTGATGTAGATTCGAGATGGCACATGTGAGTAGCAAACAATTCATCAAGGGATCTTTATGTGGCTTGTCCAAGTGTACCCATGAGTATTGGAGATGTTAGGGATGAATATCACTTTTTGTGCAAGATTCATGTAGTGATGATGGTTCTTTATATGCTTGGGTTCAAAGTAAAGACAATACAAAGATGGTATAAATTCTCACTATTTGTGTGAATCATCCCTGAAATCAGGATAGGCTATGGGATAATACTATGCCACCTAATGCATAAGATTTTAAATGTTTTTAGACAACATTGTTGTAAGTGGAGGCTATGGCAGTGCCTCTAGGAAGATAATTATGCCTCCAAGAAAGGGGGAAACTGTATTTATGTCTGGATTGTAGGAATGGACACCATGTAGTCTTGGCAGTTTTAAGAATATTTAAGCCATGTGTAGGGTTGAAAAGAAATATATAGGATGGGTTGAAAAAGAGCTAAAGAAATATGGTTTGATGGCTAAAAATGAAGGTATTTCATGTCTATTTTTAAGGTTGGCTAATGTTGATAAAGTAACTAAAATTTTTGGAGCAATTAATGCTGAAAAAAGCGCAGTAAAAGAGGTTATTTATGTTGACACTTTAGAGATATATGAATTCATTCAAGAGTTTGCTAAGCATGAATGTTATGGGCTGCAATATGGGATGCAAAATAGGTCTCAAACAAGGGTGGATATAAAGTACAAAACAATTGCAAAGAAGGTTAAGCATGTGGCTTTGCCTTTACCACTTGAAAGTGATGGCTTGGCTGAAAAAATGACTCAATAGCCTAGTTTACGGGATCCACATGAAGTAGGACATAAATTTACAACTAAAACTTTACAAGAACTGAAAATTGGAAATACAAGCTTCCTTTTGCCTATAGAAAGAGCTTATTTCTTGTAGATGTTGGCAAGGCATGTGAAAGCCTTTGTGTTTCAGTCAGATGAAATTGGATGTGTTGATCCAACCATAGTTGCACCTATGGTGATCTTTACATTACCTCATATATCATGGAATTTAAAGCCTATTACAGTGCCTTGGGCATATTTTCCTAAGCTACTGGAGCTTTTGAATGAGAAGATCAGAATGTTGATTTTGGAGCCTTCTTCAGCTCCATATTCGAATCAGTGGTTTACTATTCCAAAGAAGAATGGTGCTCTAACTAGGTTTATATAGGATTTACAACCACTTAATAAACTCACCATAAGGAATGTTATATCAGGCCCAATAGTGGATGGAATTGCAGAAGCATTTTTAGGCAAGGAAATTTACTCTATGGGTGATTTATATTGAGGATGTGATTAGTTCCAGCTTGCATTGGAAAGCCAAGATATCACTACCATGAACACATCACTTAGATTGGTTAGGATGTGTGTGTTTCCATAGGGAGCAACCAATTGAGTGGTGCATATGATGAATGCTATGCATAAAGTTTTGAGGGAGTACATTCCTCCATTGAACTTACCCTTTCTTGATGATGTGCCGATCAAAGGATGTGATATCTATGAGAAGAATGAAATCTAGCTGAATGAGTGGCGATGTAGAAGGTTTGTGGCTGATCATATTACTGATTGTAATAGAATTTTGAGCCGTCTTGAAGAAGTGCATTTGACTCCTCAGGAGAAAAGTTGATTTTTGGAGTGGAGGAAGTATTAGTTTTTGGGAATATGTGTGGACCATATGGGAGAAATCCCTCACCATTAAAGATTGATGACATAAGTAGGATGCGGGAAACATGTTTGAATGTATCCGAGGTGAGAAGCTTTCTGGGTGCATGTGTCTTTTACTTGATATGGATTCCACATTTTTCTCATGTGGTTGAAAGTTTATATCAGCTCTTGAGAAAATGGCAAAAGTTTTGGTGGGGTAAACAACATATGAAGGTAGTTCAGAAGTTAAAGAGCTTATTGATTTCAGCCCTAATACTAAAAGAGTAAAAGAGCTTATTGATTTCAGCCCCAATACTAAAAGAGTAAACTATGAGAATGGGCATCCTACTATTCTCACCATAGTTTAGAAGTTAAAGAGCTTATTGATTTCAGCCCCAATACTAAAAGAGTAAACTATGAGAATGGGTAGCCTATTATTCTCACCATGGATATGAGCCCAATTGGCACTGGTTGGGCAATGGGTCAAGATTATGCTGATGGGAATAGATATGCCATTCAGTTTGGAGAAAAGGTCCTTAATGAAGGGAAATAGTGGTATTATCAAGTCAAAAGAGAGCTTTGGGATGTAGTGACAGCCCTGAAGTGTGATAGGAAGTATTTTATGGGACCTCATGTAGTGGTAGAGACTGATTGTCTACCTTTATTGGGCATGATAGTAAATTGCTCAACTCCTGATATTACCATGTTACGGTGGATTGCATATCTAAATTCACTTGATCTTTATTTTCAAACCCTGTGGTTGACATGCTTTCACGAGCAAGATTTGAAGATGAAGAGGAGCTTATGGAAGATAAAGAGGATGATGCGATAGGTGTTGAAAATGACTTTATGACAGCAAGGAATGAGTATGCAGTTGTTTTTAATACAAGTACAACTATTTTAAAATGGATTTTGGCAGTAAGAAAAGAGCTTACAACCATGGAGAAGAGAGGGGCAATAGAGAGAAAGCATCATTAGTATAATGCTTCAGTGAGAACACAATTTTTGGAAGAGTTGTATGACGATGATTGGTTGAAAATAGGCCAATATCTCAACCTCATGACAAAGAAGGTTGAGTGGTTTGAATCTAGATTCAAAAGTATTAAAAGAAAATCTTATGGTTTTTTCTTGAAAGAGGGATATTCATGGAAGCATACAAAGAAAATGATAGGAGCTGTAGTATGCGTATTGGGAGATAGAGCTTGTCAACAATAGGTGATGCACAAGTTTCATGAAAGCTTATGGGTTGGACACATAGAAGTTTGGGGAACATTTTTTGAGATCAAAGAGAAGTATTGGTGGAAAAACATGTATAAAGATGTGGAGCATTATGTGGAATCAATTTGTGTCTGTTAGATGTATTCCATGGTAAAGCATAGAGATGGGTTGCAAGCAACCTATCTATTGTCTATGCATTACAAATGGATAGTTGATTTGGTTACCATGCCTAGAGGTTTAGGTAATGTGAGATATCTTGTGCTTGCATGAGTAGACTTGACAAATCAAGTAAAAGGTCGAGCTCTTAGTTCAAAGACTACTCAATTAATTTGCAAGTTCTTATTGGAATAAGTCTTTTGCAAGTATGGTTGTGTTGGTAAAGTTGTTGCAGATAGAGGAGAATTGGATGTGGATGAAGTACGTGACTTCTTTTGATGATTGGATATCAAGCTAGATTTAACTTTATCCTACAATCCTAAAGCAAATGGAAAATTTGAAAGAGGTCATTAGCCTATCATTAAGGCATTAGCAAAGTCATGCAAGGGAAAGATGAAAGAGTGGCCAACAATGTTACCCTTTGCTTTATGGGCTGATAGGACCACTCATAGTGCAATTATAGGGTATATACCTGCTAAATTAATGTATGGAAAATAGCCAATCATGCCTATTGAGGATACTATTGCTACTTGGAGTGTTCTACCATTAAAAGAGGTTTTGAATAGAGAAGAGTTGTTATTCCTATGCATTAGACAATTAGAAAGAAGCCCTGAAGACATTGAGATAGCCATGAACAAGCTAAAGACTACAAGATCAAGAATGAGAAGAGGTTTGCAAAGTGACACAAACTTTAACCATGAGCTATACAGAAAGGGAACTAGGTGCTGGTTTATGACAACAGCTTGAAACCTCAGCATAGTGTCGATGCCATGGCAAAGTGGCGGTTTGGTCCATATGTGGTAAGTTTTGTTTTTGACAATACTATATATGGATTAAATGAGATGGATGGGACATCTCTAATGATTCCAGTGTCTAGAAAATGTATCAAGCTCTTTAAACATAGGGAGTCTTCAGCATATGAGTTGAAGGAGTTAGATAATCAGCATGAACATGAGAATATGGAAGAAGATGAGGTAGAAGTTGAAGACATAGATATGGCAAACGATACTTCTTCTAACACTGCAAATCCATAATACTTTGGCACAGGCCGGAGGATGTCTAGGCTAAGAGCGGGTGGATGTCACGCCGCCAGACGCACATAGTGTGAAAAACTCTAGAGTGCATCATCATTCAAATTTCTTATTAATCTAGAGTCAATGCCATTTTAGTCATTAGTGTCAGTGCCTATAGTGTGGATGGTTCAAAAATACTAATTTTTGGACAAATTTAACCTATTTTTAATATTATTTCTTACGAATATAAAAAATATGTAGACAACTTCTAGAATAAGATGATATGTAAAAAAAGCAAGTGGCTTTCAACCATTTTTGGGGAATTTTATGCAAAAAGAAGGATTAGCAAAATCCCACAACACACAATCCCAATCTATAGGCAACAAATAGCACTCTGAACTAAGAAATAAGGAGTGATATGGGAGTATTCTAACTAGGTGTCTTGTCGTTTGACCCCCCTTTTGGAGCCAACAGAAGGCATCAAATTGGCAGTCTGAATAGTAGGGAGGAAGCTATTATTTTATGCATGTTTTTGGTCTACAAGAGATTTACCTTCTGAGGATGCAGAAATAAATTGACAAGCTTCAGCTCTATGAGTATTCTTCTACATCTTCTATTTCTTTCAACCCCTTGTTTCCTTCTACTCCTCTCCCTGAATCTCCCTTCACCCTACTGTCTCTTATCCATGTGGTAGAATTTCGACCCCAAATGCTTCGATAATGGGTTCTTAGCTAGTTGTATGATGCTAATGTTATCATAGTGAATGATAACTACACAATCTCCTTGTACATCCAAATCATCCAATAACTTTTGTAGCCATACAAACTCACATACTTCCATAGTAGCACCTCTATACTTAGCCTATGTATATGATAAAGTAACTGTAGGTTACTTTTTGCTACTCCAAGTCACTGCTACACTGCCTCATAAAAAATTCAATAATGTAAAGTGGACTTCACATACCTTAATATGCATTTTATTTTATCCAAATGAGGCTTTCTAAGCATCTACATAAACTGACTGACAAGACCAACAACATAGCTTAAGTCTAGCCTTGTGATAGTCATGTAAATTTATACCATCATCACATCTATCTAATCACCTCAATACCAAGAAAGTATCTCAGTTCACCCAAATTCTTCATCTCAAATTTTTTCTTCAAAACATCCGTAACTTCAGCAATCTCATTGTCATTGTAACCTATAATAATCAAAGCATCCACATAGATGACTATAATGACTAAACGCATCTCTCTTCTCACATAAAGTGAACAATCACATTAGAAACATAAATCCAATATTGACAAGATACTCTCTTATCTTGGTAGACCATGCTCTAGGTGCCTGCTTCAATCCATAGAGCGTGTCTTCTTTGATTTGCACACATATGCGGGATGCTCTAAATCCTCATAACCTAATGGCTGCTCCATATATACCTCTTCTTGCAATTCGCCATGCAAGAAGGCATTCTTGACATCCATTTTTTGCAAACTTTAAGCTTTGGCTTGCTACTACCAAAGCATTCACGCATCTAAGAATTGTCGTGCTAGCAATTGGACTAAATTTTTCTTCATAATCTATACCATATATTTCAGTATAACCTTTTGCAACCAACCTAGCCTTATACCTACTAACTAGATCTTTTTCATTATGCTTGATTTTGTAAATCCACTTGTTGCAACCAATAGATTTCTTGCCCTTAGAAAATGGTACCAAATCCCAAGTCTTATTGGCTTCTAATTTAACCATCTTCTTGTCCATTGTTGCATTCCAATAAGCATGATCAACAACGTCCTCAAAACCCTGGGGGGTCCACTAAAGTTTACCATATGGTACCATGTGAGTGTAAGGGAGGGGGTTTATTTGAGGGAAGGAAGGTACATTTTATAAGGTAAGGTCCCATAAATTGGGGGTAGATAAGGGGTATTTTCATATATTTCTTGCACGCAGGTGACGTCTCTTTATTACTACTAGTGAATCCCCCATGCTCAAAACAAGTGGCCTCAACATCCTCAACTACCTTCACCATATAAGCATAATGGTAAAATGCATAACCTTCAAAACCAAATCTTTTAACAGGGTATTTGACTTTGCTAGATTTGCATACCACTAGATCACTCAGTGGAGCATCTACATTATAATGTGATCTCTGTACACTTAGTGTCTTGACTCATGGAATACCAAGCTCATTATCCAAGATCACTAGACTAATATAATCTCCATAAAATTCCAAATGACTAGTAGATGCATCATTGCCATCCAACACTTTCTTCTTTCCTTTGTCTTTACCAGCAACACTTGTAGATCCACCTAAAGATGTATGGCTAGTCCTTAATCTCCTAGACCAATGGGCTAACTATACGTGTAGTACCAAATGATGTTATTTGGTCCACTAAGGCTCTGCGATTCTTACTTTTTTTTCTGCACGTAGCTATCATGATCATTATCATCATCTAATACATCACCAATAGACTCATACCAACTACTAATCTCATTAAAAATAACATTCCTACTCACTCTAAACTTTCATGTAATAGGATTATAACAACGATATCCTTTTTACTCTAAAAAGTATCCAATAAAAATATATTTTTAGCCTTTGGATCACACTTCTTTTGCAGCTAATCTGACACAATAATATATGTAATACAACCAAACATTTTCAAGTGTGATACATTGGGCTTCTTGCTTGTGAAGTATCATTCAAGGGTCATCCCATGAATTGTAGCTATGGGAGTTCTTTTTCTAATATAGAGAGTAGTATGAACAGATTTAGAACAAAAATATTTTGGCATGTTCTTTTCAGCTATCAATGTTGGTACAACTTCTCCAATATGCCTATTTTTTATTTCTGCAACCCCATTTTGTTGTAGGGTATATTTGTAAGTAAACTATCTCTTTATCCCCTGAGATCTCAAGAAGCCACTAAATTCATTAGAGAGGTACTCTCCTCCTCCCTGATATCAAGCACTTAACTTTCAAGCATATTTATGTTTCAATAATTGGCTTGAAAGATTTAAAGTGATAAAATATATCACTCTTTCCCTTCATGAAATATATCCATAGCTTCCTTGAACAATCATCAATAAACATGACAAAGTATTTGTTGCCACTAAGAGATACATTTTGTGTAGGCCCCTAAACATATATATACACCATATCAAATATATTTCTACTCACATCTTTGTCATATGAAAAAGGTTGTCTTGCTTTTGCTTACCAAATTGGTATGCTTCACACTTTATGAAATTTTGCAACTCTAAAAGCAAGGAATCCTATAGCCAATCCTTTGTACTACACATTAGAAAAAAAAAGAACTTACAAATGGGACCTTAAAAATAATATATTTTAAGATGTGGGCCTTGTGGATTGTCCAATAGGAAGGCTAGATGTTGCCATCCATGAAGGGTGAATCTTGTCTCTCCAAATCTTGGGTTTTTCAAATTAAAAAAAAGAGTAGTGGGGGTTTTAAAAAAGGGATAATGAATAGTACACAAAATTTGAGTTTCTCTCACCTCATATTTTCCTTCTCCTTTTTGGAGAATTTTCAATTTTGGTTCTTTTTCCTCTCACGAAATCAGTTTAACCCAAAATTTGACCAGCGGACCACTTTCCCCCCTTCTCTATACTAGTGAATTTTCATTTCCATTGATGCTCCATGGTTAGAGTAATCAGGGTTTGAGCATTTTGCTTATCCCTACACTTTCTTCTCTGTGAAGCTCTAGATTTTGGGCACAACATAGGTGCCCATATCTCTTTGCATTTTCTCTTATTTGCTATTTTTTCAATAGGGTTTGATGTAATTTGTTGCTTCTTTTTTTAAAATTGCAAAGGTTGTTTTGGGTAAGAGGCACATGTGCTCATCTCTCTCTCTCTCTCTCTCTCTCTCTCTCTCTCTCTCTCTCTCTCACTCACTTACTCACTCACTCACTCACTCTCCTTTCTTCCCCCCTCTCTATGTGTTGTTTCTCTTTTATGTTGTATTTTCAATAGAATTTGATGTTGGTTCTAATTGTTGTTTTCTTATAGAGTTTATTTGGAGCAAGAGGCAAAGGTATTAATCTCTCTCTTTGTTTGGTTTTTTTTTTGTTGATATCTTTTCAATATAGCATGATGTTGGTTCTAACCCTTGTTGTTTATTGCAGATATCATTTTGGGTGACATTGCATAACTGCTCATCTCTCTCTCTCCCTCTCTCTTTCTCTCTTTATGTTTTCTCTTTTCTACTATTTTTTTAGTATACCTTCATGTAAATACTAACTCTTGCTATTGTCTTTTGTAGTAATCAATTCGGGAAAGATTGGATACGTGCTCATTTATTTGTCTCTCATACATATCTCATGCATACTCTCTCTTTCTTCCTCTCTGTGTTTTCCCCAAATTTTATTCATTTAATTAGTGAATTTTTGTAACGTGTCCACTTGTTCCCGTTCAGGACACGTCTTAGCAATCCATCGGGAAGAGAGTCTAGAAGGCTCTGCCTGGCACTCCCATGGAATGTTATGGGGTTTGCGATCTAGGAATTCCCGCATCTGCCACGTAGTGGAAGTATTCCGGCCGTTCCCACTTAGGACGCGACCTGAATCAGGGTTTCCCCTAATGCTCACTTTCCTAAACCGCAACTAGCGTCGAACCCCAAGCGAATTACTTTACGTAGAAACTCCAGGGACGAAGCATGCTGCACTTGGTTCAAGGAGAATGGGAAAGGAGAGCGATGCAAGGCTCAACCTCTCTTCCCATAAGGCATAGTTCCATTCCGTTCTCCTAAAATAGCATAAATCGGGATTCTAGTAACCTAAACACTAGGTCAACGCCCTTGCTATTCATTTCCTTCGAGAAGAGCTCCTTGTTGTCCATTTCGGTTGAGAAAAGTTTCCGTCCAACTCGGACCACCCATCCACAGGACGGACCCATGGCCACATCCACTACATATTCGTCAAGGTTGCTTTAGTTGTCTAATTACATACCACAATTAGTTGGACACGCATAAAACAACTTCCTTAATTAGCCAGTTAGACACTGGTTCCTTCACGTAATCTTAGCACTTGACATAGGAAAACAATGCCAAACAAGTTCCTTTTTAATAGGTTATCTTATTTATCTTTGGAATACATCCATAAAGTCCAGCCCGTAGGCTTATCCATAATCCGCCGGAAGGCAATCTATAATCCGCCCGAAGGCTATCCAGCAATCCACAAGGATTACTAATCCAAGATTCCTCCCGTAGACTAGTATGCGGGTCTCAAGATCCAATCCCGAGTCATGTTGGCCTCTTGTGTAGGGCCGGAAAGGCAAGGGATTTATGGCCAGAACTCCCCCTGGCACCCAAGCCTCCTCTTGCTCCAAGTAGTGCCCAATGGAGAGACCACACGCAACAGGTTCGGTCCACGTTCTTGGTGCGGCTAACAACCCCCTTGGTTAGGGTCAAGCAGACAATCGCAGGTAACTGATGTTGCCTCTCCCTTCAGGCCTTCAACCTGAAGCATCAATAAACTTTCCATCATTTAGTTCCTTGAGCAAACAATGCAAACAATGCTCCTAAATTGTTACAAGCACAATCAATCTAGTGGTGGTTTATTTGGCCAATTGCTAAGGATTGAATCCTTCTCTCCGAATGCATCCAACATTCAATCCGGGATCAATTGCAACTTGGCAAGATCCCCAAGAGTATGTTTGTTCACCCTTTTGTCCTTGGGTTAGGGCCATACTCTGCGAACCCAACTTAACCAACACCTTAGGTTGATAGTAAATTCTAGCGACCATGTCGCTCTAACTTGATTGATCCTTTACTTCCAAGCAAATGCATATCTTACCTTAACTTGGCAATTGTCCCCAAAAAAGGTGATGTAACAGGATGATCATCCATCCTCTTGCAAGTTAAACTTGCACGAGAACCTACCAACCTCATTCCAAGGAATGGAAAAACTCTCTTGTGATCAAACCACAAGGCCATGCGATGTTGCAACTTGTTGCACAACTGTCGCATCTATTCCATGGGATTGTTTCACCCATTGAATGACGTTTTCTGGTCAAGGAATTATGTTTAGACAAGAAGCAGGGTTTAGGGTGTCTTCTTACCCAACCCAATCCTAATTGCACTAGGCCGACAACGTTTGGTCCTAGGGATTCCAAACTCAAACCGAGTTATAGCATAAGTCAGTGGATCCTTAGGGTAGAGACCCTAGATCGTTATTTGTATGAGCTTCCAATTGACCCAAACATTTCGTGAATGTGGGTAGGATCTTTGGGTTTGAGAGTTTCAACTTGGCAACAAGTGTGAACTAGGCTGAATCCTTAACGTACTAAACCCTAGTTAGCACTTGGGGTATTTATCGTATCGATTGAACCATGCCTATAAAAATCCCTTGCGGGTTAGGTGATTTAGATAATTTGATCTACTTGTCTTGCGGCAAGGACGATTCTCTCCTAGAGAGGCTAAACTTGTTTGCAAGACGTCACAATACATGTAAACATGTGAATCACTACTTCTACACACCAAAAAGGTTTGCAACAACCCTAACTTTTCTTACTAAAGTCATTACGCATGATAAAAAGGAGAGTAACTGACATAAGGCCTAGTAGGTTTTTCATTAAGAAATCATGCCTACAACCCTTTTTGTCTATGCTTTAAAATCTCATGCTTTAATAAACCATGCAACCTTTCCTAAATGGAACTCTTGATGATTGAATTTTCTTTGCATGACGAATATGCAACAAGCAACCTTCTGCTAGCTACAGCGTAGTTAATGAAGTTCACGCAAAACTAAAACCAGTGTTAACTTATTTCATTTTACAAGCACATGCCACATGCAAGTCCATAGAATCTTTTTAGTGCTCTGCTATATCCTATGGGTGTTAACGACTTTTCCTCATGAATCATTACAATGAAGATATTTCCTAAAATGTGACATGATCTTATTCTTTCCATGTCTAGTCAAAGGTGCAATTAATAATTTCAACCTTATAATGATGGGCAATAGGTGTTCTAGGCTCGTCACTTTGAAATGCACGACAAGGCAACATACTATTAAGGTCGTAAGATGGATAGACAATTCGCATTCATCACATTAAAAATACCAATGACCCCATTGCATGTCATGAACTAATTCTAGTAATCGATCAAATAGGCAATTTTTCCTCAATGGCATTTTAACTAGGCTAGGTGAATTTGAACATGCATAGGCACTTCCTATTCAATGAAAGTTATCGTACTTAATGCATTATTTTTGCGTACAATCAAAATCGTAAAACCTAGGCTTGTGGGCTCGAGGAGATGTCCATGTGAATGTTAGGAGAAGAGCCTCCGCAGGCATGCTTGTGACTTCTTAGGGGCCATTGTAGGTGTGATTATGGACTTTCGGTTTTCCTTTACCCTTACGCGATCGGTGAATTTCCTCCAGCCTTGGTAAGCAGCCTCAAGATCTTCCCCTTCTCCCTCGTACGCAGGAGATACCTTCACCGAAATGCGGATCTTTGAAAATACTGGGGCTTGTAAGATTTGGGCTTATGGGAGGGCTTGTGGGAATGGGCTTTTACAAGGAAGCTTGTGGGAATGGAGCTTTTCAAAAAAGCTTATGGGAATGGGGGCTTTACGAGAAATTGCGAGAATGGAGCTTTACGAGGGCTTGTGGGAATTGGGGTTTTTACGAGCAGGCTTGTGGGATTTGGGGCTTCTATGCGCCTGGTTTAAAAACTGGGGAGGGTGCGTAGGAACACGACCCAAGCTTTATTCCTTTAGAAGCTTCTTAGAGAAGCTTCTAAGAAGCCTCTGACCTTCTAGGATCCATGTCGGATTAAGGTAATGCTTGAGGGGGGAGAATATTAACGATGATAGGGCGATTATAATGATGGATAGGAGGATTGTGATGGCGACAGGGCGGCTGCGTCGATAGCTGGTGGCGACCTTGGTGCTCCTCCACAACAGGCAGCGGCCCTCACGTAGCACAACGGTAGCTATGGCAACCTATCCTCCTTTCCTCCACGCAGCCTTCTCTCTTTTTTTCCTTTTTCAAAGGCTAAGGGGGGGGGGGTTTATAGCCTAAGGGGGGGAGCCACCTTGTGGCTAAGGGGGAGGCGGTTTTATAGCCCAAGAGGGGAGCCACATCGTGGCTGGTGCATGGCTCTCCCCCCATACACCCAACTCACCACATCTCCTCCTTCTCCCATTCCCTTCCCTCCGGCCATGCATCGGCTGGGAAAATTAGTAAAAAAAAATTCTTTATTATCATAATTATCCATTTTGCCCCTTTCAAAAAGGATGTTTCCCCACGGTTAGGCAATTTTGAAACCCTGGCTCGAATTCACAATGCAGAGGCCTCGTTTTTATGCATGCGGGTACGGATTAACTGCCGGTAAATACAATGTGGGAGATAACCTTGCACAAGTTTTACGCGGTGTGCGGGGAGTCAAGTTTGGTAATATTTTCGAGCAGGAATATTACATTCTCTCCCCCTTGGAGGAATCGAGATGTCCTCATCTCGAGAAGAACTGGGGGTATTTTTGGTTGAGAGTGCTTTCATCCATCCAAGTGGCATCCTCCTCGGGATAATCTTTCCACTAGACGAGGCATTCTCTCAAGGTTCTGGATCTCAATTGTCTCTCCCAAACATCTAAGCTATTGTTAGGCCGTAGCTCAAGGACTCCTTGGCTAGGCATTAAAACTTCATCAACTACATGGCTAGGATTAGGTACATACTTCTTCAGTAGGCTGACGTGGAATACATTATGAACCTTTAGGTTCTCAGGGAGTTGCAGTCTATAAGCATTGAGTCCTAGGCACGTAAGGATATTGTATGGTCCACAATACCTTGGACTTATCTTCTTGTAATCTCCTAAGGATAGGGAACTCTTCTTTGGGCGTACGCGAATGAAGACCATGTCTCCTTCATCGAAGATTCTATCTTGATGTTTCAAATCCGCGTATACCTTCTGTCTATCCTTGTTGAGATGACAAGCTCAACACATGCAGACATTGATGATGGACCGCCTGGTTAGATGGGTCCACACATCTACACTTAGCATGTCAGTGGTCATTATGACTCTCACATGGCCACTGACTCACTACTTACTATATTCAGGTTGTTACGCCTATTTACAACTGGCATAGTTATAGCGCCAGTCGACTAGTGTAGTTCGTTATGCATTGTTTGACTTAGTAGGCCACTTTCCTTTATGTTATATCTTATCTATACTTTGTATACATTGTAAAGTGTATGGAAGAAGAAGAAGAAACTAGCAAGAAAACATTTTGGTCTCCATCTCTCTTCTTGTCTCTTGAGTGAGCTTCTCCTTATGCATTCTGTGTGTGTTCGGCGCAGCATCTTGAGCAAGCCCCCCACCACACGATTCTTGATATGGTATCAGAGTCATGCCACTGAGAGAGGCTGATTTTGAAGATTGAAGTGAAGGAGAAGAAGTAAGGTTTGAGCAAGCAAGCCACGGGTAAGAAGCTCTCCCATTCTTCCACTCTTTCTCTTGGACAGTGCCTGTGGAGGCACCAGAAGCAGGGCATCTCAAAAAATCTCAGATTGCAATGAGATTTGGTATGTGCGAAGAGCACTGTGTATTCTATAGTTCTTGAGGGCTTTCCCGGTGCTATTTTGGTCATCTGAGGTCATTTCATGCCCTGTTTTAGAGCCGCAAGGTTGCGGACAGTAGTTTCAGGGTACACTGTGATTTTGGTTGTATTGACCGAAACTGGATGCGTAGGTTAAAAATTGCGAATCTGTAATTTTTGAGGTGTTTACAGGAAGCAAACATAAGGTTTATCATCAAATAAGTTGCAGATTACATGTATTATTGAGCAATCAATGAAAAAGGTTACTTGGTGTAGTGCTATGCACATTTTGTGAAAGATTGCAGAAGATTTGCTTACTATTTGGTATCAGTTTTGTGATAATGGCAGAGAACAGTGGAAACCCCATCATTGAGAAGCTCGACAAGAACAACTACCCTTCATGGAAGTTCTATGTTACGAACTTCCTTATTGGAAAAGGCCTCTACGAGTTTGTTTCAGGTGAAGAAAAGGAGCCAGAGGTGAGTGATCCTCCAGCTGCAGAAGAGACAAAGGCACAAAAGGAATGGAATGCAAAAGACAAAAAGGTCATGTATTGGCTGTCTGTAGTAATTGACAATAATATGCTGGGACATATTAGAAATGCAGAGAATTCATATGCAGCTTGGACCATACTTGAAAGTATGTTTTTCGTAAATACAAAGGCACGAAAGATTCAACTCAAGCAAGAGTTGAATACATTGAAGAAAGGAAAGATGTCTATCAATGAGTATGCACTGAAGGTAAGGAGCCTTGCAAATGCCTTGGCAGCGATTGATGCAATGCCCGATGATGATGATTTGGTGTTATCTACCTTGGGTTAACTTAACAATGAAAAGGCTTGGAAGTCTTTTGTAACTTCTGTTGTCGTGTTGCTGCGCATCCGAGTCGTATACACCTCCATTTCTTTTGTTGTGCATTTGTGTTATTTTCTGCGTGCGATTCATTGTTTGTGTGATGCATTTCGACAATCTGCATCCAATGTACATATTTCCTTAGTGCATGTGTATGATTTTTTTTGGATGCATGATGTGTGTGTATTAGAAAAATATGAAAAACTAATGCCAAAGGACATTATCAAGCTGATAATTTTAATGATGAACTCGAAGAAATGTGCAGGATACTGTGGAATCAAAGGAAGCTTTATGGAAGCTGACATTTAAGCTATGAAGACAAAGGTGTAAATTCAGGAATATCATGTGCAATGGGAAAAGCTCAAGGAGTGCTGAACGGATTCCCTTGTCGAGATGTAGATTCTTGGAATGCACTTATTGGTGGGTTATGTTTTACATGGGCAGAATTGGAGATTAGTGTCAAAGCTAAAGGTGTAAAAGGTTATTCAAGGAGGAAGAGGGAAAACCTATATTTGGGTTTTAAACTGCTTTTGGAGGGAAAAAAGCAGGCTGTTTTGGAGGGGAAGAATGGTTTTTGATTTCGATGGTTAGAATGATGCTGGGAAGCTCTATTTTCTCCTTGGATATTTTTGGTATTTTGCACGCAGTTAACGGCATGGAACACGGGAAAAACTAGAGGGGAATATTTCTGCTTGCGGCGGCAAGTGGGGGAGAGTCTTAGCTCGTTCTACCAGAGTTGGATTTGGGGATTGCCAGTTTCTGGACCCTCTGTGATGAATATTAAGGGATCTAGTGCTTCCGCATCTCCATCACGTCAAGAAAAGGCAATATGTTATGCCTCTCCCAATAGGAAAGGTTCAGAATCCATATCTGTGAGCCAAGCTTCTTCACAAGAAAAGGATGCAAGGGGAAGAGAGAAGTGGTCTGGATCGCCATGGCGGACCTGTAAAGAAGGATCTTCTTTATCTCTCTTGCGCTGGTAGCAGGGATCGAATTCAAGCAGCCGTCAGTTGGAAAAATTGTCCCTGTCTGTCACATCGTAAGACAATTATATGAAGCAACGAACTCCCCTTATCCATTTTGACAGTGGAATTCGGAAGGCCTTCCTATTTGGAGCACGAGACACAATAACTCTCTCTGCGCCTTGCCCTGCTGACATTGGAATCCTCCCACTCTCAATTCAGACGTCAACAAAGGACAATTGGATCTTTTTGGTCTATCCCTCTAATTCGCGGAACGGGTGAGTGTGGTTGTCACGAACATCCATAGCTTGAAACAGAGATCCTGTGCAGGAGCATGATCTCCTTTATCTTCAAGTTCAAATCAAGGTTCTAATTTGACAAGTCTATGACTGAGGCTTTGCAATCGAAAGTCGAGTCAAAGACTGTTGCCGGTGCTTCTATGTACAGGAGGGATCAACAACAGGGAAATAAATTCAGAATATTCAGAAGATGATATCCTGTTGTTCTTGCTCTTTAACTCTATATCTCTCTTGCGTTCTCTAGCTAGAGGCTCCTGTATCGGATCGAAGGGTGCCTGCCAGCGAATCCATTCCGGCCCCTTCTCGCTCAGCCAAGTCGTAGTTTATGAGCTCGAAGGAGAAGCTCACTCTTGGTAGCACGCGGATCAAGACCCGCAAGTGAAATACAACAGCACCTTTAGATCCTGCTAGCTTTGCGGATGCAATTGTGCAAGTCTAACTTGAGCATGCAGGAGACCTAGAACTTATTGCCAAAGATATTGAGGCCTCAGATCTTGATTTTTCAAGATATGGTGAAACCTTCTTTGAGGTGGTCTTCAATGGAGGTCGTAACCAACCAGGAACCACAAAACCAGAAGAAGGGGAACGCCAACCTTACTCCATTTTGAATTGTGAGGCTTCAAGGCAAAAAATAATTTCACATGTGCTCTATATACAGATGATCATTCGGCGACAACCTTTTATGATTAAGAGTCTTGAGAATGTCATGCAAAGGCAGCCCCAATCCATGGAACTTTACGGTCAAGATGACTAGAAGAAGCTTGCCATTTTCACTGCAACAACTTTTACTCAGAAGCTTTCAGGACTTCCTCCAGAAACAATTTTTTTTCTGAAATACTGAAGGGACTATCTTCAGTCAGTTGTTGTAATGTCTCGAGTCGATTTGTCTGTTAGTGGACTCCTTGAAGGCGGCTGGCAAAAATACTGAATTTGATTTGGCTAAACATCAAGAATGGATACAAGTCCATCTGCACATTCGGAGGTGTTGGAAGCGCGAATGAAGTTTGTCTCAGCTTAGTCATGATGAAGGTGATTAAAGGTGCACAGCCTGTTGTTACTGCTTTTCATGTACGAAAGAGGTGATCACTACAATAAATGCTGAATTGAAGAACATGGCAACTGCCATGAATGAATATGCTGAAGTGAAGAGTCTTTTTCTTCCTACTGCAACTGTCAACATACACGTGAATGGAAACAGTTTATGATAAACTTCAGTTTATTCTGAACATGAACTTCTTGTAACTCATTTGATAAAGAATATAGTGAACTTTGGCATCAAATTTTTGAGTTCTTCTTGTTAGTCTCTTCCATTGCTGTACCTTGAACCCCGTGTTCTGCAGCCCTTGCGTGAACTCTACGACATTTCTGGTGAACCCGACGTGAAAGTGCTGCGTCACTTTTCAGCAAGATGGAAGACTCGCAAGAAGAGATGACAGATGATAATGTCATGAAGAACCTGTTTCAGTCATTTACCATGTATATGCAGCAGCAAGCTCATGCAAAACGTGACAGTGATGCTATGGATGCCTTGAAAGCTGTCCAACAAGAGATGAAGCAGTTTAATGGCCAGCAAGTGTCAACTTACCTGCATTTGTATGAAGAAAAGATGAAGTTTTTTGGGGTTTCTCAAGATGTTTGGAGCCGCTACTTCTTGCGGATCGTGGTGCGCACTCTTGAAGGTCGAATTGCAGAAATTCAAGAAGCACATGCAGGTTGGGCTGAATTTAAAAAGGCATTAAAAGATGAATATTTCCTGGAGGATACAGGTCTTATGAATCGCAGGAATTTTTTAGCATGGGTTTCTATGCCTAATAAGGGACTTTTTGTTACCGCTCTTCTGCGAGAGTTTGAAAGTCGTTATGATTAGTTGGATGGGACTGAACAGCAAGCTTTGGAGATGCAGAAAGTGGAGTTATTTTTACAAGCTACAGATGCTGATTTACAGGAAAAGTTGGATGATCTTTTGGAAGATCAAGCTACTGATTCAGGTTTAAAGACTGAGTGGAGACATGTCATTGATGCTATGAATGCTCTTATTAAGAAGCAGTGCAGGAGAGTAAGATTGCATCGAAATACAGGATCAGTTCCTGAAAAATCCTTGGAGACTTCTTCTTCTACCCTTGCTGCAATTTCTTTGCCTAAGCCTACTCCTCCTGCTGTGAATCCACCAGTTCCTGCTGCTCCAGTGCCCTTATCTGTAGATGATGTTATTAAAGGCTTGGCGGATTTGACGATTGAAGCAGTCAAAGCTGAAGTTGGTAAGTTAAAGGAGCAACTTATGTCAGTACCTGTTGTAGCGCCTACTCCAGCGACTGCTTTTCCAGCTGGTCAAAGAAAAGGGTGACGATGTATTTGGTGTGATAGTGCAGAGCACCAACACTGTAGAGGTTGTGATGCTTTTCAGGAAGCACGTAAGAAGAATGTAGTGTTCTGGGGATAAGATGGGAAGATATGGCTGACAGAGACTGGCGCTCCTCTTGACACGAACTTTGGTAAGGGAGGTATGAAGAAGCTTGTTGATGATATGGCTGCGCGATCAGCTTATGTGAGTGTTAGAGGAGATGCTTCAGCTTTTGGAGTCCATCTTGAGCAGAAATCTGATGGAGACTTTGCTTTATGGTCCTCTGCCTTGGAGATAGCGAGAAGAGGGAAAGTTCAGGCATCTACCATGACTTGTGTGGGCTCTAGCATTCGAGGAGAAATAGGATGGGATTCTCCCGTTGACAGGTATTCTATTTTTGCTTATATGGCTAAAACGCAGGGTTTAGATGCCATGGTTGAGGAAAAGAGAAGAAGAGATGAGGAGGGTCCTAGCTCCTCCAAAAAGACTAGAGGGGGTGACTTTGTTTCACCACCTGTTACAGCTCCACCTATGTCAAATTCTCCAGCTCAAACAGGTTCTGATCAACCAATGGGAGACAAGCAGAAAGAAAAGAGGCAACCGAGAAAAGAGCCAGGATTCAAGCTCTTGTCAGATCTTGAAATGCAAACGGATATGAGTAAGATATTTCATGAAAGAATTTTGAATAGTGAAGTTACTTTTACTGTTGGAGAAGCTCTTGGGATTGCTAGAAGAGAAATACAGGATCAGATGCAGGATCTTTTGCGGAGGAAACGACATGCGATGGAAGGACCTGCTTTACAGGGATTGTGGCATGGAGCTCTTGGGGAAGAGCATGATGATGCAGTGATGGTTGAGAATGCTTCTGTTAATCCGCAATTGGAGAAAATAGTGCAGCCTATGCAGTATGAAGATGATGAGACCCCTATTATCATTCCTCGCAGCCATTTTTCACGAAGTCATTGGGCTAGAGCAACCACTGAGACAGTGGTAAGGATTGGAGAGAAAAAAATTCCATTGGTCGCTTTAGTTGATCATGGTTCTAAGATTAATCTTATTGCTCAAGGTGTTTATGAGAGTGGCAAGTGGCCTATGGATGCAGAGCATGGCTGGCACATGAGAGCTGCCAATAATACTTCTGGTGATATGTATGCTGCTTGTCCCAGTATCAGAATTTCTATTGGTAATGTTGAAGAGGATTATCATTGCTTTGTTCAGGATTCATGCTCTTATCCGATTATTCTTGGACAGCCTTTCATTACAAAAGCAAGAATGGAAACGAAAGTAATGGATGACGGGTCAGCTTATGCGCAGATACGCAGTAAAGATGGTATGCGAGCTGTTCAGTTTATGACTGTTGGGGTAAATCATCCGAGAAACAGGGACTCCTTGCGTGAGACACCACTACCTGCGAAGGAGTTGGATTTTCATTAGGTACCGCTGTCTTGCGAGACGCTAGTGGTACGGAGCAGAGAAAAGAGGAGATCTCGCATCCTGGCAGCCAGTCTTTCTCCAATAATTTTGTTGGTTTTTCTTCAGATAGTTCTGTGAGTTATCAGAAAATTTCAGATTTGCCTAGAGCTGCCAGGCAGTACATTGGCCGTAAGGAGAAAGAGTTGAAGAATGCAGGTATTTTGCAAGCAGAAGAGCATGTAGATGGATTGTATGAAGGGATGTCTTATGCAGATACATTGTTTGAGATGAGAGCAATGCTGAAAACTGATGTATGTAAGGGTTCAAAGATCATACTTGTGCAAACCTTGGATATGTTCAGGAAATTTCTGGTTTTATGCTGAAAACAGAGTTAGAGGCTGAGAAAACTCAGCAAACTGAATTTATGGCTGATCTTGATCAGCTAACAGAATTGCAGAGGGCTGAATCTATTCAGCCAACAGAGTTGAATGCAGAAAAATTTCTGCATATAGAGTTTCAGGATGCATCTATGCAGTCCATAGAGCCGAGGGCTAATCCATTCAGCCAACAAAGTTGAATGTAGAAAAATTTCTGCATACAGAGTTTCAGGCTGCACCCATGCAGTCCATAGAGCTAAAGGCTGAAATTTTTCAGCCAACAGAGTTGAAAGTTGCTGAAAATTTGCAGAAATTGCAGCAAAGAAAAGAGTGCTTGAGTGATGCCAAGGTTGACACAAAATATAAAACAGTTGATAAGAAGGTTAAGCCGGTTGCAGGCCCGCTTCCTTCTGATAGTGATGAACAGATTGAAAAAGCTATGAAGCAGCCTATGTTGAGGGACCCTGCAAATATTGGACATAAGTTTACAGCTAAAACTCTTGCAGAATTGAAGATTGGAAATGATGAATTTTTGCTTCCAATGGAAAAATAATGTTTTAGAGAGATGCTTGGACATCATGGTAAGGCATTTACTTTCTTTCCACATGAAATTGGCTGCATTAGTCCCGAATTGGTTGCACCCATGGTCATCTTCACTGTTCCTCATGTACCATGGAATATACGTCCTATACCTGTGCCTAAAGCACACTTGCCAAAGCTGATAGAGTTGCTGAATGAGAAGATTAAAATGGGGATTTTGGAACCCTCTTCTGCACCCTACTCTAACAGGTGGTTTACTGTACCAAAGAAGAATGGTACTTTGAGATTTATTCAGGATATGCAGCCCGTGAACAAAGTGACAATCAGGAATGTGGGAACAGGTCCAGTTGTGGATGAATTTGCTGAGGCTTTTGCAGGACGAGCCATCTATTCTCTAGGTGACTTGTATTCAGGTTATGATCAGTTTCAGCTTGCCTTGGAAAGCAGGGATATTACTACTATGCGGATACCTATTGGTCTTGTGAGGATGTGTACCTTGCCTCAAGGTGCCACAAACTCAGTTGCTCATATGATGAATGCTATGCATAGAGTTTTACGAGACTATATTCCGCAGTATACCATGCCTTTTCTAGATGATGTGCCTATTAAGGGTTGTGCAGAGGAAGAAAAGAATGAAAGTCTTGATTTGCGTGGATGTAGACAGTTTGTGGCTGACCACTTGATTGCTTGTGAGCAAATATTGACACGATTAGAGGAGGAAATTTTGACACTTTCAGGGCTGAAATCTGTCTTTCGTGTTAATGAAGTCATCATAGTTGAGCATATGGTTGGATATTATGGCAGAAAGCCTTCTCCTGCAAAGGTGGATGCCATAAACAAGATTGCAGAGTATTGCTCGACTACTTCAGAGGTGCGGAGATTTGTGGGAGCTTGTGTATTTTACATGATTTGGATTCCTCATTTTGCTCATATAGCAGATGTTCTCTATCAGCTGCTTCGAAAGGGGCAGAAATTTCATTGGGATGAGAAGCATTCAAAAGCCATGCGTAAGCTCAAGAAGCTGTTGCAATCAGCTCCTACTCTACGCAAGGCGGATTATCAGTGTGGACGGCCGATCATGTTGACAGTTGATACTAGCCCTATTGGCATAGGTTGGGCTGTGGGACAGGATGATGCTGATGGAAATAGGTATGCTATCCGCTTTGGAGCTAAAGTTCTTAATGAGCGACAGAGGAGATATCCGCAGATCAAAAGAGAGTTGTGGGGAGTAGTCACTGCACTGAAGTGTGACAAAGGGTATTTTATTGGAGCATCAGTTATTGTGGAAACAGATTGTTTGCCTTTGCTTGGCATGATTACTAGTTGCTCGACTCCAGATATAGCGATGCTTTGGTGGATTGTCTATATCAAATCATTGAATCCAGAATTTCAACACATAGCAGGGAAAGATAATCCAGTTGCTGACATGCTATCTAGAGCGAGATATGAGGATGAGGAGTTAATGCTTGCGGAAGATGATGAGACAGAGTTTGCTGCTTCTGTCCTTGTTCATGATTGTCATGTATCTACTGTTGAAGCCTTTATTGAAGAACTTTATCTAAGTTCATTGACTCGAAGAGCTGATTGGATAGATGATGAATTCAAGAAAATCAGAAGGAAGGCTTATGGGTATTTCTTGAAAGATGGTTTTCTTTGGAAGCATCCAAAGAAGAGAGGAGGCTTACCTTGAGAGTAGTTTGTGATAAAGCGATGCAGATACAGATTATGCGAGAGTTTCATGAAAGCTCATGGGCTGGACATAGAGGTGTGTGGGCTACCTATGAGAAAATCAAAGAAAGATACTGGTGGAAAGGGATGTATAAAGATGTTTCTCATTTGTGGAGACTTGCAGGGACTGCCAGCTTTACTCTTTAGTGTGACATCGTGATGAGTTGCATCTGACTTATCCACTATGTATGCATTATAAGTGGGTGGTAGACTTGGTTACTTTGCCAGTGGGACTTTGGCATATGAGATATCTTGTCTTGGCTAGGGAGGATCTTACAAACTATGTTGAAGGCAGATCTTTGCGGACGAAGACCACCACTACAGTATGTAAATTCTTGTTGGAAGAAGTATTTTGCAGGTATGGATGTATAGGCAAGATTGCAGCTGATCGTGGAGAGCTAGATGCAGATGAAGCTAGAGAATTCTTCTCACAGCTTGGGATTAAATTGGCTCTTACTACTGCCTATAATCCAGAGGGAAATGGCAAGAGTGAAAGAGGACATCCGCCAATAGTTAAAGCATTAGCAAAAGCTTGTAGAGGTCGGATTGGAGATTGGCTGAGATTACTACCTTTTGCATTGTGGGCTGATCGCTCTACACATAGTGTGACTACTGGATACATGCCTGCAGAGTTTATGTATGGGTAAAAACCTATCATGCCTAAAGAAATTTGTGTTCTCACTTGGAGTGTTCTTCCGTGGCATGAGAATCTATCAAGGGAAGAGCTTTTAGCTCTTTGGATTCGTCAACTAGAGAGAAGGACAGAAGATGTGCAGCTAGCAGTTGATCGTTTGAAGGCAGCCCGTCTCAGAAACAAGGACAAGTTTGATTTAAGGCATCACTTGAGGACTAAAGCCATAAAAGAAGGAGATTGGGTTCTAGTCTACGACAGTAGTCTAGAGAATCAGCATAGTAGTATGAGAAAAATGGTTCAAAGATGGTTTGGACCGTATGAAGTGAAGCAGGTTTTTGACAATGGTACCTATGAGTTGGCTGAATTAGATGGAACAGTATTGAGGGTGCCTATTTTGCTGGAAAACGAGTCAAGATTTTCAAGAGAAGAGCAGATGAAGAATATGCACTTGAAGCATTGACAGAAGAAGAGCAGGTAGAAGAAAGACAAGTAGAAGAAACAGAGAACATAGATGATGAAGCTAATGGAGAAACAGGTCTACTAGAAATAGATGATGGACTTGACCTATTTGTGGATTTGAATGATCCTGGATAGTTGGCACATCCGGAGGATGCGCAGGTTTAGAGGGGGTGGATGTCGTGTTGCTGCGCATCCAAGTCGTATACACCTCCATTTCTTTTGTTGTGCATTTGTGTTATTTTCGGCATGTGATTCATTGTTTGTGTGATGCATTTCGACAATCTGCATCCAATGTACATATTCCCTTAGTGCATGTGTATGATTTTGTTTGGATGCATGATGTGTGTGTATTAGAAAAATATGAAAAACTAATGCCAAAGGACATTATCAAGCTGATAATTTTAATGATGAACTCGAAGAAATGTGCAGGATACCGTGGAATCAAAGGAAGCTTTATGGAAGCTGACATTTAAGCTATGAAGACAAAGGTGTAAATTCAGGAATATCATGTGCAATGGGAAAAGCTCAAGGAGTGATGAACGGATTCCCTTGTCGAGATGTAGATTCTTGGAATGCACTTATTGGTGGGTTATGCTTTACATGGGCAGAATTGGAGATTAGCGTCAAAGCTAAAGGTGTAAAAAGGTTATTCAAGGAGGAAGAGGGAAAATCTATATTTGGGTTTTAAACTGCTTTTGGAGGGAAAAAAGCAGGCTGTTTTGGAGGGGAAGAATGGTTTTTGATTTCGATGGTTAGAATGATGCTGGGAAGCTCTATTTTCTCCTTGGATATTTTTGGTATTTTGCACGTAGTTAACGGCATGGAACACGGGAAAAACTAGAGGGGAAGATTTCTGCTTGCGACAGCAAGTGGGGGAGAGTCTTAGCTCATTCTACCAGACTTTTAAATTTGGGGATTGCCAGTTTCTGGACCCTCTGTGCTGAATATTAAGGGATCTAGTGCTTCCGCATCTCCATCACGTCAAGAAAAGGCAATATGTTATGCCTCTCCCAACAGGAAAGGTTCAGAATCCATAACTGTGAGCCAAGCTTCTTCACAAGCAAAGGATGCAAGGGGAAGAGAGAAGTGGTCTGGATCGCCATGGCGGACCTGTAAAGAAGGATCTTCTTTATCTCTCTTGCGCTGGTAGCAGGGATCGAATTCAAGCAGCTGTCAGTTGGAAAAATTGTCCCTGTCTGTCACATCGTAAGACAATTATATGAAGCAACGAACTCCCCTTATCCATTTTGACAGTGGAATTCGGAAGGCCTTCCTATTTGGAGCACGAGACACAATAACTCTCTCTGTGCCTTGCCCTGCTGACATTGGAATCCTCCCACTCTCAATTCAGACGTCAACAAAGGACAATTGGATCTTTTTGGTCTATCCCTCTAATTCACGAAACGGGTGAGTGTGGTTGTCACGAATATCCATAGCTTGAAACAGAGATCCTGTGCAGGAGAATGATCTCCTTCATCTTCAAGTTCAAATCAAGGTTCTAATTTGACAAGTCTATGACTGAGGCTTTGCAATCAAAAGTCAAGTCGAAGACTATTTCCGGTGCTTCTATGTACAGGAGGGATCAACAACAGGGAAATAAATTCAGAATATTCAGAAGATGATATCCTGTTGTTCTTGCTCTTTAACTCTGTATCTCTCCTGCGTTCTCTAGCTAGAGGCTCCTGTATCGGATCGAAGGGTGCCTGCCAGCGAATCCATTCCGGCCCCTTCTCGCTCAGCCAAGTCGTAGTTTATGAGCTCGAAGGAGAAGCTCACTCTTGGTAGCACACGGATCAAGACCTGCAAGTGAAATACAACAGCACCTTTAGATCCTGCTAGCTTTGCGGATGCAATTGTGCAAGTCTAACTTGAGCATGCAGGAGACCTGGAACTTATTGCCAAAGATATTGAGGCCTCAGATCTTGATTTTTCAAGATATGGTGAAACCTTCTTTGAGGTGGTGTTCAATGGAGGTCGTAACCAACGAGGAACCACAAAACCAGAAGAAGGGGAATGCCAACCTTACTCCATTTTGAATTGTGAGGCTTCAAGGCAGAAAATAATTTCACATGTGCTCTATATACAGATGATCATTCGGCAACAACCTTTTATGATTAAGAGTCTTGAGAATGTCATGCAAAGGCAGCTCCAATCCATGGAACTTTATGGTCAAGATGACCGGAAGAAGCTTGCCATTTTCACTGCAACAACTTTTACTCAGAAGCTTTCAGGACTTCCTCCAGAAACAATTTTTTTTCTGAAATACTGAAGGGACTATCTTCAGTCAGTTGTTGTAATGTCTCGAGTCGATTTGTCTGTTAGTGGACTCCTTGAAGGCGGCTGGCAGAAATACTTAATTTGATTTGGCTAAACATCAAGAATGGATACAAGTCCATCTGCACATTCGGAGGTGTTGGAAGCGCGAATGAAGTTTGTCTCAGCTTAGTCATGATGAAGGTGATTAAAGGTGCACAGCCTGTTGTTACTGATTTTCATGTACGAAAGAGGTGATCACTACAATAAATGCTGAATTGAAGAACAGGGCAACTGCCATGAATGAATATGCTGAAGTGAAGAATGTTTTTCTTCCTACTGCAACTGTCAACATACACGTGAATGGAAACAGTTTATGATAAACTTCAGTTTATTCTGAACATGAACTTCTTGTAACTCATTTGATAAAGAATATAGTGAAGTTTGGCATCAAATTTTTGAGTTCTTCTTGTTAGTCTCTTCCATTGCTGTACCTTGAACCCCGTGTTCTGCAGCCCTTGCGTGAACTCTACGACACCGTATATGTCAGAAAGCCATTTTCAGATTTCAATGAGTTGGTCTCCCTTATGATCACTGAAGAGATCAACATGCAGAGTGAGACATCTGAAAAAAGTGGTGAACAGGTCCAAGCTTTCTACTCCAGTTCAGGAAGGGGACATGGTAGGTTCTTTTCAAGAGGCCATGGTACAGGACGTGGTAGTGACAACCAGCAAAACATATTGAATCAGTAATTTGGCGATATACAGGTTTCAAGAGGTCGTGGTAACTTTAGAGGTTGGGGGAGCTTTAGAGGAAGAGGTGGATGGAAAAACAGAGGTTCTAACAACTCTGGTATTGCGTGTCACTACTATGGAAAAATAGGTCATATTGCAACCCAATGTTATTCTAAGAAAGATGATATTCGTAGTGGTAAGTTGTAGTAAGGAAACTATGCATCGTCTTCATGACAGAATGAAGACAAAAATGAACGTCTGTTTGTTATGCAGCATATGCTGAATGATGTTACAGGAAAGGAAACACATGATGATGTTTGGTATGTTGATTCAGGTACATCCAATCATATGACCAGCCATGCAAAATGGTTTGGAGAGATGTAGGATTTGCAAAATACACGTTATGTGTAGATGGGTGATGATTCATGCCACCCAATTTCACATATTGGAAAAGTTCCCTTATCCTTGCATGATGGTAAGACAAAGAGTCTTTCAAATGTATTACATGTGCCATCTATTACAAAGAACTTGGTGTCAGTCGGTCAGATGGTAGAGCAAGGGCTGCAAGTCAGATTTAATACAAATGCCTTCTTTGTAGAAGACTTTAATAGCAAGTGCAGGTTGGTTGCAAAGGGAAGTAGAGTTTTTACTCTAGATGCTGGAATTCCTACTATGAATGCTACTATGTATGGAAAAAGTGTTGTTGCAGATATTGAAATTTGGCACAAACGCATTGGACATGCAAATGTACAAAGGCTGAAATTAATGCAATCCAAAGGGTTGGTTACAGGTATGCGAAGCATGTCAGTTTGGTAAGTAGGCAAGACAACCCTTTTCACATGATAGAGATGTAAGCATAAATATCCTTGATGTTGTGCATACGGATATTTAGGGGCCTACACAAAATGTATCTCTTGGAGGCAATTCATACTTTGTCACATTCATTGATGATTGTTCTTGAAAGCTCTGGGTATATTTTATGAAGGAAAAGAGTAAAGCGTTTGAACACTTTAGAACTGTCAAGGCTGCAGTTGAAAGAGAAACAGCCTTGAAAGTAAAGTGCTTGAGGTTAGATGGAGGGGGAGAGTACCTCTCGAATGAGTTCAGTGATTTTCTGAGGTCTCATGGGATAAAGAGAAAGTTCACATGCAGGTATACCCCACACCAAAATGGGGTTGCATAAAGGAAAAACATGCATATTGCATAAGTTGCACACGCCTTGATGGCTGAAAAGAATATGTCTAAGCATTTTTTGTCTGAGGCTGTTCATACTCCTATTTATATTATGAACAGAACTCCCATAGCTTTAGGTCATGGGATGACTCCTGAAGAATGCTTTACTGGCAAGAAGCCTCATGTATCGCACTTGAAGGTATTTGGCTATGGTGCATATGTTCATGTGCTAGATGAGCTACGGAAGAAGCTTGATCCAAAGGCAAAAAAATGTGTCTTTATTGGATACTTTTTAGAGTAGAAAGGGTATCATTGTTATAACCCTGTCACATGTAAGTTCAGAGTGAGCAGGGATGTCATCTTTGATGAAATGAGCAGTTGGTATGCATCTAGTGGTGATGCATTGGATGATGATGATGATCATGACACTCATGTGCAGGGTGAAAAGCAAGAATCACGGACTCCTAGTGGACCAAAGACATCATGTAGTAGTCCATGGTGTGGGAGACTAAGGAGTAGCTCTACATCTTCAGGTGCATCTATTAGCACTACAGGTAAAGACAAAGGAAATAATAAAGTGTCAGATGGCATTGATGCAGTTCTTGATGGAGACTCTAGTGGCTCAAAGAGCCTGGATGATGAGCTTGGTATTCCTTCTCTCAGGACACCGGGTGTATAGAGAGCTCATAATAATGTAAAGGCTCCATTGAGTGATCCAGTGGTACGCAGATCTAGCAGGGTCAGATACCCTGTTAAAAGATTTGGTTTTGAAGGCTATGCAACTCACCATTATGCTTATATGGTGAAACTAGTTGAGGATATTGAGCCCACTTGTTTTGAGGATGCTGTTGGTCATACTCATTGGGATCCAACAATGGATGAGGAGATGGCTGCATTAGAGGCCAATAAGACTTGGGATCTAGTATCATTGCCAAAGGGAAAGAAAGCTATTGGGTGTAGGTGGGTTTATAAGATTAAGAACAATGTAGATGGTTCTATTAGCAAGTACAAAGCTAGGCTGGTTGCAAAAGGCTATGCCTAGACATATGGCATAGATTATGAAGAAACCTTCAGTCCAGTTGCTAGGATGGCAACTGTCAGATGTGTGATTGCTTAGGCTATAGCCAAAGGTTGGAGGTTGTAGAAAATGGATGTGAAGAATGCCTTCTTGCATGGTGATTTGTAGGAAGAAGTGTATATGGATCAACCAACAGGTTATGAAGATTTAGAGCATCCCACGTATGTGTGCAAGTTGAAGAAGGTGCTCTATGGGCTCAAGCAAGCACCTAGAGCATGGTCTGACAAGATCAGAGAGTTTCTTGTCAATATTGACCTTTATGTTTCTGATGTTGATCACTCACTTTATATGAGAAAGGGAGATGCAGGTTTGGTCATCATAGTCATCTATGTGGATGACTTGATTATTACAGGTGACAGTGATAGTGGGATTGCTGAAGTCAAGGACTTTTTGAAGAAGAAGTTTGAGATGAAGGATTTAGTTGAGCTAAGGTACTTCCTTGGCATTGAGGTGATCAAATGTGATGATGGTATATGGCTGTCCCAAAGACAGTATGGCTTGGATATGTTGTCCAAGTATGGTATGATAGCATGCAAACCACTTTCAATCCCATTGGAGCAGAATGTAAAGTTGAGTGCTGATGTTGGGGATGAGATAGAAGACCCTACTATGTTTAGGAGGATAGTGGGGAGTTTGATCTACATGACCATTACAAGGCCAAACTCGAGCTACATTGTTGGTCTTGTGAGTCAGTTTATGCAAGTATCTAGAAAGCCACATTTGGATGCAGTCAGACACATATTGAGATATGCGAAGTCCACATTACATTATGCACTTTTCTATGAGGCAGGTACAGATGTATAGGTGTTTGGATACACAGATGCAGATTGGGTTGGTAGTATGTCTCATAGAAGATCTACCAGTGGATACATGTTCTCTCTTGGTAGTGCAGCAATTACTTGGAGGAGCAAAAAGCAACCTATAGTTGCTTTGTCAAGTACAGAGGCTGAGTATAGAGATGTTGTTGTTGCAACATGTGAGGTAGTATGGCTACAAAAGTTATTGGTTGATTTAGACATGGAGGTGGAAGGTCCAGTTGTCATTTATTGTGACAACATGAGCAGTATACAGTTGGCTAGGAACCCTGTGTACCATGCCAAGACAAAACATCTTGAGGTACACTACCACTTTGTGAGAGGGAAGGTACTAGCAGGTGAGATTGAATTGGTGTATGTCAGCACACACGATCAGATAGCTGACATCTTCACGAAGGCATTGGGTATAGAGAAGCTTCAAAAGATTCGAAGCTTACTTGGAGTTTCAGAGATGCAGTTGAGCTTGAGGGGGAGTGTTGAGATGACAAGCTCAACACATGCAGACATTGATGATGGACCGCCTAGTTAGATGGGTCCACACATCTACACTTAGCACATCGGTGGTCATTATGATTCTCACATGGCCAGTGACTCACTAGTTATTATATTCCAGGTTGTTACATCTATTTACAGCTGGCATAGTTATAGCGCCAGTCGACCAGTGTAGTCGATTATGCATTGTTTGACTTAGTAGGCCACTTTCCTTTATGTTATATCTTATCTATACTTTGTGTACATTGTAAAGTGTGTGGAAGAAGAAGAAGAAACCAGCAAGAAAACGTTTTGGCCACCATCTCTCTTCTTGTCTCTTGAGTGAGCTTCTCCTTATGCATTCTGTGTGTGTTTGGCGCAACATCTTGAGCAAGTCCCCCCACCACGCAATTCTTGAAAATCCTTGGCGGCTTGGATGTCATGTCTTATTGACTTCATTTGGTCATCCATATCTTCCAGCATCTGCCTTGAAGCTTCAACCCTCAGGGTTGGATTTGGGAAGTTTAAAGGACTTCGACAGTCGTGCCCATATAATGCTTGAAAAGGGGTCATCTGAATACTTTGTTGGTAAGAAGCATTGTAGGAAAATTCAACCAAAGGCAAGTATTGAATCCACCTTTTTAGTTTATGGCAGCAGTGTGCCCTTAGCATATCCTCGATGACTTGGTTGACTCACTCCGTTTGATCATCGGTTCGGGGATGGTAAGCTGTACTAAAACAGAGTTGAGTCCCAATGGCTTCAAAGATAGCTCTCCAGAAGTGTGATGTGAAGAGAGAATCACAATCACTAATGATTATTCTAGGAAACCCATATAGCTTGAATATCTCCTTGATAAATAATCTTGCAATGTCTAAGGCTTTATAGTTTGTCTTAATAGGAATAAAATGTGCAACCTTAGTAAGCATATCAACCACAACCATAATGGAGTTGTATCCTCCCTGAACTTGGAGTAGGCCAACAACAAAGTTCATACTGATGAATTCCCATTTCATTTGGGGAATGTCAAGTGGTTGCAACTTTCCTGGCATTTTGACATGTTTGGCCTTAATACCTTGAAAAAGACAAACACTCAGTGACATATTTGAGAACGTCACCTTTAAGCATCTCCCAATAGTAGCTCTTCCTGACTGCATTGAGGGTCTTGGCATAGCCAAGATGTCCTGAGAAACGGGAATCATGAGCTTCCCAAAGTATCTTTTGCTTGAGTGACTAGCTTGCCGGTAAACATAATCTCATTCTATAGTAGACAAGTCCACTATTGATAGAGAATTCATGATACTTAGCCTATAGCTTTTGGTCCTGATCCTTGATGGGGATCTCCCTTAGCATCTTTTGATAGGTTGGATCATGGAATGCTTCTTCTCTAGCTAGCTCAAGTATTGGGTTGTTTGGCATGGATACCTTTGTGGCTAGAGATCTAGCTCTTGATGGATTTTGCAAGATTAGAGAATTAAGGAATGCCTTGCTACTGAGTGCATCAGCAACTACATTCTCTTTTCCAGGCTGGTATTTCATTTCAAAATCATACTCCTCCAGCACTTCAATCCACCGACATTGCCTCATGTTGAGCTCATTCTGGGTAAAGATCCACTCGAGACTTTTATGATCCGTCACTAGGGTAAACTTGTTACCCAATAGGTAGTGTCTTCAAAGCTTTAGAGCATGGATGACAGCTAACAGTTCTAGATCACGGGTAGCATAATTCTTCTCATGGCTCTTGAGTTTTCTTGAAGAGTATGCTAGAGGATGACCTTCTTGCATAAGCACACATCCTAAGGCAAGTGTGCTACCATCAGTTACTACTTTGAACTCCTTACTAAGGTCCGGAAGTTTCAGGATAGGTGCTGATACCAAACTTTGCTTTAATTTATTGAAGCTAGATTTTTCAGCAAGTGACCATGCAATCGATGTTTGCTTCTTCAATAAATCCGTCAGAGGTGCTGCAATCAAAGCATAGTTTTTGATAAAGACCCTGTACCATCCTATCAATCCAAGAAAACTGCATATTTCTTTGATAGTTGTTGGTACTGGCCATTCTAGAACATATCTGACTTTGGCCAGATCCACTAAGATTCCTTCCGCTAACACAATGAATCCCAAATATTCAATCTGACGTTTGAAGAATGCACACTTCTTCATCTTGGTATAAAGCTTGTGTGCCCTCATTGTCTCAAGGACAATCCGAAGTTGGGGTTCATGATCTTTTTCCTATTTGGAGTAGACCAATGTATCATTGAAGAAGACGAGTACGAAGTCATCAAGATATGGCCTAAAGATATCCTGCATTAACCTGTTGAATGTGGCAGGTGCATTTGTAAGCCCGAATGATGTGACTAAGAACTCAAAGTGTCCATATCTTGTGTTGAAGGCCATTTTTGGGATATCTTCTTCCTTGATCCTTATCTAATAGTATCCAGACCTGAGATCAATCTTGGAGAAGATCTTCGCATCCTGAAGACGGTCAAGAAGTTCATCTATTCTAGGAATAGGGTACTTGTTCTTAATGGTTGATTCATTCAACCCTTTGTAATCAATGCACACTCGAAGCATTCCATTCTTCTTCTTTTGGAATAACACTAGAGCTCCCCATGGTGAATTTCTAGGATGGATGTAGCCCTGATCTAACAGCTGCTTGAGTTGCTCCTACAACTCAATTGCTTTCAGGATGGACATTCTCTAAGGCCTCTTTGCAATTGGCGCAGCTCCAGGCACTAGTTTGATCTCATGATCAACTTCCCTTTGAGAAAAAAGTTCTGTCAACTCTTCAAGAAATACGTCCACGTACTCCTTTAACCATGAGGGTCCTTTACTAGACTTCTACTTTTGATCTAGCTTATTAAACTTAATCAAGTAGACAGGTAGTCCCTTTTTAACTCCCTTTATAATTTGAGATGCCTTGGCCAATTGAATTTTCGGCTTTCCAGCCTCTCCTTGAGTTGTGACCAATTCCCCTTCGAAGTTTGAAAGGAAACTTGGCCCTTTCCACAATGAATGTGGGCGTCATTAAGTTTAAGCCAATCCATTCCCAGCAAACACTCATGGATACCTAGGTTCATGACCCTGAATTTGGCTCAAGTTGACTTTCCTCCCAAAAAGAATTTCACCTTAGCAGTTTGCCTGGTACAAGTGACCTCATGACCATTTTCTAATTCCATAAGCAAGGTAGGTGCTTCTATTGTGGCTATTCCTAATCTTCTTGCACAAGCTGGTGAGATAAAGGAATGTGTACTACCACAATTAATCAAGGTTTTGAAGCTTCTACCTTGATAGTCTGATGGTGTCTGAATCACCAAAAACTGGTGATTCGGGCCTTTCTTGTGAAGGGCGGCATGGACTATTGCCCTTTCAAAGTCTACTTCCATGGTCGGGTCTTCTTCTTCGCTAATTTCAATGTTGGCAACACAGGCGGTTCTTCCTCTGCCTCGGGTGACGGCTCCTTGGCCACGGGCGACTCCTTGGAAAGGTCCTTGACATTGTCCTCCGCCAAGTTTGGGACATTTCCTTTTGAGATGACCGGGCTTATTGCATTGGCAACAACGGAGATTGCGGCCATTACCTTGGATAGGGACAAAGTTGTTGACATTGTTGGTCCTTGCTTTCTTTCTTTGTCCCCAGTTTTGACCTTGTGTCTGGGACCTATATGCTCCTTTTTTCTGATCATTATAAGAACAAGTCTTGTTACTTCTTAGCATGGCCTACACCTCCTGAATTATGGGTGCAGCTCGAATGAGGGCGTCCTGAAGATCTGTTGGGTGCATTGATTCAAGGCGCATATTCACAGGTGGGTTTAATCCGGCACAAAATTTCAACAATGTTGTGTCATATCCATTTATGGTGCATACTTCAGAAGAGAGATGAACTTTGAGTAGTATGCATCAAGAGTAAGACCTAACTGTTTCATCTCGTAGAACTCATTCATTTTCTGTGTGCGGCGGTACATAGGTGGTAAGTATCTTCCTTGCACATCTTTTTTCAGCTTTTCCTAGGTAACGGATCCTTCCGAGATCCCTTGGTCTTTGCACCATTGCTTCCACCAAATCCTGGCTTTGCCGGTGAGCTTCAGCTTGGTGAGCATTGCCTAGTTGGCGGGTGAGTACCGGCCGCTTCAAAGTAATCTTCCATGGAATCTATCCAAATCTCAGCATCAGCTTGGAGAATCCTTCCTTTTCCGTCAAATTCTGGCGGCTTGATCTGCTTGAGAAGAAACTTCTTCTCCTGAATCATGGCCGTACTTGATGTAGGGGTCGGACTAGGAACCTGTACCTGGGGTTCCGCTTGGGTAGAGGATTCTTAACGTTAACAAATCGATAATCGTTACCATTATATTTTAGACCCAATTCAGCTTTCAACCAAGAAACCTAACCACTTAACTTTTTATCAATACTCATAGACAAGACAATCATTGATAAAAAGAAGTCTTATTTCATTCATATAGGCATAGCCCTTTCGGAGTACAATATTTCTTGGGATGGTAGAGCAAACTGATACATTAGTTTGGGAAGAATAAGGTTGTATTGCATTTAGCTATGGGAACTAGGTAATAGTATGGATTTGGGTCATGGATCTTCAGGAATCGATATGTCATTGGAAGATTAGGGTATCCTTTCCTTTGGTACCCATTCTTCTCATAGCGTCCCAACACCTTGATCCTGTCGGTGGGGATTATGGGGGTCACTTCCTTGTACACATATGTGTTAAGCTCGACCTTCTGACCTTTGACATGTAAAGTTGTGTTTATGTGAGGCTCAACAAAAATGATCAGCTTCACGATCTTCAGGTCCTCCAACCACTTGATTCTCTTTAGGTTGGTTTGAAGGTACGCAAATCGGTGGGAAGCTATGTAATAGATTCATGAATCACCCGTCCATCTCCATGCCACGTACAGAGGCAATGGATTATAAATGAGGTCTAGGATGTTCATCATATCAATCCTTCGTCGATAATGCGAGGCATGCATCCCGGTCATAAACATGACTTGGAACTCTAAGAATATGTTCCAAGCTTCATAATTCTGCAAGACAGCATCGAAAGTAAGGAAATGTTCTTAGCAGCAACATTTGCTTTACTTCTTTTTATTAAGTTTTCTTATAAAGACAGATCCTTCGTTGGTTCGCTCTGATACCAACTGTAACGTGTCCACTTGTTCCCTTTCAAGACACATCTTAGCAGTCCATCGGGAAGAGAGTCTAAAAGGCTCCACCCGGCACTCCCATGGAATGTTACGGGGTTTGCGATCTAGGACTTCCTGCGTCTGCCACATAGTGGAAGTATTCCGGCCGTTCCCACTTAGGATTGACCTGAATCAGGGTTTCCCCTAATGCTCACTTTCGTAAACGGCAACTAGCGTCAAACCCCAAGCAAACCACTTTACGCAGAAACGCCAGGGACGAAGCGGATTCATGCTGCACTTGGTTCAAGGATAATGGGGAACGAGAGGGATGCAAGGCTCAACCTCTCTACCCATAAGTCATAGTCCCATTCCCTTCCCCTAAAACAGCATAAATCAGGATTCTAGTAGCCTAGACACTAGGTTAGTGCCCTTGTTGTTCATTTCCTTTGAGAAGAGCTCCTTACTGTCCATTTCGATTGAGAAAAGTTTCCGGCCAACTGGGACCACCCATACGTAGGACAGACCCATGGCCACATCCATCGCACTTTCCTTAAGGTTGCTTTAGTTATCTAATTACCTACCACAATTATTTGGACACACATAAAACAGCTTCCTTAATTAGACAGTTAGACACTGGTTCCTTCACATAATCTTAGCACTTGACATAGGAAAACAGTGCCAAACAAGTTCCTTTTCAACAGGTTATCTTATTTATCTTTGGAATACATCCATAACAACCAGCCCGTAGGCTAATCCATAATCTTCCCGAAGGTAATCCATAATCCGCCCGAAGGCTATCCAGCAATCCACGGGGATTAGTAATCCAAGATTCCACCCGTAGACTAGTATCTAGGCCTCGAGATCCAATCCCGAGTCACGTTGGCCTCTTGTGTAGGGCCCGGTAGGCAAGGGATTTACAGCCAGAGCCCCCCAGGCACCCAAGCGTCCTCTTGCTCCAAGTAGCACCCAATGGAGAGACTTCACGTGGCGGGTTCGGTTCACATTCCCGGCATGGCTAACAACCCCCTTGGTTAGGGTCAGGCAGACAGTCGGGGGTAACTGATGCTGCCTCTCCCTCCAGGCCTTCAACCTGAAGCATTAATTAACTTTCCATCATTTAGTTCATTGAGCAAACAATGCAAACAGTGCTCCTAAATTGTTACAAGCACAATTAATCTAGTGGTCGTTTATTTGGCGAACTGCTAAGGAGTGAATCCTTCTCTCTGAATGCATCTAGCTTTCAATCCAGGATCAATTGCAACTTGGCAAGATCCCCAAGGGTCTGTTTGTTCACCCTTTTGTCCTTGGGTTTAGGCCATACTCTACTAACCCAAATTAACCAAACCTTAGGTTGACAGTAAATCCTGGCGACCATGTCACTCTAACTTGATTGATCCTTTACTTCCAAGAAAATACATATCTTCCCTTGACTTGGCAATTGTTCCCAAGAAAGGTGATGTAATAGGATGATTACCCATCCTCTTGCAATTTAAACTTGCACAAGAACCTGCCAACCTCATTCCAAGGAATGGCAAAAATCTCTTGTGATCAAATCACAAGGCCATGCGACGTTGCAACTTGTTGCACAAGTGTTGCATCTATTCCATGGGATCGTTTCACCCATTGAACGGCGTTTTCTGGTCAAGGAATTTGTTTAGACAAGAAGCATGGTTTAGGGTGTCTTCTTACCCAACCCAATCCTAATTGCACTAGGCCAACAACATTCAGTCCTAGGGATTCCAAACTCAAACTGAGTTATAACATAAGTCGGTCGATCCTTAGGGTAGAGATCCTAGATCGTTATTTGTATGAGCGTCGAGTTGACCCAAACATTCCATGAATGTGGGTAGGACCTTTGGGTTTGAGGGTTTCGACTTGGCAACAAGTGTGAACTAGGCGGAATCCTTAATGTGCTAAACCCTGGTTAGCACTTGGGGTATTTATCATATCGACTGAACCATGCCTATACGAATCCCTTGCGGGTTAGGTGATTTAGATAATTCGATCTACTTGTCTTGCGGCAAGGACGATTCTCTCCTAGAGAGGCTAAACTTGTTTGCAAGACGTCACAATACATGTAAACATGTGAATCACTACTTCTATGCACCAAAAAGGTTTGCAACAACCCTAAATTTTCTTACTAAAGTCATTACGCATGATAAAAAGGAGAGTAACTTACATAAGGCCTATTAGGTTTTTCACCAAGAAATCATGCCTACAACCCTTTTTGTCTATGCTTTAAAATCTCATGCTTTAATAAACCATGCAACCTTTCCTAAATGCAACTCTTCATGAATGAACTTTTTTCGCATGAGGAATATGCAACAAGCAACCTTCTCCTAGCTACAGCGTAGTTAATGAAGTTCACGCAAAACTAAAACTACTGTTAACTTATTTCATTTTACAAGCACATGCCACATGCAAGTCCATAGAATATTTTTCATACTCTGCTATATCCTATGGGTGTTAACGACTTTTCCTCATGAATCATTACAATGAAGATATTTCCTAAAATGCGACATACGCTTATTCTTTCCATGTCTAGTCAAAGGTGCACTTAATAATTTCAACCTTATAATGATGGAAAATAGGTGTTCTAGGCTCGTCACTTTGAAATGCATGACAAGGCAATATACTATTAAGGTCGTAAGATGGATAGACAATTTGCATTCATCACATTGAAAATACCAATGACCCAATTGCATGTCATGAACTAATTCTAGTAATCGATCAAATAGGCAATTTTTCCTCAATGGCATTTTAACTAGGCTAGGTGAATTTGAACATGCATAGGCGCTTCCTATTTAATGAAAGTTATCGTACATAATGCATTATTTTTGCGTACAATCAAAATCGTAAAACCTGGGCTTGTGGGCTCGGGGAGATGTCCACGTGAATGTTAAGAGAAGAGCCTCATGGAGGCACGCCTTGCGACTTCTTAGGGGCCATCGTAGGTGTGATTACAAACTTCCAGTTTTCCTTTACCCTTATCCGATCGGTGAATTACATTGAGGGATCAAGAGGGTGAAGCTCTTCACATCTCCTCTTCTCTTCTTTTCTTCTCTTCTCTTCTCTTCTCTTGTGCACGTGGCTATGGTGGATGGGGCTTGGAGATGGAGGAGGCTTGAGGATGCTTGAGCTAGCATCTAGGATAGTGGAGCTACCGGTGTGTGCGAGAGAGAAGGCAACTCATAGGAGGATCAAGGTAAGATCACTACACTTGTAGGATCGACGATGCATTGGCTAGGTGAGAGATAGCCATTAAAGCTCCTTGGAACACTTGAAACAATAAGCGGTCTGTGGGTCTAGGCGGTTGAGCGAAAGTTCCCACATTTTGGTTCCATTACGGGACCAACGAATTCAAGCTTGAGCGCTTGCGCGCCTCATATCGAGTATTGAAGTAAGGGATTAATCCCCGAAACGGAGCTTGAGATAGGTAGGAAGTTTGGGTGTTTGATCTTCCAAACAAGTAAGTATTTTGGGTTAATTAGTTTGTTTGATGATTGGAAAACATGGAGAAATCATTTTAGTTTTTTGCTTTCAATCCTTGTTGCATTTAGTGTAGGATAGGATTAGGAAATCCAATCATTGGGAAAGGGTAGGGTTTACCATTGCAAAACAGGGAAAGACAGGGAATAAATCATGCAAAAAATGGCAAAAAGCTTGCTTGGAAGCTTAATGTCAGCAAGTGAGTGATTGGGAGCATCAAAACCTTACTCGGGGATTTAAGAGCCAAGAGGCCAAGGGAGAGCTCATTTGCAACCATTGTAGTGAGAGAGAGAGAGAGAGAGAGAGAGAGAGAGAGAGAGAGAGAGAGAGAGCCCTCACAAAGATTCGATTCGATCTCGTCATCAGAGAGCCTACCACTCACCTCAGGTATACCAATCACTTCCCTTGGTACCTTAGTTAGAATCTGGAAGTTTGTGCTTGGAGTAATTTCAAAAATTATGAGATTTGATCAAAATCGTCGTCACGCAGCATTCTCGTGCTGCGTTCGGCCTGTTTGAGTGGTCATTTTTGGGCTGAGTCCCAGACTCGGCCCTCGGCCCCTGCCATTCGGCCTGCTCGACCCGAAAACCCTAATCGACCCTCAATCCAAAGTCCACTCGGCCCCATTTACCAGTTCGGCCCTCGACCCAAGACCTGACTTGGCCCAAGACTGACTCGGCCCAAGAGTGACTTGCCCCATCCGAGTGACGGCAATCGGCCCTCAGTCCGCGAAAAGTTCGATCCTCAAACCAGTGTGATTCGGCCCATCCGAGTCACCCACTCGGCCCCTACAATTCGAAGCAGTTGGGTTGAGTGTGAATTTGTCTCAACTTTTCAGAAATTTAACCTGAACGGGCTAGAGCTCAGCAACGCAAACTGTCGCAAGCCCTCTTGATGCTTAGAACTTGATTCTAGCACGCGGAATAGACAAAATAGTAAGGCACAGTTGCTTAGCAGCTTGAGTGGGCTGTCACAAGACCTACAGGCCTAGAGACCTAGAGGCAATCTTCTGAGCCATAAAACCCCGATTGGACCCAAAAACGAGCAAGGAAACGTGACAGAAAAACCCTAAACCCCGTCAAGATGGCCAGAGAATTGATCGACAAAGCCTATGAGGCCCAAAATGAAGAAAAGGTGCGTAAGATGCTTAGAGATTTTTTGCCGCACTCACCTTGAATTTCTGCACTTGAAGTGTACTTAAGGAAAACTGAAAGCCTGATTGAGCACATGTGCACTAGAAAGAACACATGCACTGAGTGGAGACAAATTGAGGATTGTATTTAGTAAGTCAAGAAAATCACTCAGATAAACCACTCAAGGAACCCACCACTAGGAGAGAACCCAAAGATGTAGAAAAACCATCAACACGCGAAGTAGGACCAAGCAAGCAGTGCCAACGAAGTGGATTTGACAAACCTACTCAACCTGATCAATAGCTTGGTGGAGCATGACAACTCGACTATGGCAGAAGAAAGCTCAGACCGTAGGTCTAACGAGGAACTCGACTTAGCTGTCTTCCCAGAGGCTATTCAGCAGAGCTGGTTAGTAGCTGCGATGCGCACGCCCAATATGAGCACCGCGGCCGCACAGTAGATGCTATCATCGCAGACTTATAAGAAGAGATAAATCTAGCCCACAAGGCATTGCAAAGCATAGTCGAATACAATAGAGACTAGCAGGCTAGGAGGCAAAGGCAAATCACAAAGTTGCGTAAGGTGCAGTGGGTGCTGAACTTAGCCGGTAGAAATCGAACGGATCACGAGAGGGCCCTAGAAGGAGACTTAACGTTGAGCGAGCTTCTTATGAAGCAATTGCTAGACAACTTCGCAGTAGAGCAAAGTGCCGCAGCATTGACGACATCATTGCTGGCAGGATTAGGAGCAATCCAAGGCTCTAAGAGCTAGTCTAAAATCCCAATAGTTGCAAAGCAGCTCGAAAAGTACCAACCCCACGACGATCCATATAGCTTTGTAAGCAGTCCGAGCAATTCTATGAAGCCAACAGCCTCAACAACCTGACTCAGCGCTCTCAAGCATTTGGTCTCTGCTTAGGTGACAAGGGTAGGACTTGGTATAAAAGCTTAGATGCCATAGAGCGAACAAATTTCAATAGCCTCAAGAATCTCTTCATCAAGAGATTTGCCGAGCCTAGATACTTTGACAATCTGTTAGTACAATTGATGAATGTCAAGCAGAAAGAGAAGGAGGACAATCACGATTACGTAACCCACATGAGGAGTCTCTTCAAGAGAATCCCTATGGGCGAATGACCAACTAAAAGAGCAGTTTCAATTGTATTCATCAGCAGAATTCGAAATGAGGAACTATATAAGGCTTTGGCAGGAAACTCGAGCTTGCAGCGAGATGTGCTAGCTAGGGTTTTTTAGGAAGCCATTAGAGTCGACGATCAGCTGAAAGAGCGGAGCTCCAAGAGCTCCAACTCAAAAGAAACCAACTCGCGAGGTTCAAAGAGAGCATCAGCCTCTCCAGCCCCATCATCCCAAGATAAGGGGAAGGCCACCGAGACAAACCAAGACCTGGCTGATGTCAAGTTGAAGATAGCCAAGCTGCAAAACATGTTGAGATGACCAACACACCAACACATCCAATGTGTGTACTGTGGCAAAAACCATTTGCCAGTCGAGTGTCAAGTCCCTTGGTCGAGACCTTGCACTAACTGTGGCAGGTTCAGTCACGACATTGTGCATTGCAGATTGTTGAGAAGACTTTCGTACTCGCAACCATATGGCCAGCCTTACCTAGCTTACAGGCCGCAGCCACTCTTCAGAAGGGGAGCCCCATTGGCCCTTCCTGTGCCTAACAACATTAAGCCAGCTGTCCCTAGGGTGGACATAAACTCTACAAGCATACCTAGACCACCTGGTCCCTACGTGACCCATCCACCGAGTGATGCTCTAGTCCACTACGTGGAAGAGCCAAATAAGGAAGAGACTTACTTATACCCTTATGTCTCTTATGACAACGAGGGCAATGTAGTCCTTATGGACTATTGATTAGTACTAGTGATGGTGTTAGGGAGAGGACAAGGTAGAGGCCTAGGAGGGCAAATGCAAGATCCAATTATCTGTTGGACTTGTGGTCACCCAGGTCATGTCTCATCACATTGCCCTGAGAGGGAGCAGTAGAACAAAGATAAAGCTAAACTGAGGTGCGCTGAGTGTGGAATCACCCATCTCCTCATCGATTGCCCAAAGCGAAAACCTTCTTCAAGTTCAGCCAACATACCATCTATCCCATTGGGGCTGTTTGGTGCCGAGAATATCGATGGGGAGGCCACACCTATCCCATTGCAGGTCATGACCTAACAGGACCTAGCAAATGGCATGAGAGTGAAGCCACTTGGCATAATTAAAAACTGGACAGTGAAAGTTGCAGGTGTTCAGTTCTCTGTTGACTTTATAGTCATGAAGGGGTTGGACTAGGATATCCTTCTAGGCCGATCCTGGATGCGCAATGCCAGAGTTATCAAAGATTGGGGTAACATCTTGATCTTCCTAGGGAGTAGAATGGAAGCTGTGAGGGTAGAGATGGACACTTGGAAAACCTCACCAGTTGACTTGGATGCCATCTCTGTGATGCTCAAGGGTAATGCTCAAGTCAAGAAGTCTTATGGGCCCTTGACCAAGTATATCCCATACCCAGAGGATGAGTGAGATTAGATGCATGTCCTTGCTACAGCCGAGGAAACCTAAGGTATTGGCAATTTGGGTTAAATAGGATATAAACACTAACCTAAGGATAAACGGTAATGATGGGACCTAAAACGGGTCAGCACTGGCTTATGCGCTAGCCGGACCTCTATCATGCGCTCAACAACCCCACGGCCTTGCGGCCAGGAGTGTGGATGACACATCCATTATCTTCCTAAATGTATCACGTCTCGTAGTCCAACTCTAACCCAATTAACACTCCTCAGAGGGAGTCCCTACACATTGCCAAATAGCATGAAACAAACATAGGAGATCCTCCCATGGCTGACTGCCGCTACCTCACTACGACTCTCCTACACCTTGGGAATTGGCCCCTCGATGTGTCGCTAAACATATATAACACAACATCGTACATTTCCACTCAAGGTACCAATTATTCGTATCCAGGAATGTACCATACCTCACTTTACTTTTCCCTAGACCCAACGCCTAGCCTAAAGCTTGGAACAACCTTACTCACTCAACGTTGGTCATGTTCCTCTAGAAAGCAATTGCCATGCATCCAGGAGGTATTATCTGATACCTTTTATCATTTTATGCTTCATACAAATTGTGAATATCCATGAGCAACAAAGAAAATAAGCATTTTTGCACATGCAGAAAACATTTCTTTCAATGATTTTGACTATCACTCGTATGCGGTGTTGCATGAACCTAGCACTAAGAAACCCTCATGCTACTAGGTCCTTAATTTTTAATTATCGACCAACCTAAATGGCATGCATAAAAACCAGCAAGCTTTTCATCATTTCATTCAGCATTTAAATACCTTTTATACACTCTACCCCCTCACCCGTTTAGGTTGTGCATTATTGATCGGTTTAGGGTTCATTTTCCACATTTTTATTTTATAAAAAGCCATAAAAACTCACTAGAACATAAAGGTGGGGCTGAACTGAGGCTAAACCTCATACTTCAAACCCCCCATACATCCACAAACATGGTTCTTATTTTTCCTTAATTTTCGGCACTCAATCCATTTTCTCCTATTTTCAATGGTTTTTTCCTATTTTTCTTGTATTTTTTGTAATATTAAATAACTAAAAATTAAAAATGAGTTGTGGGCTATGGGCCTTACGTTCATTTGCAGCAAAAACACAAATTTAGTTGGTGTGTCTTATTATATTTTCCATTTATATCTCAAAAGCACCCAATTTCCCCATATTTCGCATGTTTTACGGGTTTTACACCTTTAATTTCAATCACAATACTTATGATTTTTTGATTTTCTAAGCATCAACTGATCAAACTCATAGCAAACAACAATATAATGCATAATCATCCCATGGGAACAAATGTTCATGAAGGAAATTGCATAAAACATCAATTTCCTTCGTAAAAATGAAATTACCGTGCTTTGCGGGTTGCAGGTTTATTTTCCATGTCTCAGGACTGATTTCCAGCAACCATTAATGCTCATGACAGTCCACAATCAACAATCTTCATTCCTCTTGAACCACGGAGCAATCCGGTCTTCATTGGACAAGCATCCGTCAACCATTCTTCTTCTTTTTCTTCACCACATGAATCTGCCCTTAGAAGAGAGAGAGGGAGGAGAGAGAAAGACTAAAATCAGAGATCTTCATAGAAACCGCCATTGGAGGAGCAAAGCACGGCGATATGACCAACATCCAAAGGGGAATGACTGCCAATAATCATTTAGAGGGGTTGCATTGAGGGTGCATGATGCATGCATCAAGCGTGAATTTCGGCGCCTTCCTGTTCACGCCCTCCTCCACGTTTTTTGCTCATCTGCTTCATCAAAAGTTTCATGCTACATTTAAATTTTGGGCTCCCAAGGGTCACTTGCCCATTTTGGCCAAATTTTGTCCACCTCTTCGTATCTTGCCATTTCCCCGTCCGGACTCTGAATTGAGCTCTGAAAAATCCTGGGCATTCGGCTCAGCATCCCCCATTGGCCAGTAGCTCTTGTCAACCCACACGATAGTATGAAAAATTATGAAAAATAAACAAGTGTCGCTTGGGCGCCTTTAAAGCACTTTGCCGCTTAAAATCGTCCTAGATCGAGCCGCCGCCTTCGACGTTGAATATTTTTCCCTTGATATTTGTAATTTTTAGCTATTTTTAAGCACTTCTCGGTATCAAAACTCTGCTCTCATTGGTGACCACGGGATAGGGCGACTCAGCCCGTCGAATCCCACACCAGATCTGCACAAAACAACCAAAGGAAGCATCAAGCTGATACAAAGTAGCTATATACTAAACACAACACAATGCTCACCCTACCCCCTGACAAAACCAAGGCATGACATCCACAAGGAGTAGGCCTAGCATAATTTGATAAAAGGGCCGAAGCTAGTCACTAACCAATTGCTCCAACACGGCTAAACTAAAAAGAACTATCAAAGAGGTTGCCCTAAGTGGTGGTCTGAACTACCTACATAACTAAGGACAACATAACTAGGAGCTCCTACTAGGCGAGGATTCTTATAGCCTGATCAAGAAGTATTTTCTTGTAGCACAGTTCTTCGTTTAGGGTTTTATTTTATTGACATACTTGGGTGTGTAAAAAAGAAGGAAACTGAGCGTAGTGACCCAAGGAGAACAGGGCATCGGCCTCACGTCTTGTCTCAGTATCCAAGAACCTACCAAGCTCTCGCAAGGTGACACTTAATCCTTTTTTGTACGCTCACTTTTATTTTCGCTCCAAGCTTCCTTATTTTCTTCCTTTCCAGCAAGATGCCACCCCTAGGAAGACAAGGCATCGGCCCCGGGTCTGACTCGTCCCCAGGAACCTACTAGGCCTTCACAAGGAAATGATCAACTGCTTATAAATTTTCATTTCTTTTCTTCTTCTGTTTTTGATAGGGGTTAGAACCCCTTTTTACACACCTCTATATTTATATTTATTGTCTTTGAGATATTCAGGGTTTTTTTCCTTTATCATATTTATTTTCTTCTGATAGGCTTCTCTAACTACCTTACAACTAACAAGAACTCCTAAATTGGCTACCTAGCAGGCTAGCAGAACAGGGTCACTAGGACTCCCTTCTAAAACAGGTCTTTCAATGCTTGACAATGTCTTTACAGGAGGCAATGACTACTCAGACCTCAATCAAACATACTTAACCTAAACCTGGGACTTCATGCCTTGGACTCCGGTCCTCAATAAGAAAAGAAAAATCCCCCTTAACAAGTACACAAACACATATAACACAAAACCACAGTACTCATAAAGGAAAGATATCACCTGGATAGGGCCACGAGAAGCTTCCGTGCAACAAAAGGCTCCTTCCAAGCTCTTCTTCGAACCTGTCTAGCACAGAACTAAAACAAGAAACCATTAACTACACTTGCACTAAACAGACAACTGGCCCTCTTGGCCTAACGAGATAAAACAAAGTAGCACCTACACATCCTTCCCTGGAATAGCACAAATATACAATAATAGGCTCCTTTCCAAGGAGGAAAAATAGGCTCGCAGCCCTAAACTAAATGCATAAAGTTATGACCCATCCCTCCTGCATAGATAGCAAGAGGCGTATGCATCACATGTTGTCTAATCAACCTATGGGTCCAAGATAATAATGGTAGATTGGTCTCGGCTACTCTCTGCATCACCCATATCAACCATCGTCTTCCATATATTGCATGTTCTGATAACATACCCCACAAGCGACCGGGTCATGTTTCAGCATTGATCACAATATCCAAACTAGGACCACAATTAAAGAAGAGGTCTTCCTCATAAGCAAGATTTGCCAATGAATCCGCAAACTGATTCCAGTAACGTGGAATCAGCTGAAAAGACACTCTCTCAAACTCTTCAAGTAGGGTCATCGCAGTCCGATGATACATACAAAGAATGGGATTCCGCACTGTGTATGTCCCATCTAGCTGATTGAGGATCAACTGGGAATCCCCTTTTACTAACAACTGACGAATACCACCTTGTTTGGCAATATGCAGTCCCATAATAAAGGCTTTATACTCCGCCAGATTGTTAGTAAATCCTACCCCAAGATAAGCAGCTAACTTCATCGTAATTCTTCGTCAGGGGTCTCGAATTACTACTCCAACACTCCCTTTTTTATTAGGGCCTTTGGATGCTCCGTCAAAATATAATGTATATGTCCACAATGGTTTTACACAGCTGGCCATCACAAACTCCTCTATTCATAATTATGGTAATCAAAGTTTAGCATGTTGAGAGGATGAACTGACGGCTCCATCCCACCTTCTTCATTGAAATCAACAGGGATACTCGTCAACAGTCATAAGCAGTGATGGCAAAAGACTTTAATCTCCCACACAAAGGTTCCGTCTTCTTACTCAATCACTTTATATCCTTTGCTCCACCAGATAAGTTTCCCTTGATGGTATCTCTACTCCAGATATGGGTGCTCCAAATAAGGGATTAACTAACCCATCAACCAACTTTAAGCTCTTCCGCAGGTCTCAAATCATTCCTAGCATGGACCTGCAATGCATTTCTTTTGTATTAGCAGACTTAGAAATAATAAGGTTTAATCTTATTAAGATTAACCTTATTTTTAAACTCTACTCCCTGTAAATCAGCTAATAGGGCCGTAGACCTATTCTTCCCTAACCTGACAATCTTGTAGGGGCCATCCCATTTAGGTTCCAGTTTCCCTCAAAATAGCTCCCTATGTGCATCATAATAGAGGACTAATTGGCCTTTTTTAAAGGTATATTTCTTCACTCTAAGGTCATGCAACCACTTCATCCGACACTTAGCTACCTCCCAGTGCAGTAAGCTCTGCAACTTTAGCTCATCCAGGTGGGCTATGGTCGTGAAACGTTCAAAAAGGGAATCCTTATCTCCCAAAGAATGGTTAATTGCAAACCGTATGGTCGGCAATTTAATCTCAAGGGGTAACACACACTCTTCTCCATAAATCAATTTGAATGGAGTATGGCCAGTAGCTCGCTTGAACGTGGTATTATACGCCCATACTGCCACATACAACTTCTTGTCCTAGTCTCGTTTCTTCTCAGAGACTATCTTAGACAAGATCCCCACAATCTGCTTATTAGTACTTTCAACTTGCCCATTCGCTTGCGGGTTATAAGGAGTCGTTTTATTGTGCTTGATTTGCCAAGCTTCAGTCAAGATTTTGATCACCTGATTCAGAAAATGGGTTCCACGGTCTGACACTAACTCTCTCGGTGGACCAAAGCGGCAGATAATCTGCTCTAACAGGAAACTTGCAGTCTATTTTGCATTGTCTTGTCTCGTCGCCCGCGCTTCTGACCATTTTTTGAAATAATCAGTGGCTACTATAATATACATCTTTTGGGTAGTAGACGATGGGGTAATAGGACCCACAAAATCAATGCCCCACTTCTCAAATGGAAGGATAGCCATGCTAGGTGTAAGTGGGCGTTTTCTATTCTCTCTATTGTCATGTCTCTGACAGGTATCACATTTCTTTACATACTCAAAAGAATCTTGGAAGATGGATGGCCACCAATATCCAGCTCTTAAAGCTTTCTGCGCTGTCAACCGTCCTGCAAAGTGCCCTCCACATGCAGAGTCATGGCACTCCTCCAAGATAAAAGAAACCTCGTCAAGCATCACACATCGGCAATAGATATCATCAACACCTTGCCGATATAGCATCCCTATGATTAAGGAAAACTTCAAAGCCTGTTGTTTGATTTTCCTCTTTTTAGATTTTGACAAACTAGCTCTCGTCTCTCCTATTGATAGATAGTGCATAATAGCAGCATACCAAGATGGAATAGAAGCTGTATCAATTTTAAACATTTCCTCAATATCACTTCCTTCAGCCAAAGTATCTTTTGGCTCCCCGAAATCCACAAGGCATTTCACAATACCCTGCAACCTCGGTGGCTTACTCTTGAACTCATAATCAAACTCCTGCAAAGTGATTAACCACTTTTCCAAACGATTAGGCGGATGTAGCTTGTTCATAAGCAGTCTAAGTCCTTCCGCCTTCGTATATAATACTACCTTTTCATAGAGGATGTAGTGCCTGAATTTCTTAGTCCCAAAGACCATCGCAAGACACAACTTCTCCATGTAGGTATAATTAATCTCTGAAATACCCAACTTCCAACTAGCAAAAGCTATCGGGTGATACCACTTTTCCTCCCAGATTTGGGCTAAACAGTAGCTGATACTATGCATAGTGGCTATTGAAAATATATAGAACGCCTCGCCTCTTTTAGGTGCTTTTAGAACGAGTGCTTTTATTAGCTCCTATTTCACATCCTCAAATGATATTTTGCAAGCATCACTCCATGCAAATAGACAGTTGTAGGATAATAAGTTCGTTTATGGCGACGTTCTTTCTGCCAAGGCATTTATAAACCTCCAATAGTACCCTATCGATGATAGAAAGCTGTGTACCTCTTTTGGAGTACGTGGCAGACTCATAGCCACTATGACCTTGATCTTTTCAGGGTCAATTGCTATCCCTACTGGACTGACCACATGGCCCAGTAATAGCCCATAAGGTACTCCAAAGACACACTTCCGTGGGTTAAGAGCGATACAAAATTTTCTGCAACGCTCAAAGCATTTTCTTAAGATAACCAGCATCCTTTCCCTTCCTTTGGCTGCCCCCAGGTCATCGATAAATACTTTCAACTCATCTGGGGAGATGTCACCAAAGGTCTTGTCTGCTGTTCGTTGCCATGATCCACGTGCATTGCACAAACTAAAGGCCATCACATGGTACGCAAAAGTATCAAAGACAGTAATAAAAGTTGTTTTCAACTTGTCCTCTTCTACAATTGCCATCAGGTTATATCCTGTAAAGCAATCCATGAATGAATATATTTCCCTACCTGCTAATTGATCCAAAATCTGGTCAATAAACGGAAATTGGTAGTAATCCTTAACTGTCTGCTTATTCAGCTCTCTAAAATCCACACATAATTGGATCTTGTTATTTTTCTTCTTCCTGATAACAACTGGTGAACACCATTCTGTGTGTTGTACAGGGAAGATTAAACTAGCTTTTCTTAACTTCTGTAACTCCTCAAACAGCCCGTCCCTCAATTCAAAAGGCATATGCCTTACTTTCTGATGCACACGACGACTGCCTTCTTTTATAGGAATAGTATGAACAGCCAGGCTGGGAGGAATGCCTCTTAGCTCATCATAACTCCAAGCAAATATATCGGGAATTCTTGAATCAAGGACACATAGTCCTCCCTTTCTGCTGAACTGAGCATGAAACCTAATTTAATTGGCCGCGAATCATTCGGCGTGCCAAGGTCCAACTCAATTACATCCGCATCTCTTATCCTATCTTGCGGTTCTATCAGCTCATTTAAGGTTATCTGATAAATATCCTCTGTAGTGGACCCCTCTTTAGATTCATCACTGGATGATGTCTCACTACCAGATGGATCATTTGTTGTCTCTAATTCAGTGGAGGATAAAGGAGCTCTCTCACTTTGAGGAGACTCATGATAAGCATCGACTATTACTCGATTAGCACCTCTACCTAGAACCACTCGACTGACGGGTATATTGACTTGACAGTCTGTTCGTAAGATCCAAGGCCTACCTAGCAAAACTCGATAGCTAGGACGTCCTGCAAATCTTATCACCCTAAAGTCCAAGAAACATTCTATACTTGCAACTGTAACATGGACCTTAGTAACGCAACCTTCTGGTTGTCTTAGACTATCATCGGCCATTCTCTGAAGGGTGGAGCTGTCTTTCTGAATGCCTAGACCCAACCTCTCCATCATTTCTGAACTCATGATATTGATAGAGGGTCCAGTGTCTACAATGGCATGTTCCACTAATATCCCATCTACATAAGCTGGAACCCTAGGGCAGTTCTTTTCAGCATGGTCAAACCAATCTTCCCCTACTCGTGCTATGCCTAGAGGTTCCACAATATACCCAATACGCAGGATCTTCTTAAATTCCTTGCGTACTCCTGGAGATAATTTGATCAGTTGCAATAGATTCACAGCTGGTTTAACTTTGCAAAGAGAACTCGCTAAATCAAAGTCGTGATAAGTAGCCAAAGCTCTCTTTTCTCGCCAAACCATCCTCTCTTCTGGTCTTTGGACCGGTTTTGGTGCTTCTTTCTTGGCATCTCCTCCTTCTGAGGGTTGCCTTTCTTGTCAACCGGCTTTAGCGGTCCCCCTTTTATGCTAGGACTCTGGACTTGTGTCTCCTTATTCCCTTGTTTAGGGTTTGCCTCAACCGGTTTTGTATTATCTTTGTCAACCTCTTTAGCCTTTTGGCCTCTTGCCACGGCTCTCAAATTAGAGGTTTCAGCATCATTAACTTGTACAACCTCGATAAGGCTGACTCTGTTGCCTTGTGGCAACTCTTCTATAGTTGTTTTTCCCCTCTGTAATATTTGTCTAGGTGCATGATTCTGCTGCAAGTTATTTCCTTGCGCTCTATGATTCATTGGGCCCGGTTGTTTACTCCCTTGTTGGAGAGAGCTAATCTTACTCCAACAAGTACCAGCTAGATGACCTGACTTCCCACAAATGTCACATTTTACATTTGGACAATTCCTGGGGAAGTGCTGTCCACCACACCATTTACAACTAAATCTAGAGGGTCCACCCTCTTCAGGGCGTCGACTCCCTATCAAAGTTTGTTGCTTCTTCAAGAAATTAACGTCGACGGCTATTTGTCGATATTGCTTGGAAATCATATCAGTATAATGCTTCATCATGTCCTTAACTTCACCAAGGACATTAGATGCACTCGACTCATAGCCTTGGTCATCGACCCGTCGTTCCGTTGGCCTAACCATCTGATTTGGCATTGGCTGTTGACCCACAGGAACAACATTAGAACTTGAAACTTGGCCTCCAACATTTGGTGGAGCCAAATGACTTGCCATGGGCATAGTCACACTGGGAGGAGCCGGTAGTAAAGGTACATTCGAAACCACACTCCCTCTCCCAACAGGGTTAGTCATGGGCATCCCTTGACTTCCATTCGTCAATGCTGGATTGCCACTAGGTACTAAACCCCCATTATTATTCATTTGAGAGGAGTAGGCCATTTGTAATCGTGCTTCTACTCCCTCTACCCACGTAATAGCGGTGTCTATATATGCTAAGGCCACACTGCTTCATTGTACTTGGATATTAAAGTCCAACCCATGCAAAAAGTATTGCAATTGGGCAGCTGGTGGAATCGGAATGTAAGTTTGCAACTTATGGAATACTTCCTTCAACGTCTTAGCATATGCTTTTACATTCTCATGAGGATCTTGACGTGTTACATTCAAGACCCGTAACCAATATTTGCCACCTCTTTTAGGGGCATATTCCGCTTGGAAAGCTGCATAGAATTGATCAATGGTGGTTATGGTTCCAGACTCTATGCTGTGATACCATACCGCAACCCTTCCTTTTAATGTCATATTGAAGAACATCATGAGATGTCCCTCGTCTTAGATGCGATAATTGAACATCAATCTCTGAAATTCACAAATGTGAAATTTTGCATCCTCTTTCGCTAACCCATTAAAAATGGGCAAGGGAACTCCTAACGCTGGTAAATCGGGTGTCCCTGCAGGAATCCCAATAGGCTGTGCCATGGTGACAATTGGATTAGCAGTAGGAGCTTGAAGTGATAGATTCACACCCCCACTTGAAGTGGGTAGACCTGATGGAGAAGAGGAAGAACTTATGCTTCCTCCTGCCCCTAATGGAATAAGTGGAGCAGCTAAGTGACTAAGACCACTGCTTCATATACATAATGGACTACTCCATTGAGGAGAATAACGGCTTACGATCTCTAACCGCCGTCTAGCCCTCTCAGCACGTTCGGCTTTTTAGATTTCAGCTTGATGGTCCTTGTCAGAGGACATAAACCAACTTTCTTTTGGTCCCTAGAAACCCTAAATCTGAAAACCACCACTTATAAGTGGCTCTCGGCAGACGCACCACTGATGGGACCTAAAACGGGCCAGCTCTGGCTCATGCACTAGCCGAACCTCTATCATGCGCTCAACAACCCCACGGCCTCGCGGCCAGGAGCGTGGATGACACATGCATCATCTTCCTAAACATCTTGCATTTGTATCACGTCTCGTAGTCCAACTCTAACCCAATTAACACTCCTCAGAGGAAGTCCCTACACATTGCCAAATAGCATGAAACAAACATAGGAGTTCCTCCCACGGCTGACTGCCGCTACCTCACTACGACTCTCCTACACCTTGGGGATTGGCCCCTCGATGCGTCGCTAAACATATATAACACAACATCGCACATATTTCCACTCAAGGTACCAATTATTCGTATCCAGGAATGTACCATACCTCACTTTACTTTCCCCTAGACCCAACGCCTAGCCTACAGCTTGGAACAACCTTACTCACTCAATGTTGGTCATCTTCCCCTAGAAAGCAATTGCCATGCATCCAGAAGGTATTGTCTGAAACCTTTTATCATTTTATGCTTCATGCAAATTGTGAATGTCCATGTGCTCAAACAAAGAAAAACAACATTTGTGCACATGCGGAAAACATTTCTTTCAATGATTTTAACTATCACTCGTATGCGACGTTGCATGAACCTAGCACGGAGAAACCCTCGTGCTACTAGGTCCTTAATTTTTAATTATCGACCAACCTAAATGGTATGCATAGAAACCAGCAAGCTTTTCATCATTTCATTCAGCATTTAAACACCTTTTATACACTCTATCCCCTCACGCGTTTAGGTTGTGCATTATTGATCGGTTTAGGGTTCATTTTTCACATTTTTATTGTATAAAAAGCCATAAAAACTCACTAGAACATAAAGGTAGGGCTAAACTGAGGCTAAACCTCATACTTCAAACCCCCCATACATCCACAAACATGGTTCTTATTTTTCCTTAATTTTCAGCACTCAAAATCCATTTTTCCCCTATTTTCAATTGTTTTTCCCTATTTTTCGTTTATTTTTTGCAATATTAAATAAATAAAAATTCAAAATGAGTTGTGGGCTATGGCCCTTAGGTTCCATTGCAGCAAAAACACAAATTTATTTGGTGTGTCTTATTATATTTTCCATTTATATCTCAAAAACACCCAATTTCCCTATATTTCGCGTGTTTTACGGGTTCTACACCATTAATTTCAATCACAACACTTATGATTTTCTGATTTTCTGAGCTTAAACTGATCAAAATCATAGCAAAAAAAAACATAATGCATGATCATCCCATGGGAACAAATATTCATGAAGCAAATTGCATAAAACATCAATTTTCTTCGTAAAAATGAAATTACCGTGCTTTGCAGGTTGCGAGTTTTTATTTGCCATGTCTCGGGATTGATTTCTAGCAACCATTAATGCTCATGACAGTCCACAATCAACAATCTTCATTCGTCTTGAACCACGGAGCAATCCGGTCTTCATTGGACAAGCATCCGTCAACCATTCTTCTTCTTTTTCTTCACCACATGAATCTGCCCTTAGAAGAGAGAGAGGGAGGAGAGAGAAAAACTGAAATCAGAGATCTTCATAGAGACCGTCATTGGAGGAGCGAAGCACGGCAATATGACCAGCATCCAGAGGGGAATGACTACCAATAATCATTGAGGGGGGTTGCATTGAGGTTGGATGATGCATCTTCATGCATCAAGCGTGATTTTTGGCGCCTTCCTGCTCACGCCCTCCACCACGTTTTTTGCTCATCTCCTTCATCAAAAGTTTCATGCTACATTTAAATTTTGGGCTCCCAAGGGTCACTTGCCCATTTTGGCCAAATTTTGTCCACCTCTTTGTATCTTGCCTAGTTTCTTGGCCATTTCCTCGTCCGGACTCTGAATTGAGCTCTAAAAAATCCTGGGCATCTGGCTCGGCATTCCGCATTGGCCGATAACTCTTCTCAACCCGCACGACAGTCTGAAAATTTATGAAAAATCAACAAGTGTCGCTTGGGCTCCTTTAAAGCACTTTGCCGCTTAAAATCGTCCTAGATTGAGTCGCCACCTTCGACGTTGAATATTTTTCCCTTGATATTCATAATTTTTAGCTATTTTTAAGCACTTCTCGGCATCAAAACTCCACTCTCAGGTAAACAAGCAACTTAGCTTACGAAACCCTTGGGATCTTGCCAAGTCGCGATTGATCCCGGATCGAATGCTGGATGTATTCAAAGAAAAGGATTCACACCTTACGAGTTGGCCGTATAAACGCCACTCGAGTACTTGTGTTTGTACACTTAGGAGCATTCTTTGTACTTCTTTGCTCAAGGAAATAATGCCGAAAAATAACTAAAGCTTCAGGTTGAAAGCCTGGAGGGAGAGGCAGTATCAGTTACCTCCGACTGTCTGCCTAACCCTATCCAAGGGGGTTGTTAGCGACGCCAAGTACGTGAATCAAACCCGCCGCGAGAGGTCTCTCCGTGGATGCTACTTGGAGTAGGAGGACGCCTGGGTACCAGTGGGGGCTCTAGTCGTAAATCCCTTGCCTCCGGATCCTGCACAAGAGGCCAACGTGACCTCAGATGGGATCTCGAGGCCTGCATACTAGTCAACGGGCAAAACTTGGAATAGCGATCCCTGAGGATTGCTGGAATAGCCTTCAGGCAGATTATTTGTTGTATTCTAAAGACTGATAAATAAAGATCAAATGTTGAAAAGGAACTTGCTTGACATTGTTTTTCTATGTCAGTGCCTAAGTTATGTGAAGGAACCAGTGTTTAATTGGTTAATTAACGAAGTTGTTTTTGCTTGTCAAACTAAACATGGTAGGTAATTAGATAACTAAAGCAACCTGAGGAAAGTGTGGTGGATGTGACCATGGGTTCGTCCTACGGAAGGGTGGTCCCAGTTGGTCGGGAACTTTTCTCAAAGGAAATTGACAGTGAGGCAACAATGACCTAGAATCTACAGAACTAGAGTCCTGATTTATGCTATTTTAGGGGAACGGAATGGGACTATGCCTTAAGGGCAGAGAGGTTGAGCTTCGCATCCCTCTCGTTTCCCATTCTCCTTGAACCAAGTGCAGCATAGATCCGCTTTGACCTTGATGTTTTTGCGTAAAGTAGTTCGCTACCTTCTAGTAACTTGACCATTAGGAAAACCCTGATTCAGGTCGGTCCTAAGTGGGAACGGTGGGAATGCTTCCACTTTGTGGCAGATTCGGGAAGACCTAGATCGCAACCCCCATGACATTCCTTGGGAGTGTCGGGCGCCGCTTTCTAGACTCTCTTCCCGATGGGCTGCTAAGACGTGTCCTACAAGTGGACAGGGGGACACGTTACAAAAGAAGAGCCAATTGAAGAGCTCATAAATATTGAAGAGGAACATAGTATGGTGGCAGAGTGAGGGTTGGCTCTCATGGTGCCATCTTCTTTAAAATAGCCACACGTCAACAAACCTAACCTCGCCTCCTTGACGCCCATTGAAGTAGATGGCATACAATACTTACTTCTATCGGATGTGCTAAAATACTTGGAAATGAAGGAAGAAGAGTTGTTTTCCATCCTATTAGGGATTCAATGGAAGACGTGATTGATTATCATTACATGGATGTGCATCTGAAGATGGTAGAGATTGGAAGATATGATTGCACAAACTTAGATATAGTGAGTGCCATCATAGTAGTATAGGAGTAGATTACCTTGATTGAAAAAGATTACCTTGTGCCGGATGCTTAATTTGAAGCACTACAACATGATCTATTCGAACCAAGGCCCCAAATTCCTACCAAGGAGTTTGTAGATCTCTCTACCCTAAGAGGTGCCCCACTAACATACGAGGAAATGAAGATACAAGATGATCTAGAGAAGGTGAGATTTCTAAGAACCATATATTTTTATGCAATGAAACTTTACCACAAGGTGCATCAGGTCCCTCGGAGTCCACTAGTGAAATCTTGGCCTAGCTACCCTATCCGAAGTCTAGTGTTTAGGCCCACTTTCCTACCATCTTAGAAAAAAATTATGCTTGCAACTGCCCTATCTGAAGTTTGGCATCTAGGGTCACTTTCTTATAGCCCCAAACGCACGGCCCAGATGCGAGACATTGGACAAGGCAGCTAGAGGCATCATTTTTTTCCAAGATTTCATTGATGGACTCCAAGAAACTCGATGCACCATATGGTCAAGTTTTGTCGCTTTCTAATAAATCTAGGTTAGTTGCTAATTATGTTGTTTGATTTGACTTGTCATTTTGGACATACTGTATATAGATGAGTTTACATCAAGGCAAGAAGGAGCTCCACATGCAGATTGAGGGAAGGATTTAGCTTTAAAGGAGTAGATTGGCAACCTTGTTGTAGATTTGATGGTCTTCCATAAGAAGTGCTTGTTGAACAGTGCGCGATGGAGACGAGGAACGAGGAAGAGAGAGGAAAAGAGAGACACGAGACACTGAAAGTGGAACCCAGAAGTGTGTAAACTGAGCACACATGATAGGAATATATAGAGGGGACCTAGGGCGCTATATATAGACAGACTATATATAGCTAACACCCCTGCTCAAATAAAGGTCCCTTACTATGGATGAAAAAACCCTTGGGGGCTCAAGGGAAAAACCCACATCTCTATATAGGCCTATCGTTATATTAATATTCAAAATATAAAATGACAAAGTTGAACTTACAAGAGCCTTTTCATAGGCATCAAAGGAGCTACATCACTCCTGAATTACAATAGCCTATTCAGAGGCATCAAAAGAGCTTTATCACTCCTAAATATACAACATGGAAAATAAGGATAAGTGACATCACTGCAAAAGATAAAACCTCCAAGAAATTCCTTCAACTGAACTTGGGATGTAAGCAGTATATCTGTCACATCAAAACTTAAAGAAAAATGTTACAGTGACATTCGAACAACACAAGGTCTATAGAGACGGTTCGTGACGCCGCTCTATAGACAACAAAACACATGTGGGTCCCCATGAACAGAATATAAATAAAACAATTTGTCATCAGTTGGAATATAGACGCTCATTAGCTGGAAAGAATATAAATGAAATAATGTGTCATCAGCTGGAATATAGATCCTCATCTGCTGGAAAGAATATAAACGAAATAATGTGTCATCAGCTGGAATATAGACCCTCATCAATGGCAGCCAAGGAGTACCACTGAATGTTCAAGTGAGCAAGAGCCTGAGCTTAGAGGCCTTTGCTGTTTCCAACCGTTCAGTGTTTTCCATAGACCTCTGCATGTTCTGTCCAACATTTTGAGTCTTTTTTCTCAAAGTGGTACTTTTTCTATTCAATTCCCCTATCTTGGTGATTTTTCCCAATGTAGGAAATTGGCATCAATGTTTAGCTTACTCTTCTCAAATATTTGTAAGCTTTAGATCAGGTTTTCAATCCCATGAAAGGTCGCAGCAAGGCTAGTAGGAGGTCTATTTCACCCCTGGAATGAAGCGAGGATCCCACTTTGGGAAGGGTATATAACAACAACAATCGGCTTCTCAGATGCAGCAGCAAGGGAAGCAGAAGCAACCGAGCCAACCACAACAATCAGCTTCTCGCGTCTCTCTGCTCGTGTGTCTCTGCTAGCAGTTGACAACACCAGCACGCACTTGCAATTGCTCGTCCAGGGCCTCCCTTTCAAAAATCAAAGACAATCAAGGGTGGCTAGATCAATGGGGGTCCGTGCACAGGCCACGGTTGTTGAGACAGAGGTCCCAAAGCCTAAAACAGGAACTTGGATATGTCGCGGTTGTCGAGACAGAGGTCCCAAAGCGTAAAACAGGAACTTGGATATGGAAGCACGGCGGATACGATGTGAAGGTGTTTTTTGAGGAGTACATAGGTGCAAGCTCTGATACCATGTTGAACAGTGCACGAGGGAGACGAGGAACGGAGGAAGAGAGAGGAAAAGAGAGACACAAGACACTGAAAGTGGAACCCCAGAAGTGTGTAAACTGAGCACACATGATAGGAATATATAGAGGGGACCTAGGGCACTATATATGGACAGACTATATATAGCTAACAGTGCTTACCATGAGGACACGAAACAATCGTGAAAATTCAAGATTTGACCAAGTTTGGACCTTTTTGAGCGATACCTATGACATCTAGCTTGGAGAAGGTGGTACGAGTCAAACATTCAAAGATTCTTTACTTGTTTGACTAAACTCATGGTAGAGCAATGTGATGTGCTTGCTACATTAGGTGACCTTGCTAAAGTGTCAAATCCGCTTCTCCTGGAGAAAGAGCTAAAGGGGAAGTGTGTCATTTTAGAAGCAAAGAAGAAACTTCTATTTTCATCCGAACCTAGACCCCCCTCATGAAAAATCCAAGGAACAAATGAGAGTTCTTGTTGGCTATCGGTTTTTTGTATCACTATCACCCATCACATGCATTTTTCTTGATGAATATAGGATATTTTACTTTGTCTCTATAAATAAATATTTATTGAATAAATATGTGGTTCATGTAAGTGTGACGATAATGTGTGGTACGTGAATGACACATTCACATATGCTAGCACAATCCAATTTAATTATGTCAGCATATAGTAGTGCACTTGCAATTGTGCATAGGCGATAACGTAACTCGTATCTATATGTATTACCACTTTTGATGTGTGCATACATTAAACAAAAATTAAGAGTCATACATTTCAAAAAAAAGACAAAACAACTTTAGTCAATTAATTGAATTCAATATACATTGCATGAGATATTATATATATATTCCAATGTGGTAGAGTATTTAAAATGTTTTGGCCTTCCAAGATGCTATGGTGCTATAACACTCATTACAAAACCTTGCATCATTAATCTCATAGCCTATGGAGGAGTCCCCTTGTTGTGTCAAAGCCAAATGATAAAGTTCATGTCTTTATCTCTAATTGTGACGCGCTTTGCATGGATGACTGCTAGGTGTGTATCATCAAACAAGTCCATTAGAAACCCCTCTATAGTCATTTTCAAGGCCTCCATAGCTGCAATAGTTCACTTTCCTACTAGTGGGCCATTGTGCACTCATGCCCAAAATCTTCTTAGCCCTTGGTGTTAGAGGCCTTAGAAATGCTAACATACTTGCTTAGTGCATGGTATGCAAGCTCGAGGAGGGAAAGATGGAGAAGAGACAAAGGTTGGGGGTATGAGAATGGAGGAAGAAAAGAAAGCAAGATGTGAAAATGAGAAGAAGAATGAACTTTTAACCCATTTAAACCCCAAAATCAGGTTAACGCAGCTTCATACACACTATCCATCATGTGATCACATGCTGGAAAGTGGCTCCAGATGCCAGACTTAGGACTAGGGGTCTGCATGCATTTGTTTTTCCAAAAAGAAAAGATTTGGGCTCTTGGCCACCTAACGAGTGTGTCTGTGAAGTTTTGTCACATTCCGATACAGTTTCTTATTGTAAAAATTATCCCACACCAAAATTATGGATGGATTGATAATCGAGAAATCAACATCATGACTACACAAAAAATTCATTCATTGGAAAAGCGTATCAAAGCTTAACAATGAAAGCAAACTTTATTAGGCCTTCAAAATCGACAAAGAGCTCTTAAAAATATTGAGAATCTCAAACGAGGAGGAGGAGGCTGTGGTAAAAGAATCCAAGCAGCAAGGTATATTTTTTTTCACTTGAAAACTCTTAAATATGGCTTTATTTAAACTACTTGCATTGATTTATGATGTTAATTTTGCTTAGATCTCTTCTACAACCAAATGCAAGTGAAAGAGATTCTTTAAAAGCAGCTCAGTTTTATTATCATCTTCTTCCTTCAGTAGTTTCAAAGGATATTTTGGAGAAGAAGAAATTTAAAAAGGCAAAGAAACAATGCTTGGAGTCATTTGTAAATTATCATTCTTTGGATTCTGAGTTAGTACAGAAGACACTGGATACTATTGGTATCAGTCGAGATGCTTATATGCAAGAACTTTGCACTACATAAACTATACATATGCATTAGGACTAAAGTCTGCAACAAGAAATAGCAAATTTTAGCATCTTTTTCCTTATTGAAATTGACATTGCTAGCAAAAATTGTAAGTATGAGTTGAAAATACAGTGAAGATGCACAATCAAAGTTGAGAGCGAAGGATAAGAGTAAAACTTTAATTCATATTTGAAGGGTGCGTACAATAGTTTTGCACTGGGACATAGTCATATGTCCAATGCACAAAGAGAACACTATGCCAAAAAAGATAACATTAAAAATTGTGTTCATTCCATTGGAACAAATGCATCCTTCACTACTTGAAGATTTCTTACAAGTTGAAAGTCCTTGTGAGTTGCACTAATGCACTTTGCATGTATTGCACAATGTTGAGCATCAGTCAAGTCAACCAAAAATGCCTCTACAGCACACTATCGAGCATGAAGACATTCTTTTGTGAAGCAATTAGGTATATATTGACCTCTATCCTAACCTTGTGCTAAAAACCACCTCCTACTTTCTATGCAGTAGAGGTCTTGCCAAATCTCATAAATAAGTCTTGAGAAGCTCACCTTCGAAATGATCAGATCAAAAGGGCACTAATACCTCCCCATTTCTCTTAGGACCACTGTACCTAGCTTCTATTTTCATTTTTTGTAGGGATGCTGAGGAGGACCATTGTGAGGGAGACTTGAGGAAGATGGGTTAGGTTGAGAAGGGGGTGCATCTGAGCTAGTAGATGCTCCAAGGGGCTGAACATGATATGGGGCTCTGAGCGAAAGCTTATTTGTAACTACCTTAGGCCTAGCCATCTTTCTTGCACAAGAGATGTGAGAATTCAATGAATAAGATGGAAAGTGAAACCCTCTTTTATATATCCCTAAACTGTAATACTCATTCACATAGATGCGCACTCTCTTTCTCTCTTAAACAATGATTTGCGCTCACACTGAACACATTGTTCATCTTACTATCTTAGTTATCTTCAAACCCATTTGCTGCCTGTCAGAGAGTGAACTAGGGAGAGAGAAAGAGGAGAGAGAATACTGCAAAAGAGAGAGAAAGATTGCAACAAGAGAGAGAAGAAAAGTGATAAGGAGAGAGAAAGACTAGATTTGGAGAGAGAAAGATAGGAAAGAGGGAGAAGCCATAGAAGTTGTGAGCAAGATGGGAGAGAAGGACAGTAATTGTATTGATGTGTCAAAAAGATATGAAAATTTACATGTCCTCTCCTTTTATACCAATGTCAGTGTGACATGGCATAATATCAATATTATTTACACTAAGTGATCATTATTCCCAGCTTCTTACAATCCATCCTTTTCTAGTCTTTAGGTTTGTTTTTTAGGAAAAAAACTTTTGGGAAGGGATGGACAGGAGGCTTATCTTCATCCAGAAGATAAGCCTCCTGTAATTCTTCAATCCAATCATTATGCAATTCTGTCATGACTAAAACTTTCATCCATATTTTTCAGAAATTACAGCAATGACTTATGGAAGAAAACTCGCATTATCAGTTCAAAAATGGCCTTATTTGGTTGAAAGGCAAGATTGTTATTCCTTCTACCTCTTCTTTTACACACAAAATTATGGAGGAACTACATTCTTCACCTCTAGCTGGACATTTAGGAGTTTTCAAGACCTATGACATGATCAAAAAAAGTTTCTATTGGAAAGGACTGTGAAAAGATATCAAGGACTTTGTTATGAAGTCTATACCTTGTCAGCAGAGATTCATAATGTCTTCCATGTTAGTTAGCTCAAGCCCTTTTATGGTGATCCAATGGATATAGTTGATGAGCTGCCACCTATTGATGAAGAAGGTGTTATTTAGTACATCCTAGAGGCTATTATAGGTTAGCGTGAGAAGAAGCTTCGATCTCGTTCTATCGTGGAATATCTGATCAAGTGGAGAGGTTTACCACCTGAGGAAGCTTCTTGGAGGCTTGATTCTATATTGAATGAGTTTCCTTTCTTAAGGGATACATTGGTGGATGAACTCTATTGATTATGGAGCTAGTGATGATGCAGACAGGATCAGGACAGCAAGCTAGTTTTTGAACATTTTTTATCATGCCTAATTTTCAGAATTAAGCTATCTACATGGGATTAAATTACTCTTCAAGAGCTTCGTTTTGATATATGGTACACCTCATTTGGACACTTCTACTAGAAGTTATGGCAGATTTGGTCCAGCAAGGTTTGTTTATACAGCAAGCTCTCTACTTAATTTTAAGATTATTTGTTGAAGAATTTATGGCTCCATATACTTTCAAAGTACTCCAGATCATGTATATAGCTGAGGCCTACTCTCATTCTTCAATCTCAGTCCATATAGTTGGTCATACTTCATTCATTTTTTCCATTTATAAAGCTGTAAAAAGAGAGTAGTACTCTGTAATATCCATCCTTTTCTAATCTTTCAGGTTTGTTTTTTAGGACAAAAACTTTTGGGAAGGGATGGATTGTAGAAGCTGGGAATAAAGATTTAGTGTAAATAATATTGATATTATGCCATGTCACACTGACATTGGTATAAAAGGAGAGGACATGTAAATTTTCATATCTTTTTGATACATTAATACAATTACTATCCTTCTCTTCCATCTTGCTCACAGCTTCTATAGCTTCTCCCTCTTCGAGATGAGCTATAGCATGCTATAACAGATTTAGGATAGAAAATTTTACAACTCGATTTCTAAGTCTGAACTGTCTAGGCCTGCACCCTATCTAAATCTATAAGTGCCATGTTTTGACCCTGTAAGGCAAGATAGTTGTAGCATATCCACTTGTATCTTCAGGACACGTCTTAGCAGTCCATCGAAAAGGATGTCTAGAAAGTGCCACCCGATACTCCCATGGAATGTTACGGGGTTTGCGATCTAGGACTTTTTGCATCTGCCATGTAGAGGAAGTATTCCGATCGTTCCCACTTAGAATCGACCTGAATTAGGGTTTTTGCTTATTGGTCATTTCCTAACGGCAACTAGCGTCGAACCCAAGCGGACTACTTTACGTAGAAACGCCAGGTCCGAAGCGGATTCACGCTGCACTTGGTTCAAGGAGAATGGGAAACGAGAGGGATGCCAAGCTCAACCTCTCTACCATAAGGCATAGTCCCGTTTTGTTCCCCTAAAACAGCATAAATCGGGATCAGTTATAACTCTAGGTCAACGCTCGTGTTGTTCTGTTCCTTAAACAATCTTTCTGTTGTCCATCTTGATTGAGAAAAGTTCCCGACCAACCGGGACCACCCATCCGTAGGACGAACCTATGGCCACATCCACCGCACTTTCCTCAGGTTGTTTTAGTTATTTAATTACCTAACACATTTAATTGGACATGTATCAATAACTTTCTTAATTAGCCTGTTAGGCACTGATTCCTTCACATAATCATATCACTTGACATAGTAAAGCAATGTCAAACAAGTTTCTTTTTAACAGGTTATCATATTTATCTTTGAAATACATAAAGTCTAGCATGTAGGCTTATCCACAATCCACCCGAAGTCTATCTAGCAATCCACAGGGATCACTATGCCAAGTTTCCACCTGTAGACCAGTATGCGGGCCTTGAGATCCAATCTGGAGTCACGTTAACCTCTTGTGCAGGGCCCGGAAGGCGAGGGATTTACGGCCAAAGCCCCCCTGGCACCCAAGCGTCCTCCTGCTCCAAGTAGCGCTCAACGGAGAGACCTCTCGCGGTGCATTTGGTCCACCTTCCCGGCACGGTAAACAACCCCCTTGGTTAGGGTCAGGCAGGCAGCCGGGGTAACTGAAGCTGCCTCTCCCTTCAGGTCTTCAACCTGAAGCATTAGATATCCATTTATCCTTTAGTTCATTGATCAAACAAAGCAAAATAGTGCTCTTAAATCTGTAACAAGCACAAACATTTCCATTGGTCGTTTAATATTGGCCAACTACTAAGGAGTGAATCCTTCTTTTCGAATGCATCCAGCACTCGATCTGGAATGACTTGCGACTTGGCAAGATCCCCTATATCCTGGGTTAGGGCCGTACCCTATTAACCCAACTTGGTCAATACCTTAAGTTCATATGTTATTCCAATTTATTGGTTTGTCCTTTGCTCCAAGCAATTATCTGTACCCCAGAAGGATACTATATTAGGACAATTATTCATCCTCTTGCAAGATAACTTGCATAAGAATCTGCTAACCTCATTCCGAGAATTGGCCATTCCCTTGTGATCCAATCACAAGATCATATGACTTTGCACTTGTTGCACAATTGTTGCATCGAACTATGGGACTATTCTACCCATCAAATGGAGTCATGAAACAATCTGTTCCTGATTGCATTAGGCTGGCATTGTCAGTCCTAGGGTTCCAAGTTCCATCTTTTTAGCGTAAGATTCTTAGGGAAAAACCCTAGATCACTTCTCAAGTATGTTCCGCTGTCCCTACATTCGGTGAATGTGGGCAAGTATTTAGGGTATAGGAGTTTTGGTTTTAGCAATACGTGTGACTAGGTCACGTATTAAATCCTAGTGAGTTCTTTGGAATTGAATTAACTCTTTCTAAAACGAGTACTCTGTGGGTTTAGGTGTTTAGGTTTATGCCAATTCAATCTATCTATTTTTGGCGATAATTACGCTATCGTTTCCATAACCACATGACTCATTGTCTATGCGTAAGTTGATTTTCAAACCCTAACTTTTCGGTTTAAAATCAAGCATAGGTTAGGTTATAGCCTAATTTCGATTAATCGTCATATAACTTGCGAACAAGGTTCATGCTAAAACATGCAGCCTTTTACTAATAAATATGCAATTGAAAAACGATGTTTATACCAATTTACTAGAATTATGCAACTTAAGAATCATTTCATGCCTTGCAATTTTCTATGGATTGTTAGCACTTTCCCTAATGACTCATTGTAAAGAAGATATGTCCTAATAATGTGACATGCAATTTATACTTCCATGCCTAAACGGAGTGCACTATCCTAATTCTGTTTCGTAAATATGGACATTAATCAAAGTTCAATTCATTGAAATGCACAATAACTACTTGCTAGAAATACATATCAATTTTCTGCTCACTTTATTTTTTTCGTTTTATTGAAAATACTAATGACCAAACTTTTCTGTCTCCTGAGCTAATTCTTTCAGAATTAACCTAAGTATTTAAGACAAAATATGCATCCTATCTCCAAAAATTATCCTCGCACGATTGAATTATAATAACATAAAATAAATATTAGGAAGGAAAACCTAGACTTGGAGTGAGATGTCCACGTGGATGTTAGGAGACGATCCTCCTGCGGCTGCGCCTTGGGCTTTCTTAGGAGCCATCGCGAATATAGCCTTTCTGTCTTGGATGCGGCTTTGCGAACTCTTTTTTGAAATTCCACCATAGCTCCCTTTGTGATAACTTGCACTGTTCGTCGAAAACGGTTTTAGAAGGCTTCCTCCTTGAAGTAGGGATTTCATGAAAAAGGGGGTGCTTAAACCTCGGGAGGGTTTTAAACGGTCTTAGTGGATCGAAAAAGGAAGGAATGAGAATGTATAACCCACTAGTGAGGGTTTAAATCACGGAGTAACTGGGTTTTCAACCCACTTTAAAGGTATGACAAATGGGCATGAGAAGGGGCTTGAATCCGGGGGGGAGGAAAATAACTCTTGGCTGAAAGGAAAAAGGGGGGAAACAAAGGTATAAAAGGGCTAAGAAGGAATCTTTTTCATGGGGGGGGAAGGCTTAAGAAGCACATGAAAAGCCCTTGAATGGCAATTCGAGGGGAAAAAGGGGCCTAAGGGAGCCCTTAGGGGAAAATTTGAGGGGGGGGATAGTCTTAAAGGCCACAGGACGGGGGGCTTAGGAAGCCCACCCTTGGAAGCTTCCAAGAGTTTTTGGACAAAGCCCACATGGAAGGAGAATGTGGGCGACTTCGTGGCGAGCTGGTGGCAGGCAGGGCAATTTCTTCCTTGGCTCATGGCATCCGATTTGGCAGCGTCTTGACGGCTTTTATGGCAGCGTCCTCAGCCGTCCTCTCAGCCTCCACTAATTTTCTTTGCTTTCTCCTTCTGTCAGTTGTTGACAGAATGATGGCTCTTCTATCCTCCCAATGTCTCATGATTTCCAACCCTTTTCTTCTGTCATGGAGCTTTCTGACAGCCCTAATTTAAATAGGGGAGGGGATAAGATCCTTCCTCCCCCACATGTCGATGCGCATGGGTCTCCTCGCTCCTGCAAGCTCCATTGAGGAGCTTAATCACACTTCCTATTCACCTCCCCCTCTAGCACAATAGTCGGCTGGGGGGAATAAGGAGAATAATAAGAAAAAAAAATTATCATTTACTTAATTCAATTATCCTTTATAGAGGCGGTTCACGCGTGAAGTTTGGAATGTTACATTCTCTCCCCCTTGGAGGAATCGAGATGTCCTCATCTCGAGATAAACTCAGGATATTGGTGGTTGAGAGTGCTTTCATCTATCCAAGTGGCATCCTCTTTGGGATAATCTTTCCACTAGATGAGGCATTCTTTCAAGGTTCTGGATCTCAATTGTCTCTCCCTAACATCTAAGATCTTGTCAGGCCTTAGTTCAAGGACTCCTTGACTAGGCATTACAACTTGTTGGTCATCAAGTACATGGTTAGGATTAGGTACATACTTCTTCAATAGGCTGATATGGAATACATTGTGAACCTTTAGGTTCTCAGGGAGTTGCAGTTTATAAGCATTAGGTCCTAGGCACTTGAGGATGTTGTACGGTCCACAATACCTTGGACTTAGCTTCTTGCAATCTCCTAAGGATAGGGAACTCTTCTTAGGGTGTACGTGAATGAAGACCAAGTCTCCTTCTTCTAAGACTCTATCTTGACGCTTCAAATCTGCGTATGCCTTCTGTCTATCCTTGGCAGCTTGGATGTCCTGTCTTATTGACTTTATTTGGTCATCCATCTCTTCCAACATCTGCCTTGAAGCTTCAACCCTCAAGGTTGGATCTGAGAAGTTTCGGGGACTTCGACAATCATGACCATACAATGCTTGGAAAGGGGTCATCTGAATGCTTTGTTGGTAAGAAGCATTGTAGGAAAATTCAACCAAAGGCAAGTATTGAATCCACCTTTTCGGCTCACGACAGCAGTATGCCCTAAGCATATCCTTGATGACTTTATTGACTCGCTCTGTTTGGCCATCCGTTTGGGGATGATAAGCTGTGCTAAAACAGAATTGAGTTCGAATGGCTTCAAAGATAGCTCTCCAGAAGTGCGATGTGAAGAGAGAATCATGATCACTAATGATTCTTCTGGGTAGCCCATGTAGCTTGAATATCTCCTTGATAAATAATCTTGCAATGTCTAAGGCTTTATAGTTTGTCTTTACTAGAATAAGGTGTGCAACCTTAGTAAGCATGTCAATCACAACCATGATGGAGTTGTATCCTCCCTGAACTTGGGGTAGGCCAACAACAAAGTCCATATTGATGAATTCCCATTTCATTTGGGGAATGTCAAGTGGTTGTAACTTCCCTGGCATTTTGATAAGACAAACACTCGGTTTGGCTTTGATACGTTGACAAGACAAACACTCAGTGACATATTTGAGAATGTCACCTTTAAGCCTCTCCCAACGGTAGCTCTTTCTAACTGCATTGAGAGTCTTGGCATAGCCAGGATGTCCTGAGAAAGGGGAATCATGAGCTTCCCATAATATCTTCTGCTTAAGTGACTGACTTGCCAGTATACACAACCTCGTTCTATGTAGAGAAGTCCACTATTGATAGAGAAATCATGATACTTAGCCTGTAGCTTTTGGTTCTAATCCTTGATAGAGATCCACCTTAGCATTGTTTGGTAGGCTGGATCATGGCATGCATCCTCTCTAGCTAACTCAAGTATTGGATTGTTTGGCATATATACTTTTGTAGCTAGAGATCTGGCTGTTGATGGATTCTCCAAGATTAGGTAATTAACGAATGCCTTGCGACTGAGTGCATCGGCAACTACATTCTCTTTTCCTGGTCGGTACTTGATTTCAAAGTCATACTCCTCCAGCACTTCAATCCACCGACGTTGTCTCATGTTGAGCTCATTTTGGGTAAAGATCCACTTGAGACTCTTATGGTCAGTTACTAGAGTAAACTTGTTACCCAACAGGTAGTGTCTCCAAAGCTTTAGAGCATGGATGACAGCTAGCAATTCCAGATCATGCATAGCATAATTCTTCTCATGACTCTTCAATTTCCTTGAAGAGTATGCTGTAGGATGACCCTCCTACATGAGCACACATCCTAAGGAAAATGCGCTAGCATCAATTACTACCTCGAACTCCTTACTGAGGTTTGGAAGTTTTAGGATAGGTGCTGATACCAAACTTTGCTTCAATCTATCAAAGCCGATTTGTTCGGGAGCTGACCATACAATGGATATTTGCTTCTTCAGTAAATTCGTCAAAGGTGCTGCAATCAAAGCATAGTTTTTGATGAAGACCCTATACCATCCTATCAATCCAAGAAAGATGTGTATTTCTTTGACAGATGTTGGTATTGGCCAGTCTAGCACATCTCTAACCTTCGATGGGTCCACTGAGATTCCTTCCGCTGATACTATGAATCCCAGATATTCAATCTGACGTTTGAAGAATGCACATTTCTTCATGATCTCCCTCCTATTTGGAATAGACTAAAGTATCATGGAAGAAGACGAGCAGGAAGTCATCAAGATATGGCCTAAAGATATCCTGCATCAACCTGTTGAAGGTGGCAGGCGCATTCATAAGCCCAAATGACATAACTAGGAACTCACAAGTGTCCATATCTTGCATTGAAGGCCATCTTGGGGGTATCTTCTTCCTTGATCCTTATCTGATAGTAACCCGACCTGAGATCAATCTTGGAGAAGATCTTTGCACCCTAAAGACGATCAAGAAGCTCATCTATTCTAGGAATAGGGTACTTGTTTTTGACAGTCGATTGATTCAACCCTCTGTAATCAATACATAGTCGAAGTGTTCCATCTTTCTTTTTCTGGAATAGTACTAGAGCTTCCCATAGTGAACTGCTAGGATGGATGCAGTCCTGATCTAGCAGTTGCTTGAGTTGTTCCTTCAGCTCAATTGCTTCTGGTATGGACATTCTATAAGGTCTCTTTGCAATTGGCACAGCTCCTGATACTAGCTTAATCTCATGATCCACTTCTCTTTGAGGCGAGAGTTCTGTTAGTTCTTACTTTCTTTCTTTGTCCCTGATTATGACCTTGAACTCTCTTCATTTGAGGCTTGAATGCTCCTCTGTTCGGGTCATTATAAGACCAAGTTTTCTTACCCCTTGGTCTAGTTTGCACCTCCTGAACTATAGGGGTAGCTCGAATGAGTGCGTCCTATAGATCCGATGGGTGCATAGATTCGAGATGGGTATTCACTAGTGGATTTAAACCTGCACAAAATTTTGACACCTGCTGTGTCATGTCCATCTGTGGCGCATACTTAAGAAGTGAGACAAATTTAGAATAGTATGCGTTAAGGGTGAGTCCCAGATGTTTTTAGCTCGTAGAACTCATTCATTTTCTGCATGTGTATCTTCCCTGCACGGATTTCTTTAGCTTCTCCCAGGTAACGGATCCTTCCGCGATCCCTTGATCCCTGCACCATTGCTTCCACCAAAGCCTGGCTTTGTCAATGAGCTTTAGCTTGACGACCATAGCCTGATAGGCGGGTGCAGTACCAACTGCTTCAAAGTAATCCTCCATGGATTCAATCCAAATTTCAGCATCTTCTTGAATGGACCTGCCTCTCCCGTCAAATTTGGGCGGCTTAATTTGCTTGAGAAGAAACTTCTTCTCCTGGATTACAGTAGTACTTGATGTAGGAGGCAAAGTAGAAACATGTACCTGGGGTTGTGCCTGAATAAAGGATTCTTAACATTATTAATCGATAATTGTTACGATTTATATTTCATTTCAATTTCAGCTATCAATCAAGCAATCTAACCACTTAACTTCTTATCAATTCTCATGCACAAACAAACATTTGATAAAAATAAGTCTTATTGTATTTATATGGGCATAGCCCTTTTTGGAATACAACATTTCTTACGATGATAAGCCAATTGTTTACATTTAGTTTGGGAAGAATAATGTTGTATTACATTTATCTACAGGAACTGTATAATAGTATGGTTTCGGGTCATGGATCTTTAGGAATCGATAAATCATTGGAAGTTTAGGATATCCTTTCCTTTGGAACCCATTCTTCTCATGGCACCCCAATACTTTAATCCTGTCGGCGGGGATTACATGGATTACTTCCTCATATACATATGAGTTCATCTCAACCCTTCGACCTCGAGTATGTAAATGTGAGTTTACGTGAGCTTCCACAAAAATGAACAGCTTCACGACTTTCAGGTCTTCCAACCACTTGATCCTCTTTAGGTTGATTTGTAGGTAAGCAAACCAGTGGGCAACTATATAGTAGATTCCTGAGTCACCTGTCCATCTTCATTCCATGTACAAAGGCGATGGATTATAGATTCGCTCTAGGATATTCATCATCTCAACCCTTTGTCAATAATCATGGGAATGCATCGGAGTCACAAACATGACTCGGAATACTAAGAACTTGTTCCACGCTTCGTAATTCTGCAAGACAGCATTGAAAGTAAGGAAATGTTTGGAACAGCAACATTTGCTTTACTTTATCTCATTCATATTTCATAAAAACAATTCCGTTCTTGGTTGGCTTTGATACCAACTGTAACGTGTCCACTTGTATCTTCAAGATACGTCTTAGCAGTCCATCGGAAAGGATGTCTAGAAAGTTTCGCCCAGCACTCCCATGGAATGTTACGCAGTTTGCGATCTAGGACTTTCCTTGTCTGCCACGTAGCGGAAGTATTCCGGTTGTTCCCACTTAGGACCGACCTGAATTAGGGTTTTTTCTTATTGGTCATTTCCTAACGGCAACTAGCGTCGAACCCGAGCGAACTACTTTACGCAAAAAATCCAGGTCCAAAGCGGATTCACGCTGCACTTGGTTCAAGGAGAATGGGAAACGAGAGGGATGCCAAGCTCACCCTCTGCCAAAAGGCATAGTCCCATTTCGTTCACCTAGAACAGCGTAAATCGGGATCAGTTATAGCTCTAGGTCAATGCTCTTGTTGTTCCTGTTCCTTGAATGATCTTTCTACTGTCCATTTTGATTGAGAAAAGTTCCCGGCCAATCGAGACCACACATCCGTAGGATGGACGTATGGCCACATCCACTGCACTTTCCTCAGGTTGTTTTAGTTATTTAATTATCTAACACATTTAGTTGGACATGTATCAATCAGCTTCCTTAATTAGCCCGTTAGGCACTAGTTCCTTCACGTAATCATATCACTTGACATAGTAAAGCAATGTCAAACAAGTTCCTTTTTAACACGTTATCATATTTATCTTTGAAATACATAAATTCCAGCATGTAGGCTTATCCACAATCCGCCCGAAGGCTATCCAGCAATCCACAGGGATCACTAATCCAAGTTTTCACCCGTAGACTAGTATGCGGGCCTCGAGATCCAATCCCGAGTCATGTTTGCCTCTTGTGCAGGGCCCGGAAGGCGAGGGATTTACGGACAGAGCCCCCTGGCACCCAATCATCCTCCTGCTCCAAGTAGCACTCAACGGAGAGACCTCTCGTGACGGGTTTGGTCCACCTTCCCAACGTGGTAAACAACCCCCTTGCTTAGGGTCAGGCAGGCAGTCGGGGGTAACTAAAGCTGCCTGTCTGTTCAAGCTTTCAACCTCAAGCATTAGATATCCATTTATCCTTTAGTTCATTGATCAAACAAAGCAAAACATTGCTCTTAAATCTATAACAAGCACAAACATTTCCATTGGTCGTTTATTGTTGGCTAACTACTAAGGAGTGAATCCTTCTTTTCGAATACATCCAGCACTCGATCCGGGATGAATTGCCACTTGGAAAGATCCCCTATATCATGGGTTAGGGCCGTACCCTATTAACTTGACTTGGTCAATACCTTAAGTTCATATGTTATTCCAATTTATTGGTTTGTCCTTTACTCCAAGCAATTATCTTTACCCCAGAAAGATACTATATTAGGATGATTATTCATCCTCTTGCAAGATAACTTGCGTAAGAATCTGCCAACCTCATTCCGAGAATTGGCCATTCCCTTGTGATCCAATCACAAGATCATACGACTTTGCATTTGTTGCACAAGTGTCGCATCGAACTATGGGACTATTCTACCCATCAAATGGAGTCACGAAACAATATGTTCCTGATTACATTAGGCTGACGTTGTCAGTCCTAGGGTTCCAAGTTCCATCTTTTTAGCGTAAGATTCTTAGGGAAAAACCCTAGATCACTTCTCAAGTATGTTCCGCTGTCCCTATATTCGGTGAATGTGGGCAAGTATTTAGGGTATAGGAGTTTTGGTTTTAGCAATACGTGTGACTAGGTCACGTATTAAATCCTAGTGAGTTCTTTGGAATTGAATTAACTCTTTCTAAAACGAGTACTCTGTGGGTTTAGGTGTTTAGGTTTATGCCAATTCAATCTATCTATTTTTGGCGATAATTACGCTATCGTTTCCATAACCACATGACTCATTGTCTATGTGTAAGTTGATTTTCAAACCCTAACTTTTCGGTTTAAAATCAAGCATAGGTTAGGTTATAGCCTAATTTCGATTAATCGTCCTATAACTTGCGAACAAGGTTCATGCTAAAACATGCAGCCTTTTACTAATAAATATGCAATTGAAAAACAATGTTTATACCAATTTACTAGAATTATGCAACTTAAGAATCATTTCATGCCTTGCAATTTTCTATGGATTTTTAGCACTTTTCCTAATGACTCATTGTCAAGAAGATATGTCCTAATAATGCGATATGCAATTTATATTTCCATGCCTAAACAGAGTGCACTATCCTAATTCTGTTTCGTAAATATGGACATTAATCAAAGTTCAGTTCATTGAAATGCACAATAACTACTTGCTAGAAATGTATATCAATTTTCTGCTCACTTTATTTTGTTCGCTTTATTGAAAATACTAATGACCAAACTTTTTTGTCTCATGAGCTAATTCTTTCAGAATTAACCTAAGTATTTAAGATGAAATATGCATCCTATCTCCAAAAATTATCCTCGCACGATTGAATTATAACAACATAAAATAAATATTAGGAAAGAAAACCTGGACTTGGGGTGAGATGTCCACGTGGATGTTAAGAGACGATACTCCTGCAGCTGCTGCGCCTATGAAGGGTGTACCTATAACTACCTGTAAATACTCTATATGTAGTGCCCTGTAAAATCCCTGTTTTACCTTGTTTTGAATCTGTAGATACTTGAGCCTTTGGAAAGTCTTCAATCTTCAATTATCCGCTCGTTGTACCTGTGTGAGGGATAAAACAACATGACGGCTCCCTACACGGGCTCCGAATCACCAGGAGGTGAGCAAAGTTCCCCCCCGGCAGGGTTGCACCCCTTTGGGATCTTTGATAGTGAGGGAGGGTCACCTCTCTTTTTTCCCACTATCTCCCCTGGCATCCACCTTTTTCATCGGTGGGTATATCAACATGGCAGTAGCTTGCTAATCTAATCAATCAGCATGAGATTCATTTCTGAGATATTCATTCAACCTTTCATGAGATGCAATTGAATGAAATCTTGAAGTTTGAATAAAGAAAGGGTCTTACCAATGCAATTCAGTGATTGCTTTAGTACTTACCCTTGTATAATGTTTCAGCTTGGGCAAAAGAATTCAACCAAAACAAGTCAAGGTTATGCATCAAGCTTGACAAATGATATCTATGATGAAGTAATAATTGAATCAAGACTGAAATTCAATGGAATAGGCTGAAATTAATGAATAATAACACTAATCTCTGATCTATTGATCAATTCAGAGAATTAATTGATCAATAATCTCCCATCAATAAGTGAAAAAGAAATAGCAAGTGGATTATTGAGAGATTTCAGATATTAGTAAAAGAAATATCTCAATTAAGCTTGAAGAAGATGATAGATGTCAGCTCCAATCCCATTGATGGAAGAATTCTTTAAATTCCACCATAAATCCATCATAAAGCTTGAAATATCCATAGAATCAGTTCATACAAGCTCCAATATGATTAAATCCGTGAAGAATCAATGCCCCGGGCTTGCTTGAATACTTGAATATCAAAGATTCAAGCCTCTTGAAGAAAAGCCCCAAAATAATCCTTCCATTTGAGCTCCAATGTCCTCCATGGGCTGAAATCTCCACAATGTCTTCAATCTTGAAGTCTATGCAACTTGTACATAGTACTAGAGAAGCCTTGGAGGTCGGAGAAGTCCAAAATTTGAAGAAATTTGAGCTTCCAGGTCTGTGGCTATGGCTGCCTTGCTGTGTTTTAGGGTTTTGAACAAAGAAGATGAAGATTAGAGTTCTCCTCCAGTTGAGAGCTGCTGAAATAGAGCCTAATGAAATGCTTCAACACAAGTTATCAATCAGTGGAAGATCTGGAGTAGATCAGGAAGAGGTTGAGAGTAGGAAATGCAACGCAATTTTTGGCGCAATTTTCGAGCTAAATGCTGCTCCATCTCCTGCATCACTACCTGACCAAGATACTCTTCTTGAAGCTCAAGTGATAAGGAATCATTGCCCCATGGTTTGGCTGTGAGGGATGATCAGTAGAGAGCAATCTTTGAAGATTTCTTGGCATCCACCATTGAAGCTTCAGCCAAAAGCTTGAAAGAGAGAGAAGAGAAGCTCCCTTTTGAAAAGTAACTGGAGTTTAACCTCTAATTAAGCCTGGTTAACCTTCCTTTACCCTAGTTACCTCCAGTTTTGCATGAAGTTTGATGATGACCTGCCACTTAAGCCATCCTTCTCCATATCTGACCTTGGATATTTCCAGATGTAGTCTCTTACTAACTGCAGATGTGATCTGCAGCACTCCACTAGTCACTGTCTTGTACAATACTTGTATGAAATTGATTTTGATGGAGGAAAATAGGACTAATAATAGAAGAAAAATAATGAATCAAAGACCAATGCTCTGATACCACTTGTTAGAGAGTGAACTAGGGAGAGAGAAGATTGGAGAAGAGCGAGAAATACTACAAGAAGAGAGAGAAGAAGAGTGAGAAGGAGAGAGAAAGACTAGATTTAAAGAGAGAAAGACAGAAAAGAGAGAGAAGCCATAGAAGCTATGAGCAAGATGGGAGAGAAGGACAATAATTGTATTAATGTGTCAAAAAGATATGAAAATTTACATGTCCTCTCCTTTTATACCAATGACAGTGTGACATGGCATAATATCAATATTATTTACACTAAATCCCAACTTCTTACACTGCCTTCTTGAAGCCTTATTTCTAGCCACTTGGCATGGTTTTATTTGGAACTTTGATGCTTCATAACACACTCTTTTAGTGACACAACGTGATTCCATCATGTATGCAGTTGATTAATCAACACTTTCATTTGCTCTCTTTTGTGAGAGTTTAGCTTCATCTGCTGCTATAATCCTATACCACCAAGATAGCAATCACATCATTGGATTGCTACCATTCACCCCTCCACCATGATCGGTTTTTCTTTTGTATCCACTACACACTATCCAATGTGAATTTTCCATCCCTTGTGTGGACCAAACTTTGATGCTTTTCTTTTTTGTAAAGTATGGCCCATGTGCCTCAACGATATGCTACAAATATACATATCACACATGAGTAAAACTATGCTCAATAGTTTATACAATTCATAAAAATTTAAAATATTGACTTAGTATGCACCATGTAATGTATGATTGAGCTTGTGCCCCATGCTTCCACCATGTTTTCATAGAAGCTATGCACAACGTCGATAGATTCTTACTTATATTCATTGTTAAACACCATCTTGTGAAGTAAGGGAGTTAATTTATTAAGACTAATCTAAACCTTAGCTTTGGCCAACCTTGTTTATCCTCCATTACTTCGATCAGGAAGAACTGCAAAATATAACTTTTTCCACCCATCGTAGTCTTGCAACCTACAAACCATGACATTCCCTTCCTCATTGATGAGTGCTGAGAGAAACTTCCTAGCCTTTGCTCCTCCAAAGCAAGGCTTTTTTGGCAAGTCACTAGATTTTCCTGATCTCTTCTCATCTTTTTCAATCGTCACTTGATGCTTGTGTATCCCAATTTCTTATAGTACTCGCTTCACATTTTTACACATTGCAATGGCTTCTTTTTCTAGTTGCATCCTATAAGTAAAGAAAATGTATTCATATACAAGTTTCTCCATGATTCTAACAAAAGCATAGAATGAAAAAATGTGAATATGATCTAATGGAATGTTGAGGATGGGCTTCCAAGAGGGATCTTCTCTATTGCACATCAGTGTAGCACTTGTCACCCTTTTCTAGTTCTTCTTTTCATCGTTTCCTTCCACTCTCTTTGTCAAGAAATATAGGCATGGATTCTTTGTATTTGCACCATTGGAGATTCCACATATGCATTTTAAAATTTTCAAGTCTTCTACAAAATGCCATTCAATCAAGTATTGACCATACCCTTCAATTGAGAGCATCTCACCATGTTCCTGATGATTAATGATGTTTGGAATTCGTGTGTGTAAAGAACAACTGCAGTACCTCAAATGTTTCCTTAGGAACTTCAAATGTAGTGAGCCACCACACATGGTTCTCGGATTGGATACTAATGTTCCCTGGGTTGTTCTTGTTGAATTGTAAAGCTCTATTCATAAAAGTTACACTAAATCTTTCAAGCTTTACTCGTTTAACGACCTCACTTTCATCCAATTTTATAATAAGCTATAATTTACCATTACATTCCTCAATAGACATATTGTAGAACATTACCATTATTGCCTGCACCTTGTACAAATCTAAATAGTAATTGTTGATTTTGGTGAACTTCACCTCATATGCATTTTTGGTCCCAAGCTTTACTGTTTCCATGCATTGAACATACATGGGATCTTCTATCTGTTGAGATGACAAGCTCAACACATGCATACATTAATGATGGACCGCCTGGTTAGATGGGTCCACACGTCTGCACTTAGCACGTCAGTGGTCATTATGACTCTCACATGGCCACTGGCTCATTACTTATTATATTCAGGTTGTTATACCTATTTACAACTGGCATAGTATAGCACCAGTTGAATACTGTAGTCAGTTATGCATTGTTTGACTTAGTAGGATACTTTCCTTTATGTTGTATCTTATCTATACTTTGTGTACATTGTAAAGAGTGTGCAAGAAGAAGAAGAAACTAGCAAGAAAACGTTTTGGCCTCCATCTCTCTTCTTGTCTCTTGAGTGAGCTTCTCCTTGTGCATTCTGTGTGTGTTCACCGCAGCATCTTGAGCAAGTCCCCCCACCACGCGATTCTTGACATGGTATCAGAGCTACATCACTGATTGAGGCTGGTTTTGAAGGCTAAAGTGAAGGAGAAGAAGCAAGATTTGAGTAAGCAAGCCATGGGTAAGAAGCTCTCTGATTCTTCTACTCTTTCTCTTGGACAGTACCTTTGGAGGCACCAGAAACATGGCAGAGCAAAAATCTCAGATTGCAGTGAGATTTGGTGTGCGCGAAGAGCGCTATATATTTTGCAAATTAGCGCCTTAGGGCTTTTCCACTGTTATTTTGGCCATCCGAGGTTATTTCAGGCCCTGTTTTAGAGCCGCAAGGTTGCAGATAGCAGTTCGAGATACCTCGCAATTTCAGCTATGCCTGCTGTATACAAGTGCACAGATTACAGATTTCAGATTTGTAAGTTCAAAGGTATTTACCAACAAATAAACACAAGGTTTATCTGCAAACTGGTTGCAGATTGCATGTATTGTTGAGCACATAGTGAAAAAGGATGTTTGGTGTATTGTTGTGCGTTACAGGTTGAGGGTTGCAGAAGATTTGCTTGCTGTTTGGTATTAGTTTTATGATAATGGCAGAGAACAGTGGAAACCCCATCATTGAGAAGCTCGACAAGAACCACTACCCTTCATGGAAGTTTCGTGTGACGAACTTTCTTATTGGAAAAGGCCTCTACGAGTTTGTGTCAGGTGAAGAAAAGGAGTCGGAGGTGAGTGATCCTCCAGCTGCAGAAGAGACAAAGGCACGGAAGGAATGGAATGCAAAAGATAAAAATTTCATGTATTGGCTGTCTGTAGTAATTTTCAATAATATGCTGGGAAATATCAGAAATGCAGAGAATTCATATGCAGCTTGGACCATACTTGAAAGTATGTTTTCTATAAATATAAAGGCACGAAAGATTCAACTCAAGCAAGAGTTAAATACATTAAAGAAAGGGAAGATGTCTATTAATGAGTATGCACTGAAGGTAAGGAGCATTGCAAATGCCTTGGCAGCAATTGATGCAATGCCCGATGATGATGATTTGGTGTCATCTACCTTGGGTGGACTTAACAATGAAAAGGCTTGGAAGTCTTTTGTAACTTCCGTATATGTCAGAAAGCCATTTCCTGATTTCGATGACTTGGTCTCCCTTATGATCACTGAAAAAAGCTAGGCTCGTTGCAAAAGGCTATGCCCAAACATATGGCATAGATTATGAAGAAACCTTCAGTCCAGTTGCTAGGATGGCAATTGTCAGATGTGTGATTGCTTTGGTAGCAGCCAAAGGTTGGAGGTTGCAGCAAATGGATGTGAAGAATGCCTTATTGCATGGTGATTTGCAGGAAGAAGTGTATATGGATCAGCCAGCAGGTTATGAAGATTTAGAGCATTCCACGTATGTGTGCAGGTTAAAGAAGGCGCTCTATGGGCTCAAGCAAGCACCTAGAGCATGGTTTGACAATATCAGAGAGTATCTTGTCAATATTTACTTTTATGTTTCTGATGTTGATCACTCACTTTATGTGAGAAAGGGAGATGCAAATTTGGTCATCATAGTCATCTATGTGGATGACTTGATTATTACAGGTGATAGTGATAATGGGATTGCTGAAGTCAAGGACTTTTTGAAGAAGAAGTTTGAGATGAAGGATTTAGGTGAGCTAAGGTACTTTCTTGGCATTGAGGTGATCAGATGTGATGATGGTATATGGCTGTCCCAAAGACAGTATGGCTTGGATATGTTGTCCAAGTATGGTATAACAGCATGCAAACCACTTTCGGTCCCATTGGAGCAGAATGTAAAGTTGAGTGCTGATGTTGGGGATGAGATGGAAGACCCTACTATGTTTAAGAGGATAGTGGGGAGTTTGATCGACATGACCATTACAAGGCCAGACTTGAGCTACGCTGTTGGTCTTGTGAGCTAGTTTATGCAAGTACCTAGAAAGCCACATTTGGATGCAATCAGACGCATATTGAGGTATGTGAAGTCCACATTACACTATGGACTTTTCTATGAGGCAGGTACAGATGTACAGGTGTTTGGATACACAGATGCAGATTGGGCTAGTAGTATGTCAGATAGAAGATCTACCAGCGGATACATGTTTCTCTTGTTAGTGCAACAGTTACTTGGAGCAGCAAAAAGCAATCTACAGTTGCTTTGTCGAGTACAGAGGCTGAGTATAGAGGTGCTGCTGTTGGAGCATGTGAGGTAGTATGGCTGGAAAAGTTATTGGCTGATTTAGATGTGCATGTGGAAGGTCGAGTTGTCATTTATTGTGACAACATGACTAGTATATAGTTGGCCAGAAACCCTGTGTTCCATGCTAGGACAAAACATATTGAGGTACACTACCACTTTGTGAGAGAGAAGGTACTACCAGGTGAGATTGACTTGGTGTATGTCAGTACACAGGATCAGATAGCTGACATCTTCACGAAGGCATTGGGTACAAAGAAGCTTCAAAAGTTTCGAAGCTTACTTGGAGTTGCAGAGATGCAGTTGAGCTTGAGGGGGAGTTTTGAGATGACAAGCTCAATACATGCAGACATTAATGATGGATCGCCTGGTTAGATGGGTCCACACATCTACACTTAGCACGTTGGTGGTCATTATGACTCTCACATGGCCACTGACTCATTACTTATTATATTCAGGTTGTTACACCTATTTACAGCGGGCATAGTTATAGCGCCGGTTGAATAGTGTAGTCGGTTATGCATTGTTTGACTTAGTAGGCCAATTTCCTTTATGTTGCATCTTATCTATACTTTGTGTACATTGTAAAGAGTGTGCAAGAAGAAGAAGAAGAAACCAGCAAGAAAACGTTTTGGCCTCCATCTCTCTTCTTGTCTCTTGAGTGAGCTTCTCCTTGTGCATTTTGTGTATGTTCGACGCAACATCTTGAGTAAGTCCCCCCACCACGCGATTCTTGACACTATCATCAGCTCCAAAACCTTTCCATTAAGTTGTCATCGGGCCTCTATTAAATTTGAAGGTTGAGGAAGAGGCACAATTCTATTTCTCTTCAGCACACGACCAAACCCATCCTTCACATCTTTGAATATCTTTGATTAAGTCGATGTGCTAATATCAGCCCTATCACAAATGGATTATGCATTCACAATTAAGAACTCATTTGACACATCTTTTAATGTGCACTCAATCACTTGTCCTTCACAGCCTTAAACTTAGGATTGCTCAAAGTTTTTTCTAATGTACTTGCCTTCAACAATCTACAAATACATGATCCAACCTCACCCTCACCTAGGTTCTCATTCTGAGCTACCTTGCATGCTTTGATATGTCACTTCCATTGGCCGCTATTCACAATTAACTCGTTGATTGGATACTTCTTTTGTTTACACTCCTATGTTAGTTTGTTGTTGATCATTCTCAGGTTGTCCAATTGTGCCTTTGCCTCCTCATATGAGATACCAATGTTATGGATAATGTCTTGCATTGTAATAATTTGATTGTTTTGTTGAATTATAGTATCGTTAAACCATACCACTTGTCCTATGATTGTTGTATATAAAGTTAATGTGTAGCGATCACATCATGACAAATTTTTATGGTTGTTGCTGGAAAAGTTGTAAATACTTTGAACCCTGATAATTGACCCACCTAGTGTAACCGAGAAACCAATTTTCACCCTCATACACATACTTAAGCAAATTTGTGATTCCTCTGAAAGTTGGAGGTTTATTGTTGAAGGGATTAATTGGGTAGATTCCTCCATCAACCCACAAGTCTACATGTTTGAATTCCATTTTCCTGTAACTTTCTAGAACATGGGGGTTAACACTAGTACACTAGGTTCTTTTGAATAATGAGGCGCATTCAATCTCTACCTCAATATGTAGCTCCTTCTTTCTTGTATTCATTTTACTTATTAATAAAAAAGGAGAGTCTACTTGGTTGTCACAAGAGGTAGAGTGGAGATGCATAGAGAGTCATACAAATGTGCCAAGGGAAAGGAGAGTGTAAGTAATTCACTCTATTAATGAAGGTTGCATAAACATGGAAAAGAGGGGTCACAATAGAGCCATGACAAAGTATAGATATGGGGGAAAATAGCCTAGAGAGTAGGGATGTCCAAGACTTTTCGTATTTTAGAAATTTCTATTTTACCTCCAAAAATATTTCCAAATAACATAGAATTTGACCTATTGGATTTTTAAAACAAAAGCTAGAATATAAAAAATCCCCAAAATATCTTAAAAGAAACTTTCAACATTTCATTTTCCTTGTTCTCGATCAAAAAATCAATTACCTCGTATCTAGTAATCATTTTGCATTGAAAACGAAGTACCAACTCTTGTAACTTACTTCTTTTTTAATATAAAAGTTGGTTGAAAAAGACTTCTTGGATTAGGAGAAAGAAAGAATATGAGTATATTTTTGTAGATAATATAAAAAGGACAAAATGAGATTGCAAAAGTGGAGAGAGAAGAGGATTATTTTACTACTCTTCTCTCCTATTTTCCTTGTTTTAAGGAGAGTAAGGGGAGACGCTAAAAGACTCATTTCTGGGATCATTTTTTTCCTAATGTTAATTTCAGCCATTGTACATTCGCATGTCCAATATTTTTATACCATATTCCAATGTTTACAACCACTCCTTTTCCTTTAGCATACATAGCAGCATTCATTGTAGGAATCCCACCATCTCAAGTGAATATTCTAACATCTAAAGTGAACACATGGCAAACTCTACTTCCTTTTGTGACCAACCTATACTTAACATTAAAGTCTTCTACAAAAACAACATTTTACATTAAATCAAACCTATAATCCTTGATCTACCATTTGGCCAATAGACACTAACCTCTTTGTGATTGATGGCACATGTAATACATCTAACAAGCTCTTTGTCTAACCATCATGCAGTAAGGACAAGGGAACATTTCTAATATGTGAAATTGGGTGGCATGAATCATCAGCCATCTGCTTATCACTTGGATTTCGTATATCTTACACCTCTCTAAACCATTCAATATGATTGGTCATATGATTAGATGCAGCGGAATCAACATACCATACATCATCATGTGTCCCCTTTTCTATAACAATATTCATCATATAAAGCTATATTAGAGAATTTGGGAATCTTCCAAGTTTCACTCTCAAATTAGAAATAAAGATTTGACCATGTGACTAAATCTTAATCCCTTTTTTAAATATGAAACTTTGTACTATCATCTATATAGTATTCATAAAAGGTTTCACCTTCAAGAAAAAGAGGTAAAATTTTTACTATATAACCAAAGTGATCTCTTTAATAATCATGAGAGACCAACTCATCAAAATATGGAAATGGCTTCCATATATATACAAAAGTAACAAATGGCTTCCAAGCGTTCTCATTAGTAAGGCCACCCAAAGTAGATAAAATCAAATTATTATTATTAGGCATTGTATCAATCATTGCTAAAGCATCTGCAATGCTCCTCACCTTAAAAACATACTCGTTTACAAATATTTTCCCTTTCTTTAAAATATTCAACTCTTGCTTGAGTTGAATCTTTTGTGCCTTTGTATTTACTGAAAACATATTCTAACAAATTATACAAGTTGCATGTAAAGTTTTTGCATTCTTGATATGTCCCAGCATAGTATTATGGATGATTGCAGATAGCCAGTATATCACCTTTTTGTATTTTTCATTTCATTTTTTCCATGCCTTTAATTCATTTTTAGTCATAAGAATCCTCAACTTTGGCTCCTTTTTTTCACTTGAAATAAACTCATAAAGGCCCTTTCCAATGAGGAAGTTTGCCACACATAACTTCCATGAAGGGTAGTTATTTTTGTCTAGCTTCTCAATGATGGGATTTCCACTATTCTTTGCTATTATCATAAAAATGATATAGAACAACAAGTAAGTCTTCTAGAACCTTTCACAACAAGTACACATCAATACATCAAGCAATATATTTTTATTGATGGCTCAATAGTACATATAATCTGCAACTTGTCTATAGATAAAAATTATGTTTGCTTCTTGACAAACACCTCAAAAATTACAAATTTGAATTTTTTAACTTGTGCATCCACTTTTGGTTGATATATGCAAAATTTCAATATACCCTGAAACTATTGTCCACAATCTTGTCACTTTAAAATGGGGCCCAAAATGTCCTCAAATACCCAAAAAAGTAGCAAAAGAATCTTACTTTTATACCAAATCTCACAAAAATCTAAGATTTTTACTCTACTCTACTTCCAATACTTCCACAAGCACTATCCAAGAGAAAGAGTGGAAGAATGGGAGAGCTCCTTTGGACCTTTGCATTGAAGGAGGGGGCATCCCTATCATCTCATTTCAGTCAGTTTCATGCTATCATGAAGAATCTGTTGTCACAAGGTATTGAGTTCAAAGACAACTTGCACCCGTTGTTTCTACTTGGCACCTTGCGTGAATCATTGGATGTCTTTCGTACTACCATATGCACGAACAAGCTTGATGGGCTGAAAATCAAAGATGTTGAGAGTGCTTTATTAACTAAGGAAATCAACAAGAGAAACAATGATGCTTCCCACTCTTCACATGCATTGACCATTAGAGGTGGCAAACATGACGTGCATGATAATGATAATAAGGGCAAGGACTCTCAAAAGTCCAGGTCCAAGTCACGTGGTCGCAGTAAGTCTCGTGAACGGAAGTCTGATCTTACCTGTCATTATTGTGTGAAAGTATGACATATTAGGCCATAATGCCATAAGATGCGCGATGATAAGCGCAAGAAAAATGAAAAAGAGAAAGTGCAGGAAAAGTCTTCTGTGTACAATATTGTATCTGCGCAGTCCAGTGTGAAGATAGAAGAGGTTAATGTCATGCAAGCCACTGATTCAGATGACGATTACATACTTGTAGCTTCTTCATGCGATGCCTTATAGGCTTCTGAGATACATTCTATGTATGCACAGTGCTAGCTTCTGGATTTGGGTGCGTCAATTCATGTGACACCTTGTAGAGATTGGTTTCATACCTATCGTACCATGTCTGGTTTTGTGCATCTTCGTGATGACAAGTCTCTTGACATTGTGGGCATTGGAGATGTTAGGCTGCAGTTTCCTTCCTCTGGTAGTTCTTTTGTTTTGCATGAGGTACGCCATGTACCTATGTTGACTCATAGCCTTTTGTCACCTAGACACCTTGATGATGCAGGGTATTTTGTGTGGAGACTCTGCACCCTATATGGATTATGTACTAGTTATAGATGCAGGAGAGCCTCTCACTTATGATGAGGCTATGCATAGGGGTGATTGTCACTCTTGGGAGAGGGCTATGTAGTCTCAGCTTGACTCATTGCATAAGAATCAGAGTTGGGATTTGGTTTCCTTGCCTCAGGGTAAGAAGGCTTGGCCATGCAAATGGGTGTACAAGTTGAAAAGTACCCCTGGACACCCCAAGACGGCATACAAGACTCGATTGGTTGCTAAGGGTTTTAAGCATGAGCATGGTGTTGACTTTGATGAAGTCTTTTCTCCTGTGGTTAAGATGACCACCCTACGCTTAGTCTTGGTCTTAGTTGCATAGCTTGACCTAGACTTGTACCTGATGGATATCAAGATGGCTTTTTACATGGAGACTTGCATGATGAGATTTACATGGAGTAGTCTAAGGGCTTTGTAGACCCTGGCAGGGAACACCTAGTGTGCTAGCTAAAGAAGAGTCTATATGGCTTGAAGCAGGCACCTAGGGAATGGTACCATAAGTTTGATGCATTCATGCAATCACAAGGCTACAGCCACAGTGCTATGGATCCATACTTGTACATGAAGAAAGCCCGTGGCAGTTCTTTACTAATTTTGGTACTCTATGTGGATGACATGCTTTTAGTAGGGACAGCTCATGAGGAGCTAGATTCTCTTAAGGCTTAGCTCAAGAAGAGTTTTGAGATGAAAGATATGGGACATGTCTCTCATATACTTGGTATGTGCTTTACGCACGATAGATCTCAGGGACTACTCTATCTGTCACAAAGGGAGTACATTCATAAAGTCCTTGAGTGCTTCTGTATGCAGGATGTTAAGCCTATTGGCTGTCCGTTACCTTATCATGTGAAGGTTTCATAAGCCGATTTTCCGCAGACAGATGAGTAGAGGGCTGAGATGGCCAAGATTCCCTATGTATCAGTCGTGGGCAGTTTTGTGTATGCCATGATAGCCACCCGTCCAGATATTGCTTTTGCAATTGAGGTTATGGTACATTATATGGATAAGCCTAGCAAGAAACATTGGGATGCCATGAAGAGTATCATGAGGTACCTAAAGGGCACAACAGATATGTGTATTTGGTATGGTAGCCAGGATACACGAGTCATGGGGTACACTGACGCTGATTATGCAGGACATGTAGATAGTATGAAGTCCGATTCTGGCTATGTGTTCACGTATGCTGTAGGGGCTATCTCTTGGATATCCATGGTGCAGAAGTGTACAGTTCTTTCTACTACAGAGGCCGAGTATATCGCAGCCACAGAGGCTTGCAAGGAGGCTATCTGCTTAGGCCGTTTGATTGCAGACCTCGGTATGACAGATGCTATGCCTACACTGCATTCAAATTCTATAAGTGCCATTCAGTTGGCTAAGAATCTGGTCTTCCACTCAAAGACGAAACATATTGAGGTGAGGTATCACTTCATTCGCGAGGTCGTTGAGGACAGGTCTATTAACCTTGTCAAGATTCCAACTAAGTAGAATCTTGTAGAGTTGCTCATGAAGAGCCTCACTACAGAGCGCTTTACCTTCCTCAGGAGATTGATGGGCATTGGATGAGATGATGTCTTTTTTCTCATCCTGTTGTACACGTGTACATGTTGTATTGTCTTTTCTTTTTCTCTCTCACTGGGGTAGATTCGCCTTTAAGTGGGAGGTTTTTGGGTGTAAATGCGCCTCCGCCTAGTCACCTGTGTATTACTACACTTTACTACAGTGACAGTACCCGCCATTGCACATTGCAGGTGGCAGGCGCCCGTCACAATCACTTATTATTTATTCTTTTAGTGATAGTTTGAATAAAGGAAGGCCCAGCCACACATTGTGGTTGTTGGAGTTTCCACTTTGAGTTTCACTCTCTCTTGCTCTTGCTCTCTATCCACCATAGCTCTCACCGCCAAGCTTCTTCCTCCTAGGTTCCACTTCCCTTTCACTTCAATGTGGTTTGTAAGATTTTCATGATCAAGAAAAAAAAATCTCATCTACCAAAGTCCCATATGCATGGTTACTAGCAATCCACAACACATTTATAATTCATCAAAAGAGGATATGTAGGATGCAAATAATCTTTTTGTCTCATGGAAGAATACCTCTAACATGTATTACAAGTCTCTACAAGTCATGAAAAATCCTTGTACATAGCTTTACGCTATTATCTCTCTTTGATCTTGTCAAAAGTAGCGCAAACACTCCTATGACCAACCCATAAGCTCTCATGAAAATCTTGCATAATCTACAAGTTATGAGTCTCCCTATCACATACCACTCCTCTTTTGTTCTTTGGGTGTTTCCAAAGGAAAACCGTTCTTCAAAAATTAGCCATATTTATTTCCCTTATTCTCTTCAATTCATCATCAAACTATTTATTCCTCCTGGTCAATATACTCAAATATTGTCAAATTTCCAACCACTCCCCATTATAAAGCTTCTCTAAAAAGTTTCCACTAAAGAAATATCAAAATCATGAATAAGTATAGTACCTGCAATTTCAACCTCATCATCCTCAACCATCATCTCGGTCTCCTCCAAACCAATAGCCTAACTGATGCCAGTTAAACTTGTGTCTAGTGACGACAATGGTTCTCCCACCTGTATTCATGGTTATTACAAAAATATCATAAGTTGATAGTTTGATGGCAAAAATTTGAGACAAATGATTCTTGGATTATCTAGACAATTTCTACTACTACTCGGAAGCAATCTCTAATCATTACATATCATGGAGCTCTCTTTTATATTAAAAATGTGCACCAAACACTAGCTTCTTCTCTGCTACTCAAACGACAAATTTGATGGTTCTGCTGGCTCTGAAAGGGGGGTAAAACCTCGGGACACTTGTTTAGAATTCTCTTGGATCGCTCCTTCTTCCTTCTTCCCATTCGGAGTGATGTTTACTGCCTAAAAACTACAATTGCAGGTGATAGCACAAATTATGGAGCCTTTCTTTTTTCATGAGATTTTCCAAAACTGATTGAAAAGAAACTTGTTTTTTGCATGTCACCATATTCTAGAAGTTTTCTACATCTTTTTAGGATACTTACAAGAAATAATATTCAAAATATCAAAGATAGATTATAATTGTCCAAAAATCTCGTAATTTTGAACCATCCATACTATGGACACTAACACTAATGACCGATATGATATTGACTCTCTAGATTAATAAGAAAGCCGAATGATGATGCATTTTAGGGTTTTTCACATTGTGTCCATGTAATGACATGACATCCACCCCTCTGAACCTGCACATCATCCAGTATGTGCCAAAGTCCTAGTTGTCACTAGATTTAGAGTCCTCCTCATCCTTTGCTCAAAGTAGGTGCTATCTTCAACAATTTCTTCAACTTCCCCATAGCTTTTGTGTGCATCCTATTCCATTAGAATTTTGGCTCTTTTCTTAGTAACTAATATAAAGCATTTGCAATGTATGCAAAATGTGGTATCAAATAATATAAAATATACAAGGTCCCAAAAACCTCCTTACATCAAATACTGAAGAGTAAGTGTCATCCATCCTATTAATTGCATCCACTATTGTTGTTGATGACCTCCTACCATACAATCCACACATATGTCCAGTAATTAAAACTTCATTCATGCCAAAGATTGACTTTTAATTTGATAAGAGTGAGATTCACCTCTTCAAGTTTAGCCAAGATCCTCTCATAATAACAAATATGGTGTAATTGATATGATCAATAATGAATCTTATGTATCTTTGTTCATTGAACTCCTCATCCTTATCGTCTTTTGTGTACCCTTTTATTGGCATGTCATCTAGAAAAGGCATAGTCACATGAGGTATATAATCTCGTAATACTTTGCTCATAGCATTAATCATGTGTGCAAAAACTTTGTTGCCCTCTATGTTAAAGGACACATGTGAAATGACTTTAATGGTGTCCTCATGATGGTGAGATCCTTGCTCTCAATTGTTAACTAGAACATATCATAGCCAAAGTACAAGTCACCCAAGGAATATATTCTTCTACTAGCAAAAGCCTCTACAAACTCAATAAGAATAGGAACTGCTCCTACATTCCTGGGAGTCACTTTATTCCTTTGTTGTATACCTTTTATAAACCTCAAAGCCTAATTTTTCTTAAGATATTATACTTCGTTTCGATGTTAATATCAGCCTTATCATTTGAGCATAGATCCTTCTACATCACAAAATTATTCTAACATAGTACATGTCCAAAGAACATACCTAGTTCAACCTGTTTTCAATTTTTAATTCAATTTTTAGCATAGTTGAATTTTCAATCAATGTATTCGTATAAAGTAATCCAACATATATTTTAAAAATATATTCATCTATAACCAATAATCCATGCCTTCTCATATAATTTTTAGCCTTAAAAACATATATCTTTCTATCCCTATTCATGGTCTCAACCATTTGAAAGCATATGGAGATCCCTACTAAAAATCCAATGAAACCCTAAGAAAAAGCATCTAAACCTACTATATGAAGCAAGAACTTTCTCCATGTTGCACCATCATATCTTGCTTTATAATGGGACTCATTAAAAATTGGGCTCTCTAAATTATTTCGCATTTGGTGGCAATGGATATTCTCTCTATTTATCCCAAATCTTGGGATGGTTAACACAAAGAGTCAAAAACTGAATAGGCATCTTATCATCCCTACTCCTACAAGAGTTGGCTAATTTGAACTGGATCTACCACTCCCTCTGGTGACCCTCTTAGATGTACAAATATTGCCGTCATCCCTCTTTCTTTTCTCTTCCACATTAATATGTGTATTGTGTGATCTAGTAAGATACACATAGATAGAAAAATAATCTATTTGTGTGTCCCCCATTGGCCTCTCATCTCATGGATACTCTTTCCTTCATCATTCAAATCATTCCTAAGGATCCTTCTCTTCTCTCCCACATGCATAGCATGCGACCAAATTCCAATTCTTCACAATCATAGTGGAACAACCAAGATTTTTCTGAATATGTAGAGAAAAAAATAGTAGCTTTGCTATAGTTAAGCATTCCATATAGTCATATCATCCACCAACTTTTGCATTCCACCCTTTCCAAAACTTGAAATAAGTGGTAAAGTAGTCTCACTCAAGTGTATCTTGCAATATTTAAAGAAAATCAAGCTCTTTTTCAATGTATCCATGTACTTTTCACAGTCCTACTTACATTCTATACTACCATACCAAATACAATGACATAAAAATCGATCTCACATTGAAGATCTTGGTGCAGTAGACCAACCCTTTTCTTCCAATGTCCTTGCAAGTTTAGACTATAAGTCATGCTTTATACCCTTACTAGTAGAACTGAAGGGATAGGCCCAACATGCATCCTAACTTGTTTCCTCTATCTCTTGATAAGCATAGAGATAGCATCCTTGGCATCTTGCCACTTTGTCTTTAGTCCCTTCTCTCTAGTGTCATCTTCTAATAGGTCTTCTAAGCTTAGTAGCAAAGTAGGATCTACAACACATAGAATCAATTTATCTTCTTTAATTTAAGGGCCTACTACTCTCTAGTATCCAACTAGCCAAAGCTAAACTCAAACTAATGAAAAATCTCTATAACTACAAGATTTTTATTGAGTTTCATAATGCACTACCTGAAAGTCGTGGAAGTCACCAAATCTATGTCTTTACTAGAAAAAACCTCTCATTTATAGCTTTCTTGAATTCATCCCATCATGCATCTTTTACATAAATTTCATTTATGTGCAAATTTTTCTCATGCATTGCAAGCCACATAAAATAGTGGCTCATCCTCCTATATGTAGAGGAACCCTATAGAAATCCAAATTTTCAACATAGACCTTCAAGCAATTAGAAATATTTTGACCATCAAAGAATTTTTGCTAGCTTTGTATAGCTTGAAAAGCTACAGTCACAACAGATTCATGCTTTGATACAAAGCCCAATTGCTATTGTTATTATAGCTATTACAAATATGTAGTAAAAGTATGCAATAGCTACCTTACATCCTCTAAAGATCCTAGAGCATGTCCCATCATGCATAAATTTTCTATAGTCCTTTCACATCAAGTTCACCCTAAATGTTGAGAGATATATCATGATTGGCCTACAAGCACTAGAGTTCTAGCAAGAAGAGCTTACAAAAGATAAGAAAGAGAATCCATAGAAGAAGAAGGAAAGAAATAATTGAAACAACTAAAACATAGGGAATAGAAAAAAAACCCATTATAGTTTATATTTATCATGTTCAAGTTTTGGCTCGGATTTAGTGTATAACATACTTCCAGAAAACACCTCTAAGACTATAGCTTAGAGAAGATCCAATTTTATTCAACCCAAAAGAATCGTGTTTGCAATACATCAATCCAAGCTCAAAACAATGTATTTTCAACCCAAACTATGGCTTTAGAAATGCATCAATTAGACCGACACCAAAGCAACTTGTATCCTTCAAATTACCATGTTCTTCCTTTCGAAAGACCCTTATTTTTTTATTGAAGCTCTTGCTTTGAATTATCTACATCAATGTGCAAGTCATTTCCAAAATTTTCCGCCCAAAATCCCTCAATTGAGTTCATACAAGTAATAGAATCACTCCAGATCAAGATAGAACCTCCTAAGAAGTACCAAATCGTAATGAATAGCTTATTATCTATTTAGAAGTTATTATATAGCAATCCAAAGACTCTTAGATCAATCCTTACTTAGGGATCAATTTATCACATATAGCCTTCTTCTTGTCTTCACTAGTTATACCTTGTTTTTCTTAGAAAATTTCCACCAAAAAGCATATGCTATTTATCACTTTTCTCCCTAGCTTGAAGGCACCCTATAGGTAGTAGCCCAAAAATTGTGGCAAAAAAGTTAGTCTACTCATGGGCCATTCACACTACCTTCATTCCCCTATCACTTATTTACAGTCATGTAAATGACCAGTCACTTGTCCTAGAAAAAGTCTCAACCATTTGGGGTACAAATAGAGATGTGAAATGACATAAACATATTGACAAGGTAGTCACAGAGAATTTAAAATCTAGCATGAACACTAATACTGAAGTCCCATAGGCACATAGATGAAATCCTAGCATTATCAAACATCCCATAAGTTTTAACTTGTAGCCTATGGAGCCACGTGGCAATGACCCCAATTTGCATAGGGGGTCTACTCTATCTAGAAGAGCATTTGAATGAGAGATGATTGCCATCGCAATGTCTGTACTACACATCGGGATTGTTTATAGGACTTAATTATGTATTGATTATCTTTAGGAGTTCATGTTCCTACTTCCACATTTGCCATGGGCTTCTATATTTGTTGATCAATCCCAAGGTCAAGTTTGCCTCTACTAAATTTGATTCATGACTTGGCATTCTTGCCTTTTTTATCTCTACTCCTCTCATTATGCAAGCCCTCGGTCCTAATGGATTTATCCAAAACACTATTGGTAATTGATTAGTTAAGCACTACGTTGCTACTCCTAGCTTCATAGATTATTTTGTCTTGGTATAACTATGTTTTCAAGGATGTTGTTAGATGATTCTCCCTTCCCCACATCTAAAGAATATTGGAGATCCCATCTAGCTTTACTTGCATAGCTATCAACTCTTGTTGAGTGACCCATGTGTGGTCAAGAAACTTGTTAAAGGAACTAGTGCCTTGAGCTTTTAATGTTTGGAGTTTCTCTTCCATTCCCTCATTTATAAATTGTGAGTGTTGACATGGCAAAATGCAAAATCTTGTTGAAGTTCTCAAAGGAGTCTCAAAATTCCTTCGAAATGCTAGTTAGGTAGCTAGGGCTATCCATGGGGCTTGAGTGCAAATATGTTGTTTCTTGATTTGTTGGAGCTATCACTTGATTAATGAGCTCTACTACTAAAGTTCATTCAATTATTGATCTCCCAATTGGTCTCTCAAGGCTAGGGTTTACATCCTTGTTTAGGGTTAGAACTAGGTAACCACTTCTCAAGTGCATGCACTTGTAGTGTCCCTTTTTCTGACTAATTGTGCCATGATGGGGTTCACATCCCTTACGGGATTGGTTTCTAGTTTTTGTTTCATTCTAGTTTCTTGTTGCATTTCTTCGTGTCATTCCTTGTTGTTCTCAATTTTTTGTGTGACGTAGGTTATCACTCAATTGCTTAGTGAAAACATGATTTCTTCTTAGCAATGCAACCTAGTGCAATCACATCCTTTTGTGCAATCAAGATTTCTCCTTTTTTTACAATGAAATTGTGATTACATGTGCTTAAAGTGATTACTATGGTTAATTAGGCTTTCACTTTTCCAAACACAAGGTCTGATTTTTAGTAAATTCCTTAAAAAGTACAATGTGCTCTTTTTAAGGTTTCAATAACATGTTCCATTGGCCTCAACTTTACTTGTGCTTTTGTCATGACAATGTGATTTTTTTGTGCAACTTAGTTACCCTTATCCTATGGCATGCCCTAATCCCTTGTGCAAGATCTTCCTAAGCTAATGTGCAAATCTAACTAGGGTACCCCAAAGGATGTGCCTTAATGTGCAAGGCTAAAGACTAATGCTAAAACTTACCTACGTGTACATAAGTGTGCACAATTGTGAGAATTAATGTAAGAATGCCTAACTATTATGTCTAGGGGAAGTTACTATATGTATATCCTCTACATCACGTGCATTCAAGGCCTATTTATAAATATCCTTATCTGTAATACAAAATACTTATGATATCCCTAGTAAAGTTTCAAGTGCTACATCCTTCAAAACTATATTCCACCTCCTCCTACTCCGTCACACAATCTAAAGTGGATAACAAAAGATTCTATGAAATTGTATCTTAGTATGAATGAGTCCTAAAAAATGTGCAATCTAGTGTAGGTTGACATTGGATAGAACATTATGTTGTGGCCCTCATATCCTACTTTATGAGTTTCCAAATACATCCTCAAAAATCATTACAAGTTGCATGAGAGTGAGTGTGGCTCTCTCATAAAATAATACAAAATAATTATGATATCCATGTTAGTAAAGTTTCAAGTGCTACATCCATCAAAACTAATTCCATCTCCTCCTCTTCCTTCTTCACACAATCTAAAGTGGATGACAAAAGACTCTATGAAATTGTATCTTTGTAAACCTAAGTTAAAGTGTCGATAAGAGCAAAGAAGATAGATTGCACGCACTATAATTGTTTTAGCTATATACTAGGCATAGCCAACTAGTAACCACAATAGAGAATATTGACAAGTATAAATCATTATACTCTCCACTTATACTAGTTCTATAAGTGAGTGCAGACTAGTCATCTTGGTTGATCCATTGTAACATGTGTTAAGCTTGACTTCTGAACATAATGGATGTGTTCATTTTCATTCAAGTTCAAACGTAGGAAAAAAACTAATTCACGAATTTCAATGGAACTTTGTGAGGACACTTTAAAAATGCTTTAAAATAGGAAAGCATTAATTAGTAAATTATAGTGGAATCACAAAAGAGACCTGAAAAATGCTTAATGTATTGAAGCCACGTTAAATACAACATACTTTTTTATCGAATTAAAGTTTAAAGATTGAAATATTTTGAATAAAAATTTCAAAATAAACATGCGAGTCATTGATGTCTTAGCATTGCAAACTTGAGCTCAAGCTACTCGAGGCGAGTCAAATGACTTGCATCCTATTGCCACTATGAAATATAATTTGCAATTAAAAATAAATCAAATGCTTGAAGAATGAAAGTAGCTACACTTCCCCAAGGGGAAGATTCGATTTTTAATCTTACTGTTGCTTTTTTTAAGTTTAGAAGCTTATTATCGGATATTTGAATTTTTACAGGTTTCAATTTTAGAGTGAAATTGAGATTGTTGTTTTACGATGGAATGAGTCATGTGAACGACATTGCCACATTTAGAATCAAAGATTGCAATCACCAAAGTCGAGACCTCTGAGTTGTGGCTAATCTACTATATGTACAGACACATCCCCTTCATGATTAACATTTATCACAACCACTACGTGTTTATGATATTGAATCGAGCAAACCAAAGCACTCATGTGAGTGTCCCAAGAAGTTGACATTGAGGCGAGTACTTCATAACATCTTATGAAACAATATCTTAGCACTAGGTGGGTTCAATGATAAAATGGATGCACTCCAAGACTTACAATTCATGGGTGTTGGTGATGTGGTGGTGGAGGGCAACACAGAAGGAGAAATTTTTTTCTTACACATCCTCTTAAAAGCTGGCACGGAGATCGATTAAGTGGATCAAATAGTGTTAATTACAAAAAGGAGAAAATCAGATAAGCCGAGGTATTTAGAAGTTAGCATACATAAGAGGGACAGAAAAAGCGAGGGAGGTTGACAAGCCGATGAAACAAATAAGAATACACCCTTTACGTAACTAGTGTGACTGTGTCGCTCGGAGATTGCTAGATCGACCTCTCCACCTACAACAAGCTGTCTACTGCAGTCACGGCATGCTAGCTGCACTCTTCTGTTCGGGGGGCGAATGTCGTTGGGTAGCAGAGATCAGAAGACCTGAGAGGGAGCGTGCGAGGTCGCCTGCGATGGCTGCCTTTACTTGGCCTCTTCTCGGGAGGGGCCTTGCATGAGCAGCTGCCTTAGCGCTACAAGTGATGGAAGAAGAAGAAGAAGAAGAAGAGCAACGAGAAGGAGAAGGGGAAGGGGAAGAGGAAGGAGATATTTGATTAAGGCCGCAGAAGCCCATGTATGGATGTAATGTGCAGAGTAAGGGATGAAGGCGGGGTTAAGTGAGAGGGAAGGCGCCACTCTTGTTAATCCTTCTGTCCTTGTTGCGAGAGAGAGAGAGAGAGAGGGAGAGAGAGCGCTTTTGGTATCGGTGCCGGCCTATATTATGGCTTGCAAGCCGATGCTTAAATAGTCATACACGTAATGTTTATAGTAAGGTTCTTTTTAATCCTCTCAGCCCACATAATCACACTCTGCCTGATTCGCAAATATCCGTATCATGATGTACTGTGGATGGATGGTGGAAGCAAGCGCAGCCCACCATCCCTCCGAGATCTACAACCTCTCTCCCAATAATCTGAGCAAAGGTCTAACATGATTATGTCAATTCTAAAATGGGGGTGCACCTGATCATGACAAGCTCAATTTCAAAATGATTATGTCATAATTCTAAGATGAACTAGATACGTTTCTACATAAAACAATGCATATTTGCAAGATAATTGGAGACATATTGTTGTGCTAATGTTCTCTTTTAGCATTGTGCGTCCTTTGCATGTCACATAACGTATCATTGAAAGATCTTTACGTCCCATTTCAGAAGTCTAAAATGAATGAATAAAACATTCATGTGTGTCCATAGAAACTCTTTTTTTTCTCCATATTTAGATAAATAATCGAGAGCACATTGCTCTTACATGTATTGCCTAATCTAGATTGAACCCATTAAAATGCTAATCTCATCCTTTAATGTCCTTATGAGGAATACGTTCCTGTTTTTTATAGCCACAAATTCTACTCTCTCAATACATATAAGAACAATGTGCTCTTGGAGGAAAAATTTATTAAGGTTTGGTAAGCAACAAAAATGTAACTTGACTTCAAGATATTTCACTTTCTTAATATGGACTATGACTTTGTGGCTATGCAACACCAAGCATGGTGTTACAAAACGGAGTAAGAGTCACATCCTAAGCCACACTTCATGTGGCAAGAGTGTTGTTGGGCATATATGCTCCACATCTATGCACCATATTTTGTTATTGTGACCCACCCATGAAAAGACACTTTACACATTGGAATTTATTCTTTTTGAAGAAGTGCTCTTACATGTATACGGAGTCTATGGCTTAATCTTTTTGGTCTAGTATAATACATATTTGCTATTAATGTTCAATATAATGTATTGATAATATACTACAAATTGTAAAAACTATTAACCACATCATATTATTGTTAGTATGTATACCATTGCGTATGCTAATATTAAAATTACTATAATTACATTAAATGATGAATAAATATTAATTGATTCACTTTTTCATTTTTATTTTACTATTAATATTAATTTACTCGTTTTTTAATTTTTATTCAACTATTAATATTGATATATTTAATATATAAAGCATATTTACTATTAATTCTTAATATACTATGAATATAATAGTCAACAATGTCAAATGGCTAATATAGTTAAGGAAATTGATAACATATCCTTTTATAACATTAGAGTCTAGCTAGATTGCCACATTAATAGTATTGGCCATTATCACCTTCATATAATCGGCCCTTACTTACATGGGACGATTAATCAAGTGTATAGTATGCATAGTACATAGTGTAGCCTTACTAGTAGCCCCAAGTGTTGGCAATAGCTACTCAACTTGGAGATGGTCATAGTGTTATGGAACATCTATATGCTACTTAGTATTACTTACAAAGTCAACAATGATTGATATGGTATTTATCTAGCTTGACATAGTTGATGCCTTCGAAAGTAGGGAAACCTATAAGTAGACACATAGGCATACATTCAATTTGTTATTTAACCTTCTTTCTACACAAGAGCATCTTAAAACATGGTGAAAGGTCTTAGGTACAAAAACTAAAGCCTAACTTCTTAAACAATAAGTATGTGCTGAATAATGTCTCCAATTTGGGAAGCCTCTTCCATTGGAATATTTCTCTCATCTCCATTTACTTCTTCGAGTTGTATGTCATAAGGTTCAAGTTATCTCTAATCATGCTCCCAAAGGTTGTCTTTCCTTGGCTTTTGTCTCCTTGAGTTGATTTAAAAGGTATGCTTCTGATGCCAGGAGACATATTCCATGGCGGATTCTGTGAGTTTTTATTCCACGGTGGATTCCGTGAGGTTTTGCGGTGGATTCCATAAAACTATATTTATTTGCCAAGGGTCGTACAGAATACAGATTCCTTGTGCGAGAAGTTGATGGGGATGCTTGTTCTTTTCAGGTGTCACATTAATTTAATGTGCATGTGGGTGATTCCTCAAAATGCATATTTAAATCAATGGACGTTTATGAGTATAGAGTGCGCACTTGTATTAAATTAAGGTTAGGACAGAGTTCCAACCTATTTATTTATTTTGTAGCTAAAGACTGCTAGGTATTCACTTTTTTCGGTTTAATTTTATTATTTGCTAACAATGGTAAATGTCTCAGTTGATGTGTAGAGTAGGCGGCGTTGGCGTTGGGAAGCACTGGGGGCGATAGCGTATATTCAAGTTACCTAGAAGAAACTATCATTTTTTATGGGCGTACATCTTATCATTTAAGGCGTTGCGCTAATATTTATTTAGGTGTGCTTATTTATTGAAGCACTTGACAAACACTTATTATTTTGTATGTGCATGGACGTATGATTTAAATATTCATTATTAGACATTGTATTTGGGCAGAGCCCGCGACTCTTGGCCTGCCCAATTGCTTTATTCTTTATTTGGACAAAAGCAAACACAAAAGCTAAAGCATGCTAATTGTAAAATTGGGCTATTTTTGAGCTTGGAGATGAATAAATTTATAAATACATGCCTTGTGGAGCATTCACACAAGGCATAGGGGCAAATTGTACCCAATTGGTCTTTTTGCCTCATGTTGTGCAAGTCTATTCTCTTGATTTTTGAGCTTAAAGTAGAGTTCTTTGTTCTTGGAAACCTTCCAACACTCGCTACGTATGCATACAACATCCAATTTGTGCACCAATGGTATTAGAGCGAAGTTGAGATCAAGGGCTTCCAATCGTTTACCATCTTCCGCACAGGCGAAGCTCCTGGAACAAACAGGCTCTACACTGAGTCTCGTGACGATCCGTCAATACCAACGTGTTTTTGGCAGTGAAGAACCCCCTAGTGTGATGTTGGATCATGAAGGACCAATCTTTCTCGACGGAGGACCACCCGGGAAGCTTCTTCATCAACATGTTTTTTTCCTCAGAGTAGCAGAGAACAGAGATAAGTCAACTTAAGAATAAAAGCTTAATAAGCTTTAAGAAGTAGCTTTAGCCCATAATTTTCAATGATCATGGCCGCATTATGTACTCTCGAGCGGGGATATCGACGTCAACATCCTCTCGTTACGTCGCAGTAATTCGAATTGATTAAATATTTTTCCTTCAAAGCTAAAGCTTAAAGTTTCTAAGCTTTCTAGAGTTTTAAAATTTCAATCTTAAACCTTCCAATAGAGGGTGTTCACATCGAACTAATTCGAAACCGTTTCGAACGTTCTGCAACCCCCATGTTCGTATCAGCACTCTGATAGAGGCAGTTTCCAACAAGCAAACTGATACACACAATATATTTTCCGCTTGGAAGAAGAAGGATTTCATCAACTTTCGTATCTGCAAAGAAAAAAGATCGCAAAAAGCCATTTTAAAAAAAAAAGAAACAAGCCTTGTAAACCCAACTTTGAGCTATGCTCATCCCGCTAACAAGATTTCAAGTGTGTGAGATTGCTTGAAGTTTTGCAGGACGACCAATCAAAATATGAAAGATTTTATGGCCAAAGATGATTTACCGAAACCAACGATGGAGAAAAAATTGGATCTAATTATGATGCAGCTTCAAGAGGAATGAAGAGCACGTTGTCGTATTGCTGCGCATTCGAGAAGTGAAAACCACCCGAAAGTTGTGTGCGCGATTTAATACTTTATGCACACTTAGTTGTTGTGATTACATTTATTTTCTGCATATGAGTATAGATGCTCACATGAAGGGCTTCACTTCAGACGTTTTTGTTAATAGCACACTTATTAATATTTATGGTAAATGTGGCAGCATTTTAGAGACAGAGGCGCATTGCAGATCGTTTGAGGAGGTTTCTTAGAGTTTGGAGAGACTGGCAAACCGTTCCATCGTCAATTCGGCCTGGGACAACCATACCAAGTCAACCTTTGGTGGAAATTTTGCAGCTAAAAACCCCCCAAGAAGCAAAAGTTGCACCTTTACTTGCAAGAAGTGATATTATAGTTACACGAAATATTGAGTGGGCCAATCTTTTGGTTGGTTTTGAACAAGCAAATCGATATGTTATCATGGACCCTCGAGAAGGATTAATGATGGTTGGGTACATAATTGAATCAAGCCATTGGCTGCTTCGTCAATTTCTACACCGAAGGCGGCCATTCATTGCTTCTATTATGAATGCATCAGGCAATGTCCTATTTACTGTGAGGAGACCGCCTTGGTTCATTAACAGCACGATTTATGCTGAGATAGATGGAGGAGTTGTGGGCTTTGCAAAAAGGAGATGGAATTCTAGGGGCTTTTTCGGGGACAAAGGAGCCATGCTTTGGGGGGGGGGGGAAAAAGAGAAGCTTTTGTGTTTTTGAAAAGTGTTTTTGGTGGGAGAAAAGGGGAAGTAAGGAGGACGATATTCAGCGCTGAATATGGATTTGGAGAGGACGATACTCTGCGCGAAATAGAGGAGGAGCAACACCAGATGATGATCAGAATAGCACAAGGAGGAGCTGGAATAGCATGGACGTGTGCGACGAAAGGGGAGGTCTCTGCTCCTGAAAAAGTGTGCCCGAATAGGTATTGAAGAAGCGAAAAGCGAGAGGAAGAGGGGACCCTTGTAAGAAAGAGGCAGGCTCAGGCAAGCAGAATAATATAGCAAATATGAAGCTGATCTTTAAGCGAGCCGAGCAGAACATTACAGGATATCGAGAGCATGGAGGATGGAGGCTTTTACTCGGGAAGAAGAAGAAGGTTCGATTGGAAATTGCGACTGAGGCTTTGATGAACAGAATGATTCAAGTGGATGAAGAGAAGATCAATTAAGCGAAGCATATCTCACTGCTGTGAAGAGACGCATTCTGGTTTCAATTCGTCGTCATCTGCATTGGGAGCTCTCAGACGTCACAAAACAAGGACTTTTCTGGATGGAGCAATCTTGAGGCATGAAATGCGCCACTCTGCAGATGTTCTATCAGCAGGTCTCGGGTAGGCATGGCTCCGAGGAACAGACATCTGGATGTTGTTGCATTGAATAACCCCCCTCAATCTTAGCCATGCATGGTTGTGCATAGAACCAACTCGCTTTGTTCAGGGTTTATTTCGATCAGAAAGCATCGACTGGGCACCATCGTGGAAGATGAGATTCAGAGTTCAGTATAGAAAATATCACAGCTAAGTGCATGGCCTTCCCGTCATCTTTCCTTCCTCTTCGTTCTTCACCATCCATGTAGCTTAATGGGAGGAAGTCTAGTCATCAACGATGAGCCATGTCCGCATGCTTAGTTTGTGGAGGTATATCTGCCCATCAAAAAGGACGATGACAAACCTGACTTCGAAGTGAAAGGGAATTTCAAGAATCCCGAGGTTCAGATATTCCATGGAGATGCAGTCATTGCAGAGGTGAAACGAAAGTTTACAGTGGGAAATGTGCTACTAGACAAGTATACTTTTGTTGTGTGTACTCGCCTTAACGTGGATCAGGCCTTCATTGTTGCGCTTGTCATCATCATGGATTGCATTGTGACGAGGATTAGAATGGAATCTGGAGGTGATATGTTAGCAAACGGACCTGGTGTCATGAGAGATTTTAGGGGAGAAGTAATCATCATCTTGGGAAGCAATAGCGCATAACCAAAGGGATCGTGGGCACACGAGCCTACACAGATAGGAGGTTGTTGCAGGGAAAATCTAGGAAGGTCTGATTATTGGAGGACTTTACTTAGTGATATGGGCCAAATCTCTGGAAAGGAATCTTGCTGATTATACGGACAAATGGAAAGAGGTTGCTTATAAATCTCCGAGCTCAAGTACAAACTCATTGTTCACAGATCCTTTGTTGGATGCACTTGTTCTAGTCAATGTGCCATTCCATGTCGTACCTGAAAACTCAGAACTGGCCTGACTAATGTAAATGGTAGGGTCATTCACCAGCAAAGTAGAGGAACATTGGAGGCCTCTTGAAGACGTGGTTGCTTTGGCATATTGTTTGTAGAACATGATTAATCATGTAGCAGCTCAGGAGATGAGAGATAAGGATTTCCCTATTGCCGGAGAATTCTATCCTTCATTGATGATATGTTTCTGAATTAATGTGGCTGTCATTTGAAGATGATTCCAGCATTCATTTTTGTTTAGAGAACCTCAATATTACTCATTTGAAGATGATCCCAGCATTCATTTCAGTTTAGAGAACCTCAATATTACTAGAAATCTACTTTGACAAGATGTATATGCAGTCACAAAGCTAGAAGAAACATGCTATTTTGTCCTTTTAGAATCATGAACTGATTTCTATTGTTCGTCTGACAAAAATCTGTGACACTTCTTCAACCAGTTTAAAAGCAAACACTGCTCCTGAAAAATTTATTCTTGTCTGAATGAAAAAGAAGAGCCAACCTTCTAAACTATTTGTTTTTACAAGGATGTCATCAGCTCTATATGACATAATCAACCTTGATTCCATTGATCTTTTTCTGAGCTGCAATGTGGACATTTACAACAGTAGTCAGCAGTAAATAAGAATAATTCAGCTTGATTGATCTTCTATCTTGGAATTGCTCAATAACCTCTGTGGTTGCGACTTTGCTTTCGAAAACTCTTCGACATCTTTGGTGAACCCGACGTGAAAGCGTCGCAGAAATTTCAGGATGGGAGATTCTTCAGCCTCTATTTCAGCTTCTTCTACAACTCCAGCTGTGTCTACTTCAGCTCCATCAATGACTTTTGCGTCAAATACTTCAACGGAGGATCTAAAACAGATTTTGCAGAATATGTCCATGTATATGCAGCTCCTAAATCAGCAAACACAAATGTATATGCAGCAGCAACAACAATTGCATCAACAGCAGTTGTCTCAGCAAAGGCAACTCTATTCGGAACAGGAGAATGCAAACAGTGCGACTAAGGCTATTGAAGCAGTTGAGAGTGAGAAGAAGCTATTTGACGGCCGTAATGTTTCAGCATATTTGAAGACATATGAGATCAAGATGGGGTTTTTTGGAGTTCCTGCTGGACTTATGAGTAAGTACTTCCTTCGTCTTGTCACACCTGCTTTGAGGACAAAAGTGACTGATCTATTTATTCAAAATGCACATTGGCAAGATTTTAAGAAGGCTCTAAAAGAAGAATACTTCCTTGAGGACTTTGGTATGGCTACTCGGCGGTCATTCCGAGAGTGGGTCTACATGCCAAACAAAGGTCTTGCTGCTTCGAAGTTGATTCGAGAATTCGAAGAGAGGTATAGTCAGCTTGATGCTATTGAACAAAGAGCATTGGATGTTGAAAAAGTTGAGCTTTTCTTGCAAGCTGCAGATCCTGCTCTTCAAGAAGAATTGGGTGAGCTTCTTGAAGATCGCACAAAGCCTATGGGTCTTAAAACTGATTGGCAGGATGCTCAGGATGCAGTCTCGACATTGACCAAGAGGAGGATATGGAAGACTCGCCTACAGAATGGTTCCATGACACCTACACCATCATCTGCTCCTATGCCTACTTCTATCCCTGTTATTTCTTCTCCTCCTCAGCCAGTTTCTTGGCCTATGCCAGTGCCTACTGTTTCTACTCCACCTATTCCTCCTGTTCCACGACCGATGCCTACACCTTCTGCTCCAAAACCATCCGCTCCATCGGTGCCTACCTCTCTTAATGACATAATCAAAGGCATCACAGATTTGACACTTGAATCAGTCAAAGCACAGTTAGTGGGAAAGTTGAAGGAGCAGTTTGCTTCAACTGTGCCTACTACTTCTTCTAGTGCTCCTACTGCACCTAGGAGTGCTCCTAGTGCACCTAGGAGAGATCGGAGATGTATTTGGTGTGATAGTACGGAGCATCAGCATTGCAGGGATTGTGACTCTTTCCAGGATGCAAGGAGGCAGAATTTGGTATATTGGGGGCAAGATGGTAAGATTTGGTTGACTGAGACAGGAGCTCCACTTGCTACCAACTTTGGTAAAGGTGGAATGAAGAAGTTAGTGGAGGACATGGCTGTGCGTACTTCTTATGTGACAGCTAGAGGTGATGCTTCTGCATATGGAGTACAGATTGAGAAGGGATCGGAGACTCAGTCCGCACTATGGACTTATGCTATTAAGACTGCAAACAAGGGGAAAATTCAACAAACTGTTTAGACTAGTGCAGGCTCTAGCATCAGATCAGAGACAGGTTGGGACTCGCCTGTTGACAGGTACTCTATTTATGCTTATTTGGCTAAATCTCATGGTGCAGATGTACTTGTTGAGGAGAAACGTAAGAGGGATGAAGAAAATCCAAGTGCAGCTAAGAAGACTAGAGGGGGTGAGTTTGTTTCTCCACCTACTGCAGGACCGTCTTCAAGACCAGGGCCAGATCGACAGATGGAGGATGCTCAAAAGAGGGAAAAGAGGCAAGAGCCTAGAGAGAGAAAGCAGCTAGGATTCAGATTGATGTCCGATATTGAGACATCTACAGACATGAATAAAATCTTTAATGATAAGATACTTGGCAGTGAGGTGACTTTCACTATTTCTGAGATTTTGGGCATCTCAAAAAGAGAGTTTCAGGATCAGTTTCAGGAGGTCCTGAAGAGGAAAAGACATGCATTGTCTACCACTGATACACAGGGAGTTTTGATTGGAGAGTTGGATGATGATGATGATGAGGTTATGGTTGATAATGCTTCTGTTTTGCCGCAGGTAGAGAAGAGGGTTCAGCCTATGCATTATGCTGAAATTGATGAGCCTGTTTTGATACTGCGTAGTCACTTCTCGCGGAGCCATTGGGCTAGGGCAACTACAGAGACGATGGTAAAGGTTGGAGAAAAACAGGTGCCTTATGTTGCATTGGTTGATCATGGTTTAGAGATTAATCTCATAGTTCGTGGAGTTTATGAGAGTAACAGATGGCCTATGGATGTAGAGCATGGGTGGCGTATGAGAGCCGCCAATAACACTGCAGGTGATTTATATGCTGCTTGTCCTAGTGTCAGGGTTTCTATTGGTGATGTAGAGGAGGATTTTCATTTCTTTGTGCAGGATTCATGCTCTTATCCCATAATTCTTGGTCAGCCATTCATTACAGAGATGCGCATGGAAACAAAGGTCATGGATGATGGATCTGCTTATGCACGGATTCGCAGTAAAGATGGTATGAGAGCAGTTCAGTTTATGACTGTATGTGTGAACCATGTTAGAAACAGAGATACTCTCAGAGATGCACCCTTACCCACTGTGAGGGATTCGGGTTTTCATTAGGTACCACTGTTTCGCGAGACAACGGTGGTACAGAGGAGAGGAGATTGGAGTTCTCGCCTCCTGGCAGCAGCAGTGTTTTCTCCTCCGGTTATGTTGGGATTTCAGCAAACAGTTTGATGAGCTATCAGAAGACTTCTGGGTTGCCTAGAGCTGCCAGGCAGTATATATGCAGGAAGGAGAAAAATTTGAAAAATGCAGGAATTTTGGAGGATGATGAGCACATAGATGGTATGTATGACAGTGTGATTTGTGCAGATACGATAACAGAGATGGGTAATATGCTGAAAACTGATATGCTGAATTGTCATGGTAATGTATTAGTGCAATCCCTGGACATGTTTCATGAAATTGCAGATTTTGTGTCACAGATTGAGTCAGAGGCTGAGGAAACTCAGCAAAGAGTGTTGAGTGCTGAAGAAATTCAGCAAACAGAGTTTCCAGCTGGTTATGATCAGCTTTCAGAGAGACAGAGGGCTGAAAATTTTCAGCCAACAGAGTTTACTGCTGAAATATTTCAGCATTCAGAGTTTGGGGCTGTTTCTATGCAGTCCATAGAGCAGAGGGCTGAGAATATTCAGCCATTGGAGTGCAGAATTGCTGATTTACATCAAGGTTTATGTAATGCAGAAGAGCATAATGAAGCCAGGGTTGACACGAATTACAAAACTGTGGATAAGAAGGTGAAGCCGGTTGCTGTACCGCTTCCACCTGACAGTGATCAGCAAATAGAGAGGGCTGCTAAACAGCAGATTTTGAGGAATCCGGAGCATATTGGTCATAAATTTTCAGCAGAGACACTTGCTGAATTGAAAATTGGAAATGGTGATTTCTTGTTACCCATAGAGAAGCAATGCTTTCAGGAGATGCTTGAGCGTCATGGAAGGGGATTTGCTTTTGTCCCACATGAGATTGGATGTGTGAATCCTGATATTGTTGCTCCTATGGTCATTTTTACTATTCCTCATATCCCATGGAATCTCCGACCTATTCCAGTGCCTAAAGCACACTTGCCAAAGCTGATTGATTTATTGAATGAGAAAATCATAATGGGAATCCTTGAGTCTTCATCTGCACCATACTCAAACAGGTGGTTTACAGTTCCGAAGAAGAATGGTACTCTTCAATTTATTCAGGATATGCAGCCAGTGAACAGAGTTACTATTAGGAATGTTGGTATAGGTCCAGTTGTGGATGAGTTTGCAGAGGCATTTGCTGGACGTGCCATCTATTCTTTGGGTGATTTGTATTCAGGATATGATCAGTTTTAGCTGGCTTTGGAAAGCAGGGACATAACCACCATGAGAACTCCTATTGGGCTTGTCAAGATGTGTACCTTGCCTCAAGGTGCCACTAATTCTGTTGCGCATATGATGAATGCCATGCATAAGGTCCTTCGTGATTACATACCTCAGCTTACTATGCCTTTCTTGGATGATGTGCCCATTAAGGGGTGTGCAGAAGAAGAGAAGAATGAGAGCCTAAATGAGCAGGGATGCAGATACTTTGTGGCTGATCATATTTCAGCATGTGAGAAGATTTTGGCCAGGTTAGAAGAAGTGAACTTGACACTTTCAGGGCAAAAATCTGTTTTTGGAGTGAATGAGGTTGTTATTGTTGGGCATATGTGTGGATATTATGGCAGGAAACCCTCACCTGATAAGGTGAATGCTATAGGCAAGATTGCAGAGTATTGTTCTACTACTTCAGAGGTACGGAGATTCATTGGTGCTTGTGTGTTTTATATGATTTGGATACCTCATTTTGCACACATAGCAGATTGTTTGTATCAGCTGCTTCGAAAGGGGCAGAAATTTTATTGGGATGAGAGCCACACTAGAGCCATGCGGAAATTGAAGAAGTTATTGTAGAATGCTCCTATTCTCAGGAAAGCAGATTATAATTGTGATAGGCCTATTGTATTGACAGTTGACACTAGTCCAATTGGCATAGGTTGGGCTGTGGGTCAAGATGATGCAGATGGAAATAGGTATGCTATTCGGTTTGGGGCAAAAGTCCTAAACGAGAGACAGAGGAGATATCCGCAAATCAAGAGGGAGTTATTGGGAATTGTCACGGCTCTCAAATGTGACAAAGAGTACTTTATTGGAGCTTCAGTTGTGGTAGAGACATATTGCTTGCCATTGATTGGTATGATCACGAGTTGCTCTACTCCAGATATAGCTATGTTGAGATGGATTGCATACATCAAGTCATTAAATCCAGAATTTAGACACATAGCAGGAAAGGATAACCCAGTGGCAGATATGTTATCTAGAGCCAGATATGATGATGAGGAGACTCTACTTGCAGAAGAGGATGATGCAGAAATTTCAGCCACTATGGTTGATCATGTTTGTCATGTCTACGATATTGTGGCTTTCACAGAAGAGCTCTATGTTGGAGATTGGTTGCAGATTGGCAAGTACCTTAGTACACTAAGCAAAAGAGATGAATGGACAGATGAAGAGTTCAAGAAGATTAGAAGGAAAGCCTATGGATATTTTCTCAAGGATGGATTTCTTTGGAAGCATCTGAAGAAAAGAGGCGGATTACCTTTGCGGGTTGTCTGCGATAGAGAGACACAGTTACAGGTGGTGAGGGAGTTTCATGAGAGTCCTTGGACTGGTCATAGAGGAGTATGGGCTACTTATGAGAAAATCAAGGAGAAATATTGGTGGAAAGGCATGTATAGAGATGTTTCTCACTTTGTTGAGACTTATAGAGACTGCCAGATGTATTCAGTAGTGTGTCATAGAGATGAGCTTCATCTGACCTATCCGCTATGCATTCATTATAAGTGGGTAGTTGATTTGGTTACCATGCCTATGGGTTTATGGCATATGAGATACATTGTTTTGGCTAGAGAGGATCTTTCTAATCATGTTGAGGGCAGATCTTTGAGAACGAAGACCACTAGTGCAGTGTGTAAGTTCTTACTGGAGGAAATTTTCTGCAGGTATGGTTGTGTGGGTAAGATCACTGCGGATCGTGGTGAATTGGATGTAGATGAAGCTAGGGAGTTTTTCTCTCAGCTAGGAATCAAATTGGCTCTAACCACATCATACAATCCAGAGGGAAATGGAAAGAGTGAAAGAGGGCATCCGCTGATAGTGAAAGCATTAGCCAAAGCATGCAGAGGACGGATTGGAGAATGGCCAAGACTTTTACCATTTGCTTTATGGGCTGATCGTACGACTCATAGTGTTACCACAGGATTTATGCCTGCAGAGTTGATGTATGGTCAGAAACCTGTTATGCCGATTGAGACTTGTGCTTTGACTTGGTCAGTTTTACCTTGGCAGGAGGATTTGACGAGAGAGGAGCTCTTAGCTCTTCGGATTCGACAGTTGGAGAGGAGACCTGAGGATATTCAGCTAGCTATTGACAGGTTGAAGGTTGCTAGACTAAGGAATAAGGACAGGTTTGACGGCAGGCATCGCTTGCGGCCAAGAGCAATAGAAGAGGGAGATTGGGTATTGGTCTTTGATAGCAGCCTTGAAAATCAGCATACTGCACTTCGGAAGATGGTGAAAAGATGGTTTGGGCCATACATAGTCAGACATGTCTTTGATAATGCAACATATGAGCTGACTGAATTGGATGGGACAGTGCTTAGAGTGCCTATTGCTGGAAAAAGAATCAAGATTTTCAAGAAAAGGGATGATGAAGACTATGCATTGGAAGAATTTTCAAGAGAAGAGCAACGACAAGAAACTCCAATGGAAGAGACAGATAATCTTGTTGATCTACCGGAAATGCATAACGAGGAGATTGATTTGTTTGTGGATCTTGATGATAATGATCATGGGTAGTTGGCTCATCCGGAGGATGCGTAGGATTAGAGGGGGTGGATGTCGTATTGCTGCGCATTCGAGAAGTGAAAACCACCCCAAAGTTGTGTGCGCGATTTAATACTTTATGCACACTTAGTTGTTGTGATTACATTTATTTTCTGCATATGAGTATAGATGCTCACATGAAGGGCTTCACTTCAAACGTTTTTGTTAATAGCACACTTATTAATATTTATGGTAAATGTGGCAGCATTTTAGAGACAGAGGCGCATTGCAGATCGTTTGAGGAGGTTTCTTAGAGTTTGGAGAGACTGGCAAACCATTCCATCGTCAATTCGGCCTGGGACAACCATACCAAGTCAACCTTTGGTGGGAATTTTGCAGCCAAAAACCCCCCAAGAAGCAAAAGTTGCACCTTTACTTGCAAGAAGTGATATTATAGTTACACGAAATATTGAGTGGGCCAATCTTTTGGTTGGTTTTGAACAAGCAAATCGATATGTTATCATGGACCCTCGAGAAGGATTAATGATGGTTGGGTACATAATTGAATCAAGCCATTGGCTGCTTCATCAATTTCTACACCGAAGGCGGCCATTCATTGCTTCTATTATGAATGCATCAGGCAATGTCCTATTTACTGTGAGGAGACCGCCTTGGTTCATTAACAACACGATTTATGCTGAGATAGATGGAGGAGTTGTGGGCTTTGCAAAAAGGAGATGGAATTCTAGGGGCTTTTTCGGGGACAAAGGAGCCGTGCTTTGGGGGGGAAAAAAGAGAAGCTTTTGTGTTTTTGAAAAGTGTTTTTGGTGGGAGAAAAGGGGAAGTAAGGAGGACGATATTCAGCGCTGAATATGGATTTGGAGAGGACGATACTCTGCACGGAATAGAGGAGGAGCAACACCAGATGATGATCAGAATAGCACAAGGAGGAGCTGGAATAGCCTGGACGTGTGCGACGAAAGGGGAGGTCTCTGCTCCTGAAAAAGTGTGCCCGAATAGGTATTGAAGAAGCGAAAAGCGAGAGGAAGAGGGGACCCTTGTAAGAAAGAGGCAGGCTCAGGCAAGCAGAATAATATAGCAAATAGGAAGCTGATCTTTAAGCAAGCCGAGCAGAACATTACAGGATATCGAGAGCATGGAGGATGGAGGCTTTTACTCGGGAAGAAGAAGAAGGTTCGATTGGAAATTGCGACTGAGGCTTTGATGAACAGAATGATTCAAGTGGATGAAGAGAAGATCAATTAAGCGAAGCATATCTCACTGCTGTGAAGAGACGCATTCTGGTTTCAATTCGTCGTCATCTGCATTGGGAGCTCTCAGACGTCACAAAACAAGGACTTTTCTGGATGGAGCAATCTTGAGGCATGAAATGCGCCACTCTGCAGATGTTCTATCAGCAGGTCTGGGGTAGGCATGGCTCCGAGGAACAGACATCTGGATGTTGTTGCATTGAATAACCCCCCTCAATCTTAGCCATGCATGGTTGTGCATAGAACCAACTCGCTTTGTTCAGGGTTTATTTCGATCAGAAAGCATCGACTGGGCACCATCGTGGAAGATGAGATTTAGAGTTCAGTATAGAAAATATCACAGCTAAGTGCATGGCCTTCCCGTCATCTTTCCTTCCTCTTCGTTCTTCACCATCCATGTAGCTTAATGGGAGGAAGTCTAGTCATCAACGATGAGCCATGTCCGCATGCTTAGTTTGTGGAGGTATATCTGCCCATCAAAAAGGACGATGACAAACCTGACTTCGAAGTGAAAGGGAATTTCAAGAATCCCGAGGTTCAGATATTCCATGGAGATGCAGTCATTGCAGAGGTGAAACGAAAGTTTACAGTGGGAAATGTGCTACTAGACAAGTATACTTTTGTTGTTTGTACTCGCCTTAACGTGGATCAGGCCTTCATTGTTGCGCTTGTCATCATCATGGATTGCATTGTGACGAGGATTAGAATGGAATCTGGAGGTGATATGTTAGCAAACGGACCTGGTGTCATGAGAGATTTTAGGGGAGAAGTAATCATCATCTTGGGAAGCAACAGCGCATAACCAAAGGGATCGTGGGCACACGAGCCTACACAGATAGGAGGTTGTTGCAGGGAGAATCTAGGAAGGTCTGATTATTGGAGGACTTTACTTAGTGATATGGGCCAAATCTCTGGAAAGGAATCTTGCTGATTATACGGACAAATGGAAAGAGGTTGCTTATAAATCTCCGAGCTCAAGTACAAACTCATTGTTCACAGATCCTTTGTTGGATGCACTTGTTCTAGTCAATGTGCCATTCCATGTCGTACCTGAAAACTCAGAACTGGCCTGACTAATGTAAATGGTAGGGTCATTCACCAGCAAAGGAGAGGAACATTGGAGGCCTCTTGAAGACGTGGTTGCTTTGGCATATTGTTTGCAGAACATGATTAATCCTGTAGCAGCTCAGGAGATGAGAGATAAGGATTTCCCTATTGCCGGAGAATTCTATCCTTCATTGATGATATGTTTCTGAATTACTGTGGCTGTCATTTGAAGATGATTCCAGCATTCATTTCAGTTCAGAGAACCTCAATATTACTCATTTGAAGATGATCCCAGCATTCATTTCAGTTCAGAGAACCTCAATATTACTAGAAATCCACTTTGACAAGATGTGTATGCAATCACAAAGCTAGAAGAAACATGCTATTTTGTCCTTTTAGAATCATGAACTGATTTCTATTGTTCGTCTGACAAAAATCTGTGACACTTCTTCAACCAGTTTAAAAGCAAACACTGCTCCTGAAAAATTTATTCTTGTCTGAATGAAAAAGAAGAGCCAACCTTCTAAACTATTTGTTTTTACAAGGATGTAATCAGCTCTATATGACATAATCAACCTTGATTCCATTGATCTTTTTCTGAGCTGCAATGTGGACATTTACAACAGTAGTCAGCAGTAAATAAGAATAATTCAGCTTGATTGATCTTCTATCTTGGAATTGCTCAATAACCTCTGTGGTTGCGACTTTGCTTTCGAAAACTCTTCGACAACGTCAAACTTTCAAGCTCAAATGGCCACTCTTCAACGATCTACCGTCGATCAAGATGGCCGAAGATGTTATACAATGCACAATCGATGTGACACTCCAAGCACAATCTATCCGGAAAGAAGCCAAGATAAGTAAAAGAAATTTCGAGTTCCATACTTTTAATGGGCTATGCGATGGAAAGATTGTTCTCTCTTTTATTAGTCAATTTGATGATTATTTCCATGAAGAACAGTATACCGAAAAAGAAAAACTCAAGTGTGTCACCAATCATTTAGTGGATAGAGCATTACTATGGTGGAGTGTTGTCCGTAAAAGTATTGATTGTCCTACTACTTTGGAGGCTTTTCAAAAGAAATTTTTGCAAAATTTTCTTTCACCTCAATTCCACGAAAAAGTAATAAAATAATGGAATCTTGTGCAACAAAGAGATTGTGAGCCTATTTCACAATATACCAAGCATTTTTGGAATACCTTATTGCAACTTGAATGCTCGAAGATGTACCTGAGGTGATCCATAAGTGCAAGTTTATGTTTGGTTTGCTTATTCACTTCTATATGGAAGTGAACATGTTTAAGCCAACGACTCTCGAGGATGTGATTTTCTTGGCCCATGATGCTGAAGACAAAATTTAAGGACGAGAGAAGTGACCATAACAATTCCCAACTAATGGTAACTTTGGTACACAGAAATTCAATTCTAAATTTCGAAGATTCAATCAAAACCGCTTTGTTCCATCTTCTTTCCATAAATCTTGGATAGGACCCCGTGCTTTACCATCAAACACAAATCGAAATCCTAAACTATCTTTCCAGCCAAATCCCAACATTCCTAAACTCCCCACTATTACCAATAATGTTTCCAAAGCCAAGTCCATAGTCTGCTATAAGTGCCATAAACCTAGACATCTAGTGGTGAATGGTCAATCCAAAAAGCCAACTATTCACATCAACTACTTGACTGAAGATGAAGACCATGAAGAAATGCTAGATTTCACAGAAGATGATGATGATATCAGTACTACTTCAGATACTTTACCAGGTATGTCAAATCCTCATTCTTTATTAACGATAAAATGTTTTGTGTATCGTAGAGAAAATATTGTTTTACATGATAACGTGAGCACATGCGATTTTATTTCTGTAAAATTTGTCAAATAATTGAATTTACATACTGTTTCAACTCATTATCACATGAAGGCTGCATTCTTAGGCACTAGATACAATGGAACACAAGAAGTGCATGATTTAGAAATTAAAATTGGTAATTATGTTGAGCGTAAAAATTTCCTAGTTTTGCCTTTGCAATCTAGTGACATTATCTTAGGAATGCCTTGGTGTCATAAATATAATCCCGATATAGATTATTCCACGCATTCAATGAAGATTCATTTTAATGGAAAACAAATCACATTGCATAGTACACACACCTTTGATAATTCTCCATTGCTTAGTCACACACATGCTAAACATGCATTAAGAAAAGGTAGAAAATCCTATTTATTATGGATGAATGAAATTGAAGATAAGGGAAACCAAATGCATCCTAGGCACACACAATTTCTTTCACAATTTAAAGATTTTTTTAGTGCTGACTTACCACATGGCTTACCACTTACACGTCCTAAAGATCACAAAATAGACTTAATATCAGGTCCTCAACCCATGTAAAGCACCTTATCGACATAATCAAATTGAACAGAAAGAGATTTAAACCCAAGTTGAAGAATTGTTAACCCAAGGATTGATTAGGCCCAGTAGTTCTCCTTTTGTTGCATCTATCCTATTAGTTAAAAAGAAAAATAACACCTATAGAATGTGCATTGATTATCGTGCCCTAAATAAGATCACTGCCAAGAATAGATATTTGAACCCTAGGGTAGACGACCTCATGGATAAACTCCAACAACCTATAATATTTAGCAAGATAGATCTTAAATCTGGATACCATCAAGTATGACTCGGTACATATGATATTTTCAAAATTGCATTTAGGACTCAATTTGGACATTATGAATTCCTTGTTATGCCTTTTGGTTTAACTAATGCACCAACCACATTCAGTCATATGATGAATTGCATATTTTTGAAGTGTAAACATTGTCTCATTGTTTTCTTTGATGACATATTGGTTTTCAGTAAAAATGAGAATGAGAATTAAGAACATTTATCCTTGGTTTTCAAATTATTAAAAGATAATCAATTATATACTAATCCTAAAAAGAGTGAATTTTTCCAAGCCCACATTGAATACTTAGGACATATTGTTTCATCTGACGATATTAAAGTTGACCCTAAAAAGATAGAAGAAATTTTGAATTGGCCGATACCTAAAAATGTTCATGAATTACGTTCTTTCTTAGGTTTTGCTAGTTTTTATAGAAATTTTGTAAGAAATTTTTCATTGCTTGCATTACCTTTGACAAAATTATTAAAGAAATATATTTTGTATCATTTGGTGTGAAAATTAGCAAAAGTATTTTGATTTACTGAAACATGCCTCAACACATGCTCCTGTATTGAAACTACCTAACTTTAATAGACCATTCTTCCTAGTAGTCACTGAAGCTAGTGAATCTAGAATAGGAGTTGTCCTTATGCAAGATTCATATCCCATAGCCTACTCTAGCTGCAAACTTAAACCCTTTGAACGCAAGTATTCTACCTATGATAAGGAATTTCTAATTGTAGTATAAGCTTTACGACAATGGAAACACTATTTAATGGGATCTGAATTTATGATGAAATTTGACCAACAAAGTATCAAACATCTCCTTAGTCAGCCACAAATCTCTAACCATCATATTAAATGGGCTGCTTTCATTCAAAGTTTCCACCCACTTATCCAATATCAACCCAAAAAAGAGAACGATGTTGTCGATGCCTTGAGTAGAAGACCAACTATCCATAATGTCTTTGTGATATCTTTTGATTCTCTTATCCTTATGAAAGATACTTATGATTAAGACCCCAGTTTTCAAGCTGATTGAAATAAATTAATTGCAAATAACAGGATTCCAATAAACTCATTGTCTTATTCTTACGAATTTATGTTTTATGAGAAAATGTTATGTGTAACTATTCCATTTAGATCATTTCTGTTGCACGAAATTCATTGTTCCCCATACCAAGGCCATAGAGGTATTATTTCTACTTTACGTGCATTGGTTGAAGGTTTTTACTGGACATAGATGGAATCTGATGTTTCTAACTTTGTATTTGAATGTTTAATTTTTCAAAGAGTTTAGCAACACCATGGTAAGCAATATGATTTATTAGTGCCTTTACCAATTCCAGAACGACCATCGGAACATAATATAATGGATTTTATTACTGGTTTGCCTAACACCCATTGCCTAACACCCAAGCTAATCATGATATGATATCGACTATTGTATATCGATGTAGCAAACAAGCATATTTCATTTCATTCAAGAAAACATTAATTGCATCTCAAGCTGCACAATTATTTTTTTAAACTGTTTTCACTAACCATGGTTTTTCAAAAGTTATTATTTCTGACCATGTTTTTTTTAAACTGTTTTTACTAACCATGGTTTTCCAAAAGTTATTATTTCTGACCATGATTCTAGATTCTACAATAATTTTTGGACTACTTTGTTTGGTAATTTAGGTACAAATATTGATTTCTCATTTGCATCTCATTCTGAAACAAATGGGCAAACAAAAGCTACTAACAGTACAATTTTAGATCTTTTGAGTGCATACACAATCTCAAAACCACAAACATGGGATACACACTTGCATTTACTTCAATTTGCATATAATAACATACCACATACAGCTACATAGAAAGCACCTTTTGAAATCATTTATGAATATAGATTACCTACACTTGTTACCTCATTGTCAAACAAAGTTAAAGTTGCTGATGATATTGCCAATGTGCATGCTACTATTTTTGCTGAAGTTAAAGACATGATAGCAAAAGCCTAGCAATCATATACAAAACAAGCTCACAAGAAAAGAAAAGCTATGAGTTTCACAGTTGATGATTATGTTTGGTTACGCATTAAAAAGAGAATATTACAATGTGTTGAGAAACATCCTGTTGTTAAGTTAGTCCCTAGATATTATGGACCTTTCAAAATCATTCACAAAATCAATGACAATGCATTTAAATTAGAACCACCCCAACACTGGAAAATCCACAATACTTTTCATATTAGTTTGTTACAACCTTTTAAAGGCCAATTACCTGTCCACTCTGTCTATGAAGACACTCCTTTATTAGAAAAAAACATTAAAATCCTTGAACCTGAAATTATTTTTAACACTAACTTCATGACTACTCGAATTGGCCGTAGATATTTTAGATATTTGGTAAAGTTTAAAAATCATCCTTTTGAAGAGGCCCAATGTATGCACACTTGTGACCTAAGTGCTTACCCCTCACTGCTCGCTCCACATTGAGCTAATAGAAATTGAGGACAATTGCTATCCCACCTCAGGGGTATGATGCCAAGAGGCATATTCCACGGGGGATTCTGTGAATTTTTATTCCACGGTGGATTCTGTGAGGTTTTGGAGTGGATTTTGTAAAACTATATTTATTTTCCGAGGCTCGTACACAAGGTGGATTCCTTGTGCGAGAAGTTGACAGGGATGCCTGCCCTTTTCGGGTGTTATGTTAATTTAATGTGCATGTGGGTCATTCCATAGTGGGTGATTCCTCAAAATACATATTTAAATTAATGGACACTTATGAGTTTAGAGTGTGCACTCGTATTAAATTAAGGTTAGGACAGAGTTCCAACCTATTTATTTATTTTGTAGCTGAAGATTGCTAGGTATTCACTTTTGTCGGTTTAATTTTATTATTTTCTAACAATTGTGAATGCTTCAGTTGATGGGTAGAGCAGATGGCGTTGACGTTGGGAAGCACTGGGCGATAGCATGTATTCAAGTTACCTAGAAGAAATTATCATTTTTTATGGGGCCGCGTCTTATCATTTTTCATGGGCACTAATATTTATTTAGGAGGGCTTTTTTTTTGGAGCGCTTGACAAATATTTATTATTTTGTATGCCCATGGAGGCACGATTTGAATATTCATTATTGGACATTTTATTTGGGCACAACCCGACTCTTGGGCCGCCCAACCGTTTTATTCTTTATTTGGACAAAAGAAAATACAAAAGTTAAAGCATGCTAATTGTAAAATTGGGCTATTTTTTAGCTTGGAGATGAATAAATTTATAAATAGATGCCTTGTGGAGTGCTCACACAAGGCATGGGGGAAGATTTTACCCAATTGGTCTTTTTGCCTCATGTCATGCAAGTCTATTCTCTTGATTTTTGAGCTTAAAGTAGAGTTCTTTGTTCTTGGGGACCTTCCGGTACTCGCTACGTATGCATACAACATTCGATTTGTGCACCAAATTCTATTAAGAATGGGGACTCTTACTTGAAATGCATGTCTCCATATTTATATTCCAACCATTCGCATTGCTTCAAGTTAGCTTATGAAGTTCAAACATTGTTTTGAAGCAATGTGGATGGTTTATATACTAGTTTTTCTTACAATTGATTGAGAGATCCAAAAGTAATCTAGACAATCAACATTCTATTTTTTAATGGTTTATTAACAGATCCAAGATGGCTTGGATGTCTTAACCAATCACTCAAGGAAGTTACTAAATGTATATCCTATACATCATGTGTGTTCAAGGCCTATTTATAAATATCCTTATGTATGAATTTTTTCTGAATAAAACATAGCCCTTTTCTATTCAATCTATAAAAAACCCTTTTATATTATTCCCTTTTGTATGTAAAAATATATTAAAAATACCTTATTTTGAACCCATGTGATGCACACATATATTCATGAGTAACTTACCCGAGATCAATCATAAGAAAGCTAATATACTACACCTATACTATATTTTGGACTATGAATATTTTTCTTTGGACATAGAGATGATTAAGTCTCTTTTAGTGGCTAACTAATCCTTGTTTTTACTCTTCCTATTAGGTGTATTCATTGAGAAAGGTAGCTTTCTAAAGCACACTTTCCTACCAAATAGCATGAGCAAAATAGGTAGGGGGTTCACTACATGTAAATCACCTATATCATGTGTGTTTATCAATGCTTAATAAACATTATTTGTAAATTTTTCTTGAATAGAACATGCCCTTTTTCTATTCAATCTATAAATAATCCATTAATATGGGACCCATTTGTATGTAACAAATGTAGAAGAGATATATTTACAAATTCCATTCTTGTGAACTAGATGATATACTTACATATCTATGAGTGAAACCCCCCCGACTAGCAAAATAGCTCCTTAACATATGATATAACAAGGCATGCCTGCCAAGAATGGTAGATCTGCTAACAAGATGGATTTGTATGTAAATAATTTTTCACATATGAACATAGATCTCATATTAGAATCCTTTTTTCTTCAATTGACCACAATTATTCTTTTAGATTGACTCAAATTCTTCTTCTAATAGACTTCTTGGATTTCGTAATTCAAAAAATTTGAAATCCATTATTTAGTGACATGTCCACTCTTTCTAAATCACATTCCTTCAAGAATGATCTCCTATGTAGGTGAATAAAAGATCTATTGGTGAAGGGTTATATTTTGATGATGAGAATAGTCATGAGAGAAATGTTGTGTGTGTGTGTGTGTGTAGACATGATATGATGCCTTGTCTTCCCCTATTTATGGGGCCTGCAATAACACATAAGCAAACCTCCACACTCATAAACAGACAAGATTATTAGAAAAGTACCAGATGCATTCATACATGCATACTCACACTCATACACACATAGAGAGAAGCTACTAAGATATCAATACAAGATGCTTCCATGGTGAACTTGTTTGAAAATGCTTCCATCCATCTTCTTCTTGTTGTTACTCTTTCTTTACTTTTTATCTTCTTGTTCCATGGAATTGTAATGAGAGAGAGAGAGAGAGAGAGAGAGAGAGAGTGTGTGTGTGTGTGTGTGTGTGTGTGTGTGACTTCATATTAGGCTCTCTAACATAGAGAGAGAAGGGAGAAGAGAAAGAAGAAGGTCAAGGCAACTAAACCTTAAATGCTTGCTACACAAGGGACTATCGGACTCCCATATATATATATATATATATATATACATGTATATATATATATGTATGTGTCTATATATATATATATATATATATATATACATATATATGTATGCATATATATATGTATGTATATATATATATACATACATATATATGTATATATATATATATATATACACACACATACATATATATATATACATGTATATATATATATATGTATATATATATATATATATATATATATTATATAGAGGTCAATGCAAGATCTATCGATGCTTTTTTCCTTTTTAAAATTTTCCTTTACCTTGAACAAAACTAGATAACAGCTCTTGAGCCACTCTCACCATTAGTTTGTTCAAAAAGTATTTACTAGAAGACTGTGATCATCTATTGATAAAATATGAACATATAATGAAGTCACATTGCTACTATTTAGCTTTGAGAAATGTAAGATGAAAAGATTATTGGCATACTGGGTGACTTTTGATGTTTGGATTTTAGAGTCATTTGTTGTGAGTATCTGGAGTTGAAGATAATCAAGGTTTCAATAGATTATGCACAACAACAAATATATGGGCAAGTGAGAGGTAAATATTATTATTATTATTCTTCATTCTTCATCCTTTTCTTCATCTCTCATACACTAATTGAGATATAGAAGTGGACAGTATCTCTCATGTTTACTTTTCCTTTTAGTCACTTTAGGCATGCAATTCGTCCTTTCTAATTCCCATACATAACTTGTGTTGATGCTTACTTCTCAATACTCTCTCTCAAGCTCGAAATGAGATTGCATACATAGAACTCCAAGTGCACTCCTAAAGTACTCATATCTTTACACAATACCTTGGTAAAGGTATCTACAACTTCATCATTTGGTTTAGCATGGAACAGTCCTATTTCACCATCTACTAATTTCTCTCTATTGAAGTGATAGTGCACTTTTATGTGTTTTGTCCTCACATGATAAGCTAGGTTTTTAGCAAGCATGTTGCTACTAATGTTATCACAATATAGTATCACACCTCCATCAATCTCTATCCCCAAATCCTGTATTAAAAATCTCAATTGTGTTTGCTTGTTGCAAGAGCTATGTCATTATATTATGCCTCCATGCTAAGCAAGGCAATGGAAGACTGGTTCATGCTATCCCAAGTCACCCTAGATAAAGCAAGAGAGAAAGCATATCCACTCGTAGATCTATCCATCATGACATTTCCAACCTGATTTGTATTCTAGTGTATCAAAGCAATGTAGGTTTGATGCCTTTCTTGTAGAACTATCTCGAATCCCAGAGTATCCTTTACATATCTCAAGATTCCTCTCACTACATCAAAATATGTCTTCCATTACTACTGTATAAACTCACTTATCACTCCAATTGCATACCTTAAGTCAAACCTTCTTATAGTAAACTAGATAATACTTCCAACCATCTTTCTAAACATGGTAACATCTTCAAATGCCATCATCTACAATCTTTGCATTTTGATTCAAATGTGTTTCCATTAGCTTGCATGCTCTCTTTCCATACTTTTTTAGCAATTCCAATGTATATTATCTTTGCAATAACCAAATATCATGTGATGTGACCATGATTTCAATGCCTAAGAAATATCATGACTCTCCAAAGTCCTTCATGTTAAATTTTCTATGCAACCTACTCTTCACTTTTGAAATTTCCTTCTCAATACTTCTTGTAGAGATATAAGATCATCACCATAGATAACCACAACCACCCTACCATAATTTGAAGGCTTTACATAAAGAGATTAATTTAACATCTTTGGATTATATCCTAGGCTGCAATAGAATCTACTTATCCTCTCACTCAAGACTCTTAGTAACTATTTCAACCCATATAATGCCATTTTCAATTTGCACACATAATGTGGATATCTAGGATATATCTAACCCTCTGATTATTCCATATAAACTTCTTCTTCCAAGTTGCCATTCCAAAAGTATTTTTGACATCCATTTGATATAGTTTCCAACCATAATAGAAGCCAATGAAATCATTTCTCTAAAGTATTTATCTTAGCCACTAGAGTAAAACCCATAAATTTGAGTATATCCTTTAGAATATCCTTTAGCAACTAGCCTTGTTTTGATCATGTTTTATCGTAGGCCAACCCATAAGTTTGAGCATATCCTTTAGAAACTAGCCTTGTTTTGTATCTCTCAACTAACCCACCTAACTTACATTTCACTCATGGTGCATCTTCTCCATTATTCTCATTTGTATCCAACTCAATAAGTATTTTTTCTTTATATCAAGACTCATGTTCATTGAGATTTACATCAATTGTAATGTATACCTCTCTAGAAACTAGATCATAGCATTTCTAGTATTTCTTCTCATTATAATATCCAAGAAAGATTGTACTTTACTCTCTTATGTTCCATCTTTTTTCTCAAATTTTTTGGCATGTGTACATGATATAAACATCCAAATGCCTTAAAGTAAATATAGGTTTTCTAAAAAATATATTGTTAGAAGGAGAGACTTTACGCATAAGAGCTCTAGGTGTCCTATTCATGACATGGACTACTTTTGCCCATTAAGTCAAGGGTATAGACATTTGATTCAAAATATTTCTTTCCACCTCTACAATTATACAATTCTTCATTTCAACCACTCCATTCTATTGTGGCATATAGAAGCATGTACCATGTCTCTTAAAGCCATGATATCGCAAGTAGTCATTGAACTCATTAGAGATGCCCTCTCCACCATTATCCAATATCAAGTATTTAATGTATGCACCAAACTACTTTTCAACCATAGTTGAAAACTCCAAAAATCCATCAAACACTCACTTTTATATTTCATGAAGTATAACCATGTCATAGGACTAAAGTCCTTAATAAAATTAATATAATAACAAGATCTTTCACTTAAAGATACATTCTAGTATGAATCCCATAGATCTAAATACTCATTTAGAAAGGATTTGCACTAATTCTCTCCCTCTTTGAAAATAGGAGTCTAGTTTTGGATGAATTCGCTAACGAGATGACTATGGAAAGAAAGGAACTAGAGAAAAGAAAGGAGACCTTTCCAAGTATTATTGAGAGAACAGTGGAAAGATAGTCTAGGCATCCTTTGTACAGAATTGGAACTTCAAGATATTGAAAGTGAGGTTGGGAACTGAAGTCTTTTTTAGTAAATTTGTGTAACGTGTCCACTTGTTGTCTTCAGGACATGTCTTAGCAGTCCATCGGAAAGGATGTCTAGAAAGCTCCGCCCGGCAGTCCCATGGAATGTTATGGGGATTGCAATCTAGGACTTTCCACATCTGCTACATAGCGGAAGTATTCTGGCCGTTCCCACTTAGAACCGGCCTGAACCAGGGTTTTTCCTATTGGTCATTTCCTAAATAGCAACTAGCATCGAACTTGAGTGAACTACTTTACGTAGAAACGTCAGGTCCGAAGCTGATTCACGTTGCACTTGGTTCAAGGAGAATGGGAAATGAGAGGTATGCAACGTGAAGTCTACCCGCCCGTCTATTTGTGTATCTACAAACTCGCGTCTATAGTCGCATGTATGGAGAAATTTACACGCAGAAATAGACGCGTAATAGACGCGCATATACATGCGTGAATACAAGCGCATAAAAAAACCAAAATTGTTATTTATTTAATTTCTTTTGTGCATCTACCAACGCGTCTACATGGCAAATTAGACGGGCATATAGACACGCCCATAAACACGCTTTTACAAGCTCCCATAGATGCAAACGCAAAACAAAAAATCTCCTTTAAAAAAAAGATATTTAATTTATTTTTTTAAATTTGAATTATGTAGCACGTATATGAGTGCGTGTACTCTGCATTTTAGACGTGCTTATAACGCGCGTTTTCTGCAATTTAGACGTGTAGATAGACGCGCAAAACAGAACTTTAAAAAAAAAAACAGAGAGCATCCATACCTCAAATTGTGCATTTGGGAAAAAGACAATGGATCTGAAAGCACGAGAATTGAAAACAAAAGTCCATGTATTCATTATAGATAAAAAGCATTTACGTGGGGAGTTTAAGTGCTCAACCTAAAGCGTGGCCGCAAGCAGTAGGCTCAAAGTGGATAATAAATATACAAGAAAACAAGGCGATAGAGGAGGTATGGTGCTCCTCTACGAATCTGAAGAAGAAACATCTTTTCTAGCACCACCATGGCTACTAGCGTCGCTATCCCCCTCCTCGCTATGCTCCACATCGCGGTTCGCCTACACACACAAAAGATCAAGGTTGCTTACGTACACATGGTGGAGAAAAAGTTATAATTAGCTATACTTTTAATAGGAAAGTAAGAAAAACATATCTCCTTTGGTTGTCAAATCCTCATAGCCCGGTTGTATTGGTCCTCAGTGATGAGACCCTCCTCATAGAAGTGAAGCCATGTGACTGCACGGTTATGGCCTCGATGGTAGCCTACCTCTCTAGGAGTAGGTATCCTACCAACGATAGTAGTCTGCAAAACAATTATGATATATACAAACAATTATGAGACACAATGTATTAGAACAAATTATATAAAGAATTGAAAGAAATATAAATTTTAAAAAACTAGAAATCAAAATATACTTACAAACTCTGCCTCCCACGACTCTCTGCCGCCCGATCCGTAATGCGACGATCCCATGGTTTCCATTTGGATGCATCATGCCTCTGTGTGCTGGCGACTCTTCACTTTGTCTGCTACTTTCTTCTTGGCTTTCTTCCACTCTATGTGGTGGCACATAGGTGGTTGGCTATAGGCTCCATGCCCCTCCTCTTGTCTCCACATTGAGTCCCTAGTGCATGTCATGAGGTGGGATCTTTTGCTGTGAAGCAAATCCCTCACTTTTGTGCGTCCCCAATCATCCGAGAATCACTAATCCTCTGGATTTGGGTACCTCCTATGGACTGCCCTCAACACCTCCTGCTACAAGCTGCTTTTCTGATTTTTGAAGTAAATGAAATAATCTTTATATGTTGCATGCACGACGCTCCTCATGTACGCCATTACATCCCTTCCTTCATCATCATGGAAGATGCCACTAGTATCTATAACTCTATAGTACTGGCGTACTGGCTCCTCTATGTGATTTCTGGTGAGGGTGATCGCTCGCCACGTCCTAGGCAACCCCCACACAAGCCTCGTCCTCCCCCTTGACTCTCCCTCCTCCCTCTCTGTCGACTACCCTCTGCCTCGGTGGATGCACGTGCTTCTGCAAATGCACGTGCATCAGTTGACACTTGTGCTTCAGCCGATGCATATACAGGTGCTGCACGTGGAGTACCTGCAATTGGAGTTTGGGAAGTAGTGCCAGGCAAAGACGTCAGAGGTGTTCCAAACATGATGCTGAACACCTCGTCTGCTGTGGGAGAGCAGCCAAGGTGTCTGATCATCTCTTCCATGAAGTCTTCCTTACTAGGAAAACCTCCAAAAAATGCATTGACTCCTCTGCCGAACAAGCCCAATGTATCATTCATGCGATCCAAATCCGGGTCATTGCTAGATGAACCAGGATGCGACATCTGCAAAAAAACACAGGAAAAAGATAAATCCATACAATTCCAGAAATAAAAAATTGTTTTTTATCAGAGCTGGCTGGCGCGTGTATAACCGCATCTAAAATGCAGCATAGACGCGCTCTTAGACGCATCTCTAAAGTCAACCCTCTGGTCAGAGCGCGTGTATATCCGCATCTGAGATGCAGTATAGACGTGCTATCAGATGTGATTCCTGAGTCAATGCTTTTGGCATGCGTGTATCCTCGCGTGTGGACTGTAGAATACACGCGCTTGGAGATGCGACTCTGAAATCAAAGCTTCTGGGCAGGGCGCGTGTATTCCCCGTCTCACATGTAGGATACACGCGCCTGGAGACGCGACTGTGAAGTCAAAGCTTCTTCTTTGTAGAGTGCGTGTATTCTCACATCTCTGACGAAGAATACACATGCTCTGAGACGCGGTCGCAGAAGTAATGGCAGTAAACATAGCTTCGCGTCTATCCCTACGTCTATACTAAAATGTAGACGCGCTGGCAAATGCGCTCAGTCGGCTGATTTCAATCCGACGACCACCATTCATGATTTATTTGTGCTCTACAAAATGCAATCATAGATCCGAATACACAGAGAGAGAGAGAGAGAGAGAGAGAGAGAGAGGACTCACCTTGGGTGTTTGGTGTGGCAGGTGGTGGCGCTTCTTCCTTCTCCTTCTTCCTCTCCTTGGTGAGTTACTCTTCCTTTATGCTTGCTTGCTGCTTGTTGTCTCCTCCCTTTGCTTCTTCTTCCTCTTGTTCTCCTCTCTCTTGTTCTCTCTTTCTTCCTCTCCTTGGCTTTCCTTTTTTCCCTCTTGTCTCTTTGAAGTGAAAGAAGAGGTGAGTCATGAGGACATGAGGCATGAAGAGACTGCATGTTGTCTAAACTCGAGCTTTAGAACGCGCAAAAAATGCAGAAAAAGAAAGGCGTAGTTTGAAAAGAAATGATTTATGTATCTTTTGAATTTTGACATTTGCGTCTATTTTCGCATGTATATGCGCATCTAAGTTTACGTAAACGCGCGTATAGACGCGAAGTTAGACGCACAAATAGATGCAAATTTGGACGCGTAGGTAAACGCAGATATAGACGCGCATTTTGCTTTTATCATATTTTTTTAATAAAATATAAGTTTTGATAATAAGTTCTTATCATAAGTTTTTATGTATTTATGATAAGTTTTGTGTATTTAAAATTGAGATCTTAGAATAATTAATACGGCAACTTGAAGTTTTTATGTAAACATATGAATGACAAATATTTTGAGGTTATCATGAATTAGGTTTAATCATGTCGTCGTCATCACCTAGTGCGGTGCATGCTGATGAGTCAATGAGCACATCCTCAAGTGAGGATGAAATATTACGTCTTCATAATTGAGATGCATGGCTACGAAGAAAAATTAAATGCATGTGTGATTGTTGTCGAGGGTGTATTTTTCAAGCACTTGAGTTGCAATGTCACACCTCAGCATGTATGGAGAATGGGACCGAGAAAAATCACCGATATTCATTGTTTTTTTTAAACACTAAGATTGCTAGTCTATGTTACTCAATATATATCAACGTACATGAAACTCCCTTTTGTGGTTGAGCAGGATGCAGTGACACATCCTCAGATGCTCTCTCCCGGGCGTCGAGAGGCTGCAAAACGTCGACGCGAGGAGGCAGAGTCTTCAAGAAGAGTGGTGAATGACAACCATGATAGTAGCCCTCATGAAATGCCCCATCAAGTTGTAGAGGATGAGATTTTGGACAACATGGTACACCATCTATTTTCGCAACCGGTTTAGGGAAAATGTCACTCTACAAAGCCAGATGATCAACTATACGTAGCATCATCTACTCCCATGTATGAAGGCTGTACATACTCCGTTCTTCGTGTGTCCCTCAAGATACTTAACTTGCAAACAATTTATGGATGGAGTAATGTCAGTTTGAATGCATTATTGAAGTATGTATCAATTCAGTTTGGCTTATGAATCATAATATTAATTGTTCTATTTTGAAATCAGACACAATTATATGTTGGTGGTTTTTTAACTCACTTTTAAAAATATATATAACTTATTATCACAAATGCTTCCAAAAGGAAACAAATTGCCAACTAAGAGAGAGCAAGCAAGACATTACTTGACATCTTTGGGAGGCCTCGATTATGTCAAGATCCATGCATGTGTCAATGATTGTGTCTTATTTTGTGGGATTCATGAGTTTGCACGAGAGTGTCCTGTTTGTGGCGAATCAAGATACAAAGTGGAGATGAAGTCAATGGATGTGCCTCGTAAGGTTTTGCAACATTTTTCTATTGTTCCACGTATTCAACTTATGTTCAAGTGTAAGTCTATTGGAAATCTCATGTCATGGCATGCTAGTCATCGTTCAAGTGATGGAAAATGGAGGATCCCTGCAGACACACTGGCATGGCAACATATAGATAATTTGTGGCCCGTTTTCAAAGAAGAGCCAATAAATTTGAGATTTGGTTTAGGTATGGATGGAATCAATCCATTTGGCATCAAAAGCACATCATACAGTGTATGGCCAGTGGTATTGGTGAACTATAATATTCCTCCATCCATAGCAATTAAAAAGGGACATGTAATGTTGTCCCTTCTGATTCCTGGAAAGCACAAGGTAAAAAACACGGACATTTACTTAGAGCCTTTGATTGAAGAGTTATAAATGTTATGGGAAGGTATTGAGGTAGAAGATACAAGTGCATCTGCATCCTCTAGAGATTTCACGTTGAAGGCCATGTTGTTGTGGACCATGTATGGCTTTCCAGGATACAGAGAGTGTTCAGGTACATGTATATAACTCTATATTTGAAATTCAAGACTTGAATCAATTACATTTTATTAATTCACTTGTTTGTTCAGGTTTAACCATATCAGGATATCATGCATGTCCTACTTACGGTCCCTCTCTAGTTTCCTCTAGGCCGACACATTTAAAGAAGGTTATCTACGACAATCATCATCGATTTCTTCCTATTGACCATCCCAAATATGTTCTCCCTACTAATGGAATGACTCCACAATCTCTAATTATTCGAGATTGGAAGGAGAGATGGATTAATGCCGACAGTCACCCTCCACTCGGCATAAGTTGGTAAGAAGTGCATTTCTCTCGATTAACTTTAAAGTATTTAGCATGATGAATTGTTTACATAATATATTGTTTGTTTGTTAGGTTCTCTACATTTTTTCATCTTTCGTATTGGATTAAACTTAAGATCAATCACATGTTGGACCCCATGCACATATTCAAAAATGTTGTATCTACATTATGGGATCACTTGATAGGGGCTCGTGATTCAGTCAATGTAAGGGAGGATTTACGTAACATTGGTCGCATGAGACGAGCCTGGCCACGCATTGGACCTAGAGGAAAGATTGAGCTACCCCATGCACCTTGGATGTTGTCAAAGAACGAGGAAAAAATAGTAGCTTTCAAACACCCACAGGATGTATGAGATGTCTCAAGGTAGCCTTCATAAAGAAAAAGAAAAGAGGTCTGGAGCAACTATCTGGTTTGAAGTCCCACGATTGGCACAAAATGATTCAAGTAAGGGTATCTCTAACCATAAATATAGTAATTAGTGGAGCAACTATGTGTAAAATTTTGGGTATGATGACTTTTTCCTCAACTAATCATTTGATCTATGAATATTGTTTGCATTCAGTTCGTACGTCCTACTAGCATGTCCCATTGTGTATTCAAAGATGTACGTGATATCATTTACAAGATGGGAGAGCTTGTGAGGTGTGTATACATTGTATTTTTTCATTATATATCTTTAAATGTTTACACAAAAATAAACAATTGTCAAATACATCCTGACAAATACGTGAGCTCGAAGGAAATTGATCCAAACATATTGCAAGATGCTCGAGTATTATCTGTTGAGGTGGTTTGTTTGGTGGAGGAAATTTTTCCTCAATCCATTTTGACTACTCAATTACATTTACTCGTACATTTGATTGATAAGATGGCACTTTGTGGGGCAGTTCATGCAAGATGGATGTTTTTTCTTGAGCGCTTCATGAAAACCTTGAAAGATTTTGTGAGGCAAAAAGAACGGCCTGAGGGAAGCATGGCTGAGGGTTGGTTAGTGCAATCATTCCATGTTTATATCTCTGAATATCATGCTGAAGTGGACCCCTCTCAACCACGACTATGGAAAGATGATGAAGACTTGAGGATGACCTCTATAATACCTCAAGGAAAAGGAATGAGTAAAGTGCTAACAAAAGAAGAACTTCATAAGTTAAATAGTTTTTGTGTGCTCAATAGTGATGTAATGAGCAAATGGGTGACACTATATAATGAAGCAAGGGCAAGAAGAAGAAGTGAAAGACAAGCATTTTGCACCAGATATGGACGTAATGTCTCATTTCCAGATCATCTAAATGCGCTCCCATGTCATATTGATATAGATTGGTTACATGAGGAAATTGAGAGAATGGAAAAAAAGGAGGAAATTAATATATCTCAAGAAGAGTGGGAATACACATGAGGTTGCTTATCAAAGGTGAGACATACTATCAATTAATTTGTTTCTATAAGTTATATTTTATATAAAAAATTGACATGTTTGATCTTAATCTTTTACTACTAGTGCACATTATTCAATGCTATTTGGTGTGAGGGTAAACATCTTCGAACTCAACGTATATATGAAAAGAGAAATACCCAAGATTGTGGTATCCTTGGTCACTTTGAGGATGCCAATGGTACCATGGAAGGTTATTGTGGCTTGATCCAAGATATTCTAAAGCTTGACTTCAGATGATTCTTTATATATGTACTAGATGTGAAGTGGTTTAAAGAAGTGGTAACAAATGGTGAGCATTGCACAATCAGACGTCATCCAAATGGTTTTGTAATCATTGACTCTACAAAATTTCACCAAAACAAGAATGACACATTAGTACTACCTCAACAATGCGAGCAGGTATATATGCAAAAGCTAAATTTTTTATATGTATACATGTGATACATATACACAATATAATAAGTATTTAAGTTTCTTGCTTTTGTTTTTTAAATACACGTTGTGTATCATCCAATGGTAAACAATAACCGATGGTGGTATGTCATCCCTATATCTAATCGTTCAAAACCAATATATGGTAATATTACCGACATAGAGATAGCAGATTACAATCCAACAATTAATGATGATGTACATGATGACACCATAATGGATGATATGCGTGATATAGTACAAGATGAACCTCACGAGGATATTCAAGGAAATGCAGAAGAGGTCAATAATGTGATTGATGATATTGATGAAGTTATTGAGCAATATAGCAACACATCTGATAGTGGGATAGACTTATTTGTTTCATTATCTCTTGGTAACATAGACCTAGAAGTAGATAGTTTAGCAAGGGCTGATCTCATTGAAGATGAGATGGATCATTCACTGTAACATACTTAATTTGCTTAATGATTCAATGTGTATTCTTAATTCTATGGTTTTTATCATGCGCACACGTGCATACTCAAGAATCAATAGTCAAGTTTAAAGCTAAATTGAATTTTCCATAATAAAAAGGAAGTATTTTTTATCATCTTCAAGTAGAGAAATTACGAGATACATGCAATGCTTGCTACTAATTGTATAATAAGGTTTTTTACTTATATCAGGCTTGTCAACTAGAGGAACTGCCATTCATTAGAGAGCAATGCAAAAATAATTATTGCTGGTTTTTTTATTATATTGAGTCTAATTTCAAGTGGTTAAATAATTACATGTGTGAAGACGCGTCTATATTCGCTTCTATTTACGCGGATATATAGACGCAAAATTCGCGTCTATGTATACGCTCTTTTACATGCACATATAGACGCAATGATAGATGCACCCAACTTTGCGCGTCTAATATGTGCGTCTATGCCTCGTTTTTGTTGTAATGTTAGTTATTTAATTACCTAACACATTTAGTTGGACATGTATCAATCGGCTTCCTTAATTAGCCCGTTAGGCACTAGATCCTTCACGTAATCATAGCACTTGACATAAAAAAGCAATGTCAAACAAGTTTCTTTTCAACAAGTTATCATATTTATCTTTGAAATACATAAAGTCCAGCCCGTAGGCTTATCCATAATCCGCTCGAAGGGTATCCAGCAATCCACAGGGATTACTAATCCTAGATTCCGCCCGTAGACTAGTATGCGGGCCTCGAGATTCAAATCCGAGTCACGTTGGCCTCTTGTGCATGGCCTAGAAGGCGAGGGATTTACGGCTAGAGCCCCCTCTGGCACCCAAGCATCCTCCTGCTCCAAGTAGTGCTCAACGGAGAGACCTCTCACGGTGGGTTCGATCCACCTTCTCGGCGCGGTTAACAACCCCCTTGGTTAGGGTCAGGCAGGCAGTCGAGGATAACTGAAGCTGCCTCTCCCTTCAGGTCTTCAACCTGAAGCATTAGATATCCTTTCATCCTTTAATTCTTTGAGCAAACAAAGCAAAACAATGCTCTTAAAACTGTTGCAAGCACAGTCATTTCCCATTGGTCGTTAATTTTTGGCCAACTGCTAAGGAGTGAATCCTTCTTTCCAAATGCATCCAGCACTCGATCCAGGATCAATTGCGACTTGGCAAGATCCCCAAGGGTTTTTTTGTTAATCCTATAACCTGGATTAGGGCCGTACCCTATTAACCCGACTTAATCAAAATCTTTAAGTTCTATTAGTAGTGAATATGTTATTCCAATTCACTGATTGGTCTTTTGCTTCTAAGAAAATATCTAATCCTTGTATCTTGGTCACTTTACCCAAGAAAGGTACTATATCAGGACAATTATTCATCCTCTCGCAAGATAAACTTGCGTACGAATCTGCCAATCTCATTCAAGGAATTGGCCATTCCCTTGTGATCAAATCACAAGCTCGTGCGACTCTACAACTTGGTGCGCAAGTTTTGCATCAACTATGGGACTATTTACCCATTGAATGGAATCACGAAATCCTGATTAGATATAACAATCCGTTCTTGATTACATTAGGCTGACATTGTCGATCCTAGGGTTCCAAGTTCAAACCGAGTTTCATCTTTTTAGCGGGAGATTCTTAGGGTAAAAACCCTAGATCATCTCTCGCAAGTACGTCCTACTGTCCCTACCTTCCATGAATGAGGCCAAGTCTTTTGGTTTAAAAGTTTCAGTTTTAGCAGTAAGAGCAATTAGGTCACATCCTCAACGTGTTAAATCCTGGTCAACTATTTAGGTTATGTTGCATTTAATTAACCCTTCTTAAACGAATCTCTCGCGATTTTTAGGTGTTTAGTTTTAAACCAATTTAACTTATCTATTTTTAAGATAATTACGCTACCATTTTTGTAACCACATGATTCATTGCCAACGTGTAATGTTGATTTACAAAACCCTAACTTTTCGGGTTAAGATCAAAGCATAGGTTGAGTTATAGCATAATTCCAATTGATCATCCTATAACATGCAAACAAGATTCATGCTACTAAGCTTTAGGGTTTTATGTTTTAAACATACAGCCTTTTTCTACTTTCTTTTTCGAATGAATTTGTCATATGCTGAACTTACAAAACCTTTCGTTGAATTGAGTTTTTAGGCCTCTTGCCTAGAGTTAAATCTTCTTCATGTAGCCTTAGTAATTTCCTACGGTTGCTAGTAACTTTCTTTAAGAATCATTTTGAAAAAGATGTTCAATAATGCGATATGTGGTTTATTCCTTCCATGCTTAATCAAAGTGTACTATCATAATTCCGTTTTGTAAAAATGGACATTAATTAATCTAATTTCATTACTTTGCAATGCATAAAAACGACTTGCTAGAAATGCATAGAAATCTTATGCTCACTTTATTTTGTTCATTTTATTGAAAAATACTAATGACTACATCCCTCCATTGTGATCTATTAGCCAAAGTATTTTCAATCGAAAAAGCATGCATCCTTATTCCTCAAATGATCCATGCATAATTGAAATATTGTGACGTTAATCAAATTTAGGAAGAAAACCTAGACTTGTGGTGAAATATCCATATGGATGTTAGGAGACGATCCTCCTGCAGTTGCGCCTTATGCCTTCTTAGGAGCCATCGCGAATGCGGCCTTTTCGTCTTGGATGCAGATTTATGATCTTGGCTGATCTTCTTTGAACGCAAAACTCCCTTTGTGAGACTGATTGCCCCGTCTTTCAGAGTCGGCTTTAGAAGGCTTTATAGGTGGGGAACCTAAGGGGAAAAAGGGTGTTTGTGAAGGCCAATAGCAAGGGGGGTTCTAAGGGACCCCAAAGTTAAGATGAACCCTTGTGTAAGAATGCGAGGGGAAAAAAAAAACTTAATGGGGCTTATAAAAGCTTGGATGGGACAGCACGGAAAAGGGGCTTTGAAGGAGGCCCACAAGAAAGGATTAAGTGCATTTGAATTCCGGGGTTGGGGAAAACTCACAGGGAGGGTTTTAAATCCCGGGGAGGGGGTTTTAAAATCTTTCGAGGGTAAGGCTTACTAAAGCTACGGGAAGGGGCTTAATGGCCTTTTACAAGCTCGGATGGGATCCCACGGGAAAAAGAGGGGAAGCAAGGGGTGTGAAAGACCTTCTAAAGGAAGGATTTAAAGAGGCCACATGAAGGGGGGCTTCCTAGGAGGCTTTAGAAGCTTCCTAAGAAGCTTCTGAAGCTTCTAGGAGTTGTCGTGGAGGCCCACGTGGCGAGAGGGAAGGAGATGATTACTGGCGGTAGTAGTGGATAGTGTCGGGGTGGCCTCAGCTTCAGGTGGCGTCGTTCTAGTGACAGCTCCACTGGCCGTGTTTATGGCTCCTTCCTCCACTCTTGATAGCAGCGTGACGGCCTTCCTTTCTCTCTTCACAATCCCACCATCAGCGTCTCGATGCCACCTCCTCTCTCAATGGCAGCGTTGTTAGTGTGTCAGCCCCTTCTTTTCTTTCCTACTCTCCTCCCACAGCTTTTATAGCTAAGGGGAGGGAATCCTTCCCGCCCCCATGCGGCCATAATGCATGGCCTTCTCCCTTCAGCAAGCTCCAACAAAGGAGCTTTCTCACCCTTGTTATTCCCTTCTCCTCTAGTACGACAGTCGGCTAGAGGAGAGAGGGATAATTAATTAAAAAAATTTGCCACTATTCGACCATGCATTATCCTTTTGGCCTCCTAAGAGGCAGTTCATATGAAAAATGCATGATTTTAGAAAATTAGGAATGTTACAATTTGGTTGTAATTAAAACAAGCTAGAAGATGAGCCTTTAGATTTGGAAGCACGTTGTGATATTGTTGAGGTATGAGTTGCCCACTCGTCATGTGGTATTGATGGTAGAGACTCAATGGAATCATGTTTGGTTGAGGATAAGTATTGGAGATTTATTTGAGTGTGAGGGGAGTCTAGGATAGACCCCCAAGTATTGAGAGAAAGTGCAATGGTATTGGGATCCCTAGAGTGGCTCAATTTGTTATTGATTATGATTTTGAGGTTGAGAAGAGTTGGAATTGCTTATACATCTGATCAAAACTATTGAATGGGTTTAATGTAAACCTAGACAAGAAAGAGAGGGTGGAAACCTCATTGAATGACTTTGAGAGCTCATTAGAAGTCCACAAACCAAAATTGAAGGAATATTCTTTGCAATATTTTTCTTTGGAATAAGATGATTGGAATTGGAAGGGGAAACAAATATTGAAATAGATATGACTATGAATGAAAATGTGAAAAAGATACTAGGAAAGAATTCAAGGTCTTAGAGAAGAAAAGTTAAAGAAAGTTGAAATCATATAAGAGACTCAACAAGAGGAGGAAAGCACCTTACTAGAGGATATTAAAGAAGAACAAATGAATGGGCTACCTTTAGAACTTTTGTTGAAGAAGAAGGTAACCAATTTTCTTTGAAAGATATGAGGAAATACATGAGGAATTGCAAGAAAACTTTGAAATCATGAAAGATATACTTGTTTTGAGGGAAGTAGAGCCCTATGAGGAAGTAGGAAATGCATGAGGAATTGCAAGAAACTTTGAAATCATGAAAGATATACTTGTTTTGAAGGAACTAGCACACTAGAGAAACTATTTCTATAGGGCCCAAAATGTGTGAATAAACAACAAGAAGACCAAAGGATCTAGAAATAGAGTGGATGCTTAATAAGTCATCTTTGTATCAACAAAACTAATGCACATCATGGGGAAAAGAGGGACACAAGCACAACACTGCACATTATTTTTGGGCACTACATTTAGGCCTCATATACCTCTTTTTTTCAATGTGCTTCCATGTCAATGGGTTGATGCATGAAATTGCACCTTTATCTATGTAGTCCATCATATGAAGCCCATTGAGGCTATACTTTAGTAACCCTAGATACACATGCATATGATTTTGCACCTTCAATTGAACACAGACCTTCTTGCACTACACATGGGGAAACTCTATCACTAGATAAGAGTTTCTAAATGAGAGGAAAAGGAGATTGGGGGACTTAGGGTCATGTATGCCTACAAAAACTTAACCTAGGTTTTTCTTGAATTATCACATCCTTCATGGGATGTTGAGAGAGTGGAGGTTGAGTGGACTTTGATATATCAACTAATGGTAAGATATAGAGTATTAAAGGGCTCTAATTAATTAGTGAACCTTTATGTATGCACCATTGCATAAAGAGCTTCCATTAGTCAACCTAAAAAGAAGTATTTAAATGCATCCATCTCTCTTAATTGAGCATTGCCTGATTGGAGTGCATCACATGTTCCCATCAATTGCATTTAATTCAAAGCATAAGCATTTGAACATTGGTGCTTCAATGACATATGCATGCATGTGAATAAGACCATACAGGGTTGTGAAAGTGCTATCCATATGGGGCATTGTGTAAGTGAAAGGGTGCGACAGATCAAAGGTTGGACTCGAGAGCTATGGTGGGAGAGCAAGAGCAAGAAAGGGAGAGACTAGAAATGGGAACTCCAACAGTCACAATGTGTGACCAGGCCTTCCTTTATTCAAACTCTCACTAAAAGAATAAAGAATAAAGTGACGGTGGCGGGCGCCCGCCACCGATAGTGTGCAATGGCGGTGCCCATCAACCTCCTGAGGAAGGCAAAGCACTCTGTAGAGAGGTTTTTCGTGAGCAGATCTGTAGGATTCTGGTTAGTCAAGATCTTGAGAAGATCATCAAACTTGTCCTCAACGACCCCATGTATGATGTGATACCTCACCTCAATGTGTTTCGTCTTCACATGGAAGACCGGATTAACTGAATAGCACTCATAGAATCCGAATGCAGTGTAGGGATAACATCAATACCAAGGTCAGCAACTAAACGACCCAACCAAATGGCCTCCTTGAAATCCTTAGTGGCTACAACATACTCCACCTCTGTAGTAGAAAGGGGCATGCATTTCAGCACCCTGGACATCCAAGAAACAGCACCTCCAACATAGGTGAATATATAGCCGAAAGTGGACTTTCTACTATCTACATGTCCTGCATAATCAGAGTCAGTGTACCCCATGATTCGTGTATCCTGGCTGCCATAGCATATGCACATATCTAAAGTGCCCTTCACGTACCTCATGATACCCTTCACAGCATCCCAATGCTTCTTTCTAGGTGTAGCCATATAGCGTGCCACAATACCAACTGCAAAGGAAATATCTGGACGAGTGGCTATCATGGCATACATAAGATTGCCCACTGCGGATGCATAGGGAAACTTGGCCATCTCGGCCTTCTACTCTTCTGTCTCTGCAGACAATTAGCCTGTGATACCTTCACATAAGAAGGCAATGGACAGCCAATAGGCTTTATATCCTGCATGCGGAAGCGCTCAAGGACTTTATGAATGTACTCCCTCTATGACAAGTAGAGGAGTTCGTGATACTTGTCACATGTAATGTGCATACCAAGTATGTGAGTGGCTTGTCCCAGATCTTTCATCTCAAAGCTCTTCTTGAGCTGAGCCTTAAGAGCATCTAGCTCATCATGAGCTTTCCCTGCTATCAACATATCATCCACATAGAGTACCAAAATCAATAAAGAACCATCACAAACTTTCTTCGTGTAAAGTCACGGATCCATAGCACTCCGGCTGTAGCCCTGTGACTGCATAAAGGCATCAAACTTATGATACCACTCCCTAGGTGCCTGTTTCAATCCATAAAGACTTTTCTTCAATTTTCACACTAGGTGCTCCCTGCCAGGTTCTGCAAAGCCCTTAGACTGCTCCATATAAATCTCATCATGCAAGTCTCCATGTAAGAAAGCCGTCTTGACATCCATTTGGTATAAATCCAAGTCAAGTTGAGAAATCAAAGCCAAGACTAAGCGCAGGGTGATCATCTTAACCACAAGAGAAAAGACCTCATCAAAGTCCACACCATGCTCCTGCTTAAAACCCTTTCCTACCAATCTAGCATTGTATGCTGGCTTGGGGTGTCCAGGGGTACTTTTTAGCTTTTATGCCCACTTGCATGTCAAAGCCTTCTTACCCCTATGCAAGGAAACCAAATCCCAAGTGTCATTCTTATGCATGGATTCTATCTCAGATTTCATAGCCCTCTCCTAGGAGTGACTATCACCCCTGCGCATAGCCTCATCATAAGTGAAAGGCTCTCCTACATTTGTAACCAATACATAATGCATCAAGGGCTGAAATCTATCAAGTGGACGTCTGTCTCTAGTAGACCGTCTCACGGTAGGCTCTGCTGCCTGCCCAGCTGCCTATCCAATGCTCTGACCATGAGCATCTAGTATAGCTGTAGGCTATCCAACTGGCTGTGTGGGAGCTCTCGGATCCTCCTGAAATATGACCCTGCGTATCTCAACAACTCTCTCAGGCTACCTATGCATCTTGTCTTCATGGAAGACTACATCATGACTGTGGATGACTTTTTGTGCCTGCGGATCCCAGAGATGATAACCCATCTCGCCTACATCCCCATAAACAAGGAAAATGCATTTGACACTCTTGGGATCCAGCTTACTTCTCTTGTCCCTGGGCACATGGCAAAATGCCTCACATCCAAAGGCACGGAGATGCGCATAAGAGTAAGATTTCTAGTCCATACCTCCTCTACAAATTGGAAATCCAAACCACTAGAGGGTGATCTGTTTATGACATGCACAGCTCTACTAAAAATTGCCTCAGCACAAAAGCTCTGTGGTAGGCCTGCATGACTAAGCATACTGCGTACACACTCCTGGATGGTTCTATTCATCCACTTAGCCAAACCATTTTGGGGGGGGGTGTAGGGGGTGGTCAGCTGACACTTACCCCTCTCATCACATAACTGCTCAAAAGCACATGAGACATACTCACCCCCATTATCTGTCCTTAGGCATTTTAGCCTATACCCAGATTGGTTCTCAACCAATGTAAGCCATCTTTGAAACATAGCCAAGATATTAGATTTCAGCTTAATGGGATAAGCCCAAACTTTTCGTGAAAAATCATCTATGAACGTAACAAAATACTTTGCACCACCCATAGACTGACAAGGCATGGGCCAACAAACAACCAAATGTACCAATGCCAAGGGCTCACTCATGTGTGGCCTACCAGACTTCTTATGCGTAGATCTAGTTTGCTTGCCATAAAGACAATGCTCACATGAATCAAAACATACATAATCAAGGGGCAGTAAGTACTATAAACTAGAAATCATTTTCATTCCCTTCAAAGACATATGGCCCAAACGGGCATGCCAAAGAGATACATGTAGGATAGAACCCACAGACAAAACATGATCAAGGGAAGAAGCTGATACAATCAAGGAGTAGAGATTGCCAGCCTTGGCACCTCTTGCAATCACAAGTCTTCCACGAGTGATCTTCCATGCAGAGTCTCCAAAACATACATGATATCCTGCGTCATCAAACTGTCCAGCTAACATGAGACTATGTGTCAAAGCAGGTACATGACATACAACTTGCATAACAAAACTACTGCCAGAAGGAAATTGTAGCCTAACATCACCAATGCCCACAATATCAAGAGAGCCGTCACCACCCAAACGCACAAAACCTGAAACAGTATGGTATGAATGAAACCACTCTCGGCAAGGTGTCACATGAAAGGACGCACCTGAGTCCAAGAGCCAACACTGTGCATACATAGAGTGTATCTCTATTATCTGCGAAGCACTAGAAGAAGCTTCTAGGATATAATCATCATCATCAACATTCTCAGGCTGCATAACATTGATCTCTTCAATTTTAATATTGGACTTTGTAGGTACTATGTTGTGATCAGAAGACATATCTTGCACTTTGTCTTTCCCCTTATCTTTGTGCCTTTCATTGCGCAATTCATTGCATTGTGGCCTAATATGGCCCTTTTTCCCACAATGGTGACAAGTAACATCTGCATTCGTGCCACAGGATTTGCTACGTGACTTCCCACGAGACTTAGACCAAGATTTCTAAAAATCCCATCCACGGCCACTACCACTACCATGCTTTCCATATCCATCATTCCTGCCTCTAACTATCATAGCATGAGACACATGAGAGGCATCCAAATTCTTACGGTTAACCTCAACATCAGATAATTTCAAGGTAGCAATAGAGGCACATAATGTAGTGCGGAATACATCCCATGACTCATTAAGAGTACCAAGCAAGAAAAGATGAGTGACATCCTGTGCAAAAGTGATGTCCTACAAAGTCAAGTTCTTGAGTATAGCATGGAACTGGCTCAAGTGAGCAGAAATAGGCAAATTCTCCTCCATGCACAGATCCATAAGCTGCTTCAGCGAATACATCTGACTTGCTGGACTTTTCTTGTCATAGAGATTTTTTATCTTTTCTCACAACTGCCATGCACTCTGTTCTTCCTCAAAGACATTATAGTGAACCTGTTCTGTGAGAGACAATACATTAGTGGACTTGCATAACTCATCAAGCTCAAGCCATTCCTCATCTGGCATAGTTGCAAGCGGATGCCTCCTTAACCTCAAAGGTTTGATCTGCGATTTCTGCACCAACACCTACCAAATCTGGCTCTTCCAATAAGAGTAATTCGTACCATCAAGCTTAGTGATGTTGAAAATAGGATGATCAGTGGATGAACTCGTCATAATGCAGGCTGGAAGACTGTAGACAATTCAAAACTGCTTGTTGTTTACTGCAAAAAATGACAAAAAAATCACCAAAATCGAGGAAAAATGGCAAAGAAAGTGGAACCAAAGCTGCTACCCACCAAGTACTAGTGAAAGTATATCATTTTAGAGTGTTCAGGCATGAAAAATCCATGTCAGTCCATACATATATGCTTGCTATAATAACTTTGAGATTTCAGTAAAAGAGAGCTAACAGTGCCAAAATCGGATCCCAAGTCAATCAGATACTGCCAAGACCAAGCCTGCATCATGCAGGCATAGCATAAGCATATGATGGTAGATAAGCATGAATCCAACACCCAAGTATGTCATACAAACATTTGCCAGTGAGTAGGCACATCCCCTAGGCAACGGGGCAAAGTAATCCTGCCACTACCAAAACTTGACACAAATAGGTGTCAATTCACAAAGATATGGATCCAAAACTGAGACTTAGCTCATAAGCATATAGTGAACCAAGACATATGATGCATCATCCCAAAAGGTAAGAAGTCCCAAAGTCTCAAGTGTCTGTAACTACTCAATGGCATGTAACGGCTCAATGCATAAAAGTACCGCCTGCTCAATGTCTGATAAGCATTCAAGAATGCTCCCATTGGCACAAAAGTCGTATGTACGAGCTCAAGAGCTCAAGCCAAGGCAAGACACAGTGCTAATGACATAAGTCCAAGACAATACATCAATATAACATCCTGAACATGTAGGCAGTAGAGCATCCGTATGTAGCATCTGTAAGCATGTAAGACATCAAATACATCCCAATCCAAACTCTGACAAGCCAATCAACATCCAAGACTACTCCTGATAATCCAAAATGCATCTAAGGTGGAGCTTCAATGAGCACTCAAGATAAACGTATGCATAGGGTAATCAACCGTGACATGAGCATCAAGCCGAAGGCAACAAGTATGCATAAACCGAAGAAACATCACTATCAAAGCATATACCAATGTCAATAAGTGTGGGATGAAATAATCTCAAGCTTCCAAAGGCATCCGAATTCAATGACAAGCTCAAATTTGTGCCTCGATGATCAATACATCATAGCATAACCCAAGACATACATCCGGAAGCAATAGGCATAAGTCAAAGCATGAAAGATAGCTTCAGTCCAACAACATTTAGCATGCATTAACTGTTATAAATTATGTATTTCCAGCTCCAAATCAGGCCAAAATCATAGCATTACATGTAGCTTCAATCCCCCAATCAATTGGGATGCAATAGGCATCAAACTGGTTATGTAGTCATGCCCAAACAAGCATAGGCATACAAATACATGTTGTCTCAGACCTGAAATCTATTGCAGAAGATTCTGTCATTAGAACTTGGCAAATCCAACATCACCATCACATCCGAAGCGTGCCAAAACCCCAACTTAGACTCTTACCTTGCCCGAATCAAGTTCTGAATGCCCGAGATATGACAAAAAGAGTGACTTTTTAGGCCAGATTTTGAAACAGGCGCAGAAAAAACGTGAGTTGGCTGGGGGGGTCTGCTATCCCACGTATCAACAATGGGGCCCAAAGGAGCACAAATGAGGGCCAAAGAAGGCCTACACCAAGCCTCAGCAAGCCTTGATAGGATAGAAGCAAGATCCAGGTGAAGGAAGCTCCAAGAGGTGTGAGCTATGGCTGCCCACAACTTGTTTATAGCCTGTGAGACCTGAGAACTGAAGTAAACCCTGAAGAAAATGATCAAATACCTCTGATGAAATGCCATAAAGGTGCCCAACAATGCCGGGAAGGTGCTTGGGAAGCCAGGGAGTGACGGGAGCTCGAAGGAGTCGGATATGGATGCCGGGAAGCAGACCCAATGAAAGTAGGGAGTTGATGGGATGCTGAGAATGCCATGAACCAAGCTCAAGAGTCAAAAAGCAAAGCTCTGATACCAGTTGAAAGGGAGCAACAGATCGAAGGTTTGACTCGAGAGCTACGGCAGGAGAGCAAGAGTAAGAAAGGGAGAGACTAGAAATGGGAACTCCAACAGTCACAATGTGTGACCGAGCCTTCCTTTATTCAAACTCTCACTAAAAGAATAAGGAATAAAGTGATGGTGATGGGCACCCACCACCTGTAGTGTGTAGTGGGAGTTGGGTATTCCTTCTATTGTTACACCTAGAGTAAGGAAGACCAGGGATGTTTTGAGAGCACCTGGGAGTGAACCTACTTTGCGCAGGTCTACCAGAGTTAGGTATCCTGTGGATAGGCTGAAATATGATGGATTTACAGCCATTCACAATGCCTATATGGTCAAAGTGATAGAGGAACCAGAACCCACTTCTTTTGAGCAAGCCATGGGAAAAGAAAAATGGGAGAAAGCCATGGATGAAGAAATGGATGCCTTGGAAGCAAATGCTACATGGGAATTGGTACCTTTGCCTAAAGGTAAGAATGCAATTGGCTGTAAGTGGGTTTAAAAGGTGAAGCACAATGCAGATGGTTCTGTGAACAGATACAAGGCAATTCCTTTCCATCAAATATTGTTGTAAGGGGGTGATGGGATGCATGTAGGACTATCCACTTCTAAGAGGTGATTTGAAGAGAGGGTTATTGTTTTGACAAAGTGTCAAAACAAAAAAAACTCTATGTGCTGTTGTATGTCTCTATAATTTTATTTTTTTGTTGAGTGTTAGATCATGGGACTATTACTTGACCCTAAAACCTACCAAGCATATGAATAAGATGGGAGTGTTCATTTGGGTTATGTATATGGTTTATGTGCTTGGGTGTGGTGGAGTTATGTGCTTATGTGTTGGGTCTTTGTGGATATATACATGTGTCATGAATAGTGTGTAGTGTCCATTGTTACTATGTTTGTGCTTGTGAATATATGCATATGAATTGAGGTTAATTGGGCCTTATACAAAAGGCTTGGTTTTGTAACTCATTTGCAGCTTATGGAGAAGAAGGATGTAGAGAAGGGTTGGCAAAATAAGGGAGGCTTCTAGATTTTTTAAAGAGAATAGATATGTGAAAGGGAACTACATCTCTTACTCTGTTTCTCCTTGATGGTGTTATAATTATTACTTACTAGATGTTTGCTAATGACTCAATACCATATGTGCTGGTGCAATTTGTTCCCTATATTGCAATACCACCCACAATGACAATAATGTTACCACCAAACACAAATATTTAATATGCTAGTTATGTGAATAAGTCATACTAGAGAAGTATCGCAATTGCAACTCCTCCAGTTGAGCCCTAATCAAAGCATAGGAAAGCTTCTTGTGTTATTAGAAGGTATGCTATGTGACCAAGGTAGGTCAAAGATGAAATACACGTGCTCTAGATGGAGGAAAGAGTGGAAATAATTATCTATGTAGGTCTATGAGTAAAGCCAACATGTGTGAGATGTTGAAAAGTAATGTAAAAGCCCCCAACTTAGGAAAAAGTCTTGAAAAATCAATTAGAAAAAAGCATTGGAATGGTCATGATCCCAAGGACATCAATTTTTAGGAAGAAAAAGAGGCATCTGTTCAAATGTCTAGCTTTTGTGATGAGAGACCAGCATCAACCACCTCTGTAACCTCAAGCAAAGCATTGAGCCTATGCATGCCATTGGACTCCTCTCCTTGCTTAACTTATCTATACATCAATGGTACTAAATAAAAAAATTAAAACCTCAATCTGGTATACTCTTGTGACGTCCCTAAGATCCTTTGGAAAGAAAGCTATGCAAAGGCATTTGCATCATATGCTACATCTGAATCATTGAGGAGATCTCCAAAGGGTTCCAATGGATGTCTCCTTCCTTGGCTACATCATATGCTGCATGTGAAGCTTTGAGAAGAGCTCCAAAGGGATCTAATGGATGTTCCCTTCCTTGTAGATCTGTAGTTCAAGAGTGGCTTTTTTCAATCTTAAGCACTATGAGCCTCAAATCATGCAGTCCCTCCTTGCCAAGGTAAAAGGTCCCATAAAAAAAGGGGAAACAAACACCACATTAGCAAAGGAATGGACAATGTGGCACTTGGCACCATAGCCTTCATTGATAGTAACATATTATAAAAGTAGGACTAACTTTGACTCCCTTTGCATGTAGATTGTTAAGCACTAAAGCCTCAAATGTTTTGTGAAAAGTCCAAGAAAAAGTTGTTATGCACATCATCCAAAAACTTCACAAAATAGTGCTCTACCTCAAGTTTGAGAGGTTAAGAAATTTTCCATAGCTCCTATGGGATCCACCACAAAAGGCTACTAGTAGCTATGTGGACTTGGCTACCACTAATTTGTCCATAGCTCATGTAGGATCTGTAAGAAAGGTTGCATCTTGACTTGGGTGCCACTAGCTTCTCCATAGCTCTTGTGGGATCTACCAAGAAAGGGTGCCAATAACTATCTTGACTCAATTGCTCCTCTACTTTTTCCATAGCTCCTATGAAATCTACCAAGAAAGGCTGCTACCACCCTATGGTACTCTAGTACTCTCCTTACAACTCTCTATCCTTGCTATACCTATCTAGACTAGCTCCTATTCCTAGCCAAGAAAGGGAAAGGAGAAGGGACTAAAGTTCAAAGCTTTGATACCAACTATAATGAAGAGGAGTGGAGGGGGATAATATAAGAGAGAGAAGATTGCAGGGAGGAGAGGGAAAGAGAGAGAATAGGAGAGAGAAAGATCAACATAGAGAGAAAGAATGAGAGGTAGCCATGAAAGCTAGAGAGAAAGGTGAAGAGAATTAATTATTGATAAAGTAATGCCCCAGTAGAGTCTCTCAACACCTTATATACCCCATCAGTTTGACTTTCCTCATTCTAACCCCATGTCTATCCTATCTATCTCACTCTTTATAGCTAGTCCAAGCACCCAAGATGGCAGTGCTCTAATGGTGAGAGAGCTAGAAGGATTCTTGCAGATAGCCATCTTTGCTCCTTATATCATTTGTATAGAACCTCTTCTTTTAATACTAGCTAGTACACCAGTGACTATAAACATTTTATGCTTAATTAAAAGAAAATATGGTATCCAAACTGTCCTTTAAAAGTAAGTTCTTTTTTATTGCATTCATAATTTACAACTCAAATAGGTTTAAAACCACGATTTGGAACTACATAGTACATCATCCACCAAATAGAGTTTATTATTGATAATGATAAAATGATCTCCTCTTTAATAATTTCAAGATGAGATAAAATTCACATATAAGTTAGTCTCATTGACAATTTAGAGTTAGTGTAACTAATTAGAATTAGATTTTAAAGGTCATGGATGGCCAACAATAGGCTAATACATGGTCACAATTGGCTAAATCTCTTGATTTACTACTTTGAGTCTCTATTTTTACCAAGATTTACCCTCTCTCTTAGTTAAGAGATGCCTCAATATACAGATTCATGATTGGTAGAGAGACAAAATAGAATATTTTGAGGTAGTTTAAAGATAATAGAGTACTTGGAAGTGAATGAGAAGCAGCACAAAAAAGAGAAAAATATTTGTATTGTTGTTGTGGGCTAAACGCACCCCATCCTCATGCTACATGACTAATTTTTGGCTATTTTTAAGCCTCCCTCCCCCCTAGCAAAGAGATTTTTGTGTTTTTGAAAACATATTCTTCAATATTTTTAATAGGTTATTTCCTAAATGCTTTCATCTTCAAGCTTTAGATTATGTTACTTAACTTTATATTTCTCATATCCATACATCATTATTTAATGCAGATTTGCTTGCAACATGTTTATTTTATGCTAGAAACAAGTAGTTTATGTGTTTACAAGTAAATCACTTGTGAAATTACTGTAGTAGTTAAAATAAATTATTCTAATAGAATAACACATGTATTGTAATATAGTTTACATTATATATTAAATTTTTTCAAGATGATCTTAAAAAATCACAAATATATTTTATTAAGTGAAGTTGGGTATGCATATGTTATATTTTCTTGTCAAACATTCTAATAATTTGGGAATTTCTAATAAAGTAGGATAAAGGTAACACAACAAAGTCACAATAAGAATAAAATAAAATCATATAATCATATCAACTTGTCAATATTTTTTTGAAATAATTTTATTTATTAAGTAAAATAGGCTCAAGAAGGGGTACATTACATTGTCTTTCCATTAGAGGAATCAAGAAGGTTTCATCTCCAGAGAATATGTTGTCATTCTTGCTAAGTTCTAAGACTATGGGTTATGGTCTCACTATTTTTTCACCACATATTTTGATTACACCTATGAATCTAAATGTCATGATGATGTAAGTGATCCAAGTTTGAATTTTTTATTATAATATGAAGGATCTTATATCGGAAGGTATATTTTCAAGAAGTCCCTTTCATCATTACTTTTTGTAATAGATAGACCCTTCTCTTCTTCGTGTTCCTTAATGTGAGTTTGGATTACAACAATACAACCAAATGTCTCCATTTTTAGTAGTCTTTTTGTATTCCAATTGTCTTTGCCCCTTGTCCCATTATTCAGCTTTGGGCATTTGGCCTTGAAATGACCAATCTCATCATAGGTGTAGCATCCACTATTGTCCTTTTTTTTTGGGAATTTGATAAAAGTGTTTGCAAAATTTTCATGTCCCTTCTTCATTTGGTCAATCTTTTGATTTCATTGGCACCTCTTGAGTAAGAGTTCTTGTTCATTTGCTAGTGACTCTTAGAGTCTCTAGATTGCACCAAAATTCCTTGAAGATCCATCATTTTAACCTTTCCACTAGAGATATTGAGAGTCTATGGCTTGGTGGACCCAACAAGTTTGCTAGCTTTCCTACACTACATAGAGTTACAAAAACTTGACCCCTTAAATTGGATAAAACTTACTTAACATTGTTTTAGGGGAATGGAGTGTGGTTGAGTAATGGTCCTAATGGAGGTGGAAGTTTCCTTGTTGATGCACTAATCGAATGCTTTCATGAGAAGAAGGTCAAGCTCAAGGAAAAGGCCACATCATGTCTATAGCTAGAACTACTTGTAGAAGTGTTGCAAGGATCCTTTGCACTCTACTTTAATGAAGCATAAAAGATGAAAGAAGGATTTGCAATACTAGGTATGGTGGTTTTCAACCTAGTAGGAATCAAGGTAATGGGAAGAGGAATCTCCCTACAATGGGGCTGGTGAGATGAAATAATGAGGTTTTGTATGCAACTTTATATAGGGGAGTAGAATGGTTTCTATCCAATGGAGTTAACAATTCAAACTATGTTTTCTCATTCCATGTCATTGATCAAATAAAAACAAAGCATTTGGACATATAAGAATGAAAATTGGGTCACTAGATTGAAGGAAGGAAGAAATCTTATGTGGAAATTTGAAGTTGTCCAAGTTTCTTTTCTATTTAAGAGAGGAGAATCATATTCCAAAGGCGTTTGGCTCATGAGAATGAAAGATCAAATGGTGGGACTTGCATATCTACAAGGTCCAAAGTTTCATGGAAGAGAGCATCTATGGATATTATCTTTTTAATGGATATATTTGAGTCTCCAATTCATTTAACCTATAAAGTGCCTGCATTTCATATTTCCTTCCTAGCCCCTATGTATGAGTTATAAAATCTTTATTCTACAATATTAGCCATGCGTGACCATGAACACTCATCAATTGGAGGCTTCTCAAGGATAATAATCTCCTCCTATGCATTCACACCCCCTTTTCCTTCAAAATACAAGGCATGAATCTTCACAGAAGAGTCCTATGGCATGCCATCCTAATTTAAATGTGCATGAGAACTCATGTGAAAGGATATTTTTCTCCCCCTAGGACCCTCGATAAAAATCGCATCCTTGGTGTGTGAACATGGCAACTATAAGACATCTTCTCCCCATTGCCTTCGTAGTCTTCTTCCCAATCAGCCCCAGGTATTGGTTGTTTGGGTTTGTGTGGGACCTCAACAAACCCACCCCCCTTCCATTGGACCCATATAGCCTCCCCTCAAAGATCAACACACATGCCAAACCAAACCACCCTCCCCTTATAAATAAGCCTCGCCTCTACCTCTTTAGATGGATAGTGTGACAAAAGCCCAAACCACCCTCCCCTCACACACACACACACACACACAGAGGCGCAAGGAAGCATCATGAGATCTTGGTTCGTTACAAGCATGAATTTCCCGTCCCAGACCTCAACATCCATTTCTATTCTCTTTCCCTTCATTCAACACAGTGTTGTGTACATGCGTCAATGTTGTGCGACCCCCTTTTGACTAATGTTGAGGCCAAAAATGTGAGGATGCCACCTGGATGGATAAAGATACTCTCAACCAACAATACCCCCAGGTCTTCTCGAGATGAGGACATCTCGATTCCTCTAAGGGGGAGAGGGTGTAATAATCCCCCCCCCCCCCCCCGGTGCCTCCCCCCCACGAGAACCCCCCTTAAAAGTGTTTTTTTAAATTTAGTATAGTTTTTTTTACTCTCCCCGTCGACAGCATGTCGGGGGAGAGAGAGAGTGTGTGTGTGAGTAAAGAGAGGAGGGCATGCAGCCCCCCAAGTGGAGGGTGGCGGCCGTTAACGGCCATCTCCCCCCTCCTAAAGCCTTCCCTCCTCCACCATATAAGGGGAAACCCCCCTCCTCCCTGGTCATCAGCAGGCAGCACCCCCCCTCCCTTGTCGATGGACAATAGCCCCCCCCCCCCTCGTCATCAGGAAATACTTATAAGGTCCCCCCCTCCTCATCATCATCACGAGAGAGAGAGAAAGAAAGAAAGAAAGAAAGTTATATTAACGTCTTCTAAAGACCAAAACTGGCCTATGAGACAAACTGTGATACAATTGATGAGTGAGAGAGAGAGAGAGAGAGAGAGAGAGACAAGAGAGAGGGAGAGAGAGAGAAGAGAGAGAGAGAGAGAGAGAGAGAGAGAGAGAGGGAAGTTTCTGGAAGATTCTTCTTCCCCCCTCCTTAAAGAGAGGCCACACACCCCTCTATAATTTTGAGAAATACACCCCTCCCCTTCATTATCTTTTCTCCACTCAAGGAGAGGTGGCAAGAATTTTTCATAGAAGAGTGCGAGAATTCTATCTCTCGTACACACGTCTTCGAGTATGGCCCCGAATCGTAGTTTCACAAGGATGGCCGGAAACCCTGCAAGTGTGGATGGAGATTCGAATCAAGATAGCACCGCAACCGCGAACGGTTTATCAGGCGTGAATACCATTGGAATCAATACATCACTTCAAACCTAGGTTGCTCTATTGTTAAATCATAGGTTATAATTATCATGGAAAAAATCATATTCACATGCATCACATTAATTGTGCGATTGATAATTGCCTAGGTATGAATTTAGTTGTGATGTTTGTAACAAACAAGATAAATTTTGTTGTAAGATGACATCATAATAGATGAAATTGATTAGGTAATTTCATCGTAAATTACCCAAAAAAAAGTATTGCATGAATTCTTGCATAAAGTGCATTGCTCCTTGCACAAATTCTTTCAAAATACATTTCAGAGGACATCGAAATAAGCAAAGCGCATCTCCATATCACAAGATGGATTCTAAGGTACATGTAATAAACTGTAGAAAAGATTAAAGCGCAGCTATACTCATACAATAATCACATAAAGCTATAAAGATCAGATCATTCAAGAAGGTTATGGATCGTGTAAATAATTACATCGAGGATAATGTTAAGATTGCATGCATAGAAAATACCTTCGCATGTGTGGCATAAAATATCTATATCAAAATTGTAAGCATTGAAATGAAGGCATGGCATTACATTGCGTGCATTAAAGTTGTTAGGAAAATTCAACGTTGTTTGTAATTTACCAAATGGGACTGAGATCCATGAGACCCATGTCAAAGTCCTTGGTGACTTCAAGAGGGACAGGTAAAAGTTTAGTGCATGTGAGCATTATTAAGAGGGCTTAAGAAGATTATACTTAAGACCGAGTAGGAACTGTTCTAAACAGAACCATCTTGACCAACCATGGTCAAGGGGATAGACAATCTTGATCAATTAACATCAAAGATAAAGGTACATAGGTACTTCAAGGGATCTAGGAGACAACCCACAAGTTGACCAACCAAGGATGATGGGGTTGTCCATGATCTATCTTACAAGGAGATCTAAGGTAAGGATAATTAGGGTCAGTAGGGTACAAACCCTAACCCAAAGAAAAAGGGGAAACAAGTAACCTAGCTTGCCAAGCCCCTGGAATCTCACCAAGTCACAAACGACCCAGGACCGAATGCTGGGAGCATTCAAGAAGAAGGAACCACACCTTAGCAGTTGGTCATATGAATGACCACATAAATAATCGTGATTGTACACTTAGATACATTGTTTGAACTTCTTTACTCAAGGAAATAATTCAAGGCTAAACACTTAATGCTTCAGGTTAAAATCATGGAGGGAGAGGCAGGTTCAGTTACCTCCGACTGCCTGCCTAGCCCTATCTAAGGGGGTTGTTAGTCGCACCAGGTATATGGACCGAACCCGCCTTGAGAGGTCTCTCCGTGGGTGCTGCTTGGAGCGAGAGGACGCTTGGGTGCCAAGGAGGCTCTGGCTGTAAATTCCTTGCCTCCAGATCCCGCACAAGAGGCCGACGTGACTCAAGATGGGATCTCGAGGCCCGTGTACTAGTCTACGGGTGAAACTTGGAGCAGCAATCATGTTGATTGCTGGGATAGCTTTTGGGCACGATACTTGATGTATTGTAGGACTATGATAAATAAATATTAGATATTAAAAAAAGGAGCTTGCTTGACATTGTTTTGGTGTTAGTGCTTAAGTTACGTGAAGGAACCTGTGTTTAAATTGATTAATTAAGGAAGCTCCTTTTGCATGTCAAACATAATGTGGTAGGTAATTAGATAACTAAGCAAACCAAGGAAAGTGCAATGGATGTGACTTGGGTCCGTCCTACGGAAGGGTGGTCCTAGTTAGTTGGGAACTTTTCTCAAAAGACATGATAACAAAACTGTGAAGACCTAGAGTCGATAGAGTTATAATCCTGATTTATGCTATTTTAAGGGAGTGGAATGGGACTATGCCTTATGGGTAGAGAGGTTGAGCTTCACATCCCTCTCATTTCCATTCTCCATGAACCAAGTGCACCATAAATTTGCTTCGACTCTGTTGTTCCTACGCAAAGTGGTTCATCTGGAGCTTGACACTAGATACTTCCTAGAGACTTGGTTGATAGGAAAGAGAAACCATGAATTCAGGTCGGTCCTTAGTGGGAACGGCCAAATACTTTCGCTCGGGGCAAACTCGAGAAGACCTAGATCGCAAACCTTGTGACATTCCTTGCGAGTGCCAGGTGGAGCTTTCTAGACTCTCCTCCTGATGGGCTGCTAAGACGTGTCCCACCAGTGGACGAACGGACACATTACAAAAATATTGTGGATTGAATCAAAAAGTATAATTAAATTATGGTAAATTCTTTATTGAAAAGGAATATGTTTTATATTTAATGATGGTCTATGTTTACACAACTAGACATGATTAGAGTGAAATGGCTCCCTTTAAAGGGTTCATCGAGCAATGTCCACCTAGTGCCATAATAAAAACTACCGGAGGTGCTTGACACGATCTATAAATAGGGGAGGTTCAAGAAACCTTGTATGAGCTCAATGTCACCTAGCATTGAAAGGCTTGGGAACAACAGGGTAGGGTGGTCACTGAGTGTAGGCTATTTTATTACTTTTAGGAGTAGATGAATATTCTAATTATGTTGAAATAATGGAGCTTGTTTGCAAGAGATTGTTTTATTATGCTCCTTTCCAAGAAGGAAAAATAGGACTCGCAACCCTAAAATAAATGCATAAGATTATGACCCATCCCTCCTGCATATATAGCAAGAGGTGTATGCATAATATGTTATGTAATCAACCTATGGGTCCAGGATAACAACGCTAGATTGGTCTCGGCTACTCTTTGCATCACCCATATCAACCATCGCCTGCCATATATTGCATGCTTGGATAACATTCCCCACAAGCAACCAGGTCCTGTCTCGTTATTGATAGCAATATCCAAACTAGGACCACAGTTGAAGAAAAGGTCTTCTGCATGCACGCTACTCTTCTGCCATCCTTCTGTATTGCACTGCTTGAGGATATGGGTGATAGTAAATTCACATAGTGCAACCACCCTTTCCTTTCCACCACCACTCTCAAAACCCGCCTCAATCTCAAGGGCTACTTGTTGAGCTGCAGATTCCTTAACAAAGCCCCTCGCCCTCCACCATCCCCTACCTACCATTCGGATGACAAGGATCCCATTATGCCCTTATATCACATGTATCTATGTATAACCTCTTCAAAAAAAAAAAAACCACAAGGCAACAAAAGAAAAGGTGAACTGGAAAGAAGAGACAACAGCAAAGAATAGGAAAGCCAAGGGATGAATCTACTACTAAGCAAAGTTGAGAGAGAGAAGACTTAACATGATGAGCTTGCAACTTCCCTTCACCTTGTTGTGCACCACAGTCACTGCATCTAGGGTTCTCCCTAGCCCCTTCCCCACTTCACACTTAGGGCACATCAAGGGCAGGACTTTCAGACCTGTCACCCTAAGATTTGTACCACACCTCCAACGACACACGAACTGGGTCCTCAAGTGTGAGACATTACCAAGGGCTTGCCCAAGGTTAGACCCATCTCCCAGTTCCACTGCCACGGGCACCATGCACTACATGGACAGGCAGACACACCCCTTAGGGAGTGCACAACTTTTCTTGTAGGTTATGTTCATGTTTCAAGAACTGGCTACTCAGCTAAAGAATATCATCCACGACATCCTTTAATGACCAAAACTTTTTCCATGTGTCGGACATGACACCATTGCTACTGTTTCAGGAGCTTTTCTACATTGGATTGGACGGACCAACATGCTTCATGTCGCCAACCATCTACATGCTGATGGGTACCATGACTGAACCAAATCAAGCAAAAGGAGTACTCAGTAATAGATCTACCATTGGCGTAGATTTTGGAACCTCATCTTCCAAAGATGCATGCCTAATGCCTCAAGATCTACGGATCGCTTATTGATTCCACTTGCTTGTGCTTGAGAAAGGGAGTGAGGGAGTGTGAGAGGATGAGGGACTGAGTGTGTGAGAGTGAGGGATCGTGGAGAAGAAGCTCTCCATCTCCTCTCTCCATCTTCTTCTCTTCTCTTCTCTTCCCTTGTCTCGTGCATGGCTATGGAGGATGGAGCTCATGGGAGAGGGATTGAGGTTGCTTGAGCTTGCCACAAGGATCGTGGAGCTATCGATGTGCACGGGAGAGGAGGGTACTCAATCAAGCATCAAGGTAATCTCACTACACTCATAAGGTAGGCATGGTGCTTCGGCTATGTGAGAGGTAGCCATGGCCGCTCGGCTTGAAACGCTTGATCAATAAGCAGTCCGTAGGTCTCGGGGTAGAGCTTGTAGCTCCCCTTCAACAGTCGAAACATTCCATCTTTCTTCTTCTAGAACAGCACTAGAGCTCCCCATGGTGAACTGCTTGGACAAATGTATCTGTGATCTAACAGTTGCTTGAGTGCTCCTTCAGCTCAATTACTTCGGGATGGACATTCTCTAAGGCCTCTTTGTAATTGGCGCAGATCTTGGCACTAGCTTGATCTCATGATCTATTTCCCTTTGAGGCGGAAGTTCTGTCAGCTCTTCAGGGAATATGTCCGCGTACTCCCTTAGTCATGAAGGTCCTTCACTAGACTCCTGCTTCTGATCTAGCTTATTGAGCTTGATCAAGTGGACACGTAATCCCTTTCTAACTCCCTTCACAATCCGAGATGTTTTAGCCAATTGAATTTTTGGCTTTCCAGCCTCTCCTTGAGTTGTGACCAATTCCCCTTCAGAGATTCAAAAGGAAACTTGGCCCTTTCCATAATGAATGTGGGCGTCCTTAGGTTTAATCCAATCCATTCCGAGTAAACACTCATGGATACCTACGTTCATGACCCTGAATTTGGCCAAAATCGACTTTCCTCCTAGAAAGGATTCCACCTTAGCAGTTTGCCTGGTACAAGTGACCTCACAACCATTTGCTAATTCCACAAGCAAGGTAGGTGCTTCTAATGTGGCTGTTCCTAATCTTCTTACACAAGCTGGTGAGATAAAGGAATGCGTACTGCCACAATCAATCAAGGTTTTGAAGCCTTTACCTTGATAGTCCGATGGTGTCTGAATCACCGAAAACTGGCAATTCAGGCCTTTCTTGTGAAGGGAAGCATGGACCGTTGCCCTTTCAACCTCTGCGTCCATGGTCGGGTCTTCTTCTTCACACATTTCCTTGTTGGCAACACAAGCGGTTCTTCCTCCACCTCGGGTGGCGGCTCCCTGGCCACGGCCAATTCCTTGGAAAGGAGCTTGACGTTGTCCTTCGCCAAGCTTAGGACATTGCCTTTTAAAATGACCGGGGTCATTGTAATGGAAACAACGGAGATTGAGGCCATTGCGTTGGGTAGGGACAAAGTTATTGACATTATTGGTCCTTGCTTTCTTTCTTTGTCCCCGGTTTTGACCTTGAACTCTCTTCCCTTGGGGCCTATATGCTCCTCTAGTCTGATCATTATAGGACCAAGTCTTGTTACTTCTTGGTCTAACTTGCACCTCGTGAATTATGGGCGCAGCTCGAATGAGTGCGTCTTGTAGGTCTGTTGGGGCGCATAGATTCAAGGTAGGTATTTACTGGTGGATTTAAACCGGCACAAAACTTTGACACCTATTGTGCCATATCCATCTGTGGCACATACTTCAAAAGTGAGACAAACTTTGAGTAGTATGCGTCCAGAGTTAGACCTAGCTATTTTAGCTCGTAGGACTCATTCATTTTCTGCTTGTGATATGCAGGTGGTAAGTATCTTCCTTGCACAGTTTTCTTCAGATTTTCCCAGGTAACGGATCCTTTCGAGATTCCTTGATCTCTGCACCATTTCTTTCACCAAATCTTGGCTTCACCAGTGAGCTTCAGCTAGGCGAGCATAGCCTGGTTGGTGCGTGCAGTACCGACTGCTTCAAAGTAATCTTCCATGGACTCTATCCAAATCTCAACATTTGCTTGGACAGTCCTACCTTTTCCGTCAAATTCTGGTGGCTTGATTTTCTTGAGAAGAAACTTCTTCTCCTAAATCACGGATGTACTTGATGTAGGGGACGGACTGGGAATCTGTACCTGGGGTTGTGCCTAGATAGAGGATTTTTAACGTTACAACTCGCTAATTGTTATGGTTATATTTCATACCCGATTCATCTTTCAGCCAAGAACCTAGCCACTTAACTTTTTATCAATTCTCATAGATAAGACAAACATTGATAAAAAGAAGCCTGATATCATTTATATGGGCCTAGCCCTTTCGGAGTACAATATTTCCTAGGATGATAGAGCAACTGTTACATTAGTTCGGGGAGAATAATGTTATGTTACATTTAGCCATGAAAACTAGATAATAATATGATTTCGGGTCATGGATCTTCAAGAATCGATAAGCCATTGGAAGATTAGGGTATCCTTTCCTTTGGTACCCATTCTTCTCGTAGCGTCCCAACACCTTGATCCTGTCGACGAGGATTATGTGGGTCACCTCCTCATATACATATGAGTTTAGCTCAACCCTTTGACCTTTGATATGTAAAGTTGAGTTTACGTGAGCCTCCACAAAAATGAACAGCTTCACGATCTTCAAGTCCTCCAACCACTTGATTCTCTTTAGGTTGGTTTGAAGGTACGCAAACCGGTGGGCAGCTATGTAGTAGATTCCTGAGCCACCTGTCCATATTCATTCCACGTACAAAGGCAATGGATTATAAATACACTCTAGGATGTTCATCATCTCAACCCTTTGTCGATAATCCAGGGAATGCATTGCCGTCATAAACATGACTCGGAACACTAAGAACATGTTCCATGCTTACTAATTCTACAAGACAACATCCAAAGTAAGGAAATGTTCTTAGCAGCAACATTTGCTTTACTTCTTCTTATTAGCATTTCTTGTAAAGATAGAAAGGGTTGGTTCACTCTAGTACCAACTGTAACGTGTCCACCTGTTCCCTTTCAGGACACGTCTTAGCAGTCCATTGAAAAGAGAATCTAGAAACCTCTACCCGGGACTCCCATGGAATGTTACGGGGTTTGCGATCTAGGACTTTCCGCGTCTGTTACGTAGCAGAAGTATTCCGGTCGTTCCCACTTAGGACCAAGGTTTCTTCTAGTGGTCATTTTCCTAAACGACAACAAGTGTCAAACCCTAAGCGAACTACTTTATGCAAAAACTCCAGGGACGAAGTGGATTCATACTGCACTTGGTTCAAGGAGAATGGGAAATGAGAGGGATGCAAGGCTCGACCTCTCTTCCCATAAGGCATAGTCCCATTTCGTCCCCCTAAAACATCATAAATTGAAACTTTTGTAATCTAAACTCTAGGTTAGCGCCCTTGCTGTTCATTTTCTTCGAGAAGAGCTCCTTGCTATCCATTACGATTGAGAAAAGTTTCCGGCCAACCTGGACCACCCATCCGTAGGACAGACCCATGGCCACATCCACCGCACTTTCCTCAAGGTTTCTTTAGTTGTCTAATTACCTATTTAGTTGGACATGCATCAAGAAACTTCCTTAATTAGCCCATTAGACACTGGTTCCTTCATATCATCTTAGCACTTGATATAGAAAAGCAGTGTCAAACAAGTTTCTTTTCAACAGGTTATCATATTTATCTTTGGAATACATTCATAAAGTCCAGCTAGCAAGCTAATCCATCTCCTCTTTTGGGAGACTGCTACCCACCTTCAAGTGGCGTTTAGTGCCTTCTACATCCACAAAGGTTAACTGCCTTTCACTTTCTACCTCACGGATGAAGGTCCCACGGACTGCTTCTGGATACAGATCCGAATCCTTCAAGGGAGTGGTGTCCTCTTCTGATGTCCCACTAGAACCAACGTCTTCTTTTGGTGGAGACGTAGGTTGCTCCTTAAGATGTTGGAATGGGATTAGAGCCGTTTTGGGTTTGGTTTCAAAATTAATTACCTCTTGGTTTGAAGACTCCTCTTCTGAAGATGACACATCCAAGAACGTCACATAACAAGGACCCTCTGATGCCTGTTGGCTTTGTGGGATTGGTGCTTGTTGGCACGGTGCATCATCATCATCTTTCTTTGGCAAGGATGGGTTAGGACGACATGAGCCACTGCTGAAAGACGGCTTGTTCTTCTTAACCCACGTCTTATAAGAAATTTGCATATAAGAAGATCCATTTACCAGACCAAATGGTACCATCACCATTCTGTCCCATAGCATGAGCTCGTCTGCTTCTAAAGCTTCTGGAACTTCTTCTCCAAATGTATCCTCTTCAGGTGGGATAGATTCTTCTAGCTCACTTTCACAACCTTCTTCGTCCATCTCATATCCATCCTCTTCTGCTTCTGTCTCTGCTTCTGTCTCTGCTTCTGCTTCTGTCTCTGTCTCTGTCTCTGTCTCTGTCTCTGCTTCTGTCTCTGTCTCTGTCTCTGTCTCTGCTCCTGCTTCTATAGGAGCTTTGTAAGAGAAGAACAGGTTTTCTATTTCATCTTCTACCTCTATCTCTGGCTCTGCTATGGCCATGTAACAGGGAGAGCAGTACATCCATGCTTCTATCTCACTGTCAGAAGTGATTTCAGAAGTCATTCCTCGTTCAGGCAGGAAGTATTCACCCATTGATAATGGCTTTGCATCTTTTGGAAGTCGACTTACAGTATCCACTGTTAAAGAATGTACCACTCTTTTCTTGGGAAGGATCTGTTTGACAGCATCTTCATCTGCTGATGTTCCATCTGTAGCCTCATTAGGGGAGCCAGAAGATAATTCCAAGGAGGTGGATCCATGTCCTTTTTGAGAACCATACAGTTTCAGCCCCACTTTGTTGGGTCCTCTACCCAAGGTCAAGGTTCCCTTGAACCAATCCGTCCTTGCTTGAGCTTCAAAAAGCCATGGTCTGCCCAGTAACAGAGGATAGGATGTACCATAAGAGTTTGGCTTCACCACCAGATAGGTTAGCCAATAATCTTTTCCAGCCACTGTAGTCTTCACATATGGGAGAATGCCCAAAGGCTTGATTCTACTCTGATCCGCCAGTCTGATGAGCCATTGGATTGGTTGCACACCTTGCAGGCCTAGATCCTTCATTGTCACATACATCATAATGTTCACTGATGAACCACCATCAATCAGTGCATTTGCAATGAAGCAGCCTTCTATCCACATGCCAGTCTCTGGGGTACCCGGATCTAGGAAAGCGTTAGATACGTCCACTTCTTTTACAGGCTCTGGAGCCTTGTTGGACTTTGTTGTTGTTGAGGGAGCAATCCTTAAGCCACGTCTTCTTGTCAATATACTTTTGAACCTTTTCCGGCAACTGGGAGACAACATCAATAATTGTTGGAATGTAAGGTTTGGTTTATATGTATCTAGATCTCTAACCAGATCGTATTCCTTAATAGGATCCACTGGCTTCTCTAATCGGTTAGGGAATGGGGCAACACCCATTTTCATTTTCCCTCTTTCTTCCAACAGAGGCATCATGGGAACTTCTTCTGTCACTTGTGGCACTTCCTCTTCGAATATCTCCTGGACCTCTGGTCCTGTCTCTGTAACTGTCTCTATAACTCTCTGTGGCTCTGTAGGGCTCTGTGCGGCACTGTCAGGCTCTCTTCTGTTCTGTTCTTCTGGTGGAAGATTGAACTTCACTGTTCTGGCAGGAGGGTTATTTTCTTTCTGGATAGGTGGTTCCTTTTGCTTTGCACGCGTGATGGCAGCAACTTCCAATTCCACTAAATTGGAGGTAGGCTCTTGGGCCTTGGCCGGACTATCAGTAGCACTGTTTTTCACTGGGGCTAGGCTTGGACAGTCCTTTGCAGTGTGGCCTTCTCCTTTGCATCGACTGCATAAGGGCTTGTAATCCACTGACCTTCTAGGATTTGGACAATTTGGTGAAATGTATCCCTTTTCTCCACATCTATAACACTCCACTTCTTTTCTCTAACCACCGCCAGACTGTCTTCCTCTGTAACTTTGAGAGGGAAATCTTCTGGGTCCGAAATTAGGACCAAACTCTCTAGGCTTGGGTCCAATATCCTCTGTTGTCTCTTTAGATTCCAGCAAGTTGAATCTTGCGTCTTCTTCCTTCCTTTTCCTATCATGCATCTCTTTCAGAGAGCAAATGTCCTCTGTATGGTTCTTCCGCAAACAGTAGGAACAGAAGGCTCCAGGAATGGTTGTTTTTCGTGTACATTCAGTGGCTAAATGGCCTGCTTGATGACACTTACCACACCAAGTATTTGACCGCATCACATCTCTTCCTGCTCCTGCAACATTTGATATGCTAGCAGTATTCACTTTTAGCGTCTGTAGCTGCTCTGTAATCACATCCATCAACTCCTTTTTGATGTTTGCAACTGAGTTGGATAAGTAATCCTTCAAGCTTTCTCCTCTTGAGGCACTGGCAGGAGGGTTTTGAGGAGTCTCTATAATCACTGCATAAACGGGTTGGGCTGGTACAGAGGGGTCTCTGTTCTGGTTCTGATTCAGAGCTCCTGTTTGAACTGTTGGCTGTTGGCTCCAGTTGGTAGGATTCCACTGTTGCTCTGTTGATTTGGCATTGAGGAAATTGGTTGGGACCATTGTTGTTGTGGTTGCACTATCATTTGAGGCATGGATTGTGGCCACTGTGGATTTGGTGCACTGTACTCTGATACGAAGGGCATCTGTTGGTAAGGGTAGGGGACAGTCCTTGGGACTGCATTTGGTGGGTACATCATTCCTGGCATTAGAGAAGGTAGGACTCCTCTTCCTGAATTCATCGCCAATCTAGCTTCCACTTCATCGTACAGTCTTGCACCTTTTGTTGCAGCTTGCAGGGTGGCTGGCCTTTGCAGCTCCACAAACTTAAGGACTTCTGGCTGTAATCCTCTGAGAAACACCCCCTTCTGAATAACATCATCTAAATTATGGTTAGTCCATCTCTTCAGGATGGATTCCATTCGTGAGACATAGGCTTCTACTCTTTCTCTAGAGGACTGACTTAGGTTCATAAATTCCTCTCTCATCCGCTCTTCAAAACTTTCACGCCTGAATTTAGTGAGGAATGCCAACTTCAGGTCATCCCATGTGCCAAAAGTTCCTGCTGCTTGTCTCTCATACCACTGAAACGCCGCGCCCTTGAAAGTGGCGGGGAATATTGCCAACCAATGCTCAAGGGTTCTAGCATTGTTAGCCACACATGCTACCATAAACTCTGCTACATGAAGATCGGGGTCTTCATTGTACTCTCCCTTAAAAACTGGCAATGGGACTACATTTGCTGGCCTGTCATCAATATTTCCAGGACGGATCTGGCTTGGAAGTGGACCTCCAGCAGGAGGAGGAAGGGCTTGATGTGCCATTGGGGCTTCTGTAAAGAGTTCCGCAAGGGCATCAAAGGCGGCTTCTGCTGTGAGCTCGTTCTCAGCCTTGATTTTTGCTTTCTCTCTTCTCACGTACCTCTGGACTCGTTCTAACGCTTGCCTCTTTATTGCGTCATTCATCAGGGGTGTGGCTCCACTATGTTATTAGTGCTCCACAGAGGGTTAACAGAAGGCTTCAGTCTCTGGAGGACTCTCTTGCCAACATTTCTTCTACTTCTTTCTTTTCAACGTCCCTGAATTATGCTTTCATGCCACTGCACAGAGGAAGGTATTCGGTTCTGAAGGTATCAAAATGCATACGTCTGAGCATTGTGGTGGTGCCATCATCATAGTAATGCCAGCTTCTGATGGTTTCACCTGTGTAGGTTGTGAAAAACACTCTGTCTACCAACTTCCAGTGGGTTTCTAATTGAACAAACAGAAGATTATCACTACACCAAGCATCCCATGTATCTTGCTGTTGAGCATCCACGAACAAAATTCCAACTCTTTTCTTTCTTGTCTTTGTGAACCTCTACAGACCAAGACTCTTGAAGCTTCTTCACAATCTCCCACTTGATGTTGTCTGGAAACTTCTCAATGAATGCCAAATCTTCCATTGATGGTCATTCTCTCTGTTTCTACTCTTCAGTTTATTCCCAAACAGTTGGCCACCAAGATGCAAGTTGCTGCTGCTTCAACAGGAAGAGGAAACTATCCACCACATAGAGCATGCATCATGATGGTGATGTGTTTCCGCCATTGTGGGATGAACTTCTTGTGGAAAGTGGCTTTGATTATGAGAAATTCCAACTCTTCAGTGGAAGAAGGAACTTTACAAACATCCATTGAATTCTTCTCTTCTTGGCAATGCCATTTCCTTCATTTTCAGCCTCTTCTGGTGCTTGTTGATGGCAAGTTTCCCCGGCTGCGCACCAAAAACATGGAGCCCCGAGAGGAACACCAAGAAAAGAGAATTCTCTTGTAAGAAAATCTATCTTGTAACATCAACAAGCTTGTTTATCATGTTTCATATGATCACAATGAAGAAAAGAACACCAGACACAACAAATCTTCATACAGCATCATGTAGATCTCCCACGGTTTTAATAGAATCAACCATATTCTTCAATATCTTCATAAAATCCATCAATAGAAAAAAGAAAGCAAAATAATACACCATCTTTGAATGGAAATACATCACATAGTATTCATCTTCAATATCTTCATAGTCTTCCCTCTCAATCTCTCATATACAATCACTTTGTTTCAGTAGAATTGGCTATCTCTGACTCTCTCTCTCTCACTCCATCAATAATACATCATATCCTCACTACAATCTCTCAAAATCACTCTCAATAATCCTTCTTAGGTCGTGGATACCCCTCCCAAGAGGTATTTCTTATATGAAGAATCAACAGAGCCACTACAGTGTCCTTTCATAGCTCACTACTGTCACTTCACTCTAGTCTTCACTTGAGTCTTCAGCAGCTACTTCTTCCACTTCTTTCAGATCTTTTGCACTTGTATTCACCTCTTTCCAAGGCTAGAAAACTTTCCCAAGCTACACACTCATCCATCAGAACACATACAGAAGCATACAGAATAGTCACAGAACAGTACCAGAACAGCTACAGTACAGAACAGAACAGAACAAAAGCTCTACAGAAGACCTACAGAAGGTTACAAAAGGTCATCAAAACCACATAACTCATTCTCAAACCATTCCAAACTCTCAAAAACCATTCAATAAGATTTCACAATATCTCATTCTTTATCAATCAATACACCATCCCTCCTTTACAGAAGACAATCAGAACAAAACAGACCAAAACAGAGCAAAACAGAAGGTATACAGAACCTATCAGAACATCACAGAACCACCAATAAACAACATGAATTTCCAAAAAACAATCAATATCATCCAAAACACTCTCAAACCACTTCTAAACCAATCAATCATCTCATAAAATCAACCATTCAGCTCTCAAAAACAACAAAAATCAGCCAAAAAACAAGTCATTTCAACACTCAACAGACAAGCACAAGGAAAAGAGAAAGGATAAAGTGTAGGACAAGAATGATGATCGCAACATCCTACCTAGCAAGTCTAATGTCAAGATTGAGGATATTAATGTAGTGCAACCTAACGTATTTGATGATCTTATCTTGGAAACTTCTTCTTTGGATGCTTCACATTTTACTAATGCTTTGTCAAGATATACTCTATGTTGGTTGATAGATTGAGGGGCTTCCTTTTATGTGACCCCTCATAGAGTTTGGTTTCACTTGATAATCTCACAAAAGGATTCTTCTACTCCTATGGAACCAACTAGATAGCATGCAACAATAGAGTTGATGCTCTCGTAGCCTAGGCCGCCCCACCTATTGTGCAGGATCAACCTATTTTGAGATGCTCTACTAGAGCTAGATGTTAGCGTGAGCACTTTATGCCCTCTATGGATTATCTTATGGCGACATATGCACATGAGTCTCTCTCTTATTATGAGGCCACATACAAAGATGATAGTCACTCATGGGATAGGGATATGCAGTCAAAGTTTGACTCCTTACACACTAACCGTATATGGGATTTGCTTCCTTTTTCTATTGGAAAAAAGACATTGCCATGCAAGTGGATACACAATCTGAAAAGTATCCCTAAATGCCCCAAGCCCAGTTTCTAAGGTAGCTAGATTGGTAGCTAAAGGCTTCAAGCAAGAATATGGTATTGACTTTAGTGAAGTCTTTTCTCCTATGGTCAAAATGATGACCCTATGCTTGGTACTAGCATTGGTTTCTTAGCTAGATATAAACCTTTATTAGATGGATATAAAGACAATTTTTTACATGGGGACTTACATAATGAGATCTATATTTAGTAGCCTAAGGTTTTTGAAGAAAAAGGTAGGGAAGACCTAGTGTACAAGTTGAGAAATAGCATTTATGACATTAAGCAAGCACCTAGAAAATGATACCACAAGTTTGATGCTTTTATGCATATACAAGGATATAGCCATAGTGTTATGGATCCATATTTATACACAAAGAAGAGTCGTGATGGTATACTCTATATGGATGATGTGCTTATTACTTGGAGAGCTCATGATGAGTTGGATCCCTTGAAAAATTAGCTCAAGAAGAGCTTTGACATGAAGGATATGGGACAAACCTTACATTTTCTTCGAATCTGCATCACGTGCGATCATTCTAAGGGGCTCCTTTATCTGTCTATCGTTTGATGAGCACAAGGTTGAGATGGGCAAGATCCCTTATACATATACCATGGTCAGTTTGATATATGCCATGATAGCCACTTGACCTAGCATAGATTTGTAGTAGGTATTGTGGCATGCTATATGGCTACACCTAACAGATGGGATTGGGATGTCATCAAGGTATCATGAGGTACCTGAAGGGCACAATAGCTATATTATGGTGGCCAGGATACAAGAGTCATAGGATACATTGACTTCAATTATACAAGACATGTAGACAATATGTGCATACGTTATGGTGGCTAGTATACGGGAGTCATGGGGTATACTAACTTTGATTATATTGGATATGTAGACTAGGAAGTCTATCTCTTGATCTATGTCTTTATATTTGTTGGAGGGATATCCAAGGTGCAGAGATTCCTGATTTCTCTATTATCAAGGTTGAGTACATTACAACCATTGAGCCTTGCAAGGATCCTCTCCAATTAGGCCAACTACTGATGTGGTATCCACACTACATTTGGATTCTATAAGTGCTATCTAGTTAGCCCCAAGAATTTGATCATCCATGCAAAGATGAAAAACATTGAGGTGCATTGCCACTTCATTAGAAAGCTTGTTGAGGATAGGTCTATTGACCTTGTCAAGATCTCCATTGACCAAAATCTTGTAGATTTACTCACAAAAAGTCTCTCAACAGAGCATTTTTCCTTCCTTAATAAGTTGATAGGCATTGGATGAGATTATGTCTTTCCTCATCTTGTTTTACTTATTGTACAATTATAGTTTGTCACCTTTTTCTTGTTCCTCCTTCACTAGGGACACACACGCCTTTAATTGGGAGATTGTTGGGGAATAAAGGTAAATGTGCCTAGTTGTCTATGTATTACTACACTAGTACTACCCACACATATGTATATTGTAGGTGACAGGTGCTCATCACTGTCACTTCGTTCTTTATTCTTTTGGTGATATTTGAATAAAGTGAAGATTAGTCACACATTGTAATTGTTGGAGTTCCCACATCTTGTATCTCTCTCTCTCTCTCTCTTGCTCTTGCTCCTTCCACCATAGCTATTGGTTCTATTCATGTGCTTCGACTCTGGGTGGCTAAACCACCTTCTAGATGACTAGCATTGATCACAAGCAAGCCTTGAGACAAGTTTATATACACCTTCCAATGTTTATAAGATAAGGAGAAATTTCACATAAAGTGATTCAAAGCCTATATAGGGAGCCCTTGCTTGCCATTTTATCCCTTACATAGGTACAATGCATGGAGAATTGAAGATTCAAGCTCCCTTGAGGATCCAAGACTCTTGAAGATTGAAATATGGTCAAACAAGGCATTCTCAAGTTACTGCCGAGTCCTTATAGGTCATTATAGGTAAACCATTCACTTTAAGAGGTCCCTACACTTCAAGCCACCAAATCTTTTGGAGACTTCAATTGGACTTGTGGAAAATATGTAGCATCTCGAATGGAGTTGTACACATATTTGAGACATTTGATAGTGAGAGAGGTCACCTCTCTTTTGTCCCACTATCTCCCCTACTATCTACATTTTTCCTCAATAGAAATGTCAATATGAAAAGGAAATTATACTTTACACAAACAATGATTGGAAATTAAAATTGGAAAGAAAATGGTCAATCAAATGAAGCAAGGATTAGGTTAGAGAGTACCTCTTGGATCAGTGGCACTATCCATACAATACATTACTCTATTTTATGAGTTTTATTAAAAATTTAATCAAGAATGGGTTATGGATTAGCAATAACATTTGAAGAGGTGTAATCACTCCTAATCAAGACATCCTAGGCATGATTCAAGCCAAATAGTAATCCAAGAATCTGTACAAGAGGTTTCTAACTCACTATTTTGATCAAGAGGCTCATAGTGACAATGAGCTGAAGTAAAATATGATGAGAATTCCAATTCTTTGATCTCTCTTAGCAAGAGGCTCTAACAATAAATTGAAGTAAAATTTGTTGAGAATTCCAAGTCTTTTATCTCTTTTAGCAAGTGGATAAAGCTCAACAAAAGGATGAATAGGAGAGATTAAAAATGTAAGAAGACTACCCCTTTCAATTATTTGGAGATGGCTTGAATTCTCCCAATGCTTGATGATTCTTCTTAGTGATCAATGTAGCTTGAATAACCATCAATCTTTACTCCTTGAGAACTTTGAAATAAAACCCAAGTAGCATTATGTTGAGATATTGGCAATCACACATGGCTTAGTCTCTTTGTAGGGAGCAATGTCGGCTCAAGATGCAGAATCCCATATGCACAATGGTGGAAAGTGTAGCCTAGTCTATTCCTATAAACCATTGTACTTGCTCTCTGTTTGAATGCAATTTCATAGTACTTTTGTAATTCCAGAAAAGTGTCTTTGTCATTGTCAACACACAAGATTGTGTTTACGAGTCCAAGATTCCATCTTGAAATCTGATTCACTTGTGTGATAGTCAGTCTAAATGTTTATGTCCTCATGAGCTCACTCTTCCTATTTGAACCTCCATAGCCATACTCTAGATCCGAAATTGTAAAATGGTATTAGAGCTCAGCTAAGCATGGTTAGCTCCTCACTCCAATTCTCCAGCTCCCTTTCACTTTTTCCCAGCTTGGTATCAGCTCAAGACTTCATTTTCTACTCTAACTTTACCTTCACCTTCACTCAAGCTTTCATGGCTACCATGGACAGCAGTACCCTATTTGCTGGCAACACCTACATCTCTCTCCACAACCAATATCTCCACATAATTTCTTCTAGAGATATTTTCCTCTACACAAGCTGCACCATTCTATCACATTACAACTTGACATTGTTGATCACATAGCTAAGCATTGTGCTTTTTCCTGTTCATTGTTTGATTTTGCACCGCCTACAATTTGTACATTCCATCTCTCTCCATGCACCACATGTTGACCATGATCATAGGGCTTTGGAATCCCATTAGCTAAGATTCATTTCCATAAAACAAGTTCTAGAAATGATTGAGTATAGAGCACACACACAGAGAAAAACCAGGCTCCTTTCTTGCAAACCCTAATCTGCCATAGCCATTTCAACTTCAAGCTTCTCTTCTACTTCATTTTCTCTCTCTTGCCACTCAAACCAAACCTCTACCACTCTTATCCATTGAGAATTGAAGTTTCCAAGAATATTTTTCCTCAAATCAGTAAGGAGGGGAGAAATCCAAGCATCAAATCATCAAACTTAAGTGCTTGAAAGCATAGTATCTATTGATACTTATCAAGTGTTATTTGACACTATATTCCTTGTCTCTTGCCACAATTAAATCTTCTACCACTCAAATATGAGAGTTTTGGTGTTGATTTGTTTCTCCAACATGACACAGACTCCACAACTGTTTGGTTCAAAGGAGTCGGGTTTCACACCTGGCAAACCCACATCAAGCTCATCTTGATGAAGAATGGTCTTTGGGCCATTACCAATGGTAAAGAGAAGAAGCCTCAAGATGGAGACCTTGTAGCTACTTCGCAAAATAATTATGAAAAAGCACATGCCATCATTAAGCTAGATTTGATGACATCTACATCCATCATGTGGATACGTGTGAGACCTCTAATGATACATGGAAGAGATTAGATACTTTGTTTGGTGCACAATCAAAGTCATCTAAGTTTTTAAGGCTAGACATGAAATCAAACACATCTCTTGCACTCATTTAAACTACATGGAAAGTCTCTTAACTCAGCTTGCAAGAATTAATCTCAAGATGGATGAAGATATTTGTATTGGTGTGTTGTTAAAAAGCCTACCTCCTGACTATAATAATGTGTCAACTACATTAATCAACATGCCTAATCCTAAACTGGTTGACATTAAGGCCTCCATGCTAAAAGAAGAAAGGAAGATAGAATCCAAATAAGAATCGAGCACCTCTAAAGATGAACAAATGTTATATGTCATAAACAGATACAAAGGCAAGAATGATCAGTTGATTCTACAAAAAGATCGGGCACACAAAGAAATTTTGTCATGCCAAGAAGAGGTCTCAAAAGGTCTATCTAGCTGCTATTAAAGAAGAAGAAGCCCATGGAGCAAAAGAAGAAGGAGAAGAAGAAGAAGAAGAAGACCACCAAGAGAAGGAGAAGCCTTATCAATCCTTCTATTTTGATAGACTTTTTAGCCTTGTATTGCCTAGCCCAAATTCTTTTGACATAAGCTTGTAAACTCCTCATTAACCTTGTACTATGACCTCTGTACACTTTGTGAGAACCTTGTAACAACATCTAGATGTCCACCATGTTTTTGGTACCCACATTTAGGCTTTTCTACGATAGCCTCTAGTGATTTACCATGTTTGTGGCGTGCCAACACTTTGCAAGTGGTTGCTCACTAAATCCTCTATACACTTTGTACTTCTCCAGTTGTGATTGAGGAGGGGTGTTGAGATATTGGCAATCACACCTAGCTTAGCCTCTTTGTATGGAGCAGTGTGGAATCAGGATGCAGAATCCCATATGCACAGTGATGGAAAGTGCAGCCTAGTCTATTTCTATAAACCATTGTACTTGCTCTCTTTTTGAATGCAATGTCATAGTACTTTTGTACTTTTAGCAAAGTGTTTGTTTCATTGTCAACACACAAGATTGTGTTTATGAGTCCAAGGTTCCATCTTGGAACCTAATTCACTTGTGTGATAGTCAGTTTGAATGTCTATGTCCTCATGAGCTTACTCTTCCTCTTTCAACCTCCATAGCCATAATCTAGATCCAACATTTTAACATATTACATGTAAGAAATTGATGCATAGTAACCATTTTCTCCAAATCATGGATCTAGAAGAGACTCCATGGATGCAATCTTGCAAACCTTGCTCAATTTCTTCTATTTGTACAAGAAATCTTGATATAAATAATCATTGTTCTGAAATAGAGTGTATCCTTTAATAAATCGCTGAAGATTTTGAAGCTTGCGACCAAACTTTTATGGCTACCATAACTAGGGTTTGCAAGACCTTGAAGAGAAAGAAGAGTCTTCAAACATTGATGGTTCATGAAGCTTTTGTTTGCCAAAGGCTAAAGGAAGCATCAATTTGATGATTTCAAGTAGTGATGGGATCTAAGAAAGAATCACATTGAAAAATGTGCAACATTTTTTTTTACTTGTTTGGGGTAGCTAGGAAGCCTCAAACATCATGTAGATGATAGCCATCCTCATGAGACTCTCAAGAGTTCTTGAGGCCTCAAAGGATAGGGTTTGGATGAGAAAATAAGATCTCTATTGGTTTATTTATGAAAGTTAAAATGATTGAAAAAATGCTTGACCAAAAAGCTAAAATTTAGTCCATAACTTACTATTTTGGCCACGATGATGCCAAAATTTTCTAAGACTCTTGTTAGAGCCTCAAAGATTATCATTGCTACTTTTAGAAGGCTTGCGAATTCCTACCATGTGTTTGATATACTTGCTACCTTGGATTTTTTGGAGTAAAATACAAAAAATGGATATGGATAAATTGAGAAACCAAATGGATCAAAAGGCTATGCTCTAATACCGCGCCTTGTAGGATGGAGATTGAGAGGAGAGAGAAATTCTAAATAAGGAGAGAGAAACATTATAAATAGAAAGAAAGATAGGATAAAGAGAGAGAAAGAAGAGGAAGCCATGGAAACCAGAGACAATAAGGTTGAAGAGGAAGAGGATATCTATTACTCATTGAATGATAAAAAAATATTCCTCTTACATCTTGTATACTCATGTCAATGTGGCTAGAGTATTTGTCACATATTCTCTCTCTAAAAATATGTGTCTTTTCCACTTCATTATGATAAATTAAATGCAATAAGATTTACTATTAGTTTTAAAAGGTAAAAGGTAAAATTCATTTATATTTTTCAAAGGCTTGAATTGCTATATTAGGATTTTGTAACATGTTTATTTTGTGATCTATACCCATAGAATGAACTAGATATCCTAATATGTGCATGAGTATTTGGATGGACCTAAACAAATGACCTTTAGGCTACCCCATGCCAATTGTGTTAGATCATTGGTTGGGTGAGCTTACCATTTTGGGTAGTTGATTCATTATTTAGATGATTGCTTGTTAGCCAATAAACCTAGGTAAGGTTTTGCAAATTATTTGGCATCCTTAGCAATGGACCAAAGTAGTATTTTAACTAGCATAATTTGCCTCTTTAGGCTAAGAGGAGCTTCATGCAACTAAAAATGGATAATACTCCTATGGAAAATCACAAGACAACTTTCACTCATATTCCTAACCATGGTTATGGTTTGAAGGCCTTATTCCAAATGAAGACATAAGGAGTGACAATTAGTTTAGGGCTTTGTATAATGGACATGATTATTATTTGAACTTCTTAGTTGCTTGCTAAGAGATTTTATGAATGAACTCTATGTAACAACTCATGCTCCAAATCTCCAAAAATTTAATGTGTCATGTGAGTTTAAGAAGAGGGACATTTCATTTGATAAAATTTGGCTAAATTTAGAAGATTAAACTTATGGAAAAAGGGGTTTTTTAATTGAACTTCGAGAGGAAACACACAAGTTTACTAAGAAAGAGGGACCATTTTATTATCTTCCATTATGCCTATCATAATTATCATAGCTTTAATAATAACTTGCCTACTACCTTTATTTTCAATCACACTTAGCTTACAAGTTGAAATCCCACATATCAATATACTAATTTCTTACAATTCTCTATGTTTAAGTAGAAGAGAAAAGAAATTATAGATATCATTTCTATCTCAACTTGTAAAATTGATTAGATTTGCTTTCATGTTCTTGCACTACATGTAGTCATCAAGGTGGTTGAAGTTTGACGTAGAATGATTATGACAAACTATTTTGTGCTTTGAGCAATATGTCATCAAGGTGGTTGAAGTTTGATGTATATGATTATGACAAACTATTTTGTGCTTTGAGAAATATGTCCTAAAATTAAGAGAGGATAGTGTTATGTAGAGCTAGTTGGAACAAGGCTTATTATATCTTCTTTTGAAACAATCCTTCAAATGTGCTCAACAAATATCAAACTTGTGTAACCCCACTTCTTTAAATGTTCTGTCATTGGACATTCCCCAAAACAAATAACTAATCTCAAAAGAATCAAGGTGAGAAAACAAAGATTAAATGTCATGTGGTTTTATTTTAATTTGAGCTTCCCTAGTTTGTATATTCTATATTCGTGTTCTTGTCTATAAGGAGAGTAAGATGCTGAAGCCAATGACACTATGCAATGATAGATATACATAAGGAATGGCTATACATCTTAACATTAAAAATCCACTCTCTATGCCAACTAATCTTTTCCCAAGCTAGTTTGATCTTGCTCTTTTTTGTACAAACAATCATTGCTAGTATACTTGAGTTTCATGTTTTATAATTAGTGGATCACAGCCTTTTAGTAAATACATTTTGAAGAAACTTATGGTGAAATGTACATACATATTAAAAGGATGCAATATGTTAAAGCCATGGTTGTATTTCTCATGCTTGCTCCATCTTACTAAACTTTTTCTCCAACAACAGGCTATTGATATGTGTATCATACGAGGTAATTAATTCCGTAGCTATAAATTTTTTTGGAACATATTCCTCATAAGGATCTTAATGATACTTTTAGTTTAGAAAACGATTTCTTATCTAGATATGAAGCAAAATCGAGTCCTTATTGACCTACACGAATGTTGTATTCAATCTTTTTGAGTTTCTATGATGGGGCCTTTAAAAGATATTTGGGTAATCTATTATAATTGACGTGCAAAAGAAAACACAAATGTTGTATTCGATCTTTTTGAGTTTCTAGGATGGGGCCTTTAAAAGATATTTGGGTAATCTATTATAATTGACGTGCAAAAGATGCACAAAGCTAAAAGAAAACATAACCACAACAATATAGCCTAGTTTATCTCGCCAATATGCATTGTTTTACACTAAAATCGATCCATACCATCTTATAATTGGTGCTTTTGATAGCTTGTCATGGTCATGTGCACCCTCACTTTATCCATTTGCCAAGTACTCGCAAAGTTCCAATAATTCAAATGACAAGTCATCGATCATTCAAGTCTAATTCAAACGCTAATACGTGACAGAGCCCGACATTGAAAGGTTCCATGGAGAGTTTTTAATGTTGGACCTTTGCTTAGGATATTGAGACAGAGCCGGCAAGGTAGATTTTGGGATGGAAGGTGGGCTGCGCTTACTTCCACCACCCGATCGTGTAAAGGATATTTGCGAATCCGGTAGTGTGATGATCATGTGGGCTCAGCCGATTGGAAAGAAGGTTAGGATAGACATGCATGCGATTAAAACATCTAATCTCGACGTTGTTGGAACCCACAAGCGTGCCTACAGCGAAAATGCTCTCTCTCTCTCTCTCTCTCTCTCTCAGACAACAAGCGAACATACAAGCATTAAAAGGCTACCACCTTCGCCACCCTTACTCTCGTTTAACACCACCTTCGCCCCTCCTTACCCTTCCAACTACATCCATACATGGGCTTCTGTGGCCTTAATCAACCATCCCCTTCTCCTTCCTCTTCTCGTTCTCGTTCTCGTTCTCCTTCTCCTTCTCCCATTACTACCACCCACACTATTCCTCATGCAAGGGCGCCCCTCCCCAAGGCAGCCATCGCAGCCAACCTCGCACGCTCCCTCTCGGATCTTCTCACAGATATCAAACGATAATTCGCCCCCTCCTAAACAAAAGACTGCAAATTACTAGCATGCACTGACTGCATCACATAGCATGATAGATATGGAGTGTGGAGGTAATACTGTAGAATTGAGTAGATCTTGTTGTCGCTGTGCCAGCTTTGTAAATCGAATCCTTCAGCGCTGAAGAGATTAATCTAGCAACATAGTCACACTACTTACACAAAGGGTGTATTAATCCTTCTACTACTTGTCAACCTCTTTCTATATCTCTTTCATGTGAGTGAGTATGATAACCTCTCAATATGGTGGCATATATGGATTTTATACTGCATTTGCCAATTTCCGGATACCTAGAGGACCTAACTTTACCTAAATACTCATACACATCAAATGAGAATTCTATATTCCTCCAGTTGAATTGGTTTCATCAAGTAGTTGCCTCAATGTGGACTTGGGGAATCACATAAACGTTTTGGTTCCATTGATTCAATAGCATGAAAGTTGGCATCCATTGTCAAAGTGCACATATAATAGTAGCGATAGATGCTGAACATGAAAGGGATGTTTCCATGGATACAATAGATTAGACACAACTTAGAGTTATCCATTTTGAGGGATTGTAATATTGGTTTATAAATGTGGCAATATCATGGTTAGTTGCAGCAAAAGTGTTTGCTCTTTATTGTCAGAACAGCCATCTCGTGCCACGTATTTAAGTAGTGTGTAATTATTCAATAAAAATTTCACATATTTGTTAATAACTTCTTGAACTATTAATTTACCTTGCATAAAATGTGAACCAATCACTTCTTTAGATGCGAAAGGATTTTGTATTAGTTGACTATCAAGGCTTATAATAAGACATGTAATCAAAAGGTTACTCAAGTTATTTCTAAACTCAATTGATGGTCCCATGAAAATGTCCATGTAATATACCAACCTTGGTACCTTAGATATTATGTAATTTTTAGAGATAAATGTAATCAAATATATTTTTTACTTGTGCAAGTCATTAACTTCGAGAGTGAAAATTTTTGGGAGTGTTGAAGACCTTAGTGCCTTTAGTAAAATTTATATTATATTTGATGCCAGGAGGCATATTTCATGGTGGATTCCATAAACTTTGTTGACCAGGGCTCATACAGAAAGTGGATTCTTTGTGCGAGAAGTTGATGGGGACGCCTATCCTTTTTGGGTGTTTCATTAATTTAGTGTGTACATGGGTGATTCCATAGCGGGTGATTCCGCAAAATACATATTAAATTAATAAACGTTTATGAGTTTAGAGTGCGCACTCGTGATAAATTAAGGTTAGGATTGATTTCTAAAGAGTTGATTTATTTATGTAGCTGAAGACTGCTAGGTATTCACTTTTGTCAGTTTAATTGTATTATTTTACTAACGATTGTGAATGCTTTAGTTGATGTGTAGAGATAGCAGCAGTGGTGGAGGAAAGCATTGGAGGATAGCGTGTATTCAAGTTATCACTTATATTTTGATGGGCATATACCTTAGGCATGGCTCCTATATTTTGTCGCGCCTATTTATTAAGGCGTTGGATATTTATTTATTTTTTTGTATGCACATGGACGCACGATTATGATATTTGTATTTGGACATTGTATTGGGAATGCCTGACTCTTTGGGCGCCCGCCCATTAGCTTTATTTCTATTTTGTGCTAAAGCAAACTCAAAAGCCAAAAGTGTGCTATTTTGTAATTTGGGCTATTATTTGAGCTTGAAGATGATTAATACATAAAATACATGCTTTGTGGAGCGCTCACACAAGGCATGGAGGGAGATTGCACCCAATTGGTCTCTTGTTCATGTCGTGCATGCTTTCTACCTTGAGTTTTGTGCAAAAAGTAGAGTTCTTTTGTTCTTGGGGACCTTCCGGCGCTCACTATGCACGAATATAGCATCCGATATGTGCACCAATATTAGTAGGGATTTCTAATGGGAAATCATGAAGATTGAATTTTTGCATTCCTAAACTTTTTCAAAAACATAAAGTAAGTAACAGAATTGTAGAACTCATCAAAATGATCACAAAAATTTGAAAATTTTCAAAATTTGAGTTCTCGATCAAAAGTTATGGCCTTTTTATTTTATGTCTAGTGTGTAGGAGTTTTTATATGCGAGTTGGGTGGGAGTGTGAATGGGCTGCATTTTTGCTCTTTTAGACCCTAAATTTGTTAAAAAGTGGACACCCTCAAATTTAAGTACTTTAAAAAAACACTCAATTTATGCTGATTATGTGCCTAGTTGTCAATTATGTAAGTCACAAACACTAAAAGCAAACACCCTCCTCAACTAGTGTATAGAGAGGGGGATAACACATATACACAACTCTCTTGGAGGAGACACCACTTTGTGGGTGTGAGTGAAATAAAATGGAAGACCTCTCTCTTAGCTTTCTATATTTCTTCTACAATTGTACGGAGCTCTATTGAAATCCATCAAGATTTTCTTCTCTTCTCCACACATGCATGGAAGCAAACTCCATCAAGCTTCTCTTCTCTTCTCCACATGTGCATGGAAGCTTTGTTGAAATGCATTAAGCTTTTCTCCTCCTCCCCACACATATGTTGAAATGCATTAAGTTGACCTAAACAAACTAAGCAACAAAAAAAACTAAGATTTCTCCAAAATACATCAAACCTCAGTCAACTTGTAACCATATGTAGATGAATAAAAACCGTGTCAAATTTGGTCTTTGCTTTATTGCACTGCTTATGTTGTGTCAGGGTATATCGTTAGGAAGTCTCTCAAATGTCTCCCTACTAAGCTATCCTTTCACATTGTCATGATGAAGTAAGGAGCCAATTCAGACACCCATGGTTGTTGTAGTGTTTTAGGTAGTGTAAATATAAAGAGTGGTTTTGGTTGAGATACCCTATGAAGTCACAGGATGGCCAAGCACTAAGTCAATGGCTAGAGCACAAAACTAAAGTAGTAAGTCACAAGGAGGTGCTGAATAAGGATATTTTAGATGTACCCATTCCTGGGCTAGAATCACAATTGGGTTGCGATAGTTCAAATTACATAGTTGTGGAAGATTGTCCAGATGAGACATCAATTTTGGCCATTACTAGGGCAAAAGCTAAGCAAAATATTAATTGAAGGATCAAGAAAAGGCTAGAGAAGCGGTCTCGAAGGAGGTTATGAAGTTGCAGAAGAAGTAGCACTCAAAACAGTGTAAAGATGTAGAATTGCCCCATGGGGTTTAGCAAACTCAAGTGCCCCATGAGGATAAACAGCAAGATAGGGTTTTGATAGCACAGCAAACCAGTGACGAGCATCCAAGTTTTGACCCATATGAATCATTTCATGGTTCCCATGAGTTATTTGCTGCATTAGTTAAAACTTATTTACATCTAACTTTGGAAAAAATTCTTAATTTGATTCCATGATTTAAGGAAAAGATCATTTTAAAGATTATGTCCAATTAGGATAGGGTATGGAATCAACGTGATGGTGATAGTGGACTGATCTCAGACTAAGCACAGGGTGGTCATCTTAACCACAGGAAGTCAACACCATGCTCTTGCTTAAAACCCTTTGCTACTAATCTAGCCTTATATGCCCGCTTGGGGTGTCCAGGGTACTTTTCAGCTTTGTACACCCACTTGCATGGCAGAGCCTTCTTATCAGTAGGCAAGTAAACCAAATCCCAATTCATATTCTTATGTAAGGAGTCTATCTCAGACTGCATAGCCCTCTCCCAGGAGTGACTTTCACTCTTGTGTATAGCCGCATCATAGGTGAGTGCATCTGTAACCAACACATAGTGCATGGAGGGCTTGAATCTGTCAAGTGGACATCTATCTCTAGAAGAACACCGCACTGCAGGCTTTGCTACCTGCCCAACATTCTCTCCAACACCCTAGCCATGAGCATCTGCTACTACTATAGGCTATGTAGCTAGCTATATGGGAGCTTGTGGCTCCTCTTGAAATATAACCCTACGTATCTCGATGACTCTCTCAGGTTGCATATGCATCTTGTCTTCATGGAGGACTACATCATGGATGCGGATGACTTTCCACACTTGCGGATCCCATAGATGTTAACCCATCTTTCCTACTTCTCCATAACCAAGTAATATGCATTTAATACTCTTAGGATCCACCTTGTTATGCTCGTCCTTGGGCACATGGCAAAATGCCTCACATCCAAAGACACGTAAATGCACATAAGAGGGAGGATTTCCTACCCATACCTCCTCTGCAACCAGAAAATCAATGGCACTACAAGGAAATCTATTAATGATATGCACGACAATCATAATTTCCTCAGCCAAAAAGTACTAGGGTAGGCTTACATGGCTAAACATACTGGAAACCCTTTTCTAGATGGTCCTATTCATTTGCTCAGCCATACCATTCCGGGGAGGGTTGTAAGGGGCGGTCAACTGATGCTTAATACCCCTCTCATCACATAATTGCTCAAAAGCACCTGATACATATTCACCCCCATTATTTGTCTTAAGGAATTTCAGCCTATGCCTAGACTGGTTTTCTACCAAAGCAAGCCATCTCTGAAAAACTACCAAGAAATCAGACTTCTACGTTATGGGATAAACCCATATCTTACATGAAAAATCATCTATGAAGGTAACAAAATAATTTGCTCCACCCAAATACTAACAGGGCATGGGCCCATAGACATCAGAATGTACCAAAGCTAAGGGCTCACTCATGCGTGATATACCAGACTTCTTATGCATAGAACTAGTTTGCTTTCTATAAAGACAATGATCACAAGAATCAAAATGAGAATAGTCAAGGGACGGTAAGTATTGCAAACCAAAAAGCATTTTCATTCCCTTAATGGACATGTGCCCCGAATGGGCATGCTAAAGAGATACATGAGGTAAAGACCCCACAGACAAAGCATGATCAACTATAGATCTAGAAACATCTAAGGGGTAGAGCCTACCAACCTTGGCACCTCTCGCAAGCACAAGCCCCCGTCATGAGTAATCTTCCATGCAGAGTCTCCAAAAGATACATGATATCCTATGTCATCAAGCTATCTAGTGGACATGAGATTGCATGTCAATATAGGTATATGACATACATCGTGCATAACAAAATTGTTGCTAGAAGGAAATTGCAACCTAACATCACCAATGCCAACAATCTCCAGAGACTTGTCATCCCCCAAGCGCATAGAAATCAAAATAGAATGATATGAGTGGAACCATTCTTAGCAAGGTGTCACATGAAAAGATGCATTGACACCAACAGCCAACATTGTGCATACATAGAGTGTATATTTGTCATCTGCAAAGCACTAGATAAAGTTGTTGCAAGGATATAATCTCCGTCATTATCCTCAGGCTGCATAACATTGATCTCTTCAATTTTAACACTTGACTTAGCAGATACTATGCTATGATCAGAAGTCTTTTCTTGCACTTTCTCTTTCCCCTTGTCTTTGCACCTTTCATTGTGCAATTCATGACACTATGGCCTTATGTGGCATTTCTTCCCACAATGATGACAAGTGAGATTTGCATTTCTCCCATGAGACTTACTGTGCGACTTGACACACAACTTGGACCGATATTTCTATGAATCCCATCCATAGCCATTACCACACTCATTCTTTACATTTCCATCATGTCGGCCTCTAACTTTCAAAGCATGAGACACATGAGAGGCATCCAAATTCTTATGCTTTATCTTTTCCTGTAGAAGAGAGCTCTAAACATCAGATAGCTTCACAGTAATAGCAGAAGCACATAAGCCAGTGCGGAATACATCCCAAGACTCATTAAGGGTTCCAAGTAAAAACAACGGTGTGACATATTCTTTGAAATCAATTCCCTGTGAAACCAAGTTCTTAAGAATAGTATGAGATTGGCTCAGATGAGCTGACATGGTCACATTCTCTTTCATGTGGAGATCCATAAGCTATTTCAGCCAATACATTTGACTTGCAGGACTTTGCTTGTCACAGAGGTTCTTGATCTTATCCCAGAGCTGCCAAGCACTCTCTGCTTCCTCAACCACATTGTAATACATCTATTCAGTGAGAGACAAGATGAGGGTGGACTTGCAAAACTCATGAAGCTCCATCCATTTGTCATTAGTCATAGTTTCAGGCTGCTCTCCACTCAACCTTAATGGCTTTATTTGCAATTTGTGCAACAATACCTACAAAACTTGGCTCTTCCAATAGGCATAATTTGTACCATCAAGCTTAGTGATGTTGAAGATAGCACTATTAGTGGAAGAAGATGCCATACTGCAAGTTAAAATAGTGCATACAGTTCAAAACTACTTGTTGTAAAGTGTAGAAAATGACCAAAAAACCACAAGAAGCAAGGCAAAATGGTGAGAAATGAGTATTTAATGATGCGACCCAAAAAGTACCATCAAAAGTACATCAAACGAGGATGATTCAGCATGAAAAATACATGATAGTCTAGAGATATATGCTTATTGTAATTTATGACAGTAGTGTATAATGAGAGCTGACAATAGGGCAAACCCAATATTCAAAGTCAATCACTGATTGTCAATGCAAAACCAACATCCAATGTCATAAAGACAATCCAAATCAATCTCTAACGAGCCAAAGCAAGACCAAAATAAGCTCAAGAATATCCAAATTCAAGCTCGAACAAAGCTTAGTAGCATTCAAGTCCAAACAATGTAACTAGCATGTGTAGGTAACATAAGCATCAAGCATGTACCAATGGGTTATACATAGGCCATAGGTGTAACCTCTGTCACAAAGCATACCAGTGTAGACCAATTTCAAGTAAAGGCCAACCAATACAAAGCTCAAACAAGGCTCAAAATACATTTCGGAACTATCCAAAGCATTTGCAAACCTTCATTTGCATCCCAATACTCATATGAAACACCCGGGAAGCACCCATGACTAATAGGAAAAGCATAAAGTAACTAAATAAGCTTCAACCTTGGAGTTTATAACACTGATTTATTATGTAAAATTGAGTATTTCAGGCCACTAAATTGGCTCCAAATGATGGCCTATCAATAGCCATACATTCCCCTAACATTCGGGGACCATTCAAGACCAACCAAGCATCAAATATTAGTGCTATCTAGGCATAAACATAAAGTGTTGATGTAACATTGTTTGGGGCTTCTTTTGGATTGTGGAGAATAGACCTAGACTGAGGTAAATCAGTCCAAAAAATCAATGCCAATGATAACCACCACTATCGAGCATCAAGGGGGTGTTCCCAAGTGCCAAATGAAGTGTTTTCAAGCTGCCAATGAGTGCCAAGGGAAGGCTGAAGTAAAAAGTAAAATTTTACGTGTCTTCAAGCTAGCTCAAATAGGGATGATGTTGCTAGGTATGATGCTAGTCCATGTGGAATTTTTGGGGTGGAAGGGGGGCTCAATTAGGGCCTAAAAAAGGCCTACACAAAGCCTCATCAAGCCTAATCAAGTGGTAGGAGTGAAGATATGAAATGGGGGAGCTTCAATGGTTGAAGCTATGGCTGCCTCTTCTTGCTACACCCTACAAATCAAAATAAACACTCAATATAATTCTTCAATACCTTTGAAGGAATGCCCTAAGGGTGCCCAAATGGGCCAAGTAGGTGCTCAGGAAGCCAGGGAGTGATCGAGCTCAAAGGAGTCGAATATGGATATCGAAAGAATGCACCAATGGTGTAGGGATTTGAATGAATGTTGAAGGAGTCATGGACCAAGCTCGAATTCTCAAGGAACCATGCTCTGATACCAGTTGAAAGGTGAGAAGTATTGAAGCTTGCATGGGAGAACTATGGCGGGAGAACAGGAGGAAGAGAGAGAGAGACTCACAATGTGGGAACTCCAACAGTCACAATCCATGACCAGCCTTCCCTTTATTCATCCGTCACTAAAAGAATAGATAATAAAGTGACCGTGATGAGCGCTCTCCACTTGCAATGTACATGCACGAGTACTGTTAGTGTAGTAATACATGGGCGGCTAGGGAGATGTGCCTTTACCCCCAACACATAGTTGCTCTCCATGGTGGATCAACAAGTGCTTCTTCCAAGTCTACTAGCTCATTTGATTCTCTCATAATCTTAGCCAAAGGCCATATTGACTATGTGAGTGGAAGCCTTTCTTTGCTCATTTATTCTTAGTGACCTCCTTGGTCCATCTACGTTTTTCTCAATTGTGGTAGACATAAGATTGCTACAATCATAGAGCTACTTCACCCATCATAGCAATGCCTTTTTTGGTGGCATGATTTCAAGATGGTAAAATATTTCCTCATTATCTCAAGATGATGCTTCCTCCTCCTTGAGAGTAGGGACAGCTCTTAGACTACTTTGCTGGATGATAATGCGAAAGAACTTATACTCTCTTCCTCCATTCTCTTCCTCCATTGTATGTGGCTAATCATTGAACGCCACATCACAACTTCCTATGATTTTGCCTCTTGGTTATACAATTTGTAAGCCTTTTTCTCATCATGTAACCCAAAAAGATACATTTTTTTCTTTTTAGATTTAACTTGTTTCTCTTATGCTTTGGAACATGTGCCTAACATACACATCCAAAAGTTCTAAAATGTGAGACACGTGGTTTCTTACGAAAATAGGTCTCATGAGGAGTTTTTCCCTTAAGAGCCTTTCTGTAACTCCAATTGAGAATGATTAATAGTTCTGCTGAAAACAGGCTAGGCAATCCATTGCCCTTAAGCATGCACCTTGCCATTTTCACAATGGTGCAATTATAGTATTCAACAATGCCAACTTAGGTGTATGAGGCATTGTCAATTGCTGCTTAATTCCTTTACTCTTGTAAAAGTCTTCAAACTCCTTTGAGTTAAACTCACCACCACCATCTCTTCTAAACATCTTCATACTTTGCCATGTTTTATTCTCAATAAGTTTCAATCATTATTTAAACTTACCAAAAGCATGATCCTTATCACAAATGAAGTACACCAAAAACTTCATATTGTAGTTGTTGATGATCAACATAAATTAAAAAGATCCTCTCAAGGCTTTTGTCAGCATTTTACCACACAAGTCAGCATGCATCAACTCTAGAGGAACCTTTGATCTATTCTTACTTTCTTGTGGAAATGCATTTCACTGTTGCTTGCCCATCATACAAGCTTCACATGGTTCCTTTTTTTTAGTCATTGTGGGTGGGTGAGCAACCATACCTTTCTTATGCATCTGCTTTAATAGTACAAAGCCAATGTGACCAAATCTTTTATACCAAAGTTTACTTGTGCCCATATCAATAGTGGTTGTAAGAGCACTTAGCTCATATAGGTTGTTCCTCATTTCTCTTTTGTTGATAACTTTTCCAGCACTGTCGATAATTTCTGCACCTATCATAATGAATCTCACCTCATGGTCAAGATTAGTTATAAAAGTAATTGATAGTAGATTTCTCTAAATCTCTTAAACAAATAACATGTTTGAAAGATTCTTGAGCTCACCATTTGTAGTAATAAAGGAAATAGTACTTCTATCCTCACAATATGGAATTTCACATCATTTTCAACCATCATAATGATGGATTCTTGCAAAGGCTTCATATAACTATATAGATCTTTCTTGTTGGTCATGTGATGGGAGGTACCACTATCCAATACCCATGAGCCAGTGTTATATATTTGCCAAGGAGCACACTTCCTCAATGGTCATCATGAATAACTCCAACTCTACTTCAGATGTACTTGTTGTCTCCTTCCTTTAATCTCCATGGTGCCATTCTTTTCATCTATCTTGGGGTCTCATTAGTAATGCAGAAATTTTCTCAAATATAAAAGCTTAAGGTCTCATTTGAGTATTTAGGGAAGTTATACCAATCCATCAAAATTTGATGAACAAATCCAAAGACACCTTTGAGCTAACTCCTCACTAATCTTTTGTATCTTAGCAACAATCATTTGGTTGTGCAGATTCTTAATCTAAGTGATGAATGCCTCAGCTATCTCTCCTTTGATAAACTTCTCTACTACTAGTTGATTCTCTAAGTTGTAAATTCTTGTTTGATTTTGCATTTTGTACTGACTCCTCAATATGCCAAGCCTTTAATGCCTTTGTTGTGTGTGCTAAATCAAGGTCAAAACACTGTTAGAACAACTTGTAACTAAGGCACAGAGAGTGCATCTATGTTTGTTTGTTTCCAATCTTATAGAAGATATGTATTTGGAGGAATCATAACACTCAAGTTTGATGGGTCTAGGGTGGGTGGTGATTCTAGGTGAGTCCCCAATACCATCTCTAGAAGGTCATAAGAATCAAGGATAGTTGTGATTTTAAACTTCCACAAACAATAGTTTGTACCATATAACTTGCCTTTGTTGAAGGTTGGTGGATGAGTTCTTAGTGTTTGAATTGCCAGTATAGCACTGCCACCACCTGATGCGCTAGCACCACTACTTGATGCAATAGACAATATTTCTCCTCTTCATGTTAAAGCCCTTGCCTCTTGTGTACTCTCTTTACTTCTTAAAGCCACTTGGGCTCTAATACCATGTATAAATTACATGACACAATGTACAAATTTTGAGCAAGAAGTAGGGAACACAATAAATATGAGAAGAATAAAGACTACTTTAATTTCAAATAAACTGATATAAAGATGACTTTGTCCACTCGTTGTCGCAACGCGTAGGGTTGACAGTCACCACAAGGGTTTCGCAAGGAAACTAGACAAGATAGATGGAGATGTGTCTTTAAGAGATAAGTAGGATTCAAGTGAATGTTTATAGGTTCAAGAGAAACTTCACAACCTTCAGCTCACTATACTTTGGCTTATCTTGGAAATAGAGATCTATACATAAGATGGCTGAATAAATGAGTTAAGAGCTTGAACAAAGATGGATGATTTGCAAACAAGAGTACAACTTCAATTGATACAAAAAGAGGCTTTCCCTTCCTTGCCTATGAATATAGCTACCTATTTCACCCTAGGCATGAAGAAGAACTTCAAGACACTTTCTATTTTTAACTTATTAGTACAATGAAGATAGAGGTTCAAGATAAAGACTACCTATATCAGTCTTTGAATGATTCAAGGTTATGGAACTAGCATCATTATTACTAGTTTTTTATTAAAAAATCATGAGATTCATGACTTAGATCAATGTATCACGAATAAAGGAGTTGCACAAAAGCTTCATCCTATAGAATACCCTGTTTTGGGCTGCCAAGGATAATCCAAGATGATACAAATAATCTCCCAAAGAGTACTTTCAATGCCTTGTCAAGGCAAGAGTGATTAGATGCAGCAATTACAAGTGAAAGTAGAGCATGTTCTCTTCATAAATCATAAGAATAGAAGTGGATCATCAAAGAGACATGATTCAGCCCAAAAAAAGAAGGTTGGGCTGCATATGATAGTCCAAAATCAGAGCTGTATGTCCCCCAAGGATGTCTTCTTGATAGAGAAGAGAGTCTATATCAAGAGGTAGGTACATAAGACATTGCCCTTCTCTTCTTCTTCACAAATACATGTACCACTTGAACCGTGCAAGAGGTGCTTTGTAAAACAAAGATTCAGCCCATAAAAGAGCAATCTTGGGCCTTTAAGTACAGCGCACAAGCCTTGATAATAGAGATCAAGAAGTGGAACAAGAGGCTCACTTGATAGGAGACAATTGCTACTTCATAGACATAGACATAGACAATGTTCAAAGCTTCCTTCTTTCTTCTTCAATGAGCACGAATCCCCCCCCTGAATGGGCTACTGCCCTCGAAGCTCTTTATACACATTTTCCCTATTTCTCATTGCCAAGAGTGGCCTTCCATTTTCGTCAATGCATGGAAAGAGAGATACTTACATGTCAAGTAGAGTCTTCTTATGTTGCTTGTGGTTGCATGGCTTCATCTCCTTTGTGTGGTAGTGTATGAGATTCTTTCTCCCTTATCTAGGGTGTGCCTTGTTTGCAGCCTAAGGAAGCCCGTACATGCTACGCAAAAAGAAAAAGGTTCATGTCTTTTAAACGAATCACAACTAGGGCACATAAGGAAGGCTATGGTAAACACAATGTCCCACCCTTAGCCAACTTAGACAACTCCATCTTCTTTGTGACTTTTCTTGTCAATACACTTGTAACTCTTGAATATCATAAGTACACAACCACATCATAGGCTATCCAAGGGGGACCCACCAAGTCATTTGCTCATGACCATATTTCTCATGTTTAATGTTCCATGACTTACAGAACTTGTAGCAACTTCATGTATGCAATGCAAGGAAGGATAAGAGTAAGTAACCAAAATCCAATCATCTTTTTAAGGACCCATGATGATTATATTATGTTTTAAGGTAGAGATCCCCATCTTTATTACTGCATGTCATATGTTGATGGACTTAGGTGTTTAAGATTTATTGCACTAAGCAAGTATTTATGTAGCATGTCTAGGATACAAGTGACTAAGTGATACATGTAAAGGATAAAAGCTTCCCTGGCATCTTGACATGTTCGGCTTTGATATGTTGACAAGACAAACACTCGATGACATATTTGAGAATGTCACCTTTGAGCCTCTCCCAATGGTAGCTCTTCCTAACTGCATTAAGAGTTTTTGCATAACCAGGATGTCCTGCGAAAGGGGAATCATGAGCTTCCCACAATATCTTCTGCTTAAGTGACTGACTTGCTGGTATACACAGCCTTCTTCTATAGTAGACAAGTCCATTATTAATAAACAATTCATGATACTTAGCCTACAGCTTTTGGTTCTGATCTTTGATAGAGATCTCCCTTAGCATCTTTTGATAGGCTGGATCATGGCATGCTTTCTCTCTAGCTAACTCAAGTATTGGATTGCTTGGCATAGATACTTTAGTAGCTAGAGATCTAGCTATTGATGGATTCTACAAGATTAGGGAATTAAGGAATGCCCTGCGACTAAGTGCATCGGCAACTACATTCTCTTTTCCTAGTCGGTACTTGATTTCAAAGTCATACTCCTCCAGTACTTCTATCCACCGACGTTGCCTCATGTTGAGCTCATTTTGGGTAAAGATCCATTTGAGACTCTTATGATCAGTTACTAGGGTAAACTTGTTACCCAATAGGTAGCGTCTCCAAAGCATTAGAGCATGAATGACAACTAGTAATTCCAAATCATGCATACCATAATTCTTCTCATGACTTTTCAATTTCCTTGAAGAGTATGCTACAGGATGACATTCCTACATGAGTACACACCCCAAGGCAAGAATGCTAGCATTAGTTACTACCTCGAACTCTTTATTGAGGTTTGGAAGTTTTAGAATAGGTGATGATACCAAACTTTGCTTCAATCTTTTGAAGCTATTTTGTTCGGGAGTTGACCATGCAATGGTTGTTTGCTTCTTTAGAAAGTCCGTCAGAGGTGCTGAAATCAAAGCATAGTTTTTTATGAAGACCCTATACCATCTTGTCAATCCAAGAAAGCTGTGTATCTCTTTGACAGATGTTGGTATTGGCCATTCTAGCATATCTCTGACCTTGGCTGGGTCCACCGAGATTCCTTCTACTAATACTATGAATCCCAGATATTCAATCTGACGTTTGAAGAATGCACACTTCTTCATCTTAGCATACAACTTATGTGACCTCATTGTCTCAAGGACAATCCGAAGTTGGGGTTCATGATCGTCTTCCTGTTTGGAATAGACTAAAGTGTCGTTGAAGAAGACAAGCACGAAATCATCAAGATATGGCCTAAAGATATCCTGCATTAACCTATTGAAGGGGGCAGGTGCATTCGTAAGCCCGAATGACATAACTAGGAACTCAAAGTGCCCCTATCTTGTATTTAAGGCTGTCTTGGGGAAATCTTCTTCCTTGATCCTTATCTGATAGCAACCTGACCTGAGATCAATCTTGGAGAAGATCGTTGCACCTTGAAGATGATCAAGAAGCTCATCTATTCTAAGAATAGGGTACTTGTTCTTGACCATTGATTGATTCAATCCTCGGTAATCAATACATAGCCGAAGCATTCCATCTTTCTTTTTCTGGAACAATACTGGAGCTCCCCACGGTGAACTGCTAGGCTGAATGTAGCCCTGATCTAGTAGTTGCTTGAGTTGTTCCTTCAACTCAATTGCTTCTGGTATGGACATTCTATAAGGTCTCTTTGCAATTGGCGCAGCTCCTGGTACTAACTTAATCTCATGATCCACTTCTCTTTGAAGCGGGAGTTCTGTCAACTCTTCAGGGAATACGTCCGTGTATTCCTTTAGCCAAGAAGGTCCTTCATTAGACTCTTGCATCTGATCTAACTTATTGAGTTTGATCAAATAGACATGTAATCCTTTTTTGACTCCTTTTATGATCTGAGATACTTTGGCCAATTGGATTCTTGGCACTCCAACCTCACCTTGGGTTGTGACTAATTCCCTTTTAGAGTTTCAAAAGGAAACTTGACCCTTCCACAATGAATGTGGGCATCATTAGGCTTAAGCCAATCCATTCCGAGTAGACACTCAAAGAGACCTAAATTCATGACTTTTAATTTGATTGAAGTCTTCTTTCCTCTCAGAAAGAATTCCACCTTAGTAGTTCTCTTGGTACACGTAACCTCACAACCATTTGCCAATTCTAGAAGCAAGGTAGGTGCTTCTACTGTGGCTATTCCTAATCTTTTTCCATATGCTGGTGAGATAAAGGAATGTGTACTGCCACAATCAATCAAGGTCTTGAAACTTTTACCCTGATAGTCCGACAGTGTCTGAATCACCGAGAACTAGCGATTCGGCCTTTTCTTGTGTAGAGCGGCATGGACTGTCGCCCTTTCAAACTCTGCTTCCATGGTTGGATCTTCTTCTTCTTCTTCTTTGCACATTTGCCTATCGGCAAGGCAGGTGGTTCTTCCTTTACCTCGGGTAGTGGCTCCTTGACCTCGGCCTGTTCCTTGGAAAGGTGCTTGGCGATGCCCTCCACCAAGCTTGGGACATTGCCTCTTGAAGTGACCGGGTTCGTTGCAGTGGAAAGAACGGAGGTTTCGGCCATTGCTTTGAGTAGGAACAAAGTTGTTGACGTTATTAGCCCTTGCTTTCTTTCTTTGTCCCTGATTATGACCTTGAACTCTCTTTATCTGAGGTCTGAATGCTCCTATGTTCGGGTCATTATAAGATCAAGCTTTGTTACCCCTTGGTCTAGACTGCACCTCCTAAATTATAGGCATCACTCGAATGAGTGCGTCTTGAAGATCTGATGGACGCATAGATTCAAGACGGGTATACTGGTGGGTTTAAACCCACACAAAATTTGGACACCTGCTGTGTCATGTCCATCTGTGGCGCATACTTTAAAAGTGAGACGAATTTAGAGTAGTATGGCTCAAGAGTGAGCCCCAACTGTTTTAGCTCATAGAACTCATTCATTTTCTGCGTGTGATATGTAGGTGGCAATTATCTTCCCTACACGGCTTTCTTCAGCTTCTCCCAGGTAATTGATCCCTCTACGATCCCTTGATCCCTGCACCATTGCTTACACCAAAGCCTGGCTTCGATGTTGAGCTTTAGCTTGGCAAGCATAGCCTGATTGGCGGGTGCAGTACTGACTGCTTCGAAGTAATCCTCCATGGATTCAATCCAATTTTCAGCATCGGCTTGGACAGACCTGCCTCTCCCATCAAACTCAGGTGGCTTCGTCTACTTGAGAAGAAACTTCTTCTCCTGGATTACAGCAGTACTTGATGTAGGAGGCAAACTAGGAACCTGTACCTGGGGTTGTGCCTGGATAAAGGTTTCTTAACGTTATTATACGATAATCGTTATTGATTTATATTACATCTTCAATTCTGCTATCACGTAAGCAATCTAGCTACTTATCTTTTTTATCAATTCTCATGTACAACCAGACATTGATAAAAAGAAGTCTTATTTGTATTTATATGGGCATAGCCCTTTCGGAATACAACATTTCTTGCGATGATAAGCCAACTGTTACATTTAGTTTGGGGAGAACAAGGTTGTATTACATTTATCTACAAGATTTGTATAATAGTATGGTTTCGGGTCATGGATCTTCAGGAATCAGTAAGTCATTGGAAGTTCAGGGTATCCTTTCCATTGGAATCCATTCTTCTAATGGCGGCCCAACACTTTAATCTTATCGGTGGGGATTACAAGGTTACTTCCTCATATACATATGAGTTCATCTCAACCCTCTGACCTCGAATATGTAAAGTTGAGTTTACGTGAGGTTCCACAAAAATGAATAGCTTCACGACTTTCAGGTCTTCCAACCACTTGATCCTTTCTAGGTTTGTTTATAGGTAAGCAAACCGGTGGGGGGAAACGAGAGGGATGCAAAGCTCAACCTCTCAACCATAAGGCATAGTCCCATTCCATTCCCCTAAAAAAGCATAAATCGGGTTTAATCATAACTCTAGGTCAATGCTTTTGTTGTTCGTGTTCTTTGACGATCTTCGTGCTGTCCATCGTGATTTGAGAAAAGTTCCCGTCCAACCGGGACCACCCATCCGTAGGAGGACCTATGGCCCATCCTCTGCACTTTCCTCGGGTTGCTTTAGTTATTTAATTACCTAACACATTAGTTGGACATGTAACAACCGGCCTCTTTAATTAACCCGTTAGGCACTGGTTCCTTCACGTAATTTTATCACTTGACATAGAAAAACAATATTTGACAAGTTCCTTATTAACAAGTTATCGTATTTATCTTTGAAATATAAAGAAGTCCAGCCCGTAGGCTTATCCACAATCCGCCCGAAGGCTATCCAGCAATCCACAGGGATCACTAATCCAAGTTTCCGCCCGTAGACTAGTATGTGGGCCTCGAGATCCAATCCCGAGTCACATTAGCCTCTTGTGCAAGGCCCGAAAGGTGAGGGATTAACGGCGAGAGCCCCCTAGCACCCAAGCGTCCTCCTACTCTGAGTAGTGCTCAATGGAGAGACCTCTCGCGATGGGCTCGGTCCACTTTCCCGGTGCAGTCAACAACCCCCTTGGTTAGGGTTAGGCAGGCAATCGGGGGTAACTGAAGCTGCCTCTCCCTTCAGGCCTTCAACCTGAAGTATAAATATCCATTTATCTTTTAATTCATTGATCAAACAAAGCCAAACAATGCTCTAGAATCTGTAGCAAGCACAAACATTTCCATTGATCGTTTTTGTTGGCAAACTTCTAAGGAATGAATCCTTCCTTTCGAATGCATTCAGCACTCGATATGGGATGACTTGCAACTTGGCAAAGTTCCCTATATCCTAGGTTAAGGTGTTTCCTATTAACCCGACTTGATCAAACCTTAAGTTCATTGGTTATTTCAGTTTATCGGCTAGTCATTAGTTTCCAATCAATCTTCTTTACTCAAGAAAGATACTAAATTAGGATGATTATTCATCCTTTTGCAAGATAACTTGCGTAAGGACCTGCCATCCTCATTGCGAGAATTTGGCCATTCCCTTGTGATCCAATCACAAGATCATATGACTCCACACTTGTTGCACAAGTGTCGCATTGAATGGAGTCACAAAACAATCTGTTCCTGATTATATTAGGCTAACGTCATTAGACCTTAGGGTTTCCAAGTTCCATCTTGTAGATTCTTAGGGACAAACCGTAGCTCACTTTGAAAATATGTTTCATTGTCCCTACGTTTCGGTGAAAGTGGGCAAGTATTTAGGGTATAGGAGTTCCAATTTTAGTGATACGTAATGATTAGGTTACATATTAATTCCTAGTGAATTTATTGGAATTTAACTCGTTCTAAACGAGTACTCCGTGGTTTAGGTGTTTTAGATTTATGCCAATTTGTTGAACTCTAGAAGATAATTTCGTGATCATTTCCACGTGACTCGTTGTCTATGCATAAATTGATTTTTCAACCCTAACTTATCGATTTGAGGTCAGGCATAGGTTAGGTTAAATTCCAACTAATCTTCCTATAACTTTGAGAACAAAAATTCATGCTAAACAAGCAACCTTTTCCTTGATAATTTATGCAGTTGACAACAATAATTTCCTAGATTTATGCATTGTAAGAATCATTTCATGCTTTGCACTTTCCATGATGATTCATTGTGAAGAGGATATGGGTTAATAATGCGATATGCAGTTTATACGTCTAGTCTTAAATGAAGTATACTATTTTAATGGGCATTAATCTAATTTTTTTATTCATTTCAATGCATAAAGCTATTTGCTAGAAATGCATTTATACTTCCTCTATTTTGCATGTTCTATTGAAAGCATTAATGACTAAGTTCCTCCGTTGTGAGCATTTAGGACAAAAACATATCCTATTTCCAACAATTAACCTTGCATGATTGAATTACAACAATACCAAATAAAAATTAGGAAGGAAAACCTGGGCTTGGGGTGAGATGTCCACATGGATGTTGGGAGATGACCCTCTCATGGCTGCGCCTTGGACCTTCTTAGGAGGCATTTCCACCGTGGAAGCAACTTTGCAACTCCTTTTTGAATTTCCACCATGGCTCCCTTTTGCAATAACTTGCACCGTCCGTGGAAAACAGTTTTAGAAGGTTTCCTCCTTGAAGTAGGGAATTCGAAAAGGGGGATGTTTCACAATGTTTTGCGGATAAGACCCATTAAAGCCATAGGAGGGGCTTAATGGCCTTGTAAAAACTCGCACAAACGGGGAATAAATAAAGTGTGGAATCCCTTACGAGGGTTTTTGAGTGGGAAAGGGAGGTGTTAAAAGCCTTCACTCTCTTCTGTTTTACGAGTGGGGAAAAAGAACAAAGCTTCAAGGGTATTTTGCATGGGGTTTCAAGAGCACAAAGGAAGGGCTTAAGGGGGTTTCAAGCCCAAAGGAAGGCCCTTAAGGAGGATTTAAAAAAACCCTGGGAGATCAGACCTTAAAGGTCAAAACCATTTTATGGGGGGAGAAAAGAGGGCTTGTAAAATCTAAGGGGGAATTTTAGGGGGGTACCTTCAAAGCCCAAGGAAAGGGGCTTAAGAGAGATTAAAAGCACGAGGGGGGGGTAATAAGACCTCTAAGCCCCACTCTTATTGGGGGAAAAGGGGATTTATAGACCTTTAAGCATGAGGGGGGGGGGGGGGGGTTAATAAGAAGCACAAGAAGGGGCCCTTGGAAGGTTTTAAGACACGGGGGATGAAAGGGGGCTTATAAAGCCACTTAGAAGCTTTAAAGCTTCTATAGACACGTGGGCAGGGGGTATATAGCCGTCCGACGGCAACGACAACGAATGAAGGCAGCTCCTCCCTGGGCACGGGCGATGTGGCAAGCAACCATTAGCACAGAGCGGTAGCCTCCTTGGCTTCTCACTTCCTCAAGCCCTCTCTCTCTCACGTCAACTGCTCGGAGTGGTGGCAGCACTCCCTTCGTCCTCTTCCAAGCGGCAACAGCCCAGGGTTTAAATAGGGGAGGGGAGGGGGATCCTCCCTCTCCTATGTGTTGACTGGCATGGCACTAAGGGTGAGCAAGATCTAAAAAGGAGCTTGTTGGACATTCTATTCCCCTCTCCCCCTCTAGCACGACCATCGGCTGGGGTGGGGAGATAAGCAATAAACAATTTCCAATAACCTTAGTAAATTTTCAAAAATGCAATATTATAATCCCACTACTTTAAAAAAAAGGGTTTCATACATATAGTGTTCGGTATTTTACATTCTCTCCCCCTTAGAGGAATCGAGATGTCCTCATCTCGAGATAAATTGGGGATATTGATGGTTGAGAGTGCCTTCATCTACCCAAGTGCCATCCTCTTTGGGATAATCTTTCCACTGGATGAGGCATTCTCTCAGGGTTCTGGATCTTAATTGGCTCTCCCTAACATCTAAGATCCTGTCAGGCCTTAGTTCAAGGACTCCTTGACTAGGCATTACAACTTGTTGGTCATCAAGTACATGGTTAGAATTAGGTACATACTTTTTCAATAAGTTGATGTGGAATACATTGTGAACCTTTAGGTTCTCAGGGAGTTGCAATCTATAAGCATTAGGTCCTAGGCATTTGAGGATCTTGTACGGTCCACAATACCTTGGACTTAGCTTCTTGCAATCTCCTAAAGATAGGGAACTCTTTTTAGGGCATACACGAATGAAGACCATGTCTCCTTCTTCAAAGACTCTATCTTGACGTTTCAAATCCGTGTATGCCCTCTGTCTATCCTTGGCCGCTTGGATGTCTTGCCTTATTGACTTTATTTGGTCATCCATCTCTTCCAACATCTGCCTTGAAGCTTTAACCCTTAAGGTTGGATCTTATAAGTTTAGGGGACTTCGACAGTCATGACCATACAATGCTTGGAAAGGGGTCATCTGAATGCTTTGTTGGTAAGAAGCATTGTAGGCAAATTGAACTAAAGGCAAGTATTGAATCCACCTCTTCTTCTCACGACAGCAATATGCCCTAAGCATATCCTCGATGGCTTGATTTATTCGCTCTGTTTGGCCATCCGTTTGGGGATGGTAAGCGTTGATAAAACAGACTTGAGTCCCAATGGCTTCAAAGATAGCTCTCCAGAAGTGTGATGTGAAGAGAGAATCACGATCACTAATGTTTCTTCTGGGTAACCCATGTATCTTGAATATCTCCTTGATAAACAATCTTGCAATGTTTGAGGCTTTATAGTTTGTCTTTATTGGAATAACGTGTGCAACCTTAGTAAGCATGTCAATCACAACTATGATGGAGTTGTATCCTCCCTGAACTTGGGGTAGGCCTACAATAAAATCCATATTAATGAATTTCCATTTCATTTGGGGAATGTCAAGCGGTTGCAGCTTCCCTGGCATCTTGACATGTTCAACTTTGATACTTTGACAAGACAAACACTCGATGACATATTTGAGAACGTCACCTTTGAGCCTCTCCCAATGGTAGCTCTTCCTAACTGCATTAAGACTTTTGGCATAGCCAAGATGTCCTGCGAAAGGGGAATCATGAGCTTCCCACAATATCTTCTGCTTAAGTGACTGACTTGATGGTATAAACAGCCTTGTTCTAAAGTAGACAAGTCCATTATTAATAGAAAATTCATGATACTTAGCCTTCAACTTTTGGTTTTGATCTTTGATAGAGATCTCCCTTAGCATCTTTTTATAGGCTGGATCATGGCATGCTTCCTCTCTAGCTAACTCAAGTATTGGATTGCTTGGCATAGATACTTTAGAGCTACAGATCTAGCTATTGATGGATTCTGCAAGATTAAGGAATTAAGGAATGCCTTGCGACTAAGTGCATCGGCAATTACATTCTCTTTTCTTGGTCAATACTTGATTTCAAAGTCATACTCCTCCAGTACTTCTATACACTGACGTTGCCTCATGTTGAGCTCATTTTGGGTAAAGATCCATTTGAGACTCTTATGATCAGTTACTAGGGTAAACTTGTTACCCAATACGTAGTGTCTCCAAAGCTTTAGAGCATGAATGAAAGCTAGTAATTCCAAATCATGTGTAGCATAAGTCTTCTAATGACTTTTTAATTTCCTTGAAGAGTATGCTACAGGATGACCTTCTTGCATGAGTACACACCCCAAGGCAAGAATGATAGCATCAATTACTACCTTGAACTCTTTATTGAGGTCTGGAAGTTTTAGAATAGGTGTTGATACCAAACTTTGCTTCAATATTTCAAAGCTATTTTGTTCGGGAGTTGACCATGCAATGGTTGTTTGCTTCTTTAGAAAGTCCGTCAGAGGTGTTGTAATCAAAGCATAGTTTTTTATAAAGACCCTATACCATCCTGTCAATCCAAGAAAGTTGCGTATCTCTTTGACAAATGTTGGTATTGGCCATTCTAGCACATCTTTGACCTTGGTTGGGTCCACTGAGATTCCTTCTACTAATACTATGAATCCCAGATATTCAATCTGACGTTTGAAGAATGCACACTTCTTCATCTTAGCATACAACTTATGTGACCTCATTGTCTCAAGGACAATCCGAAGTTGGGGTTCATGATCGTCTTCCTGTTTGGAATAGACTAAAGTGTCGTCGAAGAAGACAAGCACGAAATCATCAAGATATGGCCTAAAGATATCCTGCATTAACCTATTGAAGGGGGCAGGTGCATTCGTAAGCCCGAATGACATAACTAGGAACTCAAAGTGCCCCTATCTTGTATTTAAGGCTGTCTTGGGGAAATCTTCTTCCTTGATCCTTATCTGATAGCAACCTGACCTGAGATCAATCTTGGAGAAGATCGTTGCACCTTGAAGATGATCAAGAAGCTCATCTATTCTAAGAATAGGGTACTTGTTCTTGACCATTGATTGATTCAATCCTCGGTAATCAATACATAGCCGAAGCATTCCATCTTTCTTTTTCTGGAACAATACTGGAGCTCCCCACGGTGAACTGCTAGGCTGAATGTAGCCCTGATCTAGTAGTTGCTTGAGTTGTTCCTTCAACTCAATTGCTTCTGGTATGGACATTCTATAAGGTCTCTTTGCAATTGGCGCAGCTCCTGGTACTAACTTAATCTCATGATCCACTTCTCTTTGAAGCGGGAGTTCTGTCAACTCTTCAGGGAATACGTCCGTGTATTCCTTTAGCCAAGAAGGTCCTTCATTAGACTCTTGCATCTGATCTAACTTGTTGAGTTTGATCAAGTAGATAGGAAAACCTTTTGTGACTCCTTTTATGATCCGAGATACTTTGGCCAATTGGATTCTTGGCACTCCAACCTCACCTTGGGTTGTGACTAATTCGCTTTTAGAGTTTCAAAAGGAAACTTGACCGTTTCCATAATGATTGTGGGTGTCATTAGGCTTAAGCCAACCCATTCCGAGTAGACACTCATGGATACCTAAATTCATGACTCTAAATTTGACTGAAGTCTTCTTTCCTCGCAGAAAGAATTCCACCTTAGCAGTTTGCCTGGTACACGTAACCTCACGACCATTTGCCAATACCACAAGCAAGGTAGGTGCTTCTACTGTGGCTATTCCTAATCTTTTCGCACATGCTGGTGAGATAAAGGAATGTGTATTGCCACAATCAATCAAGGTCTTGAAACTTTTACCTTGATAGTTCGACGGTGTCTGAATCACCGAGAACTGGGGTTTGGCCCTTTCTTGTGTAGAGCGGCATGGACTGTCGCCCTTTCAAACTCTGCTTCCATGGTCGGATCTTCTTCTTCTTCTTCTTCACACATTTCCCTATCGGCAATGCTCGCGGTTCTTCCTCTGCCTTGGGTCGTGGCGCCTTGACCACGGCCTATTCCTTGGAAAGGTTCTTGGCAATGTTCTCCACCAAGCTTGGGACATTTCCTCTTGAAGTGACTCAGTTCGTTGTAGTGGAAACAATGGAGGTTTCGGCCATTGCTTTGAGTAGGAACAAAGTTGTTGACGTTATTAGCCCTTGCTTTCTTTCTTTGTCCCTGATTATGACCTTGAACTCTCTTTATATGAGGTCTAAATGCTCCTCTGTTCGGTTCATTATAAGACCAAGCTTCGTTACCCCTTGGTCTAGACTGCACCTCTTGAATTATAGGCGCCACTCAAATTAGTGCATCCTGAAGATCTGATGGACGCATAGATTCAAGACGGGTATTTACTGGTGGATTTAAACTCGCACAAAATTTGGACACTTGTTGTGTCATGTCCATCTGTGGCGCATACTTTAAAAGTGAGACGAATTTAGAGTAGTATGCATCAAGAGTGAGCCCCACCTGTTTTAGCTCATAGAACTCATTCATTTTCTACGTGCGATATGCAAGTGGCAAGTATCTTCCGTGCACGGCTTTCTTCAGCTTCTCCCAGGTAACTGATCCCTCCGCAATCCCTTGATCCCTGCACCATTGCTTCCACCAAAGCCTGGCTTCGTTGGTGAGCTTTAGCTTGGCGAGCATAGCCTGGTTGGTGGGTGTAGTACCAACTGCTTCGAAGTAATCCTCCATAGATTCAATCCAAATTTCAGCATCAGCTTGGACGGACCTGCCTCTCCCGTCAAACTCGGGTGGCTTGATCTGCTTGAGAAGAATCTTCTTCTCCCGGATTACAGTAGTACTTGATGTAGGAAGCAAACTAGGAACCTGTACCTGGGGTTGTGCCTGGATAAAGGTTTCTTAACATTATTATACGATAATCGTTATTGAGTTATATTACATCTTCAATTCTTGTATTACGTAAGCAATGTAGCTACTTAACTTTTTTATCAATTCTCATGCACAACCAGACATTGATAAAAAGAAGTCTTATTTGTATTTATATGGGCATAGCCCTTTCGGAATACAACATTTCTTGCGATGATAAGCCAACTATTACATTTAGTTTGGGGAGAACAACATTGTATTACATTTATCTACAGGAACTGTATAATAGTATGGTTTCGGGTCATGGATCTTCAAGAATCAGTAAGTCATTGGAAGTTCGGGGTATCCTTTCCATTGGAATCCATTCTTCTCATTACGGCCCAACACTTTAATCCTGTCGGTGGGGATTACACGGGTTACTTCCTCATATACATATGAGTTAATCTCAACCCTCCGACCTCGAATATGTAAAGTTGAGTTTACGTGAGCTTCCACAAAAATGAACAGCTTCACGACATTCAGGTCTTCCAACCACTTGATCCTTTTTAGATTGGTTTGTAGGTAAGCAAACCGGTGGGCGGCTATATAGTAGATTCTTGAAGCACCCGTCCATCTTTGTTCCATGTACAAGGGTGATGGATTATAGATTTGCTCCAGGATGTTCATCATCCCAACCCTTTGTCGATAATGCAGATAATGCATTGCAGTCATAAACATGACTCGAAATACCAAGAACTTGTTCCACGCTTTGTAATTCTGCAAGACAACATTGAAGGTAAGGAAATGTTTGGACAGCAACATTTGCTTTACTTCAACTTATTAAGATTTCATAAAAACAATTCCGTTAGTCGGCTCTGATACCAACTGTAACATGTCCACTTGTATCTTCAGGACACATCTTAGCAGTCCATCGAAAAGGATGTTTAGAAAGCTCTTCCCGGCACTCCCATGGAATCTTATGGGGTTTGCAATCCAGGGCTTTCCACGTCTGCCATGTAGCGGAAGTATTCCAGCCGTTCCCACTTAGGATCGACTTGAATTAGGGTTTTCCTTATTGGTCATTTCCTAATGGCAACTAGCATAAGACCCAAGCGAACTACTTTACGTAGAAACGCCAGGTCCAAAGCGGATTCATGCTCCACTTGGTTCAAGGAGAATGGGAAACCAGAGGGATGCAAAGCTCAACCTCTCTGCCATAAGGCATAGTCCCATTCCGTTCCCCTAAAACAACGTAAATCGGGTTTAATCATAACTCTTGGTCAATGCTTTTGTTGTTCTTTCACGATCTTCGTGCTGTCCATCATGATTTGAGAAAAGTTCCCGGCCAACCGGGACCACCCATCCGTAGGACGGACCTATGGCCCATCCTCCGCACTGTCCTCGAGTTGTTTTAGTTATTTAATTACCTAACACATTAGTTGGACATGTAACAAACGGCTTCTTTAATTAACCCGTTAGGCACTGGTTCCTTCACGTATTTTTATCACTTGACATAGAAAAACAATATGAGACAAGTTCCTTATTAACAAGTTATCATATTTATCTTTGAAATATAAATAAGTCCAGCCCGTAGGCTTATCCACAATCCGCCCGAAGGCTATCCAGCAATCCACAGGGATCACTAATCCAAGTTTCTGCCCGTAGACTAGTATGCGGGCCTCGAGATTCAATCCCGAGTCACGTTAGCCTCTTGTGTAGGGCCCGAAAGGCGAGGGATTAACGGGCCAGAGCCCCCTTGGCACCCAAGCATCCTCCTGCTCCATGTAGCACTCAATGGAGAGACCTCTCGCGGTGGGCTCGGTCCACTTTCCCGACACGATCAACAACCCCCTTGGTTAGGGTTAGGCAAGCAGTTGGTTAGGGGGGAGATAAGCAAAAAAAAAATCCAATAACCTTAGTAAATTTTCAAAAATGCAATATTATCATTCCACTACTTTAAAAAAACAGGTTCATGCGTGTAGTGTTCGGTATTTTACAAAAGTGATCAAAAGAGAGCTTTTGTTTGCAATGAGATGCAATAGCAACAACAAAAATAGGTTGAGAAAGGGACTACCTCATTGGCTCATTGACTCACTAGCTACACTTACCCTTGTTACAAATTTATTTGGGTATTCAGTCATAGGTAGTATAGAAATGTAAGGTCAATTGTGTCAAAACTAGTATTGAAATGAGAAGACAGATGAATGCTTATGAGAGATCAAATAAGACTTAAACTTGACAGCATGCAAGGTATGCTCAATCTCTCTATGTATGTAACCACCCCGTGCCCCCATAGGAACTCACCTCCCCCTCTTTTTAATTTTTGACAAAAAAATTTATCTCTCCCTCTCTCTCCCCCTACCATGTGCATGGCAGGGAGAGAGAGAGAAAGAAAGAAAGAAAGAAAGTTATATTAATGTCTTCTAAAGACCAAAACTGGCCTATGAGACAAACTGTGATACAATTGATGAGGTCCAGCTATCCAAAATAAAAGTGCTGAATGAAAAGCTAAAAACTAGAAACTGAAAATACGGTGCTGTGAGTGTGATAAGTGTCGTGTATGTGTATGTTCGTATGTAGCTCTGGTACTCCAGATAATGGATACAAAAGGGTAACAAATGTCGGCTGTGATAGGGGAACAACTGTCGGCTGTGATAAAGTGGTGCGATGTGTATATGTAACAGATGCAGGGAGATATACTATCCTGGGATGTAGTAGCAGTCGTCGAAGTCGCTAATAGCAGGTGATCCCTCCTGGATGCAGGATGTGGTACATCGGCGGTGGAGAAAGAGCAAACTGGAGATCTGAGATCCAATGTGTCAAGTGTCGTCGGATCTCAGTCTGCTGTCGATGTAGATCAAGAATCCTCCGGATCTCCTGTCGGTGTAGCTGTAGGGTCCGAAACCCACGGATCCTTGTACGGCGTCGGGTACGCTGGTCGTCAGCCTACTGTAGTGTGAGCCCGGAGGTCTGGCTGGAGGTTGGTACAGTAGCTCTCACTCTGTCTGTCTAAAAGAACTGTGTAATAGTCATTTGGGTGGGCCCCTCTCTGACTGGGACCCGCTGTGTGCTCTGCTCTCTGATGTGCCATGCCTCTCCCAGAAAACGGCCAAATGATCTCTGATCCATATCAGTCATATATCCCTGAAGTGAGCTGCTCAATGTGTATCTAGATCTCAACTCTGAGTATGCCGGGCATCTGAGAACAAAATGCTCCTCACTCTCCACCTCTAATTTGCAAAGGGGGCATATCCTCTCCTCCCGCGGGATGCCACTGGCTCTGCCACTCTCAATCATAAGCTGATGTGATGATACCCTGAGCTGTCCAATAAGAACTCTCAATCGATGTGGCATATAGATCTGCATATATCTCGGAATCTCTATGAATCCCTGCTCTGATATCCTCAAGAACTGTGTATAATAATGTGCCATCTTCGATGGCAGTGGCTGTGCAGGGCTGACCCATGTCCTCTGTATATAAATATGCCATATCTCCTGTCTGATGACTCTGTTCCTCTCAGAGAGAGAGAAGGTGTAAGTGGGAGCTTGAGTATCATATAGAAGAGGTGGGAGTCTATCAATGTCCAGCCCATGTCTGTCAAACCAAGCTCTAGTCTGTGCATACCATGATGTGGTATCCCCCGCTCGAGCCATCTCCTAAGATGCCATATATGCTCTATATGCAATGAAATCTCTGTCCATATCCTGAAATCTATGTAGGAAGCAGACTGTCTGAAATAATGCCTTGACTAGCATGGGCGGTGTGGCAAGCTCTGCTCGCACAATGTCATGTGGGACTAAGGCCTTGCTGCGAATCAATCTAGATATCATGATCGCGTGAAGTCTCTCCATCAATGTCCATACATAATCGGCAAGGCCTGGCCCCCATATAGCTGCTCCATACATCAGTGCTAGAGTGACTAGAGTATCAAAGAGCAACCCCTTGGTGCGGGGCTCCTTGAAATGTGCTTGATGACACTGTCGCTCCATAAGAGCCAATGCTGAGTATCCTCTAGTGAGGCGGTCACGAGCTCCCTGTGTCATCGAGAAAGTCCCTGAAGCTACTGTAAAGGTGACTCCCAAATATACATATGATCTAGTGACCTCAATACTCCCTCCTGCTGCCATGAAAATACTATGTCTGCGTATCTGAGCTGATGTATGGAATGTACGAACCTTGGTTTTACCAAGGTTCACTGTCATGCCTCTCTGTATGCAAAAATCATCCAATGCTAATAAATGTTTCTGTAATCCCTGAGCTGAGTCTGAGACCAACACAATGTCATCTACATATAGTAAGATATGAACTGTGGCTCCACTGAGATCTATACCTCCACCGGCTCGCTGTTGAATAAACTCTGCTATCTCATCAATGTATAGCCCAAATAGAGTCGGTGAGAGTGGGCATCCTTGCTTCACACCAATGGTGCTCACAAGGGGATCTGATATACCTCCCAGACATCTGACTCTGCCAGTAACTCACTCATATAATGCATAAATACCCCACATCATGTCATAATCCACCCCCGGATCAAGTAGGCATCTGAAAAGCCTCTCTCTTGGAACCGTGTTAAAGGCTTTGCGGAAATCCACAAAGCAACAATACAATCTCTATTTCTTCACTCGTGTCTGGTCGATCAGACAACGGAGAGTGAAGATGTGGTCTATGGTAGAAAATGCCCGTCTGAACCCTGCCTGTCCGGGTGTGCGCATGCACTCTCTCTCTGCCAGCGTGCTGAGCTCCTCCTCCATCACCGTGCCATAAAGTTTGGACAAAACTGGCCCAATCATGATGGTCCTATATGTGTTAGGATCCATAGGATCCCCTGACTTGTGGATAGGTACAATGGTGTGCTCTGTCCACGAGTCAGGGAACCCCTCAGACAATGCATGGTTGAAGAGGTGAGCAATGAGTGGAGCCAATGTGTCTTTGCCATATATAATATGCTCTGCCTGAAGATCAAACTAGTCTCGAGCGCGGCCATGCTGTAACCGTTAGATAGGATGCTTCACCATACTAGTGGTGAAAAAGGATGAAAAACCTGGTCTCGGTGTACATGGTGTGGGTATGAGCAGCTATGCGGGTACATGATATAAACTCTCTGCGTATCCATGCCATACTGCAGGGTCATTTATCGTTGTGGGTGAGCATGGTTCTCTGATCTGCCTCCATGCCTCTGCACAATCTCTGCTCATAAGAAGGTGGTATATATCCCAATATCTCTCCTCCTCCCATTCCCGCTTTTTACGGCGGGTCAAGCGTTGCATGCATCTCTGTGCCTATCTGTGTGTGATCTCTCCTCCGGCCTCCAAATCACGTAGCTGTCGATGTAGATCTCTACACTCATCATCATACCACCTGTTCTATGGCATGGTACCGGTCCGAGGGGGGTGCGTGTATGTGTGATGTGGAAAACTAAGTGTAGTAGAATCATGCAGAATGCGTGTGATATCAGTGGTCAGTGTATCAAGGGGTGCGTATGGATCAAGTGACGTGATGTGCTCCTCCAAATGCAGTGAGTAAACATGTGAGAGCTCATGAGTGAAGTGTATGGTAGTATGCATGTGGGGTATGATATCTGCAGGTGGTGATGGTAATGAGGTGAGGAGTGAGAAATTGAGAAAGGTGTGATCGACACTGAGTGGAAGTCTCCCAAGGCCGAAGGACTCAATAGTATGCATCCCATCGATTGGTCCGAGCATATAATCTACAGTACTCTCGCCCCCCCCCATGTGGGAAGCATGTAAGACCTCCTGAATATGGCCATCGTGCCATCCCGTTATAAATAACGAGATGATGTCTACTACCAAGCTCAAGTAAATGCCCTCCATACCCTGTGGCGTCTGGCCTAGTATCTGCTAACTCCCTACTCATCCCCAACTCCTCAGGGTCTAATGCTCTCATGATCTCTGGCTGCTCCATATCAAAACTCTCACACTGTCAGCTCTGTGTGCACCCGTTGAAGTCCCCCATAAGGAAGACCTCACCCAAACTAGAATACAGAATAATGTCCTTTGAGAGCTATGAATAAGGGGAGGGGGAATGCCTGAATATCACCCTGTGTAGTAGCATATCTGGACCCTTGTGGTGAAAAGTAGCATACTGCCATATAGATCCATCTCTCATCTGATATCTGCACTCTGATCCATATGTAACTGGCCTCGTCATCTCGTCTCACTAACTGGATATGTCTCTGTATCCCCTGACAGAATAGAACTGCCACCCCTCCTGAGCCCCTAGATGTGCTCTGCCTAGTAGTAGCCCGGTATGCAGATACCCACTCAAATCCTGTAATGCATGGGAGCCCTCTCTCTGGGCTCTCATGTGTCTCTGTGAGGCATATAACATCATGGTCAGGTAAAATCTCCTCAAGTCTGTCCGGTCGTGACCATAGGGAGCCGTTGCAGTTCCAAACTGCCACATGTATCGGGGTCTCCTGTACAGTCCTCTGCCCCGTCTCATAGGCCACACCCCCCTATTTGGTGGGGCGTCCATCTATAAAAATCCGGCCAGAGAGGGAGTGTATGTGTGTGTTGTGTGGAAGATGGGGGGCATGCAACTCCCCAGCTAGCGGGTAGCACCACCGTGCCACCTCCCCCCCCTCCACCTATAAACCCTTCCCCCCTCCGTTGCAGGCTCAGCCTCCTCCGACTGGCATAGCAGTGCCCCCCCCTCCACCTATAAACCCTTCCACCCCTCCATTTCAGGCCCGGCCTCGTTTGATTGGCATAGTAGTGCCCCCTCCCCTGTCACTATGAAACATGTTCCCCCTCCTACTGCTCAACGACATATCAGGCCTCCTCCAACGGTCGTAGCAGAAAGCTCCCCCCCCCCTTTTTATCGTTGACTATAACGAAACCCCCCTGCTGGCCATAACAATGCCCCCCCTCCCCCCCCGGTGATCCGTGTGAAGGAGGAGAAGGGAGAGAAATAAGGTGAAGAAAAGAGAAATGAGGGGAGGAGAAGGACAATAAGAGGAATAAGAACAAGGAGAAGGAAGAGAAGGAGAAGAAGAAGGATGAGAGAGAAGAGAGAGAAGAGGAGGAGAAGAGAAGGAAGAGAAGGGAGAGAGAGAAGAGAGAGAAGAAGTGAGAAGAGAGAGAAGAGAGAGGAAGTTAGAAGAGAGAGGAGAGAAGAAGAAAGAGAAGGAGAATAAGAGGAAGAAGAAGAAGGAGAAGAAAGAGAAGGAGAAGAAGAAGGGTGAGAGAGAAGAGAGAGAAGAGGAGGAGAAGAGAAGGAAGAGAAGGAGAGTCTAGGGGAGATAAATAGGGTGAATATAGGCTGAGAGGGAAACGTTAAGAAAAACAAATAGGCAAAAATAAAGGGAGAAGGTGAGACTTTTTGGCTAGCTACTTACCATGGCCCCCAAGCGCAAAGAAGGAGTGAAGACCGCAGAAGCTACCATAGTTGCTCAAGGGACAAGTACAAATGAAATTCATGGTGCAATTGGAGCCTTTGTAATTGCGGCCATTAATGGAGCAACGGGTATAGCCAACGTGGGAATTAGCACAACTCGAGATCCCATCTCGCAGAACCAGGTTCTCCTTGGCCTAGGGAAGAATTATTGATTTCATTCCGCCACATGAAATGATAAGGTTTTTATAATATATCACATAAAATGATAGACTTTCACTTAATTTAGTGCAAGATTTGTTAACTATAATTCATGGTCTACTTTCGTGATTAAAATAAATACATGAAATGTTAGTTCCATTCATAGGATGCAACTGCACAGAAGCATAGAGAACTTGTCATCTATCTTGCATTCCACGTGGAAGATAGGTCTTGATCTTGCTTACCACAAATAGGTTGTCTTATCCTATGATAGCCAATGTTTATGTTTGGAGACCGCATGAAATATTAGGGTAAAATTTGCATTTATAATACTAACAGGTTCTTAGACTTTCATGGATCGCTTACAAGGAAAGACTTTTTATGCATTATATGATTATCTTTTACCTATGTGAGAGCATAGAGGTGATAAGTGAATTGAGTTTAAACTTTTATATACTCAAGTCACATGGGACCTTGCACTTTAGGAACAAGTAATCATTGCTATATATGAAGAGCGTTAGAGATTGCTTAGGCTGTACTAATATATTAAACGCACCATGTGCATGCGATATAAGTTTGATTAGAAAATTTTGAATAGCATCGCACTAAGAGAGGATGGAAAGAATGTATGACAAGTCTTGCAATATATTGTGTTTTAAACACTACCAAGTATGTTAAAAGACGTGCAAAGAATCGAGGGTTCACAAATTGGAACCCTAGGATAAAACCCAAGGGAAAGAGAGATTCAAAAGACGTTGAGTGATTAAACACGTGCTGTGAGTTGTTCTTAATGATCTTGTCTTGGATTATTGGAAGTGGATACCCTCCTATTTTAAGCAAGGCTAGTAAGCTGAGAGAGGAGTTTTTGAGCCCGGGATGTGCCTAAAATTTGCCAAAAAAATCAGAATTTAGGAAAAAAATATTTAACATCGAAGGTGGCGGCTGCAGCTAGGACGATTTTAAGCACTAAGTGAAAGGCGGATTTTAAAAGGCGCCCGAGAACCACTTGTGGATTTTTGATAAATTTTTCGACTATCGTACGGGATGCCAGGAGTTGGGAGTTAGTGTGGGATGTCAAGCCGGACGCCCAGGATTTTTCAGAGGCTAAAACGGAGTCCGGACGAGGAAGAGGCCAAAACTTGGCCAAGATACGAAAAGGTGGACAACTTTGAGGACCAAAGGGGGGTTTCCCTTTGGGAATTTTAACCCCCCATCAATTTTTTATTAAAAAAAATGTGGATGAAGAAGATGAGCATGGCGGCAGCACGCAGGCGCAAAATGCGCCATCATCCTCTCTCCTCATGATTGGGGGTTGAATGTAAGCCATGGAACTGACATTATCCCTCAAATTCTCTCTCTTAGCTGATCATTTTGCCGGTCTTTGCACGAGGAATGGCTGTGTGGATGAAGAGAACAGATTATAGTCTTTCTCTCTCCTCCCTCTCTCTCTTCTCTATGGGCTGTTCATGTGTACCATCTTGATGGAGGAATCGGGGAAGAAGAATGAAGGAAGTGGAGATGAAGATTGATGGAGATGCTGAAGATTGAAGCACACCATTGGATTGAGAGAAATGGAGGCTCCGTTTTCTGGTTATGAAGTCATTCAAGGCGTCTCGGGTTACGTAAAAACACGGTATGATCATTTTTATGAAGAAAATGAAAGATTTTTGATAGTTTATGATGATAATTATGTTCTTATTGGATGAAAATTTGTTTGTGTGATGTTTGCATTATGAGTATTCTTTGTTTATCAGAAAATCTTGGTTTTGCAATTATTTACATGCTTTATTTAATTCGCGTAAACCCGAAATGCAGGCTTTAAGTGGCAAAATGCTAGTTTTTCCGTTTCGGGTGGGGGAAAGGTGTTCCCATGGGGGGAATATGGAAGATAAATTGAATGTTAGTGTACTGAAGTGATTGGAACAAGAAAAATCAGAAAATAGTATATTTTATTGCTAAATAAATCAAGAAAATTGAGAAAATAAGGAGAAAAATAGAAATATATCTTGGAAAAATAAGGAAAAATATAATGATTATTTGTGGATGTATGGTAGTGGCAAAGCATCAGGTTTAGCCTCAGTTTTCCCTATCTTCTTGTCAAAGTTTGTGATTTATCACTTTCTATACATCAAAACATGACAAAATGAACCTCTACACCTATGCAACGAAAGCAATACCTAAACGTAGGGGGTTGGGATGTTTGAATGGTGTGATTTGCGTGCTGATTGTTGTTGATTTTCTGATGCACATTATGTCATAGAGTCCGTGTTATTTTAATTAAGAGGATAGTAGCACGAGTGTTATCTCGGTGCTATCCTTGCATCGCTGCACGGGTTAGGGAATAAGCAATTAAAAGCCTGGTTGTGCACAAGCACATTGCTGATTTAAAAATGATATTTGAGCATTTTAGAATCATTCACTTTGCATGTGCATGAAACCATGGTATCGGAATAAAATAACTGGATGCATAGCACATGTTTTCAATGACAATGACCCACACTGAGTGTAGAAAGGCATCCTCAGCCGTAGGATAGACGTTCGTTTCTTGGGAGATTATTTGGTAAGGACACATGGTACCTCCTTGATTCAAAATGAAAGAGTGGAGTTTGTTTATTTGTTTAATATGTTGAGCAGCGCATCAAGGGGCTAATCCCTATGATGTAAGAGAGCTGCAGTGGGGCTGCGATGTTTCTACCGAGAGGTTGCCTCCCATGTATTTGATTATCGTGGTATTTATGGCCAATGTGTATGGGTTCTCCCTCTGTGGAGTTTATAGAAAGGGAAATGTTGAACTATAAAACTATAAAACTATAAACACATAGATTAGGCTTTAGGACAGTTTGTCATTTAGCAGCAGATTGACGCTCCTGGCCTGCAAGGTCGTGAGGGTGTGTTCGTTTGTTATGAGCATGAGGTCCGGCTAGTGCTATAGCCAATGCCGACCCATTTTAGGTCCCATCAGTGGTGCGTTTGCCGGGAGCTGCCAACAAGTGGTGGTTCTCAAATCTAGGTTTTTAGGGACCAAAAAGTTGGTTTATGTCCTTTGACAAGGACTGTCAAGCCAAAATACAAAAAGTAGAACGTGCTGAGAGGGCTAGACAGTGGTTGGAGATTGTAAGTCGCTATTCTCCTCTAAGGAGTAGCCAGATATGCATAAGAGATAGTGGTCTTAGTAACCCAACTGATGCACATAGTCCTTTAGGTGCAAGAGGAAGCGCAAGTTCTACCTCTCTTCCACCAATTCAACCCACTTTAAGTGGGGGTGTGATTCCATCAGTTCAAACTCCCATTGCCAATCCGATTATTGTCATGGCACAACCCATTGCAATTCCTACAGGGATGTCGGATCTGCCAGCTTTAGGAGTGCCTTTGCCCATTTTTAATGGGTTAGCCAAAGAAGATGCGGAGTTTCACATTTGTGAATTCCAAAGATTAATGTTTAATTATCGCATCCAAGATTAGGGACATCTCATGATGTTCTTTAACATGACACTAAAAGGAAGGGCTGTAGTGTGGTATCATAGCATAGAGACTGGAACCATAACCACAATTGATCAATTTGACGTAGCTTTCCGAGGAGAGTATGCCCCTGAAAGAGGTGGCCAATACTAGTTGCGTGTTTTGAATGTAGCACGCCAAGACCCCCATGAGAATGTGAAAGCCTATGCCAAGAAGCTTAATGAAGTGTTTCATAAGCTACAAACTTACATTCCTATTCCGCCAGCTGCCTAATTGCAATACTTCTTGCATGGATTGGATTTCAATATCTAGGTACAAATGAGCAGTGTGGCTTTGGCTGATATAGACACCGCCATCATGTGGGCAGAAGGAGTAGAGTCACGATTACAAATGGCCTACTCCTCTCAATTAAATCTTAATGCGGGTTTAGTACATGGAGGCAATTTGCCATTGATAAATGGAAGTCAAGGGATGCCTATGAATAACCCTAATGGGAGAGGAAGCATGGTTCAAAATGTACCTTTGTTGCCAGCTCCTCCCAGTGTGACTATGCCTATGGCTAGTCAGTTGGCTGCACGAAATTTTGGAGGCCAAGTTTCGAATCCTAATGTTGTTCGTGTGAGTCAACAACCAATGCCCAATCAAATTGTTAGGCCAATGGAACGACGAATAGACGATCAAGGCTATGAGTCGAGTGCCTCTAATGTCCTTGGCAAAGTTAAGGATATGATGAAGCACTATGCTGACATGCTTTATGAACAATATCTGCAAATAGCTGTTGATGTCAATTTCCTAAAGAAGTAGCAGAATCTGATAGGGAGTCGATGCCCTGAAGAGGGTGGTCCCTTAAGATTCAGCTGTAAGTGGTGTGGCGGACAACATTTCCCTAGAAACTGTCCAAATGTTAAATGTGATATTTGTGGGAAGTCGGGCCATTTAGCTGCTACCTGTTGGAGTAAGATTAGTTTCCTCCAACAAGGGAGTAAATAGCCATGTCAAGTTAATCATAGAGCGCAAGGTAGTAACCTCCAGCAAAATGATAGACCAAGACAAATACTGCAAAGGGGAAAGACCACTATAGAAGAGTTGCCACAAGGCAATGGAGTCAGCATTATCGATGCTGTACGCATCAATGCCATTGAAACCTCTAACCTACGAGCCGTGACAAGAGGCCAAAAGGCTAAAGAGGTTGACAAAGATAATGCAAAACCGGTCAAGGGAAACCCTAAGCAAGGGGATAAGGGGACGCAAGTCCTGAATCCTCGTGTGGAAGGTGGACCTCTAAGGCCTGTTGACAAGAAATTCGATCCTAAGAAGGATGAGGAAGTGCCAAGAAAGAAGGCAAGAGCTAAAAGAGAAGCACCAAAGTCGGTCCCGAGACCAAAGGAAAGGATGGTTTGGCGAGAGAAGAGAGCTTTGGCTACCTATCATGATTTTGATCTAGCAAGGTCTCTTTGCAAAGTCAAACCAGATGTAAACCTCTTACAGTTGATTAAATTATCTCCAGGAGTATGCAAGGAATTCAAGAAGATCCTGCGTATTGGGTATATTGTAGAACCTTTGGGCATAGCATGAGTAGGGGAAGATTGGTTTGATCATGCTGAAAAGAATTGCCCTAGGGTTCCAGCATACGTGGACAAAATATTAGTAGAGCATGCTATTGTAGACACGGGGTCCTCCATCAATATTATGAGTTCAGAGTTGATGGAGAGGTTGGGTCTAGGTATCCAAAAAGATAGCTCCACCCTTCCTAGAATGGCTGATGATAGCCTAAGACAACTAGAAGGTTGCGTTACTAAAGTCCATGTTACAGTTGCAAGTGTAGACTGATTCTTGGACTTTAGGGTGATAAGATTTGTAGGACATCGTAGCTATCGAGTCTTGCTAGGTAGGCCTTGGATCTTACGAACAGACTGTCAAGTTGATATACCCGCCGATCGAGTGGTTCTAGGTAGAGGTGCTAATCGAGTAATAGTCGATGCTTACCCTAAGTCTCCTCAGAGTGACAGAGCTCCTTTATCCTCTACTGAATTAGAAACAACAGATGATCCATCTAGTAGTGAGATATGTTGAGAAACACGGATCTAGAGCTAGTTAGCTATGGTGGACGCAAATCAAACACACGATACATTATCAAAATGAGAGATTGTAACTCAAGTGAATTAGGTTCCAAGATAGATTAGCTTGGACTCATAAACACAATCTTGAGTGAATCAAATTGATAGTGCCATTACATCGAAATGAGTGTCAAGTACATGCCTTTATAGTCCAACTTCTCCACTGTCCTCACTATGCATATGGGATTCAGGATAGCTCTTCTTGGAGCATACATCATTTGTCTATTTCTCAACACCCCCACTCAAATGATGAGTCTCTACACTTGCTGGCTTTTCCCCCCCCCACATGATAGCATGGCCTGGAAGACTAGCTCATAGGTAGCCTAGTCAAGCTTCATCAAGCAATGAGTGTTTAATATCATTGAGCGAGAGACTCGGAACATTACTTAGAGTGGACACAAGGTTCTCATATGGATCCTTGTTTACACTTGCAAGTAGTACGGCTATTGCTTCATCTTCATCAATATTCTTTTTAAGAGTTGCAAGTTGAGTTTTTAAACTCTTAAACTTATTAATGTGTATGATCATAGAAGCATTGTCTTTGATATCCAGTTTATAAAACTGCATGAGAAGTTTTACCTTTGAATTCTTTTCTTGGGTACCAAACATTCTATCCAGTTCCTCCCAGGCGGTTCTAGCATTTCTTATGCCTGATATATGATGTGCACATCATCACTTAGTCCCCAGGCAATGATGCCTAGTGCCTTATTATTCATTTTCTTCCATTCTTTGGATTTGAACTAGTCTTCTTCAACAAACCCGTCTTCATCAACTTCCTTCTTGTTATCTGCATCATCTTCAAACAAGTCCCATAAGTCTTTCCGCATAAGATGGTACATGGTCTTTTCCTTCTAGGCATGGAAGCCTTCACCATTAAATTTTGCTATAATATGTTCCACTTCAGTCATCTTTAGTAGGAGGTCTTACCATGAGAACTCTCGGGCAGTGTCTATCCTTTTTAAAAGAAGATAAGGGGTTCAATAATTGTGCAAGCAAATAATTTCATGCGCGAAGGTCTTACCAATTGGCAATCTTGCTCAATGACAGTGTATAATCCCGTATAAGTGCTTCAGATATTGAAGAAATGGCACCAAATGCTAGTATCTAAAGAAACTTGATGGAGTAGAAAATCGATATTAAAAGCCAAGATCACCGTGAATAGCTTAGAGTGTGGGAGAGTTGGTTTGAGACAAGAGAGTGTGAACAGGGGTATTTAAAAAAAGGCTTATTGAAGCCTTAGAGATAAGGCTCTTTAAAGCCTTTAAAAAGTCAATCGTGAATTACTGGAAGAGCCTGCCGATTCTGCACACGTCGCCAGGCTGTAGATTAGCCGCTCCTAGATGATGCGTCAGTCGTCTTATTTCTGCATTTTTTTCTGCGTTTCGGCTATTAGGAGTTCCTGATCTGGGTGACCAGTTTCAAGCAGTTGCTTTCCTGCTATTGGGCAATCAGGAGGTCCTCGTCTGGGTGATTAATTTGTTGAGGCAGCCCAAATTTTTCGATGAGTTTGGGCTTCAAGGTGCTGCTACGAGTGCGCCATCTGGGGCAATCCTCTGGGGCCCTCAGATTTTTGGGTTTTTCCAATCAATCTTCAAGTCCTTCCATTGGATCATATTGACTGTTATGGGGACTGAACTGCTATTTGTCAGTACCTGTACTGATTGTTTTTTCTTCCTCAATCACAACTGAGTAGAAGAAGAGGTCTGCCCCATCATGTTTGCTTTCCCTAAAGATGATTTTAGGGACGTTGAGAGCAACCCCGCTCTGCAGTAAGACAGATCAGTCTAATGTGAGGTAGTTCCAGACTCTCCACCTAAGAACCCAAACACTCAACTTGAGCTCTCTTCCTTGTTCAAAAAAAAAAAAAACAGCCCATGTGCTTTATGGAGTAAGCAAGCCCTTTGCTCCAGGTAATAAGCTGAGGATAATACCAAATGATTTGATCTTGAGGCTGGCCTTCAATGGTTGCAACCTTCTTCTTCTTCTTCCAAATGATAACTTGAGAAATAGAAATAGTAAGACCTTCAATACCTTCAATATAAACTCTAAACTGATCTTCTTGAGTAGCAACACTTTCTTCCTTGAGCTCCTTTGGTAGCACCTCCTTCCTTAAGCTTCTTCTCCTCATACACACAATGGATGTTGGATGGTTTGAAAGATTGGGGTTGTAATGAGCTTGTAAAAGGAGAAGAATGAAGGAGGGAAAATCCTAAAGCAGGCACAGAAGAAGAGATTCCACCTACTAGCTTCCTAGCTCAGCCATGGCTCTGATACCATGTTGAGAAACACGGATCTAGAGCTAGTTAGCTATGGTGGATGCAAATCAAACACACGATACATTATCAAAATGAGAGATTGTAACTCAAGTGAATTAGGTTCCAAGATAGATTAGCTTGGACTCATAAACACAATCTTGAGTGAATCAAATTGATAGTGCCATTATATTGAAATGAGTGTCAAGTACATGCCTTTATAGCTTTCCAACTTCTCCACTGTCCTCACTGTGCATATGCGATTCAGGATAGCTCTTCTTGGAGCATACATCATTTGTTTATTTCTCAACAAGATATCATCTAGCGATGAATCTAAAGAGGGATCCGCTATAGAGGATATTTATTAGATAACTTTAAATGAGCCGATAGAGCCGCAAGATAGGATAAGAGACACGAATGTGATTGAGTTAGACCTTGGTACGCTGAATGATTCGCGGCCAATTAAATTAGGTTCCATGCTCAGTTCAGCAGAAAGGGAGGACTATGTGTCCTTGATTCAAGAATTCTGCGATATTTTTGCTCAGAGTTATGACAAGCTGAGAGGCATTCCTCCCATCCTGGCTGTTCATACTATTCCTGTAAAAGAAGGCAGTAGTCCTATGCGTCAGAAAGTAAGGCATATGACTTTTGAATTGAGGGACGGGCTATTTAAGGAGTTACAGAAGTTAGAGAAAGCTGGTTTAATCTTCCCTGTACAACACACAGAATGATGTTCACACCAGTTGTCATCAGGAAGAAGAAAAACAACCAGATCCGACTATGTGTAGATTTTAGAGAACTAAATAAGTAGACGGCTAAGGATTACTACCCATTGCCATTTATTGACCAAATTTTGGATCAATTAGTGGGTAGGAAAATATATTCATTTATGGATTTCTTTGCACGATACAACCAGATGGCAATTGCAGAAGAGGACAAGTTGAAAGCAACTGACCCTGAAAAGATCAAGGTCATAGTTCGCTATGAGTCCACCATGCACTCCGAAAGAGGTACATAGCTTTCTGTCATCTAGGGTACTATCGAAGGTTTATAAATGCCTTGGCGGAAAGGACATTGCCATTAACGAACTTATTATCCTTTAGCTGTCTATTTGTATGGAGCGACCCTTGTAAGGTAGCTTTCGAGGATGTGAAAAAGGAGCTAGTAAAAGTACCAGTTTCAAAAGCACCTAAAAGAGGCGAGGTATTTTATATATTTTCAACAGCCACCATGCATAGTATCAGCTGCTGTTTAGCCCAAATCTGGGAGGAAAAGTGGTATCATCCGATAGCTTTTGCTAGTCAAAAATTGGGCATATTAGAAATTAATTATACCTACATGGAGAAGTTGTGCCTTGCAATGGTCTTTGCGACTAAAAAATTCAATCACTACATCCTCTATGAGAAGGTAGTTTTCTATACGAAGGCAAAAGGGCTTCGATTGCTTATGAACAAGCTACAACCGCCTGATCGTCTAGCAAAGTGGTTAATCACTTTGCAGGAGTTCGATTATGAGATTAAGAGTAAGCCACCAAGGTTGTAGGGGATTATGGAATGCCTTGTGGATTTTGGGGAGCCTAAAGAGACTTTGGCTGAAGGAAGTAATATTGAAGAAATGTTTAAAATTGATACAGCTTCTATTCCATCTTCGTATGCTGCTATCACGCATTATTTATCAACAAGAGAGACTAGAGCTGGTTTATCAAAATCAGAAAAGAGAAAAATCAGACAACAGGCTTTGAAGTTTTCCTTGATCACAGGAACACTATATCGGCAGGGTGTTGATAATATATATTGTCGATGTGTGATGCCTGACGAGGTTTCTTTCATCTTGGACGAGTGCCATGACTCTGCATGTGGAGGGCACTTCGCTGGCGGCACAGAAAGCTTTAAGAGCTAGATATTGGTGGCCATCCATCTTTCAAGATTCCTTTGAGTACATTAAGAGATGTGATACCTATCAAAGACATGACAACAGAGAGAATAGGAAACACCCACTTATGCCTATCATGGCTATCCTTCCATTTGAGAAGTGGGGTATTGACTTTGTGGGTCCTATTACCCCGTCGTCTACTACTCAGAAGAGGTACATTATAGTAGCAACTGATTATTTTACAAAATGGTCAGAAGAGCAGGTGACGAGACATGACAACGCAAAAGAGACTACAAGTTTCCTTTTAGAGCAAATTATCTGCCGTTTCGATCCACCGAATGAGCTAGTGTCGGACCGTGGAACCCTTTTTTTGAATAAAGTGATTAAAAGCCTGACTGAAGCTTAGCAAATCAAGCACAATAGAACGACTTCTTATAATCCGCAAGCCAACAAGCAAGTCAAAAGTACTAATAAGCAGCTTGTGGGTATCTTGTCTAAAATAGTCTCAGAGAAGAAACGAGACTAGGACATGAAGTTGTATGTGGCAGTATGGGCATACAATACAACGTTCAAGCGAGCTACCGGCCATACTCCATTTAAATTAGTTTATGGGGAAGAGTGTGTGTTACCCTCAAAATCGAGTTGCCAACCATATGGTTTGCAATTAACCACTCTTTGGGAGATGAGGATTCCCTCTTTGAACGGTTCACGACCATAACCCACCTGGATGAACTGAAGTTGCAGAGCTTATTACACCAGGAGGTAGCTAAACGTCTGATGAAGTAGTTGCACGACCTTAAAGCAAAGAAGTATACCTTTAAAAAGAGGCAATTAGTTCTGTACTAAGATGCGCGTAGGGAGTTGTTTCCAGGGAAGCTAGAACCTAGATGGGATGGCCCCTACAAGATTGTCAGGATAGGGAAAAATAGTTCTACGGTTAGCTGATCTGCAACCAAGGAGTAGAATTTAAAAATAAGGTTAATCTTAATAAGATTAAACCTTATTATTTCTAAGTATGCTAACACAGCAAAATGAATTGCAGATCCATGCTGGGGCTGATTTGAGACCTGCAAAAGAGCTTAAAGTTGGTTGATGGGGCCGTTAATTCCTTATTTGGAGCACCCATATCTGGAACAGAGATACCATCAAGGAAAACTTATCTGGAGGAGCAAAGGATACAAAGTGATTGAGCAAGAGGAGGAAACCTTTGTGTGGGAGATCAAAGTCTGCTACCATCACTGCTTACAAATGTTGACAAGTTTCCCTATTGAGTTTAATGAAGAAGGTGGGATGGAGTGGTCAGTTCTGTAACGTGTCCACTAGTATCATCCAGGACACGTCTTAGTAGTCCATCGGAAAGGATGTCTAGAAAGCTCTGCTTGGCACTCCCATGGAATGTTACGGGATTTGCGATCTAGAGCTTTCCGCGTCTGCCATATAGCGAAAGTATTCCAGCCGTTCCCACTTAGGATGGACCTGAATTAGGGTTTTCCTGATTGGTCATTTCCTAATAACAACTAGCGTCGGACCCAAGCGAACTACTTTACACAAAAATGCCAGGTTCGAAGTGGATTCACACTGCACTTGATTCAAGGAGAATGGGAAACGAGAGGGATGCAAAGCTCAACCTCTCTGCCATAAGGCATAGTCCCATTCCGTTCCCCTAAAATAGCATAAATCGGGTTAAGACATAACTCTAGGTCAATGCTTTTGTTATTCGTGTCCTTTGACGATCATCCCACTGTTCTTCGTGATTTGAGAAAAGTTCCCAACTAACTGGGACCGCCCAACCGTAGGACGGACCCATGGCCCATCCTCCGCACTTTCGTTGGTTTGTTTTAGTTATGTAATTATCTAACACATTAGTTGGACATGTAACAACCAACTTCTTTAATTAATCCGTTAAGCACTGGTTCCTTCACGTAATCTTATCATGTGACATAGAAAAACAATATCAGACAAGTTTTTTATTAACATATCATCATATTTATCTTTGAAATACAAGGATTTCCCCCCGTAGGCTTGTCCACAATCCACCCGAAGGCTATCCAGCAATCCACAGGGATCACTATTCTAAGTTTCCGCTCGTAGACTAGTATGCGGGCCTCAAGATCCAATCTCGAGTCACGTTAGCCTCTTGTGCAGGACCCGAAAGGCGAGGGATTTACGGCCAGAGCCCCCCGGGCACCCAAGCGTCCTCCTGCTCCAAGCAGTGCTCAACGGAGAGACCTCTCGTGGTGGGTTCGGTCCATGTTCTCGCTGCAGTCAACAACCCCCTTGGTTAGGGTCAAGCAGGCAGTCGGGGGTAAGTGAAGCTACTTCTCACCTTCAAGCCTTCAACCTGAACTATAGATGCTTATTTATTTTGTAATTCATTGGTCAAACAAGTCAAACAGTGCTCTAAAATCTCTAGCAAGCACAAACATTTCCATTGATAGATTTTTGTTGTTGGCAAATTGCTAAGGAAGGGATCCTTCCTTTTGAATGCATCCAACACTCGATCTGGGGTATCTTGCAATTTGGAAAGATCCCTTATATTTCTGGGTTAGGGCGTACCCTGTTAATCCAAGTTGGTCAAACCCTACAGTTCATCGGATACTTCAGTTTCTGGTTTCTAACCTTCCTTACTAAGAAGGATATCAAGGTATGCATCCTCTTGCAAGATAACTTGCGTAAGGATCCGCCATCCTTGTTGTGAGAATTTAGCCTTTCTTCTTGTGATTCAATCACAAGACCATATGACTTTGTTCTTGGTGCGCAAGTCCTGTATCGTACTATGTGATAATGGAGTTACGAAACAATCCGTTTCAGTTTCTTTAAGCTGACGTTGTTACCTAGGGTTTCCTAGCTTTATTATTTTCTTTTAAGAAACTCAGGGACAAACCCTAGTTTCTTTTATGTTTACAATTTATTGACTCTACACTTAGGGAATGTGGGCAAGTATTTAAGGTATAAACGTTTCTTGGATTTTAATTCATTCCCAATTAATATTTTGCAGCATAGGTATTTCTAAGTCTATGTTATTTTGGTTAACTTTAGAAGGTAATATCGAGATTACCTCCACATGATTTGTTATCTATGTGTCAATTGATTTTTCAATCCTATACTTTATCAAATTGAGGTTAAGTTAAATCCAACTAATCTTCCCTTTTCTTTGCCAACAAACTCATGCTAAATAAACAACCTTTTCCTTGTTGCTAAGTTATGCAGTTTTAACAATCAAAATTTCATAGATTTGCATTTTCCATGCATAAAGCTATTGAAAAAATGTACGCTTATGCTTTATCTATTTTGCATGTTCCATTAAACTAAATTCCTTCATCGTGAACAACTAGGACAAAATATAACCTATCCCTAACAATTCATCTTGCATGATTGAATTACAACGATATAAAATTAAGAAGAAAAACCTGGGTTTGGGGTGAGATATCCACAAACACCATATTGGGGAATATGGGAATTTCCCATAAGTTTGGGACATGTGGTCAAATCTTTGGATTTGTTATAACTTGAACAGTATAACTCCAAATCGAGCGCTCTATAGCTCAATAGATTCCATTTTTCAAGCGCTTTCCAATGATAGGTCACATCATATGGTTTTGAGAAACTTATGGGCATGTTATCCGAGTGCCACCTTTTTAGTATTCAAAAAATGGAAATTGGAAGATTCCCAAACTCACTAATATTGTGTTCACATGGATACTGGGAGATGACCCTCCCGCAGCACTCCGTGGACTTTCTTAGGAGGCATCACAGTTGTAGTCCTTTGAACGTGGAAGCAGCTTTACACTCCTTTTCGGAATTCCACCGTCGCTCCCTTGCACCATTTCTGTCAAAAGTAGTTTTAGAAGGCTCCCTCGAGGCTTTAGAGCGGGAAAGGAAGGTGTTAAAAAAAAAAACACTCAACACTCTCTTCCCTTTTACGAGTGGGGGAAGAAGAACAAAACTCCAAGGTATTTTGCGAGTTTGAAAGGAAAGGCTAAGGACAAATTCTCTTGGGGGGAAAAGAGCCTTATAGAATTCTAAGGGAGGAACTCCAAGGGGGGGGGAAAGTAGCCTTAAAGGTTATTGGAAAAGGGGGCCTAAGGAGGCCCTAGGATAAGATATATGGGGGGTAGTCCGAGGGTTATAATGAACAAGGGCCCTAAGGGGGAAATAAAAACTGGGGAGATAAGACCTTTAAGGTCAAAAACCCTTTTATGGGTGAAAATCTCCAATCCCACACGAAGGGTCCTAAGGGGGTTTTTTTTAAGACACAGGGGGGGTGTGGTTCCAAGGGAAAAGGGCTTAAGGGAATTTATAAAACGGGTGGGGGGGGGGAGGGCGGTGTGGGCAAAAGGGAAGGGGGCCAAGGGTTTAAGCTCAGAGGGGAGCCCAAGGGAAAGGGGGCTTAAGGATTACACATGGGGGGTTAAGGGTGGGTTTTTAAATGCAAGGAAAAGGGGCTTATAGGTTAAACACGAGGGGGGGGGGGGGGAGGGGGGTAAGGTGGATTTGAACCAGGGGAAAGGGGGCTAAGAAGGCCCCCCCCTTTTGGAAGCTTCTATGCTTCCATGAAGGTTACATGGGGGGATATTTAACCCTCCGACGACGATGACGGCATGATGGTCAGGCGGCGAGGCCTATGGCTCGGCAGCTCCACGTCCCGGAAGTAGTAGGGACAACCTCTCTTCACGATCTCTCCCTTCCCTCCTAACTGGTTTAGGGTTTACTGATGTGGGCAAAGCCGGCCATAGCCAAGCTCTCCAAAACCCACAACGTCGAAGAACAAATGCTAGCTAGTAGCCACATCCCCTCTAACTAGTAGCAGTAGGCCGTCCCTTTTTCTCCTTTTCCCACTGGCGGGCAGCATCCTCTATTTAAATAGGGGAGGGGAGGGGGGATCCTCCCTCTCCTATGTGTCGACTTGCATGGCCTTCAAATGTGAGAAAGCTCCAACAAGGAGCTTGCTGGACCTACTATTCCCCTCTCCCCCTCCAGCATGACCGGCGGGCTTGGGGGGATAAGGAAGAAAAAATTTCACATTATCCTTAGAAAAGAAAGAAGAGAAAAAAAAAATTGCTATATCATTATCCTTATTTCCTATAAGAGGTAGTCCACGCGAAGAAAAGATTTTTAGAACGTTACATTCTCTCCCCCTTAGAGGAATCGAGATGTCCTCATCTCGAGATAAACTAGGGATATTGATGGTTCAGAGTGTCTTCATTTATCCAAGTGGCATCCTCTTTGGGATAATCTTTTCATTGGACGAGGTATTCTCTTAGGGTTCTGGATCTTAGTTGTCTCTCCCTAACATCTAAGATCCTATAAGGCCTTAATTCAAGAACTCCTTGACTAGGCATTACAATTTGTTGATCGTCAAGTACATGGTTAGGATTAGGTACATACTTTTTCAATAGGCTGATATGGAATACATTATGAACTTTTAGGTTCTCTGGGAGTTGTAGTTTATAAGCATTAGGTCCTAGGCATTTGAGGATTTTGTATGGCCCACAATACCTTGGACTTAGCTTCTTGCAATCCCCTAAGGATAGAGAACTCTCTTTAGGGTGTATGCGAATGAAGACCATGTCTCCTTTTTCGAAGACCCTTTCTTGACGCTTCAAATCTGCATATGCCTTCTGTCTATCCTTGGCCGCTTGTATGTCCTATCTTATTGACTTTATTTGGTCATCCATCTCTTCCAACATCTGTCTTGAAGCTTCAACCCTTAAGGTTGGATCAGAAAAGTTTAGGGAACTTCGACAGTCATGACCATACAATGCTTGGAAAGGGGTCATCTGAATGCTTTGCTGGTAAGAAGCATTGTACGCAAATTCAACCAAAGGCAAGTATTGAATCCACCTCTTCGGCTCTCGACAGTAATATGCCCTAAGAATATCCTCGATGACTTGATTTATTCGCTCTATTTGGCCATCCATTTGGGGATGGTAGGTGGTGCTAAAACAGAGTTGAGTTCCAATTGCTTCAAAGATAGCTCTCCAAAAGTGTGATGTGAAGAGAGAATCACGGTCACTAATGATTCTTCTGGGTAAACCATGTAGCTTGAATATCTCCTTGATAAACAATCTTGCAATGTCTGAGGCTTTATAGTTTGTCTTGACTGGAATAAGGTGTGCAACCTTAGTATACATGTCAACCACAACCATGATGGAGTTGTACCCTCCCTGGACTTGGGGTAGGCCTACAACAAAATTCATACTGATGAATTCCCATTTCATTTGGGGGATGTCAAGTGGTTGGTATATACAGCCTTGTTCTATAGTAGACAAGTCCACTATTAATGGAAAATTCCTGATACTTAGCTTGCAACTTTTGATTCTGCTCCTTGATAGAGATCTCCTTTAGCATTTTTTGGTAGGCCAAATCATGGCATGCTTCTTCTCTAGCTAACTCAAGTATAGGGTTGTTTGGCATATATACTTTTGTAGTTAGAGATATGGCTGTTGATGGATTTTGCAAGATTAGGGAATTTAGGAATGCCTTGCGACTAAGTGCATCGGCAACTACATTCTCTTTCCCTGGTCGGTACTTGATTACAAAGTCATATTCCTCCAACACTTCAATCCACCGATGTTGCCTCATGTTGAGCTCGTTGTGGTAAAGATCCATTTGAGACTTTTATGGTCAGTTACTAGAGTAAACTTGTTACCCAACAGGTAGTGTCTCCAAAGCTTTAGAGCATGGATGACAGCTAGTAATTCCAGATCATGCGTAGCATAATTCTTTTCATGACTCTTCAATTTCCTTGAAGAGTATGCTACTGGATGACCTTCCTGCATAAGTACACACCCCAAGGCAAGAATGCTAGCATCAGTTACTACCTCGAACTCTTTATTGAGGTCTGGAAGTTTTAGAATAGGTGTTGATACCAAACTTTGCTTCAATCTATCGAAGCTAATTTGTTCGGGAGTTGACCATGCGATGGAAGTTTGCTTCTTCACTAAGTCTGTCAGAGGTGCTGCAATCAAAGCATAGTTTTTGATGAAGACCCTATACCATCCTGTCAATCCAAGAAAGCTACGTATCTCTTTGATGGATACTAGTTTTGGCCACTCAAGCACATCTCTGACCTTGGTTGGGTCCACTGAGATTCCTTCTACTGATACTATGAATCCCAGATATTCAATCTGACGCTTGAAGAATGCACACTTCTTCATTCTAGCATACAGCTTATGCGACCTCATTGTTTCAAGGACAATCCAAAGTTGAGGTTCATGATCTTCTTCCTATTTAGAATAGGCTAAAGTGTCATCAAAGAAGACAAACACGAAATCATCAAGATATGGCCTAAAGATGTCCTGCATTAATCTATTGAAGGTGGCAGGTGCATTCGTAAGGCCGAATGACATAATTAGGAACTCAAAGTGCCCATATCTTGTATTGAAGGCTGTCTTTGGGATATCTTCTTCCTTGATCCTTATCTAATAGTAACCTGACCTGAGATCAATCTTGGAGAAGATCTTTGCACCCTGAAGATGATCAAGAAGCTCATCTATTCTAGGAATAGGATACTTGTTCTTGATTGTTGATTGATTCAATCCACGGTAATCAATACATAGTCGAACTGTCCCATGTTTCTTTTTCTGGAATAGTACTGGAGCTCCCCAAGGTGAATTGCTAGGCCGGATGTAGCCCTGATCTAACAGTTGCTTGAGTTGTTCCTTTAGCTCAATTTCTTCTGGTATGGAAATTCTATAAGGTCTCTTTGCAATTGGCGCAGCTCCTGGTACTAACCTAATTTCACGATCCACTTCTCTTTGAGGCAGAAGTTCAGTCAACTCTTCAGGGAATACGTCTGCATATTCCTTTAGCCAAGAAGGTCCTTCGTGAGATTCTTGCTTCTGATCTAATTTGTTGAGTTTGATCATGTAAATAGGTAATCCTTTTCTGACTCCTTTTATGATCCGAGATACTTTGGCCAATTGGATTCTCGGCACTCCAGCCTCACCTTGAGTTGTGACTAATTCCCTTTTAGAGTTTCGAAAGGAAACTTGACCCTTTCCACAGTGAATGTGGGCGTCGTTAGGCTTAAGCCACTCCATTCCGAGTAGACACTCATGGATACCTAATTTCATGACTCTTAATTTGAGTGAAGTCTTCTTTCCTCCCAGAAAGAATTCCACCTTAGCAGTTTGCCTGGTACAAGTAACCTCACGACCATTTGCCAATTCCACAAGCAGGGTAGGTGCTTCTACTGTGGTTATTCCTAATCTTTTTGCACATGCTGGTAAGATAAAAGAATGTGTACTGCCACAATCAATCAAGGTCTTGAAACCTTTACCTTTGCCACAATCAGCCCTTTCTTATGTAAAGCAGCATGGAATGTCGCTCTTTCGAATCCTGCTTCCATGGTCAGATCTTCTTCTTCTTCTTCTTCTTCGCACAATTGCCTATTGGCAATGCAGGCGGTTCTTCCTCTTCCTCGGGTAGCGGCTCCTTGACCACGGCCTGTTCCTTGGAAAGGCGCTTGGTGATGTCCTCCACCAAGCTTGGGACATTGCCTCTTGAAATGACCGAGTTCGTTGTAGTGGAAACAATGGAGGTTTCGGCCATTGCTTTGAGTAGGAACAAAGTTGTTGACGTTATTAGCCCTTGCTTTCTTTCTTTGTCCCTGATTATGACCTTGAACTCTCTTTATATGAGGTCTGAATGCTCCTCTGTTCGGTTCATTATAAGACCAAGCTTCGTTACCCCTTGGTCTAGACTGCACCTCTTGAATTATAGGCGCCACTCAAATTAGTGCATCCTGAAGATCTGATGGACGCATAGATTCAAGACAGGAATTTACTTGTGGATTGAAACCCGCACAAAATTTGGACACCTGCTGTGTCATGTTCATCTGTGGCGCATACTTTAAAAGTGAGACAAATTTAGAGTAGTATGCGTCAAGAGTGAGTCCCAACTGTTTTAGCTCGTAGAACTCATTCATCTTCTGAGTGCGATATGCAGGTGGCAAGTATCTTCCTTGCACGGCTTTCTTCAGCTTCTCCCAGGTAACAGATCCTTTTGCGATCCCTTGATCCCTACACCATTGCTTCCACCAAAGTCTGGCTTCGCCGGTGAGCTTTAACTTGGCGAGCATAGCCTGATTGGCTGATGCAGTACCGGCTGCTTCGAAGTAATCCTCCATGGATTCAATCCAAATTTCAGCATCAGCTTGGACGAATCTACCTCTCATGTCAAACTCGGGTGGCTTAATCTGCTTGAGAAGGAACTTCTTCTCCTGGATTACAACAGTACTTGATGTAGGAGGTGAATTAGGAACTTGTACCTAGGGTTGTGCCTGAATAAAGGTTTTTTTAACGTTATTATACGATAATAGTTGTTAATTTATATTACATCTTCAATTCCGCTATCATGTAACCAATGTAGCTACTTAACTTTTTATCAACTCTTATGCACAATCAGACATAAAAAGAAGTCTTTATTTGTATTTATATGGCCATAGTCCTTTTGAATACAAGGTTTCATGTGATGATAAGCCAATTGTTACATTTAGTTTGGGGAGAACAACGTTGTATTACATTTATCTACAAGGACTGTATAATAATAAGGTTTCGGGTCATGGATCTTCAGGAATTGGTAATTCATTGGAAGTTTAGGATATCCTTTCCATTGGAATCCATACTTCTCATGGCGGACCAACACTTTAATCCTGTCGGCGGGGATTACACGGGTTACTTCCTCATATACATATGAGTTCATCTCAACCCTCCGACCTCGAATATATAAAGTCGAATTTACGTGAGCTTCCACAAAAACGAACAGCTTCACGACTTTCAGGTCTTCCAACCACTTGATCCTCTTTAGGTTGGTTTGTAGATAAGCAAACCGATGGGCGGCTATGTAGTAGATTCTTGAGGCACCCATCCATCTTCATTCCATGTACAAAGGTGATGGATTATAGATCTACTCCAAGATGTTCATCATCCCAATCCTTTGACTATAAAGCCGAGAATGCATTGCAGTCATAAACATGACTCGAAATACCAAGAACTTGTTCCACGCTTCATAATTCTGCAAGATAGCATTGAAGGTAAGGAAATGTTTGGACAACAAAAATTTATTTACTTCATTTCATTGAGATTTCATAATAAAAAAAATTCCGTTGTTGGTTGGCTCTGATACCAACTGTAACGTGTCCACTAGTATCATCCAGGACACGTCTTAGCAGTCCATCGAAAATGATGTCTAGAAAGCTCCGCCCGACACTCCCATAGAATGTTATGGGATTTGCGATCTAGGGCTTTGCGCGTCTGCCACGTAGCGAAAGTATTCCGGCCATTCCCACTTAGGATCGACCTGAATTAGGGTTTTCCTAATTGGTCACTTCCTAACAGCAACTAGCGTCGGACCCAAGCGAATTACTTTATGCAGAAACACCAGGTCTGAAGCGGATTCATGCTGTACTTGGTTCAAGGAGAATGGGAAACGAGAGGGATGCAAAGCTCAACCTCTCTGCCATAAGGCATAGTCCCATTCCGTTCCCCTAAAACAGCGTAAATCGGGTTAAGACATAACTCTAGGTCAATGCTTTTGTTATTCATGTCCTTTGACGATCATCCTGCTGTTCTTCGTGATTTGAGAAAAGTTCCCGGCCAACCCGGACCACCCAACCGTAGGACAGAACCATGGCCCATCCTCTGCACTTTCGTCGGTTTGTTTTAGTTATGTAATTATCTAATACATTAGTTGGATATGTAACAACCAACTTCTTTAATTAATCCGTGAAGCACTGGTTCCTTCACATAATCTTATCACGTGACATAGAAAAAAAATATCAAACAAGTTCTTTATTAACATATCATCATATTTATCTTTGAAATACAAGGAGTTCCGCCCGTAGGCTTGTCCACAATCCGCCCGAAGGCTATCCAGCAATCCACAGGGATCACTATTCCAAGTTTTCGCCCATAGACTAGTATGCGGGCCTCGAGATCCAATCCCGAGTCACGTTAGCCTCTTGTGCAGGACCCGAAAGGAAAGGGATTTATGGCCAGAGCCCCCCCTGGCACCCAAGCATCCTCCTGCTCCAAGCAGTGCTCAATGGAGAGACCTCTCGTGGCGGGTTCAGCCCACATTCCCGACGCGGTCAACAACCCCCTTGGTTTGGGTCAAGCAGGCAGTCGAGGGTAACTAAAGCTGCCTCTCACCTTCAGGCCTTCAACCTGAAGTATAGGTGCTTATTTATTTTGTAATTCATTGGTCAAACAAGTCAAACAGTGCTCTAAAATCTTTAGCAAGCACAAACATTTCCATTGATCGATTTTTGTTGTCGGCAAACTGCTAAGGAAGGAATCCTTCCTTTCAAATGCATCCAACACTCGATCCGGGGTGTCTTGCAATTTGGCAAGATCCCTTATATTTCTGGGTTAGGGCGTACCCTGTTAACCCAAGTTGGTCAAACCCTACAGTTCATCGGATACTTCAATTTCTAGTTTTTAACCTTCCTTACTCAGAAGGATATCAAGGTATACATCCTCTTGCAAGATAACTTGCATAAGGATCCACCATCCTTGTTGTTGCGAGAATTTAGCCTTTCTTCTTGTGACTAATCACAAGACCATATGACTTCGTTCTTGCTGCACAAGTCTTGTATCGTACTATGCGATAATGGAGTTACGAAACAATCCATTTCAATTTCTTTAAGCTGACATTGTTACGTAGGGTTTCCTAGCTTTATTATTTTCTTTTAAGAAACTCAGGGACAAACCCTAGTTTCTTTTACCTTTACAATTTACTGACTCTACACTCAGGGAATGTAGGCAAGTATTTAAGGTATAAACATTTCTAGGATTTTAATTCATTCCCAATGAATATTTCACAGCATAGGTATTTCTAAGTCTATATTATTTTGGTTAACTTTAGAAGGTAATATCGAGATTACCTCCGCATGATTTGTTATCTATGTGTCAATTGATTTTTCAATCCTATACTTTATCGAATTGAGGTTAGGTTAAATCCAACTAATCTTCCCTTTTCTTTGCAAACAAATTCATGCTAAATAAACAACATTTTCCTTACTAAGTTATGCAGTTAACGATCAAAATTTCATAGAGTTTATGCATCGTAATAGTCCTTTCATGATTTGCATTTTCCATGCATAAAGCTATTGAAAAAAATTACACTTATGCTTTATCTATTTTGCATGTTCCATTAAACTAAATTCCTTTGTCGTGAACAACTAGGACAAAATATAACCTATCCCTAACAATTCATCTTGCATGATTGAATAATTAAGAAGAAAAACCTGGGTTTGGGGTGAGATATCCACATGGATACCGGGAGATGACCCTCACGCAGCTACTCTTTGGACTTTCTTAGGAGGCATTGCAGTTGTAGTCCTTCGAACGTGGAAGTAGCTTTACACTCCTTTTCGGAATTCCACCATCGCTCCCTTGCACCATTTCCGTCGAAAGTAGTTTTAGAAGGCTCCCTCGAGGCTTTAGAGCGGGAAAGGAAGGTGTTAAAAAAAAAAACCCTCAGCACTCTCTTCCCTTTTACGAGTGGGGAAAGAAGAACAAAACTCCAATGTATTTTGGGAGTTTGAAAGAAAAGGCTAAGGACAAATTCTCTTGGGGGGAAAAGAGCCTTATAGAATTCTAAGGGAGGAACTCCAAAGGGGGGGGGAAGTAGCCTTAAAGGTTATTGGAAAAGGGGGCCTAAGGAGGCCTTAGGAGAAGATATAAAGGGGGTAGTCCGAGGGTTATAATGAACAAGGGCCCTAAGGGGGAAATAAAAACTAGGGAGATAAGACCTTTAATGTCAAAAACCCTTTTATGGGTGAAAATCTCCAATCCCACAGGAAGGGCCCTAAGGGGGTTTTTTTAAAGACATGCGGGGGGGGGTGTGGTTCCAAGGAAAAAGGGCTTAAGGGAATTTATAAAACCGGGGGGGGTTCCAAAATGGCACAAGGGAAGGGGGCCAAGGGTTTAAACTCAGAGGGGAGCCCAAGGGAAAGGGGGCTTAAGGATTACACATGGGGGGTTGAGGATGGGTTTTTAAATGCAAGGAAAAGGGGCTTATAGGTTAAACACCTGGGGGGGGGGGGGGGGGGGGGGGGGCGGGGGGGTAAGGTGGATTTGAACTAGGGAAAAGGGGGCTAAGAAGGCCCTTCCCCCCTTTTGGAAGCTTCTATGCTTTCAGAAGGTTACGTGGGGGGGCGGTATTTAACCCTCTGACGGCGGTGACGGCGTGATGGTCAGGCGGCGAGGCCTATGGCTCGGCAGCTCCACGTCCCGGAAGCAGTAGCAACAACAGCCTCTCTTCACGATCTCTCCCTTCCCTCCTAACTGGTTTAGGGTTTATTGAAGTGGGCAGAGCCAACCTTAGTCAAGCTCTTCAAAACCCACAACGTCGAAGAGCAAATGCCTAGCTTGTAGCCCCATCCCCTCTAACTAGTAGCAACAAGTCGTCCCTTTTTCTCCTTTTCCCACTAGCGGTAGCGTCCTCTATTTAAATAGGGGAGGGGAGGGGGGATCCTCCCTGTCCTATGTGTCGACTTGCATGGCCTTCAAATGTGAGCAAGCTCCAGCAAGAAGCTTGCTGGACCTACTATTCCCCTCTCCCCCTCCAGCATGACCGTTGGCTGGGGGGGGATAAGGAAGAAAAAATTTCCCATTATCCTTAGAAAAGAAAGAAGAGAAAAAAAAAATTTCTATATCATTATCCTTATTTCCTATAAGATGTAGTCCACGCGAAGAAAAGATTTTTAGAACGTTACAAGTTCATCCTCTAAACATGCTAAATTTTGACTATCATAATTATGAATAGAGGAGTTTGTGATGGTAGGCTGTGTAAACCCATTGTGGACATACACATTATATTTTGACGCGGCATCCAAGGGCCCTAATAAAAAAGGGAATGTTGGAGTAGTAATCCAAAATCCCGACGTAGAGTTACAATGAATTTGGCTGCTTATCTCGGGGTAGGATTCACTAACAATATGGTAGAGTATAAAGCCTTGATTATGGGACTGCATATTGCCAAACAAGGTGGTATTCAACGGTTGTTAGTAAAAGGGGATTCCCAGTTGATCTTGAATTAGCTAGATGCGACATACATAGTGTGGAATCCCATCCTTTGTATGTATCATCGAACTGCAATGACCCTACTTGAGGAGTTTGAGAGTGTGTCTCTTCAGCTGATTCCACGTTATTGGTTGCGGATTCATTGGCAAATTTTGCTTATGTAGAGTCATGGTGCTGCTATCTATGGCATTGGGGTCGAAGTAAAGGGGTGGAATGTGGCATTCTTGATGTGCAGGCTCTTGGTAGATTAGGACCCTAATTAGTCTAAGATAATTATGGGTTGTTATGAAGGCGGGGTGAGGACAGGATGTAAACTCACTAAGGAATCTATCTATGGAACTGTACAAATTAGGGAAGGTAAATACAAGGGCATCTTTATAGGAGGTGCTATTGGCATTATAGATGATAGGAAAGTCGAACCTGCCGTGGATGGACTGATTAAAATCCACGCCTACCCTTCGAGGATACGGCATGAAAGTGGGGTCCTTTCTCTCAGAAGGAAGGGTGTTACAAAACACCATCCAAGCATCAAGGTTGAAATCAAAAATGTGTCTTCTCTAGGTGGGTTGGCAATTGTAGCCCTCCACCGATCTAGGCACCTGGAAGACTTTATCATGCCAAAATTCACGGTTCTCGGTTTCCCAAGTAGTTGGGTTGGCCTCTCCCTCCGCTAGCCAATTGTCCTTGAGCCTTGCACCCATAGCGATTACATCGTTTACAACTTCAATGGGCATTACTCTATTTAGTTTAGTGGGAAGCTCGAAGCTCAAGTCGAAGGGGTTGCTGGCACATTCTTGCTATTTTGAGATGATTAGCTCTGCATGGAATCTAGCGAGGAGGTCCTCAGGGCGCGGTGGGAGAGGGATAGGTTGCCTTGGGACAGGTCTAATGTTCAGCTTCTTCCTTGCCTTCTCCACCATTTCTCTTCTGCGCTTAGCCAGGGCTGCTTTCCTCTCAGTGGATGTGTCAGTGGGTTGCACTTCATCTTGTCGTGGAGGAGAGGGTGGTGGGACTTAGTCCTCCTCCTGAGGTCCCAGATCAAACTCTGGTCCACCCCCTTCTGCTTGCACCTTCTCTTCTGTGAAACCAAGTTCGTCAATTTCTTTCACCGTCAGGCCTACCTGTGTAAGGTATTTTCTTTGCTCCTCCAAGCTCTGCGGCAGGCCTCCTAGTTGTAGTGGTACGTCTAGGCCTGCTGTTAGGGCTCTGCGTGCAATGGCTAGCTTCTTCTACAGCTGATCATTGGCCTTGTTTTCTTCTGTTTTGGTGGAGTGAAGCAGCGTGTTGAGGAAAGTGTGATATTGGACCATCATAGAGAGCTGGGCAGCCTCTGCCTGATTTTCACCCAACATTCTATCTCCTTTTACTTTGGCCAATCGGTATGCCAGGTCTCGTACTCTCCTTTCATTGTGGTTAGCCCATTCCTTCACTCTCTTCTCCATATCTTCCAAGCTCTCCCCTTGATGGAGGGTCATAGCCATGAGTCGTTGCTCTTGGTCTTCGAGCTCGTGGTGTAGGCGGGACTGCTCCTGGTCTCCATTGGCGATCTGCGCACTGAGCTAATCCAGATTCACCTGCATTCTTTGCACCTGCTCTTCTCTTAGATTTTTTAGCTCTGCAGTCTCCTGTTTGATCTTCTCAAGCTGGTTTTGTGCCTCCTGGTTGACTGTAGTGAGCTGGTCGTTCTTGCACCGTAAGTGAGTAGTGGTCTCCCTCTCTCCGTTGAGGCGATCCATTAGAATTTTTCTTCTTCCCTCCCAGGCAGCATCATGTTCCTTTAGGGTTTTTGCTTCTTATGCATCTCTCTTGCTCGCTTCCTCCTTTAGAACAACAATCTCCTTTTGGTACTCTGCTATCTATTTAGTTTTCTCCAGCTGGAGAGTGGCTCTTGATTCTCGCTTTGTTGCCAACTCTTCCATGGTAGTTCTCTTTCCTTCCTTGGCCTTTTCTAGCTGCGAGAGCAGCTCTTTAACGTACTCATCGTACTCTCCTGCTGGAGGTGGGGGATGGGACATGGTGGCGGTGGTGGTAGTAGCTTTTGTTTTCTGTCTTTTAAGCTTTGGGCTTGGCTCCACATCATCCGTGGCTGCCCTCTTCACTCCTGACACTAGGGCGGCTATGCCAGCTTCTCTTGCTAGCTCCCTTTCCACCAGGAACTGCAGCCATGTGACCATATTGCTCTCATCGACCTTTCGCGAAGTTCCTGGGGCGGGGATGGTTATTACAGAAGCAGTAGGGCTAGTTGGCACAAAACTGGTAGGGACAGGCATGATGGCCTCCTTGCCCTTGCCCTCTGCGGACTGGCGGTTGGATGGGATCTGGCATATTCAAGCTCGTGTCTAGGTTCTCATCCTCCTGGGGCGGGGTTTGCTTTCTTTGCCATTGATGTTGTTCCACAGATAGGCAAATTGCAAGTTCTATATCTTCTTGTTCCTTCTTCCTCAAGGCTTCTTCCTCCTCCTCACTCCTTCTTTTCCTCTCCTCTTCCGCCTTTCTAGACTCCTCTTCCACTCTCTGTGCATCCTCTTTTTCATTCCTTTTCCTCTCTGTTTCCTGAGCTCTTGACACTCTTTGCGCTTTTTGCAGTTCTTCTTTCTCTTTCTTCCTCCTTTTTTCTTCCCTTTGCTATTGGAAGTGCTTAGTGCACTGCTCTCTTTGCTGCTGCTGGCGATGTTCTTCTTGCTTTTCTTCTTCATCACTACTCTTGTCAGTTTATGTTTCCTCGTCAGAGCCAGAGGATTCTTTGTTGTGTGGTGAGGGTGGCGGTCTCTCTTTCCTCTGTTGCTCCTGTCTCCTTTACTGTTTCTTCAATTAGGGCGGTTAGTACACCTCCATATCCAATGAATGATGCTTTGGAGGCGGCCTTCTTCCTGTATTTTGCTGCTGGGGATTCACCTCCAGCAGATTGGCTTCCCAGATCAAGCACTATGACAGCCTTCTCGATTGTGTGTCTTACATAATCATTCCAATCGATCTCTTCTAGCACATTGGCCACGAGGCTTTCGAGCACAGGCACATTTATTCTGCCCATATAGGCAATGTATCAATGGCTGGAGAAAAGGGTGTGCATGACTTTAGCATGCATGCGGATTTCGTCATCAGGGATGTCCTGGATATTGACTCCCATCGTTCGACCGCACCTGGCCCTTGTCCATTTTTAGCATGGCGAAGACGTCCCTTTTTGGTCTCTTTATGGCCCTTGATTCCAGGCCCAGTGCCTTTTCTCCTAGTTCCTTGCTTAAGGGTACCCTGACTTGCTGGGCAGCATCCCCCCTTCCCACAATCACCGTGGCACTCTTGTAGGCAGAGTCGAAAGTTCGTAAGAACTCAACACACCTTGCATGATCCACATTTTGCTCCACCTTCTCCACATACTTGGTCATATTGCACTTTTCTATGACTTGCTTAGCTGCTTCCTCCGTTTCCACGACCCTGGATAGGTTGTGGACAGTTCGGAAATTCAGCCGTCCATAAGCTTGAATTTCCAGATTCAGCATATATTTTTGCTTTTCTTCTTCTGTGAAGGGAAGCTCATGAGCGTGATCTTGATGAGCCACCTTGGGTTCCTGTCCAATAAAAATACTTTTCATTAATCAAAAGTGGAAAAGGAAAACATGGCTAAATGAAGCTAAGCATGAAAAATATGCAAAACAGGAATGCAAAGAACTTGAAAATTTTTGCTAACTAATTTTTATTTTTATTTTTATTTATTTTTTGATCACTGAGTTCAACCTTTCAACAATTATTTATGCCTTCTTAGCCTTATTCCTCCCCCTCGGAAAGATGAAAATCCTTCCTAGGATTGAACGAAGTGGTGAGGATATCAAAGGTGATTGTGATGGGGTGTTCCGGCCAACAGCCACTCATAAAATGCAAGGTTGTACTCAAGTTGAGCGTGACGATCAAGTTCACAAGGTTGTACAGAAACTTGGGAGATATAGGTCAAGACATCGTGTGTCCAGTAAAAATACTTTTCATTAATCAAAAGTGGAAAAGGAAAACATGGCTAAATGAAGCTAAGCATGAAAAATATGCAAAACAGGAATGCAAAGAACTTGAAAATTTTTGCTAACTAATTTTTATTTTTATTTTTATTTATTTTTTGATCACTGAGTTCAACCTTTCAACAATTATTTATGCCTTCTTAGCCTTATTCCTCCCCCTCGAAAAGATGAAAATCCTTCCTAGGATTGAACGAAGTGGTGAGGATATCAAAGGTGATTGTGATGGGGTGTTCCGGCCAACAGCCACTCATAAAATGCAAGGTTGTACTCAAGTTGAGCGTGACGATCAAGTTCACAAGGTTGTACAGAAACTTGGGAGATATAGGTCAAGACATCGTGAAAAATATCTCCGGTATTAAGGCAGCTTGCAACGTGCAGTTCTTCTTCCGTAAGGAATCGGTCAATGTAAGGATGGGCTAGGACCTGGTAATCTAAGTGTTGGTTCTGGGTAATGGCCAAAACTCTAAATGAAAGAGGTGCCACATAAGTAGGATCATACTCAATGGTCTTGATTGCCCTTCTTTGTTCAGCATTTGTCATGATACGACAGCCTTTCTTTTCCCATTGGGTCCACAAAGTGAACCACTGTTGTAAGAACGAGAAAGTTGAGCTTGCAAGTTGTGTGAGCTCCTGTAATTCTTGTTCGGGAGTAGAACGAGGAGGCTTATGGTATGAGGTGATTAGTCGCCTGAGACATCTTTGTAACGTGTCCACTGGAACCCTCTAGGACACGTCTTAGCAGTCCATCGGAAAGGTTGTCTAGAAAACTCCACCCAGCACTCCCATGGAATGTTGCGGGTTTTGTCATCTAGGACTTTCCGCGTCTGCCACGTAACGGAAGTGTCCTGGCCGTTCCCACTTAGGATCGGCTGGAATTGTTGGTCATTTACTAACAGCGACTAGCGTCAGACCTGATCGAACTACTTTACGCAGAATGCCTCGTCTGAAGCGGATTCATGCTGCACTTGGTTCAAGGAGAATGGGAAATGAGAGGGATGCAAGGCTCGACCTCTCTGCCAAAAGGCATAGTCCCATTCCGTTCCCCTAAAACAGCCTGAATCGGGTAATCGGTACTTCCAAGTCATTGTTCTCCTTGCTTGTTTTGGTGATGACGATCATCCTCTGTCCATCGAAGATCTTGAGAAAAGTTCCCGGCTAACCGGGACCACCCATCCGTAGGACGGACCCATGGTCCATCCTCCGCACTTTCCTCGGTTTGTTTTAGTTATGTAATTACCTACCACATTAGTTTGACATATACAAACAGCTTCCTTGATTAACCCTGTTAAGCACTGGTTCCTTCACGTAATCTTATCACAGGACATAAAGAAAACAATGTCAAACAACTTCTTTATTATCATTTTATCCTTTTATCTTTGAAATACAAGGAGTTTCCCGCCCGTAGGCGCATTCATAATCCGCCCGAAGGCTATCCAGTAATCCTTCAGTGATTACTAATCCAAGTTTCCGCCCGTAGACTAGTATGCCGGCCTCGAGATCCAATCCCGAGTCACGTTAGCCTCTTGTGCAGGGCCGGGAAGGCGAGGGATTTACAGCCAGAGCCCCCCCTGGCACCCAAGCGTCCTCCTGCTCCAAGTAGAACTCAACGGAGAGACCTCTCACAGCGGGTTCCGTCCACGTTCCCGGCGCGGTTCACAACCCCCTTGGTTAGGGTTAGGCAGGCAGTCGAGGGTAACTGAAGCTGCCTCTCCCTTCAGGCTTCAACCTGAAGTATTTAGATATGTTTTCCTCCTTTAGTTCATTGAGCAAACAATGCAAACAGTGCTTTTCTAATGGTTACAAACACAAACAAATTCCAATGGTCTTTGTGGCTGGCAAACTGTCAAGGAGTGACTTCCTTTCCTCCGAATGCAATCCGCATTCGTTTCGGAATCAATTGCAACTTGGCAAGATTCCGATCATTCTTGGGTTAGGGTCATACCCTACCCATACTTTAGTGTTTAGTTGTGGTAGGTTCCAGCGGCCATGTCGCTTTGGTTTATAGTCTAGTCATTTGCTTCAAGGCAAGTACTTAACTTTCCTTTTCCTTGGCAAATTATTCCAAAACTGAGTAACAGGATGATTAGACATCCTCCAAATCATTCCTAATTAGGTTGGCCCATGGTTCCAGAAATATGCAACTCCGTCGGAGTTTCGTCATGATCCTTAGGATAAAACCTTAGATCATTTCATGTATGAACATCTAATTGTTTCGACAATTTGTGAACGTGTGTAGGATCTTTAGATTCACGGTTTCCATCTAAAGCTAGGTCGAATTATTATTGTACTAAACCCTAGTCAACACTTAGGATTCCTATCATATTGACTCAATCATGTCCCACGAATCCTTGTGGTTTAGATTATTTAGTCAATTCAATTATGCTTGTCTTGCGACAAGGATGATCTTTCTAAAGTAGTAAACTAAATCTAACGGAGAACAATAGATAAAATTCCACCAATACGCATAAGCATGCGGTTTATTGTTTTCACGCAACACATAGTCCATGATAACTTTATCTTTCCTTGGTAAGGTAAAATGTTTGCTAATATGTACGCTAACTTCCCTAGGTCCTACTAGGATTTACCAATTAATCATGCCTACTACTTGTAGTCCATACTTTTGAATACTATGCTTTGACTCCTAAATGCAGCTCTTAACAATGTCATTTTTCGCATGACGACTACACAATACACATCATTCTCCTAGCTACGAAGTAGTCGATTAACTCATGCAAAACTAGTGTTAATTTATTCCATCTTACAAGCTACTTGCAAGTCCATACGTACACTTTAGTACTCTATTAATTCTTTCCGAATGATACCTTATGATGCTAACCTTTTTCCTATGAAATCGTTATGAGAAGTATGTTACCTAATGTGCAGTATACGCTTATTTCTAGCATGTCTAGGACGAAGATAATGCACTTATAAATTCCATTTCTTTGCCTAGGTTTAGACTCACTACCTTGAAACGGTACCAAAACTACATGCATCTAACCTTCTAATCGTTCAAATTCATGACAATTTCAATCTTACCTAACGTTCAAGAGATGTATTTCTTTCCAATTTTCATATGCTTTGAAATTTAAGCGAAAAATGCAATTTCCTTTTATGGGCTAAGTGCGCCTAATCATTTCCTTATGCGGAATTAACACGGAAGAACCTGGACTTGTGGAGCCGGGGAGATGTCCACTTGTATATTCGGAGATGAGCCTCCCGCGGTCGCCTCTTGTGATCGTTTTGGGGCCATCGTAGTCGTAAATTCGACTTCCGATTTGCCTTTGTGGTCCACGGAGTGACGGCTCTCGGAATACGGCCTTCCGACCTCTGCCTTTATCCTTGTATGTGGGAGGGTTCCTCTTCGGGATGGTGCTTGCGACGGAAGCTTAGGAGTCTTCAAGAAAACTCGAATTGGCACGGAATTTAACCTCGGACGGCTAGCGGCTTAAAATCTTCTTGCGGACCTTTTCGATGGGTCATGCGGGGTCTTTATGGCTTCACGGTCCCCTCTTCCAAAATCCGGGAAGGGGTATTAATGGATCTTCTTGGAAAAGTGGCGGGAAAGGGTCTTTGGGAAGGCCTTTGGAAAAATGGTGGGAAGGGCCTTTAAGGAGGCCCCTCTTAGAAGCTTCCAAAGAAGCTTCTAAGAAGCTTCTGCTTCAGAGAAGCACGTGGGGGGTTTGAACAGCGTGGCGGCGGGCTGGCGCAGATGAGTGGTGGCTGGGCGGACGGGCGGCAGCGATGGCGTTGGCTAGCGGACCAGCGCTGGCGGCGGACTGGGGCGATCTCCTACACGGCAGCGACCAGCACGGACCTCACGTCCCTCTCCTCCACGGCCCGACAGCTTCTCCCTTGCTTCCTCTCTCACAGGCCTTCTCTCCTTAGCACACCCCCTTGATGGGGAGTGTTTTTATAGGCCTTGGGGGTGGGGAAGAGGGTCTCCACCCACGTGGAGAGCTTCCCCATGCAATCTTCACTTGGCCATCCCCCCCCTCCACACTCCCTCTCCTCCAGCCATGCATTGGCTGGGGGAAGGGATAATAGTAAAAAAATTTGCACTAATTCAATTAAAATTGTCCCTCCCAAGAGGGTGTTTTCGTGCGGATTGCGGTTTTGATCTCCCGGTCTTGATTTACCAAAGCGGAGGACCCTATTTCACGCGCGCGGGTCACATATTATACTGCCAATAAATTTCAATGCGAGGGATACCCTTTGCACAGGGTTTGCACGGCGTGTGGGAAGTAATATTTACAGTACGGTACATGGAAATATTACATTCTCTCCCCCTTAGAAGAATCGAGATGTCCTCATCTCGAGATAAACTGGGGATATTGAAGATTGAGAGAGCTTTCATCCATCCAGGTAGCATCCTCTTCGGGATAATCTTTCCACTGGACGAGGCATTCTCTCAAGGTTCTAGATCTCAACTGTCTCTCCCTGACATCTAAAATCTTTTCCGGCCTTAGTTCAAGGATTCCTTGACTAGGCATTACAATTTGTTGATCATCAAGTACATGATTTGGGTTGGGTACATACTTTTTCAAGAGACTAATATGGAATACATTGTGAACTTTTAGGTTATCCGGAAGTTGTAATTTATAAGCACTGGGTCCTAGGCATTTGAGGATTTTATATGGACCACAATACCTTGGACTTAGCTTCTTGCATTTACCTAGAGATAAAGAACTCTTCTTCCGCCGTACTCGAATGAAGACCATGTCTCCTTCTCCGAAGATCCGCTCTTGGCGCTTCAAATCTGCATATGCCTTTTGTCTATCTTTGGCTGCTTGTATGTCTTGTCTTATTGACCTTATTTGGTCATCCATGTCCTCCAACATTTGTCTTGAGGCTTCCACTCTCAGGGTAGGATCAGAAAAATTTAGAGGACTTCGACAATCATGACCATACAATGCCTGAAAAGGAGTCATTTGAATGCTCTGCTGATAAGAAGCATTGTAAGCAAATTCTACTAATGGCAAGTATTGAATCCATCTCTTTGGCTCTCGACAGCAGTAAGCCCTAAGAATATCCTCAATGATTTGATTTACTCGCTCTGTTTGTCCATCTGTTTGGGGATGGTAGGCAGTGCTAAAACAGAGTTGAGTCCCAATAGCTTCAAAGATAGCTCTCCAGAAGTGAGAAGTGAAAAGAGAATCTCGATCGCTAATGATCCTTCTAGGTAAACCATGTAGCTTGAATATTTCTTTGATAAACACTCTTGCGATATCGGAAGCTTTATAGTTTGTCTTTACCGGAATCAGGTGTGCAACCTTAGTAAGCATGTCAACTACAACCATAATGGAGTTGTATCCTCCTTGGACTTGGGGTAAGCCTACCACAAAATCCATACTGATGAATTCCCATTTCATTTGGGGAATGTCAAGTGGTTGCAATTTTCCTGGCATCATGACATGTTCAGCCTTGATACGTTGGCAAGACAAACATTCGGTGACATATTTGAGGACGTCACCTTTGAGCCTCTCCCAATAATAGCTCTTCCTGACTGCATTAAGAGTTTTTGCATAGCCGGGATGTCCTGCGAAAGGGGAATCATGTGCTTCCCACAATATCTTCCGCTTAAGTGACTGGCTTGCTGGTATACATAGCCTTGTTCTGTAATAAATAAGTCCATTGTCAATAGAAAATTCATGATACTTGGCCTGCAACTTCGGATTCCGATCCTTGGTAGATATTTCTTCTATCATTGCTTGGTAGGCTAAGTCATGGCATGCTTCCTCTCTAGCTAATTCGAGCATAGGGTTGCTTGGCATAGATACCTTTGTAGCCAGAGATCTGGCCGTTGATGGATTCTGCAAGATTAGAGAGTTTAGGAATGCCTTGCGACTGAGTGCATCGGCAACCACATTCTCTTTCCCTGGTCGATACTTGATTTCAAAATCATATTCCTCCAATACTTCAATCCATCGACGTTGCCTCATGTTGAGCTCGTTCTGGGTAAAAATCCATTTGAGACTCTTATGATCGGTTACTAGAGTGAACTTGTTTACCAACAAGTAGTGTCTCCAAAGCTTTAGAGCATGGATGACAGCTAACAACTCCAGGTCATGAGTGGCATAATTCTTTTCGTGACTCTTCAATTTCCTTGAAGAATACGCTACTGGATGACCTTCCTGCATAAGAACACACCCCAATGCAAGAATGCTAGCATCAGTTACTACCTCGAACTCCTTATTGAGATCAGGAAGTCTCAGAATAGGTGCTGATACCAAACATTGCTTCAATTGGTCGAAGCTATTTTGCTCGGGAGTTGACCATGTAATAGAAGTCTGCTTCTTTAGTAAGTCGGTAAGAGGTGCTGCAATCGAAGCATAGTTTTTGATAAAGATCCTATACCATCCTATCAAGCCAAGAAAACTACGTATCTCTTTGACAGATACTGGTATTGGCCATTCAAGCACATCTCTAACTTTGGCCGGATCTACTAATATTCCTTCCGATGATACGATGAATCCTAGATATTCAATCTGCCGTTTGAAGAATGCACACTTGTTCATTTTCGCATACAGCTTATGAGACCTCATTGTCTCCAACACAATCCGTAGTTGGGGTTCATGATCTTCTTCCTGTTTAGAATAGACTAAAATGTCGTCGAAGAAGACAAGTACGAAATCATCAAGATATGGCCTAAAAATATCCTGCATTAACCTATTGAAAGTGGCAGGTGCATTTGTAAGGCCGAATGACATAACCAAGAATTCAAAGTGCCCATATCTCGTATTGAAGGCCGTTTTTGGAATATCCTCATCCTTGATCCTGATTTGATAGTAGCCTGACCTGAGATCAATTTTGGAGAAGATCTTTGCACCTTGAAGGCGATCAAGAAGCTCATCTATTCTAGGAATAGGGTACTTGTTCTTGACTGTTGATTGATTCAACCCACGGTAATCAATACATAGTCGAAGTGTACCATCTTTCTTTTTCTGGAATAGGACTGGAGCTCCCCATGGTGAATTGCTAGGCCTCATGTAGCCTTGGTCTAGCAGTTGCTTGAGTTGCTCCTTCAACTCAATAGCCTCTGGAATGGACATTCTATAAGGTCTCTTTGCAATTGGCGCAGCTCCGGGTATTAGCCTTATCTCATGATCAACTTCTCTTGGAGGTGGAAGTTCAGTTAACTCCTCAGGGAATACGTCAGCATATTCTTTTAGCCAAGAGGGTCCCTCATGAGCCTCTTGCTTTTGATCTAGCTTGTTGAGTTTGATCAAGTAAACAGGTAATCCTTTCCTAACCCCTTTTATGATCCGCGATACCTTGGCTAGCTGGATTCTCGGTACTCCTGCCTCACCTTGAGTCGTAACAAACTCTCTGTCAGAGTTTCGAAAGGAAACTTGACCCTTTCCACAGTGGATGTGGGCGTCATTGGGCTTAAGCCAATCCATCCCGAGTAGACACTCATGGATGCCTAAGTTCATGACTCTGAATTTGACTGAGGTTTTCTTTCCTCCCAGATAGAACTCCTCCTTAGCAGTTTGCCTAGCACAAGTTACCTCACGACCGTTTGCCAATTCCACAAGCAGGGTAGGTGCTTCTACTGTGGCTATTCCTAATCTCTTAGCACACGCTGGTGAGATAAAGGAATGTGTACTGCCACAATCAATCAAGGTTTTGAACCCTTTACCTTGATAGTCCGACGGCATTTGAATTACCGAGAACTGGCGATTCGGGCCCTTCTTGTGTAAAGCGGCATGGACTGTTGCTCTTTCGAATTCCGCTTCCATAGTCGGGTCTTCCTCTTCTTCCGCATTACATCTTTGCCTAGTGGTAATGCAGGCAGCTCTTCCTCTACCACGGGTGGCGGCTCCCTGCCCGCGGCCAGTACCTTGACGGTGTCCCTCGCTAAGCTTGGGACATTCCTTTCTGAGGTGACCAAGTTCGTTGCAATGGAAACATCGGAGGTTTCGGCCATTACTGTGAGTAGGAACAAAGTTGTTGACGTTATTTGTCTTTGCTTTCTTCCTTTGTCCCTGATTGTGGCCTTGAACTCTCTTAACCTGAGGTCTGAATGCTCCTCTGCTTGGGTTGCTATAAGTCCAGTTCTTAATACTCCTTGGTTTAGCTTGCACTTCCTGAATTATGGGTGCTGCTCTAATGAGTGCATCTTGAAGATCTGATGGTCTCATAGATTCGAGAGGAGTATTTACAGGTGGATTTAAGCCTGCGCAAAATTTGGACACCTGCTGTGTCGTATCCATTCGTGGCGCATACTTTAAGAGTGAGACAAACTTAGAGTAATATGCGTCAAGCGTGAGTCCTAACTGTTTTAGCCCATAGAACTCATTCATTTTTTGTGTACGATATGCGGGTGGCAAATATCTCCCTTGCACGGCTTGCTTTAACTTCTCCCAGGTAATAGACCCCTCTGAAATTCCTTGATCCCTGCACCATTGCTTCCACCAAATTCTGGCTTCACCGGTGAGTTTTAATTTGGCTAGCATGGCCTGATTGGTAGGTGCAGTGCCAGCGGCTTCGAAGTAGTCCTCCATAGATTCAATCCAAATCTCAGCGTCTGACTGGACGAATCTGCCTCTCCCGTCAAACTCGGGTGGCTTAATCTGTTTGAGGAGGAACTTCTTCTCCTGGATCACAGTCGTACTTGCCGTAGGGGGTGAATTTGGAATTTGTACCTGGGGTTGCGCCTGAGTAAAAGTTTTCTTAATATTATTATATGATAATTGACATTAACTTATCTTTAGTTCAACTATTTCGTAACTCATGAAGCAACTTAACTTTTTGCAACAACTTTGATGCACAATCGGATAGTGATAAAAGAAGTCCTTATTTATATTTATATGGCATAGCCTCATACAACAACTCGAGCGATGATAATCCAATCATTACATTTAGTTTGGGAAAAACAATATAGTATTGGATTTGTCTACAGGAACTGTGTAGTAGTAGGGTTTTGGGTCATGTATCTTTAGGAATCGATAATTCATCGGAAGTTCGGGATATCCTTTCCGCTGGAAACCATACTTCCCATGGCGTCCCAATACCTTGATCCTATCAGCTGGAATTACACGGGTTACTTCCTCATAAACATATGAGTTTAATTCAACCCTCCGACCTTGAATATGCAAAGTCGAATTCACGTGAGCTTCCACAAAAATGAACAGCTTCACAACTTTCAAATCTTCCAACCACTTGATCCTCTTCAAGTTGGTCTGTAGATAAGCGAACCGGTGGGCAGCTATGTAGTAGATTCCTGAAGACCCAGTCCATCTTCGCTCTATATATAGAGGTGATGGGTTATAAATCTGTTCCAAGATGTTCATCATTCCAATTCTCTGCCTATAATGCGGAGAATGCATCGCAGTCATGAACATGATCCGGAACACCAAAAACTTGTTCCACGCCTCGTAATTCTGCAAGACAGTACTGAAGATGAGAAAATGTTTGGATAGGAACAATTTCTTTACTTCACTTCTAATGAAATCTTATGAAAACAATTCCATTATAAGTCGGCTCTGATACCAACTGTAACGTGTCCACTGGAACCCTCTAGGACACGTCTTAGCAGTCCATCGGAAAGGTTGTCTAGAAAACTCCACCCGACACTCCCATGGAATGTTGCGGGTTTTGTCATCTAGGACTTTCCGCGTCTGCCACGTAACGGAAGCGTCCTAGCCGTTCCCACTTAGGATCGGCTGGAATTGTTGGTCATTTACTAACAGCGACTAGCGTCAGACCTGATCGAACTACTTTACGCAGAACGCCTAGTCTGAAGCGGATTCATGCTGCACTTGGTTCAAGGAGAATGGGAAATGAGAGGGATGCAAGGCTCGACCTCTCTGCCAAAAGGCATAGTCCCATTCCGTTCCCCTAAAACAGCCTGAAACGGGTAATCGGTACTTCCAAGTCATTGTTCTCCTTGCTTGTTTTGGTGATGACGATCATCCTCTGTCCATCGAAGATCTTGAGAAAAGTTCCCGGCTAACCGGGACCACCCATCCGTAGGACGGACCCATGGTCCATCCTCCGCACTTTCCTCGGTTTGTTTTAGTTATGTAATTACCTACCACATTAGTTTGACATATACAAACAGCTTCCTTGATTAACCCTGTTAAGCACTGGTTCCTTCACGTAATCTTATCACAGGACATAAAGAAAACAATGTCAAACAACTTCTTTATTATCATTTTATCCTTTTATCTTTGAAATACAAGGAGTTTCCCACCCGTAGGCGCATTCATAATCCGCCCGAAGGCTATCTAGTAATCCTTCAGTGATTACTAATCCAAGTTTCCGCCCGTAGACTAGTATGCGGGCCTCGAGATCCAATCCCGAGTCACGTTAGCCTCTTGTGCAGGGCCGCGAAGGCGAGGGATTTACAGCCAGAGCCCCCCCTGGCACCCAAGCGTCCTCCTGCTCCAAGTAGAACTCAACGGAGAGACCTCTCACGGCGGGTTCCGTCCACGTTCCCGGCGCGGTTCACAACCCCCTTGGTTAGGGTTAGGCAGGCAGTCGAGGGTAACTGAAGCTGCCTCTCCCTTCAGGCTTCAACCTGAAGTATTTAGATATGTTTTCCTCCTTTATTTCATTGAGCAAACAATGCAAACAGTGCTTTTCTAATGGTTACAAACACAAACAAATTCCAATGGTCTTTGTGGCTGGCAAACTGTCAAGACGTGACTTTCTTTCCTCCGAATGCAATCCGAATTCGTTCCGGAATCAATTGCAACTTGGCAAGATTCCGATCATTCTTGGGTTAGGGTCATACCCTACCCATACTTTAGTGTTTAGTTGTGGCAGGTTCCAGCGGCCATGTCGCTTTGGTTTATAGTCTGGTCATTTGCTTCAAGGCAAGTACTTAACTTTCCTTTTCCTTGGCAAATTATTCCAAAACTGAGTAACAGGATGATTAGACATCCTCCAAATCATTCCTAATTAGGTTGGCCCATGGTTCCAGAAATATGCAACTCCGTCGGAGTTTCGTCATGATCCTTAGGATAAAACCTTAGATCATTTCATGTATGAACATCTAATTGTTTCGACAATTTGTGAACGTGTGTAGGATCTTTAGATTCATGGTTTCCGTCTAAAGCTAGGTCGAATTATTATTGTACTAAACCCTAGTCAACACTTAGGATTCCTATCATATTGACTCAATCATGTCCCACGAATCCTTGTGGTTTAGATTATTTAGTCAATTCAATTATGCTTGTCTTGCGACAAGGATGATCTTTCTAAAGTAGTAAACTAAATCTAACGGAGAACAATAGATACAATTCCACCAATACGCGTAAGCATGCGGTTTATTGTTTTCACGCAACACATAGTCCATGATAACTTTATCTTTCCTTGGTAAGGTAAAATGTTTGCTAATCTGTACGTTAACTTCCCTAGGTCCTACTAGGATTTACCAATTAATCATGCCTACTACTTGTAGTCCATACTTTTGAATACTATGCTTTGACTCCTAAATGCAGCTCTTAACGATGTCATTTTTCGCATGACGACTACACAATACACATCATTCTCCTAGCTACGAAGTATTCGATTAACTCATGCAAAACTAGTGTTAATTTATTCCATCTTACAAGCTACTTGCAAGTCCATACGTACACTTTAGTACTCTATTAATTCTTTCCGAATGATACCTTATGATGCTAACCTTTTTCCTATGAAATCGTTATGAGAAGTATGTTACCTAATGTGCAGTGTACGCTTATTTCTAGCATGTCTAGGACGAAGATAATGCACTTATAAATTCCATTTCTTTGCCTAGGTTTAGACTCACTACCTTGAAACGGTACCAAAACTACATGCATCTAACCTTCTAATCGTTCAAATTCATGACAATTTCAATCTTACCTAACGTTCAAGAGATGTATTTCTTTCCAATTTTCATATGCTTTGAAATTTAAGCGAAAAATGCAATTTCCTTTTATGGGCTAAGTGCGCCTAATCATTTCCTTATGCGGAATTAACACGGAAGAACCTGGACTTGTGGAGTCGGGGAGATGTCCACTTGTATATTCGGAGATGAGCCTCCCGCGGTCGCCTCTTGTGATCGTTTTGGGGCCATCGTAGTCGTAAATTCGACTTCCGATTTGCCTTTGTGGTCCACGGAGTGACGGCTCTCGGAATACGGCCTTCCGACCTCTGCCTTTATCCTTGTATGCGGGAGGGTTCCTCTTCGGGATGGTGCTTGCGACGGAAGCTTAGGAGTCTTCAAGAAAACTCGAATTGGCACGGAATTTAACCTCGGACGGCTAGCGGCTTAAAATCTTCTTGCGGACCTTTTCGATGGGTCATGCGGGGTCTTTATGGCTTCACGGTCCCCTCTTCCCAAATCCGGGAAGGGGTATTAATGGATCTTCTTGGAAAAGTGGCGGGAAAGGGTCTTTCGGAAGACCTTTGGAAAAATGGTGGGAAGGGCCTTTAAGGAGGCCCCTCTTAGAAGCTTCCAAAGAAGCTTCTAAGAAGCTTCTGCTTGAGAGAAGCACGTGGGGGGTTTGAACAGCGTGGCGGTGGGCTGGCGCAGATGACTGGTGGCTGGGCGGACGAGCGGCAGCGATGGCGTTGGCTGGCGGACCAGCGCTGGCGGCGGACTGGGGCGATCTCCTACACGGCGGCGACCAGCACGGACCTCACGTCCCTCTCCTCCACGGCCCGACAGCTTCTCCCTTGCTTCCTCTCTCACAGGCCTTCCCTCTCTCACACACCTTCTCTCCTTAGCACACCCCCTTGATGGGGAGTGTTTTTATAGGCCTTGGGGGTGGGGAAGAGGGTCTCCACCCACGTGGAGAGCTTCCCCATGCAATCTTCACTTGGCCATCACCCCCCTCCACACTCCCTCTCCTCCAGCCATGCATCGGCTGGGGGAAGGGATAATAGTAAAAAAATTTGCACTAATTCAATTAAAATTGTCCCTCCCAAGAGGGTGTTTTTGTGCGGCTTGCGGTTTTGATCTCCCGGTCTTGATTTACCAAAGCGGAGGACCCTATTTCACGCGCGCGGGTCACATATTATACTGCCAATAAATTTCAATGCGAGGGATACCCTTTGCACAGGGTTTGCACGGCGTGTGGGAAGTAATATTTACGGTATGGTACATGGAAATATTACAATCTTGCTCCTTTGAGATTTCTTCATTTGCTATTAGTTCAACAGCAATATTGGGGAATTTGACGGTCATAAACTCGTGTTCCTCCCAAGTGCATGGTAATGCACGAACATCGGAAGCAAGTGGTTCATCAAGAAGACCTAGGTCCAGCCACTCATAACTCCTAGCAAATGTGGTGAAAGTGTGGTCTAACACCTTAATGCAGGTCACAAGGTCATCTCTCAAAGTTTTAGCAAGGTCTTTAGCCAAGGAAAGGAAAGATCATACCGCATAGGAAGGCCTAAGACCTACTGGTGGTGATCGTGCAATTGAGCTGGGCAGCAGTGACTCCATTGCTGGTGTCACGGGTGTGGCTTTGCACTCCGTGTTGAGATGACAAGCTCAACACATGCGGACATTGATGATGGACGGCCTAGTTAGATGGGTCCACACATCTATACTTAGCATGTCGGTAGTCACTATGACTCTCATATGGCCACTGATTCATTACTTATTATATTCAGGTTGTTACACCTATTTACAGTTGGCATAGTTATAGCTCCAGTCGACTAGTGTAGTCAGTTATGCATTGTTTGACTTAGTAGACCACTTTCCTTTATGTTGTATCTTATTTATACTTTGTGTACATTGTAAAGTGTGTGGAAGAAGAAGAAGAAACCAGTAAGAAAACGTTTTGGCTTCCGTCTCTCTTCTTGTCTCTTGAGTGAGCTTCTCCTTGTGCATTCTGTGTGTTTCGATGCAGCATCTTGAGCAAGTCTCCCCACCACGCGATTCTTGACATGGTATCAGAGCCGTGCCACTGAGAGAGGCTGATTTCAAAGGCTGAAGCAAAGGAGAAGAAGAAAGGTTCGAGCAAGCAAGCCATGGGTAAGAAGCTCTCCCATTCTTCTACTCTCTCTCTTGGATAGTGCCTGTGGAAGCATCGAAAGCAGGGTCGAGCAAAAATCTCAGATTGTAGTGAGATTTTGTGTGCGTGAAGAGCGCTGTGTATTTCGCAGTTATTTTGGGCATCTGAGGCCGTTTCAAGCCCCGTTTTAGAGCCGCAAGGTTGCGGACAGCAGTTTCAGGGTACACTATGACTTCGACTGTATTGACCGAAAGTGGGTGCACAGGTTACAGATTTCAGATCTGTAAGTTCAAAGGTGTTTACCAGTGAGTAGACATGAGGTTTATCTGCAAACTGGTTATAGATTGCATGTATTATTGAGCAGACAGTGAAAAAGGCGGTCTGGTGTATTACTGTGCACTACAAGTCGAGGGTTGCAGAAGATTTGCTTGCTGTTGGTATTAATTTTGTGATAATGGTAGAGAACAGTGGAAGCCCCATCATTGAGAAGCTCGACAAGAACAACTACCCTTCATGGAAGTTCTGTGTCACGAACTTCCTTATTGGAAAAGGCCTCTACGAGTTCGTTTCAGGTGAAGAAAAGGAGCCGGAGGTGAGTGATCCTCCAACTGCAGAAGAGACAAAGGCACGGAAGGAATGGAATGCAAAAGACAAGAAGGTTATGTATTGGTTGTTTGCAGTGATTGACAATAATATGCTCGGACACATTAGAAATGTAGAGAATTCATATGCAGCTTGGACCATACTTGAAAGTATGTTTTCTGTAAATACAAAGGCACGAAAGATTCAACTCAAGCAAGAGTTGAATACATTGAAGAAAGGGAAGATGTCTATCAATGAGTATGCACTGAAGGTAAGGAGCATTGCAGATGCCTTCGCAGCAATTGATGCAATGCCCGATGATGATGATTTGGTGTGATCTACCTTGGGTGGACTTAACAATGAAAAGGCTTGGAAGTCTTTTGTAACTTCCGTATATGTTAGAAAGCCATTTCCAGATTTCGATGAGTTGGTCTCCCTTATGATCACTGAAGAGATCACATGTAGAGTGAGACATCTGAAAAAAGTGGTGAACAAGTCCAAGCTTTCTACTCCAGTTCAGGAAGGGGACGTGGCAGGTTCTCTTCAAGAGGCCATGGTACAGGACGTGGTAGTGACAACCAGCAAAACAGATTGAATCAGCAATTTGGCGATATGCAAGTTTCAGGAGGTCGTAGTAACTTTAGAGACAGGGGGAGCTTTAGAGGAAGAGGTGGATGGCATAACAGAGGTTCTAACAACTCTGGTATTGTGTGCCACTACTGTGGCAAAAAAGGTCATATCACAGCCCAATGTTATGCTAAAAAAGATAATATCTGCAGTGGTAAGTTGCAGCAAGGAAACTATGCATCGTCTTCACGACAGAATGAAGATAAAAATGAACATATGTTTGTTATGCCGCATATGCTGAATGTTGTTACAGGAAAGGAAACACATGATGATGTTTGGTATGTTGATTCAGGTGCATCCAATCATATGACCAGCCATGCAGAATGGTTTGGAGATATGCAAGATTTGCAAAATGCAGGTTATGTGCAGACGGGTGATGATTCATACCACCCAATTTCACACATTAGAAAAGTTTCCTTGTCCTTGCATGATGGTAAGACAAAGAGTCTTTCAGATGTATTACATGTGCCATCTATTACAAAGAACTTGGTGTCAGTCGGTCAGATGGTAGAGCAAGGGCTGAAGTCAAATTTAATGCAAAGGGCTACTTTGTAGAAGACTTCAATGACAAGTGCAGGTTAGTTGCAAAGAGAAGTAGAGTTGGATGTATGTTTACTCTGGATGTTGGAATTCCTACTATGAATGCTGCTATATATGCTAAAGGAAAAGGTGTTGTTGTAGATATTAAAATTTGGCACAAACGCATTGGACATGCAAATGTACAAAGGCTAAAATTAATGCAGTCCAAAGGGTTGGTTACAGGTTTGCCTACATTTAGAGTTGCAGAATTTCATAAGGTATGCGAAGCATGTCAGTTTGGTAAGCAGACAAGACAACCCTTTTCACATGACAGAGATGTAAGTAGAAATATCCTTGATATTGTGCATACAGACATTTGGGGGCCTACACAAAATGCATCTCTTGGAGGCAATTCATACTTTGTCACATTCATTGATGATTGTTCTAGAAAGCTGTGGGCATATTTTATGAAGGAAAAGAGTGAAGCGTTTGAGCACTTTAGAACTTTCAAGGTTGCAGTTGAAAGAGAAACATGCTTGCAAGTAAAGTGCTTGAGGTCAGATGGAGGGGGAGAGTACCTCTCGAATGAGTTCAGTGATTTTCTGAGGTCTCATGGGATAAAGAGACAGTTCACATGCAGGTATACCCCACAGCAAAATGGTATTGCAGAAAGGAAAAACTGGCATATTGCAGAAGTTGCATGTGACTTGATGGCTAAAAAGAATATGCCTAAGCATTTTGGTTCTGAGGCTGCTCATACTGTTGTTTATATTATGAACAGAACTCACACAGCTGCAGTTCATGGGATAGCTCCTGAAGAATGTTTTACTGGCAAGAAGCCTGATGTATCACACTTTAAGGTATTTGGTTGTGTTGCATACGTTCATGTGCCAGATGAGCTATGGAAGAAGCTTGATCCAAAGGCAAAAAAATGTATCTTTATTGGATACTCTTTAGAGCAGAAAGGGTATCGCTGTTATAACGTTGTCACATGTAGGTTCAGAGTGAGCAGGGATGTCATCTTTGATGAAATGAGCAGTTGGTATGCATCAAGTGGTGATGCATTAAACGATGATGATGATCATGACACTCATGTGCAGGCTGAAAAGAAAGAATCACAGACTCTTAGTGGACCAAAGACATCATCTGGTAGTCCTTGGTCTGGGAGACTAAGGAGTAGCTCTACATCTTCAAGTGCATCTAGTAGCACTACAGGTAAAGACAAAGGAAAGAATAAAGTGTCAGAAGGCATTGATGCAGTTCTTGATGGAGACTCCAGTGCCTCAGAGAGCTTGGATGATGAGCTTGGCATTCCTTCAGTGAGGACACCAGGTGTACAGAGAGCTCATAATAATGTAAAGGCTCCATTGAGTGATCCGGTGGTACGTAGATCTAGCAGGGTCAGATACCCTGTTAAAATATTTGGTTTTTAAGGTTATGCAACTCACCATTATGCTTATATGGTGAAACTAGTTGAGGATGTTGAGCTCACTTGTTTTGAGGATGCTGTTGGTCATACTCATTAGGATGCAGCAATGGATGAGAAGATGGCTGCATTAGAGGCCAATAAGACTTGGCATCTAGTATCATTGCCGAAGGGCAAGAAAGCTATTGGATGTAAGTGGGTTTATAAGATTAAGCACAATACAGATGGTTCTATTAGTAGGTACAAAGCTAGGTTGGTTGCAAAAGGCTATGCCCAGACATATGGCATAGATTATGATGAAATCTTCAGTCCAGTTGCTAGGATGGCAACTGTCAAATGTGTGATTGCTTTGGCAGCAGCCAAAGGTTGGAGGTTGCAGCAAATGGATGTGAAGAATGCCTTCTTACATGGTGATTTGCAGGAAGAAGTGTATATGGATCAGCCAGTAGGTTATGAAGATTTAGAGCATTCCACGTATGTGTGCAAGTTGAAGAAGGCGCTCTATGGGCTCAAGCAAGCACCTAGAGCATGGTCTGACAAGATCAGAGAGTATCTTGTCAATATTTGCTTTTAGGTTTCTGATGCTGATCACTCACTTTATGTGAGAAAGGGAGATGCAAGTTTGGTCATCATAGTCATCTATGTGGATGACTTGATTATTACAGGTGATAGTGATAGTGGGATTGCTGAAGTCAAGGACTTTTTGAAGAAGAAGTTTGAGATGAAGGATCTAGGTGAGCTAAGGTACTTCCTTGGCATTGAGGTGATCAAATGTGATGATGGTATATGGTTGTCCCAAAGACAGTATGGCTTGGATATGTTGTCCAAGTATGGTATGATAGCATGCAAACCACTTTCAGCCCCGTTGGAGCTGAATGTAAAGTTGAGTGCTGATGTTGGGGATGAGATAGAAGACCCTACTATATTCAGGAGGATAGTGGGGAGTTTGATCTACATGACCATTACAAGGCTAGACTTGAGCTATGCTATTGGTCTTGTAAGTCAGTTTATGCAAGTACCTAGAAATCCACATTTGGATGTAGTCAGACGCACATTGAGATATGTGAAGTCCACATTACATTATGGACTTTTCTATGAGGCAGGTACAGATGTACAGGTGTTTGGATACATAGATGCAGATTGGGCTGGTAGTATGTCTGATAGAAGATCTACCAGTGGATACATGTTCTTTCTTGGTAGTGCAGCAGTTGCTTGGAGTAGCAAAAAGCAATCTACAGTTGCTTTGTCGAGTACAGAGGCTGAGTATAGAGGTGCTGTTGTTGCAGCATGTGAGGTAGTATGGCTACAAAAGTTAATGGTTGATTTTGATGTGCAGGTGGAAGGTCTAGTTGTCATTTATTGTGACAACATGAGCAGTGTACACTTGGCTAGGAACCCTATGTTCCATGCCACGACAAAACATATTGAGGTACACTACAACTTTTTGAGAGAGAAGGTACTAGTAGGTGAGATCTACTTGGTGTATGTCAGCACACAGGATCAGATAGCTGACATCTTCATGAAGGCATTGGGTACAGAGAAGCTTCAAAAGTTTCGAAGCTTACTTAGGGTTCCAGAGATGCAGTTGAGCTTGAGGGGGAGTGTTTAGATGACAAGCTCAACACATGCAGACATTGATGATGGACCGTCTGGTTAGATGGATCCACACATCTACACTTAGCACGTCAGTGGTCATTATGACTCTCACATGGCCACTGACTCATTACTTATTATATTCAGGTTGTTACACCTATTTACAGCTGGCATAGTTATAGCACCAGTCAACTAGTGTAGTCGGTTATGCATTGTTTGACTTAGTAGGCCACTTTCCTTTATGTTGTATCTTATCTATACTTTGTGTGCATTGTAAAGTGTGTGGGAGAAGAAGAATAAACCAACAAGAAAACGTTTTGGCTTCCATCTCTCTTCTTGTCTCTTGAGTGAGCTTCTCCTTGTCCATTCTATGTATGTTCGGCGCAGTATCTTGAGCAAGTCCCCCCACCACGCGATTCTTGACACTTCGAAGTACTTTGAAGTGCTGTAGGAAGCTCTGGTGGCATGGAAGTTGTGCTGGGTTCTGAGTGCACTGTCACGGAAGTATTCAATTCTTTTGAGTGAGGTAAGCTTGAGGCTTTTAGAGATTTCTTTGGTCGATAAATTAGCTGGGACTTATTAGTCATAGCCGGTAGTGGTTTGCTAACTACGGCCCAAGTGCTATGTTTGCAAGCCTCTCTCACTTGAGTGAGGTTTCTTGGAGATGAGCCTTTAGACTTGCCATTCTTAGGCACCCAAATCTAGGGGTTGCCTTCATAGTAGCCTTGCGCTCGCAAGAGATCTTTGGGGATCCATCGCGGTGTGGTTGTGTGCCTACGATGATAGCATCCAAATTACCTCTTAGGCCGTGATGACTGATTGTTTTGGTGTTTAGAAGCACGTTTGGGTGGTCTACCTAGAGGTGGTCTTTGCCACTTTGGCACCTATATAAGCTTAGACTCCTTGGCCTTGTGAGCACTCTTGGTGGGTTTGGGTCTAGGGTCTAGAGCTTGGCGTGAGACCTTAGTGTCCTTCTGTGTAGACTTGAGCGTAAGTGCAGTCGTAGTGATTTCTACAGGTGGCTTCACAATGTTGAAAGGGTCAGAACAGCCCTTGCTGAAAGTCCTCACTATGCGCACATTGCCTATAGCAAGATGGATGCGATTTAGATTATAATCCACATTACAATTCGTCTGCTTCTTAAAAGTACGACCTAATAGTGACATATTACCGGCCCCTTTTGTGTTAGGCAATACATGAAAGAAAGCTCGTATTGATGCCAAGAGGCATATTTTATGGTGCATTCCATGCCACGGTGTATTCCGTGAGGTTTTACGATGGATTCTGTAAACTTTGCTGACCGGGGTTCATACACAAAGTGGATTCTTTGTGCGAGAAGTTGATGGGGACCCCTATCCTTTTCGGGCGTTTCATTAATTTAGTGTGTACATGGGTGATTCCATAGCGGGTGATTCTGCAAAATACATGTTAAATTAATAAATGTTTATGAGTTTAGAGTGCGCTCTTGTGATAAATTAAGGTTAGGATTGATTTCTAACCAGTTGATTTATTTATGTAGCTGAAGACTGCTAGGTATTTACTTTTGTCGGTTTAATTGTATTATTTTACTAATGATTGTGAATGCTTCAGTTGATGTGTAGAGATAGCAGCACTGGCGGAGGAAAGCATTGGAGGATAGCGTGTATTCGAGTTATTACTTATATTTTGATGGGCGCATACCTTAGGCATGGCGCCTATATTTTGTCGCGCCTATTTATTAAGGCGTTGGATATTTATTTATTATTTTGTATGCGCATGGGTGCACGATTATGATATTTGTATTTGGATATTGTATTGGGTATGCCTGACTCTTTGGGCGCCCGTCCATGAGCTTTATTTCTATTTTGTGCTAAAGCAAACTCAAAAGCCAAAAGCGTGCTATTTAGTAATTTGGACTATTATTTGAGCTTGAAGATGATTAATACATAAAATACATGCTTTATGGAGCGCTCACACAAGGCATGGGGGAAGATTGCACCCAATTGGTCTCTTATTCATGTCATGCATGCTTTCTACCCTCAGTTTTGTGCAAAAAGTAGAGTTCTTTTGTTCTTGGGGACCTTTCGGTGCTCACTACGCGAGCATACATCATCTGATCTGTGCACTAGTGGTATTAGAGCGAAGCTGAGATCGAGAGCTTCCAATCGCTACCCATCTTATGTGAAGGCGAAACTCTAGAATGATCGAGCTCTACAGTCAGTTTCATCATAAACAATCGATACGGGTGGATTCCTGGCGGTCAAGAACCTCTGTCTACAGCCTTTGTTCGTGAAGGACTGGCCTGGGGAAGCGGAGGACCACGTCAATATCTCCCTACTCAAGTCGTTTTTTCTTAGACACAATAGATAAGTTTCATCTTCTTCATAAAGCTTAAAAGCTTCAAAACTAAGCTTTTAAAAATCTTAGCAATCCAAATTTCAAAATCGGCGGCGTCATTATCTTCACGGCGTGATTTTCGGCACCGGAAAAACGGCCCCCCCTAAAAATTCGTCGTGATCAGTAGATTAAGCTCCAAGCTTAATCAACAAAGTCTCAAGTCACAAAAAGTTTAAAGTTGGACAAGTTCATTAAGTTCTGCAACTCTGCAAATTCTGCAAGTCAGCAGAGGTCAAAACTGACTTATGCTAAAAACTCCCAAGGACTATTCCTGCGCAGAAGCACTGAACTGCAAAGTTGTTCATTGGAAGACTTTGTTCGCATATGCAGACTTGCTAAACCAATTTCAACACACACAGAAGGTCCTACACAGATTTTACGAAGATTTCAAATCCCGCAACCGCAAAAGTCGAAGACCGTAAAATCCAAACACAAAAATTTATAAGCCTTGTGAACCCGACTTTGAGCTACGCTCATCCCGCTAATTGGATTTTGAGAGTTTGAGGTCTTTTGAATTTTTACAGGATGACGGTGATCTTGCATGATAAACAAGATTTCTTGCTAACATAACACTGCTCAAATTGTTACAGTACAGCTTGACTTTGCTGTCCAAGTGTACTCCCAAGTCATTCAGCAACTTCTGTAACCACTTAGCTTCACAGGCCGCTAAGGCCGCACCACGATACTTTGCTTCCATACTAGACAATGCAACTGTAGGCTGTTTCTTACTCTGCCAACTGATCATGCTACTACCCAATCCAAATGCATAGCTGCTGGTTGAGCTCCTGTCATACGTGCAACCAACCCAGTCAGCATCAATGTACCCCATCAAGTCAAGGGGTTTCCCATACGCATAAAAAAGCCCATGATTTGTGGTACTCTTTACATATCTTAGAATTATTCTGACTGCATCCAAGTGTGGTTTGCGAGGCTTTTTCATGAACTGACTGATCAGCCCCACAGCATAACTCAAGTCAGGTCTAGTGAGTGTGAGATAGATCAAGCTGCCTACCATCTGTCTGTACATAGTAACATTCTCAATCTCTGTCCCAACATCAATCTGCAACTTGACATTCTGCTCCAAAGACGTATCCATAGGCTTGCAATCAGCCATACCATATTTCTGTAACATGTCATGAGCATAGTACTTCTGTAGCAGCCATATTCCTTGAGGTGTAGAGACAACCTCAATCCCCAAAAAATATTTCAGCTCTCCAAGATCCTTGACCTTAAACTCAGCCTGTAAACATGTCTTTATTTCTGCAATCCCATTTTCATCATCTCCTGTAATGATTAAGTCATCAACATAGACAACTAGGAAAACATAGCCACTATCTGTCTTCTTCACAAACAGACTATGATCAGCATCTCCCAATCGGAAACCATGTTGCTATAAATAACTGCTGATGCGAGCATTGCATGCTCTGGGTGCCTGTTTCAGCCCATATAGTGTCTTTTTCAGCCGACATACATGTGCTCGAAATTTTGGATGTACATAGCCTTCGGGCTATTCCATGTAAACCTCTTCATGTAATTTTCCATTGAGAAATGCATTCTTTACATCCATCTGCCATAGTTTCCAACCTCTAGCTGCTGCCAAAGCAATCACAGTTCTAACTGTAGCCATCTTTGCTACAGGGCTGAAAGTCTCCTCATAATCAGGACCATACTGCTATGCATACCCTTTTGCAACCAGCCTGGCCTTATATCTTTCCAATGATCCATCTGATTTACATTTTACCTCATACACCCACTTGTATCCAATAGGTTTTTTGCCCTCAGGCAACTGTACCAAATCCCATGTACCATTTTCAGCCAAAGCTGAATATTCCTCATCCATAGCAACACTCCAATTCTCATCTGCAACTGCCTCATCAAACTTACTTGGTTCTCTAAAACCTGTTACTTTTGTCATATAAGCATAATGACGGGTTGAATATCTAGTGTAAGTATACCTGTCAACAGGTCGTCTGACCCTCTCTGATCTCCTGAGCTGTGGCTCACTGTGAGCTTGCCTCTCATGAGGCGGCACATAACAGCTCTACCTAGCACCTGGCGTCATAACAGATGAAATCCCCAATTCACTGTCTAAGCTGTCACTGCTAGATGAATCATAACCTGTAGTGAGTGGACCTGTTACATCTTCAAAAACCTTTTCTTTTCCCTTATCTGTTCTCCCCCTCACTGACATATCCGTGTCAGTGGATGCAGTAGTGCGACTCCGTAATCGTCCTGTCCAAGGACTCACTGTAGATGATGTCTGACCACTCATGGAAGTACTCTCTGTAGGAGTATTTTCACCATGACTCATACTGGGTGAGCCATCAGTAGGCACTGCAACAGGATTCCCATACCAGGATGCTAACTCATCAAATACCACATCTCTGCTTATGAGTGTCTCATGCGTAGAAGGTACATAACACTTATAAGCTTTCCGTTCCTATGCATATCCTATAAACACACTTTTTACTGCCTTAGGATCCAATTTCTTCCTCTTCTCATCCGGTATATGCACATATGCAATGCTGCCAAATACCTTCAAGTGTGAAATATCAAGTTTATGACCATACAACTGTTCATACGAAGTGACATCATGAATCCCTGCTGTAGGGGTTTGATTCAGTACATAGACAATAGTCACCACTGCTTCAGCCCAATAACCATTTGGCAGACATTTTTCATTCAGCATAGCTCTCGCTGACTCCATCAAAACCCAGTTTTTCCTCTCTGCAACACCATTTTGTTGCGGTGTATAACTGCATGTGAGCTGTCTTCTGATCCCATGTTTAGCTAGATGCCTGTCAAAGTAGTTCGAGACATATTCACCTCCTCCATCGGATCTCAAGCATGATATGTAACAACCCAATTCATTTTCAGCATGTTTCTTGAAGTCTTTGAATGCATCAAACACATCATCCTTATGCTTCAAAATATAAAGCCAAGTGTACCTGCTGAAATCATCAATAAATGAGACATAATACCGTGCACCGCCAAAAGAAGCATTATGAGAAGAACCCCAGACATCAGAGTGCACCAACTGTAAAGGCCTAGTGTTGATTTTTACATGTCTCATCAAAGGAAACCGTGCCTGCTTCCCAAACTGACATGCAGGGCATACATGACCAAAATCATTATACTTGAATTTAGGTAACCCAAGTACTACTTCTTTCTGCTGCATAAATTTCAGCTTTTGTACATTGACATGTCCAATTCGCTTGTGCCAAATCTCTACATCCCAAATGGCACTCTCATCATGAGCAAACATGGCTGCCTTGAGTCCCGGAATGGTCGCATCCAATGTAAACATCCTGCCATCCCTTCTGCCCTTGGCAATTAACTTGCAGCCATTTCCATACTCCTCAATGAAACACCCATCTTTGTTGAACCTCACTTGCAAATTTTGTTCTGCCATTTGACCCACAGACAACAGATTCTTTGTTATGGTTGGTACATGTAATACATCGTGTAGGCCTTTCTTCTTGCCGTCATGCATCATAAGAGGAACAATCCCTTTATGCTTTATGTCATGTTGGGTGTCATCCCCAGTACATACATGACCATGTGTACCTGCAACCATCTCATCAAACCACTCTCCATGCGGTGTCATGTGGTTTGACGCTCCAGAGTCAATGTACCATCTGTCATCTCTATCATGTCTCGATGAATTTTTAGATACATGCTGCATGGCAAAGAGTCTATCAACTGGCTCATCATGAGCACCACTGGAAGATGCATAGTGCCCATGCTATCTGCCCTTTCCCTTAATATCTCCCTGCTTCTTGTAACAATCCTTTGCAATATGCCCATACCGGCCACAATAATGGCAGTCCTTGTCCTTGTTGGACTGATCAGATGACTGCCATGAACTAGATCCACCACCTCTACCTCGGGGTGATCTCCCCTTGCCTCTAAACCCACCAAATCCACACTGGCCTTGTGTATTCACCATGTCAATTACTCTACTGTTGCTGTTGTCCATAAGCATTACGAGTGTCACCACGACCTCGAAATGAACCACGACCTCTAAATCCTCTGCCACGCTGGTTAGAGTATAACATAGTGTCTCTACTCTGAGATGCACTGGAACCTGTATTCAAACCAAGTTTGACTTCCTCATGCAGCAACAAGGCAACTAGCTCTTTCTAGCTAGGGGGCTCTTCTCTGACAGAAATGGAAGTGTCAAAAGCTTTGTACTCTTTGCCTAAGCTATTCAAAGCAACAACAATCATATCATCTTCTGATACACTTGAGCCAATAGTAGCAAGTTGATCAGCTATGGTCTTAATCTCCGTGGTATACACCTGGATGCTCTTGCCATTCCTAGACATGTTGTTGAACTGCTGTTTCAACTGGATCTTCCTTACATGTGTCATGGTTCCATAATTTTTCATCAGTATGTCCCAAGCATCCTTCAGAGTCTCACATCCAGTGATTTGAATTACCATAGCATCAGATATACATAAAGAAAACCAATGCAGCACCTTGCATGCTCTTTCATTCCATAGCCTGTAGGATCTTTTCTGTTCATTTGCTGGATTGTGTGCAGGCAACTCAGGAGAAACTTCATCTCCTGTACATAGATCCCAATAACCTCTGCCAACTAGAAAGTTTTTCATTCTGAATTTCCATAATGCAAAGTTCTTGTTATCCAACTTCTCTCCAACTATTTGAGTGATATTGTCAGTCCCATGTGCATTAGCCATGATGCAATAGACTGTCTCTATCAAGTGCCTGACTCCCTGCAGACCAATAAGTATGATTGACCAAGTTTAGTTCGTAACAGTTTATGACAATTTTTTGCACTGAATTGTAGAAAAAAATAGGGTATTTCAATCCACTGACACCCCAAATCAACCCACAAAGAAGTGGTCTCAACTGTAGATATAATTGTCAATACATAAGCTATGTGTTTGCTTCAGCTTAAGCTTCTGTAACCTCACTACCAGGGTACATACATGCAGTCTGAAAACTGTAAACTGTGAGTAACCAGTAGCAATTTGAAGTTCAAAACTAAGTGGTAATCATGCCATACATGTTCCAAAATCTCCCAGGTAGTTGCTAGTACATTTGGCAGTCAAGACATGAGCATAGAGGGACAGAGCAGTGCATAACCAGCACATACAAGTGTCAACAAATTTAGTTGCAGGTTGCAGTCAACCAGAATTCAGCATACCAAGCTCCAAGGAGCTCCAAAATGTCTTCCGACCATGTCATACATTCACTTTGTAGTGGCAAGTTCAATACACGAGCATCTGAGTAGGCATAGACAACCTGTCTTCATTGACCAATGGCATAAATCTCATGAGCTGTTTGTAATTAACCAAGACAGTGTGACTGCATTTACTTCAGCTTCAGAATTCAGTTTCCAATGATGCTCATTGCTTGCTTCAATCCTCCATACATTCAGCATGTATAGGCCAGTTCATATAGATGATGGAACCCTGAAGATGACCTGTATTGCTTCAGTAATACCCAATGCTTGTCATGGACTGTGTATGACAGTTTTCAGCCTGTCAATGATTTCCAGATCTGAGTATTCTGAGCAAGAAATCTCAGCTCCAAGACATTTGATCCAACGTATACATTCTTTGACACATTCTTGTGCTCCAAGGATGCCTTCTGAGTGTAGTACAAGGCTCCTATATGTCAATAATGACTGAATGCATGCTGTCTATTCTATGTCTGTTACTCCAGCTCATAACAGAGCTCCCACACAAGCGTTTACCTCTTGTACACTTCAGATATCTTCAAGAGTGAGCATACATGCCCTATAAGTCTTGTCCAGGTGCCCCACTGAAGATTGACAGGTTGCACTCCACCTAGATCAACAGGCGTAGTTCACACAGAATTCTAGACCTTGTTGAGAGCTGGTCCTCCTCATCATGAGGCTCACTGACCACTTACATATGCTCAAGGATGCCCATCAAGGCTCCCAGAAAGGCCTCAACCACTGTGATAAAGCATGGAGTCCAAAATGAGAAAATGCATACCTTGACAGAGTAATGGCAGCATGTTCTTGTTTTCAAAGAACCTTGTTCTTCAGCTTCTTCAAGTCTTCTTGACTCCCTCCTGCTCCAGAGAGCTCAACCTAGCAAAGCTCTGATACCATGTTCAAAGAGGAGAGAGAGACATGGAAAACACCATATCCATGAGCCTTCTGGCTCTCAAGCTCATTCCTTCATGTTCCACACACTTAACTGAAAAGCACACACACTATACAAAGATAAAGTGACCTAGTATAAATGTAGACTAGACAGACTAACTCTAGTCAGGTCACTAACTGACTACTAACCCGACTTATTTAATGTAGTCACATGTAGACACCTGTACACACTAGCTATCATAGATGTCGGTCATAGATAAAGACACATTGACAGTGAGCTTGATTTCTAGCACTCTCGAAGATCAATCTATCCGCAAAGAAATAAAGATAAGTAAAAGAAATTTCAAATCCGTACTTTCAATGGAACTCGAGATGGAAAGACTGTTCTTGCATTCATCAGTCAGTTTGATGATTACTTTCATGAAGAGACATATGCTGAAAAAGATAAAATCAAGTGTGTCACTAATCATTTAGTGGATAGAGCATCTCTTTGCTGGACCGTGGTTCGTAAGAGCATAGATTGTCGCACTACTGGGAGAGTTTCAAGAAGAATTTTATGCAGAATTTCCTTCCTCCACAATTCCATGAAAAAGCCATAAAGCAATGGGACCTTCTTCAGCAAAGAGATCGTGAGCCTATTTCCCAGTACACCGAACGCTTTTGGAATGCCTTACTCCATCTATGCATGCTTGAAGACGTACCTGAAGTGACTCACAAGAGCAAGTTTATGTCTGGATTACTTGGGCATTACTACGCTAAAGTCAATATGTTCAAGCTTGCAACTCTTGAAGATGCAATTTCTTTGGCTCATGACACTGAAGACAAGCTTCGAGGAAAAGAAAAGCATTCACAACAATTTCAAGCAAATGGTAACTATGGTTCTAAGCAATTCAATTCAAATTTTAGAAGATTCAATCAAAGTCGATTTCCTTCATCATCTTTCCATAAGTCTTGGACAAAACCACCTTCTTTGCCATCAAATACCAATCAAAACCCTAAGCCATCCTCACAGCCAAATCCTAATATTCCTAGACTTCCTGCCATTGTAAACAATGTATCTAAAGCTAAACCTATAGTGTGTTACAAATGCCATCAACCTAGACATCTAGCAGCAAATTGCCAATCGAAGAAGCCACCTGTCAATATCAACTATCTTGGAGCAATGGAAGATGAAGAACATGAGAAAATGCCTGACTTTACGGAAGATGAGGACGGCATTATTACTCCTTCGGATACTTTACTAAGTATGCCAACTCCACATTCTTTGTTGACGATGAAATGTTTAGTGCATGGAAAAGAAAAGATTATTTTGCATGATGATGGTAGTACACATGATTTTATTTCTGCAAAGTTAGTGAAAGAATTGAAACTACAAATTGTTCCTACGCATTATCACATTAAAGCAGCATTCTTAGGCACAAGGTATAATGGAACACAAGAGGTGCATGATTTAGAAATTCAAATTGGTGAATACACTGAAAGAAGAAATTTTCTAGTTGTACCATTACAGTCCAGTGATATTATCCTAGGTATGTCTTGGCATCATCAGCATAATCCTGACATAGATTATTCCACGCATTCAATTAAAATTCATTTTTAAGGAAAACACATTACATTGTATGGTATGCACGCATCCAATAATTTTCCACTGCTTACTCATACTCAAGCTAAACGTGCATTACTTAAAAGTAGTAAATCTTATCTAATTTGGGTGAATGAACTTTAAGCTAAAGACAAACATATGCACCCTAGGCATAAAGAATTCCTTGCACAATTTAAAGATTGTTTTGTTGAAGATTTACCACCTGGACTACCTCCTTCATGTCCTGAAGACCACAAAATAGATTTAATTCCTAGTACACAACCACCCTGTAAAGCACCATATAGGCATAACCAAATTGAACAGAAAGAAATTCAAAATCAAGTTGAGGAATTATTAAACAGAGGATTAATTAGACCTAGTAGTTCTCCATTTGGCGCATCTATTTTGTTGGTAAAGAAGAATAATAATACTTATCGCATGTGCATAGATTATCGTGCCCTAAATAAGATTACTGTAAAGAATAGATATCCAATTCCTAGGGTAGATGATCTTATGGATAAACTACAAGGTTCTGCCATATTTAGTAAAATAGATCTTAAATCTGGTTATCATTAGGTGAGATTAGATAAATCAAAAATATATTTAAGACTGCATTTAGAACACAATTTGGTCATTATGAATTTCTAGTGATGCCTTTTGGACTGACTAATGCACCTGCTACATTTAGTAGAATGATGAATCGCATATTTTTGAAATATCAGCATTGTGTTATAGTATTCTTTGATGATATCTTGGTATTCAGTAAAAATGAGAAAGAACATTATGAAAATTTGTCTTCGGTTTTCAAGTTATTGAAAGATAATCAATTGTATGCTTTTAAAAAAAAGAGTGAGTTCTTTCAAACAGAAATTGAATATCTAGGTCATATTGTGTCATCAGAAGGTATTAAGGTTGACCCTAAGAAGATAGAACCAATATTGAACTGGCCTATACCCAAAAATGTGCATAAATTACATTCTTTTCTAGAACTTGCTAGTTTCTACAGGAAGTCTGTGCAAAATTTTTCATTACTTGCTTTGCCTTTGACTAAACTTTTAAAGAAATGTATTGTTTATCATTGGTCTGATAATCAATAGAAATCTTTTGATTTATTGAAACATGAATTAATCCATGCTCCTATATTACAACTACCTGATTTCAATAGACAATTCTTTTTAGTAGTTACTGATGCTAGCAGATCTAGAATAGGAGCCGTACTTATGCAAGATAATCATCCTATAGCCTATTCTAGCTGTAAATTGAAACCATATGAACTTAAATATTCCACATATGATAAAGAATTGTTAGCTGTGGTACAAGCTTTAAGACAATGGAAACATTACTTAATGGGTTCTGATTTTATGATTAAGACTAACCAACAAAGTATTAGATATCTCTTTAGTCAACCCCAAATATCTGACCGACATATCAAATGGGAAGCTTTTATTCAGAGTTTTCATCCCCTTATCCAATATCAACCAGGTAAAGAAAATGTAGTAGCTGATGCTTTAAGTAGAAGACCGACTATTCATAATATCTCTGTCATATCCTTTGATTCACTAACTCCTATGAAAGATACTTATCATTAGGACATTACTTTGCATGCTGATTGGAATAAATTAGTTGGAAATAACTGGATTCCTATTGATTCATTGTCTTACAATGATGGATTCATGTTTTATGAAAAGAGATTATGTGTTACAGTCCCATTTAGATCTTTTGTTTTGAATGAGATTCATTGTCCTCCATATCAAGGTCATAGAGGTATTATATCTACTTTATGTACATTGACTGAAGATTTTTATTGGCCACATATGGACACTGTTGTATCTAACTTTGTTTCTGAATGTTTGGTTTGTCAAAGAGTTAAGAGACATCATGGTAAGCAGTATGGTTTACTTATGCCTTTATCTATTCCATCAAGACCATGGGAACAAATTTTTATGGATTTTATTATTGGTTTACCTAACACTAAAGCTAACCATTATATGATTTGGATTGTTGTAGACAGGTTTAGTAAACAAGCATATTTCATTCCATGCAAGAAAACTTTAACAGCATCTTAGGAAGCACAATTGTTTTTGAAAATTGTTTTCACGAATCATGGATTACCAAAAGTTATTATTTCTGACCGTGATTCTATATTTTGCAATAAGTTTTGGATTACTTTGTTTGCTAACCTAGGAACAAAGATTGATTTCTCATCTGCATTTCATCCTGAAACTAATGGACAAACAGAAGCCACTAACAGTACTATTTTAGATCTTTTACATGCTTACACTATTTCTAAACCACAGACATGGGACACACATTTACACTTACTGCAGTTTGCATATAACAATACACCACACACAGCTACAAAGAAAGCACCGTTTGAAGTGATTTATGGTTATAGATTGTCTACACCTGTTGCATCTTTATCAAATAGAATTCAGAGTGCTAATGATATTGCTAACATGCATGCTACTATTTTTGATGAGGTTAAAGACATGATTGCGAAAGCCGAGTAATCATATACAAAACAAGCAAATAAGAAAAGACAGGCCATGAATTTCAAAGTTGATGACTATGTTTGGTTAAGAATAGAAAAATGTAGATTACAAAGTGTGGATAAACACCCAGTTGTGAAATTAGCACCTAGATTCTATGGACCATTTAAGATCATTCACAAAATCAATGACAATGCATTCAAGTTAGAACTACCACCACACTTGAAAATTCACAACACCTTTCACATTAGTTTATTACGACCCTTTAGAGGCCAATTACCTGTACACCCTGTTTATGAAAACCCACCTTTGTTAGATGAAGAGACTGAAATCCTTGAGCCTGAAGCTATCATAGATACTAACTTTATGACCACTAGAACTGGCCGTAGATATTACAGATATTTGGTCAAGTTTAAAAACCATCCTGTTGAAGAGGCCCAATGGATGCATGCTAGAGACTTAAATGCTTTCTCCACTCTGTTAGTTTCACATTGAGCTAATAGAAATTGAGGACAATTGCTATCCCACCCCGGGGGTATGATGCCAGGAGGCATATTTCACGGTGGATTCTGTGCCACGGTGGATTCCATGAGGTTTTACAGTGGATTCCGTAAACTTTGTTGACCGGAGCTCATACACAAAGTGGATTCTTTGTGCGAGAAGTTGATGGGGACGCCTATCCTTTTCGGGAGTTTTATTAATTTAGTGTATACATGGGTGATTCCATAGTGGGTGATTTCGCAAAATACATATTAAATTAATAAACATTTATGAGTTTAGAGTACGCAGTCATGATAAATTAAGGTTAGGATTGATTTCTAACCAGTTGATTTATTTATGTAGCTAAAGACTGCTAGGTATTCACTTTTGTCGGTTTAATTGTATTATTTTACTAACAATTGTGAATGCTTCAATTGATGTGTAGAGATAGCAATAGTGGCGGAGGAAAGCATTGGAGGATAGCGTGTATTCGAGTTATCACTTATGTTTTGATGGGCGCATACCTTAGGCATGGCGCCTATATTTTGTCGCACCTATTTATTAAGGCGTTGGATATTTATTTATTATTTTGTATGCGCATGGGCGTACGATTATGAGATTTGGATTTGGACATTGTATTGGGTATGCCTAACTCTTTGGGCACCCGCCCATTAGCTTTATTTCTATTTTGTGCTCAAGCAAACTCAAAAGCCAAAAGCGTGCTATTTTGTAATTTGGGCTATTATTTGAGCTTGAAGATGGTTAATACATAAAATACATGCTTTGTGGAGCGCTCACTCAAGGCATGGGGGGAGATTGCACCCAATTGGTCTCTTGTTCATGTCGTCCATGCTTTCTACCTTGAATTTTTGTGCAAAAAATAGAGTTCTTTTGTTCTTGGGGACCTTCCGGCGCTCACTACATGAGCATACATCATCCGATCTGTGCACCAGGTATACAGTCAGACTCAATAGAAATGACCACTTTGCACTTCCCTAAGAGCGTGTAAGCATTGCCCCCAAATGGGGTGAGTTTGGCGTTGGTGGGCTGTAGTTTAGGTTGACCAATGCGTGTCCAATGGTCATGCGTCAAGATATTGTAATCGGCACCTTCGTCAATAAAAGCATCAAAAGAATAGGTCTTTTCTGCAGTGACGGTGATTCATAAGTAGGCGGGTGCCACTGCTTCTTCATCTTGATCTGCTATTTCCGTAATAGTAGCCACGCAAACGTTGACAGGGGCTTCCAACATAGGTGGCTCATGCAACGGGTGGGAAGGAGGATAGTATTTTTTTAATGCGGTGGCCATTGAAAAAGCCGATTCCTTCACCTTCGAGCGTCTCTAATTCAACATTGCCCGCTCGACTAATTGCACATACTCGAAAAGGCCCCAGTCCATGGAATTTCATTTTCTGTTTGTGACCCTTCACTGAGTATAGCAGAACGAGACCCCCCTGATCAAAGTTGCATTGTTTGATATGCTTGTCAAACCACATTTCCCTCCGTGCTTTCTCACAAATCAGCGCATGGGTGGCCAAGAGCCGGGTTTCCTTGAGACGTTCTAGCTCTACCAAGCGATTTTTCCAAGCAGCTCTTCCCACCCAATGCTCCTGCATTGCTATCCTTAAGCTAGGGACAAAAAACTCTAAGGGCAGAATGGCCTCCGTTCCATAAGTCAGCCTAAAGGGCATCTGGCCTATAGCCATTTTATAAGCTGTACGATAGGCCCACAAGGCCACCATCAACTTTTTGTCCCAATCACTCCGAGATATAGATACGACTTTTGTGAGTACATTGACTAGGATTTTATTGGTGGATTCTGCTTGTCCGTTAGCCAGAGGGTAATAGGGCGAGGATTTTCTATGAGTGAAAAGAAAAGTAAAGACCAGATGCAATATCACCTCATTAATGAAGTGTGTGCCCTGATCACTGACTAATTCTATTGGACACCCAAACCGTGAAATGACCTGCTCCCACATAAACTTTGCAGTGGTTCTAGCATCATTCTTCCTTGTAGCTCTTGCCTCTGCCCACTTCGTTAGGTAATCAGTTTGCCACTATGATGTAGCGAGCCTGAGAGTACTGTGCCATGGGACTGATAGGTCCAATGAAGTCGATGCCCCATTTTTCAAAGGGTTGTCAGGCTATGACAGGGGTCAACTCCATTTTATCTTTGCACACGGGAACCTTGGTTCTTTGGCATTCGTCGCAGTGCTTCACAAATGTATTAGCATCATGGAATAGGGTGGGCCACCATAGTTGGGATTGCAACACCTTTTGGGCTGTTGTATCCCCACTAAAGTATCCTCCAGCGATTCCACCATGTGCTTCTTTCAATGCATCGTGCATCTCGTGCTCACACGTGCATCTGCGCAACAAACCATCTTGTCCTAATCTATAGAGTTGGCCTAATTGGTATGGTTGGATTTTCAAAATAAGTCTCCTCAGCCTAGCCTTCTCAATTGGTCTCTCAGGTAATCCGTCCTCCAGCACCTAAACTACATCATCGGCCCAATATGGCATCAGATCAGCTTTAAACAATTCTCTCTCACTAGACAGGTTAAAGAGATGAGCATTCTGTAAATTGTCAGGTATGCCTTGTCCAACGGCTTCTCCTGTGGGTATGCGGGACATATGGTCAGCCATGTAATGCTACTTTCCTTTGCATACAACCACAGAGAAGTCAAATTCCAATATGAGAAGTAACCATATAGCTATGCACCCTGTAGTGCAAGGCTTGTTCACAAGATAGAGCAAGGCTTAATGGTCAACAAAGAAGACAAAGGGAGTGGCCAACAGATAATGTCTAAATTTCTTTACAGCAAATACCATGGCCAACCCCTCCCTTTCTATGGTGGAATAATTCATCTCGGTCTTTGTGAGCTGCCTACTAGCAAAACTCACCGGATAGTCTAAGTTATGTTCACCAAGCTGGCATAGCACGGCCCCCATAGCAAACTTACAGGCATCTATGTGCACGTGAAACGTTATGTTCCAATCTGGGGCTTGTAAGATTGGTGTAGTGGTAAGAGACTTCTTCAATTCTTCATATGCACGTTGGCATTCCTCAGTCCACTCAAACACGATCAATAGCTTGTACAATGGTCTAGCAATCAGTGCATAATTTAGTACAAAGCAGCGATAGTATCCATTATGTCCTAAGAAACATTGAACTCCCTTTTAGTTATTGGGTGGCGGAAAGTCGACAATGACTCTGACTTTTGAAAAGTCCGTGACAATGCCGTTCTTTGATACCACGTGCCCTAGGATACATCCGTGTTTCACCCAGAGCTGGCACTTCAAGGGGTTCAATGAGAGGTTGTATAATCGACACCGTTCAAAGATAGCTCTAAATTTCTCTAAGTGGTCGGCCCAACTAGAGTGTACACATAATTCGTCTACAAACACCTCTAGTTCGCGCCTAAGTATATCTTTAAAGATAGTGCACATTAAGCATTGGAAAGTTACAGGCGAGTCTAATGCATCATGTCTTCATAGTCACCTATAATAAGAAGTTTGTCCACATATAGGAAAATCACTACACACTTTTCACTATCCTTGTGAACATATAAGTTAGCATTTGAGGCACATCTTTTGAAATTCAAACCTAGAAAGAATTTATCTATTCATTCGTACCATGTCCTAGAGGCTTGTTTCAGGTCATACAATGCCTTCTTCAACTTACAAACTTTGTTCTTAGAATGGGAGCTCTCAAACCCTTGTGTCTTAAGCCACATACACCTCCTCTTTAAGATAACCATTCAAGAGTGCTGATTTGACATCCATTTGGCAAATTGGCCACCTTTTATGAGTAGCCACCACAAGTATTATGCAAATAGTGGTCATTATAACACTTGGACAAAATGATTCTTAAATTTCAAATCCTGTAAAATGCCGATGGCTTTAGGCATGTGAACTGGCCATTAAGAGATTTGGAAGTATTCTTTGATATAAGCAAATTGTTTTAAAATTTCCCCTCTCCTCCAGTCGACTGTCGAACTGGAGGAAGAGGGGATTAGAAAGGTAGGCAAGCTCCTTGCTGGAGCTTGCCAGGGCTGTGTGCATACCCACTGACACGCAGGGGGGAGGATCCTATTCCCTTCCCCTATATAAACCATGCCTTTGGTGGTGATGAGGGCCAAGAAAGAGGAGAAGGACGAGGAGGCTGAGACCTTGGAGGTTGTGAGGGAGAGAGAGGGACATCGATGTGCTGCGGCCACCCTGGGGGAGTCTGAGCCACTGCCGTTCAGCTGCCCTCCGCCTGCTTGTCCTCCCAGCGCCGCTGCCTGCAACCGCAGGCCTCGCCGCCTGACCAACACATCATTGGAAAAATCATTTCCCCCCTCCCCCCCACGTAAGATTTTGGAAGCTTAGAAGCTTCCAAGGGGGGGCCTTCTTAGCCCCCTTTCCTTTGGGTTTATTACCCCCACCCTCATGTTTGAAAGCTCTATAAGCCCCCTTTTCCCCCCAATAAGAAGTGGCCTTAGAAGTCTTATTACCCCCCTCATGTTTAATTTCCCTAGCCCCCTTCCTTTGTGGCATATTGAAACCTCCCCCTTAAAATTTCTCTTTAAGGCTTCCTTAGGCTTTCCCCCCCCCTCAAAAAGCTTGACCTTAAGGGTCCTTTGCCTCCCCGCAGTTATAAATCCCCCCTAAGGGCCCCCTTAGCCCTTTTTACCTTGGAGCTTTGTTTTCGTTTCCCCTACTCGTAAATGAAAAGAGAGTGTTGAGGGTCTTCTGACACCTCCCTTTCCCACTCAAAAGCCTTTGTAGGGGATTCCACACCTTTCTATTCCCTGTTCGTGCGAGTTTGCAAAGGCCATTAATCCTTCCTCATGGCTTCAATGGGTCTTAGTCGTGAGAAATTTTGAAGCACCCCCTTCCGAATTCCCTACTTCAAGGAGGAAGCCTCCTTAAACTACTTTCGATGGACGATGCAAGTTATTGCAAAAAGGGAGCCACTGTGAAATTTCAAAAGGAATTGTAGAGCTGCTTCCGCAACGGAAAGACTACAATTGTGATGCCTCCTAAGAAAGTCCAAGGCGCAGCCGCGGGAGGGTCATCTCCCAGCATCCATGTGGACATCTCACCCCAAGCCCAGGCTTCCTTCCTAATTTTTATTTGGTATTGTTGTAATTCAATCATGCAAGGTTAATTGTTGGAATTAGGATATATTTTTGTCCTAAATGCTCACAACGGAGGAAATTAGTCATTAATACTTTTAATGAAACTTGCGCAATAAAGAAAGCATAAATGTGTTTCTAGCAAATAGCTTTATGCATCAAAATGAATTAAAAATTAGATTATTGTCCATTAAAATAGTATACTTCATTAAGCCTAGAAGTATAAACTACATATCACACTATTAACCCATATCCTCTTTGCAATGAATCATCGTGGAAAGTGCAAGGCATGAAATGATTCTTACGATGCATAACTCCAGGAAATTATCGTTTTTCAACTGCATAAATTATCAAGTAAAAGGTTGCTTGTTTAGCATGAATTTTGTTCACAAAGTAAGGAAAGATTAATTGGAATTAACCTAACCTATGCCTAATCTCAAATCGATAAGATAGGGTTGAAAAAATCAATTTACGCATAGACAACAAGTCATGTGAAAATGATCACGAAATTATCTTCTAGACTTAAACAAATTGGCATAAACCTAAAACACCTAAACCACGGGGTACTCGTTTAGAACAAGTTAAATTCCAATAAATTCACTAGGAATTAATACGTAACCTAATCGTTACGTATTGTTAAAATTGGAACTCCTATACCCTAAATACTTGCCCACTTTCACCGAAACGTAGGGACAGTGAAACATATTTTGAAAGTTAGCTAGGGTTTGTCCCTAAGAAGGTTTGACCAAGTCGGGTCAATAGGGTACACCTTAACCTAGGATACAGGGAACCTTGCCAAGTTGCAAGTTATCTCAGATCGAGTGCTAGATGCATTCGAAAGGAATGATTCATTCCTTAGCAGTTTGCTGACAAAAAGGATCAATGGAAATGTTTGTGCTTGCTACAGATTTTAGAGCAGTATTTGGCTTTGTTTGATCAATGAATTAAAAGATAAATGGATATCTATACTTCAGGTTAAAGGCCCAAAGGGAGAGGCAGCTTCAGTTACACCTGACTGCCTGCCTAACCCTAACCAAGGGGGTTGTTAACCACGCCAGACATATGGACCGAACCCGCCGCGAGAGATCTCTCCGTTGAGCGCTACTTGGAGAAGGAGGACGCTTGGGTGCCAAAGGGGGCTCTGGCTGTAAATTCATCGCCTTCCGGGCCCTGCACAAGAGGCTAACGTGACTCGGGATTGGATCTTGAGGCCCGCATACTAGTCTACGGGCGGAAACTTGGATTAGTGATCCCTGTGGATTGCTGGATAGCATTCGGGCGGATTGTTTTTAAGCTTACGGGATGGACATCTTTGTATTTCAAAGATAAATATGATAACCAAGAACTTGTCTGATATTGTTTTTCTATGTCAAGTGATAAAATTACGTGAAGGAACAAGTGCCTAATGGGTTAATTAAAGATGTTGGTTGTTACATGTCCAACTAATGTGTTAGGTAATTAAATAACTAAAACAACCCGAGGAAAGTGCAGAGGATGGGCCATAGGTCCATCCTACGGATGGGTGGTCCCGGTTGGCCGGGAACTTTTCTCAAATCATGATGGACAGCAGGAACATTGTCAAAGAACAGGAACAATAGAAGCGTTGACCTAGAGTTATGATTGAACCCGATTTACATTGTTTTAGGGCAACGGAATGGGGCTATGCCTTATGGCAGAGAGGTTGAGCTTTGCCTCCCTCTCGTTTCCCATTCTCCTTGAACCAAGTGCAACGTGAATCCGCTTTGGACCTGGCGTTTCTGCGTAAAATAGTTCGCTTGGGTCCAACGCTAGTTGCCGTTAGGAAATGACCAATAAGGAAAACTCTAGTTCAGGTCGATCCTAAGTGGGAGCGGCTGGAATACTTCCGCTACGTGGCAAACGCGGAAGGCCCTAGGTCGCAAACCCTGTAACATTCCATGGGAGTGCCGAGCAGAGCTTTCTAGACATCCTTTCCGATGGACTGCTAAGACGTGTCCTGAAGATACAAGTGGACACGTTATAGTTGGTATCAGAGCCAACCAACAACGAAATTGTTTTTATGAAATCTTAATAAGAAGAAGTAAAGCAAATGTTGATGTTCCAAAATTTTCCTTACCTTCAATGTTGTCTTGCAGAATTACCAAGCATGGAACAAGTTCTTAGTATTTCGAATCATGTTTATGACTGCAATGCATTCTTCGCATTATCGACACAGGGTTGAGATGATGAACATCCTAGAGCAAATCTATAATCCATCACCTTTGTACATGGAACGAAGATGGACGGGTGCTTCAAGAATCTATTATATAGCCACCCACTGGTTTGCTTATCTACAAACCAACTTAAAAAGGATCAAGTGGTTGGAAGACCTAAAAGTTGTGAAGCTGTTCATTTTTGTGGAAGCTCACGTAAACTCAACTTTACATATTCGAGGTCGGAGGGTTGAGATGAACTCATATGTATATGAGGAAGTAACCCCTGTAGTCCCCACCAACAGGATTAAAGTGTTGGGGCGCCATGAAAAGAATCCATTCCAAAGGAAAGGATATCCTGAACTTTCAATGACTTACCGATTCCTGAAGATCCACGAACCAAAACCATACAATTATACAGTTCCTGTAGATAAATGTAATACAACGTTGTTCTCCCCAAACTAAATATAACAGTTGGCTTATCATCACAAGAAATGTTGTATTCTGAAAGGGCTATGTCCATATAAATACAAATAAGACTTCTTTTTATCAATGTCTGATTGTGCATGATAATTGATAAAAAGTTAAGCAGCTACATTGCTTGCGTGATAGCAGAATTGAAGATGTAATATGAATCAATAATGTTTATCGTATAATACGTTAAGAAACCTTTATTCAGGCAGAACCCCAGGTACAGGTTCCTAGTTCGCCTCCTACATCAAGTACTGCTATAATCCAGGAGAAGAAGTTTCTTCTCAAGCAGATTAAGCCGCCCGAGTTTGACAGGAGAGGCAGGTCCCCGTCCAAGCTGATGCTGAAATTTGGATTGAATCCATGGAGGATTACTTCGAAGCAGCCGGTACTGCACCCACCAATGAGGCTATGCTCGCCAAGCTAAAGCTCATCGGCGAAACTAAGCTTTAGTGGAAGCAATGGAGCAAGGATCAAGGGATCGCGGAGGGATCCGTTACCTGGGAGAAGCTGAAGAAAGCCATGCAGGGAAGATACTTGCCACCTGCATATCGCACGTAGAAAATGAATGAGTTCTACGAGCTAAAACAGCTCGGTCTCACTCTTGACGCATACTACTCTAAATTCGTCTCACTTTTAAAGTATGCGCCGCAGATGGACATGACACAGCAAGTGTCCAAATTTTGTGCGAGTTTAAATCCACTAGTACCACTAGTAAATACCCGTCTCAAATCTATGCCTCCATCAGATCTTCAGGACTCACTCATTCGAGCTGCCCCTATATTTCAGGAGCTGTAGACTAGACCAAGAGGCAACAAAACTTGGTCTTATAATGACTCGAACAGAGGAGCATTCAGACCTCAGATGAAGAGAGTTCAAGGTCATAATCAGGGACAAAGAAAGAAAGCAAGGACTAATAACATCAACAACTTTGTTCCTACTCAAAGTAATGGCCAAAACCTCCGTTGTTTCCACAGCAACGAGCCTGGTCATTTCAAGAGGCAATGTCCCAAGCTTGGTGGAGGACATCGCCAAGCACCTTTCCAAGGAACGCGCCGTGGTCAAGGAGCGGCTACCCAACGCAGAGGAAGAACCGCCTGCGTTGCCAAGAGGCAAATGTGCGAAGAAGAAGAAGAAGAAGAAGATCCGACCATGGAAGCAGAGTTTGAAAGGGCAATAGTCCATGCCACTCTACACAAGAAAGGGCCGAATCACCAGTTCTCAATGATTCAGATACCATCGGACTATCAAGGTAAAAGTTTCAAGACCTTGATTGATTGTGGCAGTACACATTCCTTTATCTCACTAGCATGTGCAAAAAAATTAGGAATAGCCACAGTAGAAGCACCTACCCTGCTTGTGGAATTGGCAAATGGTCATGAGGTTACTTGTACCAGGCAAACTGCTAGGGTGGAATTCTTTCTGGGAGGAAAGAAGACTTCAATCAAATTCAGAGTCATGAATTTAGGTATCCATGAGTCTCTACTCGGAATGGATTGGCTTAAGCCTAATGATGCCCACATCCATTGTGGAAAGGGTCAAGTTTTCTTTCGAAGCTCTGAAAGGGAATTAGTCACAACTCAAGGTGAGGCTGGAGTTCCAAGAATCCAATTGGCCAAAGTATCTCGGATCATGAAAGGAGTCAGAAAAGGATTACCTGTCTACTTGATCAAACTCAACAAGTTAGATCAAAAGCAAGAGTCTAATGAAGGACCTTCTTGGCTAAAGGAATACGCTGACGTATTCCCCGAAGAGTTGACATAACTCCCGCCTCAAAGAGAAGTGGATCATGAGATTAGGTTAGTACCAGGAGCTGCGCCAATTGCAAAGAGACCTTATAGAATGTCCATATCAGAAGAAATTGAGCTGAAGAAACAACTCAAGCAACTACTAGATCAGGGCTACATCGGGCCTAGCAGTTCACCGTGGGGAGCTCCAGTACTGTTCGAGAAAAAGAAAGATGGGACACTTCGACTATGTATTGATTACGGAGGGTTGAATCAATCAACGATCAAGAACAAGTACCCTATCCCTAGAATAGATGAGATTCTTTATCATCTTCAGGGTGCAAAGATCTTCTCCAAGATTAATCTCAGGTCAGGTTACTATCAGATAAGGATCAAGGAAGAAGATATCCCCAAGACTGCCTTCAATACAAGATATGGGCACTTTGAGTTTCTAGTTATATCATTCGGACTTACGAATGCACCTGCCACCTTCAACAGGTTAATGCAGGATATCTTTAGGCCATATCTTGATGATTTCGTGCTTGTCTTCTTTGACGACACTTTAGTCTATTCTAAACATGAAGAAGATCATGAACCCCAACTTCAAATTGTCCTTGAGACAATGAGGTCACATAAGCTATATGCTAAGATGAAGAAGTGTGCATTCTTCAAACGTCAGATTGAATATTTGGGATTCATAGTATCAGCGAAAGGAATCTCAGTGGACCCAGCCAAGGTCAGAGATGTGCTTGAATGGCCAATACTAACATCTATCAAAGAAATACGCAACTTTCTGGGATTGACAGGATGGTATAGGGTCTTCATCAAAAACTATGCTTTGATTGTAGCACCCCTGACGGACTTATTGAAGAAGCAAACTTCCATTACATGGTCAGCTCCCGAATAAAATAGCTTTGACAGATTGAAGCAAAGTTTGGTATCAACACCTATTCTAAAACTTCCAAACCTCAATAAATAGTTCGAGGTAGTAACTGCTGCTAGCACACTTGCCTTGGGATGTGTGCTCATGCAGGAAGGTCATCCAATAGCATACTCTTCAAGGAAATTGAAGAGTCATGAAAAGAATTATGCTACGCATGATCTGGAATTGCTAGCTGTCATCCATGCTCTAAAGCTTTGGAGACACTACCTATTGGGTAACAAGTTTCTAATATCTGACCATAAGAGTCTCAAATGGATCTTTACCCAGAATGAGCTCAACATGAGGCAACGTCGGTGGATTGAAGTGTTGGAGGAATATGACTTTGAAATCAAGTACCGACCAGGAAAAGAGAATGTAGTTGCGGATGCACTCAATTGCAAGGCATTCCTTAATTCCCTAATCTTGCAGAATCCATCAACAGCTAGATCTCTAGCTACAAAAGTATCTATGCCAAACAACCCTATACTTGAGCTAGCTAGAGAGGATGCATGCCATGATCCGGCCTACCAAACAATGCTAAGGGAGATCTCTATCAAGGATCAGAATCAAAAGCTATAGGCTAAGTATCATGAATTTTCTATCAATAGTGGACTTGTCTACTATAGAACAAGGCTATGTATACTAGCAAGCCAGTCACTTTAGCAGAAGATATTGTGGGAAGCTCATGATTCCCCTTTCGCAGGACATCTTGGTTATGCCAAAACTCTTAATGCAGTTAGGAAGAGCTACCATTGGGAGAGGCTCAAAGGTGACATTCTCAAATATGTCACCGAATGTTTGTCTTGTCAACATATCAAACCCGAACATGTCAAGATGCCAGGGAAACTGCAACCACTCGACATTCCCCAAATGAAATGGGAATTCATCAGTATAAAATTTATTGTAGGCCTACCCCAAGTTCAGGGAGGATACAACTCCATCATGGTTGTGGTTGACATGCTTACTAAGGTTGCACACCTTATTCCAGTAAAGACAAACTATAAAGCCTCAGACATTGCAAGATTGTTTATCAAGGAGATATTCAAGCTACATGGTTTACCCAGAAGAATCATTAGTGATTGTGATTCTCTCTTCACATCACACTTCTGGAGAGCTATCTTTGAAGCTATTGGGACTCAACTCTATTTTAGCACCGCTTACCATCCCCAAACAGATGGCCAAACAAAGCGGGTAAATCAAGTCATCGAGGATATGCTAAGGGCATACTGCTGTCGAGAGCCAAAGAGGTGGATTCAATACTTGCCTTTGGTTAAATTTTCCTACAATGCTTCTTACCAACAAAGCATTCAGATGACCCCTTTCCAAGCATTGTATGGTCATGACTATCGAAGTCCCCTAAACTTTTCAGATCCAACCTTAAGGGTTGAAGCTTCAAGGCAGATGTTGGAAGAGATGGATGACCAAATAAAGTCAATAAAACAAGACATCCAAGCGGCCAAGGATAGACATAAGGCATACGCGGATTTAAAGTGTCAAGATAGAATCTTCAAAGAAGGAGACACGGTCTTCATTCCCGTACGCCCAAAGAAGAGCTCCCTATCCTTAGGATATTGCAAGAAGCTAAGTCCAAGGTATTGTGGACCGTACACGATCCTCAAATTCCTAGGACCTAATGCTTATAAACTACAATTCCCTGAGAGCCTAAAGGTTCACAATGTATTCCATATTAGGCTATTGAAGAAATATGTGCCTAATCCTAACCATTTACTCGATGACCAACAAGTTGTAATGCCTAGACAAGGAGTCCTTGAACTAAGGCCTGATGGGATCTTAGACGTTAGGGAGAGACAATTAAGATCCAGAACCTTGAGAGAATGCCTCATCCAGTGGAAAGATTACCCCGAAGAGGATGCCACTTGGATAGATGAAGGCACTCTCAACCATCAATATTCCCAGTTTATCTCGAGATGAGGACATCTCGATTCCTCTAAGGGGGAGACAATGTAAAATGCCGATGGCTTTAGGCACGTGAACTTGCCATTAAAAGATTTGGAATTATTCTTTGATAAAAGCAAAACTTTTTAAAATTTCCCCTCTCCTCCAGCAGACTGTCAAGCTGGAGGAAGAGGGGATTAGAAAGGTAGGAAAGCTCCTTGCTGGAGCTTGCCAGGGCTGTGTGCATGCCCACTGACACACAGGGGGGGCAGGATCCTATCCCCTCCCCCTATATAAACCATGCCTCTGGTGGTGATGAGGGCCAAGAAAGAGGAGAAGGACAAGGAGGCTGAGACCTTGGAGGTTGTGAGGGAGAGAGAGGGACATCGATGTGATGCCGCCACCCTGGGGGAGTCTGAGCCACTGCCGTTCAGCTGCCCTCCGCCTGCTTATCCTCCCAGCGCCGCTGCCTACAGCCGCAGGCCTCGCCGCCTGACCAACACACCATTGGAAAAATCATTTCCCCCCCCCTCCCCCATGCAAGCTTCTAGAAGCTTAGAAGCTTCCAAGGGGGGCCTTCTTAGCCCCCTTTCCTTTGGGTTTATTACCCCCCCTTGTATTTTTGAGCTCTATAAGGCCCCTTTTCCCCCCAATCAGAGTTTGCCTTAGAAGTCTTATTACCCCCCTCGTGTTGAATTTCCCTAGTCCCCTTCCTTTGTGGCATATTGAAACCCCCCCCCTTAAAATTCCTCTTTAAGGCTTCCTTAGGGTTCCCCCCCTCCCTCAAAAAGCTTGACCTTAAGGGTCCTTTGACTCCCCGCGGTTATAAATCCCCCCTAAGGGCCCCCTTAGCCCTTTTTACCTTGGAGCTTTGTTTTTGTTTCCCCCACTCGTAAATGAAAAGAGAGTGTTGAGTGTCTTTTGACACCTCCCTTTCCCACTCAAAAGCCTTCATAGGGGATTCCACACCTTTCTAATCCCCATTCGTGCGAGTTTGCAAAGGCCATTAAGCCTTCCCCATGGCTTCAATGGGTCTTAGTCGTGAGAAATTTTGAAGCACCCCCTTCCAAATTCCCTACTTCAAGGAGGAAGCCTCCTTAAACTGCTTTGGACGGACGGTGCAAGTTATTGCAAAAAGGGATCCACGGTGGAATTTCAAAAGGAATTGTAGAGCTGCTTCCACGACGGAAAGACTACAATTGTGATGCCTCCTAAGAAAGTCCAAGGCGCAGCCGCGGGAGGGTCATCTCCCAGCATCCACGTGGACATCTCACCCCAAGCCCAGGTTTCCTTCCTAATTTTTATTTGGTATTGTTGTAATTCAATCATGCAAGGTTAATTGTTGGAATTAGGATATTTTTTTTTCCTAAATGCTCACAACGGAGGAACTTAGTCATTAATACTTTTAATGAAACTTGCAAAATAAAGAAAGCATAAATGTGTTTCTAGCAAATAGCTTTATGCATCAAAATGAATTAAAATTTAGATTATTTTCCATTAAATAGTATACTTCATTAAGCCTAGAAGTATAAACTCCATATCACACTATTAACCCATATCCTCTTCGCAATGAATCATCGTGGAAAGTGTAAGGCATGAAATGATTCTTACGATGCATAACTCTAGGAAATTATCGTTTGTCAACTACATAAATTATCAAGTAAAAGGTTGCCTGTTTAGCATGAATTTTGTTCACAAAGTAAGGGAAGATTAGTTGGAATTAACCTAACCTATGCTTGACCTCAAATCGATAAGATAGGGTTGAAAAAATCAATTTACGCATAGACAACGAGTCATGTGGAAATGATCACGAAATTATCTTCTAGAGTTAAACAAATTGGAATAAACCTAAAACACCTAAACCACGGGGTATTCGTTTAGAATGAATTAAATTCCAATAAATTCACTAGGAATTAATACGTAACCTAATTGTTACATATTGCTAAAATTGGAACTCCTATACCCTAAATACTTGCCCACTTTCACCGAAACATAGGGACAGTGAAACATATTTTGAAAGTGAGCTAGGGTTTGTCCCTAAGAATCTATAAGATGGAACTTGGAAACCCTAAGGTCTAACGATGTTAGCCTAATGTAATCAAGAACAGATTGTTTCGTGACTCCATTCAATGCGACACTTGTGCAACAAGTGTGGATTTATATGATCTTGTGATTGGTTCACAAGGGAATGGCCAAATTCTCGCAACGAGGATGGCAGGTCCTTACGCAAGTTATCTTGCAAAAGGATGAATAATCATCCTAATTTAGTATCTTTCTTGAGTAAAGAAGATTGATTGGAAACTAAAGACTAGTAGATAAAGTGAAATAACCAATGAGCTTAAGGTTTGACCAAGTCGGGTCAATAGGGTACACCTTAACCCAGGATATAGGGAACCTTGCCAAGTTGCAAGTCATCCCGGATTGAGTGCTAGATGCATTCGAAAGGAAGGATTCATTCCTTAGCAATTTGCCAACAAAAATGATCAATGGAAATGTTTGTGCTTGCTACAGATTTTAGAGCACTGTTTGGCTTTTTTTAATCAATGAATTAAAAGATAAATCGATATCTATACTTCAGGTTAAAGGCCCAAAGGGAGAGGCAGCTTCAATTAACCCCGACTACTTGCTTGACCCTAACCAAGGGGGTTGTTAACCGCGCCGGGCATGTGGACCGAACCCACCACGAGAGGTCTCTCTGTTGAGCGCTACTTGGAATAGGAGGACGCTTGGGTGCCAGAGGGGGCTCTGGTCGTAAATACCTCGCCTTCCGGGCCCTGCACAAGAGGCTAATGTGACTCAGGATTGGATCTCGAGGTCCACATACTAGTCTACGAGTGGAAACTTAGATTAGTGATCCCTGTGGATTGCTGGATAGCCTTTGGACGGATTGTGGATAAGCCTACGGGCTGGAGTTCTTTGTATTTCAAATATAAATATGATAACCTGTTAATAAGGAACTTGTCTGTATTGTTTTTCTATGTCAAATGATAAAATTATGTGAAGGAGCCAGTGCCTAACGGGTTAATTAAAGAAGCTGGTTGTTACATGTCCAACTAATGTATTAGGTAATTAAATAACTAAAACAACCTGAGGAAAGTGCGGAGGATGGGCCATGGGTCCATCCTATGGATGGGTGGTCCCAGTTGGCTGGGAACTTTTCTCTAATCACGATGGACAGCAGGAAGATCGTCAAAGAATACAAACAACAAAAGCGTTGACCTAGAGTTATGATTGAACCCGATTTACGCTGTTTTATGGGAACGGAATGGGGCCTTATGGTAGAGAGATTGAGCTTTGCATCCCTCTCGTTTCCCATTCTCCTTGAACCAAGTGCAGCGTGAATCCACTTCGGACCTGGCATTTCTGCATAAAGTAGTTTGCTTGGGTCCGACGCTAGTTGCCGTTAGGAAATGACCAATAAGGAAAACCCTAGTTCAGGTAGATTCTAAGTGGGAACGGTTGGAATACTTCCGCTATGTGGTAGACGCGGAAAGCCCTAGGTCGCAAACCCCGTAACATTCCATGGGAGTGCCGTGCGGAGCTTTCTAGACATCCTTTCCGATGGACTGCTAAGACGTGTCCTAAAGATACAAGTGGACACGTTACAAATCCTTTCAAACCCACTTGGTGCCAATAATCTTCCTCTTTTCTAGTTGATCCACTAGCTCTGAAGTGTCATTCTTCACGATGCTATTGTTAGCCATGGTCATGGTCTCACACTTTATGGATCACGTATTATACCCTTAGCATGGTTAGACCTTAGTTATGTTGGCTACGGGTTTTAATAGTATGTTTGGGGATTAGGTCAAATTACAACAGTTTGTAGCAACCTTTAAGGGTGAAGCCATGGATTGGTACAATACTTATGATGCTAGACATTTCAAAACATATGATAATCTTAACAATGCTTTTCTAAGAAGATTTAGAAAATATAAGATTGCTAAAGATGTTTTAACAAAGGTAAAGCAAATCAAGAAAAATAATATGTTAGCTCAAGATAATGCCCAAAATTTCAAGAACCTAGTGAATAGGTTGAATCAACAGGATAGGCCTTCATTGGACTTACAATATTTATATTTTCTTAGGGGCTTGGATAAGGGTATTGCAAGAGCCATTGCTAATGCAAAGGTGGGAAATAATAATACCATTGATGAATTGGTTGAAGCGCCACAAAGAGTGGAAAAGAGGTTTGTTATGAGCAAATCTAAGAAGAAGAGTAATCAGGATTCTTGAGATTCGGATTCTCATGATTCTGATTCTGATGATAGTGTTGATGATGAAGATACCTCATCAGGTTTTGAGTCATATTTTGAATCAAGTGATTCAGATTATGAAAGAACTAAAAGGAGACAAAGATGGCATAAAAAGACAACTTCAGAAAAAAGGTTGGAAAAGAAGATAAAGAAACAACTCTTGGATATGGGAGTTATGACTTCTTCAAGAAAATGGAAGTCATGTAGTATATGCTAGAAAGTTGGCCATGAAGCTAGAGAATGCTAGTACAACCTAGTAGTGCAGAATACAAGACAACAAATAGCACCCCCAGTGGCACCAATAAATCGAATTGTACTAGAAATGGTATAGTAGAGAGGATTCAGATGTTTTGGCAAGAAGGATCAACCACCTAAACAATGGGGCAATGACTAGCCAAGGTAGTTAAATAATGCTCAACAAAGGCAACAAGGGCTTTGCTATTACTGTGGCATGCAGGGACATATGTCAAGACCTAACTGTGAGTTATGGGTAGGCCACCGGCAGTGCCACCAAAGAGTAACAAGGAATGCCACCGGCAAGACCACCCCGTGGATAACAACCACTGGCACCCACAGCAATGGTTTTGGTTGAGATGCCCTATGAAGTCACGGATGGCCAAGGACTAAGTCAATTGGTAGAGCACAAAACTAAAGTAGTAAGTCACAAAGAGGTGCCAAATAAGAACGTTTTAGATGCACCCAATCATGGCTTAGAACCACATTAAAAACGATAGAAAAATGATGAAGTGCAATGATACATAGGGCTAAAAGGGGAATGGAGATCGGAGAGTAACAAGGAATGCCACCGGCAAGACCACCCTGTGGACAACAACCACTGGCACCTGCAGCGATGGTTTTGGTTGAGATGCCCTATGAAGTCACGGATGGCCAAGCACTAAGTCAATTGGTAGAGCACAAAACTAAAGTAGTAAGTCACAAAGAGGTGCCAAATAAGAATATTTTAGATGTACCCAATCATGGCTTAGAAAGTCATAAAAAATGATAGAAAAATGACGAAGTGCAATGATACATAAGTCAATTAAGAGAAAAAACATTCACAAGAACCATCAAGAGAAAGAAAGATGACAAAGAATAAGAATAGCATGGAATATCAAAGCAAAGAGAAGAGCTAGTATAATAGTAGAGAATGAGGATACCCAAAAGAATCAATAGCAAGGGATTTCAAAGGAAAATCATAAGAAACTAGAATGTCAAAGGAGGAGGATAACAAAAAATATAAAGATATTCCAAAGCACTACTACAATTACTCTATTATTATCTCACAAGTAATAAATTTACTCCTAAATAACAGTGCCAAATGGGAGGTAAGGTAAACTACAAAGCAAATGAAAGGTGAGAAGGATTGAAGCTTGCTTGGAAGTGAGCGATGGTGGAGAGCAAGAGCAAGAAGAGAGAGAGACACAAATGGGAACTTCAATAGTCACAATGTGTGACCAGGCCTTCCTTTATTCAAACTTTTACTAAAATAATAAAGAATAAAGTGACAGTGATGGGCACCCACCATCTATAGTGTGCAGCGGTGAGTACTATCAATGTACTAATACACGGGTGGCTAGGCAGAGGCACCTTTATCCCCAACAACCTCCCACTTAAAGGTGAATCTAATCTCCTGAGGAAGGCAAAGCACTTAGTAGTGAGGCTTTTCGTGAGTAGATCTATAGGATTTTCGTCAGTGGTGGATATCTTGACAAGGTCAACAGACTTGTCCTCCACGATCCCATGTATGAAGTGATACCTCACCTCAATGTGTTTTGTCTTCAGATGGAAGATCAAATTCTTGGCTAGTTGAATAGCACTCATAGAATCTAAATGCAGTGTAGGTATAGTATGAATCCCAAGGTCATGAACCAAATGGCCCAACCATATGGCCTCCTTGCAAGCCTCGGTGGTTGCAACATACTTGTCCTCAATGGTAGAGAGAGTTGTACACTTGTAAACCTTGGAAATCCAAGAAACAACACCTCTAGCATAGATAAAGACATAGTTGAAAAGTGGACTTCCTACTATTTGCATGTCCTGCATAATTGGAGTTTATGTAGTCCACAACTCTTGTATCATGGCTGCCATAGCAAATACACATATCTGTTGTGCCTTTCAGGTGTCTCATGATACCCTTTACGACATCCCAATGCTTTTTTCCAGGTATAGCCATATAGCGTGCCACAACACCAACTGCAAAGGCAATATCTGGAAGAGTGGCTATCATGGCATACATCAAACTGCCTATGGCTGATGCTTAAGGGATCTTGACCATCTCCGCCCTCTGCTTATCCATCTACAGACAATCAGCTTGTGAAACCTTCATATAAGAAGGTAATGGAAAGCCAATAGGCTTAAGGTCCTACATGCAGAAATTCTCAAGGACTTTATGAATGTACTCCCTCTGTGAGAGGTAGAGTAGTCCCTGATGCATGTTGCGCTTAATGCGTATACCAAGAATGTGAGAGGCCGGTCCCAAATTCTTCATTTCAAAGATCTTCATTAGCTCAGATTTAGGAGTATGGAGCTCATCATGAGCTTTCCCTGCTATATCAACATATCATCCACATAAAGTACCAAAATAAGCAATGAGCCATGATGGGTTTTCTTCGTGTAAAGACATGGGTTCATAGAACTTCTGCTATATCCCTATGATTGCATAAAGGCATCAAACTTATGATACCACTCCCTAAGTGCCTGCTTCAAGCCATAAAGACTTTTCTTCACCTTGCACATTAGGTGCTCCCGGCCAGGTTTTGGAAAGCCCTTAGGTTTCTCCATGTATATCTCATCATGCAAATTCCCATGCAAGAATGCAATCTTGATATCCATCTGGTACAAGTCCAAGTCAAGCTATGCGGCTAAGGCCAAAACCAAGTGTAGGATGGTCATCTTGATCATAGGAGAAAAGACTTTATCAAAGTCAACTCCATGCTCATGTTTAAAACCCTTAGCGATAAGTCTTGCCTTATAAGCCAGCTTGGGTTTTCCAAGGATACTTTTCATCTTGTACACCCATTTACATGGCAAAACCTTCTTTCCTTGAGGCAGTGTAAGCAAATCCCAAGTCATATTCTAGTGTAGGGAGTCTATCTCAAACTACATAGCCCTCTCCCAGGAGTGATTGTCACCCCCACGCATACCCTCATCATAGGTGAGAGGCTCTCTTGCATTTGTAACCAAGACATAATGCATCGAGGGCTCAAATCTATCAGGTGGATGTCTATCTCTAGTAAACCATCTCATGGTAGGCTCTGCAGCCGATCCAACACCCTGGCCATGTGTACCAACTACTACTACAGGTTGTCCAACTAGTTGTGTTAGATCACGTGGCTCCTCTTGGAATATAACCTTGCATATCTCTACCACCTTCTTAGGCTGCCTATGCATCTTGTCTTCATGGAAGACTAAATCATGACGGAGGATGACTTTTCGCGCTTGCGGATCTCAGAGGTGGTAACCCATCTCACCTGCATCCCCATAGCCAAGGAAAATACATTTGACACTCTTAGGATCCAACTTAGTATGATTGTCTTTGGACACATGGCAAAATGCCTCACATCCAAAGACACGTAGATGGTATAAGATGGAGATTTTCCACTCCGTACCTCCTCTACAACCTGGAAATCCAAACCACTAGAAGGTGATTTATTTATGACATGCACAACTGTATTCATTGCCTCAACCCAATAGATTTGTGGTAAGCCTGCATGGCTAAGCATAGTACATACATGCTCCTGGATGGTTCTATTCATCCACTCAACCAAACCATTCTAGGGTGGGGTATAGGGGGTAGTCAATTGATGCTTAATACCCCTCTCTTCACATAGTTTCTAAAACGCATGTGACACATATTCTCCCCCATTGTTAGTCCTAAGGCATTTCAGCCTATGCCCAGTCTGGTTTTCAACAAATGCAAGCCATGTGTGAAATACAACCAAGACATTAAACCTAAGCTTAATGGGGTAAGTCCAGACTTTACGCAAAAAATCATCAATGAACGTCACAAAATACTTTGCACTATCCTACCAGACTTCTTATGTGTATTCCTAGTCTATCTGCCATAAAGACAATGCTCACATGAATCAAAAAATGCGTAGTCAAGGGGTGGTAAGTACTGTAAACCAGAAGCATTTTCATTTCCTTCAAGGACATATGGCCTAAATGGGCATGCCAAAGAGATACATGTGGGATGGAATCCACTGACAAAACATGGTCAACAGAGGACCCATCAACTATAAGAGGATAGAGGTTGCCAGCTTTGGCACCTCTAGCAAAGTATAAGTCTCCCACGGGTGATCTTGTAGGCAGAATCCCCAAATGAAACATGAAACCCACCATCATCAAGCTGCCCGACAGACATAAGATTGTGTGTAAGCACAGGTACATGACGTACATCCTATCACAATAAAATTACTACCAGTAGAAAACTATAGCCATACATCCCCAATGCCAACAATAGCAAGTGTGATGGGGCCTCAAATGGGCGGCACTAGCTATGGCACTAGCCAGACCTCATGCTCATGACAGACAAACACACCCTCACGACCTCGCAGACCAGGAGCGTCAATTTGCTGCTAAAGGACAAACTGCCCTAAAGCCTAATCTATGCATTTATAGTTTTATAGTCCAATGGTTCCCTTTCTATAAACTCCTCAAAGGGAGAACCCATACACATTGGCAATAAATACCACAATAATCACATGCATGGGAGGCAACCTCTCGATGGAAACACCGCGGCCCCATTGCAGCTCTCCTACATCACATGGATTAGCCCCTTGATGCGCTGCTCAACATATAAAACAAACGAACAAACTCCACTCTTTCATTTTAAAAGTACTCCCAAGGAGATACCATGCGTCCTTACCAAATCTCCCCAAGAAACGAACGTCTATCCCACGGCTTAGGATACCTTTCCACACTCAAGCGTAGGTCATTGTCATTGAAAACAGGTGCTATGCATCCAGGTTTTTTTAATTCTGACACCATGGTTTCATGCACATGCAAAGTGAATGATCCTAAAGTGCTCAAACATAATTTTCAATGAGACACGTGGTGTGCACAACCAGGCTTTTCAATTGCTTATTCCCTAACTCGTTGCGGCAATGCAAGGATAGCACTGAGATACCACTCGTGCTACTATCCTCTTAATAAAAATACCACAAACTCTATGCCATGATATGCATCAAAAAATCAGCAACAATCAGCACACAAATCATACCATTCAAACATCCCAATCCCCTACATTTAGGTATCACTTTCGTTGCATAGGTGTAGAGGTTCATTTTGTCATGTTCTGATGTATAAAAAGCAATAAATCACAAACTTTGACAAGGGGATAGGGAAAACTGAGGCTAAATCTCATGCTTTATCACTACCACACATCCACAAACAATCATTATATTTTTCCTTATTTTTCCAAGACGTATTTCTATTTTACCCCTTATTTTTTCTATTTTCTTAATTTATTTGGCAATAAAATATGCTATTTTTTGGTTTTTCTTGTTTCAATCACTTCAGCATACTAACATTCAATTTATCTTATTTTCCCCCCATGGGAACACCTTTTACCCACCCGAAACGGAAAAAACTACCATTTTACCACTTAAAGATCGCCTTTCGAGTTTACGGGAATTAAATAGAGCATGTAAATCATTGCAAAATCAAGATTTTCTGATAAACAGTCATTACTCATAATGCAACCAGCACAGAAACAAATTTTCATCCAATAAGAACATAATTATCATCATAAACTATCAAAAACCCTTCATTTTCTTCATAAAAATGGTCATACTGTGTTTTTACATAACCCGAGACGCCTTGAATGACTTCCATAACCAGCAAACGAAGCCTCCATTTCTCTCAATCCAATGCTGTACTTCAATCTTTAGCATCTCCATCAATCTTCATCACCACTTCATTCATTCTCCCTCCCCGGTTCCTCCATCAAGATGGTACACATGAACAACCCATAGAGAAGAGAGAGAGGGAGGAGAGAGAAAGACTAGAATTTTATCTCTTCATCCAGATAGCCATATCCCGCGCAAAGACTGGCGATATCATTAGCCAAGAGGGAGAAGTTGAGGCTGAATGTCAGTTAGATGGGTTGCTTTCAGCCTAACAATCATGCATCATGAGGGGGAGCGCATTTTTCGGCCGCCTTCTTCCTGATCACAACACCATTTTTTCCACGCTTCTTCACCCAAAAATTGGAGGGGGGGGTCAAAGGTCCCAAAGGGCACCCCCCTTTGGTCCAAGGTTTGTCCATTATTTCATATATTGGCCAAGTTTTAGCCTCTTCCTCGTCCGGGCTCCATTTCAGCCTCTGAAAAATCCTGGGTATCCGTCTTGACATCCCGCACTAAATAGCAGCTCCTGGCATCCCGCAGAGTAGTCGAAAAAATTATAAAAAATCCACAAGTGTCACTCGAGCACCTTTTAAAAGCCATCTTTCACTTGGTACTTAAAATCATCCTAGCTGCAGCCGCCGCCTTCGATGTTAAATATTTTTCCCCTAAATTCCAGTTTTTTGGAAAATTTTAGGCACATCCCGGGCTCAAAACTCCGCTCTCATTGGCGATCATGGGATAGGGCGACTCGGCCAGTCGAATCCCATAACAAATCTGCACAAAACAACCAAAGGGAGCATCAAGCTGATACAAAATAGATACATATTAAACCACAACACAATGCACACCCTACCCCTGACAAAACCAAGGGATGAAATCTACAAGGAGTAGGCCTCTCATACTCTGATAGAAGGTCCAAAGCTAGTCACTAACCGACTGCTCCAACACGGCCAAACTAAAAAGAACTATGAAAGAGGTCACCCTAAGTGGTGATCTAAACTACCTACCTAACTAAGGACAACACAACTAGGAGCTTCTACTAGGCGAGAACTCCTATAGCCTGATCAAGAAGTATTTCCTTTTAGCACATGTCTTCTTTAGGTTTTTATTTTTCCATACTCGGGCATGTAAAAAGGAGGGAGCTGAGCGTAGTGACCCAAGGAGAACAGGGCATCCGCCTCAGGTCCTGTCTCAATACCCAAGAATCTACCAAGCCCTTGCAAGGCGACACTTAATCCTTTTCTAACGCTCACTTTTATTTTCGCTCCAACCTTCCTTACTTTATTCTTTTCCAGCAAGACACCATTCCTAGGAAGACAAGGCATCGGCCCCGGGTCTGACTCATCCCCAGGAACCTACCAGGCCTTCGCTAGGCAATAATCAACTGCTTATAAATTTTCCTTTGTTTTCTTTTCTATTTTTATAGGGGTTAGAACCCCTTTTTACACACCTTTTTATATATTTATTATGTTTGGGATATTCAGGGTTTCTTTTCTCTCTATCATCATCATTTTTTCCTCAGCAGTCTTCTCTAACTGCCTCACAACTAACAAGAACTCCTAGGATGGCTGCCTAGCAGGCTAGCAAAACAAGGCCACTAGAACTGCCTTTTAAAACAGGTCTTTAATGCCTGACAATGTCTTTATAGGAGGCAACAACTACTTAGACCTCCCTCAGACATACCTAACCTAAACCTGGGACTGCCTTGGACGCCGGTCCCCAATCAAGAAAAGAAAATCCCCTACAAGTACACAGACACATATAGCATAAAAACACGTTACTCGTAAAGGAGAAAAATCACCTGGATAGGGCCACAAGAAGTCTCCATGTGACATAGGCTCCTTTCAAGCTCTTCTTTGAACTTGTTTAGCATAGGACTAAAACAAGAAACCATTAACCGCACCTGTACTAAACAGACGACTAGCCCTCTTGGCCTAACAAAATAAATCACTTCACTACAAGAACTGATCGGCCCTCTTGGCCTAACGAAATCAAACAGAATAGCAACTACACATACCTCCTTGAAATAGTACAGATATACAATAATATGCTCCTTTCCGATGAGGAAAAATAGGGCTCGCAGCCCTAAGCTAAATGCATAAGATTATGACCCATCCCTCCTGCATATATAGCAAGAGGTGTACACATAACATGTTGTCTAATCAACCTATGGGTCCAGGATAACAACAGTAGATTGGTCTCGGCTACTCTTTGCATCACCCATATCAACCATCGCCTGCCATATATTGCATGCTCTAATAACATTCCCCACAAGCGATCGGGTCCTATCTCATTATTAATAGAAATATCCAAACTAGGACCATAGTTGAAGAAAAGTTTTTCTTCATAAGCAAGATTTGCCAGTGAATTGGCAAACTGATTCTAGTAACGTGGAATCAGTTGAAGAGATACTCTCTCAAACTCCTTAAGTAGGGTCATAGTAGTTTGATGATACATACAAAGGATGGAATTCCGCACTGTGCATGTCCCATCTAGCTGATTCAAGATCAACTGGGAATCCCCTTTTACTAACAACCGCCGAATACCACCTTGCTTGGCAATATGCAATCCCATAATCAAGGCTTTATGCTCCACCATATTGTTAGTGAATCCTACCCCGAGATAAGCAGCTAACTTTATCGTAACTCTACGTCGGGGATCTCGGATTACTACTCCAACACTCCCTTTTTTTTATTAGGGCCCTTGGATGCTCTGTCAAAATATAATGTGTACATCCACAATGGGTTTACACAACCTACCATCACGAACTCGTCTATTCATAATTATGATAGTCAAATTTTAGCATGTTTAGAGGATGAACTAACGGCTCCATCCCACCTTCTTCATTGAACTCAATAGGGATACTTGTCAACATTCGTAAGCAGTGATGGCAAAAGACTTTGATCTCCCACACAAAGGTTTCGTCTTCTTGCTCAATCACTTTGTATCCTTTGCTCCACTAGATAAGTTTCCCCTTATGGTATCTCTGCTCTAGATATGGGTGCTCCAAATAAGGAATTAACCGCCCCATCAACTAGCTTTAAGCTCTTTTGCAGGTCTCAAATCGGCCCCAACATGGACCTGCAATGCATTTTCCCGTGTTAGCATACTTAGAAATAATAAGGTTTAATCTTATTAAGATTAACCTGATTTTTAAATTCTACTCCCTACAGATCAGCTAGTAGAGCCATAGACCTATTTTTCCCTATCCTGACAATCTTGTAGGGGCCATCCCATCTAGGTTCCAGCTTCCCTGGAAACAGCTCCCTACGCGCATCATAATACAGAACTAATTGCCCTTTTTTAAAGGTATACTTTTTACTTTAAGGTCATGCAACTGCTTCATTTGACGTTTAGCTACCTCCTGGTGTAATAAGCTCTACAATTTCAGTTCGTCCAAGTGGGCTATGGTCGTGAAACATTCAAAGAGTGAATCCTCATCTCCCAAAGAGTGGTTAATTGCAAACCGTATGGTTGAAAACTCAATTTTAAGGGGTAACACACACTCTTCCCCATAAAATAATTTAAATGGAGTATGGCCAGTAGGTCTCTTAAACGTTGTATTGTACACCCATACTACCACATACAACTTCTTGTCCCAGTCTCGTTTCTTCTTAGAGATTATTTTAGACAAGATACCCACAAGCTGATTATAGGGGGTCTTTTTATTGTGCTTGATTTGCCAAGCTTCAGTCAGGCTTTTGATCACCTTATTCAAAAAGTGGATTCCATGGTCTTACACTAGTTCCTTCGATGGACCAAAACGGCTGATAATCTGCTGTAAAAGAAAACTTGTAGTCTCTTTTGCATTGTCCTGCCTCGTCGCCCCTACTTCTGACCATTTTGTAACATAATCATTTGCTACTATAATGTACCTCCTCTGAGTAGTAGACGACAGGGTGATAGGACCCACAAAGTCAATGCCCCACTTCTCAAATGGAAGGATAGCCATGATAGGCGTAAGTGGGCGTTTCCTATTCTCTCTGTTGTCATGTCTTTGATAGGTATCACATCTATTAACATGCTCAAAGGAATCTTGGAAGATGGATGACCACCAATATCCAGCTCTTAAAGCTTTATGTGCCATCAGTCGTCCAGCAAAGTGCCCTCCGCATGCAGAGTCATGGCACGCTTTCAAGATGAAAGGAACCTCGTCAAGCATCACACATCGGCGATAGATATCATCAACACCCTGCCGATATAATGTTCCTGCGATCAAGGAAGACTTCAAATGCTATTGTCTGATTTTTCTCTTTTCAGATTTTGATAAACCAGCTCTAGTCTCTCCCGTTGATAGATAATGCGTGATAGCAACATACCAAGATGGGATAGAAGATGTATCAATTTTAAACATTTCTTCAATATCACTTCCTTCAGCCAAAGTCTCTTTCGGCTCCCTAAAATCCACAAGGCATTCCACAATACCCTGCAACCTCGGTGGCTTACTCTTAATGTCATAATCAAACTCCTGCCAAGTGATTAACCATTTTGCCAGAGGATCAGGCGGTTGTAGCTTGTTCATAAGCAATCTAAGCCCTTCCACCTTTGTATAGAATACTACCTTCTCATAGAGGATGTAGTGCCTGAATTTTTTAGTCACAAAGACCATCGCAAGGCATAACTTCTCCATGTAGGTGTAGTTAATTTTTTATATGCCCAATTTTCGACTAGTAAAAGCTATCGGATGATGCCACTTTTCCTCCCAGATTTGGGCTAAACAGCAGATGATACTATGCATGGTGGTTGCTGAAAATATGTAAAATACCTCTCCTCTTTTAGGTGCTTTTAAAATGGGTGCTTTTACTAGCTCCTGTTTCACATCCTCGGAAGCTACCTTACAAGGGTCGCTCCATACAAATAGATAGCTAAAGGATAATAAGTTCGTTAATGGAAACTTCCTTTTTGCCAAGTCATTTATAAACCTTCGATAGTATCCTATCGATTGACAGAAAGCTATGTACCTCTTTCGGAGTGCATGGTGGACTCATAGCAACTATAACCTTGATCTTTTCATGGTCAGTTGCAATCTCTACCAAGCTGACCACATGCCCTAGCAATAGCCCATAAGGCACTCCAAAGACACACTTCCGTGGGTTAAGAGAGATACAAAATTTTCTGCAGCACTCAAAGCACTTTCTTAAAATAATCAACATCCTTTCCCTTACAGTGGCTGCCCCCAGGTCATCGATAAACACTTTCAACTCGTCTGGGGAGATGTCACCAAATGTCTTGTCTGTTGTTCGTTGCCATGATCCAGGTGCATTGCACAAACCAAAGGCCATCACATGGTACGAAAAAGTACCAAAGACAGTAATGAAAGTTGTTTTCAACTTGTCCTCTTCTGCAATTGCCATCTGGTTGTATCTTGCAAAGCAATTCATAAATGAATATATTTCCCTACCCGCTAATTGATCCAAAATCTGGTCAATAAATGGCAAGGGGTAGTAATCCTTAACCGTCTGCTTATTCAGATCTCTAAAATCTACACATAGTCCGATCTGGTTGTTTTTCTTCCTCTTGATAGCAACTGGTGAACACCATTCTATGTGCTATACAAGGAAAATTAAACCAGTTTTTCGTAACTTTTGTAACTCCTCAAATAGCCCGTCCCTTAATTCAAAAGACATACGCCTTACTTTCTAACGCACATAATGTCTCACTACCAGATGGATCATCTACTACTGTCTCTAATTCAGTAGAGGATAAAGGAGCTCTCTCACTCTGAGGAGACTCAAGGTAAGCATCGACTATTACTCGATTAGCACCTCTACCTCGAACCACGTGACCGGCGGGTATATCAACTTGACAGTCTGTTTGTAAGATCCAAGGCCTGCCTAGCAAGACTCGATAGCTAGGATGTCCTGCAAATCTTATTACCCTAAAGTCCAAGAAGCATTCTACACTTGCAACTGTAATATGGACCTTAGTAACGCAACCTTCTGGTTGCCTTAGACTATCATCAACAATTCTAAGAAGGGTGGAGCTATCTTTTTGGATGCCTAGACCCACCCTCTCCATCAACTCTGAACTCATGATATTGACAAAGGAGCCAGTGTCTACAATAGCATGCTCCACTAATATTCCATCCACGTATGTTGGAACCCTAGGGCAATTCTTTTCAGCATGGTCAAACCAATCTTCCCCTACTCGTGCTATGCCCAAAGGTTCTACAATATACCCAATACGCAGGATCTTCTTGAATTCCTTGTGTACTCCTAGAGATAATTTAATAAACTGTAAGAGGTTTACATCTAATTTGACTTCTCAAAGAGAACTCGCTAAATCAAAATCATGATAGGTAGCCAAAGCTCTCTTTTCTCGCCAAACCATTCTTTCTTTTGGTCTTGAGACCGGCTTTGGTGCTTCTTTTTAGCTCTTGCCTTCTTTCTTGGCACTTCCTCATCCTTCTTAGGATCGAATTTTCTGTCAACAGGCCTTAGAGGTCCACCTTCCATGCCAGGATTCAGGACTTATGTCCCCTTATCCCCTTGCTTAGGGTTTTCCTCGACCGATTTTGCATTATCTCTATCAGCCTCTTTAGCCTTTTGGCCTCTTGTCACGGATCGTAGGTTAGAGGTTTCAGCGCCATTGACGCGTACAGCCTTGATAAGGCTGACTCCATTGCCTTGTGGCAACTCTTCTATAGTGGCCTTTCCCCTTTGCAGTATTTGTCTTGGTCCATCATTTTGCTGCAGGTTATTACCTTGTGCTCTATGATTAACTGGACCTGCCTATTTACTCCCTTGTTGGAGGAAACTAATCTTACTCCAACAGGTAGCGGCTAAGTGGCTCGACTTCCCACAAATATCACATTTAACATTTGGACAATTCCTAGGGAAATGTTGTCCGCCACACCACTTTCAGCTAAATCTGGAGGGACCACCCTCTTCAGCGCATCGACTCCCTATCAGATTCTGTTGCTTCTTCAGGAAATTGACGTCAATAGCTATTTGCCAATATTGTTCAGAAATCATGTCAGTGTAGTTCTTCATCATATCCTTAACTTCACCAAGGACATTAGATGCACTCGACTCATAGCCTTGATCGTCTATCCGTCATTCTATTGGCCTAACAATTTGATTGGGCATTGGTTGTTGACTCACAGGAACAATATTAGGGTTTGAAACTTGGCCTCCAACATTTGGTGGAGCCAACTGACTAGCGGGATACTAAATTTGACTCAGCATTGTGGTCTTTCCACATAGCATATAAGGTGTCTATTGATTTAACTCCATTCAAATTGGTTTATGGCCTTGAGATAGTTGTCCCCATGGAGTTCTCGATTCCTAGTTTGAGAGTGACACTTACTTATAGGTTGTATGCTAAAGAATCAATTCATGATAGGTTGCAAAAGTTCATGCAGCTAGAAGAAGATCCAATTATAGCTCATTGCCTTTCAACAATGGTGCAATCAAGAAGACATGCATGGATAAACAGACACATCAAGAAAAAGATAATTAAGGAGGGAGATCTTGTTATGGTATATAACTCAAGGCTTGGAAAGAATCCGAGAAAGCTAAAGTTGAGGTATATTGGTCCTTATGAGGTTGTAAAAGATGTGGGTTAACATACTTTTGTGTTGGCTACTTTGCAGGGTGACATACTTCAACCTGCAATAAATGAGTTTAGATCAAGAAGACTAGCACAACCTAATTATCATGATGTACCTCATGAAGTTCAAGAGAAACCAACGATTGATGTTAATTTTTTTCAACCATTAGTAATGTTGCCTCATGGATCAAGCAATGGGATTACACCCCATAGAGCAGTTTGTGATTCCTTACACCTTATGATTCTTTTTAGGGTTGCTTGGATTGATTCTTTACAAACAAAACCATTATTTTATTTTCAAATGTTGGTAGATGATGTTATCTTTTCTATTACTTATGGTCTTCATAAGGAAGCTATGCAAATTTCAATGTTGCTTCATGAAGTGCAGGATACTTTAGAGTTGTTCTTTGTATTGTTACAGGAGAAAAAGAGCTTCATGAAGTGGTGGCACATTATTACATTATAAGTGGGCTATGAGAATTTGTGTTATGGTGGTTATATTTTTAAAGCATTCTCATAAGATTTATAACTTGGCAAAGTCTTATCATGGCATGGAGGGAATGTGTATTGAAAGACCTTTTACCTTTTAATGTTGGACTAGTGCATGATGGTTTAGTAGAGCAACTGATTTCAATTCCAATTCTTGTAAGAATGGAATTGCGTGAAGACATTGAGTTTTAATTGAATAAGGCTTATTTGAAGAGACTTCATACACATGTTAAACTCCTAGTAAGTACATCGTCTCATCACTGTGTGATACACTCTCTCTTTTCTAGTAGTGTAACTCATTTGAAAGCAGGGGAAGAAGAAAATGGGAAAATCATGGAAAAGAAGACACGTGTGTTGACGCTTGTGCCCATCCAACAACACCTTCCTACAACTCCACGACATCTTCTTTCTTCATATTCTTCATCTCTTTACCTCTCTAATTCTCAGGAAGTTGTGGTGGCAGGTACCATGGTAAAAACGGGGCAAATAAAGGTTTCTAAACTTCTTGTGAAGAGAGGAAGACAACAACCGAGAGATATTCTTGATCATGAGGAGGGTTGGAGTGATAGTCCTTCAAATATTACTCCTAAAGACAAGGTTACAACATCGAAGACATTGTTTGCCATGTCTAGTGATGATGAGATGAGTTGTCCATACCAATGATTGATTATTCTATCCTTATGGATACAAATGATCCCAATAGGGGGGGTTGGTTCAAGTAGATTGGTTTGCTTAATTTTGCTAAGTTGCCTTAGGATACTTGGGGTAACAATGTACATGCCTAGTAGCAGTTGTTGATGATCTGAGAGAGTGGAAAATTTGTGGTTAATTGGAACTAACTCCTTCTCTTTTGACTCAAGTATTCTCTCTTGAAATCAATAATGGACCAAAGCCATTGGAGGTGTACTAATGAAGTCACACAACAGAAATTTGGACTTGCTACTAGTGCCCAAAATCAATATGCCTTGAGACATGCTGACCCAAAAAGAAGATTCTTCATAAAGTAGTTTATGCTAAGTTTTTTGTTGTTCATTAAGGTAAATGTCATTACAAAGGATAATTTGGTATTTTATGGTATGCTAAAAATTTTGGAGTTCCTAATTGGCATAGAACCTTGTATGATAAGCCGATTTAGGAGGTCAATGTACCAGCTATTTGGAAACAACGATAGAAAAGTAGGATTGGATCTATGTTGGTGGCCTTGTATACTCACCTACAAGTTGTGTGCTCGACCATACATCCATCTCTTTGGGAGTCTCCAAAAATGGATAAGGTTAGTGCATTTAAGAGGAAAACATAGGTGGATGGCATACTTGTTGATATCTATGATAAATATTTCTCTCATGCTAATGTTTTGGTTGATGCTAGAAATGATAAGGAAAAATACTTGGAGGACCCTTTGTTAATGAATCCTTCCTCTCATGAAATCTCACAAGTTAATGTTTTGGCAACTTCTATGCCTTTAGACATTTCAGAGTGGCTGAATGATGATGTCAGAAATGAAAATGCTCATGAAGATGTGGTGATTATAGAGGTAAAGAAATAGGTAAGATTCTCCAAGTTCAAGATGGAGAATATGCCTATGCATAAACAAAGTGATTCGCTGCAACAAGATATTGGTTTGCCTCATGACAAGAAAGTGGTTTTAGATGCCTATGTTCCTCATAATCTTAAGGAAGATTATTCTTTTATGGTAATTTTGCATCGGTTTATGACTGAAATGCATGCTAGTGGTGCATTGAAGTTGGATGTAGTGCAGTCTTCGCAAGAGCAATCAGCTTACATGAAGACTAAAAGGGAACAAATGCATATTGAGATGGAAAAGATGAGGGAAGTGCACGATAATGGGGTGGGTGCTTTATGGAGGTAGATCGATGACTGTGCTAATATGTTGGCTAAATGTAAATTGTCTTCAGTTGCTTTCAAAGAATGGATAGCTAATATGCAGGATCAATTGAATGGTGAAATTGATTTGTTGGCTAAGGAAAATGCTAAGCTTAAGGTTGATAGAGTACTCTTGGATGCTCGTTTTGCATCCTCTTCTAAAGGTTGAAAAGCAACTCTTGAATGACATGGAGGTTGATCTAGATGGGTCTCTTTTTATGCATCAAGATTTGGGTTCAATGAGGGCTACATTGACTACTTTGATGCATGATCAGTGGGTGGGTATTGCTAATAGGATGTCACAGCTGACATCTGCACCATATGCAACTTTATAGCAGTCCTTTGTGACTAAAAATATAGAAGCATTTATTCATGAAAAGAAATCTCTTAAGGAGAAAATTGATGAGATGTAGGTTGAGCATCATAGACTTGTGGGGATGGTTACTACTTTGCAGAGTATTAAGCATATTGATAATGCTGAAAATGAATCTTCTGATGTTGATGTTATCAAGGTTGATACTAATGATGTATTGCATGATATCCATAACCACATGTAGAGATCATGGAGCTTATAGTGGATAAGATTCGTGACATGGATGTCTTATCTCTTGGATCACATGATCAGCATGGCCAGAAGCAGTCTATTAGGGAGTGCCATGATGCTCATGAGCCTTCTAGCTCATGACTTACTTTGATGTACCACTCTCAGATCTATTTCTTTCTTTGTCCATCATACGTATTTCATACTTGATATGTATGCCTCTATGTGATGCCTTTTTATTTTGTTTTGACTGTCTCTTAAGGGGATTATGCAATGTTGGGACCTAAAATGGGCCTGACATTGGCTATAGGTACCAGTCGGGCCTCTAACACTCACAAGACAACCCCACATAACCTTGTGATGGCCATGAGTGTCCAAGAGACACACTACCCTAATTGCTAATGTAGATATTGCATTTATAGTGGAAAGTAGTACAATGATTGCCCTTCCTTACTCCTTAGAGGGAGATCCCATGTATCTCAGTGTAGTACATCAATGTGATACAAACATAAAGGAGGTACCCCTTCAGTTGAATGTTGTGGCCCCATTGCAACTCTCATACACCACCTCGATTGGCCCCAAGATGTGCTGCTCTAACATAAAGCACATACGAACACACTCCACTCTTATATATTTCAAACGTTCCAATATATTTTTTATTCCCTTATTAATCTCACCCCAAAGATTTGATCATCTAGTATATAGCTTGGGTTTCCTCACATACTCCACATAGGTCATGTGTTTGGCAATCAATTGCTATGCATTCAAGGAGTTACCATGTAATATGCATAATGAAATTGTGAATGACACACCTTGTGCTCAAGAATTTTATGATAAAAAACTAGCAACCTGAGGTGCAAAAACAATCCTTTGATGTTTTCCAAGCTACTCGTAATGGCAACATTGCTAGAGACCAGCATTGAGTTTCCTAGTACTGCTAGTCTCTCTTAAATTTAAATCGGGATCAACCTGTATGCTATGCATAATTAAATAAATTAAAATTTAAAACATTGTCAATGACCACTCACTTTTACAATGCCTCTTTCCTCCTATTATTAAGGTTTTGCATTCGTCGGATAGGTGTAACATTCATTTTTGTGTAGTTTTTCATATAAAAAACCATAAAAACCATACTCTGATATAGAAACAAGGCTAAACTGAGGCTTATCCCTCATTCTCCATCCTTGTTATATGTTCACAAACATAAACTATATTTTTTTCTACCTTTTAAGATGCAAAAAATAATTTTTCCCTTTTCTCTATTTTTTCTAATTTATTTATTCATAAAAATATGATATTTTTTAATTTGTTTGTTTTTTAACTGATCATATTGATTGAAAAATGTTTTTTATCAAAATTTTATCCCATGTGAACTTAATTCCCCAACTCGAAACGGAAGAAACCCTCATTTTCCCTCTTAAAAGACGCATTTTGAGTTTTAAATTATTTATTACGACCATGTATGACTACAGGTTCTGCATTTTATCATGTGTAGCCCTCAAATATACTTCAAACATAGTTCATACAAATTTTCTTTCCATTCACACATCATTTAAGTCATCAAACATCAAAACAATAAAATTTCCTTTGTAAAAAATGAGCATACTGCTTATTTGCGTGTTTTGTGTTATTGTAAATAGCTATGGGGTAGCCAATAGACCCATCATCAATTCCCCAACAACGTTGGACATTGCCTCTTAGTGTCCTTTTGACCTTGTAGAAATCCTCCGGTCCATGTAGAACAAGCATTCTTTATCCCCTTTTCTTCATGATTCTCTTCATGTGATCAACCTCTTGGAGGAGAGAGGAGGAGAGAGAAAGAATGATTTCTAATCTTTTCATCTAGGCAGCCATTGTGTGAGAGAAAGGTGGTGATCAGGGATGAAAATTTTGAAGAATCCATTGCCAATCTATGTTTGGGGGGGGGGGGGGGGTTACTTTCAACCCTTCCATGGCTCTCCCACCAAATCATTGCATGAAGGAGGGAGCATCAAATGGAGCCACTGTCGTTTTGAAAAACCTGGTCCCTCCCTCCCACAAATCAAAAAATTTAATTCGGGCCCTTGGCTCCCAAAAATTCCATGCCCAAACTTCCTAAACTTTGGCCATATAACCTTTGACGCGTCCGGCTTCCCACATTTCGATGTCTGTGTCATCCACATCGAGTTCTAAAAACTTTAGCTTGACAGGCTCAAGGTCTTGCACTACTAACCACTTGCATTAATCTAACCAAGTACCTAGAAAATTTATGAAAAATTTGCAGCTGCTACTCGGTTCGTCTTTGAAACTACTTTCAAATCTCGTCTTCCATTTGTTGCTTCCAAAAATTGGAAAATCCGTCTCTACTACTTCCAACGAGGTTTAATTCCCGCCTTGGAGTAAAGTATTTTGGCACATTTTGGTCTCTTTTTGGGATGTAAGTTCCATCTCTCATGCAACCATTTAGAAGGCTATAAGTATCCTACTAGAGAGGCTCTACTTATGGTTTTTCTTTATGGCTTACTTCATGATGCAAGGCTATGGGTAAGGCATAATTTTTCTCATTAGATATGTTAGTTTTTGGATAAGGTATTTTGAGTTTAGGGATCATGCAAGGGTTTTGTCATGGCTATGCCAATCATCCACGGGGCTCTACCAGGTGTTAGCCATGGTCATGGTCTCACACTTTATGGATCATGTATTATACTCTTAGCATGTTTGGACCTTAGTTATGTTAGTCTTATGTGTGAGGCAATCTTTATTTCTCTTATGAAGTTTAGTGCCTCATGAATTGCAGTTTTCAAACAATTAAAAAACGTGACTTTATGAGGCATTTCTGTATGCCATTTTCATGAATCTGATCATATGTGATGTCTATGCTTGATGTATGATGGATTCACATGATTATAGAGAGAATCTAGCAGTTGGCACCATCATCTGTGATGTTGTTCTATTTGCAGCATGTTCTTTGTGTTTCACTTCTTATTCTCTAATTTGTAGTGCTAAAGTTAGTGTTTCTATATCTCTATATGGTTAGTTCCGAGTTTCTATGAGTTTTGGTTATGAGATTTGGGATTTGCCCCATGAAGCATTATCTACCCTATTATGTATTCTGCATAGATAGGGTAGCAACAACAATCATACTTAGCTTGCATAGTGGAAGGTGAGAAGGATCGAGGCTTGCATGATAGAGCTATGGTGGGAGAGCAAGAGCAAGAGAGAGAGAGACTCACAATATGGGAACTCCAACAGTCACAATGTGTGATCGGCCTTCCTTTTATTCATCTATCACTAAAAGAATAAAGAATAAAGTGATGGTGACGGTGGCTAGGCGGAGGCACCTTGACCCCCAACAACCTCCCATTTAAAGGAGAATCTGCCCCAGTGAGGAGTCAAAAAGAAAAATGAAAGATAGTACAACATGTACCCATGTACAACAGGATGAGGAAAGACGTCATCTCATCCCACGCCCATCAATCTCCTAAGGAAGGCAAAGAACTCCATAGAGAGGCTTTCGGTGAGCAAATGTGCAGGATTTTGGTTAGTCAATATCTTGACAAGGTCAATAGGATTGTCCTCAAAGACCCCACATATGAAGTGATACCTCACCTCAATGTGTTTCGTCTATGCATGGAAGGCTAGATTCTTGGCTAACTGAATAGTACTCATAGAATCCAAATGCAGTGTAGACATAGCATCAATACCAAGGTCATGAACCAAACGGCCTAACCATATGGCCTCCTTGCAAGCCTCAATGGTTGCAACATACTCGATCTCAGTGGTGAAAAGAGCCGTACACTTCTACACCCTAGACATCCAAGAGACAGCACCTCTAGCATAGGTGAACACATAACTAGAAGTGCACTTCCTACTATTTGCATGTCCTGCATAATCAGAGTTATTGTATCCCATGACTCCTATATCATGACTAACATAGCATATGCATATATCTGCAATGTCAAGTATCTCATGATACCCTTCATGGCATCCCAATGCTTCTTGCTAAGTGTAGCCATATAGCGTGCCACAACACCAACTACAAAGGAAATATCTAGACGAGTGGCTATCATGGCATACATAAGATTACTCACTATGGATGCATAGGGAATCTTGGCCATCTTGGCCCTCTACTCATCTATCTACAGAAAATCGGCCTGTGATACCTTCACATAAGAAGGCAATGGACAGCTACCAATAGGCTTCACGTCCTGTATGCAGAAGCTCTCAAGGACTTTATGAATATACTCCCTCTATGACAAGTAGAGAAGTCCTTGATGCCTATTACATCTAATGTGCATACCAAGTATGTGAGAAGCCTATGCCAGATCCTTCATCTCAAAGCAATTCTTGAAATGAGCCTTAAGAGCATCTAGCTCATCATGAGCTTTCCCTGCTAATATCATGTCATCCACGTAGAGTACCAAAATAAGCAAAGATCCATCACGGGCTTTATTCATGTACAAGCACAGATCCATAATGCATGCGGAAGTGCTCAAGGTTTTTATGAATATACTCCCTCTATGACAAGTAGAGGAATCCTTGATGCATATCACATCTAATGTGCATACTAAGTATGTGAGAAGCCTATCCCAGGTCCTTCATCTCAAAGCAATTCTTGAGTTGAGCCTTAAGAGCATCTAGCTCATCATGAGCTTTCCCTACTAATAGCATGTCATCCACATAGAGTACCAAAATAAGCAAAGATCAATCACGGGCTTTATTCGTGTACAAGCACAGATCCATAACACTACGGTTGTAGCCTTGTGACTGCATAAAGGCATCAAACTTATGATACTATTCTCGAGATGTCTACTTCAAGCCATAAAGACTTTTCTTCAACTTGTACACTATAGGTGCTCCCTGCCAGGCTCTGCAAAGCCCTTAGGTTGTTCCATGTAAATCTCATAATGCAAGTCCCCATGTAATAAATTCATCTTAACATCCGTTTGGTACAGGCCCAAATCAAGATGTAAAACCAAATCCAAGACTAAGCACAAGGTGGTCATCTTAACCACAGGAAGTCAACACCATGCTCATGCTTAAAACCCTTTACTACCAATCTAGCCTTATATGCTAGCTTCGAGTGTCCAGGGGTACTTTTAAGCTTTGTACACCCATTTTCATGGCAGAGGTTCTTATCAGCAGGCAAGGAAACCAAATCCCAAGTCATATTCTTATGCATGGAGTCTATCTCAGATTGCATAGCCCTCTCCTAGGAGTGACTATCAACCTTGCGCATAGCCTCATCATAGGTGAGAGGTTCTTGTGCATCTGTAACCAAGACATAGTGCATGGAGGGCTCAAATGTATCAAGTGGACATCTATCTCTAGTAGAATGCTGCACTGCAAGCTCTAGTGCCTGCCCAACATTCTGTCTAACATCCTTGCCATGAGCATCTACTACTGCTATAGGCTGTCTAGCTGGCTATATAGGAGCTTGTGTCTCCTCTTGAAATATAACCCTGCGTATCTCAATGACTCTCTCAAGTTGCCTATGCATCTTGTCTTCATGGAGGACTGTATCATGGCTGGGGATGACTTTCTGCACCTACGGATCCCATAGACGGTAACCATCTTTCCTACATCTCCATAACCAAGGAATATGCATTTAACATTCTTAGGATCCAGCTTGTTATGCTTGTCCTTGGGCAGATGGAAAAATGCCTCACATCCAAAGACATGTAAATGCGCATAAGAGGGAGGATTTCCTATCCATACCTCCTTTGCAACCTGAAAATCAATGGCACTACAAGACAATCTATTAATGATATGCACGGCAGTCATAATTTCCTCAGCCCAAAAGTGTTGGGGTAGGCTTGCATGGCTAAGCATATTGCAAACCCTTTCTTAGATGGTCCTATTCAGGTGCTCAGCCATACCATTCTAGGAAGGGGTGTAAGGGGCGGTCAACTAACACAATACCCCTCTCATAACATAACTACTCAAAAGCACATGATACATATTCACCCCCATTATCTGTCTTAAGGCATTTTAGCCTATGCCCTGACTAGCCATCTGTGAAGACATATGACTTTTGCTTTATGGGATAAACCCATATCTTACATGAAAAATCATCTATGAAGGTAACAAAATACTTTGCACCACCCAAAGACTAACAAGGCATGGGCCAACAGATATCAAAATGTACCAAAGCCAAGGGCTCACTCATGCATGATATACTAGACTTCTTATGCGTAGACCTAGTCTGCCTGCCATAAAGATAATGATCACAAGAATCAAAATGAGAATAGTCAAGGGGCAGTAAGTACTGCAAATCAAAAAGTATTTTTATTCCCTTAATGGACATGTGCCCCAAAAGGGCATGCCAAAGAGATACATGAGGTAAAGATCCCATAGACAAAGCATGATCAACTATAGATCTAGAAATATCTAAGGGGTAGAGGCTGCCAACCTTGGCACCTCTGCAAGCACAAGCCTACCACGAGTAATCTTCCATGCAGAGTCTTCAAAAGATACATGATATCCTACATCATCAAGCTATCTAGTGGACATGAGACTACATGTTGAGAGTGGAAAAAGACTGAAATTTTGACTAATTTTTATTGTTTTTTAGGTTTGAATGGTTGATTTTTTATGGATTTAGAGTGATGTATAGTTGATAATGGAAGTGTTTGAGAGTGTTTTGGATGATATTGATTATTTTTTGAAACTGCATGATGATTCTTAGTATAAATATGAAGCTCTGGATAGGTTTTGTTGAGGTTCTAATTGGTATTGATACCTTCTGTATAGCCTTTGTTTTGTTCTGATTTTCTTCTGTATGAAGCATGGATTGATGATTGATGGAGGTTGAAATCTTTTGGAAGCTTATTGAATATTTTTTGATAGTTTGGAATGGTTTTAGTATGAGTTATGAGGATTTGCTGTTCTCTGATGACCTTTTGTGACCCTCTGTAAACCTTCTATAGAGCCTCTGTCTGTGTTCTGTCTGTCTCTACTCTGTTCCTGTTCTATTTTATTTTGTAGATCTTCTGTAAGTGTTCTGTAAAATGTATGTGTGACTTTGGAAAATTTTTCTAACTTTTGAAAATGGTGAATATAATTTCAAAAGATCTAAAACAAATGGAAGAAGCAGTTGCTGAAGACTGAAGAGAAAATTGAAGTGACAGTGACAATAGTGAGCTATGAAGAGACATTGTAGTGGCTCTAGTGCCTCTTCGCATCAGATATACCTCTTGGGAGGTGCATCCATGACCTAAGAAGGATTATTGAGAGTCATTATTGAGTATTTTAGTGAGGAGATGATGTACTATTGAGAGAGAGACAAAGAGAGAGAGAGCCAGAGATAGCCAATTCTATCAAAACAGTATATCTATATATGAGAGATTGAGAGAGAAAACTATGAAGACATTGAAGATAAATACTATGTGATTTATTTCCATTAAAAAGTTGTGTATTCCTTTATGTTATTATTTGTTATGATGGATTCTATGAATATGTTGAAGATTATGATTGATTCTATCAAATCCGTGGGAGATATCTACTATGATGATGCATGAAGATTTGTTGTTTTCTTTGTTTTGGTCATCAAAAGAATAAAATAAAAGCTTCTTGATGTTACAAGATAGATTTTATTATAGTAGAATCCCCTTTTCCTTGGTTTTCTGCTTGGGGCTCCATGTTTTTGGTGCATAGCCAGGGAAAACTTGCCATCAAGAAGCATAAGAAGAGGCTGAAAATGGAGGAAATGGCATTGCCAAGAAGAGAATAATTCAATGGATGTTTGCAAAGTTCCTTATTCCACTGAAGAGTTGGAGATTCTTATTGCCAAAGCCACTTTCCACAAGAAGTTCATCCCACAATGGCGGAAACATATTACCATCATGATGCATGCTCTATGTGGCGGACTATTTCCTCTCCCTGTTGAGGTAGCAAAAACTTGCATCTTGGTGGCAAATTGTTTGGAAACAAATTGAAGAGCAAAAGCAAAGAGAATGACTATCCATGAAAGATTTGGTATTCATTGAGAAGTTTCCTAACATCATCATGGGAGATCGTGAAGAAGCTTCAAGAGTCGTGGTATATGGAGATTCACGAAAATAAGAAGGAAAAGAGTTGGAATTTGTTCATGGATGCTCAACAGCAAGATACGTGGAATGCTTGGTACACTGAAAATCTTCTGTTTGTCCAATTAGCAACCACTAGAAGTTGGTAGACATAGTGTTTCTCACAACATACACTATTGAAACCATCGGAAGCTGACATCATTATAATCATGGCAGAACAACGATCCTAAGAAGAATGAGTTTTGATACTTTCAAAATGGAATATCTCCCCCTCTGTAGTGGTTTAAAAGCTGAATTCAGAGATGTTGAAAAGAAGGAAGTAGAGGAGATGTTGGCCAGAGAATCCCCTAGATACTAAAGCCCTCTCTGATTCTATTCTATTGAGTACTGACCAACTGGTTGGAGCCAATCCCCTGATGAATGACTCAATCAAGAGGCAAGTGTTAGAACGAGTCCAGAGATACGTGAGAAGAGAGAAGACAAGAATCAAAGCTAAGAACGATCTCGCACAGTAGAAGCCTCCTTTGACGCCCTAAAAGCACTATTTACAGAAGTCCCCATCGAAACTCAAGGTCCTCTTCCTAGTCAGATTCGTCCTCAAAATATTAATGACAGGCCAACAAATGTAGTCCCATTGCCAATTTTTAAGGGAGAGTATAATGAAGACCCTGATCTTCATGTAGTAGAATTTATGATAGCATGTATGGCTAACAATGCTAGAACCCCTGAGCATTGGTTAGCAATATTCCTCGTCATTTTCAAAGGCACGGCGTTTCAGTGGTATGAGTAACAAGCAGTAGGAACTTTGGGCAGATGGGACGACCTGAAGTTGGCCTTCCTCACTAAATTTAGACGTGAAGGTTTTGAAGAGCGGATGCGAGAGGAGTTCATGAACCTAAGTCAATCCTCCGAAGAAAGAGTAGAAGCTTATGTCTCGCAAATGGAATACATCCTAAAGAGATGCACTAACCATCATTTGGACGAAGGTATCCAGAAAGGAGTGTTTCTCAGAGGCCTACAACCAGGATTTTGCAAGTTCGTGGATTTGAGAAGACCAAACAATCTGCAAGCTCTAGTGGAAGGTGCAAGATTGTATGAAAAAGTTGAAGCAAGGTTGTCAATGACTCCAGGAAGAGGAGTCTTACCTTCTCCCATGTCAGGAATGGTATATCCACCAAATGCAATCCCAGGGACAGTTCCCTACTCCTATCCCCAAATGTAAACAGTGTCGCAGTATAATGCACCTACTCCATGGTGGTCGCCACAGATGATAGTGCCTCAAATGATGGTTCAACCACAACAACAGTGGCCTCAAACAGTTCCTCCAATGGAGACTCAACAATAGTGGAACCCCTCAAATCAACAATCCCAAGTCTCAGTAGGAGCTCTGAATGAAAACCAGAATAGAGGACCTTCTGGATCAACCCAACTAGTGTATGCAGTAATTATAAAAGCTTCCCAAAACCCTACTACAAGTACTTCAGGAGGTGAAAATGTGAAGGACTACTTATCCAACTCAGTTGCAAGTATCAAGAAAGAGCTTATGGATGTGATTACAGAGCAGCTATAGACGCTGAAGGTGAATACCGCCAATATATCCATCCCTACCGGAGCTGGGAGAGATGTGATGTGCTCTAATACATGGTGCAGAAAGTGTCATCAAGCGAGACATTTAGCCATTGAATGTACCCAAAAACCACCCATTCTTGGAGCCTTATGTTCCTACTGTTTGCGAAAGAACCATACAGAGGATATTTTTTCTCTGAAAGAGATGCACGAACGAGGACAAAAGGATGAAAATGCAAGATTCAACTTGTTAGAATCCAAAATAACAACACATGATATTGGACCAAATCCTAGGGAATTTGTCCTAATTTCAGTCCAAGGAGGTTTTCCTCTCAAAGTTACAGAGGACGACAGTCTGGCAGTGGTTAGATCAAAGGTGGAATGTTATAGGTATGGAGAAAAGGGTCATATCTCTCTGAATTGTCCAAACCCTAGACAATCTGTGGATTACAAGCCCTTATGTAGCTGATGCAAAGGAGAAGGCCACACTACAAAGGACTATCCAAGTCCAGCCTGTTAAGGCCAATGCTACTGATAGGCCAACAGAAGGCACAAGAGCCTGCCTCCAATTTGGTAGAATTGGAAGTTTCCGCCATCACATGCACCAAGAAGAAGGAACAAGTTGTTCAAAATGAAAATAATTCTCCTACTAAGACTGTGAAGTTCAACTTGTCAATAGAGGGACAGAGTAGTACATGACAAAACAGTGTAGTACAGAGCACTATAATGCCACAGAAAGTCACAGAAACAGGACCAGAGGTCCAGGAGATAGATGATATGGAAGCACTTCCAGAAACAAAGGAAATGTTGGTGTTGCCATTGCTAGAAGAAAAAGGAAAGATGAAAATGGATATAGCCCCTGTTAGATATGATCAATGCCCCACCCTCATTAGGTACTACCAATGATCCATGGTGCTCAAAGTTGTAAGGCCCCCATTATGAGGAGAAGCCAAATGTGAGCCCGGACATTGGTTGAGTCCTGACTTGTATATCAGATGAGGTCTATGTGACCGGATGGCAAAAAGGTGACTGTTGTGGGTCTAATCTTTGGGTTAGACGGAGTGGTTAAGCTGGTAGCAACTCGAGGCACATTGCATTGAGTTGCGTGGTAAGGGAGTTAAAAGGGGCCCCTATTGTGGGGTCCGGGGGCCGCGGAAGCGGCCCCTGGCTGGGGGGTCCCAGGGGGGCCAGCGGCCCCCCTGGCGGGGGTCCGGGGGCAGCGCCCCCGGCCCGATGGTAAAGGGAATATTCCCTGGAATATTCCCTGGCCGACTAGTGGAGGCTCATATGGTAGGTCGGTCAGCAGGCCGACCTAACGACCTTCGCGGGCTATAAAAGCTAAACCCCTTCGCAGCCATCACACACTCATCTTTCACCCAGTCAAAGTTGTTGTTCCAGCTAGCCTTAAGCTCTTCACCTATCTTCTGTCTAGATCGCCATCTAAGCTTCACACAGTGGAAGCGCACGGGTGGACAGAGCCATCTTTGTATCAGTTGTTTGGAGTTAAAGAATTTTACTGATTCTCCTCTTATCTGTTGTGTACTCTCTATCTCTTTCTCAGATTCTGTTCGCTGCGCCGTGTAATATTTTACATGGTATCAGAGCCCAGGGGGCTCTAGAGATCGGAGAGAGTGCAAGAGGCAAAGGCTTCAACAGCAAAGAGAAACGATGTCGACTCCGGGAAGCAGTTCTGGCGCATCAGGAAGCGGTGCAGGAGGTGGTGCTGCTGTACCGGCTATTCAAACACTGAGGATTCGTCCACCAACCTTCAGCGAAGGCAAGTTAGATGGTACAAACTACACCTTGTGGAAGTTCAAAATTACTACTATCCTTGATTCTTATGAGCTTCTGGAGACTGTGCTGGGGACTGACGCAGAACCACAGCCTACCCCCGACCCATCAAATCCTAGTGTGATGATTCCTCCGAATGCAGATCTTCTACGAGCTTGGAAACGAAGGAATGCAGATGCATTGTGTGCCTTAGTTACAAGCTGTTCTGACAGTGTTTTGACTCTGATTCAGCATACAACCAAAGCGTCAGAGGCTTGGAATGTACTAAGGAGTCAGTATGAAACACGAAACCAAACAAGGATTCAAAACTTGGAGAATCAACTAGCAGCGGAGAAGTTTGCTGAAGGAGAGACGGTTGAAGCATTCATCACTCGGATTAAGAATCTGCGCGACCAGATGGCTGGCGCTGGGATACAAAAGACTAGCGAAGAGCTAGCTCGGAGGTGTCTTCGGATTTGTCCACAAAAGTTTGATGGACTAGTAACTGCCCTTAATACTCAGGTGAGACCTCAAGCTTTGACTTTTGAGGAGTTTTGTGCATTATTAATGGAGGAGGAGTTGAGGCTGAAAGCCCGAGAAGGAAGCAACAATGGAGATGCTGCATTCTCTGCCAATGCAAAAGGCAAAGGTGTTTCCTCCACCAAAAATGATGGTGACAAAAAGAAAAAGGGCGGCAAGAAGAAGTTTCAAGGAGAGTGCTTCTACTGTAAGAAGAAAGGACATGCGATTGCAGATTGTCGTGTCAAGAAGGCAGATGAAAAGAATGGTACCCTTAAAACTAAAGGGAAAGAGACAGCCAATACGGTTGAAGCAGAGTTGGAATTATTCATGGCGACCATTGAGGAAGTGTGCTCCTCGGCGCAAGAAGAATCTACCACTGACTCTTGGGTGTTGGATAGTGGGGCCTCCCGTCACATGACCAACAAGAAAGGTCTATACAGTTCTATGCAGCCTCTACAAGAATCCATCACTGTGACGGTTGGAAATGATGCTAAATGCCCTGCTGCGGGCACAGGTACTATTTCTTTTGTTGCTGCAAATGGTGAAGTCAAAAAGCTTTCAAATGTGTTGTATGTTCCCGAAATCAGGAGAAATCTCTTATCAGTTGCTGCCATAACTGATCTTGGTCATGAAGTGAGGTTCAAGAAGACAGGTGCAGAAATTATTGATAGTGCTGGCACAATTGTTGGCAAAGGAGAAAGAAGGAACAACCTGTATGAGCTAAGTGCTCTTACAGCCACCGCTGGAGTGGGCACAAGTAAGCTTTGGCATGAAAGGTTTGGACACATCGGATTTGCAGTATTGAAGGAGATGCAAAAGCAAGGTATGGTTGCTCACCTACCTACAATAACTGAATTGAAGGAACCATGTGAAGCTTGTATGATGGGCAAGCAACAGAGAAAGGCATTTCCACAAGAAAGCAAGAATAGAGCACATGCTCCTCTAGAGTTGGTGCATGCTGACTTGTGTGGTAAGATGCCTACACAGGCCTTGGGGGGATCTTCTTATTTTATGTTGATTGTCGACGACTACAGTAGGAAGATGTGGGTGTACTTCCTTCGTGATAAGGCTCAAGCTTTTGGTAAGTTTAAAGAATGGCTAATACTTGTTGAGAATGAAACAGGGAAAAGTGTGAAGAAATTTAGAACAGATGGTGGTGGTGAGTTCAACTCAAAGGAGTTTGAAGGCTTTTGCAAGAGCAAAGGGATCAAGCGTCAATTGACGACGCCTCACACACCTCAGCAGAATGGTGTTGTGGAACGCAGGAATCGTACCATTGTGGAGATGGCAAGATGCATGCTAAAGGGCAAGGGATTGCCTAACCATTTTTGGGCTGAAGCTGTTAATACTGCAGTCTACATTCTAAATCGGAGCTACACAAAGGCTCTCAAGGGAAAAACACCTCATGAGGCTTACACTGGTAAGAAACCATCTGTTTCACATTTCAGAATTTTTGGATGTGAATGTTATGCACATGTTCCAGATGAGAAGAGAAACAAGTTACAACCAAAAAGCAGAAAATGTATCTTCTTGGGTTATAGTGATGAGCAGAAGGCTTACAAGTTATATGACCAAGAGGCAAAGAAGATCATTGCGAGCCGTGATGTGGTGTTCAAGGAGGAGCCGCATACAGTGGAGGAGGAGAAGGCAAGGTCTTCCACTTTATCATCAAGCGAAGAAGTAGTCCACTATGAACCTGTCCCGAGAGCTATCCCTATCCTTAAGGAGGAGGAAGCATCATCTTCAGATGATGAGGAAAAAGTTCACCAACCTGACATCACCCCACCGGAAAAGCCATTGCCGCGCTGGGTGAAGCAGCTCTATGACCACAATAATCCTATGCCTGCATCTGTTGAGGAGAAGGCAGACGGACCAAGGAGGTCTCAGAGAATAGAGGAGCAAAGGAGGGCTTCTGCTCACATAGTCAACATGGCCTTGATGGTTGAGATTATGAGAGAAGTAAAGGAGCCAACTGACTTAGAAGAAGCACTTGCAGATCCATCATGGAAGGCTGCTATGCAGGCGGAGTATGACAGCATAATGAAGAATGACACTTGGGAGCTAGTGGATCGGCCAGCAAAGCGGAAGATTATTGGCACCAAGTGGATCTGGAAGGTAAAGTACAAGGCTGATGGTACCTTAGAAAAGTACAAAGCTAGACTGGTTGCCCAAGGATTTTCACAAGTTGAAGGGTTTGATTTTCAAGAGTCATTTGCCCCAACTGCCAGAATGACCACTATTCGCACGGTACTTGCAGTGGCTGCCCACAAGAAGTGGCCAGTGTACCAAATGGATGTTAAGTCAGCGTTCTTAAATGGTGACCTCAAGGAGGAGGTGTACGTGGCTCAGCCACCAGGGTTTGAGGCCCCCCATTCTGAGAACAAAGTGTGTAAACTGAAGAAGGCATTGTATGGGCTGAAACAAGCCCCCAGAGCATGGTACCAGCGGATAGATAGGTTCTTTTTAAACCTAAACTTCAAAAGATGTGCCTCAGATGCTAACTTGTATGTTTACAGGGATGGTAAAAAATCTGTAGTGATTGTCCTATATGTGGACGACCTTCTTATTACAGGTGACTATGAAGATATGATCAACCAAACTCGAAAGGCTTTGAGTTCTGAGTTTGAAATGACAGACTTGGGCTTGCTGCACTATTGTTTGGGGATTGAAGTCTGGCAAGAGCCAGGAAAGATCTTCATCTCTCAGAAGAAGTATGCATGGGAGATCTTGAAGGCATTTGGCATGACCGAGTGCAAGGAGATAGCTACACCTATGGAGGTGAATGTAAAGTTATCCGTTGAGGATACATCAGCACTAGCAGACATTGGGAGGTATAGGAGGTTGGTCGGCAGTCTAATCTACTTGTGTAACACCAGACCAGATATCAGTTTTGCTGTTGGTGTTTTGAGCAGGTTCTCAAACAAACCTCATGAGAGTCATTGGAAGGCTGGGATGCGGGTGCTCAGATACTTGAAGAAAACTCTTGACTATGGTATCACATACAGTTTCGGAACTTCTCTTGTGGGGAACTGTGACTCAGATTGGGCAGGAGACATTGATTCCAGGAAGTCAGTTTCTGGTTATTGTTTCTCTTTGGGTTCAGGAATTTTCTCTTGGATTAGTAAGAAACAACCAACAGTGGCATTGTCTTCTACCGAAGCAGAGTACAAGGCAGCTTGTTTTGCTGCATGTGAGGCCGTATGGTTGAGAAGGATTCTATGGCATATGGGAGTGCAGGATGAAGAACCAACTGTGCTGAGATGTGACAATCAGAGTTGCATCGCCATTGCCAAAAATCCAGTGTTTCATGCACGCACCAAACATATAGAGATCCAGTATCACTATGTGCGTGATTTGATGGAGGATGGGATAGTGGAATTGGTCTACTGTCCAACAGAGGAGAATGGAGCAGATATCTTCACCAAAGCACTTACGAAGGATCTGCTTCAAGTTCATCTTCAGAGACTCGGCATTGGGCCGAGGAGATAGTTCACCTATGGGTGGACATTGAGGGGGGGTGTTAGATATGATCAATGCCCCACCCTCATTAGGTACTACCAATGATCCATGGTGCTCAAAGTTGTAAGGCCCCCATTATGAGGAGAAGCCAAATGTGAGCCCGGACATTGGTTGAGTCCTGACTTGTATATCAGATGAGGTCTATGTGACCGGATGGCAAAAAGGTGACTGTTGTGGGTCTAATCTTTGGGTTAGACGGAGTGGTTAAGCTGGTAGCAACTCGAGGCACATTGCATTGAGTTGCGTGGTAAGGGAGTTAAAAGGGGCCCCTATTGTGGGGTCCGGGGGCCGCGGAAGCGGCCCCTGGCTGGGGGGTCCCAGGGGGGCCAGCGGCCCCCCTGGCGGGGGTCCGGGGGCAGCGCCCCCGGCCCGATGGTAAAGGGAATATTCCCTGGAATATTCCCTGGCCGACTAGTGGAGGCTCATATGGTAGGTCGGTCAGCAGGCCGACCTAACGACCTTCGCGGGCTATAAAAGCTAAACCCCTTCGCAGCCATCACACACTCATCTTTCACCCAGTCAAAGTTGTTGTTCCAGCTAGCCTTAAGCTCTTCACCTATCTTCTGTCTAGATCGCCATCTAAGCTTCACACAGTGGAAGCGCACGGGTGGACAGAGCCATCTTTGTATCAGTTGTTTGGAGTTAAAGAATTTTACTGATTCTCCTCTTATCTGTTGTGTACTCTCTATCTCTTTCTCAGATTCTGTTCGCTGCGCCGTGTAATATTTTACAGCCCCATTCCCCAGCAGGTTGGAGAAGCCCGTGCATCCTATCAAAGAATATAACTTGGTAAAATACCTAGACACTTTTAAACCAAACTTAATGTTCCGACAGTTTGCTGATGTTGTCCCCCAGTTGTTGAAAAAAATTCAAAAGCATCTTGACTCAAAGACCTGGTCTAAGGATTGCTTCCCCAACAACAACAAAGCCCAATAGAGCCTCAGAACCTACGAAGGAACTACAAAGGAAGTAGATGTGGCTAGCGCCTTGCTAGATCCTGGAACCCCAAAGATTAGTGTATGGATTGAAGGATGCTTTAACTCAAATGCATTGATTGATGGAGGCTCATCAGTAAACATAATGACGGATGTGACAATGAAGGATCTAGGTTTGCAAGGAATTCAACCTACACAGTCGCTTATCAGATTGGAAAATCAAAAAAGAATTAAACCGTTGGGCATTCTCCCATACGTAAAAACAACCCTTTCAGGAAGAGACTATTGGCTGATGTATTTAGTGGTCAAACCAAAATTCTTATGGGACCTCATACCCTCTGCTGTTGGGAAGACCTTGGCTTGTTGAAGCAAGAGCCAGCACGGATTGGTTCAAAGGAACCTAACCCTAGGCAGAGGACCCAACAAAGTGGTGTTGAAATTGTATGGATCGCAAAAAGGAAATGGATCCACATCCATCAAAGTCAGAACTAAATCCTCCAACAAAGTAATAGATGGTACATCAAGAGACGAAGAGGCTATTAAACAAATCTTTCCCAAGAAAACAAAGGCTCAGTCCCTAATAGTGGGCACTGTTAGCCAACTACCAAGGGAAGCAAAGTCCTTGTCTATGGGAGAATATCTCCTGCCCCAACTAGAGCTGACTTTTGAAATCACGTCTAATAGTGAAATAGAAGTATGGATATTGTTGAGTGTGGAAATGATTGGTTTTTGGGCTGATTTTTTGTTGTTTTTGTTGCTGAATGGTTGTTTTTGGTGGTTGATTGTTTGAGTTTGAAGATGTTTTGAAGTGTTTGGAGTGGTTTGAGTATGTTTGAAAGGGTTTATGTTGGTTTTTTATGAAATATGTTGTTCTGAAGAGTTCTATAATTCTCTCTGTATGGTTCTGTAAGGCCTGATTTTCTTCTGTTTTGTTCTGTTTTGTTTCTGTTTTGGTAGTTGAGATGGTTGAATGAATGTTTTGAGAGATGTTTGAAATGTGTGAAAAGGTTTATGACAGATTGAATTGGTTTTGTTTTGGTTTTTATGGTTTTTATGGTTTTGTTGATATTCTGTAAAGTTCTGTAGCTTCTGTGCTCCTATAGTTCTGTTGTTCTGTGGTCTGTTCTGTTGTTTTTATTGAGTGTTATGATGGATGTATGGATGTTTTGGGAAGTGCTCTTGTCTTAGGAAAAGGATGAATGGAAGCTCTATCCAAGTTAATTGAAGTGAAGAAGTAGCTTCTACTGAAGATTTACAGAAGATTTACAGAAGGTTACAGAAGGACAGTGAACAGAAGACAGATCTCACAGGACACTATGATGTCTCTGGTGCCCCTTCACATCTGACATGCCTTTTCGGAGGTGTATCCACGACCTGATGAGGATAATTGTGAGTGATTATTGAGTGATTGTAGTGAGGATATGATGTAGTATTGAGAGCATACTATTGTGAGAGAGATCATATGCAAGAGATAGTTGATTCTATGTGAAACATTGTATCTTTCTATGAGGGAGAAGACTATGAAGATAATGAAGATGAATACTATGTGATTTCTTTCCATCAAAAGTTGTGTTCTCTTTGTATATTAATGAAGAATATGATCAAGTTTGTTAAAGATAAATCCGTGGGAGATATCTACTATGATGCTGCGTGAAGATTTCTTGCCTTTGATGTTCTTTTCTTTGTGATGGTCATATAAAGAATGAAATAAAATCTTGTTGATGTTACAAGATAGATTTTATTGCAAGAGAATTACATTTTCCTTGGTGTTCCTCTTGGGGCTCCATGTTTTTGGTGCGTAGTCGGGGAAGCTTGCCATCAAACAAGCACTAGAAGAGTTTGAAAATGAAGGAAATGGCATTGCCAAGAAGAGAAGAATTCAATGGATGTTTGTAAAGTTCCTTATTCCACTGAAGAGTTGGAATTTCTCATAATCAAAGCCATTTTCCACAAGAATTTCATCCCACAATGGCGGAAACACATCATCATCATCATGCATGCTCTATTTGATGGGTTGTTTCCTCTTCCTGTTGAAGCAGCAGAAACTTGCATCTTGGTGGCAAACTGTTTGGGAACAAACTGAAGAGTAGAAACAGAGAGAATGACCATCCATGGAAGATTTGGCATTCATTGAGAAGTTTTCAGATATCATCAAATGGGAGATTGTGAAGAAGCTTCAGGAGTCTTGGTCTGTAGAGGTTCACGAAGACAACAAGGAAAAAAGTTGGAATTTGTTCGTGGATGCTCAACAACAAGATACATGGGATGCTTGGTGTACTGATAATCTTTTGTTTTTTCAATTAGCAACCCACTGGAAGTTGGTAGATAGAGTGTTATTTACAACATACACTATTGAAACCATCAGAAGCTGGCATTACTATGATGATGGCACCACCACAATGCTTAGACGTATGCATTTTGATACCTTCAGAACCGAATACCTTCCTCTGTGCAGTGGCATGAAAGTAAAATTCAGAGACGTTGAAAAGGAAGAAGTAGAAGAAATGTTGGCAAGAGAGTCCTCCAGAGACTGAAGCCTTCTGTTATCCCTCTATGGAGCACTAACAACATAGTAGAGCCAACCCCCTGCTGAATGATGCAATAAAGAGGCAAGCGTTAGAACGAGTCCAGAGGTATGTGAGAAGAGAGAAAGCAAAAATCAAAGCCGAGAATGTGCTAGCAGGAGAAGCCGCCTTTGACGCCCTTGCGGAACTCTTTACAGAAGTCCCAATGGCACATCAACCCCTTCATCCTCCTGCTAGAGGTCCACTTCCAAGCCAGATCCGTCCTGGAAATATTGATGACAAGCTAGTGAATGTAGTCCCATTGCTAGTTTTTAAGGGAGAGTACAATGAAGACCCCGATCTTCATGTAGCAGAGTTTATGGTAGCATGTGTGGCTAGCAATGCCAAAACCCCTGAGCATTGGTTAGCAATATTCCCCGCCACTTTCAAGGGCGCGGCGTTTCAGTGGTATGAGAGACAAGCAGCAGGAACTTTTGGCACATGGGACGACCTGAAGTTGGCATTCCTCACTAAATTCAGGCATGAAGGTTTTGAAGAGCGGATGCGAGAGGAATTTATGAATTTAAGTCAGTCCTCTAGAGAAAGAGTAGAAGCTTATGTCTCACGAATGGAATCCATCCTGAAGAGATGGACTAACCATAATCTAGATGATGGCATTCATAAGGGAGTGTTTCTCAGAGGATTACAACCAGAAGTCCGTAAGTTTGTGGAGCTGCAAAGACCAGCCACACTGCAAGCTGCAACAAAAGGTGAAAGACTATACGATGAAGTGAAAGCTAGATTGGCAATGAATCCAGGAAGAGGAGTCCTACCTCCTCTGATGTTAGGAATGTACCCACCAAATGCAATCCAGGGACTGTCCCCTACCCCTACCAACAGATGCCCCCAGTATCACAGTACAGTGCACCAAATCCACAGTGGCCACAATCAACGCCTCATGGTTCAACCACAACAACAATGATCCCAAACAATTCCCCCAATGCCAAATCAGCAGCAACAGTGGAACCCTACCAACTGGAGCCAACAACCAACAGATCAAACAGGAGCTCTGAATCAGAATCAGAACAGAGACCCCTCTACACCAGCCCAACCTATTTATGCAGTGATTACAGAGACTCCTCAAAACCCTACTGCCAGTGCCTCGGGAGGAGAAAGCTTGAAGGATTATTTATCCAACTCAATTGCAAATATCAAAAAGGAGTTGATGGATGTGATTACAGAGCAGCTACAGACAATGAAAGTGAATACCGCTAGCATATCCAACGTTGCAGGAGCAGGAAGAGATGTGATGCGATCAAATACTTGGTGTGGTAAGTGTCATCAAGCAAGCCATTTAGGCACTGAATGTACACGAAAACCAACCATTCCTGGAACCTTCTGTTCCTATAGTTTGCAGAAGAACCATACAGAGGATATTTGCTCTCTGAAGGAGATGCATGATAGGAGAAGGAAGGAAGAAGACGCAAGATTTAACTTGCTAGAATCTTAAATGACAACACAGGATATTGGACCAAAGCCTAGGGGGTTTGGTCCTAATTTCGGACCCAGAAGATTTCCGTCCCAAAGTTACAGAGGAAGACAGTCTAGCGGTGGTCAAAGATCAGAAGTGGAGTGTTACATGTGCGGAGAAAAGGGACACATTTCACCAAATTGTCCAAATCCTAGAAGGTCAGTGGATTACAAGCCCTTATGCAATCGATGCAAAGGAGAAGGCCACACTACAAAAGACTGTCCAAGCCCAGTCCCAATGAAAAACAGTGCTACTGATAATTCGGCCAAGGCCCAAGAGCCTACCTCCAATTTAGTGGAATTGGAAGTTACTGCCATTACGCATGCAAAGAAGAAGGAACCACCTGTCCAAAAAGAAAATAATCCTCCTTCCAGAACAGTGAAGTTCAATCTTCCACCAGAAGAACAGAACAGAACAGAGCCTTACACTGCCGTACAGAGCACTATAGTGCCACAGAGAGTCACAGAGACAGTTCCAGAGACAGGACCAGAGGTCCAGGAGATAGAAGAGGAGGAAGTGCCACAAGTGGCAGAAGAAGGCCCCATGATGCCTTTGTTGGAAGAAAAGAGGAAAATGAAAATGGGTGTCGCCCCATTCCCTAACCGATTGGAGAAGCCAGTGGATCCTATTAAGGAATACGATCTGGTCAGAGATCTAGATACCTTTAAACCAAACCTCACATTCCGACAATTGTTAGTGTTGTCTTCTAGTTGCCAAAAAAGGTTCAAAAGTATACTAACAAGAAGACTTGGCTTAAGGGTTGCTCCCTCAACAGCAACAAAGTCCAACAAGCCTGAAAAAGAAGTGGATGTGACTAACGCCTTCCTAGATCTTGGTACCCCAGAGACTGGCGTGTGGATAGAAGGCTGCTTTATTGCAAATGCACTGATTGATGGTGGCTCATCAGTGAACATTATGACGGATGTGACAATGAAGGATCTAGGCCTACAAGGTGTGCAACCACCCCAATGGCTCATCAGACTAGCGGATCAGAGTAGAATCAAGCCTTTGGGCATTCTCCCATATGTGAAGACTACAGTGGTTGGAAAAGATTATTGGCTAGCCTATCTGGTGGTGAAGCCAAACTCTTATGGTACATCCTACCCCTTGTTACTGGGCAGACCATGACTTTTTGAAGCCAGAGCAAGGACGGATTGGTTCAAAGGAACCTTAACCTTGGGTAGAGGACCCAATAAAGTGGTGCTGAAGCTATATGGTGCTCAAAAAGGACATGGATCCACCTCCTTGGAGTTATCTTCTGACTCCCCCAATGAGGCTACAGATGGAACATCAGTAGACGAAGATGCTGTCAAACAGATCCTTCCCAGGAAAACAGTGGCACAGTCCCTGAAAGTGGGCACTGTAAGCCAACTCCCAAAAGATGCAAAGCCATTATCAATGGGTGAATACTTCCTGCCTGAACCAGGAACAATTTTTGAAATCACTTTTGACAGTGAGATAGAAACATGGATGTACTGTTCTCCGTATTACATGGCCATAGCAGAGCCAGTATAGAGGCAGAAGGTGAAGCAGAGGACCTGTTCTTCTCTTACAGAGCGCCTACAGAGGCAGAGCCGGAGTCTAAAGAGGATGATGATGAATCTGAAGAAGGAGACATTGAAAGCGAGTTCCAGAAACCACTCCACCCACAGAAGGCATAGATGAGGAGGGAGTTCCAGAAGCTTCACAAGCATAAGACTCCATGTTGTGGGACAGAATGGCAATGGTACCCTTTGGATTGGTAAATGGACCTTTCCATAGGTGAGAGCGGAGTTTTGATGCCGAGAAGTGCTTAAAAATAGCTAAAAATGACGAATATCAAGGGAAAAATATTCAACATCGAAGGCGGCAGCTCGACCTAGGACGATTCTAAGCGTCAAAGTGCTTAAAAGGCACCCGAGCGACACTTGTTGATTTTTGATAATTTTTCAGACTGTCGTGTGGATTGTCAGGAGTTACTGGCCAATGTGGGATGCCAAGCCAAATGCCCAGGATTTTTCAGAGCTCGATTTGGACACCGGACGGGGAAATGGCCAAGGAACCAGTCAAGATGCGAAGAGGTGGACAAAACTTTGGTCAAGTGGCTACTACACTTTGGGAGCCCAAATTTTAGATGTAGCATGAAACTTTTGATGAAATCGTGATGATGGAAGCGTGAGGAAGAAGATGCCAGAATGGCACCGATTTTTGCACCCATATATTGATGGATCCATCCTCCTACTTGCACACAACCCCCCCAATGATCATGGGCATTGATTCCCCTTTGGATGCTGACTCTATCACCGTGCTTCGCCCGTAGAATGGTGGACTAAATGAAGAGATGGAAATCTAGTCTTTCTTTCTCCTCCCTCTCTCTCCCTTAAGGGGTTGTTCTTGTGTGGAAGAAGACAATGAGGAATGATGGAGGAAAGCTTGTCCGGATGAGACTGGATTGCTTCCGAATGAATGAAGATATGAAGAGTGCTATTCTTGAAGATACTAAGCATTAAATGCATGCTGGAAATCAATCCCGTAATCAAGACCAAGAAACCGAGACCTGAAAATAAGTGGTAATGTTATTTTTATGAAGAAAAATTATCTTTTTATACTATTTGCTTTATGAAATCTCATTCATGTGGGATGAAAGTTCATTATAATATTTTTTGCCACGAGTTTGATCATTTTATACTCTAAAAATCAGAAAATATAAGGCTACATGGCCGGAATTAGTGTTAAAATACATGAAAAACATGCGTTTTAAGGGTAAAATTGGGTTTTTTGCTATATAAATGAGAAATATGATATGTCACACCAACTAAATCTGAGTTTTTGCTATCAATGAACCTAAGGGCCACAGCCCACAATCAATTTTCATTTTCAATCATTATTTATTAAATAAAATAGAGAAAAATGTCAAAAAAAGGAAAAAATGGGTTTAAAATTAGGAAAAAAATGGAAAATGGACTGAGGAAAATTAGAAAAAATTATACCTATGTTTGTGCAATGTATAACGATGGAAAAGCATGAGTTTGGCCTCAGTTTGTCCCCATTTCTATGTTTTGTGCGTATTTCTTGTTCTTTTAAAAGGGACAAATGCATAGAAACCCTATCCAACTTATCAATGATACAAAATGCTAAGAGTTGGATGAAAAGGGGCTAAAACATTGAAAGATAAGAAAAGATTTGATTTATGCATTACACTTGGCAAATAGGAAACGGTTTAAATAAAGAGGATGGTAGCATGAGCACATGGCTCGATGCCTCCTTTCAATGCAGCACGCGTTAGTGAAATTCATGGAAAGAATGCTTTATGCACCATGCACGATGCTGATTTTTCTTTTGTCTGAGCACATATCCATACACGATTTGCATGAAGCATAATAATTAAAAGGTATCAAAAAAACCTCCTGGATGCATGGCACCTATCTTCCTTAGGTTGTAACCAGTGATGAGCGTGAGAGGACGCCCAAGCTATAGGTTAGTCATTGGGTCCTAAAGGGAAATTTTTGTGAGGAATGGTACATCCTGGAACGTAAAATATTGGTACCTTGAGAGGAGTTGGTGCTCGCATGTGTTATATGTCTAGCAGCGCATCAAAGGGCCAATCCCTGAGATGTAGGAGAGCTGCAGGGGGACTCTGACTATTAGTCGGTGGAGTGCCTCCTATATGTGTGTGATCGTGGCATTGCCAATGTACTTTGGGTTCTCCCTCTAAGGAGTTTTAGGGAAACATTGAACTATAAACTATAAATGCATGAATTAAGCTTTAGGACAGTGTGTCCTTTAGCATTAGATTGACGCTCCTGGTCCGCGAGGCCATGAGGGTGTTTGTGTGTCAGGAGCATGAGGTCTGGCTACTGCTATAGCCCGTGTCGGCCCATTTCAGGTTTCATCAGTGGTGCGTCTGCTGGGAGCCACTTATAAGTGGTGGTTTTCAGATCTAGGGTTTCTAGGGACCAAAAGGAAGTTGGTTTATGTCCTCTAACAAGGACCGTCAAGCCGAAATCCAAAAAGCAGAACATGCTGAGAGGGCTAGGCGGCGGTTAGAGATAGTAAGTTGTTATTCTCCTCAAAGGAGTAGCCCAGTACGTATAAGAAGCAGTGGTCTTAGTCACCCAACTGCTCCACATATTCCGTTAGGTGTAGGAGGAAGCATAAGTTCTTCCTCTCCTTCACCAAGTTTACCCACTTCAAGTGGGGGTGTGAATCCGTCAGTTCAAGCTCCTACTACTAATCCGATTGTCACCATGGCACAGCCTATTGCAATTCCTGCAGGGACACCGGATTTACCAGCCTTAGGATTTCCCTTGCCCATTTTTAATGGGTTAGCAGAAGAGGATGCAGAATTTTACATTTGTGAATTTTAGAGATTGATGTTCAATTATCGCATCCAAGACGAGGGACATCTCATGATGTTCTTCAATATGACGTTAAAAGAAAGGGCTACGGTATGGTAGCACAGCATAGAGTCTGGAACCATAACCACCATTGATCAATTCTATGCAGCTTTCCGAGCGGAATATGCCCTGAAAGAGGTGGCCAATATTGGTTGCGGGTCTTGAATGTAACACGCCAAGATCCTCACGAGAATGTGAAAGCATACGCCAAGAAGTTGAAGGAAGTATTCCGCAAGTTACAAACTTACATTCCCATTCCGTCGGTTGCCCAATTGCAATACTTTTTGCATGGGTTGGATTTTAATATCCAATTACAATTGAGCTGTGTAGCCTTGGCAGATATAGACACCGCTATTATGCGGGCAGAGGGAGTAGAAGCACGATTGCAAACGGCCTACTCCTCTCGAATGAATGTTAATGGGGGTTTAGTACCTCACAGCAATCCATCATTGACAAATGGAAGTCAAGGGATGCCTATGACTAACCCTAATGGGAGAGGGAGTGTGGTTTCGAATGTACCTTTACTACCAGCTCCTCCCAGTGTGACTATGCCTATGGCAAGTCAGTTGGCTCCACCAAATGTTGGAGGCCAAGTTTCAAATTCTAACATTGTTCCTGTGGGTCAACAGTCAATGCCAAATTAGATTGTTAGGCCAATGGAACGACGATTTGACGATTGAGGCTATGAGTCGAGTGCATCTAATGTCCTTGGCGAAGTCAAGGATATGATGAAGCATTATACCGACATGATTTTCGAACAATATCGACAAATAGCCGTCGACGTTAGTTTCTTGAAGAAGCAACAAAATTTGATAGAGAGTCGACGCCCTGAAGAGGGTGGACCCTCTAGATTCAGTTGTAAGTGGTGTGGTGGACAGCACTTCCCCAGAAACTATCCAAATGTGAAATGTGACATTTGTGGAAAGTCGGGCCATTTAACTGCTACCTGTTGGAGTAAGGTTAGTTCCCTCCAACAAGGGAGTAAACAGCCGGGCCCAGTGAATCATAGAGCGCAAGGAAATAACTTGCAGCAGAATGATACACCAAGGCAAATATTGCAGAGGGGAAAAACAACTATAGAAGAGTTGCCACAAGGCAACAGAGTCAGCCTTATTGATGCTATACGAGTCCATGATGTTGAAACCTCTAACTTAAGAGCCGTGACAAGAGGCCAAAAGGCTAAAGAGGTTGACAAAGACAATGCAAAACCGGTTGAGGCAAACCCTAAACAAGGGGATAAGGGGACGCAAGTCCAGACATCTAGCATGGAAGGGGGACCGCTAAGGCCGGTTGACAAAAAAGGTGACCCTAAAGAAGATGAGAAAGTGCCAAGAAAGAAGGCAAGAGCTAAGAAAGAAGCACCAAAACCGGTCCAAAGACCAAAAGAGAGGATGGTTTGGCGAGAAAAGAGAGCTTTGGCTACTTATCATGACTTTGACTTAGCAAGTTCTCTTTGTGAAGTCAAACCAAATGTGAACCTCTTGCAATTGATCAAATTATCTTGAGGAGTATGCAAGGAATTTAAGAAGATCCTGCGTATTGGGTATATTGTAGAACCCTTGGGCATAGCACGAGTGGGGAAGATTGGTTTGACCATGCTGAAAAGAACTGCCCTAGGGTTCCAGCTTATGTGGATGGAATATTAGTGGAACATGCCATTGTAGACATTGGATCCTCCATCAACATCATGAGTTCAAAGTTGATGGAGAGGTTGGGTCTAGGCATCCAAAAAGACAGCTCCACCCTTCTGAGAATGGCTGATGATAGTCTAAGACAACCAGAAGGTTGCGTTACTAAAGTCCATGTTACAGTTGCAAGTGTAGAATGTTTCTTGGACTTTAGGGTGATCAGATTTGTAGGACGTCCTAGCTATCGGGTTTTTCTAGGTAGGCCTTGGATCTTAGGAACAGACTTTCAAGTCGATATACCCACCGGTCGAGTGGTTCTAGGTAGAGGTACTAATCGAGTAGTAGTCGATGCTTACCTAGAGTCTCCTCAAAGTGAGAGAGCTCCTTTATCTTCTACTAAATTAGAGACAGTAGATGATCCATCTGGTAGTGAGACATCATCCAGTGATGAATCTAAAGAGGGGTCCACTACAGAGGATATCTATCAGATAACTCTGAATGAGCCGATAGAACCGCAAGATAGGATAAGAGATGCGAATGTGATTGAGTTAGACCTTGGCACGCCGAATGATTCGCGGTCAATTAAATTAGGTTCCATGCTCAGTTCAGCAGAAAGGGAGGACTATGTGTCCTTGATCCAAGAATTCCACGATATCTTTGCTTGGAGTTATGATGAGCTAAGAGGTATTCCTCCCAACCTGGCTGTTCATACTATTCCTGTAAAAGAAGGCAGTCGTCCTATGCGTCAGAAGGTAAGGCGTTACCTTTTGAATTGAGGGACGGTCTGTTTGAAGAGTTACATAAGCTTAGGAAAGCTGGTTTAATCTTTCCTGTACAACACACAGAATGGTGTTCACCAGCTATTATCAGGAAGAAGAAAAATAACCAGATTCAACTATGTGTGGATTTTAGAGAGCTAAATAAGCACACGGTTAAGGATTACTACTCCTTGCCATTTATTGACCAGATTTTGGATCAATTAGCGAGTAGGGAGATATATTCGTTCATGGATTGCTTTGTAGGATACAATCATATGGCAATTGCAGAGGAGGACAAGTTGAAAACAACTTTTATTACTGTCTTTGGTACTTTTGTGTACGATGTGATGGCCTTTGGTTTATGCAATGCACCTGGATCGTGGCAACGAACAACAGACAAGACCTTTGGTGACATCTCCCCAGATGAGTTGAAAGTATTTATTGATGACCTAGGGGCAGCCATTGTAAGGGAAAGGATGTTGATTATTTTGAGAAAGTGCTTTGAGCGTTGCAGAAAATTTTGTATCGCTCTTAACCCACGGAAGTGTGTCTTTGGAGTACCTTATGGGCTATTGCTAGGCCATATGGTCAGTTCAGTAGGGATAGCAACTGACCCTCAAAAGATCAAGGTCATATTTGCTATGAGTCCACCACGCACTCCGAAAGAGGTTCATAGCTTTCTGTGTCGATAGGGTACTATCGGAGGTTTATAAATACCTTGGCAGAAAGAACGTTGCCATTAACGAATTTATTATCCTTTAGCTTTTCATTTGAGTGGAGCGACCCTTATAAGGTAGCTTTCGAGGAGGAGAAGCAAGAGCTAGTAAAAGCACCAGTTTTAAAAGCACTAAAAGAGGCGAGGTGTTCTATATATTTTCAGTAGCCACCATGCATAGTATCAGCTATTGTTTAGCCCAAATTTGGGAGGAAAAGTGGTATCATCTGATAGCTTTTGCTAGTCGAAAATTGGGCATTTTAGAGATCAATTATACCTACATGGAGAAGTTGTGTCTTGCGATGGTCTTTGGGACTAAGAAATTCAGGCACTACATCCTCTATGAAAAGGTAGTGTTCTATACGAAGGCGGAAGGGCTTAGATTGCTTATGAATAAGTTGCAGCTGCGTGATCGTTTGGCAAAGTGGTTAATCACTTTGCAGGAGTTCAATTATGAGATTAAGAGTAAGCCATCGAGGTTGCAGGGTATTGTGGAATACCTTGTAGATTTCGGGGAGCCGAAAGAGACTTTGGCTGAAGGAAGTGATATTGAGGAAATGTTTGAAATTGATACAGCTTCTATCCCATCTTGGTATGCTGCTATTACACACTATCTATCAACAGGAGAGACGAGAGCTGGTTTGTCAAAGTTTGAAAAGAGAAAAATCAAACAACATGCATTGAATTTTTCCTTGATCTTAGGGACACTATATCGGTAGGGTGTTGATGATATCTATCGCCGATGTGTGATGCCCGACGAGGTTCCTTTCATCTTGGAGGAGTGTCATGACTCTGCATCTGGAGGGCACTTCGTTGGATGGTTGACAGCATAGAAAGCTTTAAGAGCTGGATATTGGTGGCCATCCATCTTCCAAGATTCCTTTGAGTATGTTAAGAGATGTGATACCTGTCAAAAACATGACAGTAGAGAGAATAGGAAACGTCCACTTACGCTTATCATAGCTATCCTTCCATTTGAGAAGTGGGGCATTGACTTTGTGGGTCCTATTACTCCATTATCTACTACCCAGAAGAGGTATATTATAGTAGGAACTGATTATTTTACCAAATGGTCACAAGCGCGGGCGATGAGGCAGGACAATGCAAAAGAGACCGCAAGTTTCCTTTTAGAGCAGATTATCTGCCATTTTGGTCCATCGAAAGAATCAGTGTTGGACCGTGGAACCCATTTTTTGAACAAAATGATCAAAAGCCTGTGACAAAAGCTTGGAAAATCAAGCATAATAAAACGACTCCTTATAATCCACAAGCAAACAGGCAAGTTGAAAGTACTAATAAGCAGCTTGTGCGTATCTTGTCTAAGATAGTCTCTAAGAAGAAACGAGACTGGGACAGGAAGCTGTATGTGGCAGTATGGGCGTATAACACCACGTTCAAGCGAGCTACCAGCCATACTCCATTTAAATTGGTTTATGGGGAAGAGTGTGTGTTACCCCTTGAAATCAAATTGCCAACCATACGGTTTGCAATTAACCATTCTTTGGGAGATGAGGATTCCCTTTTTGAATGTTTCACGACCATAGCCCACCTGGATGAGCTGAAGTTGCAGAGCTTACTACACCAGGAGGTAGCTAAACGTTGGACGAAGCAGTTGCATGACCTTAGAGTGAAGAAATATACCTTTAAAAAAGGGAAATTAGTTCTATATTATGATGCCCGTAGGGAGCTGTTTCCAAGGAAGCTAGAACCTAAATATGATGGGCCGTACAAGATTGTCAGGTTAGGGAAAAATAGGTCTACGACCCTGTTAGCTGATCTACAGGGAGTAGAGTTTAAAAATAAGGTTAATCTTAATAAGATTAAACCTTATTATTTCTAAGTATGCTAATACAAAGAAAATACATTGCAGGTCCATGCTAGGGATGATTTGAGACTTGCAAAAGAGCTTAAAAGCTGGTTGATGGAGCGGTTAATCCCTTATTTGGAGCACCCATATCTGGAACAGAGATACCATCAGGGAAAACTTATCTGGTGGAACAAAGGATACAAAGTGATTGAGCAAGAAGATAGAACCTTTGTGTGGGAGATCAAAGTCTTCTGCCATCACTGCTTATGACTGTTGACAAGCATCCCTGTTGAGTTCAATGAAGAAGGTGGGATGGAGCCGTCAATTCATCCTCTAAACATGCTAAACTTTGATTATCATAACTATGAATAGAGGAGTTCGTGATGGCAGGATGTGTAAACCCATTGTGGACGTATACATTATATTTTGACGGAGCGTTGGAGTAGTAATCCGAGATCCCCGACGTAGAGTTACGATGAAGTTAGCTGCTTATCTCGGGGTAGGATTCACTAACAATATGGTGGAGTATAAAGCCTTGATTATGGGATTGCATATTGCCAAACAAGGTGGTATTCATCGGTTGTTAGTAAAAGGGGATTCCCAGTTGATCCTGAATCAGCTAGATGGGACATACACAGTGCGGAATCCCATTCTTTGTATGTATCATCGGACTGCTATGACCCTACTTGAAGAGTTTGAGAGAGTGTCTTGTCAGCTGATTCCACGTTATTGGAATCAGTTTGCAGATTCACTGGCAAATCTTGCTTATGAGGAAGAACTCTTCTTCAACTGCGGTCCTAGTTTGGATATTGTGATCAATGATGAAACAGGATCCGGCCGCTTGTGGGGAATGTTATCAGAGCATGCAATATATGTAGACGATGGTTGATATGGTGATGCAAAGAGTAGCCGAGACCAATCCCCGTTATTATCCTGGACCCGTAGGTTGATTAGACAACATGTTATGCGTACGCCTCTTGCTATATATGCAGGAGGGATGGGTCATAACCTTATGCATTTAGTTTAGGGTTATGAGCCCTGTGTTTTACTCCTTGGGAAGGAGCCTATTATTGTATATCTAGATTCTTTCGGGGAGGGATGTGTAGGTGCTGTTTTGCTTTATTTCGTTAGGCCAAGAGGGCTAGTATTGCGAGGTGTTACTGTTTTATTTCCTTAGGCCAAAAGGTCCGATTAAGTTTTGTAGTGAACTGCTTTATGTTATTAGGCCAAGAGGGCCAGTTGTCTGTTTAGTGCAGGTACGGTTAATGGTTTCTTGTTTTAGTTTTGTACTAGACAGGTTTGGAAGAAGAGCTTGGAAGGAGCCTTTTGTTGCGTGGGAGCTTCTTGTGGCCCTATCCAGGTGATATCTCTCCTTTATGAGTACTATGGTTGTTATGCTATATCTGTTTGTGTACTTGTTAAGGGGTTTTTCCGTTTCTTGTTGGGGACCGGCGTCCAAGGCATGAAGTCCCAGGTTTAGGTTAGGTATGTCTGAGGGAGGTTTGAGTAGTTGTGGCCTCCTGTAACGACATTGACAGGCATCGAAACACCTGTTTTAGACGAAAGTCCTAGTGACCCTGTTCTGCCAGCCTGCTAGGCAGCCATTCTAGGAGTTCTTGTTAGTTGTGAGACAGTTAGAGAAGCCTACTAGAAGAACATACTAATAAGAGGAAAGAAACCTTGAATAGCTTAAAAGATAATAAATACATACAAAGGTGTGTAACAAGGGGTTCTAACCCCTATCAATGAAAAGAAAAGAATCAAAAATTTATAAACAGTTGTTCATCGCCTTGCGAAGGCCTGGTAGGTTCCTAGGGACGAGTCAGACCCAGGGCCGATGCCTTGTCTTCCTAGGGGTGGCTTCTTGCTAGAAAAGAAGAAATTAAGGAAGGTTGGAGCGAAAATAAAAGTGAGCGTCAAAAAAGGATTAAGTGCCGCCTTGCGAGGGCTTGGTAGGTTCTTGGGTACCGAGACAGGACCTGAGACCGATGCCCTGTTCTCCTTGGGTCACTACGCTCAGCTCCCTCCTTTTTACATACCTGAGTATGGAAAATAAAACCCTAAAAGAAGAAATGTGTTAAAAGAAAATACTTCTTGATCAGGCTATAGGAGTCCTCGCCTAGTAGGAGCTCCTGGTTGTGTTGTCCTTAGTTAGGTAGATAGTTCAGACCACCACTTAGGGAAACCTCTTTGACAGTTCTTTTTAGTTTGGCCGTGTTGGAGCACTTGGTTAGTGACTAGCTTCGAACCTTTTATCAGATTATGCTAGGCCTACTCCTTGTGGATGTCATGCTTTGGTTTTGTCAGGGGGTAGGGTGAGCATTGTGCTGAGTGTTTAGTATGTATCTATTTTGTATCATCTTGATGCTTCCTTTGGTTATTTTGTGCAGATCTATTGTGAAATTCGATGGGCTGAGTCGCCCTATCCCATGATCGCCAATGAGAGCGGAGTTTTGATGCGAAGAAGTACTTAAAAATAGCTAAAAATTATGAATATCAAGGGAAAAATATTCAACATTGAAGGCGGCGGCTCGACATAGGACGATTTTAAGCGTCAAAGTGCTTAAAAGGCGCCCCAGAGACACTTGTTGATTTTTGATAATTTTTCAGACTGGCGTGCAGGTTTTCAGGAGTTACTAGCCAAAGCAGGATGCCAAGCCGGACGCCCAGGATTTTTCAGAGCTCGATTTGGACACCGGACGGGGAAATGGCCAAGAAATCGGCCAAGATGCGAAGAGGTGGACAAAACTTTGGTCAAGTGGATAGTGCCCTTTGGAAGCCCAAATTTTAGATGTAGCATGAAACTTTTGATGAAATCATGATGAGGGAAGCGTGAGGAAGAAGATGCCAGAATGGCGCCGATTTTTGCACCCATATCTTGATGGATCCATCCTCCTGCCTGCACACAAACCCCCCCAATGATCATGGGCATTGATTCTCCTCTGGATGCTGACTCTATCACCATGCTTCGCCCGTAGAATGGTGGACTGAATGAAGAGATGGAAATCTAGTCTTTCTCTCTCCTCCCTCTCTCTCCCTTAAGGGGCTGTTCTTGTGTGGAAGAAGACAATGAGAAATGATGGAGGAAAGCTTGTCCGGATGAGATCGGATTGCTTCCGGATGAATGAAGACATGAAGAGTGCTGTTCTTGAAGATGCTGAGTATTAAATGCATGCTGGAAATCAGTCCCATAATCAAGACCAAGAAACTGAGACTTGAAAATAAGCGGTAATGCTATTTTTATGATGAAAAATGATCTTTTTATACTATTTGTTTTATGAAATCTCATTCATGTGGGATGAAAGTTCATTATAATATTTTTTTTCCATGAGTTTGATCAGTTTATGCTCTGAAAATCAAAAAATATAAGGCTACATGGCCGGAATTAGTGTTAAAATACATGAAAAACACGCATTTTAAGGGTAAAATTGGATTTTTTGCTATATAAATGAGAAATATGATATGTCACACCAGCTAAATCTGAGTTTTTGCTGTCAATGAACCTAAGGGCCAAAGCTCACAATAAATTTTCATTTTCAATCATTATTTAATAAAGAAAATAGAGAAAAATACCAAAAAATGGGTTTAAAATTAAGGAAAAAATGGAAAATGGGCTGAGGAAAATTAGGAAAAATTATACCTATGTTTGTGCGCTGTATAACGATGGAAAAGCATGAGGTTGGCCTCAATTTGTCCCCGTTTCTATGTTTTGTATGTATTTATTATTCTTTTAAAAGGGAAAAATGCATAGAAACCCTATCCAACTGATCAATGATACAAAATGCTAAGAGTTGGATGAAAAGGGGCTCAAACATTCAAAGATAAGAAAAGATTTGATTTATGCATTACACTTGGCAAATAGGAAACGGTTTAAATAAAGAGGATGGTAGCATGAGCACATGGCTTGGTGCCTCCTTTCAACGCAGCACGCGTTAGTGAAATTCATGGAAAGAATGTTTTATGCACCATGCACGATGCTGATTTTTCTTTTGTCTAAACACATAGCCATACACGATTTTCATTAAGCATAATAATTAAAAGGTATCAGAAAAACCTCATGGATGCATGGCACGTGTCTTCCTTAGGTTGTGACCAGCGATGAGTGTGAGAGGACGCCCAAGCTATAGGTTAGTCGTTGGGTCCTAAAGGGAAATTGTTGTGAGGAATGGTACATCCTGGAACGTAAAATATTGGTACCTTGAGAGGAGTTGGTGCTCGTATGTGTTATATGTCTAGCAGCGCATCAAAGGGCCAATCCCTGACATATAGGAGAGCTGCAGGGGGGCTCTGACTATTAGTCGGTGGAGTGCCTCCTATATGTGTGTGATCGTGGCATTGCCAATGTACTTTGGGTTCTCTCTCTGAGGAGTTTTAGGGAAACGTTGAACTATAAACTATAAACGCATGAATTCAGTTTTAGGGCAGTGTGTCCTTTAGCATTAGATTGACGCTCCTGGTCCGCGAGGCCGTGAGGGTATTTGTGTGTCATGAGCATGAGGTCCGGCTAGTGCTGGCCCATTTCAGGTCCCATCAATAGGAAAAGCCTATATAAGAAGTGGATCAAGCAAAATAAGCTTTCTTTTATGAGTGGTTCTTATCGCACCCATCCACACTTGTCAAGAAAGGATGATGATGGTGCTCCTTGTCAACAAGTACCAGTCCCAAGGCCACAACAGAATTCAGAGAGCCCCTATTTTGTAACATTCCTGGATGCATCCTTTGAAGAGGAGTCCTCAAGCTCTAAGGTAATTAACATTCAAACCAAAACTGAGACAGCGCTAATCCCATTTCCCCATTTCAAGGGGCAACCTAAGTCCTTACTGCAAGAAGACGTTGGGTCTAGTGGGACATCAAAAGAGGACACCACCCCCTTGAAGGAGTCGGATCTGTACCCAGAAGCAATCCGTGGGACCTTCATCCATGAAGTAGAAGGTGAAAGGCAGTTAACCTTTGTGGATGCAGATGGCACTGAACGCCATTTGAAGGTGGGTAGCAGCCTACCAAAAGAGGAGTTGTCAACCTTGTACAACTTGTTGAAAGAGAATTTGAACGTGTTTGCATGGTCTTACATGTTAGATATGATCAATGCCCCACCCTCATTAGGTACTACCAATGATCCATGGTGCTCAAAGTTGTAAGGCCCCCATTATGAGGAGAAGCCAAGTGTGAGCCCGGACATTGGTGGAGTCCTGACTTGTATATCAGATGAGGTCTATGTGACCGGATGGCAAAAAGGTGACCATTGTGGGTCTAATCTTTGGGTTAGACGGAGCGGTTAAGCTGGTAGCAACTCGAGGCACATTGCATTGAGTTGCGTGGTAAGGGAGTTAAAAGGGGCCCCTATTGTGGGGTCCGGGGGCCGCGGAAGCGGCCCCTGGCTGGGGGGTCCCAGGGGGGCCAGCGGCCCCCCTGGCGGGGGTCCGGGGGCAGCGCCCCCGGCCCGATGGTAAAGGGAATATTCCCTGGCCGACTAGTGGAGGCTCATATGTTAGGTCGGTCAGCAGGCCGACCTAACGACCTTCGCGGGCTATAAAAGCTAAACCCCTTCGCAGCCATCTTACACTCATCTTTCACCCAGTCAGAGTTGTTGTTCCAGCTAGCCTTAAGCTCTTCACCTATCTTCTGTCTAGATCGCCATCTAAGCTTCACACAGTGGAAGCGCACGGGTGGACAGAGCCATCTTTGTATCAGTTGTTTGGAGTTAAAGAATTTTACTGATTCTCCTCTTATCTGTTGTGTACTCTCTATCTCTTTCTCAGATTCTGTTCGCTGCGCCGTGTAATATTTTACATGGTATCAGAGCCCAGGGGGCTCTAGAGATCGGAGAGAGTGCAAGAGGCAAAGGCTTCAACAGCAAAGAGAAACGATGTCGACTCCGGGAAGCAGTTCTGGCGCATCAGGAAGCGGTGCAGGAGGTGGTGCTGCTGTACCGGCTATTCAAACACTGAGGATTCGTCCACCAACCTTCAGCGAAGGCAAGTTAGATGGTACAAACTACACCTTGTGGAAGTTCAAAATTACTACTATCCTTGATTCTTATGAGCTTCTGGAGACTGTGCTGGGGACTGATGCAGAACCACAGCCTACCCCCGACCCATCAAATCCTAGTGTGATGATTCCTCCGAATGCAGATCTTCTACGAGCTTGGAAACGAAGGAATGCAGATGCATTGTGTGCCTTAGTTACAAGCTGTTCTGACAGTGTTTTGACTCTGATTCAGCATACAACCAAAGCGTCAGAGGCTTGGAATGTACTAAGGAGTCAGTATGAAACACGAAACCAAACAAGGATTCAAAACTTGGAGAATCAACTAGCAGCGGAGAAGTTTGCTGAAGGAGAGACGGTTGAAGCATTCATCACTCGGATTAAGAATCTGCGCGACCAGATGGCTGGCGCTGGGATACAAAAGACTAGCGAAGAGCTAGCTCGGAGGTGTCTTCGGATTTGTCCACAAAAGTTTGATGGACTAGTAACTGCCCTTAATACTCAGGTGAGACCTCAAGCTTTGACTTTTGAGGAGTTTTGTGCATTATTAATGGAGGAGGAGTTGAGGCTGAAAGCCCGAGAAGGAAGCAACAATGGAGATGCTGCATTCTCTGCCAATGCAAAAGGCAAAGGTGTTTCCTCCACCAAAAATGATGGTGACAAAAAGAAAAAGGGCGGCAAGAAGAAGTTTCAAGGAGAGTGCTTCTACTGTAAGAAGAAAGGACATGCAATTGCAGATTGTCGTGTCAAGAAGGCAGATGAAAAGAATGGTACCCTTAAAACTAAAGGGAAAGAGACAGCCAATACGGCTGAAGCAGAGTTGGAATTATTCATGGCGACCATTGAGGAAGTGTGCTCCTCGGCGCAAGAAGAATCTACCACTGACTCTTGGGTGTTGGATAGTGGGGCCTCCCGTCACATGACCAACAAGAAAGGTCTATACAGTTCTATGCAGCCTCTACAAGAATCCATCACTGTGACGGTTGGAAATGATGCTAAATGCCCTGCTGCGGGCACAGGTACTATTTCTTTTGTTGTTGCAAATGGTGAAGTCAAAAAGCTTTCAAATGTGTTGTATGTTCCTGAAATCAGAAGAAATCTCTTATCAGTTGCTGCCATAACTGATCTTGGTCATGAAGTAAGGTTCAAGAAGACAGGTGCAGAAATTATTGATAGTGCTGGCACAATTGTTGGCAAAGGAGAAAGGAGGAACAACCTGTATGAGCTAAGTGCTCTTACAGCCACCGCTGGAGTGGGCACAAGTAAGCTTTGGCATGAAAGGTTTGGACACATCGGATTTGCAGTATTGAAGGAGATGCAAAAGCAAGGTATGGTTGCTCACCTACCTACAATAGCTGAATTGAAGGAACCATGTGAAGCTTGTATGATGGGCAAGCAACAGAGAAAGGCATTTCCACAAGAAAGCAAGAATAGAGCACATGCTCCTCTAGAGTTGGTGCATGCTGACTTGTGTGGTAAGATGCCTACACAGGCCTTGGGGGGATCTTCTTATTTTATGTTGATTGTCGATGACTACAGTAGGAAGATGTGGGTGTACTTCCTTCGTGATAAGGCTCAAGCTTTTGGTAAGTTTAAAGAATGGCTAATACTTGTTGAGAATGAAACAGGGAAAAGTGTGAAGAAATTTAGAACAGATGGTGGTGGTGAGTTCAACTCAAAGGAGTTTGAAGGCTTTTGCAAGAGCAAAGGGATCAAGCGTCAATTGACGACGCCTCACACACCTCAGCAGAATGGTGTTGTGGAACGCAGGAATCGTACCATTGTGGAGATGGCAAGATGCATGCTAAAGGGCAAGGGATTGCCTAACCATTTTTGGGCTGAAGCTGTTAATACTGCAGTCTACATTCTAAATCGGAGCTACACAAAGGCTCTCAAGGGAAAAACACCTCATGAGGCTTACACTGGTAAGAAACCATCTGTTTCACATTTCAGAATTTTTGGATGTGAATGTTATGCACATGTTCCAGATGAGAAGAGAAACAAGTTACAACCAAAAAGCAGAAAATGTATCTTCTTGGGTTATAGTGATGAGCAGAAGGCTTACAAGTTATATGACCAAGAGGCAAAGAAGATCATCGCGAGCCGTGATGTGGTGTTCAAGGAGGAGCCGCATACAGTGGAGGAGGAGAAGGCAAGGTCTTCCACTTTATCATCAAGCGAAGAAGTAGTCCACTATGAACCTGTCCCGAGAGCTATCCCTATCCTTAAGGAGGAGGAAGCATCATCTTCAGATGATGAGGAAAAAGTTCACCAACCTGACATCACCCCACCGGAAAAGCCATTGCCGCGCTGGGTGAAGCAGCTCTATGACCACAATAATCCTATGCCTGCATCTGTTGAGGAGAAGGCAGACGGACCAAGGAGGTCTCAGAGAATAGAGGAGCAAAGGAGGGCTTCTGCTCACATAGTCAACATGGCCTTGATGGTTGAGATTATGAGAGAAGTAAAGGAGCCAACTGACTTAGAAGAAGCACTTGCAGATCCATCATGGAAGGCTGCTATGCAGGCGGAGTATGACAGCATAATGAAGAATGACACTTGGGAGCTAGTGGATCGGCCAGCAAAGCGGAAGATTATTGGCACCAAGTGGATCTGGAAGGTAAAGTACAAGGCTGATGGTACCTTAGAAAAGTACAAAGCTAGACTGGTTGCCCAAGGATTTTCACAAGTTGAAGGGTTTGATTTTCAAGAGTCATTTGCCCCAACTGCCAGAATGACCACTATTCGCACGGTACTTGCAGTGGCTGCCCACAAGAAGTGGCCAGTGTACCAAATGGATGTTAAGTCAGCGTTCTTAAATGGTGACCTCAAGGAGGAGGTGTACGTGGCTCAGCCACCAGGGTTTGAGGCCCCCCATTCTGAGAACAAAGTGTGTAAACTGAAGAAGGCATTGTATGGGCTGAAACAAGCCCCCAGAGCATGGTACCAGCGGATAGATAGGTTCTTTTTAAACCTAAACTTCAAAAGATGTGCCTCAGATGCTAACTTGTATGTTTACAGGGATGGTAAAAAGTCTGTAGTGATTGTCCTATATGTGGACGACCTTCTTATTACAGGTGACTATGAAGATATGATCAACCAAACTCGAAAGGCTTTGAGTTTTGAGTTTGAAATGACAGACTTGGGCTTGCTGCACTATTGTTTGGGGATTGAAGTCTGGCAAGAGCCAGGAAAGATCTTCATCTCTCAGAAGAAGTATGCATGGGAGATCTTGAAGGCATTTGGTATGACCGAGTGCAAGGAGATAGCTACACCTATGGAGGTGAATGTAAAGTTATCCGTTGAGGATACATCAGCACTAGCAGACATTGGGAGGTATAGGAGGTTGGTCGGCAGTCTAATCTACTTGTGTAACACCAGACCAGATATCAGTTTTGCTGTTGGTGTTTTGAGCAGGTTCTCAAACAAACCTCATGAGAGTCATTGGAAGGCTGGGATGCGGGTGCTCAGATACTTGAAGAAAACTCTTGACTATGGTATCACATACAGTTTCGGAACTTATCTTGTGGGGAACTGTGACTCAGATTGGGCAGGAGACATTGATTCCAGGAAGTCAGTTTCTGGTTATTGTTTCTCTTTGGGTTCAGGAATTTTCTCTTGGATTAGTAAGAAGCAACCAACAGTGGCATTGTCTTCTACCGAAGCAGAGTACAAGGCAGCTTGTTTTGCTGCATGTGAGGCCGTATGGTTGAGAAGGATTCTATGGCATATGGGAGTGCAGGATGAAGAACCAACAGTGCTGAGATGTGACAATCAGAGTTGCATCGCCATTGCCAAAAATCCAGTGTTTCATGCACGCACCAAACATATAGAGATCCAGTATCACTATGTGCGTGATTTGATGGAGGATGGGATAGTGGAATTGGTCTACTGTCCAACAGAGGAGAATGGAGCAGATATCTTCACCAAAGCACTTACGAAGGATCTGCTTCAAGTTCATCTTCAGAGACTCGGCATTGGGCCGAGGAGATAGTTCACCTATGAGTGGACATTGAGGGGGGGTGTTAGATATGATCAATGCCCCACCCTCATTAGGTACTACCAATGATCCATGGTGCTCAAAGTTGTAAGGCCCCCATTATGAGGAGAAGCCAAGTGTGAGCCCGGACATTGGTGGAGTCCTGACTTGTATATCAGATGAGGTCTATGTGACCGGATGGCAAAAAGGTGACCATTGTGGGTCTAATCTTTGGGTTAGACGGAGTGGTTAAGCTGGTAGCAACTCGAGGCACATTGCATTGAGTTGCGTGGTAAGGGAGTTAAAAGGGGCCCCTATTGTGGGGTCCGGGGGCCGCGGAAGCGGCCCCTGGCTGGGGGGTCCCAGGGGGGCCAGCGGCCCCCCTGGCGGGGGTCCGGGGGCAGCGCCCCCGGCCCGATGGTAAAGGGAATATTCCCTGGAATATTCCCTGGCCGACTAGTGGAGGCTCATATGGTAGGTCGGTCAGCAGGCCGACCTAACGACCTTCGCGGGCTATAAAAGCTAAACCCCTTCGCAGCCATCTTACACTCATCTTTCACCCAGTCAGAGTTGTTGTTCCAGCTAGCCTTAAGCTCTTCACCTATCTTCTGTCTAGATCGCCATCTAAGCTTCACACAGTGGAAGCGCACGGGTGGACAGAGCCATCTTTGTATCAGTTGTTTGGAGTTAAAGAATTTTACTGATTCTCCTCTTATCTGTTGTGTACTCTCTATCTCTTTCTCAGATTCTGTTCGCTGCGCCGTGTAATATTTCACATTACAAAGACCTAAAGGGGATTGATCCCACAATATGTCAGCATCATATTGATTTGGAGCCTGATGCCAAGCCAGTACGGCAACGACAAAGGCAAATGAACCCGAATTATTCCACATTGGTGAAAGCAGAGCTACTGAAGCTTTTGGAAACCGAATTCATCAATCCAATGGCAAATAGTGAATGGGTCTCACCCATCGTGGTTGTACCCAAGAAGAATGGCAAGCTTCGTATATGTGTGGATTTCTGCAAGTTGAATTCCAAGACGAAGAAGGATCACTTTCCTATCCCTTTCACAGATCAACTGTTGGACACAATGGCAGGACATGAGCTTTATTCCCTTCTAGATGGATTCAATGGATACAACTAAGTGCAGATAGCAGAAGAAGATCAGTCCAAAATAACCTTCACCATAGAATGGGGGACCTATGCTTACCGAGTGATGCCGTTTGGGCTCTGTAATGCCCCTGCTACTTTCCAGTGAGTCATGATGGCCGCATACCAAAATCATCTACACAACTTTATTGAGGTATATTTGGATGACTTCTGTGTCTATAGTTTGATCCGTGAATACTGGGGACATTTGGAACAATGCTTTGACCGATGTCGGGAGTATGGGATCTCCCTCAACCCCGACAAATGCATCTTTGGGGTCTCTTCTGGAGTTCTGTTGGGCCACATTGTCTCTGCACAAGGGATAGCAACAGAACCGGCAAAGATTGAGAAGATTGCAGCTTTGACAGCACCAAGCAACCTCAAACAGTTGCGAGGATTTCTTGGCCATGTGGGTTACTAGAGAAGGTTCATAGCCCATTTTGCAACAAAGGCAACCTCCTTTCACAATCTTTTGAGGAAAGATGCAGAGTTTATTTGGATGGAAGAATGTGACAAAGCCTTCAACACTCTCAAGCAGTGTCTGATTGAGGCACCCATCCTGCAACCTCCTGATTGGACGAAGGAGTTCCATGTATACACAGATTCATCAGTTGAAGGGCTAGGTGCTATCCTATGTCAAAAGGGCCTTTCCAAATTAGATCAACCGATCTATTACGCAAGACAAAAAGTCACTGATAGAGAGCGAAACTATATAGTGACAGATCTGGAGTGCTTGGCAATGGTATTTGTAGTGGAGAAGTTTCGACACTATCTATTATCCACACATTTCAAGTTCTTTGTGGATCATGAGGCCTTGTCCTTTCTGATGAACAAAGCATATGTGAAAGGACGAATGATGAGATGGCTCCTTCTATTCCAGGAGTTCGACTTTGAGGTGATTACAAAACCTAGTCGTTCCCATATTTTGGCTGATCATCTGTCGCGTATCCCATAAACTGCAGACGAGGAACAGGATGATCCAGACCTCCCTGATGCTTCCCTATTCCTGGTAGAAACTGTAACCCCCTGGTATGTAGACATTGCCAATCTGCTAGCAACCCAATAGTACCCTCCTGGCATTTCTAGTCAGGACAGGAAGAAGCTTATGTTAGAATCAGCCCCCTACGCCATGTTAGGCGGCGCATTGTACAAGAAAGGCAAAGATGAAGTGCTCAAAAGATGTGTTGCAGGAGAGGAGATTGGGATTGTTTTGAAGGCTTGCCATGACGAGCCGTGTGGAGGCCACTTTGCAAGAGAAGCTACAGCCAGGAAAGCTCTGCTAGCAGGTTACTGGTGGCGAACCCTCCACAAGGATGCATATGATTATTGTAAAAGATGTGATGCTTGTCAACGAATGGGGAAACCCACCAAAACAAGTGCCATGCCATTACAACCTATCCTTCCTTTGAAACCGTTTGAGAAGTGGGGCATCGACTTCGTCGGCCCAATCGATCCTCCCACCAGAAGAAAACAAAACAGATACATCTTGGTATGTACGGATTATGTCACAAAGTGGTGTGAAGCTAAAGCTCTAAAGCGGGACGATGGTAACAGCGTGGCCCTGTTCATGTACGAGAATATCATCACCCATTTTGGTAGTCTCCTTGAGCTGGTAAGTGACAAAGGCACTCATTTTATTAATAAAGTCATGGAAGAGTTGACAGAGCTGTATAAGATCTGCTATCGCAAGTCCACTCCTTATTACCCCAGAGCCAACGGCCAAGTCGAAGTCACCAATTGCACCCTCTGCTCGATTCTGACAAGGACGATTGCCGCACATCATCGTGATTAGGATGATCGACTTATAGAGCCCTCTGGGTGTACAGAACCTCCCATAAAGCAGCAACAGGACAGACCCCTTTTCAGCTGGTGTATGGTACAGAAGCTGTTTTCCTTGTGAACTGGAATTGCCCTCTTTGCGAGTGGCTATCAAAGAGCGTTTGGGGGACGATGATTCATTGCAACGCCGTCTCCTGCACTTGGAATGTTTGGACGAAACTCGCACGATGGCTCTACAGTGCATGGAAGCCATGCAAGCTCGACGTAAGGCTTACCATGACAGCTTCATCAAGCACAAGGAGTTCAAAGAAGGTGATTTGGTCCTAGCCTATGATTCACGATTTGGCAAGTTTCCTGGCAAGCTCCAACAGCGGTGGATGGGCCCATATAAGGTACTTGCTGTCAACCCCAATGGCTCTGTCCAAGTGCAGACCATTGATGCCTCTGATGATCCCTTCCTGATCAATGGATATCGCCTGAAGAAGTACTTCCCTCCTTGGGGATCTTGACAATCACGGTCACTTGATCTTTTCCCTCGTTGGTGTGGCACTGTAACTCTTATGATGCTACTTCTGATAGCCGTTCTTCAACCACTCTTGATGAGGTGGACGCAACCCTTTGTCCCCTCAGCCCCACCTTCCAGTCCTGATCTCTTATCCTCTATTTTCCACCAGCGGCAGTGGCAAGGTGGGTTCTGACAAATGGTATTTCCACCATTCCCTTGCTTAATTCGAAAAAAAAAGAAAAAATATATATACATATCGATCATGGGAGAAAAGGACTTCTGTCCTCATGTCGACTTATTCTTCGAGAAAAGGTGGAGACACCCTTGGAAATAGGAGAAAAAAAAACAACAACAAAACATAAACAAAAGAAAAACATATCAATTACTGAGAGGTGAGATTGAGAGACATTACGACCTTTGGTGCAAGGTATGTTCTCTTTTCCCTATGCACCCACGGGGTGGGTTTCTGCCATCATTACAGGACACGTCGCCCTATTCTGTACACTGCACTGAAAGGCTTCCTTGCCTTCCTGCTTGCACCTATGCCAGATGGGTTGGACGCACTGATGCACCATCAACTGTGCACCCTGGCGTACTCCCTCTGCATCATCCCCCTTGTCAATTCCTAAACCAGGTGTGAGATATGGGTTTCAATCATTATTCATCGAGTGATGTTCGTAATGGAGCGAGTGACTGTTCTCTCATCCCATCTGAGTGCTGTAAGCTGAGTGACTGTCCTTCATCAGCGACACCGACTCGACGAGATTCATCCACCAGCTACCTCCCTGGGTGCTGCTGTGTGGTCCCTGCCACGAAGGATGTGTGTTATGAAGATACCTTGGCACCTCCTGCAGCCGACAACAATACAGGACGTACCATCGACACTCAACCTTGATTCTCGACAACATGGGCCAAGTTTTTCTAACCCTACACTTTTTGTTGTCAATGATGTTCATGTTTTAAGTGTGGGGACGTTAGCGGATGGTCTGTCGTGTGGTATTAGGTCCCTGTTACTCGGTCAACCCTATCCGTTAAGGTTTTAAGTATGGGGGCGCATCCCTGCGCGTCTACCTTGCATACCGCCCTGCATATGCCTCACTTTGATCATCCATGTATGCCATAACTTTCTGTTACACTCCTGGGTCCCCTCCCCACCCAGCCGTCCACTATCACCCCTCCCTTGGGGATGTTCCTCCTTCATTTTCCTTTCTCCTTTATTTTGTTGTGTTTCTATGTGAATGCACCCTACATTCCCCCAAATTCCAATCTAAACTTATATCCCTATTCGTTCCTTCAAACTGACCACTTTTCCTTTTTACCCACCCGTGTTTCGATGCATGGTTTTTGAGTTATTAATTTTTTAGGAATTTTGCAAAAATTAGACTGTTTTCCATGTGAACGTGTCTTTCTTGCTTCGGAACGGTGATTTGATGTCATAGCCCTGACCACCACTTTCCCCCTAGCATTTTTTCTTTTTACTCCGTGTCATTTCGATGCACGATTTGTCAAATATTACTTTTTGTGGATTTTGGGGACCTTTTCATGCGTCTTTTTGACATTTTTCCATGTGAACCAGCCCTGTTTGCATCGGCATTCCAATTTGACTTGACAATCCTATCTAGCCCACCTTTTTCCTTTTTCCTCCACCCTATTTCGACTTTTGGATTTTTAATTATTAATTTTTAAAAGTGTTTTTGAGGCCGTTTTTGGTATTTTCTACATGTGAATGCCTCCGAACCCTATCGAAACTGTGTTTTACCATGACTGGCCTGTGACACTCTGTCCCCCGCATATTTTGCATTTTGACTGCACTTCTTTCCGATGCACGGATCGTTCCGTATTAATTTTCGAATCCCTTTTCGGGTTTTTTTTTTAGTTTTTCCCATGTGAACGTCGCATCTTATACCAGTCGGAACGGTGTTTTGTCGAGATAGGGTTGTCGGACACGTTCTTCTGCACATTTTTCCTTTTTCCCGCACTTCGTTCCAATGCACGAATCTTCCGATAATAATTTTCGTTTGCGTTTTTTGATCCGTTTTTTGCGTTTTTTGTATGTGAATGCCCTGTCTTCCCCCCGGAAATCCCCTTTGCACTTTTACCCTGTCTTCTCCCTGCCGTCTTGTAAAATTTTTGTTTTTACGCCATTTCGTTTCAATGCCTGGATTGTGAGATATTAATTTTTCCTTATTTTGACGTGTCTCAGACGACTCGTCCCGCGCGTGAACGCGCCCCTTTTCGATTTTACGCATCTCCACACGCTCCGATCGCATACACGTACCCCGTGCCGACATCCTGGCGCCATTCTAATCCTGCCACGGCAAATTTTTTTACCCCGCCTAGCACACGTGCGCAGAACGGGGGCACACCTTTTGTCTTTTTCTTTATTTCTTACTTTATTAATTAATTAATTAATTTATTAATTTAAAAAAATATTATTACCCCCCCCCCCTCCCGCCTCTGTTGTAACTATCTCACCCCCTTTCCCTCTTCTCTCTCTCCCCGCTCTCTTTCTTCTTATTCTTCTTCTTCTTCTTCTTTCTCTCTCCCTGTAACCCCCTCTCTCTCTCTCCCCTCCTCTTTTCCCTCCCTCCTCCTCCTCCCCAACGACCCTGACCCACTGGGACCCGCCGCCGCATTGGCCAAATGCTCAAAGTTGTTTGCTTCACTGAGAATGCCGCCCCGTCCACCCGTATGCAACATCGCCACACTGGTGCTAGACGCCGTCGCCTGCCGACCTCACGCCACCCATCGCTCACGTGTCTAGCCCTCCTACAGTTCCCCGGTGCCGCTCGTAGTGCTGAGGTCCGCCCACCTCCTCCTTCTGCCCCTCCTCCCTCCTCTCCCCCCTCCACCCTCTGCCCGGCGCACGTCGCCACCTGATGCCCCTGCTGGCCGCCTCGCCGCCTGCCGGTGTCGCCCCCGCCTGCGCCACACCTGCCCGCCTGCGCCTGGGGCTTCACTACCACCCGCCGCCTCCTACTGCCAGCCGCCTTACACCCACAAACACCCCCCCCCCCCCCCCCCCCCCCCCACATACACATTACCCCCCCCATAAGCCCTCATTCCCCCCAACACTCCCAACCACGCCCCCCCCCCCATAAGCCCCCATTCCCCCCACCACTCCCAAACCCCCCCCCCCCCCCCCCCCGTCACACAAACCCCATTCCCCCCACCACTCCCAACCCCCCCTAGCCACACACACATTCCCCCCTCCAAGCCCCCATTCCCACACACGCAAACCTCCCCCTCCTAAGCCCCTTTTCCCCCCATCTCCACCCGCAGCGCAGAACCCACCCCCTTCATTTAACAAACAACAAGAACAACCGCACCCCTTTCTAGGCCCCCTACCACACGCAGGGTGTGCGTGCGCGGAGTTGCATGTGTGTTGTTCGTGCGGGAGCGTGTTTGTTACCGGCCAACCACACGCGAGGACGCGCGTTCCGCCTTGTCCGTGTGGTGGTGTGCTGCAGCCCGCCGTTCACACGCAGTCCTTATAAGCTCTTCACATGCAATCGGGTACTACCCTTTTAATTTAAAATCTCAAAAAACCCTTAAAACACATTTAAAAATTCAAAAAATCCTTAAAAATCAATTAAAAATAAAAAAATTTACCAAAAAAATCTTAAAATTTTCCAAATATTTTTGCAAACAATTGGCATATTTTTCCAAACTAAAATATTAAAGGAAAGTTTTACAAAAAAAAATTCGAAATTTGAAATTCTTTTTAAAACCATGAAAAAAATGAAAAAAAAAACCTTAAAATTTCATAAAAATGTTGAAATAATGTCAGAAACAATTTTTGAAAATTATATAAAATTTTTAGTACATTTTGCCAATATTTTCTTATTGAAAATGCTTTCCTTAATTGGCAAAAGTATTAATTGGAGCCAAAACCCTAATTTTAAAAAAAACAAACAAAATTCAATGAAAATATCATTTTTCATCCCACAAATGAGTTGAAAACAATGAATTAACTCCGATCACCTTCTTTACACTTGATGCTCATGATTGGTTGCTGAAATTTCATGTCCACATCACTTTTATAAAAAAAAAAACAAACACACAATACCACCAAACCAAACTATTAAAAAAAAAAAACAAAAACAGCCCACAAAACCAAACAATCATAATCTTAAATCCCACTCAATCCAAACCCCCAACATCTCCATTTTTTTTTTCTTTGGTCACACGTCACATTTGTTTTATTAGTTCTTTTTTGTCAATGTGTTAGTTGTTTTTCCGTTTTCCTATATGACAGGACGACTAGTCTTAGTCGGCCTCCTATTAGTTTTTGTGGATTATCGGTGGATTGCGTCTCTCCCTTTTCGAGGCCATTGTTTCAGACTTTGCAGACAGAACCACACATTGCCAGGTTTTTTCTCTTTTTCCCTCTCTCATGTTGCACTATAACACACATTTAAATTGTAATTAAAATCAATTGACCGTTGCACATACACAAAATTAACAGACTGCACTTCATAAAATTGTAATAAAATGAACCCGAATGTTAATTGTAAAAGGAACCCCGCCATTGCACGAGCACCTTTGCACCATAACCCACTTAATTTTTGCAAATTAAAACCCATTTACCAATGCACACGCACACACATTACAGACACCTTAAACTTGTAATAAAATGAACCCCCCGAAGTCACGCATGCATGCACTCAAGTGCCACAGATCATGTAATTATAATAATGAAGTGCATTAGTAGAGACCTAGTCAAGTAAAGTCGTGTCAAGTCTGAGAGGGGTTGGGTTATGTTTCCGACTCACCATGCATTAATGGATTAAACATTAATAATGAACTATACTTAATTGATTATTTAAACAAAATGAGTCGTTAGTTTCACCCATCCACTTTACCGCACTGTAGGACCCTGAACATTTACGGGGATTGGGTTTTATTGGTCAAAGATATCGGTCATATGTGGTCATGTCTATTTTACTTCTCTATATTGAGTCTGGTCAGTGTCTGGGTTACGGTATGTGTGACACTTTTGTTTTATTTTGTGTGCTTGGTTATGGGGTTTTGGGTGCTTGTTTGTACTGCATATTCACCAAGCTTTCGGTCACATATGTGCGTAGGTCATGTCGAATTTTCGGTAGGATGTGGTTTGCTCGGGGTGGTTTAGTCCAATCAGTCTTGTCCTAAATCTTTCTCCTGTCAATAGTCTCAGTGGTGGTTTTGTTTGTGGGTTTTGCAGGTTTTCTCTTTGATTCTTGGTTTGTGAGGGGCCACAGCCCATAACCCATTTTGAATTTTCAGTCATTAAATATTGGAAAAAATAAGAGAAAAATAGGGAAAATAAGGAAAAAATAGGGGAAAAATGGATTTTGAGTGCCGAAAATTAAGGAAAAATAAGATTCATGTTTGTGGATGTATGGGGGGTCTGAAGTATGAGGTTTAGCCTCAGTTCAGCCCTACCTTTTTGTTTTAGTGAGTTTTATGGCTTTTTATGTAATAAAAATGTGAAAAATGAACCCTAAACCTATGCAATATGCACTACCTAAACGGGTGAGGGGGTTGGAGTGTATGAAAAGTGTGTAAATGTTGAATGAAATGATAGAAAGTTTGCTGGTTTTTTATGCATACCATATAGATTGGACGATATTTAAATATTAAGGACCTAGTAGTACGAGGGTTTCTCGATGCTAGCTTCATGCAACGCCGCATACGAGTGACAGAGAAATCCATTGAAAGAAATGTTTTGCACTAAGCACTAATGCTGATTTTATTAATTGTTTGAGCACGTGTACATTCACAATTTGCACGAAGCATGAAATTTAAAATGTATCAGACAATACCTCCTGGATGCATAGCAATTGCTTTTTAGAGGAATATGACCAATGTTGAGTGAGTAAGGTTGTCCAAGCTGTACGCTAGGCGTTGGGTCTAAGGGAAATTAAAGTGAGGAAGCATGGTATATCTCCTGGAAATACGCGAATCATAAAAGAGAGGAGTTTGTGTGCGTATGTTATATATGTTTAGCGACGCATCGAGGGGCCAATCCCCAAGGTGTGTTGAGATATCGAGCTCCACTCGTGATATGCCAGGGTGACCGTTGTGCATTTATGTCACCGACGTGTTAGTTGCAGATGCGGTTGGTATACCGCCCATGAATAATAGCTACATGATAGCTATCCTTATCTACTCTAGTTCGTGGCTTGGTTAGTATGCCACCTTAGTTGGTTGAGTTTGGTTTGAGACCCATATATAGGGTTCTTCTATTTCTTTGTATGAGAGTTCTTTTGGCTTACACAACTAAGAAGAGGAAAACTGTTTTCAGCCTCCACCCTTGTGTGTATTCCCCCATTGTGCAAGCAAGAAAGCTACAAGTGAGACTCCTTCCTTCTCTCCCACAATCTTGACATGGTATCAGAGCCTTGTTCATGGTAAGGAGCTCAAGAAAGCAAGCCAAGCTCGCGGTGTTCTGGTAAGAGGAGCAGTGTTGCTTTCATTTTCTGTTTTGGGAGCAGATCTCTGCAGGTAGCATAGCCGGAAAGTGCAGCAGTGCATTGTCTCAGGTTGAGACACCCTTCGCGGTGAAGCAAGAGGGCGACCTTGTTTTTTTGATTTGAGGCCATTTCGGGGCCTGTTTTGGAGGTCATTCCACCCAGCACTCCCAACCACGCCCCCCCCATAAGCCCCCATTCCCCCCACCACTCCCAAAACCCCCCCCCCCAAAGTCACACAAACCACCCCCACAAACCCCATTCCCCCAACCACTCCCAACCCCCCCAACCACACACACATTCCCCCCTCCAAGCCCCCATTCCCACACACGCAAACCTCCCCCTCCTAAGCCCCTTTTCCCCCCATCCCCACCCGCAGCGCAGAACCCACCCCCTTTATTTAACAAACAACAAGAACAACCGCATCCCTTTCTAGGCCCCCTACCACACGCAGGGTGTGCGTGCGTGGAGTTGCATGTGTGTTGTTCGTGCGGGAGCGTGTTTGTTACCGGCCAACCACACGCGAGGACGCGCGTTCCACCTTGTCCGTGTGGTGATGTGCTGCAGCCCGCCGTTCACACGCAGTCCTTATCAGCTTTTCACACGCAGTCGGGTACTGCCCTTTTAATTTAAAATCTCGAAAAACCCTTAAAACACATTTAAAAATTCAAAAATTCCTTAAAAATCAATTAAAAATAAAAAAAGTTACCAAAAAAATCTTAAAAATTTCCCAATATTTTTGCAAACAATTGGCATATTTTTCCAAACTAAAATATTAAAGGAAAGTTTTACAAAAAGAAAAATAAAAAATTGAAATTCTTTTCAAAACCATGAAAAAAATGAAAACAAAATCCTTAAAAATTCATAAAAATAGCGAAATAATGTCAGAAACAATTTTTGAAAATTATACAAAATTTTTAGTATATTTTGCCAATATTTTCTCATTGAAAATGCTTTCCTTAATTGTCAAAAGTATTAATTGGAGCCAAAACCCTAATTTAAAAAAAAAACAAACAAAATTCAATGAAAATATCATTTTTAATCCCACAAATGAGTTGAAAACAATGAATTAACTCCGATCACCTTCTTTACACTTGATGCTCATGATTGGTTGCTGAAATTTCATGTCCACATCACTTTTATAAAGAAAAAACAAACACACAATACCACCAAACCAAACTATAAAAAAAACAAAAACAAAAACAACCCACAAAACCAAACAATCATAATCTTAAATCCCACTCAATCCAAACCCCCAACATCTCCATTTTTTTTTCTTTGGTCACACGTCGCATTTGTTTTATTAGTTCTTTTTTGTCAATGTGTTAGTTGTTTTTCCGTTTTCCTGTATGACAGGACGACTAGTCTTAGTCGGCCTCCTGTTAGTTTTTGTGGATTATCGGTGGATTGCGTCTCTCCCTTTTCGAGGCCATCGTTTCAGACTTTGCAGACAGACCCACACATTGCCAGGTTTTTTCTCTTTTTCCCTCTCTCATGTTGCACTATAACACACATTTAAATTGTAATTAAAATCAATTGACCGTTGCACATACACAAAATTAACAGACTGCACTTCATAAAATTGTAATAAAACGAACCCGAATGTTAATTGTAAAAGGAACCCTGCCATTGCACGAGCACCTTTGCACCATAACCCACTTAATTTTTGCAAATTAAAACCCATTTACCAATGCACACGCACACACATTACAGACATCTTAAACTTGTAATAAAATGAACCCCCCGAAGTCACGCATGCATGCACTCAAGTGCCACAGATCATGTAATTATAACAATGAAGTGCATTAGTAGAGACCTAGTCAAGTAAAGTCGTGTCAAGTCTGAGAGGGGCTGGGTTATGTTTCCGACTCACCATACATTAATGGATTAAACATTAATAATGAACTATACTTAATTGATTATTTAAACAAAATGAGTCGTTAGTTTCACCCATCCACTTCACCGCACTGTAGGACCCTGAACATTTACGGGGATTGGGTTTTATTGGTCAAAGATATCGGTCATATGTGGTCATGTCTATTTTACTTCTCTATATTGAGTCTGGTCAGTGTCTGGGTTACGGTATGTGTGACACTTTTGTTTTATTTTGTGTGCTTGGTTATGGGGTTTTGGGTGCTTGTTTGTACTGCATATTCACCAAGCTTTCGGTCACATATGTGCGTAGGTCATGTCGAATTTTCGGTAGGATGTGGTTTGCTTGGGGTGGTTTAGTCCAATCAGTCTTGTCCTAAATCTTTCTCCTATCAATAGTCTCAGTGGTGGTTTTGTATGTGGGTTTTGCAGGTTTTCTCTTTGATTCCTGGTTTGTGAGGGGCCACAGCCCATAACCCATTTTGAGTTTTAAGTCATTAAATATTGGAAAAAATAAGAGAAAAATAGAGAAAATAAGGAAAAATAGGGGAAAAATGGATTTTGAGTGCCGAAAATTAAGGAAAAATAAGATTCATGTTTGTGGATGTATGGGGGGTCTGAAGTACGAGGTTTAGCCTCAGTTCAGCCCTACCTTTTTGTTTTAGTGAGTTTTATGGCTTTTTATGCAATAAAAATGTGAAAAATGAACCCTAAACCTATGCAATATGCACTACTTAAACGGGTGAGGGGGTTGGAGTGTATGAAAAGTGTGTAAATGTTGAATGAAATGATAGAAAGTTTGCTGGTTTTTTATGCATACCATATAGATTGGACGATATTTAAAGATTAAGGACCTAGTAGTACGAGGGTTTCTCGATGCTAGGTTCATGCAATGCCGCATACGAGTGACAGAGAAATCCATTGAAAGAAATGTTTTGCACTAAGCACTAATACTGATTTTATTAATTGTTTGAGCACGTGTACATTCAAAATTTGCACGAAGCATGCAATTTAAAATGTATGAGACAATACCTCTTGGATGCATAGCAATTGCTTTTTAGAGGAATATGACCAATGTTGAGTGAGTAAGGTTGTCCAAGCTGTAGGCTAGGTGTTGGGTCTAAGGGAAATTAAAGTGAGGAAGCATGGTATATCTCCTGGAAATACGCGAATCATAAAAGAGAGGAGTTTGTGTGCGTATGTTATATATGTTTAGCGATGCATCGAGGGACCAATCCCCAAGGTGTGTTGAGATATCGAGTTCCACTCGTGATATGCCAGGGTGACCGTTGTGCATTTATGTCACCGACGTGTTAGTTGCAGATGCGGTTGGTATACCGCCCATGAATAATAGCTACATGATAGCTATCCTTATCTACTCTAGTTCGTGGCTTGGTTAGTATGCCACCTTAGTTGGTTGAGTTTGGTTTGAGACCCATATATAGGGTTCTTCTATTTCTTTGTATGAGAGTTCTTTTGGCTTACACAACTAAGAAGAGGAAAACTGTTTTCAGTCTCCACCCTTGTGTGTATTCCCTCATTGTGCAAGCAAGAAAGCTACAAGTGAGACTCCTTCCTTCTCTCCCACAATCTTGACATGGTATCAGAGCCTTGTTCGTGGTAAGGAGCTCAAGAAAGCAAGCGAAGCTCGCGGTGTTCTGGTAAGAGGAGCAGTGTTGCTTTCATTTTCTGTTTTGGGAGCAGATCTCTGCAGGTAGCACAGCCGGAAAGTGGAGGAGTGCACTGTCTCAGGTTGAGATGCCCTTCACGGTGAAGCAAGAGGGAGACCTTGTTTTTTTGATTTGAGGCCATTTCGGGGCCTGTTTTGGAGGTCATTCCACCCAGCACTCCCAACCACGCCCCCCCCATAAGCCCCCATTCCCCCCACCACTCCCAAACCCCCCCCCCCAGTCACACACACCACCCCCACAAACCCCATTCCCCCCACCACTCCCAACCCCCCCCAGCCACACACACATTCCCCCCTCCAAGCCCCCATTCCCACACACGCCAACCTCCCCCTCCTAAGCCCCTTTTCCCCCCATCCCCACCCGCAGCGCAGAACCCACCCCCTTTATTTAACAAACAACAAGAACAACCGCACCCCTTTCTAGGCCCCCTACCACACGCAGGGTGTGCGTGCGCGGAGTTGCATGTGTGTTGTTCGTGCGGGAGCGTGTTTGTTACCGGCCAACCACACGCGAGGACGCGCGTTCCGCCTTGTCCGTGTGGTGGTGTGCTGCAGCCCGCCGTTCACACGCAGTCCTTATCAGCTTTTCACACGCAGTCGGGTACTGCCCTTTTAATTTAAAATCTCGAAAAACCCTTAAAACACATTTAAAAATTCAAAAATTCCTTAAAAATCAATTCAAAATAAAAAAAGTTACCAAAAAAATCTTAAAAATTTCCAAATATTTTTGCAAACAATTGGCATATTTTTCCAAACTAAAATATTAAAGGAAAGTTTTATATAAAAAAATTGAAAATTGAAATTCTTTTCAAAACCATGAAAAAAATGAAAAAAAAATCCTTAAAAATTCATAAAAATGCCTAAATAATGTCAGAAACAATTTCTGAAAATTATACAAAATTTTTAGTACATTTTGCCAATATTTTCTCATTGAAAATGCTTTCCTTAATTGGCAAAAGTATTAATTGGAGCCAAAACTCTAATTTTTTTTAAAAAAAAACAAAATTCAATGAAAATATCATTTTTAATCCCACAAATGAGTTGAAAACAATGAATTAACTCCGATCACCTTCTTTACACTTGATGCTCATGATTGGTTGCTGAAATTTCATGTCCACATCACTTTTATAAAAAAAAAACAAACACACAATACCACCAAACCAAACTATAAAAAAATCAAAAACAAAAACAACCCACAAAACCAAACAATCATAATCTTAAATCCCACTCAATCCAAACCCCCAACATCTCCATTTTTTTTTTCTTTGGTCACACGTCGAATTTGTTTTATTAGTTCTTTTTTGTCAATGTGTTAGTTGTTTTTTCGTTTTCCTGTATGACTTGACGACTAGTCTTAGTCGGCCTCCTGTTAGTTTTTGTGGATTATCGGTGGATTCGTCTCTCCCTTTTCGAGGCCATCGTTTCAGACTTTGCAGACAGACCCACACATTGCCAGGTTTTTTCTCTTTTTCCCTCTCTCATGTTGCACTATAACACACATTTAAATTGTAATTAAAATCAATTGACCGTTGCACATACACAAAATTAACAGACTGCACTTCATAAAATTGTAATAAAACGAACCCGAATGTTAATTGTAAAAGGAACCCCGCCATTGCACGAGCACCTTTGCACCATAACCCACTTAATTTTTGCAAATTAAAACCCATTTACCAATGCACACGCACACACATTACAGACACCTTAAACTTGTAATAAAATGAACCCCCCGAAGTCACACATGCATTCACTCAAGTGCCACAGATCATGTAATTATAACAATGAAGTGCATTAGTAGAGACCTAGTCAAGTAAAGTCGTGTCAAGTCTGAGAGGGGCTGGGTTATGTTTTTGACTCACCATGCATTAATGGATTAAACATTAATAATGAACTATACTTAATTGATTATTTAAACAAAATGAGTCGTTAGTTTCACCCATCCACTTCACCGCACTGTAGGACCCTGAACATTTACGGGGATAGAGTTTTATTGGTCAAAGATATCGGTCATATGTGGTCATGTCTATTTTACTTCTCTATATTGAGTCTGGTCAGTGTCTGGGTTACGGTATGTGTGACACTTTTGTTTTATTTTGTGTGCTTGGTTATGGGGTTTTGGGTGCTTGTTTGTACTGCATATTCACCAAGCTTTCGGTCACATATGTGCGTAGGTCATGTCGAATTTTCGGTAGGATATGGTTTGCTTGGGGTGGTTTAGTCCAATCAGTCTTGTCCTGAATCTTTCTCCTGTCAATAGTCTCAGTGGTGGTTTTGTTTGTGGGTTTTGCAGGTTTTCTCTTTGATTCCTGGTTTGTGAGGGGCCACAGCCCATAACCCATTTTGAATTTTCAATCATTAAATATTGGAAAAAATAAGAGAAAAATAGGGAAAATAAGCAAAAAATAGGGGAAAAATGGATTTTGAGTGCCGAAAATTAAAGAAAAATAAGATTCATGTTTGTGGATGTATGGGGGGTCTGAAGTACGAGGTTTAGCCTCAGTTCAGCCCTATCTTTTTTTTTAGTGAGTTTTATGGCTTTTTATGCAATAAAAATGTGAAAAATGAACCCTAAACCTATGCAATATGCACTACCTAAATGGGTGAGGGGGTTGGAGTGTATGAAAAGTGTGTAAATGTTGAATGAAATGATAGAAAGTTTGCTGGTTTTTTATGCATACTATATAGCTTGGACGATATTTAAAGATTAAGGACCTAGTAGTACGAGGGTTTCTCGATGCTAGGTTCATGCAACGCCGCTTACGAGTGACAGAGAAATCCATTGAAAGAAATGTTTTGCACTAAGCACTAATGCTGATTTTATTAATTGTTTGAGCACGTGTACATTCACAATTTGCACGAAGCATGAAATTTAAAATGTATCAGACAATACCTCCTGGATGCATAGCAATTGCTTTTTAGAGGAATATGACCAATGTTGAGTGAGTAAGGTTGTCCAAGCTGTAGGCTAGGCGTTGGGTCTAAGGGAAATTAAAGTGAGGAAGCATGGTATATCTCCTGGAAATACGCGAATCATAAAAGAGAGGAGTTTGTGTGCGTATGTTATATATGTTTAGCGACGCATCGAGGGGCCAATCCCCAAGGTGTGTTGAGATATCGAGCTCCACTCGTGATATGCCAGGGTGACCGTTGTGCATTTATGTCACCGACGTGTTAGTTGCACATGCGGTTGGTATACCGCCCATGAATAATAGCTACATGATAGCTATCCTTATCTACTCTAGTTCGTGGCTTGGTTAGTATGCCACCTTAGTTGGTTGAGTTTGGTTTGAGACCCATATATAGGGTTCTTCTATTTCTTTGTATGAGAGTTCTTTTGGCTTACACAACTAAGAAGAGGAAAACTGTTTTCAGCCTCCACCCTTGTGTGTATTCCCCCATTGTGCAAGCAAGAAAGCTACAAGTGAGACTCCTTCCTTCTCTCCCACAATCTTGACATGGTATCAGAGCCTTGTTCGTGGTAAGGAGCTCAAGAAAGCAAGCCAAGCTCACGGTGTTCTGGTAAGAGGAGCAATGTTGCTTTCATTTTCTGTTTTGGGAGCAGATCTCTGCAGGTAGCACAGCCGGAAAGTGTAGGAGTGCACTGTCTCAGGTTGAGACACCCTTCACGGTGAAGCAAGACGACCCCCCCCCCCCCCCCCCCCCCTCGCCCCCAAGTCACACAAACCACCCCCACAAACCCCATTCCCCCCACCACTCCCAACCCCCCCCCAGCCACACACACATTCCCCCCTCCAAGCCCCCATTCCCACACACGCAAACCTCCCCCTCCTAAGCCCCTTTTCCCCCCATCCCCACCCGCAGTGCAGAACCCACCCCCTTCATTTAACAAACAACAAGAACAACCGCACCCCTTTCTAGGCCCCCTACCACACGCAGGGTGTGCATGCGCGGAGTTGCATGTGTGTTGTTCGTGCGGGAGCGTGTTTATTATCGGCCAACCACACGCGAGGACGCGCGTTCCGCCTTGTCCGTGTGGTGGTGTGCTGTAGCCCGCCGTTCACACGCAGTCCTTATCAGCTTTTCACATGCAGTTGGGTACTGCCCTTTTAATTTAAAATCTCGAAAAACCCTTAAAACACATTTAAAAATTCAAAAATTCCTTAAAAATCAATTAAAAATAAAAAAAGTTACCAAAAAAATCTTAAAAATTTCCAAATATTTTTGCAAACAATTGGCATATTTTTCCAAACTAAAATATTAAAGGAAAGTTTTACACAAAAAAAATCAAAAATTGAAATTCTTTTCAAAACCATGAAAAAAATGAAAAAAAAATCCTTAAAAATTCATAAAAATAGCGAAATAATGTCAGAAACAATTTTTGAAAATTATATAAAATTTTTAGTATATTTTGCCAATATTTTCTCATTGAAAATGCTTTCCTTAATTGGCAAAAGTATTAATTGGAGCCAAAACCCTAATTTAAAAAAAAAACAAACAAAATTCAATGAAAATATCATTTTTAATCCCACAAATGAGTTGAAAACAATGAATTAACTCCGATCACCTTCTTTACACTTGATGCTCATGATTGGTTGCTGAAATTTCATGTCCACATCACTTTTATAAAGAGAAAACAAACACACAATACCACCAAACCAAACTATGAAAAAAACAAAAACAAAAACAACCCACAAAATCAAACAATCATAATCTTAAATCCCACTCAATCCAAACCCCCAACATCTCCATTTTTTTTCTCTTTGGTCACACGTTGCATTTGTTTTATTAGTTCTTTTTTGTCAATGTGTTAGTTGTTTTTCCGTTTTCCTGTATGACAGGACGACTAGTCTTAGTCGGCCTCCTGTTAGTTTTTGTGGATTATCGGTGGATTGCGTCTCTCCCTTTTCGAGGCCATCGTTTCAGACTTTGCAGACATACCCACACATTGCCAGGTTTTTTCTCTTTTTCCCTCTCTCATGTTGCACTATAACACACATTTAAATTGTAATTAAAATCAATTGACCGTTGCACATACACAAAATTAACAGACTGCACTTCATAAAATTGTAATAAAACGAACCCGAATGTTAATTGTAAAAGGAACCCCGCCATTGCACGAGCACCTTTGCACCATAACCCACTTAATTTTTGCAAATTAAAACCCATTTACCAATGCACACGCACACACATTACAGACACCTTAAACTTGTAATAAAATGAACCCCCCGAAGTCACGCATGCATGCACTCAAGTGCCACAGATCATGTAATTATAACAATGAAGTGCATTAGTAGAGACCTAGTCAAGTAAAGTCGTGTCAAGTCTGAGAGGGGCTGGGTTATGTTTCCGACTCACCATGCATTAATGGATTAAACATTAATAATGAACTATACTTAATTCATTATTTAAACAAAATGAGTCGTTAGTTTCACCCATCCACTTCACCGCACTGTAGGACCCTGAACATTTACGGGGATTGGGTTTTATTGGTCAAAGATATCGGTCATATGTGGTCATGTCTATTTTACTTCTCTATATTGAGTCTGGTCAGTGTCTGGGTTACGGTATGTGTGACACTTTTGTTTTATTTTGTGTGCTTGGTTATGGGGTTTTGGGTGCTTGTTTGTACTGCATATTCACCAAGCTTTCGGTCACATATGTGCGTAGGTCATGTCGAATTTTCGGTAGGATGTGGTTTGCTTGGGGTGGTTTAGTCCAATCAGTCTTGTCCTGAATCTTTCTCCTGTCAATAGTCTCAGTGGTGGTTTTGTTTGTGGGTTTTGCAGGTTTTCTCTTTGATTCCTGGTTTGTGAGGGGCCACAACCCATAACCCATTTTGAATTTTCAATCATTAAATATTGGAAAAAATAAGAGAAAAATAGGGAAAATAAGCAAAAAATAGGGGAAAAATGGATTTTGAGTGCCGAAAATTAAGGAAAAATAAGATTCATGTTTGTGGATGTATGGGGGGTCTGAAGTACGAGGTTTAGCCTCAGTTTAGCCCTATCTTTTTTTTTAGTGAGTTTTATGGCTTTTTATGCAATAAAAATGTGAAAAATGAACCCTAAACCTATGCAATATGCACTACCTAAATGGGTGAGGGGGTGGAAGTGTATGAAAAGTGTGTAAATGTTGAATGAAATGATAGAAAGTTTGCTGGTTTTTTATGCATACTATATAGATTGGACGATATTTAAAGATTAAGGACCTAGTAGTACGAGGGTTTCTCGATGCTAGGTTCATGCAACGCCGCTTACGAGTGACAGAGAAATCCATTGAAAGAAATGTTTTGCACTAAGCACTAATACTGATTTTACTAATTGTTTGAGCACGTGTACATTCACAATTTGCACGAAGCATGAAATTTAAAATGTATCAAACAATACCTCCTGGATGCATAACAATTGCTTTTTAGAGGAATATGACCAATGTTGAGTGAGTAAGGTTGTCCAAGCTGTAGGCTAGGCGTTGGGTCTAAGGGAAAGTAAAGTGAGGAAGCATGGTATATCTCCTGAAAATACGCGAATCATAAAAGAGAGGAGTTTGTGTGTGCATGTTATATATGTTAGGGACGCATCGAGGAGCCAATCCCCAAGGTGTGTTGAGATATCGAGCTCCACTCGTGATATGCCAGGGTGACCGTTGTGCATTTATGTCACCGACGTGTTAGTTGCAGATGTGGTTGGTATACCGCCCATGAATAATAGCTACATGATAGCTATCCTTATCTACTCTAGTTCGTGGCTTGGTTAGTATGCCACCTTAGTTGGTTGAGTTTGGTTTGAGACCCATATATAGGGTTCTTCTATTTCTTTGTATGAGAGTTCTTTTGGCTTACACAACTAAGAAGAGGAAAACTGTTTTCAGCCTCCACCCTTGTGTGTATTCCCCCATTGTGCAAGCAAGAAAGCTACAAGTGAGACTCCTTCCTTCTCTCCCACAATCTTGACATGGTATCAGAGCCTTGTTCGTGGTAAGGAGCTCAATAAAGCAAGCCAAGCTCGCAGTGTTCTGGTAAGAGGAGCAGTGTTGCTTTCATTTTCTGTTTTGGGAGCAGATCTCTGCAGGTAGCACAGCCGGAAAGTGCAGGAGTGCATTGTCTCAGGTTGAGATGCCCTTCGCGGTGAAGCAAGACGACCTTGTTTTTTTGATTTGAGGCCATTTCGGGGCCTGTTTTAGAGGCGGAAGTTTTCTGCATGCACTCAGGAAAAGGCCCAGTTTTATGCTGTGCAGCCACTGTTCTACAGGTCCGTGAATAGTTACTGTAAAAATTGCATTGTATGCTTGTGCGCAGAGACATTGGGAGTTACAGAATCATCCCTGTTGCTTGTTGATGCAAAATCGTCACTAGGAAGTGACTGTGTGGTCAAATACCACTTTCGCCAGTTTTGCAGATTTTCCCTTGTGAGGGTGAAGCTGTGGTTTTTGCAGTGACAGAATTTTTTGCAGTCTTCTGTAATGGCATCTGATTCTCGTTCACAGATTGTCACTGAAAAGCTTGACAAGAACAACTTCCAAGCATGGAAGTTTAGAATGACGAATTTCCTTATGGGAAAAGGATATTGGGAAATTGTTGCAGGAAATGAAGAAGAACGAGTTCTTCCTGATGTTCCCAATCAACAGCAAATGCAGGCATTTAAAGCATGGCATGAGAGAGCCAGGAAAGTTATGTATTGGCTATCTATCAGCATTTCAGACTCTATGATTGTGCATATTCAGGATGCAAGTACGCCAAAGGAGGCATGGGATACTTTGTCAAAAATGTATAGCACAAATACGCAAGCCAGGAAAATGCAGCTCAAGCAAGAGTTGCACAATGTGCAAAGAGAAAATATGAGCATCAACGACTACCACATGAAGGTGAAGAAGATTGCAGATGCACTTGCTTCCATTGGGTTACTAGTGGAAGATGATGATTTAGTTTCTGTGACCTTGAATGGTCTAGGAAAGGATTATGCACAGTTTCGGACATCCATTTCAGTTCGTGAAAGATTTCCTGATTTTGAGGAGTTGATTGCTCTTCTAATTTCTGAGGAACAGAGAAATGGTGGTGCATCTTCTTCAGGAGGAACTTCAAAAGAAGCTGTCTTCTACTCAAATGCTGGAAGAGGTAGAGGCAGAGGTAGAGGAGGCCGATTTGGAGGCCGTGGTAGAAATTAGAATATGTAGCAAACTCAAGAAAACCAGTCCTATGGAGGAGGACGTGGTAACTCTAGAGGTAGGGGGAGCCAAAGAGGTCGTGGTGGATGGCAAAGAGGTCAAAATGCAAACAGTAATGTTGAATGCTACTATTGTGGTAAAATGGGTCATATGGCTAAAGACTGCTATAAAAAGTAGAATGACATCATGAATGAAAAACTGCAACAAGGGAATTATGCATCTTCTAGCAGACAGGGTGATGACAGAAATGAGCATTTGTTCATGGTGCAGCACATGAATAATTCTGTGACAAGTGCAGAAGAAAGCAATGATGTATGGTATGTTGACTCAGGTGCATCAAACCACATGACAGGTCATGCAGAATGGATGGAGGATGCAAGGAAAATGGAAAAACCAGGATTTGTGGAGACTAGTGATGATACTGCACATCCTATTGTACAGATTGGAAAAATTCCCTTATCTATGCAAGATGGGAAAAAGAAATACCTGTTCGATGTATTTCATGTCTCAAATATCACTAAGAATCTGGTTTCTGTCGGTCAAATGGTTGAGCAGGGCTTGCAGGTCAGATTTAATCCTCATGGATGCTTTGTTGAGGATATGAAAAATAAAGGTCGCTTGATAGCAAAAGGAAAGAAGAAGGGCAGGATGTTTACGTTGGATGTAGATATGTCTGAATTGAGTGCAGCAATGTTTGCACATGGGACCGGTGTAGTTGCAGATATTGATATTTGGCATAAACGCATTGGTCATGTTAATGTACAGCGACTTAAATCAATGCAGGCACAAAATATTGTTGCAGGATTGCCAAAATTCAAGGTTGCAGAAATGCATAAGATATGTGAAGCCTGTCAGTTTGGAAAATAGGCAAGGAAACCATTTCCTAGACATGTTCAAGAGAGTGAGAAGACATTGGAATTAATCCACTCTGATGTGTGGACTACTAAAGCTGCATCTCTTGGAGGCTGTCATTATTTTGTCACTTTTATTGATGACTATAGCAGAAAAGTTTGGGTGTATTTTATGAAAAAGAAAAGTGAAGTTTTTGGGCATTTCAAAACCCTTAAAGCTATGGCTGAAAAAGAAACAGGTCTGCAAATAAAATGCCTAAGGTCAGATGGAGGGGGAGAGTACCTCTCAAATGAGTTTGCAAAGTTCTTGCAGGAGCATGGGATAAAGCAGCAATATTCATGCAGTTATACCCCACAACAAAATGGAATTGCAGAAAGGAAAAACAGGCATATTGGAGAGGTATCTCGTGCCATGCTCAATGAAAAAGACTTGCCAGATTTTTATTGGGCTGAAGCAGTTGCTACAGCAGTCTACATAATGAACAGGACTCCCACTGCAGCAATACATGGAATGACTCCAGAGGAGAGGTATACTGGTAGGAAACCAGATATTTCTCATTTGAAAATTTTTGGTTGCATTGCCTATGTACATGTGCCAGATGAGCTAAGATCCAAGTTGGATCCAAAAGCTGAGAAGTGCATCTTTATTGGTTACTCTCTGCAGCAAAAAGGGTATAGATGCTATAACCCTTCTACTCGTAAGTTTACAGTGAGCAGAGATGTTATTTTTGATGAGATGAGTAGCTGGTATAAACCAGTAAATGTGATTGATGATGTAGATGCACAAAATGGTAATGCTGCACAGAATTCGCAGCAGCAGTCACAAAATATTAGTGGACCTGAAGCGTCCTCTAGCAATGGTTCACATTCTTTGCCATGGACAGGCAGATTGCGATCAGGAGAATCTTCTCAAAGCAATGCAGATAGTGGTATGCAGGTATCACGAAAAGGAAAAGAGAAGGTTGATCAGCCCATGTTTGATGTGAATGCAGGTCACTCTTATGTGGATGGTGAATCCAGTGGCTCAGAACAGAGCATTGATGATGAGTTGGGTATTCCTTCTATTGTTACACCTGGAGTAAGGAAGACCAGGGATGTTTTGAGAGCACCTGGGAGTGAACCTACTTTGCGCAGGTCTACGAGAGCTAGGTATCCTATGGATAGGCTGAAATATGATGGATTTACAGCCATTCACTATGCATATATGGTCAAAGTGATACATGAACCAGAACCCACATCTTTTGAGCAAGCCATGGGAAAAGAAAAATGGGAGAAAGCCATGGATGAAGAAATGGATGCCTTGGAAGCAAATGCTACATGGGAATTGGTACCTTTGCCTAAAGGTAAAAATGCAATTGGCTGTAAGTGGGTTTATAAGGTGAAGCACAATGCAGATGGTTCTGTGAACAGATACAAGGCAAGATTAGTAGTCAAGGGGTATGCACAAACATATGGCATTGACTATGAAGAAACATTCAGTCCGGTTGCAAGGATGGCAACCGTAAGAGCAGTCATTGCTATGGCTGCATCAAAGGGATGGTCTTTACATCAGATGGATGTAAAGAATGCCTTCTTGCATGGTGATTTGCAAGAAGAGGTATATATGGAGCAGCCACCAGGTTATGTGCATGCTGTTCATCCTGAGTTTGTTTGCAGGTTGAAGAAAGCCTTGTATGGCTTGAAGCAAGCACCTAGAGCATGGTCTGACAAGATAGGACAGTATCTTGTCACTATTGGCTTTCAGATTTCCAAGGCAGATTTCTCACTTTATGTGAGGAAAACAGAGAAAGGTATTATGCTACTTGTCATTTATGTTGATGATTTGATTATGACAGGTGACAGTGATGAAGATATCCTTCATGTGAAAATGCTATTGAAGCAGAAGTTTGAGATGAAGGATTTGGGAGAGCTGCGTTATTTCTTGGGCATTGAGGTGATTAGATCACCAAGTGGGATACAGCTCTTGCAAAGGCAGTATGGATTGGACATGCTGTCCAAATATGGGATGATAGGCTGTAAGCCTATTTCAGTTCCTTTGGAGCAGAATGTGAAGCTGAGCACAGATGCAGGTGAGCTTCTAGAAGACCCTACTATGTACAGACGTATAGTAGGAAGTTTGATTTATATGACTATTACCAGGCCAGATTTGAGCTATGATGTTGGATTGGTAAGTCAGTTTATGCAGGCTCCAAGGAAACCACATTTGGATGCAGCTAGACGCATACTCAGGTATGTGAAGTCCACATTGCAGTATGGACTATTTTATGAGATTGGGGTTCAGATACAGTTGCATGGATACACTGATGCTGATTGGGCTGGTAGTATTTCTGATAGACAATCTACCAGTGGATATGTGTTCTCTTTTGGGAGTGCTGCAATCACTTGGAGCAGCAAGAAACAGCCTACAGTTGCCTTGTCGAGCACAGAGGCTGAGTACAGGGGTGCAGCAATGGTTGCATGTGAGGTAGCTTGGTTACATAAGCTACTTTATGATATGCATCAGTCTACAGATGGGCCAGTTGTCATTTATTGTGACAACATGAGTAGTATACACTTGGCAAATAACCCAGTCTATCATGCTAGAACAAAGCACATTGAGGTGCATTATCACTATGTGCGAGAGAGAGTTTTACTAGGTCTTATTGATCTAGTTTATGTCAACACAGAGGATCAGGTAGCTGACATATTCACGAAGGCATTGGGCGCAGAGAAGCTGCGCAGGTTCAGAGACCTGCTTGGTGTGCAGGAATTGGGATTGAGCTCGAGGGGGAGTGTTGAGATATCGAGCTCCACTCGTGATATGCCAGGGTGACCGTTGTGCATTTATGTCACCGACGTGTTAGTTGCAGATGCGGTTGGTATACCGACCATGAATAATAGCTACATGATAACTATCCTTATCTACTCTAGTTCGTGGCTTGGTTAGTATGCCACCTTAGTTGGTTGAGTTTGGTTTGAGACCCATATATAGGGTTCTTCTATTTCTTTGTATGAGAGTTCTTTTGGCTTACACAACTAAGAAGAGGAAAACTGTTTTCAGCCTCCACCCTTGTGTGTATTCCCCCATTGTGCAAGCAAGAAAGCTACAAGTGAGACTCCTTCCTTCTCTCCCACAATCTTGACAAGGTGTAGGAGAGTCGTAGTGAGGTAGCAGCATTCAGCCGTGGGAGGATCTCCTATGTTTGTACTTCGTGCTATTTGGCAATGTGTTGGGACTCCCTCTGAGGAGTGTTGATTGGGCTAGATTTGGACTACAAGACGTGATACAAACGTAAGATGCTTAGGAAGATGATGTATGTGTCATCCACGCTCCTGGCCGCGAGGCCGTGGGGTTGTTGAGTGCATGATAGAGGTCCGGCTAGTGCATGAGCCAGTGCCGGCCCGTTTTAGGTCCCATTAGTGGTGAGTCTGCTGGGAGCCGCTTAGAAGTGGCGGTCCTCGAATCTTGGTTGTCTAGGGACCAATTAGTGGTTTATGCCAAAGGATACTGAGATTGATCCATTAATTATCGATAAGCATCGTCTAGCAGAAATCCAAAAGCAAGAGAGAGACGAAAGAGCTAGGCAACGTGCTGAAATTTTTAGGAGATATTCCCCTAAGCGTAGCGGTGCTGAACCCTTACGAGGGAGTGGACCTAGTGGTCTTGGTGCCACAAGCAGTAAGTTAGGAGAAGGTGGAAGCCCTAGTGCTCCCCTTTCTTCCATAAGCCAGTCTACATCAAGTGCCGGTGGTGTAACCCTACCGTCCCCTATTCCTAGTGCAAATCCAATTCTCGTCATGGCGCAGCCTATTGCAATTCCTGCAGGAACGACGTATTTGCCGGCTCTAGATTACCCGCTATCCATTTTTAATGGGCTAGTTGAGGAAGATGCGGAACTCCATATTAGGGAGTTTCAAAAGCTGATGTTTAACTATCGCATCCAAGAAGAAGGACATTTAATGATGTTCTTCAACATGACTCTCAAAGGAAGAGCTGCCATATGGCATCATGGTTTAGAAGCCGGAACCATATTGAATATTGATTCATTTTATGGAGCTTTTTGAAGGGAGTTTGCCCCTGAAAGGGGTGGGCAATATTGGTTGCGTGTACTCAACGTAACCCGCCAAGAACCGCACGAGGATATTCGTGCCTATGCGAAAAAAATAAAAGAGGTCTTTCGTAAGTTGGACACCTCTATTCCTATCCCCGCAGCTGCCCAATTGCAATATTTCCTACATGGTTTGGACTTTAACATCCAATTGCAGTTGAGTAGTGTCCCTTTGGGAGATATAGATACTGCCATTACACGAGTACAAGAGGTGGAATCCCGACTACAAGCAGCCTATGCCTCTCGAGGCAATTCGAATATGGGTCTAGCATTGGGAAACAATATGGCAACTGCCAATGGCAGTAGTGGCCAAGGGATAGCGATGGCTAATCCCAATGGGAGAGGGAACATGATGCAGAATGTGCCTTTATTACCAGCTCCCCCTAGCATGTCGATGCCTACGGGCAGTCAAATGGCTCCAAATGGTGGAGGCTAGGCAGTCAATTCTAATACCATGCCTGTGGCTCAACAACCAGTGCCTAATCGGATTGTTGGGCCGATGGAATGACAGGGTAATGATCAAGGCTACGAGTCGAGTGCTTCCAATGTTCTTGGCGAGGTTAAGGACATGATGAAGCATTATACTGACATGATTACGGAGCAGTATCGACAAATAGCCGTTGATGTCAACTTTCTTAAAAAACAACAAAATTTGATAGGAAGTAGATACCCAGATGAGGGTGCACCTTCAAGCTTTAGCTGCAAATGGTGTGGTGGGAAACATTATCCAAGAAATTGCCCAAATGTCAAGTGTGACATTTGTGGAAAATCCGGCCATTTAGTAGCCACTTGTTGGAGTAAGATTAGTTCCCTCCAGCGAGGTAGTCAGCAACCAGGGCCTGTTAATCATCGTGCGCAAGGAAATGATTCCCAGCGAGAAGACGGACCTAAAAAAATACTCCAACGACCAAAGACTATAGTAGATGAGCTACCTAGTGGTAGTGGGGTTAGTTTGATTGAGGCTGTACACATTAATGACGCTGAAACCTCTAAACTATGAGCTGTCCTTACAAGAGGTCAAAAGGGTAGAGAAGCCGACAAGGATAAGCCTGTCGACGAAAACCCTAAACAAGGCAACAAAGGAACGCAAGTTTTGGATCCTACCCTGGAAGGGGGACCTTTGAAGCCCATGGAGAGTAAAGCCGATGTTAAGAAGAAGCGCCACTACCTGCCACACCAAAAACCCAAGGTGAGTCCTCTTTCTCTCTCTCTCTCTCTCTCTCTTTCTCTCTAGTTAAAAAAGAGGCAATAAATCCGGTTCAGCGACCTAAAGAGCGGATGGTTTGGCGTGAAAAATGAACTCTATCGAACTATCATGAATTCGATTTGGCGAGCTCGCTTTGTGAAGTCAAGCTAGATGTGAATCTTTTGCAGCTTATTAAGCTTTCTCTAGGAGTACGTAAGGAATTTAGAAAGATCTTGCGTACCGGGTATATCGTAGAACCTTTGGGTATTGCGTGAGTTGGTGATGATTGGTTCGAGCATGCTGAGAAGCATTGCACAAGGGTTGCAGCCTATGTCGATGGGATATTAGTAGATTATGTCATTGCCGACATGGGATCATCCATTAACATTATGAGTTCTGAACTGATGGAAAGGTTGGGTCTTGCGATCCAAAAGGATACCTCCACAATTCTCAGAATGGCGGATGATAGTTTGAGACAGCCGAAAGGCTGCATTACTAAGGTCCATGTCATTGTTGCAAATTTAGAATGCTTGTTGGACTTTAGGGTGATTCGTTTTGCAGGGCGTCCAAGTTACCAAGTATTACTCGGACGACCTTGGATCTTGCAAGCGGACTGCCAAGTGGATATACCCGCCGGTCGGCTGATATTCAGTAGAGGTGCTCAGCGCGTGGTGGTTGATGCTTATCCTAAGTCCCCACAGAGTGAGAGAGCTCCTCTATCCTCTACAAAATTGGAGACATTAGAAGATTTATCTGCCAGTGAGACATCATCGAGTGATGAGTCCAAAGAGGGATCCACCATGGAAGACATCTATCAGATCACTTTGAACGAGCCGATAGAGGCCCAAGATCGTATAAGAGATGCAGATGTTATCGAGCTAGACCTTAGTACGCCTGATGAGTCGCGACCAATCAAATTAGGTTCTATTCTCAACACAGCAGAAAGGGAGGACTATGTGTCCTTGATTCAGGAATTCCGCGATATCTTTGCCTAGAGCTATGATGAGCTGAGAGGCATTCCTCCTAGTCTTGCTCTTCATACAATTCCGTTGAAAGAGGGCAATCATCCTGTATGACAGAAAGTAAGGCGTATGCCTTTCAAACTTAGGGACGGGCTATTTGAAGAGTTACAGAAGCTTCGAAAAGCGGGTTTGATTTTTCCTGTGCAACACACGGAATGATGTTCGCCAATTGTGATCAGAAAGAAGAAGAATAATCAAATCCGATTATGTGTAGACTTTAGGGAGCTGAATAAGCAGACAGTTAAGGACTACTACCCGTTGCCATTTATTGACCAGATTTTGGATCAATTAGCGGGTAGGGAGATATATTCGTTTATGGATTGCTTTGCAGGATATAACCAGATGGCAATTGCAGAAGAGGACAAGTTGAAAACAACTTTTATTACTGTCTTTGGTACTTTTGCGTACCATGTGATGGCCTTTGGTTTATGCAATGCACCTGGTTCGTGGCAACGAACAGCAGATAGGACATTCGGTGACATATCCTCTGTAGAGTTGAAGGTGTTTATTGATGACTTAGGGGCCGCCACCATGAGAGGAAGGCAGTTGATCATTTTAAGAAAATGCTTTGAGCGCCGTAGACAATTTTTCATCGCCCTAAACCCACGGAAGTGTGTCTTTGGAGTACCTTATGGGCTATTGCTAGGCCATGTGGTCAGTTTGGTAGGTATTGCGATAGATCCCTAGAAGGTCAAAGTCATAGTTTCTATGGGTCCACCACGCACTCCAAAAGAAGTTCATAGCTTTCTGTCTTCGGTTGGTTATTACCGCAGATTTATAAATGCCTTGGCAGAAAGAACGTTGCCGCTTACAAATCTATTGTCCTTTAGCTATTTGTTTGTATGGAGCGATCCTTGTAAGGTAGCATTCGAGGATGTGAAACAGGAGCTAGCAAGAGCTCCCGTTTTAAAAGCACCTAAAAGAGGTGAGGTGTTCTATATATTTTCAGCAGCCACCATGCATAGTATCAGTTGCTATTTAGCCCAAATTTGGGAAGAGAAGTGGTATCATCCGATAGCCTTTGCTAGTCCGAAATTGGGCATTTCAGAGATCAATTATACCTACATGGAGAAGTTGTGTCTGGCGATGGTCTTTGGGACCAAGAAATTCAGGCATTATATTCTCTATGAGAAAGTCGTGCTTTATACGAAGGCGGAGGGGCTTCGATTATTGATGAATAAGCTGCAGCCGCCTGATCGTCTAGCGAAGTGGATCACTTTGCAGGAGTTTGATTATGAAATCAGGAGTAAGCCACCAAGGTTGCAAGGCATCGTGGAATGTCTTGTGGACTTTGGGGAGCCGAAAGAATCTGTGGTTGAAGGTAGTGACATGGAGTTGTTATTTAAGATAGATACAGCATCTATTCCCTCCTGGTATGCTGCCATAACGCATTATTTATCGACACGAGAGGCTGGATCTGAATTATTTAAAGCTGAGAGAAGGAAAATGAAGCAGCAAGCGTTAAAGTTTGCCTTGATCGTAGGTACATTATATCGACAAGGGGTTGATGACATCTATCACCGATGTGTGATGCCTGACGAGGTGCCATTCATTTTGGAAGAGTGCCATGATTTCGCTTGCGGAGGTCATTTTGCTGGACGGCTTACAACACAAAAGGCTTTAAGAGCAGGTTATTGGTGGCCTGCCATCTTCCAGGATGCGTTTGCGTATGTTAAGAGATGTGATATTTGTCAATGACATGATAGTCGTGAGAATAGGAAAAGACCACTCACCCCTGTTATGGCGATACTTCCATTTGAGAAGTGGGGAATAGACTTTGTGGGTCCTATTACTCCATTGTCAACTGCGCAAAAGAGGTATATCATTGTAGCAACTGACTACTTTACAAAGTGGTCAGAAGCACGTGCAACAAGGAAAGATGATGCTAAAGAAACTGCTAGTTTCCTTTTAGAGCAGATAATATGCCGTTTTGGTTTGCCGAAAGAATTAGTGTCGGACCACGGAACCCATTTCCTGAATAAGGTGATCAAAAGCTCGACAGAGGCTTGGCAGATCAAGCACAACAAAACAACTCCTTATAATCCGCAGGCGAATGGGAAGGTTCAAAGCACCAACAAGCAGCTTGTGGGTATCCTATCAAAAGTCGTGTCTGAAAAGAAACGCGACTGGGATAAGAAGCTGTATGTGGCAGTATGGGCATATAATACCACGTTCAAGTGAGCCACTGGCCACACGCCGTTCAAACTAGTTTATGGTGAAGAGTGTGTTTTACCCTTAGAAATTGAGTTACCGACCATTAGATTCGCAATAAACCATTCTTTGGGTAATGAGGATGCCCTATTAGAGTGATTTACAACCTTAGCACACCTGGATGAAATTAAGTTGCAAAGCCTATTACACCAAGAGATGGCTAAACGTCGCATGAAACAGTTGCATGATCTAAAAGCAAAGAAGTACACCTTTAAGAAGGGACAACTGGTTTTATATTATGATGCGCGTAGGGAGCTTTTCCCAGGGAAATTGGAGCCTAAATGGGATGGACCCTACAAAATTGTTAGGTTAGGGAAGAATAAGTCTACAGCCCTATTGGCTGATTTACATGGAGTGGAGTTTAAGAATAAGGTTAATCTTAATAAGATTAAACCTTACTATTTCTAAGTCTGCTAATACAAAGGACATGCATTGCAGTTCCATGCTAGGAATGATCTGAGACCTGTGGAAAAGAGCTTTAAAGATGGTTGATGGGTTGGTTAATCCCTTATTTGGAGCACCCATATCTGGAGCAAAGATACCATCAGGGGAAACTCATTTGGTGGAGCAAAGGATATAAGGTGATTGAGTAAGAGGACATAACTTTTGTGTGGGAGATTAAAGTCTTCTGCCATCACTGTTTATGCCTGTTGACGAGTATCCCTGTTGACTTCAATGAAGAAGGTGGGATGGAGCCGTCAGTTCATCCTCTCAATATGCTAAACTTTGATTACCATAATTACGAATAGAGGAGTTAGTGATGGCCGGCTGTGTAAACCCATTATGGACGTATACATTATATTTTGACGGAGCGTCCAGGGGCCCTAATAGAAAAGGAAGTGTGGGAGTAGTAATCCGAGATCCCCGACGTAGAGTGACGATGAAGTTAGCTGCTTATCTCGGGGTAGGATTCACTAACAATATGGCACAGTATAAAGCCTTGATTATGGGACTGTATATTGCCAAGCAAGGTGGTATTCGTCGATTGTTAGTAAAAGGGGATTCCCAGTTGATCCTGAATCAGCTATATGGGACATACACAGTGCGGAATCCCATTCTTTGTATGTATCATCGGATTGCTATGACCCTACTAGAGGAGTTTGAGAGAGTGTCTTTTCAGCTGATTCCACGTTACTGGAATCAGTTTGCAGATTCATTAGCAAATCTTGCTTATGAAGAAGTCCTCTTCTTTAATTGTGGTCCTAGTTTGGATATTATGATCAATGATGAAACAGGACCCGACCGCTTGTGGGGGATGTTATCAGAACATGCAATATATGGCAGATGATGGTTGATATGGGTGATGCAGAGACTAGCCGAGACCAATCTACCGTTATTATCTGGGACCCATAGGTTGATTAGACATCATATTATGCATATGCCTCTTGTTATCTATGCAGGAGGGATGGGTCATAACCTCATGCATTTAGTTTAGGGCTACAAGCCTGTTTTTCCTCCTGGAAAAGGAGCTTATGATTGTATATCCGTGCTATTCCAAGGAAGGATGTGTAGGTGTTACTTTGCTTTGTTTTGTTAGGCCAAGAGGGCCAGTGTTGCGAGGTTTTGAATGCTTTATTTCGTTAGGCCAAGAGGGCCGATTCAGTTTTGTAGTGAATTGTTTTATTTCATTAGGCCAAGAGGGCCAGTTGTCTGTTTAGTGCAGGTGTAGTTAATGGTATCTTGTTTGAGTTCTGTGCTAGACAGGTTTGAAGGCAAGCTTGGAGGGAGCCTTTGTCGCGGCATCGACGCTTCTCGTGGCCCTATCCAGGTGATATCTATCCTTTATGAGTACTATGGTTGTTTGTTATATGTGGTTGAGTACTTGTAAGGGGTTTTTTCGTTTCTTGTTGGGGACCGGCGTCCAAGGCATGAAGTCCCGAGGTTTCGGTTCAGTATGTTTGAGGGAGGTCGGAGTAGTCATTGCCTCCTGTAAAGACATTGCTAAGCATCGAAAGACCTGTTTTAGAAGGGAGTTCTAGTGACCCTGTTCTGCTAGCCTTCTAGGCAGCCGTTTCAGGAGTTCCTGTTAGTTGTGAGGCAGTTAGAGAAGCCTGCCGAAAAAGGAAAAAATGAGGATAAAGGAAAAAACCCTGAATATCTGACAAGATAATAAAAAATAAATACGAAGGTGTGTAAAAAGGGGTTCTAACCCCTATCAAAGAAAAGAAAAGAAAGAAAAAGTTATAAGCAATTGATCATTGCCTAGTGAAGGCCTGGTAGGTTCCTGGGGCCGAATCAGACCTGGGGCCGATGCCTTGTCTTCCTAGGGGTGGCTTCTTGCTGGAAAAAGAAAATAAGGAAGGTTGGAGTGAAAATAAAAGTGAGCGTTAGAAAAGGATTAAGTGTCACCTTGCGAGTGCTTGGTAGGTTCTTAGGTACCGAGACAGGTCTTGAGGCCGATGCCCTGTTCTCCTTTGGTCACTACGCTCAGCTCCCTCCTTTTTACATATCCAAGTATGTCACTTAAATAAAACCCTAAAAGAAGAAATGTACTGAAAGAAAATACTTCTTGATCAGGCTATAGGAGTCCTTACCTAGTAGGAGCTCCTGGTTGTGTTGTCCTTAGTTAGGTAGGTCGTTCAGACCACCACTTAGGGCAACCTCTTTGATAGGTTTTTTTAAGTTTGGTTGTGTTGGAGCAGTTGGTTAGTGACTCGTTTCGGATCTTCTCTTAGATGATGCTAGGCCTACTCTTTGGTGCCGAGAAGTGCTTAAAAATAGCTAAAAATTATGAATATCAAGGGAAAAATATTCAACGTCAAAGGCGACGGCTCGATTGGTGCCGAGAAGTGCTTAAAAATAGCTAAAAATTATGAATATCAAGGGAAAAATATTCAACGTCAAAGGCGACGGCTCGATCTAGGACGATTTTAAGCGCCAAAGTGCTTTAAAGGCACCCGAGCAGCGCTTGTTGATTTTTCATAATTTTTCAGACAGTGGTGCGGGTTGACACGAGTTACCGGTCAATGTGGGATGCCAAGCCGGACACCCAGGATTTTTCAGAGCTCAATTTCGAGTCCGGACGGGGAAATGGCCAAGAATTGGTTAAGATTTGAAAGGATGGCCACAACATGGACCAAAGGGGGGGTGCCCTTTGGGGGAATTTTAACCCCCCAACCAAAAGGCATGCATTGTGAATCAAAAAAACGTGGGATGGAGAAGAAAGGGTGACCAACAGAGGGCACCGATTTTTGCACCATGGATGGAGAGAGGGCATCATGGCTGCTGCAAACAACCCCCCCAATCGATCATGGGGCTTGAATCCCCTCTATCTGTGGACTCTATCGCCTATCTTCGCTCCTCCATTGGCAATCTCTATGAAGAATTCTGATTTCAGTCTTTCTCTCTCCTCCTCTCTCCCCTAAAGGCAGATTCATGTGGTGAAGAGGAAGAAGAAGAATGGATGATGGATGCTTGCCCAATGAAGACCGGGTTGTTCCACGGTGTAAGAAGATTGAAGATTGCTGAATGTGGACTGTCATGAGCAGTAATGGTGGCTGGAAATCAGTCCCGAGATATGGCAACTAAGAACCCTCAACCTGCAAAAGAACGGTAATCTCATTTTTATAAAGGAAAATTGTGTTTTTATGCAATTTGCTTGATGCATTCTTGTTCCCATGAGATGATAATGTATTATAATGTTGTATTCAATATCTTTCAACTGTTTATGCTCAGAAAATTAGAGAATCATAAGTGTTGTGGATGAAATTAGTAGTGAAAAACCCATAAATATGCAAAATATGGGAAAATTGGGTGTTTTTAAGATATCAATGGAAAATATCATAAGACACACCAACTAAACTTATCTTTTTGCTGTGAATGAACCTAAGGGCCACAACCCATAACCCATTTTGAATTTTCAGTCATTAAATATTGGAAAAAATAAGAGGAAAATAGGAAAAAAAAGAAAAAAATAGGGAAAAAATGGATTTTGAGTGCCAAAAATTAAGGAAAAATAAGATTCATGTTTGTGGATGTATGGGGGGTCTGAAGTATGAGGTTTAGCCTCAGTTTAGCCCTACCTTTTTATTTTAGTGAGTTTTATGGTTTTTTATGCAATAAAAATCTGGAAAATGAACCCTAAACCTATGCAATATGCACTACCTAAACGGGTGAGGGGGTTGGAGTGTATGAAAAGTGTGTAAATGTTGAATGAAATGATAGAAAGTTTGCTGGTTTTTTATGCATACCATACAGATTGGACGATATTTAAAGATTAAGGACCTAGTAGCACGAGGGTTTCTCGGTCCTAGGTTCATGCAACACCGCATACGAGTGACAGAGAAATCCATTGAAAGAAGTGTTTTGCACTAAGTACTAATGCTGATTTTATTAATTGTTTGAGCACGTATACATTCACAATTTGCACGAAGCATGAAATTTAAAATGTATCAGACAATACGTCCTAGATGCATAGCAATTGCTTTTTAGAGGAATATGACCAACGTTGGGTGAGTAAGGTTGTCCAAGCTGTAGGCTAGGCGTTGGGTCTAAGGGAAAGTAAAGTGAGGAAGCATGGTATAAACACAATATTAGTGAGTTTGGGAATCTCCCAATTCCCATTATTTGAATACTAAAAAGGTGGCACCCGGATAACATGCCCATAAGTTTCTCAAAACCATATGATGCAACCTATCATTAGAAAGCGCTTGAAAAATGGAATCTATTGAGCTATATTGTGCTCCATTTGGAGTTATAGTGTTCAAGTTATGACAAATCCAAAGATTTGACCATGTGTCCCAAACTTATGGGAAATTCCCATATTCCCCAATATGGTATTTATATCTCTTGGAAATACGTGAATCATAAAAGAGAGGAGTTTGTGTGTGTATGTTATATATGTTTAGCGATGCATCGAGGGGCCAATCCCCAAGGTGTAGGAGAGTCGCAATGAGGTAGCGGCATTCAGTTGTGGGAGGACCTCCTATGTTTGTACTTCATGCTATTTGGCAATGTGTTGGGACTCCCTATGAGGAGTGTTGATTGGGCTAGAGTTGGACTACAAGACGTGATACAAATGTAAGATGCTTAGGAAGATGATGTATGTTCATCCACACTCCTGGCCGCGAGGCCGTGGGGTTGTTGAGTGCATGATAGAGGTCCGCGGCTAGTGCATGAGCCAGTGCCGGCCTCTTTTAGGTCCCATCATAAACTTAGTACTATTGAAGGTCAGTTGCAGCACTCTCAGGACATTGTAGAGTCCCAACAAAAAGTTATTGAAGAACTTAACCAAAAAGTGGTTGTTCTTTCTGCTCCTCCACCAACTCCTATTGTCCCTTCAGTCATATCTTCCAAAGGAGAGCTTGATCAATTGCACCATAAAGCTAAATTATGTGATGGGTTCTCCGCTAAAGTGGAATGCCTTCAGCAGAGGATGAACTATGTGCAGGAAGATTTTACCCGCTATACTGAATTGGTGTCACCTCCTCCATCCTTTTGGATCAAATATAATCAATAGAGGTTTGCCCTCTACATCTCCTTAAGCAATGTGGATTTGGAACCTCCAGAGGATGGGTGGTCAAATCTTTGATCTGCGGGTCTCTTGAGAGCAGTTTTCAATAGATTTGTGGATGAGTTGGTTTCCCATGAGGTTCAATTATTATCTTTCATGTATCTTGTCGGACATCTGCAAATTCCTGATGAAGAGGACTTGAATGTTCATATGGGGGATTTCATCTTACAAGCAGTCATGTATGTGCACTCAGTTGAGCTCCTGCTAGCAGATAGTTTGAAGTATTATCATGAGTAGACGTCTGGGTGTAAGGGACATGCTTGGCATCCACCTTTGGAGGCTGATGCTTTGGAACCTCGTCATCTTCGGAGTGTTTTTTATAAATCTGATATCCATCCATTACAATCTCAGTTGTTGAGCTTTATTGCTGATCATCCGTTATTTACTGATTCCTTTTTCCAGGACCTTAATTTCCGTTGTTCTATCTATCCTTTGGATCCTGGTGATCTCCTTTCTTATTCTCTTATGGCGTATCGTTTCCCTTTTTATATTTCCCTTCTTTTCTCAAGTCCTGATACCATTTCGCTTTTATCTTTTACCCCTTCTGGATTTCCTCATATCCCAATTTTTACTACATGTGATGATCCTACATCATCACCTACCCCTTCTGAACCTTCACCTTCTGTTCCTATTCCTTCTATTTTCTCAATGGATTCCCTTCGTAACGTCTTGTTGAATTCTCCATCTTTGCCGTCTTCCTTACCCCTTGATTTGCCTTCCTTTTATGATTTATCTTATCCTCATTTACAATGTTCTCCTCTCATTCCATTGCCCCCTTCATCTGATTATATCAATCTTCCTCCCCAGTCAATGCTGGATACTCCAGGATATGACAGTGACATACTCCGTTGAAGACAATGGACGCTACATGATTGTGTGACAGGACCGGTATTTAACTGTGACCTCTCATTCCAGGGTCTTGGGATACATCTGCAGCATGTTCGAACTCTTACCTTCATTTTGCCAAAGTGCATGCTACTTCTGAGGATACCACTGTTCGCCTTGCAGCTCATTTTTGTTGGTATCTTGCTTTCATGCATCAACAGTCAAAGCTGAACACTCGAAAGAGTATCCCTCAGTTTCTCATCAGTCCAAATATAGATGTGACTGTTTCTCAGATGGATGTTATGTACTACTTTGCACAGGCCTTCCCTACCAGGTTCCTCATCTTACTGGAAAGGATGTGTTGCTTACAGTTCCTCTAGAATGTGCCTCAGAATTTTGTTGATGAGAGTAAAGCTTTGGAGCGTTTAAAGCTTAGTATGCAGTTTAAGAAGAAATACCTTCATCCTACTTAGCAATGGAGCTTTTTTCTCATTGTATCATTCCTCCTTTATTAATGGAAAATTTCTTTTTGCTCTCCAATTTTTGGGGATCCATGCCATTCAGACTATATTTGTATATGGGTATTTTTTTTTGTATTGGGTAATGTTTTTTTTTTCAATTGTGTGGAGCTGATGAAGATGAAGCTGTGAAGATTGATGTAGTTGGTTATCACGTGGTTGTAGTTGCAGATTTGGATGCAGAACTCTTATATCCTTTAATAGTTTGAGTTATTTTGGTTTTTATAAAATTGGAATGGTTTTTTTTTGTGTTATTGGTTTTCCTTTCATATGTGTTTTAGATCCAGGTTATGAAGCTGATATGTTGGGGTTGTCATCAAAGTGGGTGATTTATGCTGAATTGAAGATTCTTTTTAGCAAATCATAGAGCTTTTATTCTTCCATTTTCTTAGGTCGCGAGGACGCTTCCTTATTAAGTGTGGGGATATGTTGAGTGTGGAAATGATTGGTTTTTGGGCTGATTTTTTGTTGTTTTTGTTGCTGAATGGTTGCTTTTGGTGGTTGATTGTTTGAGTTTGAAGATGTGTTTGGAGTGGTTTTAGTATGTTTGAAAGGGTTTATGTTGGTTTTTGATGAAATATGTTGTTCTGAAGAGTTCTGTAATTCTCTCTGTATGGTTCTGTAAGGCCTAATTTTCTTCTGTTTTGTTCTATTTTGTTTCTGTTTTGGTAGTTGAGATGGTTGAATGAATGTTTTGAGAGATGATTAAAATGTGTGAAAAGGTTTATGAGAGATTGAATTGGTTTTGTTTTGGTTTTTATGGTTTTTATGGGTTTTGTTGATCTGTAAAGTTCTGTAGCTTCTGTGCTCCTGTACTTCTGTTGTTCTGTGGTCTGTTCTGTTGTTTCTGTTGAGTGTTATGATGGATGTATGGATGTTTTGGGAAGTGTTCTTGTCTTAGGAAAAGGATGAATGGAAGCTCTATCCAAGTTAATTGAAGTGAAGAAGTAGCTGGCTGAAGATTTACAGAAGATTTACAGAAGGACAGTGACAGAAGACAGATCTCACAGGACGACCTAATGAGGATTATTGTGAGTGATTGTAGTGAGGATATGATGTAGTATTGAGAGCATACTATTGTGAAAGAGATCATATGCAAGAGATAGTTGATTCTATGTGAAACATTATATCTTTCTATGAGGGAGAAGACTATGAAGATAATGAAGATGAATATTATGTGATTTCTTTCCATCAAAAGTTGTGTTCTCTTTGTCTATTAATGAAGAATATGATCAAGTTTGTTAAAGATAAATCCATGGGAGATATCTACTATGATGTTGCGTGAAGATTTCTTGCCTTTGGTGTTCTTTTCTTTGTGATGGTCATATAAAGAATGAGATAAAAGCTTGTTGATGTTACACGATAGATTTTCTTGCAAGAGAATTCCCTTTTCCTTGGTGTTCCTCTTGGGGCTCCAGATATACTGTTCTCCTTGTTACATGGCAGTGTCAGAGACAGTAGCAGAGACAGAGCTAGAGGCAAAAGCAGAAGCAAAAGATATGTTCCTCTCCTACAAAGCCTCTATAGAAGTAGAGACAGAGCCTCTAGAGGAAGAGGATGGACATGACGAGGAAGAAAATGAAGCAGGATATGAAAGTAGAGATGAAGAATTTCCTCTGATAGCGGATGATCTTGATGATGGCCCTACAAAGATCTCATAGGCAAAGATATCAGGGTATTGGATGGAATGACCATGGTTCCATTTGGGTTGACCAATGGACCACAAAGTATACAGAATCTGCATAAGCAATGGATTAAAGACTTAAAAATTAAGTTCACCATTGGCTCCTGTCACCCTGACCATTCAGTCTGGAGAAAAGATGATGATGATACCCCCTGTCAGAAGCCAGAGCCATTAGAGCCACGGCTTCTAGAAGGTTCGTGTTATGTGACATTCCTAGACGCATCCTCTGAAGATGAATCCCTAAGTGCAAAAGAAATCACCAATCACACAAAAGCAAAGAAAGCTATGATACCCTTTCAACAATCTCAACAGACAAATGAGTCATCTATTTAGAAGGAGGACACTGGTTCTAGTGGAACATTATACGATGACACTACTCCCTTGAAAGAGTCAGACCTCTATCTAGAAGCAATCCGTGGGACATTTATCCGCGAAGTTGAAGGTGAAAGATAAGTAATGTTCTTGGATATTGGCGGTACTGAACGTCACCTGAAAGTGGGCCTCAATCTTCAAGAAGAAGAACTAGTGGTCTTGTGAGACTTATTAAATGAGAACTTAGACGTGTTTGCTTGGTCATATAAAGATCTAAAGGGGATTGATCCCATAGTATGCCAACATCACATTGACCTAGAGCCTGATGCCAAACCTGTAAGGCAAAGACAAAGGCGTATGAATCCTAATTATTCTACTCTAGTGAAGGCTGAATTATTGAAGCTTCTTGAAGCCGAGTTCATTTATCCCGTGGCTAACAGTGAATGGGTTTCACCCATTGTGGTAGTACCCAAGAAGAACGGAAAACTTCCAATATGTGTAGAATTTTGAAATCTCAATTCAAGACGAAGAAGGATAATTTCCCTATCCCTTTGTGGGAGCTTTCACTCAACTGCCAAGACCCATGGACCGCTTATTGTTTCAAGTGTTCCAAGCCAAGCACTAATGGCTACCTCTCACATAGCCGATGTTCCATCCATGTCTACGGGTGTAGTGAGCTTACCTCCATGCCAATCGAGTTACCTCCTCTACCGCACACTCCAGTAGCTCCATGATCCAAGTGCAAGCTTCAAGCAAGCTCCATCCTCAAGCTCCATTGCTGCAAGCAAGAGAAGAGAAGAGAAGAGAAGAGAAGAAGAGAGGAGAAGATGGAGAGCTTCTCCTCCCCGGTCCCTCACCCTCACACACTCACTCCCTCACACTCTTACTCCCTCTCTCAAGCACAAGCAAGAATAAGAAGAGAGAGAAGAAGAGAGGAGAAGATGGAGAGCTTCTCCTCCCCGATCCCTCACCCTCACTCACTCACTCCCTCACACTCTCATACTCCCTCTCTCAAGCATAAGCTCAAGCAAGCAAGAATAAGAAGAGGAAGAAGAAGAAGAGGAGACCCACTTTTGGCCACACAAAAGAATGAGCTTCTCATTTACTTTTCAACTTTATATACAAAACCCTAAATCCCTTTGGGGTGTTCATCCCCTTATCCCCTTTTTTACATGGCCGGCCGTGGCCTAGGCCCTTTTTTCCATTGTCCTTCTATCTTCCTAGCTTCCTTTCCACCACTCGTCTACATTTAAAAATTGCACGGGTGAGAGCATGGCACTCCTTAAATTAAATCATGATGTGCTTGTGCTCTATTACAAAAGTATTGACTTGTGCTTTTCCTTGTGCGCATTTTTTCCTTATTTAGGATTTTTCTGCGCTTCTTGTATTTCCAGATTTTTCTTGGCATGCCTTCATCTTCTGTTTCACTTTGCCTTAGCCTTTGTCTTATGCTTTAGTTTTTCTAGATTTTTTACCTTGTTCGTCTGACGATTAACATTACCCCCCTCCTAGACGAGTACCAGTCCCATGGCACTCACCATCGTAGGTAGTAGGCTTTGGCGTGCACTGAAGACGTGGGTGGAAGGGACATCGGTGGTTGCCATGGAGGAGTGTTGGTGGTGGTGTGGAGGAAGGTCGTTGGGGGCACGTTGGTGGCCTAGGTGGTTGTGTGGTAGGGTTGTTTGAGTTGGTGGTAGGGCTATTCTTTGTTGGGGATTACACTGATGACCAGTACAAGTGTTGGTTTGTTGGGGATTTCACACATGACGATTCTTGGCAGGCTTGTAGGATGATAAAGGACAAGAATTCAGAGTTGGGTAATGATGAAGAGCGAATGACACTTTTGTTGGAGTCTTCAATACCTGTAATTGAAAACCTCTCATAGGTGGTCTCTCCCTAGGAGTAGTGCTAGTATTCTCTATCATGTACAAGACATAGCTCAATTAGTTTGGGAGACAGGTCGAAATCTAAGCAAGCTGAGAGTATTGTCTTGCACTTGAGGACTCAAATTGTGTATATATTTCAGTGCAGATACTATATGAGTGCTTGTGCATACTTAGATATTATGTAGTTAGAAGACCGTGGGCTAGTTTCTCGTAACACTCTGTGGATGAAGCAAAGTCGTCCATGTTGAGAAGAAGTACGTGTGAAGGTGTATGAGACATCCTTTGCGTTGTGACTGCACCACATAGCATAATTAAACACAGGGACACCACACTTTTGGTAGCTTGAGCTATTGGAATTTATTGATGAGGACGGTGTACTTTTCATGGCCATTCATGCGGTGCTTATCACAATTGATTGCAATGGTATTAAGGAAGAGTGCAAGAGGGAATCGTGCCAATGGGTCAGGGTAACAGGTCTAACCATAGGCGAGACAAGCTCCCTAGGTATGTCCTGCCCTTGATGTGCCCTGAACAACTGTGGGTGATGTTAAAGGGCTAGGGGACTAGGGATAGAGCCAGTCGACCAAGGTCACTGGATGTACCTAATTTGAGGACCCCTAGGTGCTGTGTTATGATTGTGGATGCTTCATATCTTTTCATTCTTTTCTATTCTTTTTTCCTTTTCCGTTTTCTTTTTTGTTTCTTTTTCTTGTGCTTTTTTCTTTCTTTCTTTCTTTCTCTTCTCTTTTCTCCCTTTTTTTTTTGGACTTGTGTGAGTACATCCATTGCAATATGTTGAGGTTATCAGCCTTTCAATGGGTTGGGAAATGTCAAGCTTTGAAGGCTCAGGAAATGGATATTACAGTGATGATTGTGTCCTAATCTCGTTGTTAGAGAAGCTGTTGTTGAGATGGGGAGATACACTTGAGATATTGCAACCCTCTTTGGAATATGTGATACTGGTACAACTGGGGTAACAGCTACCATGAGTGCCCGACGTAGAGTGTAACCCAAAAAGAGTGTAACCCAGAAAGAGGAAGTGTAACAACTGCCATGAGTGCACGGCGTAGAGTGTAACCTAGAAAGAGGAAGTGGTTAAGATCATGCTTTGGGCCATGCAACGTGGGCACTCGTAAGGGTGATTTTTGCTTTTGGCAGCGTGGCTTTGTTGCGGCTCTTTGTGAGGTTGGTGGTCTTTTTGTGACTTGGGCATTGAACATGTTCGCACAAAGACCTACGTTGTTCTACATCCACTTGTCACTTCATGAGAGTATATGCAAGTCACATGCCTCAAGTACAACGAATAGATGCAATCATATCAAGATATTACTTTAACAAAATCCTATGATACTGATTTCGATGCATATTTAGATGCTTGTTAAAGACGTGGCATATATTAGCAATAGGTAAGGAAAGTGTATGCAGGTGGGTAACTTGCCCCTTTAACCCTTTAAAGAAAAAACGTTATGGTAGGATGGCCTTTTGTTAAGCTGCTTATATATCATAGGGGCTACTCTATTTGCATGAGACGGGGTGAGTCCGGGTCGTCGGGTGACTAAAGATCTGCCGGTGAGGGGCTCCTATGAGGCTGGGCGGGAAAGATATCGGCTAGGATCCGGATGGTGTAGTCCCTGGCCGCAACTGTTTCCAGAATGCTTTTAAACAATGCGTCAAATTCTTGCTTGTCTCGAGCTGCCCTCTCCTCTTTCGAGCACCTGGTGTCCGAGCATCTGGTGGGAGCTTGCATGGCTGGTGTTGCCACACCCTGTGTGCTCCCTTGAGGCCTCATCATCTTGCCATGGGGGTTTTTCATCTGGGTCCTGGGCGGTGTCGTTTAGGACCTCTTTTCGGAGCGTACCTCTTTAGAGTAGGCACGTAGCGTTATGGTGGGGGCGCTAGTGCCTTATGCTCTTTTCGATGACGGAGAGCTTCCTTACATGCCAGCTACACTATGTGGTCCATGGCTTCTACCGTAGGGGGACCTGCAAAATGTGAACCAAGGATTAGGCCCTGAGGCAGGATAAAACTATTCGCATGGAAGGGATTATACAGTGGGTTATCAAGCACATATGACAAGGAGGGGAGAGATGAGGCATGCAGTGTTTGTTGCAGAGGGATGGCCCCCATGATGATGTTCGTTTTGCCTCCAGTCATTAGTAGATATTGGCTTATGCTAAGTTGCGTGGACTGGTTGTCATGGAGTGGGGCAGGGCTCATCCTCGAAAGGATAGACCGGAAAGGGGAAAAGGTGTATAGAAAGGGACGGTACCCTGTCTACTCCATCAGAGATGTTGGATAGGGCTTCCTATGGTGGTAATGAGGGTTGCATGCCCTCCACCTAGAGGCGAAAATGGTCACACAACTTCTAAATGTGTGGTGAAAGGAGGACCTGAGGAGCTTAGCCTATCAAACCCAACTCTTCTCCCTGCGCTTGACTATCATTGCTTGTGTGTATTGATATTGTCTATACAGGGTCACAAAATTCATTGTTTATTTATATCATATTTATGAATCCATGTCACTTTACGAGGATAAAAGCCAATTGTAGAACTCCGAATTGTATTGGAGTGTGGCACACGCATCTAGTACTCGTGGCACCTTACTCAATAACGATAGATATTTTGCAACATCGAGTAGCATGGAACCTTATCCGAGTCTACTGGCAACATGTAACTCCTCCTTAGTGAGAACCTTATCAGACAGAGAGTTCTCTTGGCTAGTTTTAGCTAAGTCCGTGTCCCGAATGGTAGTCAACACTCGAAAGGAAGTTGGTGCCACATAGGCCAATCGCTCCTCTGAGACTATCATAATTTGGCTCCCAGTTCGGCCATTGCAATGCGGTTTTCAAAACAACATTTTCAAATTGACTTCGACCCTCTAATTGAAGCTTTAGTTTCTCTATCTCTAAGAGATTTGGTTGGCAGAGCACATAATTGAATGTTACAGTTAAGCATAGTTTGTCAGCTTCCTCATCAGAGGTGAGTCGCATGCATTCATGCAGGAGTTTGTCATAGTGCTCATCAAGATATTCTTGCTCTTCCCAGGATAGGGAAAATGGCAAGTATTCTTCAAGTTGCTCTTTAGGGAATGTGCCCATGTCTACCAGGACATAAACACGTGCGAACACTTTGAGCTTAGCATCCAACTCAGTTAAGCATTCTGCAACACTTCTATGTTCAATGAGGGCTTGCTCGATTGCTATCTCATGCAAGGTTCTAGGAGTTTGCCTAGGCTTTAGCATAGCTAGGGGCTCAGGCCTAGATGAGAAAGATTGGTCAATGCTAGGATTGCTTATGCCCTCAGGGTTTCCATGTTTCTCCTAAGGCTTTGTTATTGCATCATGGTTCTCATTGGATGTGATTGGTATAAATTTGACACCCTGTTGTGACAGCATTGTATCCACTCTTGATTGGTCAATGCGAGTTCTATTGTTGGTGGATTGAGTGTTGCAAGTAACCGTTGATGGTAATGACTGCTTTGATTTTTCAGAACACACATATGTGTCTGAGGTTTCACCGCTATTAGGAGAGAAATCAATGCGCTCATTGGTGGATGGACTCGATGATTTATTTCTCAGCTCTTTGACATTCTTAGTTTCAATCTTCTTGGGGTCCACAACCACCTGTAACTGCTGTTTTTTTTGCTGTTTTCTCCTCTCTTTCTTGGTCAATGAAGGTGCATAACTTAACGACTCAGGACCCTGAACTAGGACAGCCGTTGATGTGCTTGGTTGGGCCTTAGCTTTCCCCTTCTCTGGTGTGTCCTCATGGGACGTAGCCGCACCCTGCTGCTGGACAGCCTTGCTAGATTGATTGGTCAGATGCGCCATCTCCTTGGCCACATCTTTGAGAGGTTTCTCCTCAAGCCTAGGCTTTAGGTGCTTTGGAAGTGCTGGAGTTGTCAAGGATGGTGGTTGCGACACCTCCCCCAGGTGAATTGGTAATGACACATTCCGTAGGGGTCATTGTCACGGCCAAGGGCTATGATTGTTATGATTCCTCATTGGAAGTAGTAACAGCTAGTTCAGTGGACTTGCTACTATTGGTGGATTGCGGTTTCAAGTCCTTAGGTTGATTGAAAGTGGTCATGTCTTTTTTTTTTTGCCTTAGAGCATTCACTTGTGTAGATCGATCATCAGTTGAGCTAGCCACGGTGGATTGCACAGGCATATTCCTAGGTTGAGAGCTAAGGGTGGTGTCATGTACTACCTCTTGGACATTTGGAAGCTCCGATGTAGGTAGAGATTGGGATTGAGTAGCCGCACTTGACGATTGTTGTGCTTCCTGTGTTCATTTATGGGAAGAGGGTGTAGGAGACTTGGGACTCCTAAGTGGCTTTGACACTGGTTGTGAGACTAGCTCGTGGCTATTAGATGATTTTGCTATTTTCTTTGTTGAGCATTTAACCTTGCCATGAGCAATGTTATGCCTATGATGCCCATTATCCTCTTGGGAAATCAAAGGCTTTTTGGGCACTAGTGGCTTTTGCATATCCTCAGAGATTACCTCTGATATCTTCTTGTCAAGCATGCTAGGCTAAGGATCTACCCTTTGAGTGGTCCTGTTTGGTTTCTTGATTTCGATCGTGAGGGGCTCGGTCACTCCACTGTTTTTGACTCAAGACTTGGTTTTTCCTTTAGATCTCCTCCTACGCTTCTTTGCTCTTGATACGATCTGGCCTTCAGTCGACAGAGGAGGTTTAGCAGGGGGTTTTGGCACCCAAATCCATCGATTACCTGTGTAATATCCTTAAGCACGTAGAAAGGCTTTGGATATCCATTGTGGCATTGTGCTAACCCTCCATCGATGCCTTAGTCTATAAGGATTGGGCTTCTTTTGGGATCTTCTACGATATTTGTAAGTCCAAAGCCCGTCCTTGGCATTGTCTCCTGACCTTCTTGTTTTAGGCATGGCCTCACTAACTGGTTCTCGTTGTTCGACCTATGCTTGTATCAATTCTTCCAACAAGTCCTTGCTCTTGTTAGTAGGCTTGACTATTGTGTTAGCACCTTCCTTGCCTTTCCCTCGAGGTTCGATGAGGTCACCCTTTCTAAAGGTTGTTACTATCCTCACACCCGGTAGTGTCAGGTGTATTCTCTGTGCTACATAGTCAGCCTCACACTTGGTCGCCCTTTCGAAGGGTCTTCTTAGGAGGGTTTCCTTCCTGTAATTAGCACTATTTGGAGGAACATGAAATAGGATAGGCAAGCTTTCAGTTTCAATTGTCACAAGGATTTTGCACTTCCCTATGAGTGCTTGTGGATGCCCCTCGTAAGGGCTAAGAGTTGCATTAGTTGGTGTGAGCTCTGGTTGGCCTAGTAGGGTCCATGATTCACAGGTCAAGATATTAAAATCTGCTCCTTCATCAATCAGAGCATCAATCGTATGCTCTCTTTTCGCGGAGAGTTTGACCCTAAGATAGACAGGTGGTACTATGTTTTTTCACGGTGAGTTTGACCTTGAGATAGGTAGGTGGTACTATGTCTTCATCTTCCGGGTCTTAGCTTGTAAATTTAAGCCTTCTGACAAATGCCCTTGAGTCCCCAACTACACGACTAGATGTGGATTCTCCACTAATGTCTTGGATTGTCAGTGCAATGCTATTCAAGGAGCATCTATCGTCAGGACTGTCATATCTAGTCATTCTCGCTGTTGTAGCTTGATGTTGTTGCTTTCTGCTTTGACTAGGTGCAGTCCGAATGCAATATATATGTGTTTTTGCAATGTGGCCTTTTTGTCCTTGTTGGCTAGATTGGCCCATTGAGGTTCTAGGGTCTCTATTTGTCTCTGTTTGGGTACGGGATTTTGGTTGCTCCTTTGCAAGTGAGAATCCATGCTCATGTAGAGCCATTACTACACTAGGTTCTATTTTGGAGGACCTGTCACGGTGCGCGTTTTCTCTCCAACCTACTTGGGAGAGGTGCGGAGGGGGCCTCTACGGGGGTTCGAGGGGGCAGTCCCCCAAGTCCCGTAGGGCCATTATGGTAAATACCATGCGTAATTTGGAGGATAATTTATAGCCAAATTTTGAATTACTTGCTCTAAATTTCAGCCCAGTGATTGATCTATGCTATGGTTTCGGCTCTATATGGTCTCTCGGTCAGTTTCAGGGTCTATAGATTAAAATTTGAAAAAATCCACATTCGGCACAACAGGTCCGACTTGCAGGGGCCGAATGCCCGATTCGGCCTATCCAAGGGCTGAGTAGAAAGGGCCGAATGTAATTGGTCCGAATGTTAAATTCGGCGAGTATGAGTCTGGTTGTTTGAGGGCCGAGTGGGCCAAGGGCCAAGTCAGGTGGGCCAAGTCAAGTGGGCGGAGGGCCGAGTGGTGAATTCCGGCAGGCCGAATGTCAACTTGTCCGAGTGGGGTTAGGCCGAGTCGGCAGAGCCGAGGGCCAAGGGCCGAATGGCCGAGCGGTCCAAGGGCGTTTTCTTGGACTCGGCCTAGAATCGCAGTCACTCGCACAGGCCGAGCGCGATGTGTTTTTCCATTGAACTTCAAAAAATTCGTCGCGCCGAGCGATGGAAGCCGTCCTACTAGTCGACCAACTCCAGATCCAACCTACTCATGTAATGGAAGGTGTGGAATTACCTAGGCTGGGCAAATAACTCCCGGATGGCCAGATCAAAGCGGATCCACTCAATGAAGCTTTCTTCCTCTCTTTTGCTCTCCTGAAACCTTGCGCACAATGTGGCCTTTCTTGCCACTCTTGGCCCCTTATCACCCTGTCCAGGCCTATACTCACCTTAATCTTGCTTCCCTTACTAACATTTAATCCAAAATTTCATTTCTTGCCCTTCTTGTCCCTGTTTCAGCCTCTTATACAACAATAGAAAACCCGACTATTTGCTTCAATGTTTTTCTCCTATCCTTTCTAAATGCAATAAAAATTTATAAGAAAAATACCTACACTACTCCATCATGCTTTTCCAAGTCCAAAACAACAAAAACCTACATGCTAAGGAGATCAAATACCTCTTCCAACTCCCTCGCTTCCTACCTATCTACCTCAAGGACCGGTTCAGGAAAAACCCTACTTCAATGCTCGATTCGAAGAGCGCAAGCTCTCAAGGCTTGAATCCATTGGGCCGAGCACTAATGGAACCAAAATGTGGGAGCTTTCGTTCAACTACCAAGACCTAGGGACTGCTTAGTGTTTCAAGCATTCCAAGTCGAGTACTAAAGGCTACCTCTCACATAGCTGACGCGCCATATGTATCTACGGATGTAGTGAGCTTATCTCCATGCCGATCGAGTTACCTCCTCTCCTGCGTACTCCGGTAGATCCACAATCCAAGTGCAAGCTTCAAGCAAGCTCTATCCTCAAGCTCCACGCTCCAAGATCCATCGCTGCAAGTAAGAGAAGAGAAGAGAAGAGAAGAAGAGAGGAGAAGATGGAGAGCTTCTCCTCCCCGGTCCCTCACCCTCACACACTCACTCCCTCACACTCTCACACTCCCTCTCTAAAGCACAAGCTCAAGCAAGCAAGAAGAAGAAGAGGAAGAAGAAGAAGAGGAGACCCACTTTTGGCCACACACAAGAATGCGCTTCTCGTTCACTTTTCAACTTTATATACAAAACCCTAAATCCCTTTTGGGCGGTCATCCCCTTACCCCCTTTTTTACATGGCTGACCGTGGCCTATGCCCTTTTTCCCATTGTCCTTCTATCTTCCTAGCTTTCTTTTCACTGCCCATCTACATTTACAAATTGCGCGGGTGAGAGCCCGACGCTCCTTAAATTAAATCATGATTCACTTGTGCTCTTTTAAAAAAGTATTGGCTTGCGCTTTTCCTTGTGCATCTTTTTCTCTTATTTAGGACTTTTCTGTGCTTCTTGTATTTTTAGTTTTTTCTTGGTGCGCCTTCGTCTTCCGTTTCACTTTGCCTTGGCCTTTGTCTTCTACTTTAGCTTTTCCAAAATTTTCACCTCATTTGTCTGACGGTTAATACCCTTTTACAGATCAACTATTGGACACAGTGGCAGGTCATGAGCTATATTCCCTCTTGGATGGATTCAGTAGATATAACCAAGTCCAAATCGCAAAAGAGGACCAATCCAAAACAACCTTCACCACAGAATGGGGGACCTATGCCTATAAAGTGATGCCATTTGGGCTCTATAATGCTCCTGCCACCTTCCAATGAGGAATTATGGTTGCTTTCCAGAATCATTTGCATGATTTCATTGAGGTGTATCTTGATGACTTTTGTGTCTATAGCTTAATCCGTGAGCACTAGGACATCTAGAGCAATGTTTTGATAGATGCCAAGAGTATGGGATTTCTCTCAACCCCAATAAATGTGTCTTTGGCGTCTCATCAGGACTTATTCTGGGCCATATTATCTTTACACAAGGGATTGCCACAGACCTAGCGACGAAGATTGAGAAGATTGCCACCTTGATAGCACCAATGAACCTCAAGCAATTGAGAGGATTTCTTGGTCATGTGGCCTACTACAGAAGATTTATTACACATTTTGCAACCAAGGCGGCCTCTCTGCACAAGCTCCTAATGAAAGATGTGGATTTTCTTTGAATTGATGACTGTGAAGAATCCTTTAATATCCTAAAACAGTGCCTTATCCAAGCACCTATCTTACAACCTCCTGATTGGACAAAGGAGTTTCATGTGCACATAGATGCATCAGTTGAAGGGCTAGGTGTTGTCCTATGTCAAAAGGGCCCCTCTAAATTAGATCAACCAATATATTATGCAACATTTCAAGTTCTATGTGGATCATGAAGCCTTGCCCTTCTTGATGAACAAAGCAGATGTTAAAGGATGACTGATGAGATGGTCGCTCCTATTCCAGGAGTTTGATTTTGAAGTGGTCACTAAGCCTGGTCATTGCCATGTCCTAACCGATCATCTATCACCGATCCCTCAAACTGCAAAAGAGGAACAGGATGATCCAGACCTTCCTGATGCTTCCTTGTTTCTTATTGAAACAGTTCCTCCCTGGTATGCAGACATTGCCAACCTCCTGACAACTCAATAGTATCCTCTTGGCATCTCAAGCCGTGAGAAGAAGAAGCTTATGTTAGAATAAGCCCCCTACACCTTGCTAGGTGGTGTACTGTACAAGAGAGACAAAGATAAAGTGTTGAGAAGATGTGTTGCATGAGATGAAATCGGCATAGTATTGAAAGCATGCCATGAGGAACCATGTGGTAGACAATTCGCAAGAGAAGTGAAAGCCAGGAAGGCTTTGTTAGCAGGATACTGGTGGCTGACCCTCCACAAGGATACACATGGCTATTGTAAGAGATGTGATGCTTAATTTGATGGTTTTCCATGTGAACGCACCTTTATTGCTTCCGAACAACAATCTGATATGATAGCCTTGTTCTCCATCTTCCTCCTAACATTTTTCCTTTTTACTCCCTATCCTTTCGATGCCCGGTTCATCCGATATTAATTTTTGTGCATTTTCGGGCCCTTTTCATGCATATTTTTAACATTTTTCCATGTGAACATGCCCTATTTTCATCAGAATTCCAGTTTCATTTGACTGCTCTATCTCACTAGCCTTTCCCCACATTTTTCCTTTTTTCTCCACCTTATTTCGATTGCTGTATTTTTCGTTCTTAATTTTTAACTATATTTTCAATTCTAATTTCGGTGTTTTTTGCATGTGAACCCCTTCTCACTCCACCGGACGTGAGTTTTGACATGATAATCATGTGCATCCCCTTTATGCAGACATTTTCTTTTTTTACTACACTTCATTTCGTTGCTCGGTTCTTTCTGTATTCATATTTGAACCCATTTTTGGGATTTTCCATGTGAACGCGTCCTCTCTCGGTTGAAACCGTGTGTTGACATGATAGGTTTGTCGCGCACATTATTTGACACATTTTTCCTTCTTTCCGCCTTGTGTTTCGGCGAGTGAATTTTTCCATATTAATCCTCGTATGTATTTTTAGAGCCGTTTTTTGTGTTTTTTCCATGTGAACACCCTGATTTTGCCTCTAAATCCGTGTTGCAATTTAATGTCATCTTTCCCTCGTCTCCCAACACATTTTTCCTTTTTACAGTCTTTTGATCCTATGTACTGTTTGGGTTTTCTTAATTTTTCTTCGTCTTCACATGTGGCCATGTCTCTCGTGTCACGCGTGAACGCGTATGTTTTTGGTTTTAAGTGCCTCGGGATGCCCCTATGGCCTCTGTGCCTTGCGTGTCACTGTCCCTGCCCCGTCTGATCCTATCGATACACAATTTTTTTTTCTCTCCCACCCCGCACATGCGCGCGGGACATGGGTGTTTTCCCTTTTTACTGTCTTTCAAAACAAAAGCTAAAACAACCCCACACAAACAACACCAAAAAGAAAAAAGAAAAAAAAAAACAAAACAAATCAAATCAATGAAACAAACAGATAATAATCATTAAAAAAAGACACACACACTAAAAAACAAAACAAAGCAACACACCCTTTTAAAAAAACAAAAAAAAAACAAACAACAACAACAAACAAACAAAAACAAAAACCCCTAACACATTAAAAAAAAAAACTCAAAAAAAGAGCCCAAATAACAACCAAATACACTCACAAAACAAAAAATAAATAAAATACAATTCAGAAAAACAAACAAACCACAAAAAAAAAAGAAAACAAAATCACCCCACCCCCAGAACAGACAACAACTCGCAAAATAATACTACATTTCATTTTTTTTAACAAAGGAAAGAAAAACTACACCTGCAAATCCACACCCACATACCCCATCCATGTTATTTGAATTTATTTTAAAAAGCCCCTTCAAAAAAAAAAAACGACCAACTCCTTACCTCATGCTCCTCGCCATCTCCCTTTCCCTTCTGCCACCATCGCCCCCTTTTCTCCCTTTCGTCTCCTCCATCCTCCATCCCCCATCGCCATCTCTCTCCCCCTTCTCCTCCTTTTCCACCTCCTCGGCTATGGCACCCGTATCTCCAGGGCGCACCTGCACCTCTTCTCAATGTAGCCCCCGGTGTCATCTATGCAGTTGTTGATGCCGTCCATGAGGAACTAGTCCACCGAGTAGCCGTGGTTTGCGTGTAACTCTACCCCATCGAATCTTGCTGACGAAGCATCAGAAGCAATAGTCGTGCGCGAGATGTTCGTGTGGGATCCGACGATGATTCAACTTTCAGGATAATGTGTGGGGCCTTGGGCTTGAAAAATGGTGACGGATGATCATCATGATGATCACGAAGATGAAGACGCCTAGCCTCACGTTGGCCTTGCATCCTTCCCATTGCTGGTGAAGGGCCGCGTCACACCCTACGTTTCCATCGTGCACGCGGACGTGGCCTCCAATGACATCTGCATCATCTTCATCCATGCCTCCTCCTCCTCCTCTCACCACCTCCTCTGCCACCTCTCACCGCCTCATCCTTCCTTCTCCCCCCATCCTCTAGATAACTTACTAACTTAGTTAACCTAATTGACCTAGTTAACTAACCTAACTAGTTACCTAATTGACCTAGTTAAGTAATGTGAGTTAGTTACCTAAGCGACCTAGTTAATTGACCTGACTTAGGTTACTAACTTGACCTAGTTCACTCCCCTACCCCTCATTCAACTAACCTACCCTCGTCACCCTAACTTAACCCCCCTTTTCACCTAACCCTAGTTTCCCCCCTTCTAGCCCCCTTTCCTACCCCTACACCACTCTTCCCCTACCCTCTCCACACAGGCCACTTGTTGTCCGATGGTTCTGTGTCTACATGTGTTCGTGTGGGCATCCAGGTGTGCTTGTGTGTACGAGAGCTGTCCGTGAGTGTTCACGCGCGAGGACGTGTGTTTGGTCTTATCCGTGCGGTGGTGTGTGCCGTCCCCGAGCATACACAACTGTTCACACGCAGCCTGGGTATCTCTTTTGATTTACCACAAACCCGAGAAAAATACCTAAAAACACTTAAAAACATTTTGAAAAAAAAACCAATTCATAAAAATTCAATTAAAAAATAAAAAATATTAAAAATTTCCTTATTAAATTGGGAATTTTTTTGGTAGATCTTGCTAATTATAATATAGAGAATTAATTGAAAAAAAAACAATATTGTAAATCCTTTTAAAATTCACTAAAAATTGAGAAAAAATAATTAAAAATCCCTAAAAATCAAAATTAAAGTAAAAAAAAGCACAAAAAATTCCATCAATACATTTTTTTGCTTTTGGAATATTTTATAAGTTGAAAACACCTTGGCACATACTCATTCTATTATTTTTAGACCCAAATGATAAAGTTTTAATCTAAATTCATAAAAATTCTTATTTTAAATTCTAAAAATAAGCTACCAAATTGCAAAATAATTAAAACATTACAAATCCATTATTGAAGCCTGATGGTTTCATTTCCAATTACGTTTGATTGATACTCTAATAAATCAAACATTTTAAATTTTAAAAATAAAAAAAACACAAAATACAAAATCAAAACACACCTAAATTACAATTAAAAGAAATTCTAATAACAATCTCACCCAAACATTAATGAACATTGCCTAGAGCAAATGTGATCCCACTAACATTGCGTTGATCTTCATTTTGTTTTTTTTTTTCAAATACTAAGGTGTTTTCTTTTTTCCAGTCACTGGTTTTTGCTTTATTATTAGATTCCTTACATTTGGAACTACTCAGTGCGCTCTCAGTCTCTTGCATACACACCCCTACCAGGTATCTATTTTTTATGCTTTATTTATTTTTGGTCATCCCTTAACCATAATTAATTGTTTAAATGAACTTTATTCACCCACTTTTTCATGCGCGCTCGCGCTAAATACACATTTTTCTAAGAACTTAAAATCAACCTGTCGTTCACTTTGCATGCGCTACATGCACTTCAAAGGCACTTTAATTTTAAATAAAAATGAACCAGCCGTCATAAAAATGCACGCGCTGAAAAAGAAGAGCGCTTTAGATATATTAAATTTTTAATCAATGAATATGCATTTAGAGACCTGAGTCTAGGGATCATAGTCCGAGTTTCATTAAAAGCAACATTTCACATTAATAAATTGTAACTAAAAATTTAAAAATGAACCGCCATTTTCTTATTAAGGTTTACAACCTAATAAAATTTCAACCATTATTAATAATTTCTTAAAATGAACCCTTCACTAAAATCATTCCTTTCACTGCACTTTTTTTTCCCTTTTTAATAAATACACTTTGTGGGGGGATGGATACATGAAGTCCTTTAAGCTGACATTGTTTATCAAAGTTCTGGTTATGTCCTGATTAGGTTTTTGAGGTATTATGGTTTGATTGTGTGATATGATTACGGGTGCGGTCTGTAGTTTTTTTTGCCTGATATGGGGTCTTGGGTGCTTGCTTGTTGCATAGCATGAAGCTTTCGGTCGCATATGTGTAGGGGTCATGTCAATTTTTTTTCTAAGATGTGGGTTGTTTGGGATGGTCAATTGGTTAGTTACGCCTGTGTGTGCTTATTTTGATCGATTTCTTTTTTATAGCTATTTTGTTATTTTGTAGACATTCTCTATGATTGTCTGTGTTTGTGGTGTGTGTATATTCTATTTTAATGGCGCCTCAAGATCCTCCTCCTGTTCAGTATATCCCATTGATCAGTATTTTTGAGCCTATCGCGAAAGTTGGCCTTCCAACTTTCATGGTTGCTTTACTCCCTTTGATTCCAGACAATCGAGCCCTATGTGATGAGTTTCTTGTGTCATACAGTAAGAAATCGGGCTTGGTTCGTGGTACTTCCATGGTTTTGACACCTAGAGGGTTAGCAAAGGCTTTGTCTCTTCCCTACAAAGGAGAACCCTTTGTTACAACCAGACAGTTATTCTCAAATGACGAGGTTCTCAAGTTGTTATAGAAGCATACTAAAGAGGTCCTTGATGTCAAGAAGGTGATAAACACTTCATGAGTGTCTTTCTCAATGATCACTGATCCTCTCTGGAAGCTAGTCTGCCAATTTCTCCAAGATAGGTTCATGCTTGCCAAGACACCATCCCACTATTTGTCCAAGGAGCTCTTCACATCTTCCAGGATGGTGTTAAAAGGGGTAGCCATTGACTGGAGTACTTACCTTCTTACAAAGTTGGACCAACATTTTGTCAAAGTGACTAGAGGGAATATTAGCAACGTAACCTATGGTTCATAATTATATGCTTTCTTGACATATTCCGGCCTTAAGAAGGGTGTCCTACCCCCTCCTCCATCTGATCAAGTCCCCCCCCCCCTCCACCTTCAGAGGATTCAAAACCCATTAACATAGAGGATATTGATTCCCCTCCTCCATTGGTCATTCAACGGAAGCACTTGAAGCATGTGGCACAGAAAGTTCCACCAATTATTCCTTCAGTAACAGTTCCTGCTACCTCTAGAAGTGACCTCCCTGCCTATCTCACATCCAACAACTTATTCAAGGCACATTGAGAGGGTTCTTTGGAAATATAAATTCCTTCACTGAAAAGTTTAGTGTCAGGGAATGCCATTTCTTTCCTTTGTAACGACATTCAGAGTTCTATTATACTCTCAGTGACAGCTTGTGTTCAACAGTTATATGCTTCTTTCTATGAAGAATTGATGCAATCCAGAGACTAGTTGCATAAGGCAACCACCGAGTTAGTCTCTGCTAAAGACACTCTTGCCTCACTCTTGCTGATCTGTTTAAGAAGATGGAGTAGCAGACCCAAATGATTGAGACCCAGAGAGAAGAAATATCTTCTTTGAAAATTCAGTTTAGTAGAGGCTCAATCAGAGGTCACTAGAGTTTCGGAAGAGAAAGAGAAAATGTCCAAAGAAGCTCAAGAGTTTAAGACTCTTTTAGATACGAAACTCTCAACTTTGTAGACTGCTCACAATACATTGGAATCCCAAGCTTCCCAGATTAAGTAGTTGAAGGACCAACTGGCCCAGTCACGGTCCCCATTCCTCCAAGTCCCAATCTTCCTATGATTCCTTCTATATCTCAGCAGGACTTGGCAGCTCTCCAGAGATAGGCCACATTATGTCCGTTGTTTCAAGATAAAGTGGAAAGATTGCAGTCCAGGATGGATTTATTATGGTCTATCAATTTCAGGAGTATGTTCCTCCTGACCATTCCTTTTTTGTCAACTATCAGTTGTAGAAGTTGGCCTTCTATATTAAGCTCTCAACGATGGATCTCCCTCTTGCAGAGGATGGTTGGAGTGGGGCTTGGTCTTCTGATTGCTGGCAGAAGTTGTTCATATGGTCTTTGAAGATTCCGTAGTGACGGATACCATGTTGCTATCTTATATGTATCAAGAGGTGATCTGTTAATTTTAGATGATGTCGATCTAGCTTGGTATGTGGGGGATGTGGTATTACAAGCTGCCTTATATGTCAACCATTTGGAGTTGAGGATAGATGACATGTTCCAGTGCTATTCTTCTAAAGTGGCTACTTTCCCTGACACTTCATGGCATTCAATGATTGATTCTGTAGTCCTGAACCAATGCCAAAATACAGCTTCTACTTATGTGCATAGCACTAGCCAACTGAGGGTGGATCTCCTAGCTTATCTTTCCAAGAACCATCCATTTGATTCATCCTTCTTTGATGCCTACCATCAACGATCTCTTTTAGGTCCCTCTGTTCCTAGCTTATTGTACTATCAATAAATGGCCCATCGCTATGATGCTTATTTTTCCCTTTATCAATCCAACTCAACAGCTATCTTACCTCTCATTTTCCAAACTCAGGGTTTTCCTTAAATTCTAATTTTTACATATTTTTCTTTCATTGAAGATCGCGTCTTTTCCCCTTCTTCACCATGTCCTTCTCCATATATCCATATACCTTCTACTTTTTGTGCTTATCAATTGACACCTTTCCTAATTGATTCACTTAAATTTTCAGCCACTCCTTCTTTAGCTTATTCCTCATTTTATGGTTTTGCCTACCCATCTTTTCATCCTCTTTTACTTATTCCTCTTCCATCTCCTACCACTTCTATTTCTCAACCCCCTCAGTTGGTTAGTGGGTACGAAGGATTTGATCAGCAGATTCCGAGAAGAAGAGGATGGAGCTCAACCGATTCTCTCATAGGACCACAGATTAATTAGCCATTAATTCTAGGGGATTGGACAACTGCTAGTCAAGCCTACCAAAATTACCTCCATTTTTCTCAACAATATTCACAATCTCCAGATTCTTTAGTGAGATTGACAGCCCATTTTGCTTGGTACTTAGCATATATGCATATGCATTTCCATAATGATCAAAAGGCCATTCCAAAGCTTTGTATGAATGTCAATGTGAATACTGATTCCCAACAGTTGGATGTCCTATATTTTCATGCCCTTTGTCTACCTAGCGGATACCTTGTTTTGCTAGAACGGATGTGCTGCCTTCAATTCTTTCAGAATCCTCCAAAATCTTTTGTAGATGAGTCTTTATCCCTGGATCTCTTTCAAAATCATCAAGACTTCAAGAGGGATCATCTTCATTGATACCCCTGGATGTATCTTTTTTGCTTCTTAATGAGACATTTTTTTGGAGGTGCCATTCAAATGGTTGTGTTTGTGTGTATTGTATTAATTTATATGTGATGAGTTCGTGCTGGTTGAATAATTTGTTCGAGAGCTCTCTTTTCAACTATTGATGGTGATGTGGGATGACAAGCCTATGATGGAAAGCTAAAGAACCTCTTATATTCTTTATAAAAATTTCATGACTTTTTATTGTTTATCAAATGTGTTAATGAATAACGAAGTTTTCCTTTAGTAGTATTCTTTTCTAGAGATATACAAGTGATAAGTTGGGGTTGTGGTGGGGTGATTATTGAAGATACTAAAGAAGATCAAATTGAGATCTTTAGTGAACTTATATTCTTCTTTTCCTTAGGTTGCGAGGACACTTCCTTTATAAGTGTGGGGATATGTTGAGAGTGGAAAAAGACTGAATTTTTGACTGATTTTTGTTATTTTTGAGGTCTGAATGGTTGATTTTTGATGGATTTAGAGTGATGTATGGTTGATAATGGAAGTGTTTGAGAGTGTTTTGGATGATATTGATTATGTTTTGGAACTTCATGATGATTCTTAGTAGAAATATGAAGCTCTGTGATGATCTGATAGGTTCTTCTTGGTTCTACTTGGTTCTAATACCTTCTGTATAGCCTCTATTTTGTTCTGATTTTCTTATGTATGAAGCATGGATTGATGATTAGTGGAGGTTGAAATTATTTGGAAGCTTATTGAATAGTTTTTGATAGTTTGGAATGGTTTTAGTATGAGTTATGAGGATTTTCTGCTCTCTGATGACCTTCTGTAACCCTTTAAAAACCTTCTGTAGAGCATTAGTCTGGTGTTCTGTAGATATTCTATAAGTGTTCTATAGAATGTATGTGTGACTTTGGAAAAGTTTTCTAGCTTTTGGAAAGGATGAATCTAATTTCAAAAGAGCTAAAAAAAATGGAAGAAGCAGCTACTGAAGACTAAAGTGACAATGACAGTAGTGAGCTATGAAAAGACACTATAGTGGCTTTGGTGCCTCTTCGCATCAGACATGCCTCTTGGGAGGTAAATCCACAACCTAATAAGGATTATTGAGAGTAATTATTAAGTATTTTAGTGAGGAGATGATTTACTATTGAGAGGGAGAGAGAGAGAGAGAGAGAGAGAGAGCCAGAGATAGCCAATTCTATCAAAACAGTGTATCTCTATATGAGAGATTGAGAGAGAAAACTATGAAGACATTGAAGATCAATACTATGTGATTGATTTCCATTAAAAAGTGGTGTATTCCTTTGTTTTCTTGTTTTTTATGATGGATTCTATGAAGATGCTGAAGATTATGATTGATTCTATCAAATCCGTGGGAGATATCTACTATGATGCTGAGTGAAGATTTGCTGTTTTCTTTGTTTTGGTCATCAAAAGAATAAAATAAAATCTTGTTGATGTTACAAGATAGATTTTCTTGTAGTAGAATCCCCTTTTCCTTGGTGTTCCTCTTGGGGCTCCACTCCGTGTCAATATAGGTATACAGCCTACATCGTGCATAACAAAATTGCTACTAGAAGGAAACTTCAACCTAACATCACCAATACCCACAATCTCAAGAGACATGTCATCACCCAAGCGCACAAAACTCGAAATAGAATGGTATGAATGGAACCATTCTCGGTAAGGTGTCACATGAAAGGATGCACTTGATACCAAGAGCCAACATTGTGCATACATAGAGTATATCTCTATCATCTGTGAAGAACTGGATGAAGCTGCTGCAAGGATATAATCCCCATCATTATCCTCAGGCTGCATAATATTGACCTCTTCAATTTGAACGCTTGACTTAGCACGTAGTATGCTATGATCAGAAGATATTTCTTGCACTTTTTCTTTCCCCTTATCTTTGTGACTTTCATTGCTCAATTCATGATACTATGGCCTTTCTTCCCACAATGATAACAAGTGAGATTTGCATTTCGCCCATGAGACTTACTGCGTGACTTGCCACATGACTTAGATTGAGATTTCTACGAATCCCATCCACATCCATTACCATATTCATTCTTTGCATTTCCATCATGTCGACCTCTAATTGTCAAAGCACGAGACATATGAGAGACATCCAAGTTCTTATGCTTTATCTCTTCCTGCAGAAGAGAGCTCTCAACATCAGATAACTTCAAAGTAGTAGCAGAAGCACATAAGCCAGTGTAGAATACATCCCAAGACTCATCAAGGATTCCAAGAAAGAACAATGGAGTGACATATTCTTTGAAATCAATGCCTTGTGAAACCAAGTTCTTAAGATTAGCATGAAACTGGCTCTGATGAGCTGACATGGTCTCTTTCATGTGGAGATCCATAAGTAGTTTTAGCCAATACATTTGACTTGCAAGACTTTGTTTGTCATATAGGTTCTTGATCTTATTCCAAAGCTGCCAAGCACTCTGTGCTTCCTCAACCACATTGTAATGCATGTGTTCAGTGAGAGACAAGATGAGGGTGCACCAAAACCAAGGCAAAATGGCGAGAAATGAGTTTTTAATGATGCTACCCACCAATTACTACAAAAAGTACATCAAACCAAGATGATTCACCATGAAAAATACATGACAGTCCAAATATATATGCTTACTGTAATTTATGATAGCAGTATACAATGAGAACTAACAGTAGGGCAAACCCAATATTCAAAGTCAATCATTGATTTCAATGCAATACCAGCATCAACTGGGCATAAAATAGCATGTAACAGTCAAACTGACATGAGCTAACATCCAAGCATGTCAGACAAAGTCCATCATTAAAGTCGGTACACCCCCCAATCAACAGGGAAAAATGTACATACCACTACCAAGACCTGACATAAGTCGGTATCTGCTCAATGAATTCAAAGCCGAATCAGCCCAAGTACGTCTACATGGACCAAGAAATATCAACCATACATCATCCACAAGGAGTTATTGATCTCAAAGATCCAAAAGCTCAATATGCATAACCCGCATTGCTCAATGTTTGATAAGCATACAAAGATTCTCCCACTAGCATAAAAGTCATAAGTATCAAGCAAATAATCTCAAACAAAGCATGTAGAAGCACCAATTGATGGAGTATCTAAGATCATACATCAGTAAGATATCCAGAGCATATGAGCGGTCAAGTATCCAATGATAGCATCCAATGTCATAAAGACAATCCCAATAAATCTCTAACGAGCCAAAGAAAGACCAAAATAAGCTTGAGAATATCCAAAGTCAAGACCGAACGAAGCTCAAAAGCATTCAAGGTCAAACAATGTAACTAGCATGTGTAGGTAACATAAGCATCAAGCATGTACCAACAACGGGTCAAACATAGACCATAGGTATAACCTCTGTCATAAAGCATGCCAGTGTAGATCAATGTCAAGTAAATGCCAACCAATACGGAGCTCAAGCAAGGATCAAAATACACTACGGAACCATCCAAAGAATTTTCCAACCTTCATTTGCATCCCAATACTCATATGAAACACCCAAGAAGCACCCGTGACTAATAGGCAAAGCATAAAGTGACAAAATAAGCTTCAACCTTGGAGTGTATAGTAGTGATTTACTATGTAAAATTGAGTAAATTAGGCCACTAAATTGGCTCCAAATCATGGTCTATCAATAGCCATACATTCCCCTAACATTGGGGGACCATTTGGGACCAACCAAGCATCAAATATCAATGCTATCCCTCCAACAATCACAATACGTGACTAGCATTCCATTTATTCATATGTCACTAAAAGAATAGAGAATAAAGTGATGGTGATAGGCTCTTGCCACCTGCAATGTACAGGCATGGGTAGTGTGAGTGTAGTAATAGAGGGGCGGCTAGGCGGATGTGCCTTTACCCCCAACACATAGCTGCTCTCCATGCTGGATCAACAAGTGCTTCTTCCAAGTCTATTGGCTCCTTTTTTTCTCTCATAAGCTCAGCTAAAGGCCATATTGAATATGTGAGTGGAAGTCTTTCTTTGCTCATCTATTCTTTGTGACCTCGTTGGTCCATCTACCTTTTTCTCAATTGTGGTAGGCATAAGATTACTACAATCATAGAGATACTTCACCCATCATAGCAATGGATTTTTTGGTAGCATGATTGCAAGCTGGTAAACTTTCTCCTCATTATCTCAAGATGATTTTTTCTCCTCCTTGAGAGTAGGGATAGCTCTTGTGATAGGTTCATAGTAGACTACTTTGCTAGATGATAAAGTGGAAGAACTTATACTCTCTCTCTCCACTGTATGTGGCTACTCCTTGAACACCACATCATAGCTTCCTATGATCTTCTTTGCCTCTTGGTTATACAATTTTTAAGCCTTTTTCTCATCGTGTAACCCAAAAAGATACATTTTTTACTTTTTAGATTTAACTTGTTTCTCTTATCCTTTGGAAAATGTGCCTAACATATACATCCAAAATTTCTAAAATATGAGATATATGGTTTCTTACGAAAATAGGCCTCATGAGGAGTTTTTCCCTTAAGAGTCTTTGTGTACCTTCAATTGAGAATGTAGAATGCAATATTAATAGTTCTGCCAAAAATAGGCTTGGCAATCTGTAGCCCTTAAGCATGCACCTTGCCATTTCCACAATGGCACAATTTTGGTATTCAACAATGCTAGATAAGGTGTATGAGGCATTGTCAATTACTGCTTAATCCCTTTACTCTTGTAAAAGTCTTCAAACTCCTTTGAGTTAGACTCACCACCACCATCTCTTCAAAACTTCTTCACACTTTGCCATATTTTATTCTCAATAAGTTTCAACCATTCTTTAAACTTACCAAAAGCATGAGCCTTATAACGAAAGGAAGTACACCCACAACTTCCTACTGTAGTTGTTGATGATCAACATAAAGTAAAAAGATCCTCCCAAGGCTTTTGTCGGCATTTTACCACATAACTCAGCATGCATCAACTCCAGAGGAACCTTTGCTCTATTCTTTCTTTCATGTGGAAATGTCTTTCTCTGTTGCTTTCCCATCATACAAGCTTCACACGGTTCCTTCATTTTAGTTACTATGGGTAGGTGAGCAACCATACCTTGCTTATGCATATCCTTTAATAGTACAAAGCCAATGTGACCAAATATTTTATACCAAAGTTTACTTGTGCCCATACCAATAGTGGTTGTAAGAGCACTTAGCTCATATAGGTTGTTCCTCCTTTCTCTTTTGTTGATAACTTTTCGAGCACTGTCAATAATTTCTACACCTCTCATAATGAATCTCACCTCATGGTCAAGATCAATTATAAAAGTAATTGATAGTAGATTTCTCTAAATCTCTTAAACAAATAACATGTTTGAAAGATTCTTGAGCTCACCATTTGTAGTAACAAAGGAAATAGTACTTGTGTCCTCACAATATGACATTTTGCATCATTTTCAACCATCATAATGATGGATCCTTGCAAAGGCTTCATAGAACTATATAGATCTTTCTTGTTGGTCATGTGATGGGAGGCACCACTATCCAATACCCATGAGTCAGTGTTATATCTTTCTTGTGCCAAGGAGCACACTTCCTCAATGGTCACCATGAATAACTCCAACTCTACTTCAGCCGTATTGGTTGTCTCCTTCCTTTTAATCTTCACGGTGCCATTCTTTTCATCTATCTTGGGATCTCATTAGTAATGGATAAAATTTCTCAAATGTAAAAGCTTGAGTCTCACTTGAGTATTTAGGGAAGTTGTACAAATCCATCAGACTTTCACGAACAAATCCGAAGACACCTCCGAGCGAACTCCTCACTAGTCTTTTGTATCTTAACAACAGTCATTTGGTTGTGCAGATTCTTAATTTGAGTGATGAATGTTTCAACTATCTCTCCTTTGATAAACTTCTCTACTACTAGTTGATTCTCTAAGTTTTGAATTCTTGTTTAATTTTGCATTTTTTACTGACTCCTCAGTATGTTCCAAGTCTTTGATGCCTTAGTTGTGTGCTGAATCAAGGTCAAAACAGAAAAAATTGTAACTAAGGCACAGAGTGCATCTATGTTTCTTTGTTTCCAATCTTATAGAATATCTATATTTGGAGGAATTATAACACTCAAATTTGATGGGTCTAGGGTGGGTTGTGGTTTTAGGTGAGTCCCCAATACCATCTCTAGAAGGTCATAAGAATCAAGGATAGTTGTGATTTTAAACTTCCACAAACAATAGTTTGTACCATATAACTTACCTTTGTTGAAGGTTGGTGGATGAGTTCTTAGTGTTTGAATTGCCAGTATAGCACCATCACTACCTGCTGCGCTAGCACCACTACTTGATCCAATAGACAATATTTCTCCTCTTCATGTTAAAGCCCTTGCCTCTTGTGTACTCTTCACTTCTTAAAGCCGCCTAGGCTCTGATACCATGTAGAAATTACATGACACAGTGCACAAATTTTGAGCAAGAAGTAGAGAACACAACACATATGAGAAGAATAAAGACTACTTTAATTTCAAATAAATTGATATAAAGATGACCTTGTCCACCCGTTGTCATAATGCGTAGGGTTGAAGGTCACCATAGGGGTTTGGCAAGAAAACTGGACAAGATAGATGGAGATATGCCTAAAAATAGATAAGTATGATTCAAGTAAATGTTTATAGATTCAAGAGGAACTTCACAACCTTCAGTTTACCATACTTTGTCTTATCTTGAAAAGACAGATTTATACATAAGATGGTTGAATAAATGGGTTAAGAGCTTGAAACTTATGATCATAGAGATGGATGATTTGCAAATAGGAGTACAACTTCAATTGACACAAGAAGAGTCTTGCCCTTCCAGCTTGCCTATGAATATAGCTGCCTATTTTAGCCTAGGCATGAAGAAGATCTTCAAGAAACTTTCTATTTTCAACTTATTAGTACAATGAAGATAGAGGTTCAAGATAAAGATTGCCTATATTAGCCTTTGAATATTTCAAGGTTATGGAACTAGCATCACTGTTGCTAGTTTTTTATAAAAAGATCATAAGATTCAAGACTTAGATCAACGTAACATGAATAAAGTAGCTACATAAAAGCTTCATCCTATGGAATACCTTGTTTTGGGCTGCCAAGGATAATCCAAGATGATACAAATAATCTCCCAAAGAGTACTTTCAATGCCTTTTCAAGGCAAGAGTGATTAGATGTAGCAATTACAAGTGAAAGTAGATCATTTTCTCTTCATAAACCATAAGAATAGAAGTGAAGCATCAAAGACACATGATTCAGCCCAAAAAGAGAGTGTTGGGCTGCATATGACAGTCCAAAATCAGAGATTTATGTCTCCCAAAGATCTATTCTTGATAGAGAAGAGAGTATACATCAAGAGGTAGGTAGATAAGACATTGCCCTTCTCTTCTTCTTCACAAATCCAAGTACCACTTGAATCGTGCAAGAGGTGCTTTGTAAAATAGAGATTCAATCAATAATAGAGCAAGCTTCATAGACACAAACAATGTTCAAATCTTCCTTCTTTCTTCTTCAATGAGCATGAATCCCCCCCATGAATGGGCTGCTGGGTTCCTCTTTATACAGATTTTCCCTGTTTCTCACAACCAAGAATGGCCTTCCATTTTTGTCAATGCATGGAAAGAGAGGTACTTACATGTCAAGTAGAGTCTTCTTATGTTGCTTCTGGTTGCATGGCTTCATCTCCTTTTTGTGGTAGTGTATGAGCTTCTTTCTCCCTTATCCAAGATGTGCCCTGTTCACAGCCTGAGGAAGCCCGTAAAATGTGGCACAAAAAGTGGAAGGTTCATGTCTTTCAAATGAATGACAACTAGGTCATATAAGCAAGGCTATGGTAAACACAATGTCCCACACTTAGCCAACTTAGACAACTCCGTCTTCTTTATGAATTTTCTTCCTAATACACGTGTAACTCTTGAATATCATAAGTACACAAACACATCATAGGCTACCCAAGGGGACCTACCAAGTGATGGGACCTAAAATGGGCCGGCACTAGCTAAGGCATTAGTCGGACCTCATGCTCTCAACAGACAACCCCACTACATGGCCTCGCGTGTAACGTGTCCCCCTGTCCACTTGGACATGTCTTAGCCGCCCATCGGGAAGAGAGTCAGAAAGCGCCGCCCGGCACTCCCATGGAATGTCACGGGGTTTGCAATCTAGGTCTTCCCGAGTCTGCCACAAAGCGGAAGCATTCCGGCTGTTCCCACTTAGGATCGACTGAATTAGGGTTTCCCTCATGGTCGAGTTCCTTGGAGGTAATTATCTTGAGCCCCAGACGAACTACTTTACGTAGAAACATGAGGGTCGAAGCGGATTTATACTACACTTGGTTCAAGGAGAATGGGAAACGAGAGGGATACGAAGCTTGACCTCTCTGTCCATAAGGCATAGTCCCATTCCGTTCCACTAAAACAATACAAATTGGGACTCTAGCTCTATAGATTCTAGGTCATCGTTACCTTGCTGTCAATTTCTTCTCAGAAAAGTTCCCGGTCAACCAGGACCACCCTTCCGTAGGACGGACCCATGGTCACATCCACTGCACTTTCCTCAGGGTTGCTTTAGTTGTTTAATTACCTACTACATTTAGTTTGACAAGCAAAAATAGCTTCCTTAATTAGCCAATTAATCACCGGTTCCTTCACGTAACTAAAGCACTGACATAGAAAAACAATGTCAAACAAGTTCCTTTTCAACAATTGATCTTATTTATCTGTCTTTGGAATACATCATATAATCCAGCCCGAAGGTTATTCCATAATCCGCCCAAAGGAAATTCCATAATCTGCCCAAAGGCAATTCTAGCAATCCTCAGGGATTGCTATTCCAAGTTTCCACCGGTAGACTAGTATGTGGTACTCGAGATCCAATCTAGAGTCACATCGGCCTCTTGTGCAGGGTCCGGAGGCAAGGGATTTACGGCCAGAGCCCCCCGTGGCACCCAAGCATCCTCTTGCTCCAAGTAGCACCCACGGAGAGACCTCTCGCGGCGGGTTCGATCCACGTACCCGATGCAATTAATAACCCCCTTGGATAGGGTTAGGCAGGACAGTCAGGGATAACTGATGCTGCCTCTCCCTCCAGGCCTTCAACCTGAAGTATTAGTTATTTTTCTAGCTTTAGTTCCTTGAGCAAAGAAGTACAAACAATGCTCCTAACTGTACAAACACAATCAATCGAGTGATCGTTTGTTCGGCCAACTGCTAAGGTGTGAATCCTTCCTTCCGAATATATCCAGTATTCGATCTGGGATCAATTGTGACTCGGAAAGATCCCAAGGGTTTTGTAAGCTGTGTTGCTAGTTTACCCTTTTTCCTTGGGTTAGGGTTTATACCCTGTTATCGCAATTTATCAATACCTTAGGTTTCCTTATATTAGAGACAATAAATCATGGGCAACCTCATCGCCCTAACTTGATTGGTCAATTGCTTGCTAGGCAATTCATAATTACCCTAACTTGGCAACTTAGCCTCACAAAAGGGTAATGAAGCAGGATGACTACTCATCCTCTTGCAAATTAAACTTGTACTTAGAACCTGCCAACCTTGTTCTCACGAATGGCAATTCTACTTTGTGATTTAGACAAAAAGAATGTGACGTTGCAACTTGTTGCATGAGACAAGTGTCGCACTTGACTTGTGGGATTATTTCTCCCATCACACGATATTCCCAGGTTAAGAATACTTTGGACAAGATGTAGGGATTGCGAGTCCTCTTGACCCAAATCAACCCTAACCCTACTAGGCCAATAACGCACTCGGAATCATCAGCACAAACAGCTATGATTTTGTCATCTTTTTCACCCTGATCTCTTTATTGTTTATCCTTTTGATTTGTTCACTACCAAACTAGTTGTACAAAAAGGTCACTGTTTTGAAACAGAGAGGTTTCTTTGCAAATAACTTTGAACAATGGCCTGCTTGCACCAAGTCCATGCTATCTCCCAAGACACTGAACCGTTGTAGGATCTTTTGCTGTCTAAACTGACTTGACCATATGAAGATACTGCATCAGAAGTGTCCAGAATTTGAGCAGAAAACTCAGGATCTTCAACACAAAAATTCTCTATTGATTTGCATGGAATTCAAAGGCCCTCTTCAATCATGATGATTGGTTAACGTACTGAAGTTCCACAGATTGTGCTTAATTGCTGTTCAGTATAACTCTGAAGTGCTACCATCTCTGTTATGTTGTAATCACACCTTAAAGTTCCATAGATTGCCTTCCCTGGTTTGTAATTGATGGTCAACAGGACTCTGAAGTGCTGCCTTCCATGTTATGTTGTAGTTACACCTTCAACTCTTCAAATTCTGAAGACGATGATAAATCCTCCTCCTTTATCATCATCTGCAAGCTCTCGTTATTCCTCTTTTGTAGTGCTTGCCGCTGGCTTTTCTTCAATTCTGCTTTATCATCGTTCCTCCTTCTATGCCTTTGAGCACGCGGAACATGCCCAACGGACAAGCTACTCCCATAGCACTGTAACGTCCACCGTTTGAAACGAAGCAGCATGTCTTGATCTCGTCTGCATCAGTCGAGAGCTCCTAACACGCTCAATAATTGCAAGAGCTTGACGAATTGGAATGTGTCCCCAAAACTCCATGTCCAGCACACCTTACAAGTATTATATCAATAAAATACCACTCCATTACCCCTTCTTAGATCAAGACAAGAAATTGTTGCAACCAAAGCTACTCAAACCACCTCGTGATGACAGAAGTCATGAGGAGAAGGCGAGTGTCATTCTGAGACAGCACTGATGCGTTCGACATTGCCATTCTTCTTGAATTTGGTAGAAAGGGCATCAAGCTCGTGTTTGAGGTCGTCGAGAGTACAGTCTAGTTAAGGCTCGTAAAGTTGCTCAGGGCCGGCACCCTTTGACGTCAGACTGAGTCTGCTCAGGGACACTGGAGAAGCCATATCGTAAACCTTCAACGAGTTTCAACTGCGTATTCCATTAACCTTCAACCTGCATATTCCGTTCGCTGGTTGACAGACGGATGAGTGGGAATTAGTCTCTCCCTCTCCTTCGCTTTCGTTCTCCACTTCCACTTCTTTTTCCAGCAACATCCCCAAATTATTCGATCATCGTCTTCTTCTTCCCATACTTTTTTTTTAGCCTGCCATTCATAGCCTTTCAAAAATATTCCCCTTTTTCTAGCTTTTTCCCTCTCCAATCTCAACATAGCATTCGTAAGGCTATTCTGAAAGTACCAAACTTTCTATCTTTCCCTCCAACTTTGAAATCAGATGTCGCAAAGGATTTCAGTTGTGATCCAATCGAAGCAAGGTCCATAAGTTCAGCCATGGATGACATGAACCACAAGCATCAGAAAATTAGCACGATAGCATGACTTGATTCAATGCTTCAATGACCTTCGATGTCACAAAGCTCTCTGGTTCATCTCCTCCATTCTCCTCATTTGATTCCACGATTTCCTACACTTTTCTTGGAGGTCATTATTGAAATTATCAGCTTGATAATGTCCTTTGGTATCAGTTTCTCATATTTTTCTGTCACACATACAACATGCATACAAACTGAAACACACATAAACACAAACACACAAGTGGAGTATGTACATTGGATGCGGATACTGAAACGACGGATTATCTTAATGCATCAATCACACACAATGAATCACACATGAAAAGATAACACAAATGCACAACAAAAATGGAGGTGTTTACGGCTCGAATGCGCAGCAGCACGATATCCACCCCCTCTAAACCTACGCATCCTCTGGATGAGCCAACTATCTAGGATCATCCAAGTCCACAAAAAAGTCCAATTCTTCATCAGTTTCTAGTAGACCTATTTCTCCATCAGCTTTATCATTCATATTCTCTGCTTCTTCTACTAGACTTTCTTTTACCTGCTCTTCTTCTACCAATGCTTCAAGTGAATACTCTTCATCTTCTCTTCTCTTGAAAATCTTGACTCGTTTTCCAGCAATGGGCACCCTCAATACTGTTCCATCTAATTCAGCCAACTCATAGGTAGCATTATCAAAAACGTGTTTCACCTCATACGGTCCAAACCATCTTTGAACCATTTTTCTCATGCTACTATGTTGATTCTCTAGACTACTGTCGTAGACTAGAACCCAATCTCCTTCTTTTATGGCTCTAGGCCTCAAGCGATGCCTCAAATCAAACCTGTCCTTGTTTCTGAGTCAGGCTGCCTTCAAACGATCAACTGCTAGCTACACATCTTCTCTCCTTCTCTCTAGTTGACGAATCTGAAGAGCCAGAAGCTCCTCCCTTGATAAATTCTCTTGCCATGGAAGAGCACTCCACGTGAGAGCACATATTTCTGTAGGCATGACAGGTTTTTGCCCATACATCAACTCTGCAGGCATATATCCAGTAGTCACACTATGTGTAGAGCGGTCTGTCCACAATGCAAAAGGTAGTAATCTCGGCCAATCTCCAAATCGACCTCTACAAGCTTTTGCCAATGCCTTAACTATCGCCGGATGTCCTCTTTTGCTCTTGCCATTTCCCTCTGGATTATAGGCAGTAGTAAGAGCCAACTTAATCCCAAGCCGTGAGAAAAATTCTCTAGCTTCGTCTGCATCTAGCTCTCCACGATCAGCTGTAATCTTGCCTATACATCCATACCTGCAAAATATTTCTTCCAACAAGAATTTACATATTGTAGTGGTGGTCTTCGTCCGCAAAGATCTGCCTTCAACATAGTTTGTAAGATTCTCCCTAGCCAAGACAAGATATCTCATCTGCCAAAGTCCCACTGGCAAAGTAACCAAGTCAACCACCCATTTATAATGAATACATAGTGGATAGGTCGGATGCAACTCATCACGATGCCGCACTAAAGAGTAAAGCTGACAGTCCCTGCAAGTCTCCAGAAAGTGGGAAACATCTTTATACATCCCTTTCCAGCAGTATCTTTCTTTGATTTTCTCATAGGTAGCCCACACACCTCTATGACCAGCCCAAGAACTCTCATGAAACTCTCGCATAATCTGTATCTGCATCGCTACCTCACAAACTACTCTCAAGGGTAAGCCGCCTCTCTTCTTTGGATGCTTCCAAAGAAAACCATCTTTCAAGAAATACCCATAAGCCTTTCTTCTGATTTTCTTGAATTCATCATCTGTCCAATCAGCTCTTCGAGTCAATGAACTTAGATACTGTCCAATTTGCAGCCACTCGTCAACATAAAGTTCTTCAATAAAGGCTTCAACAATAGATACATGACAATCATGAACAAGGACAAAAGCTGCAAACTCTGTCTCATCATCTTCTGTAAGCATTGACTCCTCATCCTCATATCTCGCTCTAGATAGCATGTCAGCAAACTGGATTATCTTTCCTTGCTATGTGTCAAAATTCTGGATTCAATGATTTGATGTAGGCAATCCACCGAAGAATCACTATATCTGGAGTCGAACAGCTAGTAATCATGCCAAGCAAAGGAAAACAATATGTTTCTACAACAACTGAAGCTCCAATAAAATACCCTTTATCACACTTCAGTGCAGTGACTACTCCCCACAACTCTCTTTAAATCTGCGGATATCTCCTCTGTCGCTCATTAAGAACTTTAGCTCCAAAGCGGATTGCATATCTATTTCCATCAGCATCATCCTGTCCCACTGCCCAACCTATGCCAATAGGGCTAGTATCAACTTTGAACATGATTGGCCGTCCACACTGATAATCTACCTTGCGAAGAGTAGGAGCTGACTGCAACAGCTTCTTGAGTTTACGCATGGCTTTCGAATGCTTCTCATCCCTATGAAATTTCTGCCCCTTTCGAAGCAGCTGATAGAGAACATCTGCTATGTGAGCAAAATGAGGAATCCAAATCATGTAAAATACACAAGCTCCCACAAATCTCCGCACCTCTAAAGTAGTCGAGCAATACTCTGCAATCCTGCTTATGGCATCCACCTTTGCAGGTGAAGGCTTCCTGCCATAATATCCAACCATATGCCCAACTATGATGACTTCATTAACACCAAAGAAAGATTTCAGCCCTGAAAGAGTCAAGTTCACCTCCTCTAATCGTGTCAATATTCACTCACAAGCAACTAAGTGTTCAACCACAAATGTCTACATCCTCGCAAATCAAGACTTTCATTCTTTTCTTCTTCTGCACAACCCTTAATAGGCACATCATCTAGGAAAGGCATGGTATACTGCGGAATATAGTCTCGTAGAACTCTATGCATAGCATTCATCATATGAGCAACTGAGTTTGTGGCACCTTGAGGCAAGGTACACATCCTCACAAGACCAATAGGTGTCCGCATAGTAGTAATATCCCTGCTTTCCAAGGCAAGCTGAAACTGATCATAACCTGAATACAAGTCACCTAGAGAATAGATGGCTCGTCTTGCAAAAGCCTCAGCAAATTCATCCACAACTGGACATGTTCCCACATTCCTGATTGTCACTTTGTTCACGGGCTGCATATCCTGAATAAATCTCAAAGTACCATTCTTCTTTGGTACAATAAACCACCTGTTAGAATAGGGCGCAGAAGAGGGTTCCAAAATCCCCATCTTAATCTTCTCATTCAGCAACTCTATCAGCTTTGGCAAGTGTGCTTTAGGCACAGGTATAGGACACATATTCCATGGCACATGAGGGACAATGAAGATGACCATAGGCGCAACCAATTCGGGACTAATGCAGCCAATTTCATGAGGAAAGAAAGCAAATGCCTTACCATGACGTCCAAGCATCTCTCTAAAACATTCTTTTTCCACTGGAAGCAAGAAATCATCATTTCCAATCTTCAATTCTACAAGAGTTTCAACTGTAAATTTATGTTCAATATTTGCAGGATCTCTCAACATAGGTTGCTTCATAGCTTTTTCTATCTGCTCATCACTATTAGGAGGAAGCGGCCCTACAACCGGCTTAACCTTCTTATCAACTGTTTTATACTTCGTGTCAACCTTGGCATTAGTTAGGCACTCTTTTCTTTGCTACAATTTTTGTAAATTTTCAGCAACTCTCAACTCTGTTGACTGAAAGATTTCAGCCCTTTGCTCTATGGACTGCATGGGTGCAGCCTGAAACTCTGTATGCTGAAAATTTTCAGCATTAAACTCTGTTGGCTGAATGGATTCAGCCCTCGGCTCTATGGATTGCATGGGTGCAGCCTCATACTCCATATGCTGAATTTTTCCAGCATTTAACTCTGCTAGCTGAAAGGTTTCAGCCCTTTGCAGCTCTATAAGCTGATCAAGATCAGCCATAGATTCAATTTGCTGAGTTTTCTCAGCCTCTAACTCTGTTTTCAGCATAAAATCAGAAATTTCCTGAAACATATCCAAGGTTTGCACATGTATGATCTTTGAACCCTTACATACATCAGTTTTCAGCATAGTTCCCATCTCAAACAATGTATCCGCATAAGACATCCCTTCATACAGCCCATCTACATGCTCTTCTGCTTGCAAAATACCTGCAATCTTCAACTCTTTCTCCTTACGACTAATGTACTGCTTGGCAGCTCTAGACAAATTTGAAATTTTCTGATAACTCACTAAACTATCTGAAGAAAAACCAACAAAATTAGTGGAGAAAGACTGGCTGCCAGGAGGCGAGATCTCCTCTTTTCTCCGCTCCGTACCACGGGCGTCTCGCAAGACAGCGGTACCTAATGAAAATCCAACTCCTTTGCAGGTAGAGGTGCCTCACGCAAGGAGTCCCTATTTCTCGGATGATTTACCCCAACAGTCATAAACTGAACAGCTCGCATACCATCCTTACTACGTATCCGTGCATAGGCTGAGTCGTCATCCATCACTTTCGTCTCCATTCTTGCTTCTGTAATGAAAGGCTGTCCAAGAATAATCGGATAAGAGCAAGAATCCTGAACAAAGCAATGATAATCCTCTTCAACATTACCAATAGAAATTCTGATGCTCGGACAAGCAGCATACATATCACCAGAAGTATTATTGGCGGCTCTCATGCACCAGCCATGCTCTGCATCCATAGGCCACTTGCCACTCTCATAAACACCTCGAGCAATACGATTAATCTCAGAACCATGATCAACTAAAGCGACCAAAGGAATCTGTTTCTCTCCAATCCTTACCACCGTCTCAGTGGTTGCTCTAGCCCAATGACTGTGTGAAAAATGACTGCGAGGAATGAGGATAGGGGTATCATCATCTTCATACTGCATAGGCTGAACTATTTTCTCCAATTGCGGATTGACAGAAGCATTCTCAACCATCACTGCATCATCATGCTCTTCCCTAAGAGCTCCATGCCATAATCCCTGTAAAGCAAGTCCTTCCATCGCATGTAGTTTCCTCCGCAAAAGATCCTGCATCTGATCCTGTATTTCTCTTCTAGCAATCCCAAGAGCTTCTCCAACAGTAAAAGTGACTTCACTATTCAAAATTCTTTCATGAAAAATCTTACTCATATCCATTTGCATATCAAGGTCTGACAAGAGCTTGAATCCTGGCTCCTTTCTTGGTTGCCTCTTCTCTTTCATCTGCTTGTCTCCCATAGGTTTTTCAGGACTTGATTGAGCCGGAGAACTTGTCATAGGTGGATCTGTAACAGGTGGTGAAACAAAGTCACCCCCTCTAGTCTTTTTGGAGATGCTGAGACCCTCCTTATCTCTTCTTCTCTTTTCCTCAATCATGGCATCTAAACCCTGTATTTTCGCCATATAAGCAAAAATAGAATACCTGTCGGGAGAATCCCATCCCATTTCTCCTCGGATGCTGGAGCCCACACAAGTCATAGTGGATGCTTGAACTTTCCCTCTTCTCACTATCTCCAAGGCAGAGGACCATAAAGCAGAGTCTCCATCTGATTTCTGCTCAAGCTGGACTCCATAAGCTGAAGCATCTCCTCTAACGCTCACATAAGCTGATCCCGCAGCCATATCATCAATGAGCTTCTTCATGCCTCCCTTACCAAAGTTCGTGTCAAGAGGAGCTCCAGTCTCTGTCAGCCATATCTTCCCATCTTGTCCCAAGAACACTACATTCTTCTTACACGCTTCCTGAAAAGCATCACAATCTCTGTAGTGTTGGTGCTCTGTACTATCGCACCAAATACATCGTCTCCCTTTTCTTTGGCCAGCTGGAAAAGTAGTCACTGGAGCAGGTGCTACAATAGGTACTGACATAAGTTGCTCTTTTAACTTTCCAACTTTAGCTTTGACTACTTCAATCGTCAAATCTGCCAAGCCTTTAATAACATCATCTACAGATAAGGGCACTGGAGCAGCAGGAACTGGTGGATTTACATCAGGAGGAGTAGGCTTAGGCATAGAACTTGTAGTAGGGGTAAAAGAAGAGGTCTCCAAGGATTTTTCAGAAGCAGGTCCTTTATTACGATGCAATCGTACTCTCCTGCGCTGCTTCTTAGCAAGAGCATTCACAGCATCAATGACATGTCTCCACTCGGTCTTTAAACCTGAATCGATAGCTTGATCTTCCAAAAGATCATCCAACTTTTCCTGTAAATCAGCATCAGCGGCTTGTAAAAATAAATCCACTTTTTGCATCTCCAAAGCTTGCTACTCAGTTCCATCCAATTGATCATAGCGACTCTCAAACTCTCGCAGAAGGGCGGTAACTGAAAGTCCCTTATTAGGCATAGAAACCCATGCTAAGAAATTCCTGTGGTTCATAAGACCTGTATCCTCCAGGAAATATTCATCTTTTAATGCCTTCTTATACTCTGCCCAACCAGCATGCATTCCTTGAATTTTTGAAATTCGGACTTCAAGAGCGCGCACCACGATCCGCAAGAAGTAGCGGCTCCAAACATCTTGAGAAACCCCAAAAAACTTCATCTTTTCTTCATATAAATGCAGGTAAGTTGACACTTGTTGGCCATTGAACTGCTTCATCTCCTGTTGGACAGCTTTCAAGGCATCCATGGCATCACTATCACGTTTCGCGTGAGCTTGCTGCTGCATATAGGTTGTAAATGACTGAAACAGGTTCTTCATGACATTGTCATCTGTCATCTCTTCTTGCGAGTCTCCCATCTTATTGAAAATTGACGCAGCACTTTCACGTTGGGTTCACCAGAAATGTCGTAGATTTCGTGTAAGGGCTACTGAACACGGAGTTCAAGTTGCAACAAGGGAAGAGGCTAACAAGAAGAAATCGAATTTTTGATGCCAAAGTTCACTATATTCCTTGTCAAGTAAATTACATGAGGTCCATGTTCAAGAAAATCTGTAGTATCTCATAAACTGTTATGCATTCAGGTGTTTGAAGACAGTTATGCCTTTGGCACATAGGCTTGAAGAGACTTGAAGAGTTTTGCTGGAAAGAGTTCTGCTGGGCAGCAATTCTGAGCCTTTTCTCGATCTAATCATTGAGTAATCAACCCATAAATCTGCCCAACATTCAGCACCAGTTCAAGGCTATTTTCAGCATTCAAATTTCAGCAAGTCTGTGTGAAGGAAGGTCATTAATGTCTTTGTAATGACGAAACTCGGAATCATCAGCACAAACAGCTATGATTTTGTCATCTTTTTCACCTTGATCTCTTTATTGTTTATCCTTTTGATTTGTTCACTACCAAACTAGTTGTACAAAAAGGTCACTGTTTTGAAACAGAGAGGTTTCTTTGCAAATAAATTTGAACAATGGCCTACTTGCACCAAGTCCATGCTATCTTCCAAGACACTGAACCGTTGTAGGATCTTTTGCTGTCTAAACTGACTTGACCATATGAAGATACTGCATCAAAAGTGTCCAGAATTTGAGCAGAAAACTCAGGATCTTTAGCACAAAAATTCTCTATTGACTTGCATGGAATTCAAAGGCCCTCTTCAATCATGATGATTGGTTAACGTACTGAAGTTCCACAGATTGTGCCTTCCCTGGTTTGTAATTGCTGTTCAGCATAACTCTGAAGTGCTACCATCTCTTTTATGTTGCAATCACACCTTAAAGTTCCATAGATTGCCTTTCCTAGTTTGTAATTGATGGTCAGTAGGACTCTGAAGTGCTGCCTTCCATGTTATGCTGTAGTTACACCTTCAGCTCTTCAAATTCTGAAGACGATGATAAATCCTCCTCCTTCATCATCATCTGCAAGCTCTCGTTATTCCTCTTTTGTAGTGCTTGCCACCGGCTTTTCTTCAATTCTGCTTTATTATCGTTCCTCCTTCTATGCCTCTAAGCACGCGGAACATGCCCAACGGCCAAGCTGCTCCCATAGCACTGTAATGTCCACCGTTCAAAATGAAGCAGCATGTCTTGATCTCGTCTGCATCAGTCGAGAGCTCCTAACACGCTCAATGATTCCAAGAGCTTGAAGAATTGGAATGTGTCCCTAAAACTCCATGTCCAGCACACCTTACAAGTATTATATCAATAAAATACGACTCCATTACCCCTTCTTAGATCAAGACAAGAAATTGTTGCAACCAAAGCTACTCAGACCACCTCGTGATGACAGAATTCATGAGGAGAAGGCGAGTGTCATTCTGAGACAGGATTGATGCGTTTGACATTGCCATTCTTCTTGAATTTGGTAGAAAGGGAATCAAGCTCATGTTTGAGGTCGTCGAGAGTACAGTCTGGTTAAGGCTCGTAAAGCTGCTTAGGGCCAACACCCTTTGATGTCAAACTGAGTCTGCTCAGGGACATTGGAGAAGCCATATCCTAAACCTTCAATGAGTTTCAACTGCGTATTCCATTAATCTTCAACCTGCGTATTCCGTTCGTTGGTTGACAGATGGACGAGTGGGAATTAGTCTCTCCCTCTCCTTTGCTTTCGTCCTCCACTTCCACTTCTTTTTCCAGTAACATCCCCAAATTATTCGATCATCGTCTTCTTCTTCCCATACTTTTTTTTTCAGCCCGCCATTCATAGCCTTTCAAAAATATTCCCCTTTTTCTAGCTTTTTCCCTCTCCAATCTCAACATAGCATTCGTAAGGCTATTTTGAAAGTACCAAACTTTCAATCTTTCCCTCCAACTTTGAAATCAGATGTAGCAAAGGATTTCAGTTGTGATCCAATCGAAGCAAGGTCCATAAGTTTAGCCATGGATGACATGAACCACAAGCATCAGAAAATTAGCACGATAGCACGACTTGATTCAATGCTTCAATGAACTTCAATGTCACAAAGCTCTCTGGTTCATCTCCTCCATTCGCCTCATTTGATTCCACGATTTCCTGCACTTTTCTTGGAGATCATTATTGAAATTATCAGCTTGATAATGTCCTTTGGCATCAGTTTTTCATATTTTTCTGTCACACATACAACATGCATACAAACTGAAACACACATAAACACAAACACACAAGTAGAGTATGTACATTGGATGCGGGTACTGAAAGGACGGATTATCTTAATGCATCAATCACACACAATGAATCACACGCGAAAAGATAACACAAATGCACAACAAAAATGGAGGTGTTTACGTCTCGGATGCGCAGCAGCACGACAACGCTTGGCCCTAGGGTTTCTAAATTCAAACGGAAGTCTAGTATTTGGTCGATTGATCCTTAGGGTGAGGACCCTACATCATTCTTGTGTGCTCGTTTAGCTAACCCTAACATTCCGTGAATGTGGGTAGGATATTTGGGATTGCAAGTCTTGAGTTGGCATCCCAAGTGCGATACTAGGCAGAATTTTTAACGTAACTAAACCCTACCTAGCACTTTGAGGTGTTCATTGTACTAACTAATTATGCTTTTATGAATCCCATGTGGGTTATGCCATTCCAAGAGATTTACCTAAATCGATCTAATTGTCTTGCGACAAGAGGTAATCTCTCCTTAGAGATGCAAATACTTTTCCTAAAAAGATGTAAATAATTTCAAGATACAACATTCCATGCAAATATGCGATTCATAGACTTTTTCCTTCTATGCAACTATAAGATTTACAATGATCATTTATTTTCCTTTCCTAAATCATAATGATTGACAATTTAGGGCTAACTCGTATAAAACCTATGTTGACGCAACGAAATCAAAGCTTTAATATTTTTGATGAAGATGCATTCATAATTTGATAAGAGATCTCCATGCATGAGTGTCCTTTAGCACTTAACCCGACTTAAAATGCAAGCATCCTCGCATGCAACTAGCAAAGTTCTTAGTTTCCTTTCCATGCATTGAGATTCTTTGGACAACATTCAATGGGTGTCTAAGATTATCCTCTATACGAATCACGTCCATGAATTTAAATCATAAGTGCAACATGCGACATAAGCTCTATCCTTCTTAGCATGATATCCTCTTCTAATTTATGCATTATACATTCAAGAAGATTGCAACTACTCTTGTTGACGGGAGTGCTAGCAAATTCAATTAATCAACATGCACTAAAATTTGTAAAATGAATGGATAAATGCATCTAAATTTTCCTAAAAACCATCATGCTTAACGCATTCCTTTCATGCGAGAATACAATTGGAACCTGGGAATGAGGGCTCGTAGTGTTGTCCACGCGTGAACTCTGGTTGGAGGCTCCCACGTGCTCACCTCGCATCTTTAGCTTTGGAGCCATTTATGCAATGTATTTTGTCGCAGCAATTCCCCCTTTGGATTACTCGCGTGTCCCGAAGTCTCACAGTCTACGATATCCCTCTCCCGTGCAGGACACCGGCCTTGGAGACTTGGGTTTAAAACCCCAAGGGAGGCACGGGAGAATGGGGCTTAAGGAGGCTTAAAACTAGAAGCTTCCAAAGAAGCTTCTAAGATTTTTTCAGGAGCTTATGTGGAGAGAGAAGATGATCGGGAGACGGTGGGAAGATGACGATGATCACGAAGATGATGATGATAATGATTATGATGATGATGGTGCAGGTAGAGGTGAGGCGGTAGCCTGGGCGGCAGTGAGTTGGCGATGGCATGTGGCAGCTTCTCATGGCATAGGGCGGCAGCTCCTCCGACTCCTCCCCCCAAGCTTAAGGGGGAGGTTATATATGCCTTTAAGGGGTGGGGATAGCCATACACATGGCTGGTTGCATGCTTCCTCCTCCCCCCCTGGTGCTCTCCTACTTCTCTCACACTCCCTCTCCCCCGCCATGCATTGGTTGAGGGGGAGGGGTTAATGATAAAAAAAATTGCCACAATTAACTATTATCCCCCTTTTCCCCTTGAAAAGGGGTGTTCGTGCGTGGGCTTGCGGTCTTCAAGCCACGGCTCTTGTGCACCATGCAGAGCTGGGGTTTTGCTAGTGCACATGGAGTAAGCACTTAGCCAAAGGTCTTTTGTTGCGGGGAGATTATTTTGAACTGCTTTTTGCGCGTGGTGTTGCGGGGTCTAAAATCATTAATATTCCGTGTTGAAATATTACATTCTCTCTCCTTTAGAGGAATCGAGATGTCCTCATCTCGAGAAAAACTGGGGGTATTGTTGGTTGAGAGTACTTTCATGCATCCAAGTGGCATCCTCCTCGGGATAATCTTTCCACTCGACGAGGTATTCCCTCAAGGTCCTAGATCTCAAATGCCTCTCCCTAACATCTCAGATCCTATCAGGCCGTAGCTCAAGGACTCCTTGGCTAGGCATTACAACTTGTTGATCATCAAGCACGTGACTAGGGTTAGGCACATACTTTTTCAATAGACTGATATGGAATACATTATGGACTTTTAGGTTTTCAAGGAGTTGCAGTCTGTAAGCATTAGGCCCTAGGCACTTGAGGATCTTGTAGGGTCCACAATACCTTGGACTTTGCTTTTTGCATTCCCCCAAGGATAGGGAATTCTTCTTTGGATGCACACGAATGAAGACCATGTCACCTTCAATGAATGATCTATCTTGATGTTTCAAGGCGTGTGTATTCATGCGTCTCCGACGCAGAATACACGCGCTTTGAGACACGACCTCAGACACAATGAGAGAAAACATTTCTTCGCGTCTATCCCTATATCTGCACTGAAAGCACTCGGCTAGGAGGGGGTAATGTTTATTGCAACACTAGCAACAGGAAAAAATTGAAAAAATAGAAAAATCTAAGAAGCAAGAAAAGGCATAGGGCAGGCATGGAGAAGGCGCCTAGAAAAATAATAAATTTGAAAAACTTCCAAAAGCATGGAAACAACCACCAAAATCCCAAGGCATAGGGCCGAAGTCGGGAGGAGTTAAAAGCAAGAAAGCATACATTTAAATGCAAAGGCACTCTCAAATCCTTGTAAGAGAGCGCTAGGCTCCCTCGTGTGCAAATTATAAACTTAGAAGGGTGGTAGGACTAGCTAGGAAGTGAAAGTATGGAGAAAAAGAAGAATAATTAATACTCCAGCTTGAAGTTTTTATATAAACATATGATTGACAAATATTTTGATGTTGTCATGAATTAGGTTTAATCATGTCGTCATCATCACCTAGTGTGGTGCATGCTGATGAGTCAACGAGTACATCCTTAAGTGAGGATGAAACATTACGTCTTCATAATCTAGATGCATGGCTACGACAAAAAATTAAATGCATGTGTGATCGTTGTCGAGGGTGTATTTTTCGAGCACGTCGAGTTGCAATGTCACACCTCAGCATGTATGGAGAATGGGACCGAGAAAAATCACTGGTATTCATTGTTTTTTTTTAACACTAAGATTGCTAGTCTATGTTACTCAATATATATCAACGTACATGAAACTCCCTTTTGTGGTTGAGCAGGATGCGGTGCCACATCCTCAGATGCTCCCTCTCGAGCGTCGAGAGGCTGCAAAATGTCGACGGGAGGAGGTAGAGTCTTCAAGAAGAGTGGAGACTGACGACCATGATAGTAGCCCTCATGAAATGCCCCATCAAGTTGTAGAGGATGAGATTTTGGACAACATGGTACGCCATCTATTTTTGCAACCGGTTCAGGGAGAAGGTCACTCTATGAAGCCAGATCATCCACTATATGTAGCGTCATCTACTCCATTGTATGAAGGTTGTACGTACTCTATTCTTCATGCGTGCCTCGAGATACTTAACTTGCAAAAAATTTATGGATGGAGTAATGTCAGTTTGGATGCGTTATTGAAGTAGGTATCAATTTAGTTTGGCTTATGAATCATAATATTAATTGTTCTATTTTGAAATCAGAAAAAAATATATGTTGGTGGTTTTTTAACTCACTTTTAAAAATATATGTAGGTTATTATCACAAATGCTTCCAAAAGGAAACAAATTGCTAACTAAGAGAGAGCAAGCAAGAAATTACTTGACATCTCTGGGAGGCCTCGATTATGTCAAGATCCATGCATGTGTCAATGATTGTGTCTTATTTCGTGGGATTCATGAGTTCGCACGAGAGTGTCCTGTTTGTGGCGAATCAAGATATGAAGTGGAGATGAAGTCAATGGATGGGCCTCGTAAGATTTTGCGACATTTTTTGATTGTTCCACGTATAAAACTTATGTTCAAGTGTAAGTCTATTGGAAAGCTCATGTCATGGCATGCTAGTCATCGTTCAAGTGATTGAAAATGGAGGATCCCTGCAGACACACCAGCATGGCAACATATAGATAATTTGTGGTCCGTTTTCAAAGAAGAGCCAGGAAATTTGAGATTTGGTTTAGGTATGGATGGAATCAATCTATTTGGCAACAAAAGCACATCATACAATGTATGGCCAGTGGTATTGGTGAACTATAATATTCCTCCATCCATGGCAATTAAAAAGAGACATATAATGTTGTCCCTTCTGATTCCTGGAAAGCACAAGGTAAAAAACATGGACATTTACTTAGAGCCTTTGATTGAAGAGTTAGAAATGTTATGGGAAGGTATTGAGGTGCAAGATACAAGTGCATCTGCATCCTCTAGAGATTTCACATTGAAGGCCATGTTGTTGTGGACCATGCATGACTTTCCAGTATACGGAGAGTGTTCAGGTACATGTATACAACTCTATATTTGAAATTCAAGACTTGAATCAATTGCATTTTATTAATTCACATGTTTTTTCAGGTTTAACCACATCAGGATATCATGCATGTCCTATTTGCGGTCCCTCTCTAGTTTCCTCTAGGCCAGTACATTTAAAGAAGGTTATCTATGAAAATCATCATCGATTTCTTCCTATTGACCATCCCAAATAGGTTCTCCCTCCTAATGGAATGACTCCACAATCTCTAACCATTTGAGATTGGAAGGAGAGATGGATTAATGCTGACAGCCACCCTCCACTTGGCATGAGTTGGTAAGAAGTGCATTTCTCTCGATTGACTTTAAAGTATTTAGCATGATGAATTGTTTACATAATATATTGTTTGTTTGTTAGGTTCTCTATATTTTTTCATCTTTCGTACTAGACTGAACTCAAGATCAATCACTTGTTGGACCCCATGCACATATTCAAAAATGTTGTATCTACATTATGGGATCATTTGATAGGGGCTTGTGATTCAGTCAATGTAAGGGACGATTTACGTAACATTGGTTGCATGAGATGAGCCTGGCCACGCGTTGGACCCAAAGGAAAGATTGAGCTACCCCATGCACCTTGGATGTTGTCAAAGAACGAGGAAAAAATAGTAAAGGAACAAATATGTAGCTTTCGAACACCCACAGGATGTATGAGATGTCTCAAGGGAGCCTTCATAAAGAAAAAGAAAAGAGGTGTGGAGCAACTATCTGGTTTGAAGTCCCACGATTGGCACAAAATGATTCAAGTAAGGGTATCTCTAACCATGAATATAGTAATTAGTGGAGTAACTATGTGTAAACTTTGGGGTATGATGACTTTTTCCTCAACTAATCATTTGATCTATGAATATTGTTTACATTCAGTTCGTACTTCCTACTAGCATATCCCATTGTGTACCCAAAGATGTACGTGATATAATTTACAAGATGGAAGAGCTTGTGAGGTGTGTATACATTGTATTTTTTTATTATATATCTTTGCATTTCTACACAAAAATAAATAATTCTCAAATACATCCTGACAGATACGTGAGCTCGAAGGAAATTGATCCAAACACATTGTAAGATGCTCGAGTATTAACTGTTGAGGTGGTTTGTTTGGTGGAGGAAAATTTTCCTCGATCCATTTTGACTACTCAATTACATTTACTCGTACATTTGATTGATGAGATTGCACTTTGTGGGGCAGTTCATAAAGGTGGATGTTTTTTCTTGAGCGCTTCATGAAAACCTTGAAAGATTTTGTGAGGCAAAAAGCACGGTCTGAGGGAAGCATGTCTGAGGGTTGGTTAGTGCAATCATCCCTTGTTTATATCTCTAAATATCTTGCTGAAGTGGACCCCTCTCAACCTCGACTATGGAAAGATGATGAAGACTTGAGGATGATCTCTATAATACCTTAAGGAAAAGGAATGAGTAAAGTGCTGACAAAAGAAGAACTTCCTAAGTTAAATAGTTTTTGTGTGCTCAATAGTGATGTAATGAGCAAATGGGTGACACTATATAATGAAGCAAGGGCAAGAAGAAAAAGCGAAAGACAAGCATTTCGCACCAGATATGGATGTAATGTCTCATTTCCAGATTATCTAAATGCGCTCCCATGTCATATTGATATAGATTGGTTACATGAGGAAATGGAGAGAATGAAAAAAGAGGAGGAAATTAATATATCTCAAGAAGAGTGGGAATACACACGAGGTTTCTTATCAAAGGTGAGACATACTATCAATTAATTTGTTTCTATAAGTTATATTTTATATAAATAATAGACATGTTTGATCTTAATATTTTACTACTAGTGCACATTATTCAATGCTATTTGGTGTGAGGGTAAACATCTTCGAACTCAACGTATAGATGAAACGAGAAATACCCAATATTGTGGTGTGCTTGCTCACTTCGAGAATGCCAATGGTACCATGGAAGGTTATTGTGGCTTGATCCAAGATATTCTGAAGCTTAACTTCAGACGATTCTTTATATATGTACTGGATGTGAAGTGGTTTAAAGAAGTGGTAGCAAATGGTGAGCATTGCACAATCAGATGTCATCCAAGTGGTTTTGTAATCATTGACTCTACAAAATTTCACCAAAACAAGAATGACACATTAGTACTACCTCAACAATGCAAGCAGGTATATATGCAAAAGCTAATTTTTTTTATATGTATGCATGTGAGACATATACACAATATAATAAGTATTTAAGTTTCTTGCTTTTGTTTTTCAAATACAGGTTGTATATCATCCAATGGTAAAAAATAACTGATGGTCATATGTCATCCCTATATCTAATCATTCAAAACCAATATGTGGTAATATTACCGACATAGAGATAGCAGATGACAATCCAACAATTAATGATGATGTATATGATGACACCATAATGGATTATATGCATGATATAGTACAAGATGAACCTCACGAGGATGTTCAAGGAAACATAGAAGAAGACAATAATGTGATTGTCAATGATATTGATGAAGTTATTGAGCAATATAGCAACACATCTGATAGTGGGATAGACTTATTTGTTTTGTTACCTCTTGGTAACATAGAAGTATGTAACAAAAAAGATGAAAAAGGGAATTGAATCACTGATATGTATCATTGCTCGTCTTGGGTACGTATGCGTCCAAGTATGAAGGGAGCTTTCAGGGTGAAAGCATTTGCAATTGGAGATGTATCAAAGCACTGGAAGGGTAAAGTTTTAGCTCTCAGAAAAAGGAATGTTGATTCTCACCTTGTAACAGAGGCATTTGTACAACATGTATTCATGCAAAAACAAATACATATTGCACCCACTGTGCCCTTCAACGAAACATTGCAAATAGTAAGTATTTGCAACCCATTGAGAATGACAAATTTCATGATACCTATGTAACAACTTGTCTCGTATTTACAGAAGTATACCCTTCGGATTACTGTGAGTGGAAAAATGTTGAGAGTTTCTGGTTCTTTTAAGTGTTACCACCTCGAAATTGATAGATTGCTCTTTGAGGGGCGTACAGCTAAGCAGCTTGTAGAGGACCTTGTTTTCTTCTATGATTCCAAGTACATATTGCCCAAGGGGGTTCGAGAATATGAAACCCTTGAGTCTATGCACATATCAAATCTCAATAGCATAGAATGTCCATTGTGTAGTAGTGACATTTTTCACATGTGTAGCACAAAAATTTCAGCAGACATATTGAATTCTATGAAGCCAAGCATCGGCTCAAAGAATGTACATCTATACTTGTTCATACTACCGATTGCAATTTTTGCACACATGTTCAAGGAATGTAAGGGTTTGAGATGTACCAAAAGCACGTAAGTCATAAAAAATACATCAGAGGATTATGTAACAAGGATTCTAGGCAAAACTTGGATATAAAAAATAACTCACAGTCCTGACACAGTGGAGTGTCGAATCACAACAAGGGACATGGCTTTCAGGTAAATTTTTTCTCTCTTAGTTGACTATTATCTTAATTTGGGATGAATCGGCTAACTTTTCTTTCCAATTACAGGTACTTTGTTGCACATTAGACTTTATGCCTAGTGTTCAAGTATCGTAGATGGAGGATACTCAAAGGTAAATGGTTGTGCCTTGATCAAGACATGCATGAAAGTGCAACTATGGATGTTACTATCATTTGTGAGGGCCACGAGCCCCAAGTGTTGCAAATGGAGGATGATTGGCCCTTGAGTATAATGCGCCAGGAAATTACAATGTTAATGCAGAATCCACATGTTAGCTTCTATTTTAAACTAGATGGTAGGAAAATTCGAAGCCTAGCTGAGGATATTGTTACTAGTGGAAAGTGTGCGGCTCCACATATTTTAGAAATTGTAGAGTCTCCCTAAAAATCCCAACACCACAAGTTGTAATATCCAATACCTATACATTTTTGGATTTTTTTGCCAATAGAATATTGTCGCTTACAAACTTGCAATATTTAAAAATCATGGTATTTATGCAAAATCATACACTTGTTATACACTTTCCACATCAACATATTTACATGTGCATGTAAACTTTACAAAGACATAAGTAAAGCCATAACTAAATATCGTATGCGAACAACCCTTAATGGTTTAAAACTTAAGGTTTTTAAGGTAGAACTAGTTTAGTTCTTGTTTCATTGTTTCATTTCACACTTTCTCTCTTCATCTCTTTACATCCACCACATCCCTCCTACCTACTACGATGGATGCTCATGCACACTTTGATGAGTGGGTCCACGAGACTATCTTTGCCAACCAGGGTGAGAGATATAACCACCAACTTCGGAGGCCCTTGTCACCCATTCAATATACCCTTGGTCTCCACAACCTCAACCATTTTGACATGCTTCTGTCCCATGTCCGATCCCCACAAAAGCCCAATCATCATGGACGTAGATGACCACCCTTTAATCATCCTAGCAACAAAGTCCCGCACAAGTGCCATGGGACTGATATTTGACTAGGAGGGGGTAATATTTATCCCAGTGTGAGACAGAGAAAAAGGAAGAAAAGAAAATTTGAAAAAAATTAAAAAATGCATAGCAAATAAAAAAAATGTGACTCGATAGAAGGATAAGAGTAGAAAAGGCCAAAAGAGCAAGAGCAACCTCAAAAGTCAAGGCAAAGGCAAGTGTGCATTGAAAAATGCAAAGGCACCCCCAAATTTTTGTAAAAGAGCACTAGGCTCCATGCCGTGTAAGTTGTAAAGAGTAGATGGGCATAGATAAAGGAATAATATAAATAGAAGAGAATAGAAAAAGAGGACCTTGGCAAGATGACCGATCATGTAAAAAAGGGGATGGGTGCCCAAAGGGATGAGGGCATGTAGAAAAGCCAAAAAGTGAATGGAGAAGCTCATTCTTTGTCTGTGGAAAAAGTGGCTCTTCTTCTTCTTCTTCTTCTTCCTTTTCTCCTTCTTCTTCTTCTTGCTTGTTCTTGTGCTTGAGGGAGTGAGTGTATGAGGGCGAGGGACCATAGCAGAGAAGCTCTCCATCTTCTCCTCTCTTCTTTTCTTCTATTCTCTCCTCTTATCTAGCATGTGCAACTATGGAGCATGGAGCTTGAAGATGGAGGATTGAGCTTACTTCATCGTGTATCTCGAATCGTGGAGCTACCGGTGTGCTTAAGAGAGGAGGATAGTTGATTAGGCATTGAGATAAGCTCATTATACACATAGGCTTTAGAGTGCGTAGGACTATGTGAGAGATATCCATTAGCATTCGGCTTGAAATGCTTTAGCAATAGCTAGTCAGTGGATCTTGTGGTCAAGAGAATGGTCCCATAGTTGTTATGGTTGAATCATTATTTAAGGCATTTCTATCTGCAGGCCACTATAAATTTGATGCACTATACTAAGGAGCTCCACTCGTGATATGCCAGGGTGACCGTTGTGCATTTATGTCACCGACTTGTCAGTTGCAGATGCGGTTGGTACACCGCCCATGAATAATAGCTAGATGATAGCTATCCTTATCTACTCTAGTTCATGGCTCAATTAGTATGCCACCTTAGTTAGTTGAGTTTGGTTTGAGACCCATATATAGGGTTCTTCTATTTCTATGTACTTGAGTTCTTTTGGCTTATACAACTAAGAAGAGGAAAACTGTTTTCAGCCTCCACCTTTGTGTGTATTCCCCCATTGTGCAAGCAAGAAAGCTACAAGTGAGACTCCTTCCTTCTCTCCCACAATCTTGACATGGTATCAGAGCCTTGTTCATAGTAAAGAGCTCAAGAAAGTAAGCCAAGCTCGCGGTGTTCTGGTAAGAGGACCAGTGTTGCTTTCATTTTTCTGTTTTGGGAGCAAGTCTCTGCAGGTAGTACAGTCGAGAAGTGCAAGAGTGCATTGCCTCAGGTTGAGACGCCCTTCGCGGTGAAGCAAGAGGGCAGTATATGCTGCGGGCCCTGTTTTGGAGGCGCAAGTTTTCTGCATGCACTTAGGAAGAGGCCCTATTTTATGCTGTGCGACCACTGTTCTACAGGTCGGTGAAAAGTTACTATAGAAATTGCATCGTATACCTGTGCGCAGAGACATTGGGAGTTACAAAATCATCCTCGTTTCTTGTTTATGAAAAATTATCACTAGGAAGTGACTGTGTGGTCAAATACCACTTTCGCTAGTTTTGCAGATTTGCCCTTGTGAGGGTGAAGCTGTGTTTTTTGCAGTGACAGAATTTTTTGCACTATTCTGTAATGATGTCTGATTCTCTTTTACAGATTGTAACTGAAAAGCTTGACAAGAACAACTTCCAAGCATTGAAGTTTAGAATGACAAATTTCCTTATGGGAAAAGTATATTGGGAATTTGTTGCAGGAAATGAAGAAGAATCAGTTCTTCCTGATGTTCCCAATCAACAGCAAATGCAGGCATTTAAAGCATGGCATGAGAGAGCCAGGAAAGTTATGTATTGGCTGTCTATCAACATTTCAGACTCTATGATTGTGCATATTTAGGATGCAAGTACGCCAAAGAAGGCATGGGATACTCTGTCAAAAATGTATAGCACAAATACGCAAGCCAGGAAAATGCAGCTCAAGCAAGAGTTGCACAATGTGCAAAGAGAAAGTATGAGCATCAATGACTACAACTTGAAGGTGAAGAAGATCGCAGATGCACTTGCTTCCATTGGGTCGCCAGTGGAAGATGATGATTTAGTTTCCGTGACCTTGAATGGTGTAGGAAAGGATTATACACAGTTCCGAACATCCATTTCCGTCCATGAAAGATTTCCTGATTTTGAAGAGTTAATTGCTCTTCTAATTTCTGAGGAGCAGAGAAATGGTGGTGCATCCTCTTCAGGAGGAACTTCAAAAGAAGCTGTCTTCTACTCAAATGTTGGAAGAGGTAGAGGCAGAGGTAGAGGAGGCTGATTTGGAGGCCGTGGTAGAAATCAGAATATGCAGCAGACTCAAGAAAACTAGTCCTATGGAGGAGGACGTGGTAACTCTAGAGGCAGGGGGAGCCAAAGAGGTCATGGTGGATGGCAAAGAGGCCAAAATGCAAACAGCAATGTTGAATGCTACTACTGTGGTAAAATGGGTCATATGGCTAAAGACTGCTATAAAAAGCAGAATGACATCATGAATGGAAAATTGCAACAAGGAAATTATGCATCTTCTAGTAGACAGGGTGATGACAGAAATGTGCATTTATTTATGGTGCAGCACATGACCAATTTTGTGACAAGTGTAGAAGAAAACAACGATGTGTGGTATGTTGACTCAGGTGCATCAAACCACATGACAGGTCATGCAGAATGGATGGATGATGCAAGGAAAATGGAAAAACTAGGATTTGTGGAGACTGATGATGATACTGCACATCCTATTGTGCAGATTGGAAAATTTCCTTTGTCTATGCAGGATGGGAAAAAGAAATACCTGTCCGATGTATTTCATGTCCCGAATATCACCAAGAATCTGGTTCCTATTGGGTAAATGGTTGAGCAGGGCTTGCAGGTCAGATTTCATCCTCATGGATGCTTTGTTGAGGATATGAAAAATAAAGGTCGCTTGATAGCAAAAGGAAAGAAGAAGGGCAGAATGTTTACGTTGGATGCAGACATGTCTGAATTGAGTGCAGCAATGTTTGCACATGGGATCGGTGTAGTTGCAGATATTGATAACTGGCATAAATGCATTGGTCATGTTAATGTACAGCGACTTAAATCAATGTAGGCCCAAAATATTGTTGCAGGATTGCCTAAATTCAAGGTTGCAGAAATGCATAAGGTATGTGAAGCCTGCCAATTTGGAAAACAGGCAAGGAAACCATTTCCTAGACATGTTCAAGAGAGTAAGAAGCCATTGGAATTAATCCACTCTGATGTGTGGACTACTAAAGCTGCATCTCTTGGAGACTGTCATTATTTTGTTACTTTTATTGATGACTATAGTAGAAAAATTTGGGTGTATTTTATGAAAACGAAAAGTGAAGTTTTTGGGCATTTCAAAACTCTTAAAGCTATGGTTGAAAAAGAAACATGCTTGCAAATAAAATGCCTAAGGTCAGATGGAGGGGGAGAGTACCTCTCAAATGAGTTTGCAAGGTTCCTGCTGCAGGAGCATGGCATAAAGTAGCAATATTCATGCAGTCATACCCCACAACAAAATGGAATTGCAGAAAGGAAAAATAGGCATATTGGAGAGGTATCTCGTGCCATGCTCAATGAAAAAGACTTGCTAGATTTTTATTGGGCTGAAGCAGTTGCTACAGCAGTCTACATAATGAACAAGACTCCCACTACAGCAATACATGGGATGACTCCAGAGAAGAGGTATACTGGTAGGAAACTAGATATTTCTCATTTGAAAATTTTTGGTTGCATTGCTTATGTTCATGTGCCAGATGAGTTGAGATCCAGGTTGGATCCAAAAGGTGAGAAGTGCATCTTTATTGGTTACTCTTTGCAGTAGAAAGGGTATAGATGCTATAACCCTTCTACTCGTAAGTTTATAGTGAGCAGAGATGTTGTTTTTGATGAGATGAGTAGCTGGTACAAACCAGTAAATGTGATTGATGATGTAGATGCACAAAATGATAATGCTGCACAGAATTCACAGCAGCAGTCACAAAATATTAGTGGACCTGGAGCGTCCTCTAGCAGTGGTTCACATTCTTCGCCATGGACAGGCAGATTGAGATCAGGAGAATCTTCTCAAAGCAATGCAGATAGTGGTATGCAAGTATCACGAAAAGGAAAAGAGAATGTAGATCAGCCCATGTTTGATGTGAATGCAGGTCACTCTTATGTGGATGGTGAATCCAGTGGCTCAGAACAGAGCATTGATGATGAGTTGGGTATTCATTCTATTGTTACACCTGGAGTAAGGAAGACCAGGGATGTTTTGAGAGCACCTGGGAGTGAACCTACTTTGCGCAGGTCTATTAGAGCTAGGTATCCTGTGGATAGGCAGAAATATAATGGATTTACAGCCATTCACTATGCATATATGGTCAAAGTGATACAGGAACTAGAACCCACTTCTTTTGAGCAAGCCATGGAAAAAGAAAAATGGGAGAAAGCCATGGATGAAGAAATGGATGCCTTGGAAGCAAATGCTACATGGGAATTGGTACCTTTGCCTAAAGGTAAGAATGCAATTGGCTGCAAGTGGGTTTATAAGGTGAAGCACAATGCAGATGGTTCTGTGAACGGATACAAGGCAAGATTAGTAGTCAAGGGGTATGCACAAACATATGGCATTAATTATGAAGAAACATTCAGTCCGGTTGCAAGGATGGCAACCGTAGGAGCAGTCATTGCTATGGCTGCATCAAAGGAATGGTCTTTACATCAGATGGATGTAAAAGAATGCCTTCTTGCATGGTGATTTGCAAGAAGAGGTATATATGGAGCAGCCACCAGGTTATGTGCATGGTCTTCATCCTGAGTTTGTTTGCAGGTTGAAGAAAGCATTGTATGGCTTGAAGCAAGCACCTAGAGCATGGTCTGATAAGATATGACAGTATCTTGTCACGATTGGCTTTTAGATTTCCAAGGCAGATTTCTCACTTTATGTGAGAAAAACAGAGAAATGTATTATGCTACTTGTCATTTATGTTGATGATTTGATTATGACAGGTGACAGTGATGAAGATATCCTTCATGTGAAAATGCTATTGAAGCAGAAGTTTGAGATGAAGGATTTGGGAGAGCTGCGTTATTTCTTGGGCATTGAGGTGATTAGATCACCAAGTGGGATACGGCTCTTGCAGAGGCAGTATGGATTGGACATGCTGTCCAAATATGGGATGACAGGCTGTAAGCCTATTTCAGTTCCTTTGGAGCAGAATGTGAAGCTGAGCGCAGATGCAGGTGAGCTTCTGGAAGACCCTACTATGTACAGACGCATAGTAGGAAATTTGATTTATATGACTATTACCAGGCCAGATTTTAGCTATGCTGTTGGATTGGTAAGTCAGTTTGTGCAAGCTCCAAAGAAACTGCATTTGGATGTGGCTAGACGCATACTCAGGTATGTGAAGTCCACATTGCAGTATGGACTATTTTATGAGACTGGGGTTCAGATACAGTTGCGTGGATACACTGATGCTGATTGGGCTGGTAGTATTTCTGATAGACGATCTACCAGTGCATATGTGTTCTCTTTTGGGAGTGCTACAGTCACTTGGAGCATCAAGAAACAACCTACAGTTGCCTTGTCAAGCACAGAGGCTGAGTACAGGGGTGCAGCAATGGCTGCATGTGAGGTAGCTTGGTTGCATAAGCTACTTTATGATATGCATCAGCCTACAGATGGGCCAGTTGTCATTTATTGTGACAACATGAGCAGTATACACTTGGCAAAAAACCCAGTCTATCATGCTAGAACAAAGCACATTGAGGTACATTATCACTATGTGCGGGAGAGGGTTTTACTAGGTCTTATTGATCTAGTTTATGTCAGCACAGAGGATCAAGTAGCTGACATATTCACGAAGGCATTAGGCACAGAGAAGCTGCGCAAGTTCAGAGACCTACTTGGTGTGTAGGAATTGGGATTGAGCTCGAGGGGGAGTGTTGAGATATCGAGCTCCACTCGTGATATGCCAGGGTGACTGTTGTGCATTTATGTCACCGACTTGTCAGTTTGCAGATGCGGTTGGTACACCGCCCATGAATAATAGCTAGATGACAGCTATCCTTATCTACTCTAGTTCGTGGCTCAGTTAGTATGCCACCTTAGTTAGTTGAGTTTGGTTTGAGACCCATATATAGGGTTCTTCTATTTCTATGTACTTGAGTTCTTTTGGCTTACACAACTAAGAAGAGAAAAACTGTTTTCAGCCTCCACCTTTGTGTGTATTCCCCCATTATGCAAGCAAGAAAGCTACAAGTGAGACTCCTTCCTTCTCTCCCACAATCTTGACATGAAATGTCATGGGAACTATATTTTTCGGCCTATCATCAGTATTTCTAGGATGGATCTAGCTAGGAAGGGGATCTTGGTTTGCCATTAGGACTTTTGCAAAGAGTGTCGAAGGGCGTCAAAGGAGGCTTTTGCTCTACTAGCTTGTTCTCGGCCCTTGAATTTTTCCTTCTCTCTTCTCATGTATCTCTAGATTTTTTCTAGTGCTTGTCTCTTGACTGCATCATTCATCAAGAAGTTAGCTCTACTGAGTTTGTCTATACTCAATAGAAGGGAATTACAAGGGCTTCAGTCTCTAGAGGACTCTCTTGCTAACATTTTTTCTGCTTCATTCTTTTCAACATCTCTAAATTTAGATTTCATTTTATTGCAAAGGGAAAGATATTCAATTTTTAAGGTACCAAAATTTATTCTTCTAAGGACTGCCATGGTGTCATTGTTCTGACTTGGGGGATCCACCTATAAGAAATCATCTATATAATATGTGTTCAAAGAATATTAAGAAATACCTTTTTTTACATGCTATAAGGTCTTAAAATGATCCCTTTTACTTTACTAAACTTATAATTTAAAAAAAATAATAATTTAAAAATACTTTTTGTAAATATAATCTTATAAATTTTACTAAATATAATACCCTTTCTTTTAAACTCACATGGTATCTTACATGTTCTGTAAGGTGGACTCCCTAGATGTTTTGATAATACCAACTTTGGAGGGTTTCAATAGCATAGGTTGTGAAGAACACTCTATCAACTAGCTTCCAGTGGTTTACCAACGGGACAAATAGAAGGTTGTCAGTACACCAAGTATTCCAGTATCTTATTGTTGAGTATCCAAAAAAATTTTCCAACTCTTTTCCTTCTTATTCTTGTTAACCTCAATTGGCCATGACTCTTGAAGCTTCTTTATAATCTCCTACTTGATAATTTTTGAAAGTCATTCAATGAAGGCTAAATATTCCATGGATGGGAATTCTCCTTGTTTTTGCTTTACTCTTCAATTTTGTTGAGAACTAATTGCCTACTGTGATACAACTTTTTGCAGCTTTAGAAGATAGTGGGATCACTCATACAGAGAGCCTGTATTAGGATGGTGATATATTTTTATCATTGAGGAATGTAGTTATTGTAGAAAGTGGCATTGAAAATGAAAATCTCCAATTCTTCAACAATAGTAGGAATTCTACAATCTTCCATTGCTTCTCTTCCTCTTCAATAGTGCCACTTCTTTTATGTTTAACCTCTATTGGTGCTTGTTGATGGTAAATTTCCTTGGCTGCACACCAAGAATATAGATTTCCAAGAGGAACATCAAGAAAAATGAAAAATATACTTTAAAAAAATCTATCTTGTCACACCAAGAAGATTTTTATTTCTATTTTTAATCAACCACAAGAAAAAAATGAACACCAATCTTCACAAATCTTCTCACAACATCACATAGTAAATCTTCCACATATTTATCACAACAAATCTTCAACATATTCTTCATCAAAACCATCAAAGAACAAAAATGGTACTAAGAAAATATCAACTTTGAATGGAATTTATCACATAGTATTCATCTTTCATCATCTTTATAGTCTTCATAGTCTTTCTCTCATGTAGATACAATGTTTCTCAAATAAAATTGGCTATCTCTTATACTCTATCTCTCTCACATATGCTCTCTCTCAATGCTCTCTCTCAATGGTACATTGTAATAATCAATCATTATTTTGAAGAATACTCTCTTGGTCATGGATACCCCTCCCAAGAGGTATGCCTCTCTCATATGAAGGGTCACCAAAGCCACTACAGTGTCTCTTAAGAGGTATGCTTGATATGAAGGGTCAACAAAGCCACTAGTTTGTCCCTTAAGAGCTCACTATTGTCATTGTCACTTTAGTCTTTAGTTCAAGTCTTCATTAGCTACTTTTTGAAGTTATTTTGATCTTATATTATTCCTCTTTTTCAAGATTGCAAACATTCCCTATACTAAATATCCATTCATCAAAACACATATAGAAGCAAAAAGAGGCTTATATAAAGTGGGCTTATAAAATAGATATAAAAGCTCTACGAAATAGTACAGAAAGTCAATCCATCCCAATATACTCCAAAAAACTTCCAACACATCCAAAATCAATCAATTCATCATAAAATCAACTATTCAGCTTAAAAAAACAAAAAAAATTAGCTTTAAAAGAGTTAATTCAGCCCTCAACATATCCCCACACTTAATTAGGGAATGTTCTCCTGGTCTTGAAATAAAGAAGAATACAAACCCAAAAAATAGCTCAGCAAATCTAACTCAAACTTCAATCAATAAGTATCCACCACGAACCAACCTCGACCCCATCAATTTCTAAAATAACCTAGATCTATAAAAAAGATTAATGAAAGGAAAATACCTCAAAACATGAACCAATTTTTAGTTTACAACCAAACAAATGAGTAAAGGATATAAGTAGTTATTCCATTCCATCACAAGTCTTTGAAAGCTTTCCCAAATTCAAAAATCGTAATCTTCAAATATTTTTCACTTTCTCGAACTATATCTCCAAAAGAACACAAATCAAACACACCCACATACTAATCGTAACACATAGAAATTCAAATAACACCCCAATAAGAGAAAACAAAAAGAGATTCCATTAAATCTCAATCCACCAATCACATTTATAAAGAAACCATCAATGAAGATATTCTCTTTCAAATGCTAGATGATTTTGGAACCTATCCATGGAAAGGGATTCATCCACAAAATATTTGAGCGGATTTTAAAAGAATTGCAAATAGCGCATTCTCTCCACAAGGATAAGATATCTGCTTGGAAGACAAAGAGCATAGAAATACAGGATATCTAACTAACATGGATCAATGTCCCCATTGATATTCATACACAAATTTGGTACTGTCTTTTGATCATTATGAGAATAACGATGCATGTACACTAAGTACCATGAAAAACGAGAAGTTGATCTAACCGAGGGATCAATAGATTAATTATAGATTTGGCCAAACTAAAAATGATTTTGATAAGCTTGTATAGGAGTCTTCCAATCCCCAAGAATCGCAGGCCAATGAATTTTGAGGTTCTTTCAATGAATTAGTTTGACTCTATCCTCTTTGTGTTTGTATGTGTAAACAAAAAATAGAGTGGCTACTAGCCAATTGAGGGGGGCTAGGAATAAAATATGTGGATGGAGGAAGAGAAAAAAGTATAACGAATGAATGGATATATAGAAAAAATCCTAAAAATAAGAAAGGGTTAAATATGGAGATTCATGTAATTTGACTAAATCAGATAAGAAAGGATTTGGAAAATACATTGGAAAAGTGGAAAGGAGTATGGTAGATGATGGAGGACAAGGGGGACTAGAGAGAAAACACAATCCATAATGAATGGGCAATGAGTAAAGATAGAAACTTGGGGAGCACCTTGTGATTGGAGGAGAAAAGGAGAAATAACATGGGGAGTCGTTTGAAGTATGGATGGATAAGACTCCAATCTATGCGCCATCTATTGATAATAAGAAAGGGAAGGCATTGATGGACCTCAAACAAAGTGGCGATTGTAAGATTCAAAGAAGAAGTTATCGAAAGGGGATTGTTTAGAAACATGGGCTAAAAGATCCTCCTTAGTTGGTTAGTATTTTGTAATCATGCAAGGGCTTTCAATTGTCTCTAATTCAATATACCAGACTCTATCATGGAATGCAAAGAAACCTAAGAACTTTGGAAGAATAGGCTTGAAAAAACTCATCCATCTGCAACTCCAAGTGTTTGACATAAAGAACAGCTTACAAGATAATGCCCCCCACATACCAAAAGGCATATCTTCATTATCTAGAATTAGAAGATCACCTCTAAGATACATGTAGAATATCAACATGGTGTCTGGTATAATTGAACCCACATAGCTAAGCCAACTATCCTTTGAACTTCTCAATCTAGGTATTTTGATGCTCAATTATACAATTTGTGGAATAAAACTCCACTATTTTGGTAGCAATTAAAGCTCTAAGCTTCTAGATTTCCTTTTAAAAATGATCCTTGTCCTCATTGATATTAGCTATGTAACGTGTCCACTTGTATCTTTGAGGGCACGTCTTAGCAGTCCATTGGAAAGGATGTCTGGAAAGCTCTACCCAGCACTCCCATGGAATGTTACAGGGTTTGCGATCTAGGGATTTCCGTGTCTGCCACTTAGCAGAAGTATTCTGGCCGTTCCCACTAAGGATCGACCTGAATTAGGTTTTTCCTTATTGGTCATTTCCCAACGGCAACTAGCATCGGATCCAAGCAAACTACTTTACACAGAAACGCCAGGTCCGAAGCGGATTCACGCTGCACTTGGTTCAAGGAGAATGGGAAACGAGAGGGATGCAAATCTCAACCTCTTTGCCATAAGGCATAGTCCCATTTCGTTCCCCTAAAATAGCGTAAATTGGGTTTAATCATAACTCTAGGTCAATGCTTTTGTTGTTCGTGTTCTTTGATGCTCTTCCTGCTGTCCATCGTGATTTGAGAAAAGTTCCCGGCCAACCGAGACCACCCATCCGTAGGACGGACCTATGGCCCATCCTCCGCACTTTCCTCGGGTTATTTTAGTTATTTAATTACCTAACACATTAATTGGACATGTAACAACCAGCTTCTTTAATTAACCCGTTAGGCACTGCTTCCTTCATGTAATCTTATCATTTGACATAGAAAAAAAATATCAGACAAGTTTCTTATTAACAGGTTATCATATTTATCTTTGAAATACAAAGAGTCCAGCTCGTAGGCTTATCCACAATCTGCCCGAAGGCTATCCAGCAATCCACATGGATCACTAATCCAAATTTCGGCCCATAGACTAGTATGCGGGCCTCGAGATCCAATCTCGAGTCACGTTAGTCTCTTGTGCAGGGCCCGGAAGGCAAGGGATTTACGGCCAGTGGCACCCAAGCGTCCTCTTGCTCCAAGTAGCGCTCAACGGAGAGACCTCTCGCGGCGGGTTTGGTCCACTTTCCTGGCGCGGTCAACAACCCCCTTGGTTAGGGTCAGGTAGGCAGTCGAGGGTAACTGAAGCTGCCTCTCCCTTCAGGCCTTCAACTTGAAGTATAGATATCCATTTATCTTTTAATTCATTGATCAAACAAAGCCAAACAATGCTCTAAAATCTGTAGCAAGCACAAACATTTCCATTGATCATTTTTGTTGGCAAACTGCTAAGGAATGAATCCTTCCTTTCGAATGCGTCCAGCACTCGATCCGGGATGACTTGCAACTTGGCAAGATCCCCTATATCCTGGGTTAGGGCGTACCCAATTAACCCAACTTGGTCAAACCTTAAGTTTATCAGTTATTTGAGTTTATCGGCTGGTCTTTAGTTTCCAATAAATCTTCCTTACTCAAGAAGGATACTAAAGTATTCATCCTCTTGCAAGATAACTTGCGTAAGGATCCGCCAACCTCATTGTGAGAATTTGGCCATTCTCTTGTGATCCAATCACAAGATCATATGACTCCACACTTGTTGTGCAAGTGCTGCATCGAACTATGAGGCTATGGAGTCACGAAACAATCTGTTTCAGGTTCTTTAAGCTGATGTCATTAGACCTAGGGTTTCCAAGTTTCATCTTTGTAAGATTCTCACGGACAAACCCTAGTTCACTTTACAATTACAATTAACTGTCCCTACATTCATTGAATGTGGGCAAGTATTTAAGGTATAGGCGTTTCCTGGAATTTAACTCATTCCAAATGAGTATTCCGCGGTTTAGGTGTTTTAGGTTTATGCCAATTTGTTTAACTCTAGAGAATAATTACGGGATCATTTCTACATGACTTGTTGTCTATGCGTAAATTGATTTTTTCAACCCTAAATTATCGATTTGAGGTCAGGCATAGGTTAGGTTAATTCCAACTAATCTTCCTATAATCTTGCGAATAAAATTCATGCTAACAAGCAACCTTTTCCTTGATAATTTATGTAGTTGACAAACAATAATTTCCTAGATTTATGCATTGTAAGAACCATTTCATGCTTTGCACTTTCCATGATGATTCTTTGCGAAGAGGATAGGGGTTAATAGTGTGATATGCAGTTTATACTTCTAGGCTTAAACGAAGTATACTATTTTAATGGACAATAATCTAGTTTATAATTCACTTCCATGCATAAAGCTATTTTCTAGAAATGTGTTTATGCTTTCTTTATATTGCATGTTTCATTAAAAGTATTAATGACTAAGTTCTTTCGTGGTGAGCATTTAGGACAAAAATATATCCTATTTCTAACGATTAACCTTGCATGATTGAATTACAACAATACCAAATAAAAATTAGGAAGGAAAACCTAGGCTTGGGGTGAGATATCCACGTGGATGCCCGGAGATGACCCTCCCTCAGTTGCGCCTTGGACTTTCTTAGGAGGCATTTCCACCATGGAAGCAGCTTAACAACTCCTTTTTGATATTCCACCATGGCTCTCTTTCGCAATAACTTGCACCGTCCGTGGAAAACACTTTTTTGAAGGCTTCCTCCTTGAAGTCGAGAATTTGAAAGGGGTGTTTCAGAATCTTCCACGACTAAGACCCATTAAGCCATGGGGAAGGCTTAATGGTCTTTGTAAGGACTCGCACCAATGGGGAATAACAAGGTGCGGAATCCCTTACGAGGTTTTTTTTGAGTGGGAAAGGGAGGTGTTAAAAGATCCTCAACACTCTCTTTCCTTTAGCAAGTGGGGGAAAAACAAAGCCCAAGGGTATTTTGCATAAGCCAAGGAAAGGGCTAAAGGGTTTAAATACAAGGGGGGGGTGTGGTCTCAAGATGCCCAAGGGAAGGGCCTTAAGGAGGATTTAAAGAAAAACCAGGGAGATAAGACCTTAAAGGTCAAAACCCTTTTATGGGGGGAAAACCCTAAGGGGGAAACTCCAAGGGAAATAGAACCTTAAAGGTTTTAAGTAAGGGTCTAAGGACACTTAGGCAAATTAGGAGAAAAGGGGGCTTATGAGGGTTTACACACAAGGGGGGTGAAAGGTTTTGAAGCCAAGGGAAAGGCTTAAGGGATAAAGCACGGGGGGAGTGGTTTTAAGAGGCCACGGGAAAGGGGCTAAGGGAAATTAAAAAAAACAAAAAAAGGGCTTATGAGTTTAAACACCGGGGGGGGGGGGGGGGGGGGGAAGTTTCAATATGCCACAAAGGGAAGGGAGATAAGGGAGTTTACCCACGGGGTGGGGGTTCCAAAATGGCACAAGGGAAGGGGGCCAAGGGTTTAAACACAAAGGGGATGCCAAGGGAAGGGGGCTAAGAGAGTTTTAAAATTCCGAGGGGGGGGGGGGTGATTCCAATATCCACAAGAAAGGGGGCTTAAGGGTTTATAAAACATGGAAAAGGGGGCTTAAGTGAACTTTAAAAGCACGGAGAGGGGGAGGGGGGGGGAAGGGGATTATAAAGCCCCCTTAAAAGCTTCCCCTCAGAAGCTTCTATGGCTTGGCTTCTTACGGGGCAGGAGGGGGGGGGGGGGGAAACTTCAATGCCGAATTGGCGGCAGTGGATGGCTGGGCGCGGCCTCACAGTAGAGGCGACGTTGTCCTGGCCTTGGCAGACATCAGCGGCCCATCTCCACTCCTGGAAGCAGCAGCGAGCCGTCCTAGATCTTTCTCTCCTCTCACAATGCTGCATAGTGTCGTCTCATCTCCGTCATCAGAGCAACCCTCGTCTATTTAAATAGGGGAGGGGAGGGAGATGCTTCCTCTCCTACGTGTCGAGAGGCATGGCCATAACACCCTACGAGCTCCACCGAGGAGCTGCCGCCTCCTTTCTATTCCCCTCCCCCTCGAGCACAACTATCGGCTGGGGAGGGGAATAAGAAAAAAAAATGCATTATCCTAAAGAAATTACCAAAATTTCCATATCATTATCCCCCATTTCTATAAGGGTTAGTTCACGCGAAGAAAGAAACTTAGAACTTTACAAGCTACTTGAGCCTTTGCTTTAATCAATTGGGCCTACAAAGAGGATATTTACATTTTCTAGGCTTCTAGCAATCTAGTTTGTGACTCCATTTGTTTGAAAATATCAAAAAGAGTTTTCTTAATAGAGGCAAGCTTAGTATCAGCCTTGTGTAACTCCTTGTTTAAAGCATTGCAACTCCTCATGGAAAGAACCATGCAACTGCTAAACACAAGCTATAACTGATATTTTTATGGAACTCTAAATATGTTTACACAAGAAAGGAATGGTGTTTAATGCCACTAGGTGATGCAGGGAAGGAATTGGCATGTCCAAACTATCATCTCTATGTGCCGTGAATAAATTTGGAGATGTTAGGCATGCAGGAAGGGTACAGTTTAATGTAGCAAGGATCGAAACCTTAAGACATGCATCAACTTTGGAAGAACATGCTTGAAAAATCTCATTCATCTGCAACTGCAAGTGACTAACATAAATAAAAGCTTGCAAGATAATGTCCCCCACATACCAAGAAATATCTTCATCTTTTGGAATTAGAAGATCAACTCTAAGATACATGTAAGACATCAACATGGTGTCTGGTAATCTCTTGTTGTAATTTGTAAAATAGAGAGATGAGTTCTTCATCCAAAACATAATCGTTTTGTAGCTCTTCAATCCAATCATTATGAAGATCATGAAACTTTACATGGACACATTTGAGAAAGAGAATCAACTACTATATTGTCCTTACCCCTTGTGTGGATAATGTGAAAATTGTAGTTTTACAATGTAATCACCCATCTACACTACTTAGGAGTAAGATTGAATGAGCAAGTAAACACTTAAGGACCCTGTGATCACTCTTTAACTTGAATTGGCTACCATACAAAAAATGGTGACATTTCTTTATTACATGTAGGATAGCCAACATCTCTTGGTCATAAACATTCACAGCAATTTCCTTATATGTAAGCTTGCGACTCTCAAATGTAATAACTCCAACATAACAAATATCTTCCTCATGTGCAATAGATTATTCTCTAATGATTTGTTGGTAAATAAGGATATCCTCAAGGAATACTAAGATGAATTTAAACACGAATGGTTACAATATCTTACTCGTCTAGCTCTAGAAAGTGGCTAGAGCACTGATAAACCCCAACAATATAACCAACAACTAGTAGAGCAATCCAGTCATCCAAAATGTTTTTTCCACCTCATCACTCTCTCATACAAATTTGTGGTAGCCTGACCTTAAGTTTATCTTTGAGGTACCTATCCTTTGCATTGATCTTGTTGAGGTCCCTGTAATCAATGCACATATTGAAGAAACCATCCTTTTTTTAAAACCAATAAGACCAGCAAGGTGTAGGATGAAGAAGGCGTTTCATGAATCCCATCTCCAATAGCTCCTTGATTTTATTGACAATCACATGTAGAAAACTTGAGGGGTCGCTTATCACTAGTTTTGAGTGAGGTTCCAAATCTATGGGTTGATCAATCACTCTCTTAGAGGATCATACTATAGGAAATTGGAATGAATCTTTGTACTTCTCAAGAATGCCTTTATCAAGAAAGACTTTATCGAGAAAGCCTCTATAGGAAATTGGAATGAATCTTTGTACTTCTCAAGAAAGCCTTTATCAATCTGATATTTGACTCCATGGACTGATGAGATATATGTATTTATTTAGGTACAATACAAATATTTGAGAGTGCCTTTTAAACTCCTTGAGCTACTTTGTAGTGATAAGATGAAAATAAAATTTATTATGGATTCCCTTCAAATTGATAAGTTGTGCATCACTAACAAACTCCATATACAACTACGAGAAATTGATAGTAATCCTGCCAAATGTCATCAACCTATCACACCCTAATAGCACATATGTGGGGTGCATTTCCAAAAGAAATCGAGTTCACCTTTACCTCATAATTTTTAGCTAAACATATGGGGACTTGTGAGCACATTTGGGTACTCATTTCTTCTTCTCCATTAGCGCTGACTACTAGAAATCGATTGAAAGACAATTCAGCTTGTAAAATACTGATTTAATTACAAAACTGTGAGTCTTACCACCCCCTACCAAAATGAAGACATTTTTCCCATGGATGTTGCATGAATTTTGAGTGTATTCAAGCTCCTAGAAATCTCTATGCATCCAAGGAGATAGAATCAAGTGTAGTGGGAGTAGTATGTGACTCTTAGATTAGAATGTACATTCCTCCTTGGGTCAAAATGAAACCCATCCAAAGGATCAAAACTACTCATGTTAAAAATCCTCTTCACAACCTTCATTTTCAACATGCCCTATAACATTCGAATCCTAACTTTATCTTCTTTCGAATCCTTGGGGAGAATCATATTATAACTCTTTGCCTTTGCATTTTTTAAGGTGCACTTTGAAGCATGATGAATTGAATACTTTTCCCAATATCTTTCACATAGGCCTTTTTTCTTCCTTTCTTTAAATCCATCATAATTAATTTCTTCCCACTATTTTTTGAAGTGTTATGTGGCATTTTTTCTCCTTACTTATTGTTACTCTCAATTTGAGGGCTTACTACTCCCTTAAAGATATCTTGCTATTTTTTTGCATGTAAGGGTTGATTAATACAAACTTTGGGACTGCAAAATGACATGCTAATTACACAAAAGTTTCCCCCAAAGTCACCCTATTTATTTATAGCCCTCAACTATCCCAATGATAGTTGAATATTCACATCCATTCTATATTTTTGAGCATACTGTTCAACCAATTCCATTGCATAGAAGAGTGTTCTTGGTTTCTAGGCCATAGCATCTGCTTAGAGGCTAGGCTCCAAATCATAGATATAGTTATGCAACTTGGCATCATTACTCACACTCTCCACATACATTTTAAGGTTCAAAATTTGATTATGATTAGTAAAACTTCTAAGTGTTATGCTTCTTTGATCCAATGGGCATAAACTTCTAGCTAGCTTCTCCCTTTCACACTTGGGCCATCTATGCCTTAGAGCTTTCAAACCGTAATTTTTTTGGTTTTCTCTCTTCACATACCTCCACCATGTATGTGCAAAACACTCTAAATGAAGAGTAGCAAAATGTATCTTTTGATCATTTCACCTAGGATAAATGTCAAAATAGGACTCAAGCTTGAATGTCCATTCCTCTAGATTAGATGGGAAATATGAATGCCCATTGTATTTGGTTAACACAATATTATTTGTTGGTCCAAATAACTTCTCGTGGAGACTGAACTATTAGAGGATCTCCTTTGATAAGTAGTTTAAAATCTTCCTTCCACTAGTTGTACCCTTATTCCTTTTGGGGATCTTGCATAGATACTTGCAATGGGCTTTGATGGCTCACCAATTTCATGAATTGTTGTTAGGAATCCCTTTACATGCAATTACACCTAGGTGAGAATTCATATTTGGAGGTTGAAATGACTATCTTGCCTAAGTTTAGTCCCTACTCTCTTTTGTTAGAATATCAAGCTCATACTATTCTCCTGTTAGTATGTGTGTTAGTCTTGTCCAGCTGTATCAGTAATAAGTGTGGGACATTAAATAAGTTGGTGGTCTTAGACCCAGTGTGAATGGTCGTACGGACCTTAGTACTATTGTATACACTTACTCTAAGTGTGTGGTGAAGTGAGAATGAATGAAGGAAGAAGATGAGAGCATGCTTGCTCCCCTCACTCTGAATCTCTACATGGTATCAGAGCACCCATGACTAGGCTTTGTGGAGAATAGCATTATGGAAGAAAACCTGGAGATTGAAGGAAAAAAACCTGATGTGTTCTGTAGAGGTATGTATTGAATGCATCTTCATTATACTTGAAGGAGAGTGTGTCAGGACTTGTCTGGAGCCTTGTAAAGGCTTGGTTGATCATCGTCGAGTGGATCTACAGTGAATTGATCATCAAAGTGAAGAAGGAGAAGCCTAGATCTGTCCACGCAAACTGCGCCAGTTTATTGATCTGCATATGCTAGTTGGATAAGCTCATTGGAAGGGAATGGAGCACTTAAATGCTTGCTAGATCATCATTGGAAGATGGTTTATTGTCTTGGAATGCTAACCCATGATGTAGAGCTCATTTATGAGCTGTGACAGTTGATCAGAGGTCTGAAAATAGTGAAGACCTGTTGTAATCAGGGTGTATACATCATACAGTTGATTCTACTTAAGAGCCTTGAGCTTCTTGGCATGCTCAGGAGAACTTGTTGAAGCATATACATGCTCTGGGAACCATATGCATTATCTGACATGGTTGTGGACTAAAGTTATTGACTGAAATGCTCAATTTTGGGAAGCCAATGATAGGCTAAAAACTGTCATAAAACTATCAACAATATATACTCATTAGCCTTGAAGAAGTACATGCCTTCTACTACCTACAAGGAGTAGTATGGTACGGGATATGATTTTTGAATGCTATAAGCATTGATATGAGCATTGAAAGCTCTTAAAAACTAAAGTTTGAATCTAGAAACAAATGTATTCACATGGTATTGGCTGGTCATAAACAGTGAATGCATTATATGACATTGCCTCTTACAGATAGAGTGTTTGCGGATGCTTGTTTGGTCATGTATTAACCTTACACACAGTGGCATATGTATGAAGTGGTTTGAGGATCTCTTGGGCTGAAATACATCTTGGTTTGACAATTTATTGGATGTATACAATCTGTGAGTAGATTATGTCACTTGTACTTGCTGGATATGCATTGTTTTGTGCCCGCATGGTTATGCTTGGACTGCTACATGTACTAGTAGCTGTCTATGAAGGTTTGGGACATGTATGACATGTATATGACTCGGTTTTGGCTTTGAAGAAGCTGCTGGTCACTTATAGTTTACAATTTTCAGACTGTATGTATTTATTGTGGCAGTGAGCTTGTAAGAGTTTAAGCTGAAGCAACTCCAAAGCATAAGTCTTGACCGTTATACTAATGAGTTAGACCACTGGTTGTGGAATATTTTGAGATGTCATTGGGCTGAAATATCCTAGTTTTTTATTGCAATTAATTGTAGAAAACTGTCATAAACAGTTGAGGATTGAACTTGGTCAGTCATACTTGTTGGTTTACAGCTAGTTAGGCAAAGCCTAGAACATGGCAAATGCAGAAAGGACAGACAACATAACCCAGATAGTGGGGTAAAAGCTGGATAGTAACAATTATGCCATATGGAAGTTTTGCATGGAGAACTTCTTAATAGGGAAAGGCTATTGGGAGTTGGTGAGTGGAGTGGAAGCTGAACCTGAGCTCTCGGATCAACCTACGACTCATTAGAGACGATTACACCGAGCTTGGATAGAAAGAGCTCGTAGAGTCTTGCACTGGCTCTCTTTATGTATCTCAGATGCCATGGTAATGCAGATAATGAACTGCAGCTCTCCTAAGGATGCATGGGACATTTTGGTCAAGTATTATGGCACCACCACAAGTGCCAGAAAGATACAGTTGAAGCAGAAGTTCAACAACATGGAGAGGAAGAGCAGATCTATACAGGATTATGTCATGGAGGTTAAGACCATTGCAGATCAGTTGGCATCTATTGGTTCATAGGTTGAAGATGAAGACATGGTTGTTGTGACTTTGAATGGCTTGGGGCCTGAGTATAATTCTTTTGACACTTCTGTGCCTGTGTGGGCTGAAATGCTTGATTTCAATGGGTTGGTTGCATTTCTTATCCATGAAGAGGTTAAGCTTGGCTTGGCTGCAAGATCTAGCAGTTCTAAAAACAAGGATGTAGTTTTCTATTCCAATCAACGCGGCTGTGGAAACCATGGTAGAGGCTATGGATTTGGAAGAGGAGGCTAGCAAAATGCATCCTATGGTAATAACAATCAGCATGTATTGAATGCAAGAGGTGGTGGAAACTTTAGAGGCAGGGGGAGATCTAGCCCTAGAGGTAGAGGCTCCTGGCAACATCAGCCTCAATTTGACAATCCGAACAAGGATAAGGATTGTCATTACTGCGGGAAGTATGGGCATATTACCAAGGACTACTGGAAGAAGCAGGGGAATCAGAAAGGCAAATAGCATGGACATTTTGCTACATCTAGTTAGGCAGATGATACTTCAAGAGATAGATTGTTTGCCATGCAGTATGTAAAAGACAGAGTTGCTCAAAAATCCATTGATGATGCAGATTGGTATATTGATTCAGGGGCATCGAACCATATGACTCCTCATGGTGATTGGTTCACTGATATGGTGGCTGAAAAAAATAGCTATGTCTGTACTGGTGATGACACGCAGCATAGCATTGAGCATAAAGGAAAAGTGCCTCTTGTGGTTCATGATGGCAGAAAGAAAAATTTGCATAATGTATTGCATGTTCCTTCGATTACAAAGAACCTACTGTCTGTTGGTCAGATGACGGAGAAAAACTCGCAGGTTAGATTCAACAAGCATGGTTGCTTTATTGAAGAGTTTGGCAATGGATGCAAGTTGATATAAGCTCGCGGTCACAGGAATGGCAAAATGTTTACTCTTGATGCTACCTTTCCAGAGCTGAATTCAGCCATGTTTGCCCATGGTTCTGGCATTATCAGATACTTGGAAATTTGGCACAAGAGAGTGGGGCATGTAAATTTGCAAAGGCTGCAGATTATGCAGAAAAAACAGCTGGCCCAAGTTCCAATATTTAGATATTGGTCATGTATGTGATGCTTGCCAGTTTGGTAAGCAGTCAAGGTTGCTATTTGTCAGGCATGTAAGACAGAGTACACATCCATTGTAGTTAGTGCACTTTGATGTTTGGGGGCCAGCCCATAATGCATCCATGGGAGGCTCGAAGTATTATGTGACATTCATTGATGATTACAATCGCTATACTTGGGTTTACATTCTGAAGACAAGGATGAGGTGTTTGCTATTTTTCAGCAGCTTAAAAAGCAGGTTGAAAAGGAAATTGACTGTTATATCTCTTGCTTGAGATCAGATAGTGGTGGGGAGTATGTATCAAATGAGTTTGACAAATTTTTGGGTTAGAATGGCATATGCATGCAACCTACCTGCAGCTACACTCCTCAGTAGAATGGGGTAGCTGAAAGAAAGAATAGGGTCTTAATGGAAGCTGCTCGTGCCATGATGAATGAGAAGAAGATGCTGCTCTATTATTGGGCTAAGGCAGTTATGACAGCCATGTATATCTTGAATTGGACTCCCACTGCAGGTATTCATGAGATGACACCGTTTGAGAAGCTGTATGGCTATAAGCCGGATGTAGGTCACATGAAAGTCTTTGGTTGTCTTGCTTATGTGCATATTCCAAATGAAAAAAGGAAGAAGCTGGATCCAAAAGCGCATAAGTGTGTCTTCATTGGATATTCGCAAGAGAAGAAGGCATACAAATGCTATGATCCCTCTACCAAGGCAACCTTGGTGAGTAAGGATGTTATTTTTGATAGGATGGGTTCTTGGTATGTATCACCAGAAACAGTGCCAATGGATATGCCTTCCACTCATGTATCTACAGTTGATATGTAGCAGAGCACTACTATGACAGGTCCTAGTAGTCAGACAGTATCTCCATGGACAGGGAGATTGAGGAGCTCACCGTCCACTAACACCAGTATGCCAGTGAGGGGGAGATATGATGCCGCGGACAAAGGAAAAGAGAAAGTTACTGAGGATGTATGTGGGATGATGACACTGGGTAGAATGACTTCTGGATATGAGTCTACTGACACTTTAGACAGTGAACTTGGTATTCCAACTATCTATATGCCTAGCACAAGGCAGAGCAGGTACATTCCGCCTCATGAGAGAGGGGAATTGAGCAATGCACCACAGCTTAGACGCTCACAGAGGGTCATATACCCTGTTGATAGGTTGACATATAGTGGCTACACTACAAAGCATTATGCTTACATGACAAAAGTGATGGAGATCAATGAACCATGTACATATGCTGAAGCAGTAGAAAATGAGAACTGGTGTGCATCCATGGATGAAGAAATGAATGCCTTGGCTGAAAATAAGACATGGGATCTTGTGCCACTGCCTGAAGGAAAAAAGACCATTGGCTACAAATGGGTCTAGAAAATCAAATGCAAGTCAGATGGCAGTGTGGAAAGGTACAAAGCCAGGCTGGTTGCTAACGGGTATGCTTTGTGATTCAAGATGAACTATCATACTTTGAATCACAAAGCACATGTTTTGAATATCAAGATCAAAAGATCAAAATATATGTGATGGCTGGTCTATTGGACACCACCTAAAAATGACAAGAAATAGTCGTAAAAATAAAGTTAATGATAATGTTAAGCAATAAATAAGAGATTCAAATATACATTGGTCGAGGGCCCACAAGAGGAGTTTAATGATGAGTCTCAAGAGTATGGGATATAACATGCACTTAATGCTACCTTATTGAACCATGAGACATAACATTTGATTAGGTACCTTGAATTAGTGCCCAAAATTGATTAAGGGGTGGAACAAATAGCTCATTCAAGTGCAGTAACCAAAGAGGAAATTGCACATATGGCCCAATCCACAAAGGATTCTTTGGAAAAACTAACAACTCAAATCTCACAACTTATGGCAATGAAAATGGTTGACAAAGATGAACTATCAAGATGAACTATCATACTTGTCATTAGAATTAAACTAGGATATTTTGATAATATTTTCTATGGTTATAGAGAATAGTATAACAACTTGTAATAGCCCTATTTTAGAGATTTAACCACTTCTAGACTCTCTATAAAGTATCCAAACCCTATAGCACTCAGTATAGAACCTATATATATTGAGAGTAATCTTATATGCCATGTATAAAACTTTTATGAGACTAAAGATACCATGTTGTATTTGGCAATGTTTGAAAGATTCCCAAGAAAGGCCTACCTTGTTTCATCATTATAGCTTATGTCTCCAATGCTCCTCTCAATTTACATAGGTGAGGGGCAAAGTAGTGGTCAAAGGCTCTGTCCAGAATCTCTAAATCAAATTTCCTTGGGTTTGGTTTTCATACCCAATTAGGTTCTTCAATAGTGAGGGAGGGTCACCTCTCTTTTGTCCCACTATCTCCCCCAACATCCACCTTTTTCCTTGCTTGGTATTCTCAACATGGAATGAGCTTTTTAGAATAACAAATCAAAGATTATATACATTGCTTCAAAGGAAAGCTTTCAACTTTGATGATGTGAAAGGATTGTGAAATTTTAAGATTGGAATAGGGGGTTACCCTTGGAATTTAGTGACCCATTGATTCCATTAGTTTACCCTTTAAAAGATATTTTGAGAATATTCAAGAATCCAAGCATAAGATAAAGGTTATTCAATCCATGTACAATACTTTTGAAATGGAAGCTTGATTGAAATGAAAATGAGGCTAAGAAATGATAAAAAATATTCTAACAATTTCAAAAGAGGTATTTCTCTAATTTAACATGAAATTGAAGCCTATAGATGGACTAATATTTTATCATTAAGTGGACATAGACTACAACAAGTGAAATAAGAGAGATTTAAAAATAAGACATAATGAATTACATCTTCAAACGGTTATTGAAGCTTGATGAACCATGAAAAATAAATCTTCAGCCATATGCATCCAATATTTTTCTCCCAAATTGATCCAATAGCATCCATAGCACTAATATCAAGTGATAGATCAATCTATGTGCTTGTAGATCAAGAGAACTTCAGTGTTTCAAGAATCATGTAGTGGGGGTGACTTGCTTGAGCTACTGCATTAAACACACACCATACACATTAGAGGCAGCTGACTCAATGACACAAGAACAGATATAGAGGCCAAACTGTTTTCTTGATAGTTTTTTTCTTCTCCTCCTACACATAATACAATGTGCACAAAGTATAGGTAAGATATAATATAAAGAAAAATGTTCTACTAAGTCAAATAGTGCATAATTGACTATACTAATTGAGTGACACTATAACTATGCTAGCTATAGATAGGTGCAACAAACTAAATATAATAAGTGATAAGTTGGTGGCCATGTGAGAATTATAATGACTGCTAATGTGCTAAGTGTAGATGTGCTAACCATCTAGCCAGACAATCCATTATCAATGTCCACACGTATTGAGCTTGCCATCTTAATACTCCTCCTTAGGCTCAATTGTATCTCTGCAACTCTAAGTAAGCTTCAAAACTTCTCAAACTTCTCTACACCCAATGCCTTTATGAAAATATCAACTATCTATTATTGTGTGCTGACATATACCAAGTCAATATCTCTTGCAAGTACCTTCTCTCTCACAAAGTGGCAGTTCACCTCAATGTGTTTTGTCTTAGTATGGAACACCGATATCCTGACCCGCTGACATAGTGTGAAAGAATCTAGAGTGCATTATCATTTAGCTTTCTTATTGATCCACAGTAATGTTGAGATTCAAACAATCACACCCACTGGAAACCTCTTTGTATGGAGCTTCAGGGCCAAGGATATGCAGGTTTACCTATCCCATATGCACAGTGGTGCCTATTGCAGTTTACTACTTTCCTATAAAGCATTGTACTTGCTTCCTTTTCTAAATGAAATGATAGTATTCTTTTCCTTCCAGTAAAGTGTCAGTGTCATTTTCCACACACAAGATTGTGTTTATGAGTTCAAGTTTCAATCTTGAAACCTAATTCACTTGTGTGACAGTCAGTGTCTGAGTCATGTCTTCATGAGTCCTCTCTTTACCTTCCGTCCTCCATAACTGTTGCTATGCTCTAGATCCATGAATTTTCACATGGTATCAGAGTTGACTGAGCATGGCACAATCCTTCTCTCTGCTCTTCTAGCTCCTCTAGTCCCTCTCCACCTCTAGTCAATTCATCTTCAGCTCATGGCTCCAATTTTTCTCTCCATTCTCATTTGACCTTGTGTCTGCCATAGCTAGCACCTACCTACCTTGCTTGGAGCTTTCATATCTCACTCCACAAGCCATATTTGAACCTGCTTCCTTCTAAAGATTTGTTCTTCTGCTCGTGCTGCTCCCTCTTGGCACATTAGTTCATAACATGGCCTCCTTCCTATCCAGCATTGCACGAATTCGTGATCACTGACAAAAATTGTGCCTATTTCAGATTTCGTCTCTACGCGCCTATTGCTTGACCAAATATTGATGATTGCTATAGGGTTTTGTAGAGAATTAGCTAAGCTTCATTTCTATTTAAAAAAAATTCAAGGTGATCAACTACAGCTCCTGCAATTTGTAAAAAACCAGGGCTGCCTCAGAAACCCTAACTCTCAATCATAGCCAAATTTCACATAAGCTCAAATTTTCATCATTTTCTCTCCTACCACTTGGAGCAACCCACTACCACTCTGATCTACTTCAAAACACAGATCTCAGCAATTTTTGGGCTATCAAGTCATTGAGTAGGGGAAGTGCTTGAAGATCCTTTGAAGTCTTGAAGAAATCAAACCTCTTATATCTCATCCTTCTCATTCTTCTTACCCTACTCAAGGTTCTGCCACCTTCAGCTTCCAGCAAGAAAATCAGCAAGCAAATTAAGGAGGGGAATAGAAGACCTATTGAGAATTTGCCAAGCATTTGGCACCACAAGTATCTCTTGATACTAATCACTTAGTGCTTTTTGGCACTTGTGCTTATTAGCACACTAAAAGTCAACTCTTCTGCTACTAAAATCTAAGAATTTTGGAGCTAATTTGCTTCTACTCCAGCTATCCAGCATGGGAAAAGACTCACCGACAGCTCGATTCAAAGGAGTCGGGTTTCACACCTGTTGACCCGCATCAAGCTCATCCTAATGAAGAAGGGTCTCTGGGCCATCACAAATGGCAAAGAGAATAAGCCTCAAGATGCGGATCTTGTAGCTACTTGGAAGAAGAATGATGACAAAGCACATGACATCATCAAATTGGAATTGGATGACAGCTACATCCATCATGTGGATGCTTGTGAAACTTCTAATGATACTTGGAAGAGATTAGATACTTTGTTTGGTGCACAATCAAAGTCATCTAAGTATGGATTACTGATTGAAATTTTCAAGCACATAATTCTCGATCAACAAATTTGCTGTGGTGAGTAATTCCTTTGGGTTGGATGATATTGATCTATTGGAAGTTGATGGTTCAAAAATCCTATGCTTTATTGGTCTCGTGTGTCCATTCTGATATCCATACCAATTTGCAATGATCCATGAAACTCTTGTATCATATCATCCATATAATGCACAATGTGTTGAGTCATAGAATATCTCAAGTGCTAATCCAATGTGCCTATCAAGATTTGCATGCCATGTCATTGCTATCCTTATAACAACTGCTCTATAATACCCATGTTTCATACAATGTATTTAGTCAAGTAAACTCCTATTCATTATAATAAAATTTATTTTTTCAAATTTCTCTAGCTATTATTGTGTTATTCTTTCCATTATATTTCATGTAAGTGGTATGATTAAAGTGATGCCTTGAATCTATAGTTTGTGTCGATGTACATATCCACATGCATTTTGATATTGATGTTTGTGTCTGTTTACAAAAGTGTAAACATCTCTTAATGCCATGTTGGTTTGTATGACATATTGGTGATTACTAGACAAATGTAAAATGCTTATTGTTTAGAGGTTAATACATACTTCTTTACATCTAATGCCTAGGTTATAATACCTAAGAGACGAACAAGCATTCTCTTGATAGAAGTACATAACAGAAAAGATGAAGAAGAGAATTGGATCACTGATATGTATCATTGCTCCTCTTGGGTTCATATGTGTCCAAGTATGAAGGGAGCTTTCATGGTGAAAGCATTTGCAATTGCAGATATATCAAAGCACTGGAAGGGTAAAAATTTATCTCTTACACAAAGGAATGTTGATTCTCACCTTGTAACAGAGGCATTGGCACAACATGTATTCATGAAAAAACAAATACATATTGTGTCCACTATGACCTTTCAACAAAACGTTGCAAACAGTAAGTATTTGCAACTCATTGAGAATGAGAAAGTTCATGATATCTATGTAACTACTTGTCTCATATTTACACAAGTATACCCTTTGGATTGCCAAGAGTGGCAAAATGTCAAGAATTTCATAAGTTCTTTTAAGTGTTACCACCTCAAAATTGGTAGATCGCTCTTTGAGGGACATACAACCAAGTAGTTTGAAGAGGACCTTGTTTTTTTCTATGACTCCAAGTACATATTTTCCAAGGGGGCTCGAGAATATGGAACCCTTTAGTCTATGAACATAACAAATTTCAATAGCATAGAATGGCCATTGTGTAGTAGTGACATTTTGCACATGTGTAGCAAAAAACTTTCAACATACATATTGAACTCTATGAAGTCAAGCATTGGCTCAAATAATGTATATCTAATTTGGTTCATATCAATTGTAATTTTTTCACATATGTTCAAGAAATGTAAGGGTTTGAGATATACCAAAAGCACGTACATCATAAAAAGTGCATCAGAGGATTATGTAACAAAGATCTAGGAGAAACTTGGACATAAAAAATGACTCATAGTCATAATATAGTGGAGTGTCGAATCACAACAAGGGACATGGCTTTCAGGTAAAAGTTTTCTCTCTTAGTTGACTATTATCTTACTTTGGGATGGATCAACTTTCCTTTCCAATTATAGTTACTTTGTCACATGACAAACTTTATGCCTAGTGTTCAAGTATCGTAGATGGAGGATGCTCAAGAGTGAATGGTTGTGCCCCTTGATCAAGTCATGCATGAAAGTGTAGCTGTGGATATTACTATCATTTGTGAGGGCCGCGAGCCCCAAGTGTTGCAAATGGAGGATGATTGGCCCTTGAATATAATGCACCACGAATTTACAATGTTAATGTAGAATCCACTAGCTAGCTTCTATTTTAAACTAGATGGTAGGAAAATTCAAAGCTAAGCTAAGGATACTGTTACCAGTGGAAAGTGTGTGGCTCCACATATTTTAGAAATTGTAGAGTCTCTCTAAACATCCCAACACCACAAGGTATAATATCCAACACTTGTAAGTTTTTGGATTTTTTTGACGAATAGAATATTGTTGCTTGCAAGCTTACAATATTTAAAAATTATGGTATTTGTACAAAATCATACACGTGCTCTATACTTTCCACATTGATACATTTACATATGCATGTAAACATTAAGTAAAGCCATGACTGAGTATCATATGCAAATAGCCATTAATGGTTTACAACTTAAGGTTTTTAAGGTAAGACTAGTTTAGTTCTTCTTTCATTATTTTGTTTCACACTTTCACTCTTCATCTCTTTACATCAACCATATCCCTCCTACCTGCTACGATGGATGCTTGCTCATACTTTGACTATTGATAATCAAGGACCTAGAACTAGATAAGCTATGGTGGATGCAAATCAAACACGCCATACATGATTAGAATGAGAAATTGTAACTCAAGTGAATTAGGTTCCAATATAGATTAGCTTGGACTCATAAACACAATCTTGAGTGACTCAAATTGATTGTTCCATTACATTGAAATGAGTGTCAAGTACATGCTTATATAGATTTTGGATAGTACCACTATTCTCACTGTGCATATGGGATTTTGAACAACTCTTCCTAGAGCTTCTAGAGCTTACATCTTTGTCATATCTCTCATACAAAGCCACTCATGGGCAAGCCTATTTTGGACACACATCCAGCCTCTAACATGGACTAGGAGATTAGCACTTTGGTAGCCTAGTCAAGTTAAGGCTTGAAACTTTACATCTTGGTAGGGTTTTTACATCCACTATGGGAAACAAGATCCACTAAGGGTGATCCACTATGGGAAATTCTTTGTTGTCAGTAGTAGAAAGTATCTTATTTATCTTATTTTGGCTTCTTTTGGTGAAGTCCTCAATCTTCTTGGTCTTCTGTTCCAGTCTTCGATCTTTGTTGGTCTTGGTCTTATGCTCTTCATCTTTGATTTGTTCTTCATTACCTTGTGCTCTAGTCTTTTTTGTGAGGTCCTTTTGGTCTTCTTCTCCTTTGACTACTTGATCTTCTTCTTTGTTTTCATGCTCTTTTTCTTTATTGTGCTTCTTATCCCTTTTGTTGGTGTGTGGTACTTCTCTTTTCTACTTTATGCTTTTACAAATAAACACATTGACATGTACATGAGCTTTGGTTTGACAAACTCTCATACATTGAAGTTCGGGATACATGAATTTTTTAGATTTTAATGGATAGACAATCACTAAAATTGGTTTGCCTTGAAGTTGTAAGATAATACCTCCAAGAACCTCAAGCATTCATTTGCAAAACTCTTCCTTATTAACCGTTCCTTCCTCCTCAATTTTTACGAGTTTAAAAGACTCATCAATTGCATGATCCATTTCTTCCATCGCCCCGAGAGGAGATAAGCCAGCGAAAGGGGTTGCTAGGTTCAAGCAAAGATGCTGCTTTGGCAGCAACTCTTGGTGCTTTGCCATGGTGGGGAAGAGCATTCACTGTAAAGCAAGTTTGCTATTAAAGAATGTGGAGATGGTTGAACCATCAAAGGATTTCTCAAAGTGGGCCATAGTAACCGGCTTCTCGCGCATCTTGGATGCTATGCCACCCAGAATCTTGCGGTACGCATCCATCAACTCATCTTGGGAAAGATTCTTGTCAAGTTTTATCCCTTCATGGTGACCATTGAGGAAGTGTGCTCCTTAGCACAATAAATATATAACACCGACTCATGGGTATTGGATAGTGGTACCTCCCATCACATGACCAACAAGAAAGATCTATATAGTTCAATGAAGCCTTTGCAAGAATCCATCATTATGATGGTTGAAAATGATGCCAAATGCCATATTGTGAGGATAGAAGTACTATTTCCTTTGTTACTATAAATGGTGAGCTCAAGAATCTTTCAAACATGTTATTTGTTGAAGAGATTTAGAGAAATCTACTATCAATTACTTTTATAATTGATCTTGGCCATGAGGTGAGATTTATTATGAGAGGTGTAGAAATTATCGACAGTGCTGGAAAATCTATCAACAAAAGAGAAAGGAGGAACAACCTATATGAGGTAAGTGCTCTTACAACCACTGTTGGTATGGGCACAAGTAAACTTTGGTATAAAGGATTTGGTCACATTGGCTTTGTACTATTAAAGGATATGCATAAGCAAGGTACGGTTGCTCACCTACCCACAGTAACTAAAATGAAGGAACCATGTGAAGCTTGTATGATGGGCAATCAATAGAGAAAGGCATTTCCACAAGAAATAAAGAATAGAGCAAAGGTTCCTCTAGAGTTGATGCATGCTGACTTGTGTGGTAAAATGCCGAAAAAAGCCTTGGAAGGATCTTTTTACTTTATGTTGATCATCAACAACTACAGTAGGAGCTTGTGGGTGTACTTCCTTTCGTTATAAGGCTCATGCTTTTGGTAAGTTTAAAGAATGGCTGAAACTTTTTGAGAATAAAATAGAGCAAAGTGTGAAGAAGTTTAGAAGAGATGGTGGTGGTGAGTCTAACTCAAAGGAGTTTGAATACTTTTGCAAGAGTAAAGGGATTAAGCAGCAATTGACAGTGCCTCATACACCTCAGCTGGCATTGTTGAATACCAAAATTGCGCCATTGTGGAAATGACAAGGTGCATGCTTCAAGGCTACAGATTGCCTAGCTTGTTTTCGGCAGAACTATTAATATTGCAGTCTACATTCTCAATTGAAGTTACATAAAGGCTTTTAAGGGAAAAACTTCTCATGAGGCCTATTTTTGTAAGAAACCATATCTCTCACATTTTAGAACTTTTAGATATGTATGTTAGGCACATTTTCTAAAGGATAAGAGAAACAAGTTAAATCTAAAAAGTAAAAAATGTATTTTTTTGGGTTACATGATGAGAAAAAGGCTTACAAATTGTATAACCAAGAGGCAAAGAAGATCATAGGAAGCTGTGATGTGGTGTTCAAGGAGTAGCCACATACAGTGGAGGAAGAGAGTATAAGTTCTTCCACTTTATCATCTAGCAAAGTAGTCTACTATGAACCTATCCCAAAAGCTATCCCTACTCTCAAGGAGGAGAAAGCATCCTCTTGAGATAATGAGGACAAAGTTTACCAGCTTGCGATCTTGCCACCAAAAAAGCCATTGCTATGATGGGTGAAGTATCTCTATGACTGTAGCAATCTTATGCCTACCACAATTGAGAAAAAGGTAGATGGACCAACGAGGTCACAAAGAATAGATGAACAAAGAAAGGCTTCCACTCACATAGTCAATATGGACTTTGCCTAAGATTATGAGAGAAACAAATGAGCCAGTAGACTTGGAAGAAGCACTTGTTGATCCAGCGTGGAGAGCAGCTATGTGTTGGGGGTAAAGGGACATCCGCCTAGCCGCCCATGTATTACTACACTCACAATACCCATGCATGTACATTGCAGGTGGCGAGCACCTATCACCATCACTTTATTCTCTATTCTTTTGGTGACATATGAATAAATGGAAGGCCGGTCACACATTGTGACTGTTGGAGGGATAGCATTGATATTTGATGCCTAGTTGGTCCCGAATGGTCCCCGAATATTAGGAGAATATATGGCTATTGATAGAACATTATTTGGAGCCAATTTACTGGCTTGAAATACTCAATTTTACATACTAAATCATTACTATACACTCCAGGGTTGAATCTTATTTAGTCACTTTATGCTTCGCCTATTAATCATGGGTGCTTCTTGGGTATTTCATATGAGTATTGGGATGCAAATGAAGGTTGGAAAATGCTTTGGATGGTTCCAGAATGTATTTTGAGCCTTGCTTGAGCTCCATATTGGTTGGCATTTACTTGACATCGGTCTACACTGGCATGCTTGGTGACAGAGGTTATAGCTATGGTCTATGTATGACCCGTTGTTGGTACATGCTTGATGCTTATGCTACCTACACGTGCTACTTACATTGTTTGGACTTGAATGCTATTGAGCTTCGTTCCAGCTTGACTTTGGATATTCTCAAGCTTATTTTGGTCTTGCTTTGGCTCATTAGAGATTGATTGGGATTGTCTTTATGGCATTGGATGCTATCATTGGATACTTGACCACTCATATGTTTTGGATATCTTACTAATGTATGATCTTAGATAATCCATCAACTGGTGCTTCTACATGATTTGTCTGAGATTATTTTCTTGATACTTACAACTTTTATGCTAGTGGGAGCATCTTTGTACGCTTATCAAACATTGAGCAATGCAGGTTATGCATATTGAGCTTTTGGATCTTTGAGATCAGGATCTCCTTGTGGATGATGTATGGTTGATATTTTTTGGTCCATCTAGATGTACTTGGGCTGATTCAGTTTTAAATTCATTGAGCAGACACCGACTTGTGTCAGGTCTTGGTAATGGTATGTACATTTTTCCCTATTGATTGGGGGGTGTACAGACTTTACTAACAAACTTTTTCTGACATGCTTGGATGTTAGCTCATGTTAGTTTGACTATTACACGCTAGTTTATGCCCAGTTAATGCTGGTTTTGCATCAACAATCAATGATTGACTTTGACTATTGGGTTTTTCCTATTGTTAGCTCTCATTGTATATTGCTGTCATAAATTACAGTAAGCATATATATTTGGACTGTCATGTATTTTTCATGGTGAATCATCCTAGTTTGATGTACTTTTGGTGGTAATTGGTGGGTAGCATCATTAAATACTCATTTCTTGCCATTTTGCCTTAGTTTTGGTGGTTTTTTGGTCATTTCCTATAGTTTACTGCAAGTAATTTTTAACTATATGCACTGTTTCAACTTCTAGTATGGCATCTTCTTCCACTAACAGTGCTATCTTCAACATCACTAAGCTTGATTGTACAAAGTATGCCTATTGGAAGAGCCAAGTTTTGTAGGTATTGCTGCAGAAATCATAGATAAAGCCATTAAGGTTGAGTGGAGAGCAGCTTGGAACTATGACTAATGACAAATGCATGGAGCTTGATGAGTTATGCAAGTCCACCCTCATCTTGTCTCTCACTATACACATGCATTACAATGTGGTTGAGGAAGCACAGAGTGCTTGGCAGCTTTGGGATAAGATTAAGAACCTCTATTACTAGCAAAGTCCTACAAGTCAAATGTATCAACTGAAACAACTTATGGATCTCCACATGAAAGAGACCATGTCAGCTCATCTAAGCGAGTTTCATGCTATTCTTAAGAACTTGGTTTCACAAGGAATTGATTTCAAAGAATATGTCACTCCGTTGTTCTTTCTTGGAACCCTTAATGAGTCTTGGGATGTATTCCGCACTGGCTTATGTGCTTCTACTACTACTTTGAAGCTATCTGATGTTGAGAGCTCTCTTCTGCACGAAGAGATAAAGCATAAGAATTTAGATGTCTCTCATATGTCTCATGCTTTGACATTTAGAGGCCGACATGATGGAAATGCAAAGAATGACTGTGGTAATGGCTGTGGATGGGATTCGTAGAAATCTCAGTCCAAGTTGTATGGCAAGTCACGCAGTAAGTCTCATGGGCAAAATGCAAATCTCAATTGTTATTATTATGGGAAGAAAGGTCACATAAGTCCATAATGTCATGAATTGAGCAATGAAAGGTGCAAAGACATGGGGAAAGAGAAAGTGGAAGAAATATCTTCTGATCACATCATACTACATGCTAAGTCAAGTGTTCAAATTGAAGAGATCAATATTATACAGCCCGAGGATAATGATGGGGATTATATCCTTGCAGCAGCTTCATCTAGTTCTTAACAGATGACAGAGATACACTCTATGTATGCACAATGTTGGCTCTTGGTGTCAGGTGCATCCTTTCATGTGACACCTTACCGAGAATGACTCCATTCATACCATTTTATTTTGAGTTTTGTGCGCTTGGGTGATGATAGATCTCTTGAGATTGTGGGCATTGGTGATGTTAGGTTGAAGCTTCCTTCTAGTAGCAATTTTGTTATGCACGATGTACGTCATATACTTGTATTGAGAGTAGTCTCATGTCCACTAGATAGCTTGATGATGTAGGATATCATGTATCTTTTGAAGACTCTGCATGGAAGATTACTCATGGTAAGCTTGTGCTTGCAAGAGGTACCAAGGCTGGTAGCCTCTACCCCTTAGATATTTCTAGATCTATAGTTGATCATGCTTTGTCTATGGGGTCTTTACCTCATGTATCTATTTGGCATGCCCTTTTGGGGCACATGTCCATTAAGGGAATGAAAATACTTTTTGATTTTCAGTACTTACCCTCCCTTGACTATTCTCATTTTGATTCTTGTGATCATTATCTTTATGGCAACCAGATTAGGTCTACACATAAGAAGTTTGGTATGCCATGCATGAGTGAGCCCTTGGCTTTGGTACATTGTGATGTTTGTTGACCCATGACCTGTCAATCTTTGGGTGGTGCGAAGTATTTTGTTACCTTCATAGATGATTTTTCATGTAAGATATGGGTTTATCCCATAAAGAAAAAGTCCTATGTCTTGGAAGTTTTTCAGAGATGGCTTTCTTTGGTAGAAAACCAATCAAGGCATAGGCTAAAATGACTTAAGACAGATAATGGGGGTGAATATGTATCACGTGCTTTTGAGAAGTTATGTTATGAGAGGGGTATTAAGCATTAGTTGGCCGCCCCTTACACCCTCCCCAGAATGGTATGGCTAAACGGCTGAATAGGACCATCTAGGAAAGGGTTTGCAGTATGCTTCACCGTGCAAGCCTACCCCAACACTTTTGGGCTGAGGCAATTATGACTACCATGCATATCATTAATAGATTGCATTGTAGGGCCATTGATTTTTAGGTTCCAGAGGAGGTATGGATAGGAAAGCCTCCCTCTTATGCGCATTTACATGTCTTTGGATGTGAGGCATTTTGCCATGTGCCCAAGGATAAGCAAAACAAGTTTGATCCTAAGAGTGTTAAATATATATTCCTTGGTTATGGAGATGTAGGAAAGATGTATTACCATCTATGGGATCCATAGGTGCAAAAAGTCATCCACAGCCATGATGTAGTCCTCCATGAAGACAAGATGCATAGGCAACTTGAGAGAGTCATGGAGATACGTAGGGTTATATTTCAAGAGGAGCCACAAGCTCCCGTACAGCTAGCTAGATAGCCTATAGCACTAGTAGATCCTCAGGGAAAGGGTGTTGGACAGAATGTTGGGCAGACACTAGAGCCTACAGTACAACGTTCTACTAGAGATAGATGTCCACTTGATACATTTGATCCCTCCATGCACTATGTCTTGGTTACAGATGCACGAGAGCCTCTCACCTATGATGAGTCTATGCGCAAGGTTGATAGTCACTCCTGGGAGAGGGCTATGCAGTCTGAGATAGACTCCTTGCATAAGAATATGACTTCGGATTTGGTTTCCTTGCCTGCTGATAAGAAGCCTCTGCCATGCAAGTGGGTGTACAAGGCTATATTGGTAGCAAAGGGTTTTAAGCATAAGCATGGTGTTGACTTCTTGTGGTTAAGATGACCACCTTGCGCTTAATCTTGGCTTTGGTTTTACATCTTGACTTGGGCTTGTACTAGATGGATGTTAAGATGATTTTATTACATGGGGACTTGCATTATGAGATTTACATGGAACAACCTAAGGGCTATGCAGAGCCTGGCAGGGAGCACCTATAGTGTAAAAGTTTAAGAAAAGTCTTTATGCCTTGAAGTAGGCATCTGGAGAATAGTATCATCAGTTCGATGCCTTTATACAGTCACAAGGCTACAATGGAATGTGTTATGGATCTGTGCTTGTACACGAACAAAGCCCGTCATGGATCTTTGCTTATTTTGGTACTCTTTGTGGATGACATGCTATTAGAAGGGAAAGCTCATGATGAGCTAGATGGTCTTAAGGCTCAATTCAAGAATTTCTTTGAGATGAAGGATCTGGGATAGGCTTCTCACATGCTTGGTATGTGCATTAGATGTGGCAGGCATCAAGGACTCCTCTACTTGTCAAAGAGGAAGTATATTCATAAAGTCCTTGAGCGCTTTTGCATGCAGGACGTGAAGCCTATTGACTGCCCATTGCCTTCTTATGTGAAGGTATCATAGGCCAATTGTTTGCAGATAGATGAGCAGAGGGCCAAGATGGCCAAGATTCCCTATGCATCCACAGTGAGTAGTCTTATGTATGCCATGATAGCCACTCGTCTAGATATTGCCTTTGTAGTTGGTGTTGTGGCATGCTATATGGCTACACCTGGCAAGAAGCATTGGGATGCCGTGAAGGGTATCATGAGATACCTGAAGGACACTACAGATATATTCATATGCTATGTCAGCCATGATACAGGAGTCATGGGGTACACTAACTCTGATTATGCAGGACATGAAAATAGTAGAAAGTCCACTTCTGGTTATGTGTTCACCTATGCTGGAGGTGTTGTCTCTTGGATGTCTAGGGTGTAGTGTTGAGAATCAGAAATCACACTCACTAAAACAGCCTCTTTGTATGGAGCTTTCGGGTCAAGGATATGTAGGCTAACCTATCCCATATGCACAATGGTGCCTACTGCAGTCTCCTACTTTCCTATAAAGCATTGTACTGGCTTCCTTTTCTTAATGCAATGATAGTACTCTTTTCTTTTCAGTGAAGTGTCAATGTCATTGTCCACATACACAAGATTGTGTTTATGAGTCCAAGTCTCAATCTTGGAACCTAATTCACTTGTGTAACAAACAGTGTCTTTTCCATCATGAGTCCACACTTCTCCTTCCATCCTCCATAGCTTTCGGTTTTGCCATGCTCTAGATCCCGCATTTCTCACATGGTATCAGAGCCCAGTTGGACATGGCATTGCTTCTCCAGCCTCTCTTGATTCCTCTCAACCTCAATCTAGCTCAATGCCAGCTCATGACTTCATCTCCCAACTCTACTCTCACTGAAGCTTCCATGGCAGCCATAGCTAGCAGCACCCTGTCAAATTGAGCTGCTTATATCTCACTCCACAGGTCAAATCTCTTGGAGCTTCCTTCTGGAAAAGTATTCCCCAACTCACAAAGCTTCCCTCTATCACATCAATCTAGGACATTTGACCATCTGAAGCTCAGGATTGTGAAAATTCTCAATCTCTGCTCTATGTCTGCCATAGCCAGACATGACCTACCTCACTTGGAGCTTCAATAACTTCTCAACCAGGCCATTTCAGCTCTTGATTTCTTATAGGAAGTTGTTCTTCTACTCAAGGCGCTTCATCCTGGTGCGAAAATCGATCACATTGCTGCGCCCTGACCCCGGCATTGCACAAATTTGTCATCGTTGTCCTGAACTGCGCCGAATCTGTTCGAGCTCCCTGCGTGCTTCATACAGTCCACGATCTTGACGATTATCATGGGGCTTTGATAGCTCATGAAGTCAGCTTCCTAGGCATGTAAAATTTTTTGAAAATGATCAAGTATAGCTCCTATAATCTGAGAAAAACCAGGCCCCTGTCTCAAAAACCCTAATTCCACCATAGCCAAAATTTCTCAAGCTTTTTTTCCTCAGTTTTTCTTTGTCCTGACACTCAACCCAAGCCTCTGTCACTCTAATCCATTGACCCAGCATCAAATCAAGGAGGGGAAGGACCTGAGAAGATTGAAGAACGACCGAACGATCCCGAACAAGAAGAATGAAGCTCAACATCAACACTGACATAGTGTGTTTTCACACTGTCATTAACTGTGTCTCTTGACACACTGTATTCTGCTCTTCTACTGATAAAATCTCAGAATTTTGGTGTTGATTTGCTGCTGATCTTGCAACCTCAACATGGGAAAAGACTCTCCAAATGCTCGATTCAAAGGAGTCGGGTTTCACACCTGGCAAACCCGCATCAAGCTCATCTTGATGAAAAAGGGTCTCTGGGCCATCACAAATGGCAAAGAGAAGAAACCTCGGGACGCGGACCTTGCAACTACTTGGCAAAAGAATGATGACAGATCCCAGGCCATTATCAAACTGGAGCTAGAGGACAGTTATATCCACCATGTGGATAACTGTGAGACCTCACAGGATACATGGAAAAGACTTGACACCCTGTTCGGTGCACAATCTAAATCATCAAAGTATGGTCTCCTGATTGAGTTCTTCAGGCTTGAAATGAGGTCCAACACATCACTTGCCACACATCTCAATTACATGGAAGGACTCCTAACCCAACTTGCAGGAATCAACATTAAAATGGATGAAGATGTTTGCATCGGTGTTCTACTTAAGAGTTTGCCTCCTGAATATAATAATGTATCAACAACTTTAATCAACATGCCAAATCCTGAACTTGTTGATATCCAGGCATCACTGTTAGAAGAGGAAAAGAAACTTAAAAGCAAAGAAGAGCCCAGCACTTCAAAGGATGAACAAATGTTATATGTAAACAACAGATACAAAGGCAAAAAGGAACCACTCTTCTGTGACTTTTGCAAAAGGACCGGACATACTGAGAAGTTCTGTCATGCTAGGAAGAGGTCCCAAAAGGCCTATCTTGCAGCTGTTAAAGAAGAAGAAGACCATGGACCAAAAGATGAAGAAGAAGATGAAGATGAAGACCACCAGGATCGGAAGGACAAGACTCATCAATCCTTCTACTCTCATAACTCTGATAGACTGTTTTAAAAGCCTTGTACTTCCTTGCCCTAATGCTTCCTGCCATAAGATTTGTAAAAATCCTTATGTAACTTGGCATTACAGTCCCTGTACACTTTGTGAGGCCCCTGTTACAGCCTCTAGATGTCCATCATGTTTTGGTGCCCACACTTAGCCTTTTCTACGACAGCCTCTGGTGTCTACCATGTTTGTGGTGTGCCCACACTTTGCAGGTGGTTCTCATTACAGCCTCTACACACTTTGTGCCTTTCTAGTTGTGATTGAGGAGGGGTGTTGAGAATCAGCAATCACACTCACTAAAACAGCCTCTTTGTATGGAGCTTCAGGGTCAAGGATATGCAGGCTAACCTATCCCATATGCACAATGGTGCCTACTACAGTTTCCTACTTTCCTATAAAGCATTGTACTTGCTTCCTTTTCTTAATGCAATGATAGTACTCTTTTCTTTTCAGTGAAGTGTCAATGTCATTGTCCACATACACAAGATTTTGTTTATGAGTCCAAGTCTCAATCTTCAAACCTAATTCACTTGTGTAACAAACAGTGTCTTTTCCATCATGAGTCCACACTTCTCCTTCCATCCTCCATAGCTTCCGGTTTTGCCATGCTCTAGATCCCGCATTTCTCACATGTAGAAGTGTACGGCTCTTTTCATTGCTAAGACTGAGTATTTTGCAACCATTGAGGCTTGCAAGGAGGCAGTATGGTTAGGCCATTTGGTTCATGACCTTGGTATTGATGTTATCCCTACATTGCATTTGGGTTCTATGAGTGCTATTTAGTTAGCCAAGAATCTAGTCTTCCATGCATAGACGAAACACATTGAGGTGAGGTATCACTTCATACGTGGGGTCATTGAGGACAAGCCTATTGACCTTGTCAAGATATTGACTAACCAGAATCCTGCACATCTGCTCACAAAAGCCTCTCTATGGAGTGCTTTGCCTTCCTCAAGAGATTGATGGGCATGGGATGAGATGACGTCTTTCCTCATCCTATTGTACATGGGTACATGTTGTACTATCTTTAATTTCTCTTTTTGACTCCTCACTAGGGCTAATTCTCCTTTAAATGGGAGGTTGTTGGGGGTCAAGGTGCCTCCGCCTAGCTACCATCACCATCACTTTATTCTTTTAGTGATAGATGAATAAAAGGAAGGTCGATCACACATTGTGACTGTTGGAGTTCCCACATTGTGAGTCTCTCTCTCTCTCTTGCTCTTGCTCTCCCACCATAGCTCTCTCATGCAAGCTTCGATCCTTCTCACCTTCCACTATGCAAGCTAAGTATGATTGTTGTTGCTACCCTCTCTATGCAGAATACATAATAGGGCAGATAATGCTTCATGGGGCAAATCCCAAATCTCATAACCAAAACTCATAGAAACTCGGAACTAACCACATAGAGATATAGAAACACTAACTTTAGCACTACAAATTAGAGAATAAGAAGTGAAACACAAAGAACATGCTGCAAATAGAACAAGAACACCACATATGATGGCACCAACTACTAGATTCTCTCTATAATCATATGAATCCATCATACATCAACCATAGACATCATAGATGATCAAATTCATGAAAATGACACACAAAAATGCCTCATAAAGTCACGTTTTCTAATTTTCTCAAAACTGCAATTCATGAGGCACTAAACTTCATAAGAGAAATAAAGATTGCCTCACACATAAGACTAACATAACTAAGGTCCAACAATGCTAAGAGTATAATACATGATCCATAAAGTGTGAGACCATGACCATGGCTAACACTTGGCAGAGCCCCATGGATGACTAGCATAGCCATGACAAATCCCTTGCATGATCCCTAAACTCAAAATACCTTATCCAGAAACTAACATATCTAATGAGAAAAATTATGCCTTACCCATAGCCTTGCACCATGAAGTAAGCCATAAAGAAAAACCATAAGTAGAGCCTCTCTAGTAGGATACTTATAGCCTTCTAAATGGTTGCATGAGAGATGAATTTACATCCCAAAAGGAGACCAAAATGTGCCAAAATACTTTACTCCAAGGCGGGAATTGAACCTCGTTGGAAGCAGTAGAGATGGATTTGCCAATTTTTAGAAGCAACGGAAGACGAGATTTGAAAGTAGTTTCAAAGACGAAGTGAGTAGCAGTTGTAGACTTTTCATAATTTTTCTAGGTGCTTGGTTAGACTAATACAAGTGGTTAGCAGTGCAAGAAGCTGAGCCTGTCAGGCTAAAATTTTTAGAACTCGATGTGGATGATGCGGTCGTCGAAATGCGGGAAGCCGGACAGGTCAAAGGTTATATGGCCAATGTTTAGGAAGTTTGGGCATGGCCTTTTTGGGAGCCAAGGGCCCCAATTAAATTTTTTGATTTGTGGGAGGGGGGACATGGTTTTTCGAAACGACGGTGGCTCCATTCGATGCTCCCTCCTTCACGATGATTTGGTGGGAGAGCCATGGCAAGGCTAAAAGTAACCCCCCCCAATAGAGATTGGAAATGGATTCTTCAAAATTTTCACCTTTGATCACCACCTTTCGCTCCCACAACGGCTGTGTGGATGAAGAGATTAGAAATCAATCTCTTTCTCCTCCTCTCTCCTCTAAGAGGTTGATCGCATGTAGAAAATCATGAAGAAAAGGGAATAAAGAATGCTTGTTCTACATGGACCGGCAGATTGCTACAAGATCAAAAGGACACTATGACGCAATGTCCACCACTATTGGAGAATTGATGATGGGTCTATTGGCTGCTCCGAAGCTATTTATAACAACACGCAACATGCAAACAAGCAGTATCCTCATTTTTTACAAATGAAATTTTATTGTTTTGATGTTTGATGACTTAAATGATGTGTGCATGGAAAGAAAATTTGTATGAACCATGTTTGAAGTATGTTGGAGGGCTACACATGATAAAATGTAGAACCTATAGTCATACATGGTCGTAATAAATAATTTAAAACGCGAAATGTGTCTTTTAAGAGGGAAAACGAGGGTCTCTTCTGTTTCGGGTTGGGGAATGAAGTTCAGATGGGATAAAAATTTGATTAAAAACATTTTTTCAGTCAATATGATCAGTTTAAAAACCAATAAATTAGAAAACACCACATTTTTATGAACAAATAAATGAGAAAAAATAGAAAAAAAAGAGAAATTTTATTTTTTTGCACCGTAAAAAGTAGAAAAAAATATAATTTATGTTTGTGAACATATAACAAGGCTAGAGCATGAGGAATAAGCCTTAATTTAGCCTTGTTCCTATATTAGAGTATGGTTTTTATGGTTTTTTACATGAAAAACTACACAAAAATGAGTGTTACACCTATCCAACGAATGCAAAACCTAAATAGTAGAAGGAAAGAGGCATTGTAAAAGAGAGTGGTCATTGACAATGTTTTAAATTTTAATTTATTTGATTATGCATAGCATACAGATCGATCCCCATTTAAATTTAAGAGAGACTAGTAATACTAGGAAACTCACTGCTGATCTCTAGCAACGTCACAATTATGAGTAGCTTGGAAATCATCAAATGATTATTTTTGCACCTCAAGTTGCTGGTTTTTTATCATAAAATTCTTGAGAACAAGGTGTGTCATTCACAATTGCATTATGCATATTACATGGTAACTCCTTGAATGCATAGCAATTGATTGCCAAGCACATGACCTACGTGGAGCATGTGAGGAAACCCAAGTTATAGACTAGATGATCAAATCTTTGGGGTGAGATTCATAAGGGAACAAAAAATATATTGGAACATTTGAAATATATAAGAGTGGAGTGTGTTCGTATTATGTGCTTTATGTTAGAGCAGCGCATCTTGGGGCCAATCCCCAAGGTGGTGTAGGAGAGTTGCAATGGGGCCATGGCATTCAACCGAAGGGGTACCTCCTTTATGTTTGTATCACATTGATGTATTACACCGAGATACGTGGGATCTCCCTCTAAGGAGTAAGGAAGGGCAATCCTTGTACTACATTCCACTACAAAGGCAATATCTACATTAGCAATTAGGGTAGTGTGTCTCTTGGACGATCATGGCCATCACAAGGTTGTGTAGGGTTGTCTTGTGAGTGTTAGAGGCCCGGCTAGTACCTATAGCCAATGTCAAGCCATTTTAGGTCCCAATATTGCATAATTCCCTTAAGAGACAGTCAAAACAAAATAGAAAAATATCACATAGAGGCATACATATCAAGTATGAAATAATTATGATGGACAAACAAAGAAATAGATCTGATAGTGGTACATCAAAGTAAATCATGAGCTACGAGGCTCATGAGTATCATGGCAGTCCATATAGACTACTTCTGGCCATGCTGATCATGTGATCCAAGAGGTAAGATATCCATGTCACGAATCTTATCCACTATAAGCTCCATGATCTCTGCATGTGGTTATGAATATCATGCAATACATCATTAATATCAAACTTGACAACATTAACATCAGAAGACTGATTTTCAGTATTATCAATATGCTTAATACTCTACAAAGTAGTAACCATTGCCACAAGTCTATGATGCTCAACCTGCATCTCATCAATTTTCTCCTTAAGAGAATTCTTTTCATGAATAAATACTTCTATATTTTTAGACACAAATGACTGTTGTAAAATTGCATATGGTTGAGATGTAAGCTGTGACATCCTATTAGCAATAGCCACCCACTGATCATGCATCAAAGTAGTCAATGTAGCCCTCATTGAACCCAAATCTTGATGCGTAAAAAGAGACCCATCTAGATCAACCTCCATGTCATTCAAGAGTTGCTTTTCAACCTTTAGAAGATGTTGCAAAATGAGCATCCAAGAGTACCCTATCAGCCTTAAGCTTAGAATTTTCCTTAGCCAACAAATCAATTTCACCATTGAATTGATCCTGCATATTAGCTATCCATTATTTGAAAGCAACTGAAGACAATTTACATTTAGCCAACATATTAGCACAGTCATCAATCTACCTCTATAAAGCACCCACCCCATTATTGTGCACTTCCCTCATCTTTTCCATCGCAATATGCATTTGTTCCCTTTTAGTCTTCATGTAAGCTAATTGCTCTTGCAAAGATTGCACTACATCCAACTTCAATGCACCACTAGCATGCATTTCAGTCATAAACCGATGTAAACTTGCCATAAAAGAACAAGCTTCCTCAAGACTATGAGGAACATATGCATCTAAAACCACTTTCATGTCATGAGGCAAAGCAATATCTTGTTGCAACGAATCACTTTGTTTATGCATAGGCATATTATCCATCTTGATCTTGGAGAATCTTACCTATTTCTTTACCTCTATAATCACTACATCTTCATGAGCATTTTCATTTCTGACATCATCATTCAACCACTCTGAAATGTCTAAAGGCATAGAAGTTTCCAAAGCATTAACATGTGAGATTTCATGAGAGGAAAGATTCATTAACAAAGGGTCCTCCAAGTCTTTTACCTTATCATTTCTAGCATCAACCGAAGCATTAGCATGAGAGAAATCTTTATCATAGAGATCAACAAGTATGCCATCCACCTATTTCTGCCTCTTAAATGCACTAACCTTATCCATTTTTGGAGACTCCCAAAGAGATGGATGTATGGTCGGGCACACATCTTGTAGGTGAGCATACAAGGCCACCAATATAGATCCAATCCTACTTTTCTATCATTGTTTCCAAATATTTGGTACATGGATCTCCTACATTAGCTTATCATACAAGGTTCTAGGCCAATTAGGAACTCCAAATTTTTTAGCATACCATAAAATACCAAATTTATCCTTTGTAATGACATTTACCTTAATGAACAACAAAAACCTTTGCATATAAAACTACTTTATGAAGAATCTTCTTTTTGGGTCAGCATGTCTCAAGACATATTGATTTTGGGCACTAGTAGGAAGTCCAAATTCATGTTGCATGACTTCATCAGTACACCTCCAATGCTTTGGTCTATCATTGATTTCAAGAGAGAATACTTGAGTCAAAAGAGAAGGAGTCAGTTCCAATTAACCACCAATTTTTCCACTCTCTCAGATCATCAACAACTACTACTAGACATGTACATTGTTACCCTAAGGATCCTAAGGAAACTCAGTAAAATTAAGCAAACCAATCTGCTTGAACCAGCCCCTAGTATTGGGATCATTTGTATCCATAAGAATAGAATAATCAATCATTGGCATGGACAACTCATCTCGTCATCACTAGACATGGCAAACAATGTCTTCGGTGTTGTAACCTTAGCTTTAGGAGTAATATGTGGAGGACTATCAGTCCAACACTCATCATGATCAAGAATAGCTCTTGGCTATTGTCTTCCTCTCTTCACAAGAATTTTAGAAGCCTTTCTTTGTCCCGTTTTTACCATGGTACCTACCACCACAACTTGCTAAGAATCAGAGAGGTGAAGAGATGAAGAATATGAAGGAAGAATCGCATGGAGTTGTAGGATGGCATTGTTGGATGGGCACAAGCGTCAACACGTGTCTTCTTTCCCATGATTTTCCCTTTTTCTTCTTGCCCTACTTTCCAATGAGTTACACTACTAGAAAAGAGAGAGTGTATCACACAGTGATGAGACGATGTACTTACTAGGGGTTGGACATATGTATGAAGTCTCTTCAAATAAGCCTTATGCAATTAAAACTCAATGTCTTCACGCAATTCCATTCTCATAAGAATTGGAATTGAAATCATTTGCTCTACTAAAGCATCATGCATAAGTCCAACATTAAAAGGTAAAAGGTCTTTCAATACACATTCCTTCCATGCCATGATAAGACTTTGCCAAGCTATAATATCTTATGAGAAGGCTTTAAAAATATAACCACCATAACACAAATTCCCATAGCCCATGTATAATGTAATAATGTGCCACCACTTCATGAAGCTCCTTTTCTCTTGTAACAATACAAAGAACAACTCTAAAGTATCCTACACTTCATGAAGCAACATTGAAATTTGCATAGCTTCCTTATGAAGACCATAAGTAATAGAAAAGGTAGCATCATCTACAAACATTTGAAAATAAAATAATGGTTTTGTTTGTAAATAATCAATCCAAGCAACCCTAAAAAGAATCATAAGGTGTAACAAATCACAAACTACTCTACGAGGTGAAATCCACTACTTGATCCATGAGGGAACATTACTAATGGTTGAATCAAATTAACAGCAAGCATTGGTTTCTCTTGAATTTTATGAGGTACATCATCATAATCCGGTTGTACTAGTCCTCTTAATCTAAACCCATTTATTGCAAGTTGAAGTATGTCACCCCGCAAAGTAGCCAACACAAAAGTACATTGACCCACATCTGTTACAACCTCATAAGGACCAATATACCTCGGATGCTTTCCAAGCTTTGAATTATACACCATAACAAGATCTCCCTCCTTAATTATCTTTTTCTTGATGTGTCTGTTTATCCATGCATGTCTTCTTGATTGCACCATTATTGAAAGGCAATGAGGTATAATCAGATCTTCTTCTAGCTGCATTAACTTTTGCAACCTATCATGAATTGATTCTTTAGGATACAACCTATAAGTAAGTGCCACTCTCAAACTAGGAACCGAGAACTCCATGGAGACAACTGTCTCAAGGCCATAAACCAACTTGAATGGATCTAAACCAATAGACACTTTATATGCTGTGTGGAAAGACCACAATGCTGCATCCAATTAAGTATCCCAATCCTTATTATTATTAGTAACTATCTTCTTAAGAATCCAAAGAAAAATCTTAGTGGAACTTTCAACTTGCCCATTTGCCTAAACATGGTAAGGGGTAGATTTCTTATGCAAAATAATATGTTTAGATGTCAATTCCTTAATCACTTCATTGAAAAAATGCTTACCTCGATCACTTACCAACTCTATGGGGCATCCAAACCAAGTCATTATGTTAGAGCAGAGAAATTGTGCCAAACTTGCTGCCTTATTGTCCCGCAAAGCTTTAGCTTCAATCCACTTAGTACAATAGTCAATCCAAACCAAAATATACTGATTTTTTCTTGAACGAGCAGCTGGCTTGGTAGGACCTTGAAAATCAATACCCCACTTTTGAAAAGGTTCTAAAGGTAAAACTAGATGATATTGCATTCGACCCCTAGATTGTGGTTGGCCTTCCTTCATATAGATAATGCAATCCTTTGCATACAAACAAGCATCATTAAGTATATTAGGCCACCACAAACCAACTTGAAGAATCTTCTTACTTGTAATTTCTCTTGAAAAATGACCTCCAATAAGTCATGCATGTTCCTCATGTAGAACAACAGGCTATTCTTGCACAATTACACATCTCCTTAATACATTATCAATGCCCCTCCTATAGAGAACTCCCATAATGACCTAAAAGTTTCTTCTCTGTAATGTCAACCTTCTACAGTAGTCTCTTGATAAGTCTACAGGCATCACTCCATGAAGAAAAAAATTCAACACTTGATCATAAAAGGAATTGAATTGACTTACTTGCACACTGAATAGGCAATTGATCATTTACCCCCAATGCAAGGTCCACCCTGACTCAAGGCTACTCAAAAAATCAGCTAGTGCATGCTCTTAACCTGGTGTTTGTACTATTTTGTAGTCAAACTCTTGTAAAAGTAACATCCACCTTGCCAATATTCTCATAAGTTGTGATTTGTTAATGAAATACAATTATAAATCTTGATGATCAACATGAAAAGTGACTTGATTTCCCAATAGATAATTCCCAAATTTGTGTAATGCAAATATCATCCCTAGAGCCTCTCTTTCAATTTCTCTATAATTCTTTTTAGCTGATGTAAGCTTCTACTTGCATATTAAACAGGCTTTAACCAACCATACACTCTTTCGTGCATTAAAACTACACCCATTGCAATGTTAGATGCATCTATAAACACATGAAATGGTATATCCCATTGGGAAGGTTGCAAGATTGTAGCCACTACCAACATCTTCTTAGTAAGTAAAGTAAGAGGAGCACAAATATGAGCTAAATACCACAAATACTGACTATACCATTTAAATTGCCCCACAAAGCGCTTCACCTCTGAGACTATAGTAGGGACAGTAGCCTTATGAACAACTTGCATTTTCCTTGGGTCAATAGTTGCCATACCTTCCTCTAATATAATATGTCCAAGGAGAACTCCTCTTTTAGTAGCAAAAACAATTTTAAATGGATTGAGTGACATTCCAAATTGTCGGCATCTCCTAAACATAATCTAAGATGCTGCAAATGTTCCACTTCCTTACCAAAGACACAAAAATCATCTCTAAAGATTCTCATGAAAGATGTAAGATATGGATCAAATGTTTTATATGCTACACCTCGAAATTCTGGTGGTCCATTCTTTAACCCAAAATTCATAACAATACTCACAAATGCTCCCCACTCTATTATAAATGTTGTTTTGTCCATATCATCTGGATGCGTGTGGATCTAATTATATCTAGAGAAACCATCCAAGACATTATATATCTCATGGTCCACTACATCATCCAATAAAGAGTATGTAAACGGATGAAGGATTATTTTTCTCTTTCAAGGTTTTCATTTCAAGTTCTTTAGTCTCCTCAGGAGTAACATTGCTTTCTAGAGCCACAGTATTGTTTTGTTGTATGAAATCATTGCTCTACTCTATAGAGTCACTATTTTGCTCTATGGATTCACTATTTTGCTTCATGGAGTTACTATGTTCCAAAGGGGATATTGCTGGAAAAACATTATATTGAGACAAAATCTTTTCAAAATCCACTTCAAACACTGCTATAATAGTAGGAATAACATGTAGAAAAATTTCATCCTCATCATCTTCAATCTCAAGGGGTACATTAATTGTCTCAGACACTAATGGACGATATTTATACTTCAAAACCACTTGATTCTCAATAGATAACTTGACCTCCCTCCCCCCATAAGGGATAATTATTGTATCAAAACCCCAATCCTGTTTCAACTAGCCAATTTAAACCAAGGTCTTCCCAACAGCATATTATAGGAAACTCCTAAGCCTTCCATACAGAGAACTACAAAAATGACCTTAAACTTCAATCTTGATACTCGAATGAGTTGATTCCTTAGTATACCCAAAGGTTGAAGTATTTGTTGATCAACCATTTTAATGTGAAATGGTGTTGCCACAAGTCCTTGCAATTTGTGTGCCACATATAGTTCTTTAGGTATTAGACCCTGAATCTCCATGTAGTAGTACATCATCAAACTTACTGCCCAAGTATTCAACTTGAATGGTTGGAACCTTATAATCTACCACCTCTAACTATGTGGGGATTATTACTTGACACTCTGAGATCAGTCCACTATCACCATCATGATGATTCCATACCCTATCCTGATTAGACATAATCTTTAAAATGAGCTTTTCCTTAAATCATGGAATCAAATTAAGAATTTGTTATAAATTTAGCTATAAAGAAGTTTTAACTAATGCAGCAAATAACTGTAAAAATTTCGAATGGATAATTCCTTTTTATATGAAAGCAAAAAAAAAATTCCCCCTCTCCTCCAGCCCGACAGTCGAGCTGGAGGAAGAGGGGGATTAGTAAGTGGGCAAGCTCCTTGATGGAGCTTGCCAAGGGCATTAATACATGCCCATCAACACGTCAAGGGGGGAGGATTCCCTTCCCTCCCCTATAAAATTAAGGGTGGGTGGCAGAGACAGGGCAGACTACAAGGGAGGATAGGACGAAGCCTTGGCGCTGCTCGTGCTGCTACCGAGTTGTAGGAAGGAGGACGAAGACGAGAACGCCGCCTGGTGCTACCAAAGAGTTGCCGCTACCGCCTACCGCCTCTATCCTCTCTCCCCACGGCGCCATCGTCTGCCGCTTGCACACTTTTCACCCCCCCATCATCATCAAATTCCCCCTCCCCCCCCCCCCCCCCCCACGTGGCTATAGAAGCTTCAAGAAGCTTCTAAGGGGTGGGCTCCTTAAGCCCCCCCTTCGTATAGCCTTATTACCTTTCATACCCCCCTCCCGATTTTATTTCTTTAGAACCCTTTCACCCTCCTTATATCCCTTTTTACTCACCCTTTCCCCACCCCCCCTCTGGTTTTTAAACCCCTAAAACCTTTACTACCCCGTGTCCCCTTTTCCTTACACACCCTTTTCCCTCTCCCCTGTGCTATAAGCCTTCACCCTTCACCTTTTCCCTATCACTCCAGGTTAAAATCCCTAAAACCTTTACTACTTCCTGTCCTAAAACCTCTCTAAAAATCCCCCTTCCTATATCTTTTACCCCAAGCCCAAAGTTCTCCCAAGGTTCATATGGTTGCGAAGCCACACTCACCCATAACCTTTTTGCCAGTATATACCCTATAGGGCCTTCTTAGGCTTTATAAACCTTTCTCTCTTCGAAGAAGCTAAGACCTTAAAGGTTTTATTATCCCTTCTCGTGGTCAATCCTTTAAATGGCTCCTTGCCTCAAAAGAGAGACGGTGGAAATCCGAAAAGGAGAGTAAAAAGCTGCCTTCACATTCGAAGGATTACAACTGCGATGCCGCCTAAGAAAGTCCAAGGAGTAGCTACGGGAGGGTCATCTCCCGGTATCCATGTGGATATCTCACCCCAAAACCAGGTTTTTCCTTCTTGGTTTTATATCAATTTTAATTCAATCATGCAAGATGAATTGTTAGGGATAATATATATTTTGTCCTAGTTATTTACGATGAAAGAGTTTAGTTTAATTGGACATGCAAAAATGATAATGTATAAAACATAGTTTCCTTCAAATAGCATCATGCATTGAAACGAATTACAAGCAAGATTATCTACCTACTATAGTAGTATATTTCGGTTAAATCTTGAAGATATAAAAACTGCATCTTGCACCATTAACCCCTATTCTTTTTTGCAACGAATCATCATAGAAGATGAAATTCATGAGAGGTTTCTTACGTTGCTTGAACTCTAGGAAGTTATCATTACTAACTGCAAGGAAAAAGTAAGATTAATTGAATTTACCTAACCCTAAAGCAATAAAGTTTAGGACTGAAAAAGCAATTGTCACAAGGATAACAAATCATGCCGAGGTGATCTCAATATTACCTTCTAAAAGTTAACCGAATGAATGTAAACTTAGAAATACCTATGCTACGAAATATGCCTTGGAAATGATTTAAAAACCAAGAAATGTTTATACCTTAAATACTTGCCTACCTTCCCTGATTGTAGGGTCAATAAATCATAAATAAAAAAGAGAACTAGGGTTTGTCCCTGAGGTTCTTAAAAAGAGACCCTAGGTCTGACAAACGTCAGCTTTAAAAAAAACTAAAACGGATTATTTCATCGTACATTACGATGCAGGACTTGCGTAGCAAGTACGAAGTCATATGGTCTTGTGATTCATTCACAAGAAGGAAGGTTAAATACCCTCAGCAAGGATGGCGGATCCTTATGCAAGTTATCTTGCAAAAGGATGTATTCTTTGATATCCTTCTAAATAAGGAAAGTTAAAAACCGGAAACTAAAGTATCCAATGAACTTTAGGGTTGACCAAGTTGGGTTAATAGGGTACTCCCTAACCCAGAATATAAGGGACCTTGCCAAGTTGTAAGATACCCTGGAACGAGTGCTGATGCATTCGAAAGGAAAGAATCATTCCTTAGTAGTTTGCCAACAACAAGATCGGTTAATGGAAGTGTTTGTGCTTGCTAGAGATTTTAGAGTATTGTTTGATTTATGAATTACAAATTAAATGAATATCTATACTTCAAGTTGAAGGCCTGAAGGGAGAGGCAGCTTCAGTTACCCCCGACTGCCTGCGTGACCCTAACCAAGGGGGTTGTTGACTGCACTGGGAACGTGAACCGAACCCGTCGTGAGAGGTCTCTCCGTTGAGCTCTACTTGGAGCAGGAGGATGCTTGGGTGCCAAGGGGGGATTTGGCCTAAATCCCTCACCTTTTGGGTCCTGCACAAGAGGCTAACGTGACTCGGGATTGGATCTCGAGGCCCGCATACTAGTCTACGGGCGGAAGCTTATATATGTTAATAAAGAACTTGTTTGATATTGTTTTTCTATGTCACGTGATAAGATTACGCGAAGGAACCAATGCTTAACAGTTTAATTAAAGAAGCTGATTATTACATGTCAAATTAATGTGTTAGATAATTACATAACTAAAATAAACTGAGGAAAGTATGGAGGATGGGCCATGGGTCCGTCCTACGGTTGGGTGGTCCCGGTTGGCTGGGAAATTTTCTCCAATCTTGAAGAACAGCAGGATGATTATCAAAGGACACGAATAACGAAAGCGATGACCTAGAGTTATGTCTTACCTAATTTACACTGTTTTAGGGGAACGGAATGGGACTATGCCTTATGGCAAAGAGGTTGAGCTTTGCATCCCTCTCGTTTCCCATTCTCCTTGAACCAAGTGCAGCGTGAATCCGCTTCGGACCTGGCGTTTCTGCGTAAAGTAGTTCGCTTGGGTCCGACGCTAGTTGCTGTTAGGTAGTGATGAATCAGGAAAACCCTAATTCCGGTCGATCCTAAGTGGGAATGGCCAGAATACTTCCGCTACGTGGTAGAAGAAGGAAGCCCTAAATTGCAAAACCCGTAACATTCCATGGGAGTGTCGAGCGGAGCTTTCTACACATTCTTTCCGATGGACTACTAAGATGTGTCCTGGATGATATTAGTGGACACGTTACAATAACCCATGAGAACAATGAAATGATTCATATGGGTCAAAAATTGGATGCTCGTTTGGTTTGATGTGCTATTGAAACCCTATCTTGTTGCTTATCCTCATGGGGCACTTGAATTTGCTAAACCCCATGGGGCAAGTCTGCATCTTTACACTGTTTTGAGTGCTACTTCTTCTACAACTTCATAACCTCCTTAGAGTCTACTTCTCTAGCCTTTTCTTGATCCTGCAATTAATCTTTTGCTTAGCTTTTGCCCTAGGAATGGCCAAAATTGTTGTCTCATCTAGACAATCTTCCACAACTATGCAATTTGAACAATCGCAACTCAATTGTGGTTCTAACCCATGAATGGGTACATCTATAAAATCCTTATTCAGCACCTCTTTGTGACTTACTACTTTAGTTTTGTGCTTTATTGATTGATTTAGTGCTTGGCCATCCGTGACTTCATAGGGTATCTCAACCAAAACCACTCTTCATAGCTACACTACCTAAAACACTACAACAACCATGGGTATTTGAATTGGCTCCTTACTTCATCATGACAATGTAAAAGGATAGCTTAGTAGGGAGACATTTGAGACTTTGTAACGATATACCCTAACACAACATAAGGAGTGCGATAAAGAAGACAAGATTTGACATGGTTTTTATTGATCTACATATGGTTACAAGTTGAGTGAGGTTTGATGTATTTGGGAGGAATCTTAGCCTTTTTGTTGCTTAGTTTGTTTAGGTTAGCTTGGGCTTTGTTGTTTGGGGTAAAGGCGCCTCTAACTAGCCGCTCATGTATTACTACACTGATAGTACCCACCACTGCACACTGTAGGTAGTGGGCACCTGTCACAATCACTTTATTCTTTATTTTTTTAGTGATAGTTTGAATAAAGGAAGACCCGGTCACACATTGTGATTGTTGGAGTTCCCATTTGTGTCTCTCTCTCTTCTTGCTCTTGCTCTCTGCCATAGATCACTTCCAAGTAAGCTTTGATCCTTCTCACCTTTCAACTAGTATCAGAGCTTTGGATCAGAGCTTGATCATTGATGGGACCTGAAATGGATCGGCACTGGCTATGGCACTAGCCGCACCTCATGCTCATAACAGACAAACACACCCTCACGGCCTCGCGGACCAGGAGCGTCTATCCACTGCTAAAGGACAAAGTGCCCTAAAGCCTAATCTATACGTTTATAGTTTTATAGTTTTGTAGTCCAACGTTTCCCTTCCTATAAACTCCTCAGAGGGAGAACCCATACACATTGGCAATAAATACCGCGATAATCGCATACATAGAGGAAACCTCTCGGTAGAAACACCGCGGCTCCACTGCAGCTCTCCTACATCGCAGGGATTGGCCCCTTGATGCGCTGCTCAACATATAAAAAAAACGAAAAAAATCCACTCTTCATTTTGAAAGAACTCTAGGATATATACCATGTTTCCTTACTAAATAATCCCCCAAGAAACGAACGTCTATCCTACGGCTTAGGATGCCTTTCCACACTCAACGTAGTCATTGTCATTGAAAACATGTGCTATGCATCCATGCTTTTTTTCTGAAATCATGGTTTCATGCACATGCAAAGGTGAATGAACCTAAAGTGCTCAAACATAATTTTCAAATCAGCAACGTGCTTGTGCACAACCAGGCTCTCCAAATGCTTATTTCCTAACGCGTTGCGGCGATGAAAGGATAGCACCAAGATAACACTCATGCTACTACCCTCTTAATAAAAAACACACAGACCCTATGACATGGTATGCATAAAAAAACCAGCAACAATCAGCACACAAATCACACCATTTAAACCTCCCAACCCCCTACGTTTAGGTATTGCTTTCGTTGCATAGGTGTAGAGGTTCATTGTGTCATGTTTTGATTTATAGAAAGAAATAAATCACAAACTTTAACAAAGAGATAGGGCAAACTAAGGCTAGACCCCATGCTCTACCACTACTACACATCCACAAACAAACATTATATTTTTTCTTATTTTTCCAAGATGTATTTCTATTTTTCCCCTAATTTTTTCCATTTTCTTGATTTATTTGGCAATAAAATATAGTATTTTCTTATTTTTCTTGTTTCAATCACTTCAACATACTAACATTCAATTTATCTTCCATATTCCCCCCATGGGAACACCTTTTACCCACCTGAAACGAAAAACTACTATTTTACCACTTAAAAACTGCATTTCGGGTTTACGAGAATTAAACAAAGCATGTAAATAATTGCAAAATCAAGATGTTCTGATACATAGCAATTACTCATAATGCAAACAGAACACAAACAAATTTTCATCCAATAAGAACATAATTATCATCATAAACTATTAAAAATCCTTCATTTTCTTTATAAAAATGGTCATACCGTGTTTTTACGTAACTCGAGACACCTTGAATGACTGCATAACCAGCAGACGGAGCCTCCATTGCTCTTAATCCAATGTGGTACTTCAATTGCATGAAAATTTGAGGGGGGCGGGAGGGGGTGGGTTTAATTCCAAAGGGCACCCCCCGCTTTGGTCCAAGTTGTGGCCACCCTTTCAAATCTTGGCCATTTGTTGGCCTTTTCTCCGTCTGGCGGGCTCCGATTAGAGCTCTAAAAAATCATGGGCATCCCGCTTGAAATCCCATATTAACTAGCAACTCCTGACATCCCGCACGGTAGCCGAAAAAATTATCAAAAATCCACAAGTGTCGCTCGGGCACCTTTTAAAAGCCATTTTTCACTTGGTGCTTAAAATCGTCCTAGTTGCAGCCGCCGCCTTCGATGTCGAATATTTTTTCTCTAAATTCCATATTTTTTGGTAAATTTTAGGCACATCCCAGGCTCAAAACTCTGCTCTCAATCATGGAGCTTGGCCCGGCATTACTTCAGCCCAGATTGAAGATCTAGAGCTTGGAGCTTCAATGCTAGCCATGGCTTCTTCCCCCCGAGGTAAGATTTCATCTCCCACCTCTCCCTGGCCCTCATAGGCTCTTTGCAGGTGTTCCTTAGCTTCATTGGGAACCTTGTATGCCCCTATTTTCCCCATTATCCTCAGTATAACCAACAAGCCCCATAGTCAGCTCACATTTCTTTTGCGTATGTTTCAAAATCTGGCTCAAAAATCCCATTTTTTCTCATATCGCAGGCATCCAGAACCCGATTTAGGCAAGGTAAGAGTCTAACTTGGGGTTTTGCCATGCTCCAGATGCAATGGTGATGTCAAATCTACCAAATTTTGATCACAAATTTTTTTGTAACAAATCTGAGTTGATTTATAATAAGAAAATGTCATGCTCTTAGCTTATGTGATGCTCCTGAGGCTTGGTATTTGATGCCCAGATACTTTGGGGATGTTTGCCCAATGTTTTGAGATGCTTTGGGACTTATTTTGAGCTTCCATAGCTTGATTTATGTATGGATTTACTGTTATACATTATTTGGGTAGCAAGGTTTTATCAGGGATGTCTTATGCATAATGTTCTTTGTTGACATTCGGGTGTCTTATTGGATGTATTGATGCTTGGTCATGATGGTTTATGCCCGGATATGCTATTTGAGAGCTATTGAGCCTTCATTTGGATGCGGACACCTCGTTGTTGCTTGCGATTTATGCTACCTTGGTTGACCAGGTTATTTTACATTGAGTTCAGTTATGCCTATTGGTTTCGAGCTATGTCTTTGGGATATGCAATGAAGTATTGACCTTCGGGGTACAACATTGAGCTTGTCTTTGGTTCTAGATCTTCATTTGAGCTTGAGCTTGTCTTTGGAATGCATTTGATGCTCCATCCTGGATGTACATATGGCATGTATGTTACCTATGTTTGACCGGTCTTGACATGATTGGCCTATGCCACTACTACATGCTACTTACATTGTTTCGAGCTGATTACTACTAGTGCCTTGTCTTGGCTTGCATCCGGCTTCAGGGAAACTACTTGAGATATTTCTTGGCTTGCCAGAGTTGTATTTCGGATATAGTTGATGTCTATGGATGCTCTAATTGGAGGCTACAAAGCCTATATACTCATGATGTCTTATTGATGTCTAGTATTGGATCTTTCGTCCCTGGTGCTCTCGTATGCCCTTCTTGAGCTTCTTGGCTTGATCCATACGGCTTTTGTGCTAGTGGGAGCATCATTGGATATTTGATAGACATTGAGTAGGTGGTTTATGCTATTGAGCTTCGAGTCTTCCGAGACTGGGATCTTCTTCACTTGGATGTTGCATGGTTGATATGCCGTGGTCCATATACATGTACTTGGACTGATTTGGGCTTCGCACTCCCTGACAATACACCTCTTTGTGTCAGGTCTTGCCAGTGTTGTGTACACTTTTTCCTATTACACAAAGGGTATGCCAGCTTACTGACGGATTTTTTTGACATGCTTGGGTATTTACTTGATGTCTGTTGAGATGACAAGCTCAACACATGCGGACATTGATGATGGACCGCCTGGTTAGATGGGTCCACACGTCTATACTTAGCACGTCGGTGGTCATTATGACTCTCACATGGCCACTGACTCATTACTTATTATATTCAGGTTGTTACACCTATTTACAGCTGGCATAGTTATAGCGCCAGTCGACTAGTGTAGTTGGTTATGCATTGTTTGACTTAGTAGGCCACTTTCCTTTTATGTTGTATCTTATCTATACTTTGTGTACATTATAAAGAGTGTGAAAGAAGAAGAAGAAATCAGCAACAAGAAAACGTTTTGGCCTCCATCTCTCTTCTTGTCTCTTGAGTGAGCTTCTCCTTGTGCATTCTGTGTGTCTTCAACGCAGCATCTTGAGCAACCCCCTCCACCAAGCGATTCTTGACATGGTATCAGAGCCGCGCCATTGAGAGAGGCTGATTTCGAAGGTTGAAGCAAAGGAGAAGAAGCAAGGTTCGAGCAAGCAAGCCACGGGTAAGAAGCTCTCCCATCCTTCAACTCTTTCTCTTGGATAGTGCATGTGGAGGCACTGGAAGCAGGGCAGAGCAAAAATCTCAGATTGCAGTGAGATTTGGTGTGCGCGAAGAGCACTATGTATATCTCAGATTGCAGACAGCAGTTTCAGGGTACGCTGTGACTTCGACTGTATTGATCGAAAGTGGGTGCGCATGTTACAGATTTCAGATCTGTAAGTTCAAAGGTGTTTACCAGTGAGTAAGCACAAGGTTTATCTGCAAAAAGGTTGCAGATTGTATGTATTGTTGAGCAGACAGTTAAAAAGGCTGTCTGGTGTATTCTTGTGCACTACAGGTCAAGGGTTGCAGAAGATTTACTTGCTGTTGGTATTAATTTTGTGATAATGGCAGAGAATAGTGGAAGCCCTATCATTGAGAAGCTCGACAAGAACAACTACCCTTCATGGAAGTTCCGTGTCACAAACTTCCTTATTGGAAAAGGCCTCTACGAGTTTGTTTCAGGTGAAGAAAAGGAACCGAAGATGAGTGATCCTCCAACTGCAGAAGAGACAAAGGCACGGAAGGAATGGAATGCAAAGGATAAAAAGGTCATGTATTGGTTGTCTGCAGTAATTGACAATAATATGCTGGGACACATTAGAAATGCAGAGAATTCATATGCAGCTTGGACCATACTTGAAAGTATGTTTTTTGTAAATACAAAGGCACGAAAGATTCAACTCAAGCAAGAGTTGAATACATTAAAGAAAGGGAAGATGTCTATCAATGAGTATGCACTGAAGGTAAGAAGCATTGCAGATGCATTGGCAATGATTGATGCAATGCCCGATGATGATGATTTGGTGTCGTCTACCTTGGGTGGACTTAACAATGAAAAGGCTTGGAAGTCTTTTGTAACTTCCATATATGTCAGAAAGCCATTTCCAGATTTCGATGAATTGGTCTCCCTTATGATCACTGAAGAGATCAACATGCAGAGTGAGACATCTGAAAGAAGTGGTGAACAGGTCCAAGCTTTCTACTCCAGTTCTGGAAGGGGACGTGGCAGGTTCTCTTCAAGAGGCCGTGGTACAGGACGTGGTAGTGACAACCAGCAAAACAGATTGAATTAGCAATTTGGCGATATGCAGGTTTCAGGAGGTCGTGGTAACTTTAGAGGCAGGGGGAGCTTTAGAGGAAGAGGTGGATGGCAGAACAGTGGTTCTAACAACTTTGGTATTGTGTGCCACTACTGTGGCAAAACAGGTCATATTGCAGCCCAATGTTATGCTAAGAGAGATGATATCCGCAGTGGTAAGTTGCAGCAAGGAAACTTTGCATCATCTTCACGACAGAATGAAGACAAAAATGAACGTTTGTTCGTTATGCAGCATATGCTGAATGCTGTTACAGGAAAGGGAACACATGAAGATGTTTGGTATGTTGATTCAGGTGCATCCAATCATATGACCAGCCATGCAGAATGGTTTGGAGAGATGCAGGATTTGCAGAATGCAGGTTATGTGCAGACGGGTGATGACTCATGCCACCCAATTTCACACATTGGAAAAGTTCCATTGTCCTTGCATGATGGTAAGACAAAGAGTCTTTCAGATGTATTACATGTACCATCTATTACAAAGAACTTGGTGTCAGTCGGTCAAATGGTAGAGCAAGGGCTACAAGTCAGATTTAATGCAAAGGGCTGCTTTGTAGAAGACTTCAATGACAAGTACAGGTTGGTAGCAAAGGGAAGTAGAGTTGGACGTATGTTCACTCTAGATGCTGGAATTCCTACTATGAATGCGGCTATATATGCCAAAGGAAAAGGTGTTGTTGTAGACATTGAAATTTGGCACAAACGCATTGGACATGCAAATGTACAAAGGCTGAAACTAATGCAGTCCAAAGGGTTGGTTACAGGTTTGCCTACATTTAAAGTTGCAGAATTTCAGAAGGTATGTGAAGCATGTCAGTTTGGTAAGCAGGCAAGACAACCCTTTTCACATGATAGAGATGTAAGCAGAAATATTCTTGATGTTGTGCATACAGACATTTGGGGGCCTACACAAAATGTATCTCTTGGAGGTAGTTCATACTTCGTCACATTCATTGATGATTGTTCTAGAAAGCTGTGGGTATATTTTATGAAGGAAAAGAGTGAAGCTTTTGAGCACTTTAGAACTTTCAAAGCTGCAATTGAAAGAGAAACAAGCTTGAAAGTAAAGTGCTTGAGGTCAGATGGAGGGGGAGAGTACCTCTCCAATGAGTTCAGTGATTTTCTGAAGTCTCATGGGATAAAGAGACAGTTCACATGCAGGTATACCCCACAGCAAAATGGGGTTGCAGAAAGAAAAAATAGGCATATTGCAGAAGTTGCACGCGCCTTGATTGCTGAAAAGAATATGCCTAAGCATTTTTGGTCTGAGGCTGTTCATACTGCTGTTTATATTATGAACAGAACTCCCACAGCTGCAGTTCATGGTATGACCCCCGAAGAATGTTTTACAAGTAAGAAGCCTGATGTTTCACACTTGAAAGTATTTGGCTGCATTGCGTATGTTCATCTGCTAGATGAGTTGCGGAAGAAACTAGATCCAAAGGCTGAAAAGTGTGTTTTTATTGGATACTCTTTAGAGCAGAAAGGGTATCGCTGTTACAACCCTGTCACATGTAAGTTCAGAGTGAGCAGGGATGTCATCTTTGATGAAATGAGCAGTTGGTATGCATCTAGTGGTGATGCATTGGATGATGATGATGATCATGACACTCATGTGCAGGCTGAAAGGCAAGAATCACGGACTCTTAGTGGACCAGAGACATCATCTGGTAGTCCTTGGTCTGGGAGACTAAGGAGTACCTCTACATCTTTGAGTGCATCTAGTAGCACTACAGGTAAAGACAAAGGAAAGAATAAAGTGTCAGAAGGCATTGATGCAGTTCTTGATGGAGACTCCAGTGGCTCAGAGAGCTTGGATGATGAGCTTGGCATTCCTTCAGTGAGGACTCCAGGTGTGCAGAGAGCACGTGTTAATGCAAAGACTCCATTGAGTGATCCAGTGGTACGCAGGTCTAGCAGGGTGAGATACCCTGTTAAAAGATTTGGTTTTGAGGGTTATGCAGCTCACCATTGTGCTGTTATGGTGAAACTAATTGAGGATGTTGAGTCCACATGTTTTGAGGAGGCTGTTGATGATGCTCATTGGGATGCAGCAATGGATGAGGAGATGGTTGCATTAGAGGCCAATAAGACTTGGGATCTAGTATCATTGCCGAAGGGAAAGAAAGCTATTGGATGTAAGTGGGTTTATAAGATTAAGCACAATGTAGATGGTTCTATTAGCAGGTACAAAGCTAGGCTGGTTGCAAAAGGCTATGCCCAAACATATGGCATAGATTATGATGAAACCTTCAATCCAGTTGCTAGGATGGAAACTGTCAGATGTGTGATTGCTTTGGCAGCAGCCAAAGGTTGGAGGTTGCAGCAAATGGATGTAAAGAATGCCTTCTTGCATGGTGATTTGCAGGAAGAAGTGTATATGGATTAGCCAGTAGGTTATGAAGATTTAGAGCATCCCACGTATGTGTGCAGGTTGAAGAAGGCACTCTATGGGCTCAAGCAAGCACCTAGAGCATGGTCTGACAAGATCAGAGAGTATCTTGTCAATATTGGCTTTTATGTTTCTGATGCTGATCACTCACTTTATGTGAGAAAGGGAGATGCAGGTTTGGTCATCATAGTCATCTATGTGGATGACTTGATTATTACAGGTAATAGTGATAGTGGGATTGCTGAAGTCAAGGGCTGTTTGAAGATGAAGTTTGAGATGAAGGATTTAGGTGAACTAAGGTACTTCCTTGGCATTGAGGTGATCAGATGTGATGATGGTATATGGCTGTTCCAAAGATAGTATGGCTTGGATATGTTGTCCAAGTATGGTATGACTGCATGCAAACCACTTTCAGTCCCGTTGGAGCATAATGTAAAGCTGAGTGCTGATGTTGGGGATGAGATAGAAGACCCTACTATGTTTAGGAGGATAGTGGGGAGTTTGATCTACATGACCATTACAAGGCCAGACTTGAGCTATGCTGTTGGTCTTGTGAGTCAGTTTATGCAAGTACCTAGAAAGCCACATTTGGATGCAGTCAGACGCATATTGAGATATGTGAAGTCCACATTACATTATGGACTTTTCTATGAGGCAGGTACAGATGTACAGGTGTTTGGATACACAGATGCAGATTGGGCTGATAGTATGTCTGATAGAAGATCTACCAACGGATACATGTTCTCTCTTGGTAGTGCAGCAGTTGCATGGAGCAGCAAAAAGCAATCTACAGTTGCTTTGTCGAGTACAGAGGCTGAGTATAGAGGTGCTGCTGTTGCAGCATGTGAGGTAGTATGGCTGCAAAAGCTATTGGCTGATTTGGATGTCCAGGTGGAAGGTCCAGTTGTCATTTATTGTGACAACATTAGCAGTATACAGTTGGCTAGGAACCCTGTGTTCCATGCCAGGACAAAACATATTGAGGTACACTACCACTTTGTGAGAGAGAAGGTACTAGCAGGTGAGATTGACTTGGTGTATGTCAGCACACAGGATCAGATAGCTGACATCTTCACGAAGGCATTAGGTACAGAGAAGCTTCAGAAGTTTCGAAGCTTACTTGGAGTCGTAGAGATACAGTTGAGCTTGAGGGGGAGTGTTGAGATGACAAGATCAACACATGCGGACATTGATGATGGACCGCCTGGTTAGATGGGTCCACACGTCTACACTTAGCACGTCAGTGGTCATTATGACTCTCACATGGCCACTGACTCATTACTTATTATATTCAGGTTGTTACACCTATTTACAGCTGGCATAGTTATAGCGCTAGTCGATTAGTGTAGTCGGTTATGCATTGTTTAACTTAGTAGGCCACTTTCCTTTTATGTTGTATCTTATCTATAATTTGTGTACATTGTAAAGAGTGTGAAAGAAGAAGAAGAAATCAGCAAGAAAACGTTTTGGCCTCCATCTCTCTTCTTGTCTCTTGAGTGAGCTTCTCCTTGTGCATTCTGTGTGTGTTCGGCGCAGCATCTTGAGCAACCCCCTCCACCACGTGATTCTTGACAATGTCCGTATGACTATCATATGCTAATTTATACCCACTTGATTATGCTTTGACAGTCAATGGTTGACTTGGTGCATTGATTTTTCCTGCAGTTTTCTCTCATTGTACATGGTTGTAATTTATTATAGCAAGCAGTTATGTATGGACTGATGTGGCATTTTCATGCTAAATCATCTTGATTTTATATACTTTTGATGGTACTTGGTGGGTAGCATCATTACCTATCAATTCGTGGTCATTTTGCCTTGGTTTTGGTGGTACTTTGGCTGTTTACAGTAGAAAACAACAAGCAGTTTTGAACTGTATGCACTGTTTTGGACTGTATTATGGGTTCTTCTTCCACTTACAATGCTATCTTCAACATCGCTAAGCTTGATGGTACGAATTATGCCTATTGGAAGAGCCAATTTTGGTAGGTATTAGTGCAGAGATTGCAGATAAAGCCATTAAGGATGCATGGTGAGTAGCCTAAAACTATGATTGATGACAAATGGGATGAGCTTGATGAGTTATGCAAGTACACCCTCATCTTGTCTCTCACTGAACAGGTGTATTACAATGTGGATGAGGATGCATAGTGTGCTTGTTGACAGCTTTCGGATAAAATTTAAAACCTCTATGACAAGAAAAGTCTAGCAAGTTAGATGTATTAGCTGAAGCAACTTATGGACATGCGCATGAAGAAGAAAATGACAATGTTTGCTCATTTGAGCCAGTTTCATGCTATTCTCAAGAACTTGACTTCGCAGGGTATTACTTTTAATTATGAGGTTACTCCATTGTTTTTGCTTGGGACTCTAAATGAGTCATGTGATGTATTCCACACTACCTTATGTACTCTTGCTACTATTTTGGACTTGCCTAATGTAGAGAGTGCTCTTGTGTAGGAAGAGATCAACTGTAAGAACTTGGATGCCTCTCGTGTGTTGCATGCTTTAATTGTTAGAGGTAGAGATGGTAATGGCAAGAATGACTGTGGGAATGGCCGTGGCAGAGACTCATAGAAATGTAGGTCTAAGTCGTGTGGTAAGTCGCGCAACAAGTCTCGTGGGAGAAATGCTAATGTGACATGTCATCATTGCGGCAAAAAGGGTCATATACGCCCACAGTGTCATGAGTTGCGCAATGAGAAGCGCAAAGAGAAGGGGAAAAACAAAGTACAGGAAAAGTCCCCTGATTGTAGCATTATGCCTACAAAATCCAATGTGAAAATCGAGGAGATAAATCTCATGCAGACTGATGACTCCGATGAGAAGTACATACTTGCAACTAGTTCTTGTGATGCTACGTCATTGATTGAAGTTCACTCTATGTATACACACTGCTGGCTTTTGGATTCTGATGCTTCATTTCATGTTACAGCATACTGTGAATGGTTCCACTCCTATCGCACTGTCTCTGGTTTAGCTCACTTGCGTGATGACATGTGACTTTCTATTGTTGACATTCAGGATGTACAGCTGTAGTTCTCTACTAGCAGTAATTTTTTGTTACAGGATGTACATCATGTACTCATGCTTACACACAGTCTTATGTCTGTTGGGTAGCTTGATGATGATGGGTTTCATGTTTCATTTGGGGATTCTACCTAGAAGGTCACCCATGGCAGACTTATGCTTGCTAGAGGCACCAAATCTGGCAGCCTCTATCCTCTTGTAGTTGATGGGTCCTCTGTTGACCATGTTTTGTCAGTGGGTTCCATCCCACATGTATCTCTTTGGCATGCCCGTTTGGGCCATATATCCTTGAAGGAAATGAAAATGCTTCTGGTTTGCAGTACTTACCATCCCTTGACTAAGCATGTTTTGATTCATGTGAGCATTGTCTTTATGGCAGACAAACTAGGAATACACATAAGAAGTCAGGTAGGACACGCATGAGTGAGCCCCTAGCATTGGTATATTCGGATGTCTCTAGGCCCATGCCCTGTCAGTCTATGGGTGGTGGAAAGTATTTTGTGACGTTCATTGATGATTTTTTGTGTAAACTTTGGGCTTACCCCATTAAGCTTAAGTCCAATGTCTTGGTTGTATTTCAAAGATGGCTTGCGTTTGTTGAAAACCAGACTGGGCATAGGCTGAAATGCCTAAGGATTGAAAATGGGGGAGAATATGTGTCACATGCTTTTCAAAAACTATGTGATGAGAGAGGTATTAAGCATCAATTAATTGCCCCCTATACCCCACCCCAAAATGGTTTGGCTGAGTGGATGAATAGAACCATTTAGGAGCATGTAGGCAATATGCTTAGCCATGTAGGCTTATCACAGAGCTTTTCGGCTGAGGCAGTCAATATAGTTGTGCATGCCATAAATAGATCACCTTCTAGTGGTTGGGATTTCCAAGTTACAAAGAAGGTATGGACTGGGAAACCTCCATCTTATGCGTATCTACGTGTCTTTGGATGTGAGGCAGTCTGCTATGTGTCCAAAGACAAGCGTACTAAGTTGGATCTTCAGAGTGTCAAATGCATTTTCCTTGGCTATGGGGATGCAAGTGAGATGGGTTACTGCCTCTGGGATCCGCAAGCGTGAAAATTCATCCACAGCCACCATGATGTAATCTTCCATGAAGACAAGATGCATAGGCAGCCTAAGAAGGTGGTAGAGATATGCAAGGTTATATTCCAAGAGGAGCCACATGCTCCTGCACAGCTAGTTGGAGAGCCTGTAGTAGTAGTTGATACACATGGCCATGTTGTTGGACCGGCCGTAGAGCCTACCGTAAGATGGTTTACTAGAGATAGACGTCTACCCGATAGATTTGAGCCCTTGATACATTATGTCTTAGTTACAGATGCAAGAGAGCCTCTCACTTATGATGAGGCTATGCGCAGGGGTGACACTCACTCCTGGGAGAGGGCTATGCAATTTGAGATAGACTCCCTACATAAGAATATGACTTGGGATTTGGTTACACTACCTCAAGGAAAGAAGGCTTTGCAATTCAAATGGGTGTATAAGCTGAAAAGTACCCCTGGAAACCCCAAGCTGGCTTATAAGGCAAGACTTGTCACTAAGGGTTTTAAAAAGGAGCATGGAGTTGACTTTGATGAAGTCTTTTCTCCTGTGGTCAAGATGACCATCCTGTGCTTGGTTTTGGCCTTAGCCATGCAGCTTGACTTGGACTTGTACCAGATGGATGTCAAGACTGCATTCTTGCATGGGGATTTGCATGACGATATATACATGGAGCAGCCTAAGGGCTTTGCAAAATCTGGCCAGGAGCACCTAATGTGTAAGGTGAAGAAAGATCTTTATGGCTTGAAGAAGGCACCTAGGGAGTGGTATCATAAGTTTGATGCCTTTATGCAGTCACAGGGCTACAACAGAAGTGCTATGAATCCGTGTCTTTACACGAAGAAATCCCATGATGACTCATTGCTTATTTTGGTGCTTTATATGGATGATATGTTGATATAGCGGTGAAAACGCGCATCACAATTAGAGATAAAGACATGAACTTTATCATTCGGCTTTGACACGACAAGGGGACTCTCCATAGATTATGAGATTAATGATGCAAGGTTTTGTAATGAGTGTTATAGCACCATAACATCTTGGAAGGCCAAAATATTTTTAATACTCTTGCCACATTGGAATATATATATATATATAATATCTCATGCAATGTATATTGAATTCAGTTAGTTGACTAAAGTTATTTTGTCTTGCTTTTTGAAATTCATGACTCTTAATTTTTGTTTAATGTATGCACATATCGAACGTGCAAATACATACAGATATCACCTATGTACAATTGCAAGTGCAATACTATGTGTTGACATAATTAAATTGTATTGTGCTAACATATGTGAATACATCATTCACGCACCACACATTATCATCACACTTACATGAACCATACATTTATTCAATAAATATTTATTTATAGAGACAAAGTAAAATATCTTATATTCATCAAGAAAAATGCATGTGATGGCTAATAATGATATAAAAAGCCGATAGCCAACAAGAACTCTCATTCATTCCTTGGCTTTTTCATGAGAGGGACCAGCTTTGGATGAAAATAGAAGTTTCTTCTTTGCTTCAAAAATGACACATTCCCCCTTCATTTGTTTCTCTAGGAGAAGTGGATTTGAAACTTTATCAAGGTCACCTAATGTAGCAAGCACAAACATTACTCTACCATGCATTTGGTCAAACAAGTAAAGAATCTTTGACTGCTTGACTACCACGACCTTCTCCAAGCTAGATGTCACAAGTATCACTCGAAAAGGTCTAAAATTGGTCAAAACTTGAATTCTCCTGATTTTTTTTTGTCCTCATGGTGAGCACTTTGTATGGAAGACCACCAAGTCTACAACAAGGTTGCCAATGTACTCCTTTAGAGCTAAATCCTTCTATCAATTTGCATGCCGAGCTCCTCCTTGCCTTGATGTAAACTCATCTATATATAGTATGTCCTAAATTACAAAGTCAAATCAAACAATATAATTAGCAACTAACCTAGAGTTATTAGAAAGTGACAAAACTTGACCATATGGTGCATCGAGCTTCCTAGAGTCCATCGGTGAAATCTTGGACAAAAATGATGCCTCTAGCTGCCTTGCTCAACGTCTCACGCCTGGCGCCAAAAGAAAGTGACCCTAGATGCCAAACTTCAGATAGGGTAGCTGCAGGCATAATTTTTTTCTAAGATGTCAAGAAAGTGGCCCCAAATGCTAGAATTCGGATAGGATAGCTACAAGCATCATTTTTGGCCAAGATTTCACTAGTGGACTCGGGGGGACGTGACGCACATTGTGGTAAAGTTTCATTGCATAAAAATGTATGGTACTTAGAAATCTCACCTTCTCTAGATCATCTTGTATCTTCATTTCCTCATATGTTAGTGGTTCACCTCTTTGGGCAGAGGGATCTATGAACTCCTTGGTAGGAAGTTGGTAATGTTTTTCAATCAAGGTAATTTGCTCCTATACTACTATGATGGTACTCACTATATCTAAGCTTGTACAATCATATCTTGCAATCTCTGTCATTTTCGAATGCACATCCATGTAATGATAATTGATCAGGTCTTCCATTGAATCCTTAATAGTATGGAAAACGATTCTTCTTCATTTCCAAGTTATTCAGCACATCCGACAGAAGCAAGTATTCTATGCCATCTACTTCAATGGGCGTCAAGGAGGTGAGGTTAGGTTTGTTGACTTGAGGTTGTTTTGAAGAAGATGGCACCATGAGAGCCAACCCTCGCTCTACCACCACCCTATGTTCCTCTTCAACATTTATGAGCTCTTCAATTGGCTCTTCTTTTGTGATAGCAACAACTTGTGGAGTTTTATCTTCATCACTCTCCTCTATAGGGGTATATTCAATGCAAGGAAGTAAATTTCCAATGCGCAATCACACTCCATGAGATCCACAGGTGTTGTATTTGGTACACTACCCATGGGAATAGTGCATACTCTATGGGAAGGATCCACGTGGACTAGACACCTACTCACCACTTTTTGGTGATTCTTCCTTGCTTGAAATACCATGACCTATTCTAGAGACACCCAAGTCATATCGAATCCCTTGATGCAGCATGTGTAGGTAGGAATGGTGCTCACAAAGTTTTCCAAAACCTGAAGGGGGGAACCAGTGATGAGAGCACACTTTCAAGGTTAAAGTTCTTAGAGAAAACTTGAAATAGCTCATCACCTTGGTTGGCAAAGACAGTCTTGTGGATCCACTTTTCAATGTTGAGAATAGCAAATGATACTTAGCATGAATGCCCGTAGAGGTTGGATGTGTGTCAAAAAGAGACTTGCCCATGAGTGGCTTTGTATGAGAGATATGACAAATATGTATGCTCTAGAAGCTCTAGGAATAGTTGTTCAAAATTCCATATGCACAGTGAGAATAGTGGTACTATCCAAAAGCTATATAAGCATGTACTTGACACTCATTTCAATGTAATGGGACAATCAGTTTGAGTCACTCAAGATCGTGTTTATGAGTCCAAGCTAATCTATCTTGGAACCTAATTCACTTGAGCTACAATTTCTCATTCTAATCATGTATCTTGTGTTTGATTTGCATCCACCATAGCTCATCTAATTCTAGGTCCATGATTCTCAACATGGTATCAGAACCATGGTTGAGCTATGTAGCTACTAATGTGATTTCTTTGCTAAAATGGTCGATGACGACATAGACTCATAGAGAGAGAGAGAGAGAGAGCGTGAGAGAGAGTCTATTGTCTATCATTTGTCAATGAGACAAAGGATAGAGAGATGTCACGTCTTCATAATGGAATCGTAGCAAGTGGTCTCTTACTATTTGCAGTTGCAAGGGTGGCCTTTCCCTCCTATCTAGGAGCCTTTGGCCATGGCAAGCCACCTATCATAGATCCCAATAGGCCGTTACCCCCTCAAGTAGTTGTCAGAGGCCCCTACATTAACATATGTTCTCGTGAAATTGGGCCTCTTCATGTCATCATCTTCATCATAGGCTGGAGAGGGAGCCCGTGTGGCTACTCATGCTTGATGGGAGGCAGTTGGAGACCTATGCCAGCAGCCCCTTGTTTGAAGTGGATGTCGTGGCAGCCTTCAGCCATCTTCAAGGCACATTCAACTTCTCCATGAACACCGAGCCCGTATTGAGGCAGGCCCTCACCAAGGTTCTCCTCCAACAGAGCATGCCACTAGCATCCGATCAGATGATGTAGAAGGATGTCATGGAGCCGTGCCTCAAAGCTCTAAGGAGGAGACAGCATGGATGGCTGCTAGGTATGTATCATCAAACAAGTCCATTAGAAAGCCCTCTACAGTCATTTGTAGGGCCTCCATAGCTGCAATAGTTCACTTTCCTACCAGTTGCCCAAAATATTCCTGGCCCTTTCAACTCCAAGTCTTGCATAACTTCCCAAACAACATTATGAAAAGACCTTTTTGGGATGAGAAGCTTGTATCTGCATTGGATTCTCCTTATCTCCTGAAGGCCGAGAGTGCTTGGTTTCCATCTCATCTTCTTCTGTGATGGTCCTTGTGCTCTATGGGGAGTACATGCTAATGCACTAGAGGAGGCTCCACCTTGTGCTCCAAGTGGAGGGCCTTGGTGTGAGAGGCCATAGAAATGCTGACATACTTTCTTGATGCATGGCATGCAAGCTTGAGGAGGGAAATATGGAGAAGAGACAAAGGTTGGGGGTGTGAGAAAAGAAAGCAAGATGTGAAAATGAGAAGAAGAATGAACTTTTAACCCATTTAAAACCCAAAACTGGGTTAATGCAGCTTCATACACACTGTCCATCATGCGATCGCAAGCAGGAAAGTGGCTCCAGATGCCAGACTTAGAACCAGGGGTCTGCATGCATTTATTTTCCCAGAAAGAAAAGATTTGGGCTCTTGGCCACACAAGGTTTATCTGCAAACTGGTTGCAGATTGCATGTATTGTTGACCAGACAGTGAAAAAGGTTGTCTAGTGTATTGTTGTGCACTACAAGTCGAGGGTTGCAGAAGATTTGCTTGTTGTTTGGTATTTGTTTTGTGATAATGGCAAAGAACAGTAGAAGCCCCATCATTGAGAAGCTTGACAAGAACAACTACCCATCATGGAAGTTTCGTGTCACGAACTTTCTTATTAGAAAAGGCCTCTACGAGTTTGTTTCAGGTGAAGAAAATGAGCCGGAGGTGAGTGATCCTCCAACTGCAGAAGAGACAAAGGCACGAAAGGAATGGAATGCAAAAGACAAGAAGGTCATGTATTGGTTGTCTGCAGTAATTGACAATAACATGCCGGGACACATTACAAATGCAAAGAATGCATATGCAGCTTGGACCATACTTGAAAGTATGTTTTCTGTAAATACAAAGGCACAAAAGATCCAACTCAAGCAAGAGTTGAATACATTGAAGAAAGGGAAGATGTCTATCAATGAGTATGCATTGAAGATAAGGAGCATTGCAAATGCATTGGTAGCGATTGATGCAATGCCCAATGATGATGATTTGGTGTCGTCAACCTTGGGTGGACTTAACAATGAAAAGGCTTGGAAGTATTTTGTAACATCCGTATATGTTAGAAAGCCATTCCCAGATTTCGATGAGTTGGTCTCTCTAATGATCACTGAAGAAATCAACATGCAAAGTGAGACATCTAAAAGAAGTGGTGAATAGATCCAGGCTTTCTACTCCAGTTCAGGAAGGGGACGTGGCAGGTTCTCCTCAAGAGGTCGTGACACAGGACGTGGTAGTGACAACCAGCAAATCAGATTGAATCAGCAATTTGGAGGTATGTAGGTTTCAGGAGGTCGTGGTAACTTTAGAGGCAGGGGGAGCTTTAGAGGAAGAGGTGGATGGCAGAACAGAGGTTCTAACAACACTGGTATTTTGTGCCACTACTGTGGCAAAACAGGTCATATTGCAGCCCAACGTTATGCTAAGAAAGATGATATCCACAGTGGTAAGTTGCAGCAAGGAAACTATGCATCATCTTTATGACAGAATGAAGACAAAAATGAACATTTGTTTGTTATGCAGCATATGCTGAATGTTGTTACAGGAAAGGGAACACATGAAGATGTTTGGTATGTTGATTCAGGTGTATCCAATCATATGACCAGCCATGCAGAATGGTTTGGAGAGATGCAGGATTTGCAGAATGCAGGTTATGTGCAGATGGGTGATGACTCATGCCACCCAATTTCACACATTGGAAAAGTTCCCTTGTCCTTGCATGATGGTAAGACAAAGAGTCTTTCAGATGTATTACATGTGCCATCTATTACAAAGAACTTGGTGTCAGTCGGTCAAATGGTAGAGCAAGGGCTGCAAGTCACATTTAATGCAAAGGGCTGCTTTGTAGAAGACTTCAATGACAAGTGCAGGTTGGTAGCAAAGGGAAGTAGAGTTGGATATATGTTTACTCTAGATGCTGGAATTCCTACTATGAATGCTGCTATGTATGCCAAAGGAAAAGGTGTTGCTGCAGACATTGAAATTTGGCACAAATGCATTGGACATGCAAATGTACAAAGGCTGAAATTAATGCAGTCCAAAGGGTTGGTTACAGGTTTGCCTACATTTAAAGTTGCAGAATTTCATAAGGTATGCGAAGCATGTCAGTTTGGTAAGCAGGTAAGACAACCCTTTTCACAAGACAGAGATGTAAGCAAAAATATCCTTGACATTGTGCATACGGACATTGGGGGCCTACACAAAATGTATTTCTTTGAGGTAGTTCATACTTTGTCACATTCATTGATGATTGTTCTAGAAAGCTGTGGGCATATTTTATGAAGGAAAAGAGTGAAGCGTTTGAGTACTTTAGAACCTTCAAGGCTGTAGTTGAAAGAGAAATAGGCTTGAAAGTAAAGTGCTTGAGGTCAGATGGAGGGGGAGAGTACCTCTCAAATGAGTTCATTGATTTTCTAAGGTCTCATGGGATAAAGAGACAGTTCACATGTAGGTATACCCCATAGCAAAATGGGGTTGCAAAAAGGAAAAACAAGCATATTGCAGAAGTTGCACGCGCCTTGATGGCTGAAAAGAATATGCCTAAGCATTTTTGGTCTGAGACTATTCATACTGTTGTTTATATTATGAACAGAACCCCCAAGCTGCAGTTCATGGTATGACCCCCGAAGAATGTTTTACAAGTAAGAAGCTTGATGTCTCACACTTCAAAGTGTTTGGCTGCATTGCGTATGTTCATGTGCCAGATGAGTTGCGAAAGAAACTGGATCCAAAGGCTAAAAAGTGTGTCTTTATTGGATACTCTTTAGAGCAGAAAGGGTATCGCTGTTATAACCCTGTCACATGTAAGTTTAGAGTGAGCAGGTATGTCATCTTTGATGAAAGGAGCAGTTGGTATGCATCTAGTGGTGATGCATTAGATGATGATGATGATAATGACACTCATGTGCAGGCTGAAAAGCAAGAATCACGAACTCTTAGTGGACCAGAGACATCATTTGGTAGTCCTTGGTCTGGGAGACTAAGGAGTACCTCTACATCTTCAGGTGCATCTAGCAGCACTACAGGTAAAGACAAAGGAAAGAATAAAGTGTCAAATGGCATTGATGCAATTCTTGATGGAGACTCTAGTGACTCAGAGAGCTTGGATGATGAGCTTGGCATTCCTTCAGTGAGGACTCCAGGTGTGCAGAGAGCATGCATCAATGCAAAGACTCCATTGAGTGATCCAGTGGTACGCAAGTCTAGCAGGGTGAGATACCCTGTTAAAAGATTTGGTTTTGAAGGTTATGCAGCTCACTATTATGCTTACATGGTGAAACTAGTTGAGGATGTTGAGCCCACTTGTTTTGAGGATGCTGTTGGTCATACTCATTGGGATGCAGCAATGGATGAGGAGATGGCTGCATTAGAGGCCAATAAGACTTGGGATCTAGTATCATTGCCGAAGGGAAAGAAAGCTATTGGATGTAAGTGGGTTTATAAGATTAAGCACAATGCAGATGGTTCTATTAGCAGATACAAAGCTAGGCTGGTTGCAAAAGGCTATGCCCAAACATATGGCATAGATTACGATGAAACCTTCAGTCCAGTTGCTAGGATGGCAACTTTCAGATGTGTGATTTCCTTGGCAGCAGCTAAAGGTTGGAGGTTGCAGCAAATGGATGTGAAGAATGCCTTCTTGCATGGTGATTTGCAGGAAGAAGTGTATATGGATCAACCAGCAGGTTATGAAGATTTAGAGCATCCCACGTATGTGTGCAGGTTGAAGAAGGCGCTCTATGGGCTCAAGCAAGCACCTAGAGCATGGTCTGACAAGATCAGAGAGTATCTTGTCAATATTGGCTTCTATGTTTCTGATGCTGATCACTCACTTTATGTGAGAAAGGGAGATGCAGGTTTGGTCATCATAGTCATCTATGTGGATGACTTGATTATCACAGGTGATAGTGATAGTGGGATTGCTGAAGTTAAGGATTTTTTGAAGAAGAAGTTTGAGATGAAGGATCTAGGTGAGCTAAGGTACTTCCTTGGCATTGAGGTGATCAGATGTGATGATGTTATATGGCTCTCCCAGAGACAGTATGGCTTGGATATGTTGTTTAAGTATTGTATGACAGCATGCAAACCACTTTCAGTCCCATTGGAGCAGAATGTAAAGTTGAGTGCTGATGTTGGGGATGAGATAGAAGACCCTACTATGTTCACGAGGATAGTGGGGAGTTTGATCTACATGACCATTACAAGGCCAGACTTGAGCTACGCTGTTGGTCTTGTGAGTCAGTTTATGCAAGTACCTAGAAAGCCACATTTGGATGCAGTCAGACGCATATTGAGATATGTGAAGTCCACATTACATTATAGACTTTTCTATGAGACAGGTACAGATGTACATGTATTTGGATACACAGATGCAGACTGGGCTGGTAGTATGTCTGATAGAAGATCTACCAGTGGATACATGTTCTCTCTTGGTAGTGCAACAGTTGCTTGGAGCAGCAAAAAGCAATCTACAGTTGCTTTGTCGAGTACAGAGGCTGAGTATAGAGGTGCTATTGTTGCAGCATGTGAGGTAGTATGGCTGCAAAAGTTATTGGCTGATTTGGATGTGCAGGTGGAAGGTCCAGTTGTCATTTATTGTGACAACATGAGCAGTATACAGTTGGCTAGAAACCCTGTGTTCCATGCCAGGACAAAACATATTGAGGTACACTACCACTTTGTGAGAGAGAAGGTACTAGCAGGTGAGATTGACTTGGTGTATGTCAGCACACAGGATCAGATAGCTGACATCTTCACGAAGGCATTGGGTACAGAGAAGCTTCAAAAGTTTCGAAGCTTACTTGGAGTCGTAGAGATACAGTTGAGCTTGAGGGGGAGTGTTGAGATGACAAGATCAACACATGTGGACATTGATGATGGACCGCCTGGTTAGATGGGTCCACACGTCTACACTTAGTACGTCGGTGGTCATTATGACTCACACATGGCCACTGACTCATTACTTATTATATTCAGGTTGTTACACCTATTTACAGCTGGCATAGTTATAGCACCAGTCGACTAGTGTAGTCGGTTATGCATTGTTTGACTTAGTGGGCCACTTTCCTTTATGTTGTATCTTATCTATACTTTGTGTACATTGTATAGAGTGTGGAAGAAGAAGAAGAAATCAGCAAGAAAACATTTTGACCTCCATCTCTCTTCTTGTCTCTTGAGTAAGCTTCTCCTTGTGCATTTTGTGTGTGTTCGGCGCAGCATCTTGAGCAAGTCCCCCCACCACACGTTTCCATATTGTCATAAGAGGTAGAGTGGAGATGTATAGAGAGGTATACAAAGGTGCCAAGGGAAAGGATGGTGTAAGTAATTCACTTTGTTAATGAAGGTTGCATAAATACAAAGAAGATGTCACAATAGAGCCATGAGAGAGTATAGATATGGGAAAAAATAGCCCAGAGTGTAGGGATGTCCAAGACTTTTCGTATTTTAGAAATTTCTATTTTGCCTCCAAAAATATTTTCAAATAACACCAAAATTTGACTAGTTGGATTTTTTAAACCAACATCGAGAACATAAAAAATCCCCAAAATATCTTAAAAGGAACTTTCAAAATTTCATTTTCCTTTTTCTCAATAAAAAAATCAATTTCCTCATATCTAATAATCATTTTGCATTGAAAGCGAAGTACCAACTCTTATAACTAACTCCTTTTTTAATATAAAATTTGGTTGAAAAAGACTTTTTGGATGAGAAGAGAGGAAATATGAGTATATTTTTGTAGATAATATAAAAAAGACAAAATGAGATTGCAAAAGTGGAGAGAAAAGAGGACTATTTTACTACTCTTGTCTCCTCTTTTCCTTGTTTTAAGGAGAGCAAGGGGAGGGACTAAAAGGCTCATTTTTTAGTTCATTTTTTTCTTAATGTTAATTTCAGCCATTGTAATTTGCATGTCCAATATGTTTATACCATATTCCTATGTTTACAACCACTCCTTTTTCTTTAGCATACATAACAACATTCATTGCAGGAATCCCACCATCTAAAGTGAATTTTCTAATATCTAAGGTAAACATGTGGCCAACTCTACTTCCTTTTGTGACCAACCTACAGTTAACATTAAAGCCTTCTACAAAACAACATTTTTCATTAAATCAAACCTACAATCCTTGATCTACCATTTGGCCAATAGACACTAACTTCTTTGTGATTGATAGCACATGTAATACATCTAACAAACTCTTTGTCTAACCATCATCCAGTAAGGACAAGGGAACATTTCTAATATGTGAAATTGGGTGGCATGATTCATCACCCATCTCCACATAACTTGGATTTTGTATGTATTGCACCTCTCTAAAACATTCAATATGATTGGTCATATGATTAGATGCACCTAAATCAACATACCATACATCATCATGTGCCCCCTTTTCTATAAAAATATTCATCATATAAAACTATATTAGAGAATTTGGGAATCTCCCAAGTTCCACTCTCAAATTAGAAATAAATATTTGACCATGTGGGTAAATCTTAATCCCTTTTTTGAAGATGAAACTTGGTACTATCATCTATATAGTATTTATAAAAGGTTTCACCTTCAAGAAAATGAGTGTAATGTGTCCACTAGTATCATCCAGGACACGTCTTAGCAGTCTATCGGAAAGGATGTCTAGAAAGCTCTGCCCGGCACTCCCATGGAATGTTATGGGATTTGCGATCTAGGTCTTCCTGCGTCTACCACGTAGCGGAAGCATCCTGGCCGTTCCCACTTAGGATCGACTGGAATTAGGGATTTCCTGATTGGTCATTACCTAACAGCAACAAACGTCGGACCCAAGTGAACTACTTTACGCAGAAACGCCAGGTCCAAAGCGGATTCACGCTGCACTTGGTTCAAGGAGAATGGGAAACGAGAGGGATGCAAAGCTCAACCTCTCTTCCATAAGGCATAGTCCCATTCCGTTCCCCTAAAACAGCGTAAATCGGGTAAGACATAACTTTAGGTCATCGCTTTCGTTGCTCGCGTCATCTCGCTGTTCTTCGAGATTTGAGAAAAGTTTCTGGCCAACCGGGACCACCCAACCGTAGGACGGACCCATGGCCCATCCTCTGCACTTTCCTCGGTTTGTTTTAGTTATGTAATTATCTAACACATTAATTTGACATGTAACAATCAGCTTCTTTAATTAATCCGTTAGGCACTGGTTTCTTCACGTAATCTTATCATGTGACATAGAAAAACAATATCAAACAAGTTCTTTATTAACATATCATCATTTTTATCTTTGAAATTCAAGGAGTTCCACCCGTAGGCTTGTCCATAATCTGCCCGAAGGCTATCTAGTAATCCAAAGGGATCACTAATCCAAGCTTCTGCCCATAGACTAGTATGCGGGCCTCGAGATCCAATCTCGAGTCACGTTAGCCTCTTGTGCAAGACCCGGAATGCGAGGGATTTATGGCCAGAGCCCCCCCTGGCACCCAAGCGTCTGTCAAGATTGTGGGAGAGAAGGAAGGAGTCTCACTTGTAGCTTTCTTGCTTGCACAATGGGGGAATACACACAAGGGTGGAGGCTGAAAACAGTTTTCCTCTTCTTAGTTGTGTAAGCCAAAAGAACTCAAATACAAAGAAATAGAAGAACCCTATATATGGGTCTCAAACCAAACTCAACTAACTAAGGTGGCATACTAACTGAGCCACGAACTAGAGTAGATAAGGATAGCTATCATGTAGCTATTATTCATGGGCGGTGTACCAACCGCGTCTGCAACTGACAAGTCGGTGACATAAATACACAACGGTCACCCTGGCGTATCACGAGTGGAGTTCGATATCTCAACACTCCACCTCGAGCTCAATCCCAATTCCTGCACACCAAGCAGGTCTCTGAACTTGCGCAGCTTCTCTGCGCCCAATGCCTTCGTAAATATGTCAGCTACCTGATCCTCTGTGCTGACATAAACTAGATCAATAAGACCTAGTAAAACCCTCTCTCGCACATAGTGATAATGCACCTCAATGTGCTTTGTTCTAGCATGATAGACTGGGTTATTTGCCAAGTGTATACTACTCATGTTGTCACAATAAATGACAACTGGCCCATCTGTAGACTGATGCATATCATAAAGTAGCTTATGCAACCAAGCTACCTCACATGCAGCCATTGCTGCACCCCTGTACTCAGCCTCTGTGCTTGAGAGCGGAATTTAGGTGACGGGAAGTGCTTAAAAATAGCTAAAAATTATGAATATCAAGGGAAAAATATTCACTGTCAAAGGCGGCGGCTCGATCTAGGACGATTTTAAGCGCCAAAGTGCTTTAAAGGCACCCGAGCGACACTTGTTGATTTTTCATAATTTTTCAGACAGTCGTGCGGGTTGACACGAGCTACTGGCCAATGCGGGATGCTAAGCCAGATGCCCAGGATTTTTCAGAGCTCAATTCGGAGTCCGGACGGGGAAATGGCCAAGGAAACGGTCAAGATATGAAAAGGTGGACACTTGGGAGGCCAAATTTGAGCATGCCTTTTGAGTTTGGACCCCCCCCAAAAATTTTATGCACCTTATGAAGCAAAAAACGTGGAGAGAGAATGAAGAGGCATGAAAAAACGTGATCAACAGAGGGCGCCATTGTTTTCGCCATGGATGGAGAGAGGGCATCATGGCTGCTGCAAACAACCCCCCCAATGGATTATGGGGCTTCATTCCCCTCTGTCTGTGGACTCTATCGCCGCCCTTCGCCCGTCGAATGATGGCCTGGTTTGAAATTTCTGATTCTAGTCTTTCTCTCTCCTCCCTCTCTCTCTTCTAAAGGCAAGATCATGTGGGAAGAAGAAGGAAGGAGAAAGAATGATGGAGGCTTGTCCGGCATGGACCGGATTGCTACACGGGCTGAGAATGGTGATTTGTGATGTTGCTGGACATGAAGTGTTGCTGTTTTCCAAATCTACAGCCATGGACATAAAACCCGAAACACGCAAATAAGCGGTAATTTAAAATTTTCAAAGGAAATTTGAGTTTTTATGGCTTTTGATGGATGAAATGGTGTTCATGTGGGATAATAATTGTTCATGATACTGTTTTCTATGAGTTCTTGCTGGTCATGATCAAAAAATCAGAAAAATATGCATTTTGTGGTTCAAAATAATATGCTAAAACACGTAAAACATGAAAAACAAGGGAAAATGAGGGTTTTTGGTATGAAAATGGAAAAATGGATAGGAACATCAACTAAACTTTCATTTTTCTGCAAGAAGGAACTAAGGGCCACAGCCCATAACCTGTTTTGAATTTTCAGCAATTAAATAATGCAAGAATAAGGGAAAATAGGGAAAAACCATGAAAAATAGGGGAAAATGCATTTTGGGTTCCGAAAAATAAGGATAAATAAGAGCAATGCTTGTGAATGTTTGTGGGGACTGAAGCATGAGGATTTGCCTCAGTTCAACCCCACTTTCTTGTGCTAGTGTGGTTTTTCCCGCTTTCTATACATAAAATGATGTCAAAATACCCTATAAACCTATCCAACGATGCAATACTTAAGCGGGGAAGGGTAGAGTTGTGGAAAAAATGGTTAAATGCCGCTGAGCATGAGGAATAATTTGCTGATTTTATATGCATTGCATCTAGGACGGAATAATAATGATAAAAATTAAAACCTAGTAGCACGAAGATCACTTCGGTGCTAGGTGTTGCAGCGAAGCACAAAGCGGTTAGAAAGAAAAGCATGAAAGGAATGTTTTGCATTTGCACGCTGCTGGTTTTTAAAATGTTTGAGCACTAGGCATCCACCTCTTTGCATGATCATTTAGAGGAAATTAAAAGTATCAGAGTCAGCTCCTGGATACGCATAGCAATTGTTTTCAGTAGGCCTTTGACCCACCGTTGAGAGGCAGTGAGATACCCATGCTGTAGGCTAGTCGTGGGATCCTAAAGGGGAAATCAAGTAAGGACAATGGTACATTCCTGGACACGTTTATTTGGTACCTTGAGCGACGTTTGTGCGAAATGTCTAAATGTTGAGCGACGCATCGAGAGGCCAATCCCCAAGGTGTAGGAGAGTCGCAGAGGGTTGACGGCATTCAGCCGTAGGAGGAACCCCATGTGTATGTGATTCGAGCCTTTTGGCTATGTGGAAGGGACTCCCTCTGAGGAGTAATATTGGGTTAGGATCAGTTGGACTACAACGTATTACAAATGCAATGTTTAGGAAGGCAGCGATTTTGATAGACGCTCCTGGCCGCGAGGCCGAGGGGTTGTCTTGTGCGTAGTGACGAGGCCCGGCTAGTGCATGAGCCAGTGCCGGCCCGTTTTTAGGTCCATCAGTGGTGCGTCTGCCGGGAGCTGCTTAAAAGTGGCGGTTCTCGAATCCTGGTTGTTTAAGGACCAACTAGCAGTTTATGCCAGAGGATACTGAGCTTGATCCATTATTTATTGATAAGCATCGTCTAGCAGAAATCCAAAAGCAAGAAAGAGACGAAAGAGCTAGGCGACGTGCTGAAATTTTTAGGAGATATTCCCCTAAGCGTAGCGGTGCTGAACCCTTACGAGGGAGTGGATCTAGTGGTCTTAGGACCACAAGTAGTAAGTTAGGAGAAGGCGGAAGCTCTAGTGCTCCCCTTCCTGCCATAAGCCAGTCCACGTCAATTGCGGGAGGTGTAACCCCACCGTTCCCTATTCCTAGTGCAAATCCAATCCGCGTCATGGCGCAGCCTATTGCAATTCCAGCAGGAACGACGGATTTGCCGGCTCTAGGTTACCCGCTACCCATTTTTAATGGGTTAGTTGAGGAAGATGCAGAACTCCACATTAGGGAGTTTCAAAAGCTGATGTTTAACTGTCGCATCCAAGAAGAAGGACATTTAATGATGTTCTTCAATATGACTCTCAAAGGAAGAGCCGCTATATGGTATCATGGTTTAGAAGCCGGAACCATATTGAACATTGATGCATTTTATGGAGCTTTTCGAAGGGAGTTTGCCCCTGAAAGGGGTGGGCAATATTGGTTGCGTGTACTCAACGTGACCCGCCAAGAACCACATGAAGATATTCGTGCTTATGCGAAGAAGATAAAAGAGGTTTTCCGTAAGTTGGACACCTCTATCCCTATCCCTGCAGCTGCCCAATTGCAATATTTCCTACATGGGTTGGACTTCAACATCCAATTGCAGTTGAGTAGTGTCCCCTTGGGGGATATAGATACTGCCATTACACGAGCACAAGAGGTAGAATCCCGACTACAAGCAGCCTATGCTTCTAGAGGCAATTCGAACATGGGTTTAGTATTGGGAAACAATATGGCAATAGCCAATGGCAGTAGTGGCCAAGGGATAGCGATGGCTAATCCTAATGGGAGAGGGACCATGATGCAGAATATCCCTTTATTACCAGCTCCCCCTAGCATGTCGATGCCTACGGGCAGTCAAATGGCTCCAAATGGTGGAGGCCAGGTGGTCAATTCTAATACCATGCTTGTGACTCAACAGCCTGTGCCTAATCGAATTGTTAGGCCGATTGAACGACATGGTAATGACCAAGGCTATGAGTCGAGTTCTTCCAATGTTCTTGGCGAGGTTAAGGACATGATGAAGCATTATACCGACATGATTACGGAGCAGTATCGACAAATAGCAGTCGATGTCAACTTCCTTAAAAAACAACAAAATTTGATAGGAAGTAGATACCCGGAGGAGGGTGCACCGTCGAGGTTTAGTTGTAAATGGTGTGGCGGGCAGCACTATCCAAGAAATTGCCCAAATGTTAAGTGCGATATTTGTGGAAAATTTGGCCATTTAGCGGCTACTTGCTGGAGTAAGATTAGTTCCCTCCAGCGAGGAAGTCGGCAACCAGGGCCTGTCAATCATCGTGCCCAAGGAAATGACTCCCAGCCAGAAAATGGGCCTAAACAAATACTTCAACGACCAAAGACTACAGTGGAAGAGCTACCAAGTGGTAGTGGGGTTAGTTTGATTGAGGCTGTACGCGTTAATGATGTTGAAACCTCTAATTTGCGTGCTGTTCTTACAAGAGGTAAAAAGGGTAGAGAAGCCGACAAGGATAAGCCTGTCGACGGGAACCCTAAACAAGGCGACAAAGGAACGCAAGTTTTGGATCCTGCCCTAGAAGGGGGACCTTTGAAGCCCGTAGAAAGTAGAGCCGATAAGGAACCACCAAAGAAGAAGGTGAAAGTTAAGAAAGAGGCAATAAAGCCAGTTCAGCGACCTAAAGAGCGGATGGTTTGGCGTGAAAAGCGAGCTCTATCGAACTATCATGAATTCGATTTGGCGAGCTCTCTTTGCGAAGTCAAGCCGGATGTGAATCTTCTACAGCTTATTAAGCTTTCCCCCGGAGTGCGTAAGGAATTTAGAAAGATCCTACGTACCGGGTATATTGTAGAACCTTTGGGTATTGCGCGAGTTGGTGATGACTGGTTCGAGCATGCTGAGAAGCATTGCCCAAGGGTTGCAGCCTATGTCGATGGGATATTAGTAGATTATGCCATTGTCGACACAGGATCATCTGTTAACATTATGAGTTCTGAACTAATGGAAAGGTTGGGTCTTGCGATTCAGAAAGATACTTCCACAATTCTCAGAATGGCAGATGACAGTTTGAGACAGCCGGAAGGCTGCATTACTAAGGTCCATGTCACTGTTGCAAATGTAGAATGCATGTTGGACTTTAGGGTGATTCGTTTTGCAGGGCGGCCAAGTTACCAAGTATTACTCGGACGACCTTGGATCTTGCAAGCGGATTGCCAAGTTGATATACCTGCCGGTCGATTAATATTCGGCAGAGGTGCCCAGCGTGTGGTGGTTGATGCTTATCCTGAATCCCCGCAGAGTGAGAGAGCTCCTCTATCTTCTACAGAATTGGAGACATTAGAAGATTTATCTGCCAGTGAGACATCATCGAGTGATGAGTCCAAAGAAGGATCCACCACAGAGGACATCTATCAGATCACTTTGAACGAGCCGATAGAGGGCCAAGATCGTATAAGAGATGCAGATGTTATCGAGCTAGACCTTGGTACGCTTGATGATTCGCGGCCAATCAAATTAGGGTCCATGCTCAGTACAACAGAAAGGGAGGACTATGTGGCCTTGATCCAGGAATTCCGTGATATTTTTGCCTGGAGTTATGATGAGTTGAGAGGCATTCCTCCTAGTCTTGCTGTTCATACAATTCCGTTGAAAGAGGGCAGTCGTCCTGTACGGCAGAAAGTAAGGCGTATGCCTTTCGAATTGAGGGACGGGCTGTTTGAGGAGTTAGAGAAGCTTCGAAAAGCGGGTTTGATTTTTCCTGTGCAACACACGGAATGGTGTTCGCCAGTTGTGATTAGAAAGAAGAAGAATAATCAGATCCGTTTATGTGTAGACTTTAGGGAGCTGAATAAGCAGACAGTTAAGGACTACTACCCATTACCATTTATTGACCAGATTTTGGATCAATTAGCGGGTAGGGAGATATATTCATTTATGGATTGCTTTGCAGGATATAACCAAATGGCAATTGCAGAAGAGGATAAGTTGAAAACAACTTTCATCACTGTATTTGGTACTTTTGCGTACCATGTGATGGCCTTTGGTTTATGCAATGCGCCTGGTTCGTGGCAACGAACCGCCGATAAGACATTCGGTGACATATCCCCTGAAGAGTTGAAGGTGTTTATTGATGACTTAGGGGCTGCCACCGTGAGAGAAAGGCAGTTGATCATTTTGAGAAAATGCTTTGAGCGCTGTAGACAATTTTGCATCGCCCTAAACCCACGGAAGTGTGTTTTTTGAGTACCTTATGGGCTATTGTTGGGTCATGTGGTCAGTTCGGTAGGAATTGCGACAGACCCCGAGAAGGTCAAAGTTATAGTTGCCATGGGTCCACCACGCACTCCGAAAGAAGTTCATAGCTTTCTGTCTTCGGTTGATTACTACCGTAGATTCATTAACGCCTTAGCAGAAAGAACGTTGCCACTTACAAATTTATTGTCCTTTAGCTGTTCGTTTGTGTGGGGTGACCCTTGTAAGGTAGCATTCGAGGATGTGAAGCAAGAGCTAGCAAGAGCGCCCGTTTTAAAAGCACCTAAAAGAGGTGAGGTGTTCTATATATTCTCAGCAGCCACCATGTATAGTATCAGCTACTGTTTAGCCCAATTTTGGGAAGAGAAGTGGTACCACCCGATTGCTTTTGCTAGTCGGAAGCTGGGGGTATCCGAAATCAATTACACCTACATGGAGAAGCTGTGTCTAGCGATGGTCTTTGGGACCAAGAAGTTCAGGCATTACATTCTCTATGAGAAAGTCGTGCTTTATACGAAGGCGGAGGGACTTCGACTATTGATGAACAAGTTACAGCCGCCTGATCGTTTAGCGAAGTGGTTGATCACTTTGCAGGAATTTGATTATGAAATCAAGAGTAAGCCACCAAGGTTGCAAGGCATCGTGGAATGTCTAGTGGACTTTGGGGAGCCGAAAGAATCTGTGGCTGAAGGTAGTGACATGGAGATGATATTTAAAATAGATACGGCATCTATTCCCTCCTGGTATGCTGCAATAACGCATTATTTATCAACGGGAGAGGCGGGATCCGAACTATCTAAGGCTGAGAAAAGGAAAATTAAGCAGCAAGCGTTAAAGTTTGCCTTGATCGCAGGTACATTATATCGGCAAGGGGTTGATGATATCTATCGCCGGTGTGTGACGCCTGACGAGGTGCCATTCATTTTGGAAGAGTGCCATGATTCTGCTTGCGGTGGCCATTTTGCTGGACGGCTTACAGCACAAAAGGCTTTAAGAGCAGGTTATTGGTGGCCTGCCATCTTCCAGGATGCGTTTGCGTATGTTAAGAGATGCGATATTTGCCAACGACATGATAGTCGAGAGAATAGGAAACGACCACTCACCCCTATTATGGCGATACTTCCATTTGAGAAGTGGGGAATAGACTTTGTGGGTCCTATTACTCCGTCATCGACTACGCAAAAGCGATACATCATTGTAGCAACTGACTACTTCACAAAGTGGTCAGAAGCACGAGCAACAAGGAAAGATGATGCTAAAGAAACTGCTAGTTTCCTTTTAGAGCAGATAATATGCCGGTTTGGTCCGCCGAAAGAATTAGTGTCGGACCGCGGAACCCATTTCCTGAATAAGGTGATCAAAGGTTTGACAGAGTTGTGGAACATCAAGCATAACAAGACAACCCCATATAATCCGCAAGCCAATGGTCAGGTTGAAAGCACCAACAAGCAGCTTGTAGGCATCCTGTCCAAAATTGTGTCGGAAAAGAAACGGGATTGGGATAAAAAGTTATACGTGGCAGTATGGGCTTATAATACGACTTTCAAACGAGCCACTGGCCATACCTCGTTCAAGTTAGTATATGGGGAGGAGTGTGTCTTGCCTCTAGAAATTGAGCTGCCGACTATTCGATTTGCCATCAATCATTCTTTGGGCGGTGAAGATGCTCTTTTTGAGCGCTTGACGACATTGGCCCATTTAGACGAGCTTAAGTTGCAGAGCTTATTGCACCAAGAAGTGGCGAAGCGCCGAATGAAGAAGCTACACGACCTCAAAGCCAAGAAATACACCTTCAAGAAAGGACAGCTTGTTCTGTATTATGACGCACGACGTGAATTATTCCCAGGCAAGCTAGAACCCAAATGGGATGGGCCCTATAAGATCGTTAGGATAGGAAAGAATAAATCTACAGTGTTGTTAGCTGACCTTGAGGGGCTAGAATTTAAAAATAAGGTTAATCTTAATAAGATTAAACCTTATTACTTCTGATTGTACTAATGCTATAACTGCCTTGCAGGTCTAGGCAAGATTGATCAAAAATCTGCAAGGAAATCGTGATAGAGGTTGATGGGTCGTCTGATCCCTTATTTAGAACACCCATATTTGGAACAGAGGTATCATCAGGGAAAGCTCATTTGGTGGAGCAAAGGATACAAGGTGATTGAGCAAGAAGGCGGGACATTTATTTGGGAAATCAAGGTCTTCTGCCATCACTGCCTACAAATTTTGACGAGCATCCCTGTTGAATTCAATGTTGATGGAGGGATGGAGCCTACAGTCCACCCGTTGAATATGCTGAATTTCGATTACTATAATTACGCGTAGAGTCCAAGATGGCAGGATATGTAAACCCTTTATGGACGTACACCTTGTACTTTGATGGGGCGTCCAGGGGTCCATGCAAAAAAGGAAGTGTAGGAGTTGTCATCCGAGACCCCCGACGACGCATTGTCATGAAGTTAGCTGCTTATCTCGGGGCGAATTTTACCAATAATATGGCAGAATACAAAGCCCTGATCATGGGTTTGAATATTGCAAAAAAGGGTGGTATCCGCCAGTTGTTGGTGAAAGGGGACTCTCAGTTGGTTTTAAATCAACTCAATGGGACGTACATGGTGCGGAACCCGATCCTTTGTATGTACCATCATACTGCCATAGCCCTGCTAGACGAATTTGATAGAGTGTCTTTTCAACTGATTCCACGGAATTGGAATCAGTTTGCCGATTCATTGGCTAATCTTGCGTATGAAGAGGACCTCTTCTTTAATTGTGGCCCTTGTCCCGATATATCTATTGATGGTGAGACAGGACCTGGTCGTTTGTGGGGTATGCTTTCTGAACATGCCCTTTTTGGCAGACGATGGTTGATTTGGGTGATGCAGAGGGTAAGCGAGACTCATCTGCCTTTATTATCTCAGACCCATAGACTGATTCGACGACATGTGATGCGAACACCTCTTGCGATATACGCAGGAGGGATAGGTCATAATTTAATGCACCTAGTTTAGGGCTATGCGCCTTTGTTCCCCTGGGAATAGTATGCTTTGCTGTTTATCATAGTTGTTTCCAGGCGGATGTTCTGCATAGTATTGTTTGATTTCATTAGGCCAAGAGGGCCGATGCAGTTTTGTAGCAAAGTCATGTCTGAATTCATTAGGCCAAGAGGGCCATTTTCCTGTCTAGTGCAGGTACGTTTAATTGGGTTTTTGTTTTAGTGTTGTGCTGGACAGATTTCGTGTTTTGTGGAATTTGATGGAGCCTGGAGGAGCCTTTGCTGCGATGGAAGCTTCTTGTGGCCAATCCAGGTGATATTTCTCCTTTACGAGTATTTTTTTTTTCCCTGTTATATGTGTATTTGTACTTGTCGAGGGGAGACATTTTTGTTGGGGACCGGTAACCAAGGCATGAAGTCCCAGGTTTAGGCTAAGTATGTTTGAGGGAGGTTGGAGTAGTCATTGCCTCCTGTAAAGACATTGTTAGACATTAAAAGACCTGTTTGAGAAGGAAGTCCTAGTGGCCCTGTTCTGCCAGCCTGCTAGGCAGCCGTGCTAGGAGTTCTTGTTAGTAGTGAGGCAGTTAGAGAAGCCTGCCAGAAGATAATAATAATGATGCCAAGAAATCCTGAATATCCTAAAAGATGAATGTAAATACGAAGGTGTGTAAAAAGGGGTTCTAACCCCTATCAAAGATAAGAAAAGAAATGAAAGGATATAAGCAGTTGATCATTGCCTTGCGAGGGCCTGGTAGGGTTCCTGGGGACGAATCAGACCCGGGGCCGATACCTTGTCTCCCTAGGGGTGGCTTCTTGCTGGATAAATAATACAAAAAACAAGGAAGGTTGGAGCGAAAATAAAAGTGAGCGTTAGAAAAGGATTAAGTGTCGCCTTGCGAGGGCTTGGTAGGTTCTTGGGTGCCGAGACAGGTCCTGAGGCCGATGCCCTGTTCTCCTTGGGTCACTACGCTCAGCTCCCTCCTTTTTACATGTCCAAGTATGTTCATCCAATAAAATTCCTCAACGAAGAACTGTACTGAAAGAAAATATTCTTTGATCAGGCTATAGGAGTCCTCGCCTTGTAGGAGCTCCTAGTTGTGTTGTCTTTAGTTGGTAAGTAGTTCAGACTACCACTTAGGGCAACCTCTTTGGCAGTTTTTTTTAGTTTGGCTGTGTTGGAGCAGCTGGTTAAGTGACTCACTTCGGATCTTCTATTAGATGATGCTAGGCCTATTCCTTGTGGCTGTCATGCCTTGGTTCTGTCCAGGGTTAGGGGAAGCATTGTGCTGAGTTTTAGTATATAATTGTTTTGTATCAGTTTGATGCTTCTTTGGTTGTTTATGTGCAGATATGTTCGTGGGTTCGACGGGCTGAGTCGCCCTATCCCGTGGTCGCCAATGAGAGCGGAATTTAGGTGACGGGAAGTGCTTAAAAATAGCTAAAAATTATGAATATCAAGGGAAAAATATTCACTGTCAAAGGCGGCGGCTCGATCTAGGACGATTTTAAGCGCCAAAGTGCTTTAAAGGCGCCCGAGCGACACTTGTTGATTTTTCATAATTTTTCAGACAGTCGTGCGGGTTGACACGAGCTACTGGCCAATGCGGGATGCTAAGCCGGACGCCCAGGATTTTTCAGAGCTCAATTCGGAGTCCGGACGGGGAAATGGCCAAGGAAACGGTCAAGATATGAAAATGTGGACACTTGGGAGGCCAAATTTGAGCATGCCTTTTGAGTTTGGACCCCCCCCAAAAATTTTATGCACCTTATGAAGCAAAAAACGTGGAGAGAGAATGAAGAGGCATGAAAAAACGTGATCAACAGAGGGCGCCATTGTTTTCGCCATGGATGGAGAGAGGGCATCATGGCTGCTGCAAACAACCCCCCCAATGGATTATGGGGCTTCATTCCCCTCTGTCTGTGGACTCTATCGCCGCCCTTCGCCCGTCGAATGATGGCCTGGTTTGAAATTTCTGATTCTAGTCTTTCTCTCTCCTCCCTCTCTCTCTTCTAAAGGCAAGATCATGTGGGAAGAAGAAGGAAGAAGAAAGAATGATGGAGGCTTGTCCGGCATGGACCGGATTGCTACACGGGCTGAGAATGGTGATTTGTGATGTTGCTGGACATGAAGTGTTGCTGTTTTCCAAATCTACAGCCATGGACATAAAACCCGAAACACGCAAATAAGCGGTAATTTAAAATTTTCAAAGGAAATTTGAGTTTTTATGGCTTTTGATGGATGAAATGGTGTTCATGTGGGATAATAATTATTCATGATACTGTTTTCTATGAGTTCTTGCTGTTCATGATCAAAAAATCAGAAAAATATGCATTTTGTGGTTCAAAATAATATGCTAAAACACGTAAAACATGAAAAACAAGGGAAAATGAGGGTTTTTGGTATGAAAATGGAAAAATGGATAGGAACATCAACTAAACTTTCATTTTTCTGCAAGAAGGAACTAAGGGCCACAGCCCATAACCTGTTTTGAATTTTCAGCAATTAAATAATGCAGGAATAAGGGAAAATAGGGAAAAACCATGAAAAATAGGGGAAAATGCATTTTGGGTTCCGAAAAATAAGGATAAATAAGAGCAATGCTTGTGAATGTTTGTGGGGACTGAAGCATGAGGATTTGCCTCAGTTCAACCCCACTTTCTTGTGCTAGTGTGGTTTTTCCCGCTTTCTATACATAAAATGATGTCAAAATACCCTACAAACCTATCCAACGATGCAATACTTAAGCGGGGAAGGGTAGAGTTGTGGAAAAAATGGTTAAATGCCGCTGAGCATGAGGAATAATTTGCTGATTTTATATGCATTGCATCTAGGACGGAATAATAATGATAAAAATTAAAACCTAGTAGCACGAAGATCACTTCGGTGCTAGGTGTTGCAGCGAAGCACAAAGCGGTTAGAAAGAAAAGCATGAAAGGAATGTTTTGCACTTGCACGCTGCTGGTTTTTAAAATGTTTGAGCACTAGGCATCCACCTCTTTGCATGATCATTTAGAGGAAATTAAAAGTATCAGAGTCAGCTCCTGGATACGCATAGCAATTGTTTTCAGTAGGCCTTTGACCCACCGTTGAGAGGCAGTGAGATACCCATGCTGTAGGCTAGTCGTGGGATCCTAAAGGGGAAATCAAGTAAGGACAATGGTACATTCCTGGACACGTTTATTTGGTACCTTGAGCGACGTTTGTGCGAAATGTCTAAATGTTGAGCGACGCATCGAGGGGCCAATCCCCAAGGTGTAGGAGAGTCGCAGAGGGTTGACGGCATTCAGCCGTAGGAGGAACCCCATGTGTATGTGATTCGAGCCTTTTGGCTATGTGGAAGGGACTCCCTCTGAGGAGTAATATTGGGTTAGGATCAGTTGGACTACAACGTATTACAAACGCAATGTTTAGGAAGGCAGCGATTTTGATAGACGCTCCTGGCCGCGAGGCCGAGGGGTTGTCTTGTGCGTAGTGACGAGGCCCGGCTAGTGCATGAGCCAGTGCCGGCCCGTTTTTAGGTCCATCAGTGCTCGACAAGGCAACTGTAGGCTGTTTCTTGCTGCTCCAAGTGACTGCAGCACTCCCAAAAGAGAACACATATCCACTGGTAGAACGTCTATCAGAAATACTACCAGCCCAGTCAGCATCAGTGTATCCATGCAACTGTATCTGAACCCCAGTCTCATAAAATAGTCCATACTGCAATGTGGACTTCACATACCTGAGTATGCATCTAGCCGCATCCAAATGCGATTTCCTTGGAGCCTGCATAAACTGACTTACCAATCCAACAGCATAGCTCAAATCTGGCCTGGTAATAGTCATATAAATCAAGCTTCCTACTATGCGTCTGTACATAGTAGGGTCTTCCAGAAGCTCACCTGCATCTGCGCTCAGCTTCACATTCTGCTCCAAAGGAACTGTAATAGGCTTACAGCCTGTCATCCCATATTTGGACAGCATGTCCAATCCATACTGCCTCTGCAAGAGCTGTATCCCACTTGGTGATCTAATCACCTCAATGCCCAAGAAATAACGCAGCTCTCCCAAATCCTTCATCTCAAACTTCTACTTCAATAGCATTTTCACATGAAGGATATCTTCATCACTATCACCTGTCATAATCAAATCATCAACATAAATGACAAGTAGCATAATACCTTTCTTTGTTTTTCTCACATAAAGTGAGAAATCTGCCTTGGAAATCTGAAAGCCAATAGTGAGAAGATACTGTCCTATCTTGTCAGACCATGCTCTAGGTGCTTGCTTCAAGCCATACAAAGCTTTCTTCAACCTGCAAACAAACTCAGGATGAACACCATGCACATAACCTGGTGGCTGCTCCATATAGACCTCTTCTTGCAAATCACCATGCAAGAAGGCATTCTTTACATCCATCTGATGTAAAGACCATCCCTTTGATGCAGCCATAGCAATGACTGCTCTTACGGTTGCCATCCTTGCAACCGGACTGAATGTTTCTTCATAGTCAATGCCATATGTTTGTGCATACCCCTTGACTACTAATCTTGCCTTGTATCTGTTCACAGAACCATCTGCATTGTGCTTCACCTTATAAACCCACTTACAGCCAATTGCATTTTTACCTTTAGGCAAAGGTACCAATTCCCATGTAGCATTGGCTTCCAAGGCATCCATTTCTTCATCCATGGCTTTCTCCCATTTTTCTTTTCCCATGGCTTGCTCAAAAGAAGTGGGTTCTGGTTCCTGTATCACCTTGACCATATATGCATAGTGAATGGCTGTAAATCCATCATATTTCAGCCTATCCACAGGATACCTAACTCTGGTAGACCTGCGCAAAGTGGGTTCACTCCCAGGTGCTCTCAAAACATCCCTGGTCTTCCTTACTCCAGGTGTAACAATAGAAGGAATACCCAACTCATCATCAATGCTCTGTTCTAAGCCACTGGATTCACCATCCACATAAGAGTGACCTACATTCACATCAAACATGGGCTGATCAACCTTCTCTTTTCCTTTTCGTGATACCTGCATACCACTATCTACATTACTTTGAGAAGATTCTCCTGATCTCAATCTGCCTGTCCATGGTGAAGAATGTGAACCACTGCTAGAGGACGCTCCAGGTCCACTAATATTTTGTGACTGCTGCTGTGAATTCTGTGCAGCATTACCATTTTGTGCATCTACATCATCAATCACATTTACTGGTTTATACTAGCTACTCATCTCATCAAAAACAACATCTCTGCTCACTGTAAACTTACGAGTAGAAGGGTTATAGCATCTATACCCTTTTTGCTGCAGAGAGTAACCAATAAAGATGCACTTCTCAGCTTTTGGATCCAACTTGGATCTCAACTCATCTGGCACATGTACATAGGCAATGCAACCAAAAATTTTCAAATGAGAAATATCTGGTTTCCTACCAGTATACCTCTCCTCTGGAGTCATTCCATGTATTGCTGCAGTGGGAGTCCTGTTCATTATGTAGACTGCTGTAGCAACTGCTTCAGCCCAATAAAAATCTGGCAGGTCTTTTTCATTGAGCATGGAACGAGACACCTCTCCAATATGTCTGTTTTTTCTTTCTGCAATTCCATTTTGCTATGGGATATGACTGCATGAATATTGCTGCTTTATGCCATGCTCCTGCAGGAACCTTGCAAACTCATTTGAGAGGTACTCTCCCCCTCCATCTGACCTTAGGCATTTTACTTACAGGCCTGTTTCTTTTTCAACCATAGCTTTAAGAGTTTTGAAATGCCCAAAAACTTCACTTTTCTTTTTCATAAAATACACCCAAAATTTTCTGCTATAGTCATCAATAAAACTGACAAAATAATGACAGCCTCCAAGAGATGCAGCTTTAGTAGTCCACACATCAGAGTGGATTAATTCCAATGGCTTCTTACTCTCTTGAACATGTCTAGGAAATGGTTTCCTTGCTTGTTTTCCAAACTGACAGGCTTCACATACCTTATGCATTTCTGCAACCTTGAATTTAGGCAATCCTGCAACAATATTTTGGGCCTGCATTGATTTAAGTCGCTGTACATTAACATGACCAATGCGTTTATGCCAGATATCAATATCTGCAACTACACCGGTCCCATGTGCAAACATTGCTGCACTCAATTCAGACATGTCTGCATCCAACGTAAACATTCTGCCCTTCTTCTTTCCTTTTGCTATCAAGCGACCTTTATTTTTCATATCCTCAACAAAGCATCCATGAGGATTAAATCTGACCTGCAAGCCCTGCTCAACCATTTGACCAACAGAAACCAGATTCTTGGTGATATTTGGGACATGAAATACATCGGACAGGTATTTATTTTTCCCATCCTGCATAGACAAATGAATTTTTCCAATCTGCACAATCGGATGTGCAGTATCATCACCAGTCTCCACAAATCTTGGTTTTTCCATTTTCCTTGCATCCTCCATCCATTCTGCATGACCTGTCATGTGGTTTGACGCACTTGAGTCAACATACCATACATCGTTGCTTTCTTTTGCACTTGTCACAGAATTGTTCATGTGCTGCACCATAAACAAATGCTCATTTCTGTCATCACCCTGTCTACTAGAAGATGCATAATTTCCTTGTTGCAGTTTTCCATTCATGATGTCATTCTGCTTTTTGTAGCAGTCTTTAGCCATATGTCCCATTTTACCACAATAGTAGCATTCAACATTACTGTTTGCATTTTGGCCTCTTTGCCATCCACCACGACCTCTTTGGCTCCCCCTGCTTCTAGAGTTACCACGTCCTCCTCCATAGGACTGTTTTTCTTGAGTTTGCTGCATATTCTGATTTCTACCACGGCCTCCAAATCGGCCTCCTCTACCTCTGCCTCTACCTCTTCCAGCATTTGAGTAGAAGACAGCTTCCTTTGAAGTTCCTCCTGAAGAAGATGCACCACCATTTCTTTGCTCCTCAGAAATTAGAAGAGCAATCAACTCTTCAAAATCAGGAAATCATTCACGAACTGAAATGGATGTCCGAAACTGTGCATAATCCTTTCCTAGACCATTCAAGGTCACAGAAACTAAATCATCATCTTCCACTGGCGATCCAATGGAAGCAAGTGCATCTGCAATCTTCTTCACCTTCATGTGGTAGTCATTGATGCTCATATTTTCTCTTTGCACATTATGCAACTCTTGCTTGAGCTGCATTTTCGTGGCTTGCGTATTTGTGCTATACATTTTTGACAAAGTATCCCATGCCTCCTTTGGCGTACTTGCATCCTGAATATGCACAATCATAGAGTCTGAAATACTGATAGACAGCCAGTACATAACTTTCCTGGCTCTCTCATGCCATGATTTGAATGCCTGCATTTGCTGTTGATTGGGAACATCAGGAAGAACTGGTTCTTCTTTATTTCCTGCAACAAATTCCCAATATCCTTTTCCCATAAGGAAATTCGTCATTCTAAACTTCCATGCTTGGAAGTTGTTCTTGTCAACCTTTTCAGTTACAATCTGTGAAAGAGAATCAGACGCCATTACAGAATACTGCAAAAAATTCTGTCACTGCAAAAAACACAGCTTCACCCTCACAAGGGCAAATCTGCAAAACTGGTGAAAGTAGTATTTGACCACACAGTCACTTCCTAGTGACGATTTTGCATAAACAGGAACCAAGGATGATTCTGTAACTCCCAATGTCTCTGCACACAAGCATATGATGCAATTTCTACAGTAACTTTTCACCGACCTGTAGAACAGTGGACGCACAGCATAAAACTGGGCCTTTTCCTGAGTGCGTGCAGAAAACTTCCGCCTCCAAAATAGGCCCCGAAATGGCCTCAAATTAAAAAAAAAAGGATGATTGCTTCAGCGCGAAGGGCGTCTCAACCTGAGACAATGCACTCCTGCAATTTCCGGCTGTGCTACCTGCAGAGATCTACTCCCAAAACAGAAAATGAAAGCAACACTGCTCCTCTTACCAGACCACCGCGAGCTTGGCTTGCTTTCTTGAGCTCCTTACCACGAACAAGGCTCTGATACCATGTCAAGATTGTGGGAGAGAAGGAAGGAGTCTCACTTGTAGCTTTCTTGCTTGCACAATGGGGGAATACACACAAGGGTGGAGCCTGAAAACAATTTTCCTCTTCTTAGTTGTGTAAGCCAAAAGAACTCAAATACAAAGAAATAGAAGAACCCTATATATGGGTCTCAAACCAAACTCAACTAACTAAGGTGATATACTAACTGAGCCACGAACTAGAGTAGATAAGGATAGCTATCATGTAGCTATTATTCATGGGCGGTGTACCAACCGCGTCTGCAACTGACAAGTCGGTGACATAAATACACAACGGTCACCCTCGCGTATCACGAGTGGAGCTCGATATCTCAACAGCGTCCTCCTGCTCCAAGTAGAGCTCAACGGAGAGACCTCTCGCGGTTGTTTCGGTCCACGTTCCCGGCGTGGTCAACAACCCCCTTGGTTAGGGTCAGGCACGCAGTCGGGGGTAACTGAAGCTGCCTCTCCCTTCAGGCCTTCAACCTGAAGTATAGATATTTATTTAATTTGTAATTCATAAATCAAACAATGCTCTAAAATCTCTAGCAATCACAAACACTTCCATTAACCGATCTTGTTGTTGGAAAACTACTAAGGAATGATTCTTTCCTTTCAAATGCATCAGCACTCGTTCTAGGGTGTCTTGCAACTTGGCAAGATCCCTTATATTCTGGGTTAGGGCGTACCCTATTAACCCAACTTGATCAACCCTAAAGTACATTGGATACTTTAGTTCCCGGTTTTTAACCTTCCTTATTTAGAAGGATATCAAAGAATATATCCTTTTGCAAGATAACTTGCGTAAGGATCCGCCATCCTTGTTGAGGGTATTTAACCTTTCTTCTTATGAATCAATTACAAGACCATATGACTTCATACTTGCTGCGCAAGTCCTACATCGTAATATATGATGAAACAATCCGTTTTAGTTTCTTTAAGCTGATGTTTGTCGGACCTAGGGTCTCTTTTTAAGAACATCAGGGACAAAACCTAGTTCTTTTACATTTACGATTTATTGACCCTACAATCAGGGAAGGTAGGCAAGTATTTAAGGTATAAGCGTTTCTTGGTTTTTCAATCATTCCCAAGGCATATTTCATAGCATAGGTATTTTTAAGTTTACATTAATTCGGTTAACTTTTAGAAGGTAATATTAAGATCCCCTCGGCACGATTTGTTATCCTTGTGACAATTGATTTTTCAGTCCTAAACTTTATTACTTTGAGGTTAGGTAAATTCAATTAATCTTCATTTTTCCTTGCGAACGAAACTCGTGCCAAATAACAATCTTTTTCTTACTAAGATATGCAGTTAGCAATGATAACTTCCTAGAGTTCAAGAAGCGTAAGAAACCTTTCATGAATTTCATCTTTTATGATGATTCGTTGCAAAAAAAGAATAGGGGTTAATGGTGCAAGATGCAGTTTTTATACCTTCAAGATTTAGCTGAAATATACTACTTTAGTGGGTAAATAATCTTGCTCATAATTTGTTTCAATGCATAATGCTATTTGAAGGAAAACTATATTTTATACATTATTCATTTTTCATGTTCAATTAAACTAAATTCCTTCATCGTAAATAACTAGGACAAAATATATCTTATCCTAACAATTCATCTTGCATGATTGAATTAGAACCGATATAAAACCAAGAAGGAAAAACCTGGTTTTGGGGTGAGATATCCACATGGATACCGGGAGATGACCCTCCCGCAGCTACTCCTTGGACTTTCTTAGGCGGCATCGCAGTTGTAATCCTTCGAACGTGAAGGCAGCTTTTACTCTTCCTTTCGAATTTCCACCATCTCACTTTCGAGGCAAGGAGCAACGGTTTAAAGGATTGACCAAAAGAAGGGGTAATAAGACCTTTAAGGTCTTAGCTGCTTCAGATAAGGAAAGGTTTATAAAGCCTAAGAAGGCCCTATAGGGTATATACACGGAAAAAAGGTTATGGATGAGTGTGGCTTCGCAACCATATGAACCTTGGGAGAACTTTTGCGCTTGGGGTAAAAAGTATAGGAAGGGGGATTTTTGGAGAGGTTTTGGGGCACGGAGTAGTAAAGGTTTTAGGGATTTTATCCCAGAGTGATAGGGGAAAGGTGAAGGGTGAAGGCTTATAGCACGGGGAAGGAAAAGGGTGGGTAAGGAAAAAGGGAAGATGGGGGTTAGAAAGGTCTTAGGGGGGTGTGTTAAAAGGAATACGGGGGGTGAAACACGGGCTCACAAGAAGGGACTTATAACTTTAAGCACGGGGGGGGGGGAGGGATTTGTGGTTTATGAGGCCAAGGGGAGTGGGGGTTTAATGGTCCCACAGAAAGGTTAAGGGTTTAAGACCGAGGGGGGGGGGGGCGTGAAAGGATTCTAAGGGGAAAAAAAACTGGGAGGGGGGTGAAAGGATTCTAAGGGAATGGTATAGGAAGAGGGGCTTCAGGAGCCCCCCCCCTTAGAAGCTTCTTGAAGCTTCTGTGGAATCACAGGAGCCACGTGGGGGGGGGGAAATTTGAGGCGACGATGGGGGGGGTAGTCTGCAGGCGACGGTGATGGCGCATGTGGGGAGAGAGGATAGAGGTGGCAGGTGGCAGCAGTAGCTCAGCAGCACCAGGCAGCATTCTCCTCATCTTGGTCCTCCCTCCTACAGCTTGATAGCAGCATTAGCAATGCCAAGGCTTCATCCTCTCCTCCCTTGTAGCCTCCCTTGTCTCTACCACCCACCCTCGATTTTATAGGGGAGGGGAGGGAATCCTCCCCCCCTCGACGTATCCATCTGCATGTGCTGTGGAGCCGAGCAAGCTCCAGCGAGGAGCTTGCTAGCTCCTCCATCGCATTCCCTCCTTCCAGCACGACGCGACGCTGGAGAAGAAGAAAAAAAAGAGAATATTATCTGAAATATTACATTCTCTCCCCCTTAGAGGAATCGAGATGTCCTCATATCGAGATAAACTGGGGATATTGATGGTTGAGAGTGTCTTCTTCTATCCAAGTGGCATCTTCTTTGGGATAATCTTTCCACTAGACGAGACATTCTCTCAAGGTCCTGGATCTTAATTGTATCTCCCTAACATCTAAGATCCTATCACGCCTTAGCTCAAGGACTCCTTGGCTAGGCAATACAATTTGTTGGTCATCAAGTACATGGTTAGGGTTGGGTACATATTTTTTCAATAGGCTGATATGGAATACATTGTGAACCTTTAGGTTCTCAGGGAGTTGCAATCTATAAGCATTGGGTCCTAGGCATTTGAGGAATTTTTACGGCCCACAATACCTTAGACTAAGCTTCTTGCAATCTCCTAGGGATAGAGAACTCTTTTTAGGGCGTACGCGAATGAAGACCATGTCTCCTTCTTCGAAGACTCTTTCTTGACGCTTCAAATCCTCGTATGCCTTCTGTCTATCCTTGGCCACCTGTATGTATTGTCTTATTGTTTTTATTTGATCATTCATCTCTTCCAATATCTGCCTTGACGGTTCAACCCTTAGGGTTGGATCAGAAAAGTTTAGGGGACTTCGACAATCATGACCATATAATGCTTGAAAAGGGGTCATCTGAATGCTCTGCTGGTACAAAGCATTGTAGGAAAATTCAACCAATGGTAAGTATTGAATCCACCTCTTCGGCTCTCGACAGGAGTATGCCCTAAGCATATCCTCGATGACTTGATTTACTTGCTCTATTTGGCCATCCGTTTGGGGATGGTAGGCGGTACTAAAACACAGTTGAGTTCCAATAGCTTCAAAGATAGCTCTCCAGAAGTGTGATGTGAAGAGAGAATCTCAATCACTAATGATTCTTCTGGGTAAACCATGTAGCTTGAATATCTCCTTGATAAACAATCTTGCAATGTCGGAGGCTTTATAGTTTGTCTTTACTGGAATAAGGTGTGCAACCTTGGTAAGCATGTCAACCACAACCATGATGGAGTTGTATCCTCCTTGGACTTGGGGTATGCCTACAACAAAATCCATACTGATGAATTCCCATTTCATTTGGGGAATGTCAAGCGGTTGAAGTTTCCCTGGCATCATGACATGTTTGGCTTTGATACGTTGGCAAGACAAACACTCAGTGACATATTTGAGAACTTCACCTTTGAGCCTCTCCCAATGGTAGCTCTTCCTAATTGCATTAAGAGTCTTAGCATAGCCAGGATGTCCTGCAAAAGGAGAATCATGAGCTTCCCACATTATCTTATGCTTAAGTGACTGGCTTGCTGGTATACACAGCCTTGTTCTGTAGTAGACAAGTCCATTATCAACGGAAAATTCCTAATATTTAGCTTGCAACTTTTGATTCTGCTCCTTGGTAGATATTTCCTTTAGCATTGTTTGGTAGGCCAAATCATGGATGCTTCCTCTCTAGCTAACTCAAGTATAGGGTTGTTTGGCATAGATACTTTTGTAGCTAGAGATCTGGCCATTGATGGATTTTGCAAGATCAGGGAATTTAGGAATGCCTTGTGATTGGTCGATACTTGATTTCAAAGTCATATTCCTCCAATACTTCAATCCACCGATGTTGCCTCATGTTGAGCTCGTTCTGGGTAAAGATCCATTTGAGGCTCTTATGATCGGTTACTAAAGTAAACTTATTACCCAACAGGTAGTGTCTCCAGAGCTTTAGAGCATGGATGACAGCTAGTAATTCCAGATCATGCGTAGCATAATTCTTTTCATGGTTCTTCAATTTCCTTGAAGAGTATGCTACTGGATGACCTTCCTGCATAAGTACACACCCCAAGGCCAGAATGCTAGTATCAGTTACGACTTCGAACTCCTTATTGAGGTCTGGAAGTCTTAAAATTGGTGCTGATACCAAACTTTGCTTCAATCTATCGAAGCTATTTTGTTTGGGAGTTGACCATGTAATGGAAGTCTGCTTCTTTAGTAAATCCGTCAGAGGTGCTGCCATCAAAGCATAGTTTTTTAATGAAGACCCTATACTATCCTGTCAATCCAAGAAAGCTACGTATTTCTTTGACAGATACTGGTGTTGGCCATTCAAGCACATCTCTAACCTTGGATGGGTCCACTGATATTCCTTTTGATGATACTATGAATCCCAGATATTCAATCTGACGCCTGAAGAATGCACACTTCTTCATTTTAGTATATAGCTTATGTGAGCTCATTGTCTCGAGGACAATCTGAAGTTGAGGTTCATGATCTTCTTGCTGTTTAGAATAGAATAAAGTGTCATCGAAGAAGACAAGCACCAAATCATCAAGATATGGCCTAAATATATCGTGCATTAATCTATTGAAGGTGGCAAGTGCATTGGTAAGCCCGAATGACATAACCAAGAACTCAAAGTGCCCATATCTTGTATTAAAGGATATCTTTGGGATATCTTCTTCCTTTATCCTTATCTGATAGTAACCTGACGTGAGATCAATCTTGGAGAAGATCTTCGCACCTTGAAGACGATCAAGAAGCTCATCTATTCTAGGAATATGATACTTGTTCTTGACTGTTGATTGATTCAACCCTCGGTAATGAATACATAGTCGAAGTGTCCCATCTTTCTTTTTCTGAAATAGTAATGGAGCTCCCCACAGTGAATTGCTAGGCCGGATATAGCCATGATCTAACAGTTGCTTGAGTTGTTCCTTCAGCTCAATTGCTTCTGGTATGGACATTCTATAAGGTCTCTTGGAAATTGACGCAGCTCCAGGTACTAACCTAATCTCATGATCCACTTCTCTTTGAGACGGAAGCTCAATCAACTCTTCAGGGAATATGTCCGCATATTCCTTTAGCCAAGAAGGTCCTTCATGAGACTCTTGCTTTTGATCTAACTTATTGAGTTTGATCAAATAAACGGGTAATCCTTTTCTGACTCCTTTTATGATCCGAGATACTTTGGCCAACTGGATTCTTGGCACTCTTGCCTCATCTTGAGTTGTGACTAATTCCCTTTCAGAGTTTTGAAAGGAAACTTGACCCTTTCCACAATGAATGTAGGCGTCGTTGGGCTTAAGCCAATCCATTCCGAGTAGACACTCATGGATACCTAAATTCATGACTCTGAATTTAACTGAAGTCTTCTTTCCTCCCAGAAAGAATTCCACCTTAGCAGTTTTCCTCGTACAAGTAACTTCACGACCATTTGCCAATTCCACAAGCAGGGTAGGTGCTTCTACTGTGGCTATTCCTAATCTTTTTGCACATTCTAGTGAGATAAAGGAATGTGTACTGCCACAATCAATCAAGGTTTTGAAACCTTTACCTTGATAGTCCAACGGTGTCTGAATCACCGAGAACTGGCGATTCGTCCCTTTCTTGTGTAAAGCGGCATGGACTGTCGCTCTTTCAAATTCTGCTTAAAATTTGGACACCTGTTGTGTCATGTCCATCTGTGGCACATACTTTAAAAGTGAGACGAATTTGGAGTAGTATGTGTCAAGAGTGAGTCCTAGCTATTTTAGCTCGTAGAACTCGTTCATTTTCTGCGTGTGATATGCAAGTGGTAAGTATCTAGCCTACACGGCTTTCTTCAGCTTCTCCCAGGTAACGGATCCCTCTGTGATCCCTTGATCCCTGCACCATTGCTTCCACCAAAGTCTGGCTTCGCGGGTGAGTTTTAACTTGGCAAGCATAGCCTGATTGGTGGGTGCAGTACTGGCTGCTTTGAAGTAATCCTCCATGGATTCAATCCAAATTTCAGCATCATCCTGGACGAATTTGCCTCTCCCATCAAACTCGGGTGGCTTAATCTGCTTGAGGAGGAACTTCTTCTCCTGGATCACAACAGTATTTGATGTAGGAGGCAAATTTGGAACCTGTACCTGGGGTTGTGCCTGAATAAAGGTTTTCTTAACGTTATTATACGATAATCGACGTTAGCTTATATTACATCTTTAATTCAGCTATCTCGTAAACAATGTAGCTACTTAAATTTTTATCAACTCTTATGCACAGCCAGGCATTGATAAAAAGAAGTCTTTATTTGTATTTACATGGACATAGCCCTTTCGAATACAATGTTTCATGTGATGATAAGACAATTGTTACATTTAGTTTGGGGAGAACAACGTTGTATTGCATTTATCTACAGGAACTGTGTAATAGTAGGGTTTTGGGTCATGGATCTTTAGGAATCGATAAGTCATTGGAAGTTCAGGATATCCTTTCCATTGGAATCCATACTTCTCATGGTGGCCCAACACTTTAATCATGTTTGCGGGGATTACACGAGTTACTTCCTCATATACATATGAGTTCATCTCAACCCTCCGACCTTGAAAATGTAAAGTTGAATTTACGTGAGCTTCCACAAAAACGAACAGCTTCACGACTTTCAGGTCTTCCAACCACTTGATCCTCTTTAGGTTGGTCTGTAGGTAAGCAAACCGGTGGGCGGCTATATAGTAGATTCCTGAAGCACCTGTCCATCTTCGTTCCATGTACAAAGGTGATGGATTATAGATCTGCTCCAGGATGTTCATCATCCCAATCCTTTGTCTATAAAGCGAAGAATGCATTGCAGTCATAAACATGACCCGAAATACCAAAAACTTGTTCCACGCTACATAATTCTGCAAGACAGCATTGAAGGTAAGGAAATGTTTGGACATCAACAATTTCTTTACTTCATTTTATTGAGATCTCATAAAAACAATTTCGTTGTTAGTCGGCTCTGATACCAACTGTAATGTGTCCACTAGTATCATCCGGGACACGTCTTAGCAGTCGATCGAAAGGGATGTCTAGAAAGCTCCGCCCGCGGCATTCCCATGGAATGTTACGGAATTTGTGATCAAGGTCTTCCCGCGTCTGCCACGTAGCGGAAGTATCCTGGCCATTCCCACTTAGGATCGACCGGAATTAGGGTTTTCCTGATTGGTCATTACCTAACATCAACTAGCGTCGGACCCAAGCGAACTACTTTACGCAGAAATGCCAAGTCCAAAACGGATTCACACTGCACTTCGTTCAAGGAGAATGGGAAACGAGAGGGATGCAAAGCTCAACCTCTCTGCCATAAGACATAGTCCCATTCGGTTCCCCTAAAACAACGTAAATCGGGTAAGACATAACTCTAGGTCATCGCTTTCGTTGTTCGTGTCCTTTGACGATCATCCCACTGTTCTTCGAGATTTCAGAAAAGTTCCTGGCCAACCGGGACCACCCAACCGTAGGACAGGCCCATGGTCCATCCTTCGCACTATCAAACAAGTTCTTTATTAACATATCATCATTTTTATCTTTGAAATACAAGGAGTTCCACCCGTAGGCTTGTCCATAATCTACCCGAAGGCTATCCAGTAATCCACAGGGATCACTAATCCAAGCTTCTGCCCTAGACTATTATGCGGGCCTCGAGATCCAATCTCGAGTCACATTAGCCTCTTTTGCAGGACCCGGAAGGCGAGGGATTTACGGCCAGAGCCCCCCTGGCACCCAAGCGTCCTCCTGCTCCAAGTAGAGCTCAACGGAGAGACCTCTCGCGGTTGGTTCCGTCCACGTTCGTGGCGCGGTCAACAACCCCCTTGGTTAGGGTCACGCAGGCAGTCGAGGGTAACTGAAGCTGCCTCTCCCTTCAAGCCTTCAACCTGAAGTATAGATATTTATTTAATTTGTAATTCATAAATCAAATAGTGCTCTAAAATCTCTAGCAAGCACAAACACTTCCATTAACCGATCTTGTTGTTAGCAAACTGCTCAGGAATGATTCTTTCCTTTCGAATGCATCAGCACTCGTTCCAGGGTGTCTTGCAACTTGGCAAGATCCCTTATATTCTGGGTTAGGGCGTACCCTATTAACCCAACTTGATCAACCCTAAAGTACATTGGATACTTTAGTTCCCGGTTTTTAACCTTCCTTATTTAGAAGGATATCAAAGAATACATCCTTTTGCAAGATAACTTGCGTAAGGATCCGCCATCGTTGTTGAGGGTATTTAACCTTTCTTCTTGTGAATCAATTACAAGACCATATGACTTCATACTTGCTGCGCAAGTCCTACATCGTAATATACGATGAAACAATCCGTTTTAGTGTCTTTAAGCTGACGTTTGTCAGACCTAGGATCTCTTTTTAAGAACCTCAAGGACAAACCCTAGTTATTTTACATTTACAATTTATTGACCCTACAATCAGGGAAGGTAGGAAAGTATTTAACGTATAAACGTTTCTTGGTTTTTAAATCATTCCCAAGGCATATTTCGCAGCATAGGTATTTCTAAGTTTACATTAATTCGGTTAACTTTTAGAAGGTAATATTGAGATCACCTCGGCACAATTTGTTATCCTTGTGACAATTGATTTTTTAGTCCTAAACTTTATTACTTTGAGGTTAGGTAAATTCAATTAATCTTCCTTTTTCCTTGCGAACGAAACTCATGCCAAGTAACAATTTTTTTCTTACTAAGATATGCAGTTAGCAATGATAACTTCCTAGAGTTCAAGCAACGTAAGAAACCTTTCATGAATTTCATCTTCTATGATGATTTGTTGCAAAAAAAGAATAGGGGTTAATGGTGCAAGATGCAATTTTTATACCTTCAAGATTTAGCCGAAATATACTAATTTAGTGAGTAAATAATCTTTCTCATAATTTGCTTCAATGCATAATGCTATTTGAAGGAAAACTATGTTTTATATATTATCCATTTTGCATGTTCAATTAAACTAAATTCCTTCATCATAAATAACTAGGACAAAATATATCTTATCCTAACAATTCATCTTGCATGATTGAATTAAGACCGATATAAAACCAAGAAGGAAAAACCTAGTTTTGGGGTGAGATATCCACATGGATACCGGGAGATGACCCTCCCGCAGCTTCTCCTTGGACTTTCTTAGGCGGCATCGCAGTTGTAATCCTTCGAACGTGAAAGCAGCTTTCACTCTTCCTTTCGAATTTCCACCGTCTCACTTTCGAGGCAAGGAGCCGTTTAAAGGATTGACCACAAGAAGGGGTAACAAGACCTTTAAGGTCTTAGCTACTTCGGAGAAGGAAAGGTTTATAAAGCCTAGGAAGGCCCTATAGGGTATATATACGGCAAAAAGGTTATGGATGAGTGTGGCTTCGCAACCATATGAACCTTGGGAGAACTTTTGGGCTTGGGGTAAAAAGTATAGGAAGGGGGATTTTTGGAGAGGTTTTGGGGCACGGAGTAGTAAAGGTTTTAGGGATTTTATCCCGGAGTGATAGGGGAAAGGTGAAGGGTGAAGGCTTATAGCACGGGGAAGGAAAAGGGTGGGTAAGGAGAAAGGGAACACAAGGGTTAGAAAGGGCTTAGGGGGGTGTGTTAAAAGGAATATGGGGGGTGAAACACGGGGAGGGGGGTGAAAGGATTCTAAGGGAAGGGTATAGGAAGGGGGGCTTAAGGAGGCCCCCCTTAGAAGCTTCAAGAAGCTTCTTGAAGCTTCTGTGGAATCATAGGAGCCACATGCGGGGGGGAAAATTTGACGCGACGACGGGGGGGGGAGGGGGGTAGTCTACAGGCAACGGTGATGGTGCACGTGGGGAGAGAGGATAGAGGCAGCAGGCGGCAGCGGTAGCTCAACAGCACCAGGCGGCATTCTCCTCATCTTCGTCCTCCCTCCTACAGCTCAATAGCAGCACCAGTAGCGCCAAGGCTTCGTCCTCTCCTCCCTTATAGCCTCCCTTGTCTCTGCCGCCCACCCTCGATTTTATAGGGGAGGGGAGGGAATCCTCCCCCCCTCGACGTGTCCATTTGCATGCCCTGTGGAGCCGAGCAAGCTCGAGCAAGGAGCTTGCTGGCTCCTCCATCGCATTCCCTCCTTCCAGCATGACGTGATGCTAGAGAAGAAGAAAAACAAAAGAATATTATCTGAAATATTACAATGAGGTAAAATTTTGACTATGTAACCAAATATTGACCATCCTATAAGTTTCAAAGTATATGAAAATTTCCAAACTTTTTAATATAGTATTATAAGTTGCATAACAAATAGATGCTCATTTTTTTCTTCATTTTATTGTGAAGACAATACATAGTTTCCTTGCTACAATTTACCACTGTGGATACATTCTTAGCATGAAAATAAGCCGCAATATGACTTATTTTGCCATAATAATGTCAAAAAATAGCACAATTTTCATATACTCTATTTTTTATCTACCTCTTTCTCTAGAGCTCCCCTTGCCTCTAAAGTTTCCATGGCCTCCTAAAACTTGCATTTTACCAAATAGTGGATTTAACCTATTTTTCCAGCTATCACTAGCGCATCCATACCATGGCCTCTTGAAGAGGATCTCTCACATCCCCTTCTTGAATTAGAGGAAATGCTTGGACATGTTCACCATTTCTTTCAGATGAGCCACCCTGCATATTGATCTCTTTAATAATCATGAGAGAGACCAACTCATCAAAATATGGAAATGGCTTCCATACATATACAAAAGTAATAAATGGCTTCCAAGCCTTCTCATTAGTAAGGCCACCCAAAGTAGATAAAACTAAATTATCATCATTAGGCATTGTATCAATCATTGCTAAAGCATCTGCAATGCTCCTCACCTTCAAAATATAATCGTTTATAGATATTTTCACTTTCTTTAAAATATTCAAGTCTTGCTTGAGTTGAATCTTTCATGCCTTTGTATTTACTAAAAACATATTCTAAAAAATTATACAAGTTGCGTGTAAAGTTTTTGCATTCCTGATATGTCCCAGCATAGTATTATGAATGATTGCAGATAGCCAGTACATCACCTTTTTGTCTTTTGCATTCCATTTTTTCCATGCCTTTAATTCATATGTAGTTATAAGGATACTCAACTTTGGCTCATTTTTTTCACTTGAAATAAACTCATAAAGACCCTTTCCAATGAGGAAGTTTGTCACACATAAATTCCATTAAGGGTAGTTGTTCTTGTCCAGCTTCTCAATGATGGGATTTCCACTATTCTTAGCTATTATCATAAAAATGATATAGAACAATAACTAAGTCTTTTGGAACCTTTCACAACAAGTGCACATCAATACATCAAGTAATCTTTTTTATTGATTGCTCAATAGTACATATAATCTGTAACTTGTATATAGATAAAACTTATATTTGCTTCTTGACAAACACCTCAAAAATTACAAATTTGAAAATTTTAACTTATGCATCCACTTTTGGTTGATATAGACAAAATAGCAATATACCTTAAAACTATTGTCCACAATCTTGTCACTTTTAAATGGGCCCAAAATATCCTCAAATACCCAAAAAAGTAGGAAAATAATCCTAAATGACTTATTTGTAGAATATACAATCCTCTACTTGTATACAAAATCCCACAACAATCTAAGATTTTTACTCTACTGCCCTACTTTCAATACCTCCACAAGCACTATCTAAGAGAAAGAGTGGAAGAATAAGAGAGCTTCTTACCCATTTCTACTTACTCAAATCCTTGCCTCTTCTCCTTCACTTCAGCATTCAAAACTAACCTCTCTCAATGGCATTGCTCTGATGCCATGTCAAGATACAATCTTGCTTTAATCTTAAAGAGGATGAAGAAAGAAAACCAAATGATGATGAATCTTGTTGAAAATCCTTGTAGCATAATGTTAATAGAATGCTTAATGTAACTCTTTTTTAATGATACAAGGAAACAAATCAACATGAAAAGCTCAGGTTGATGCTAATCATGCTAGAGATTAATGATAACATACACATTTGAAAGACACTCAAAGAGAGGCTATATGCAAAGAAGATGCTTCTCATTGAAATTTTCTCAAATACAACTAGCACATCTCTACATATCTCTATATGTGGGAGTGACTTTTGGGTCCTTTATATAGGAAAGGAGAAAGGGTTAGATTGCCTTCACACATGCCCCTAAGAATAGGGATACATTTACATGTCTTGCCTTTTCCACACCCCTAGGTAAATGTGGTTTCTTTTACCACATTCAACACCCCTTCTTTTTATTGGAATATGTTTCCCAACAATCAATAGCAACATGCCCTTTCTTATGGTAGTGAGAGTACTTCACAATTTTCTTTGCTATGAGGGCCTTTTTAATTTTAGTGGAAATGTCATGTGCTAGCTTTGCTTCAGTGGGCAACTTCTTTTCATCATTATGAGGAGATTGAATAAATCTTGGAAGGGTGAGGTTGGGAGCATTGTTTAATGTTGTTGTAAGGGTGGGGTAAACACGTTTTATAGCTTTCAGTAAGATTGATAAGGAATCTTCTTCATTAGCTACATCATTTATTTCTAATGCAAGTTGTACCATTAACCCCTTCATGTGTGATATGAATGAACCAAAAGAAGTCCATTTTTCATAGTTAGGATTGAAGAATTCTACCTTCAAGGAGATCTTTGAGCTCTTTCCTTCCACATCATATAATGTAGTGAGTTCTTTCCACTTAGCTTTGGTAGTTGAGAGTTCATCAACATTATGAATAAAAAATTTATCCAAGTGTAGCATAATGATTGATTGGCATTTTTTTCATCTCAAAGATCCTCAACCTTGGATAAATTAATGATATCTGCACCACTGATGATGGGCCAAATACCTCATGACATCATTTTATACTTTATTAAGACTTGCTAGGTATGGAAGCCTTTATAAGAAAAATTTATAATTTCCACATTATCCTTAGATATCACCATAGAGAGGTCCTACTCTAGCATTTATATGCAGGCATGGCAGTGTCTACTTTTTTACAAATTGAAAAGAGATATAAACGTCATTATGCATTTTCACAAGCCCATTTGTTGGCTAAAATAGCACTAGAAATTATTTTTTGTTTGTAAAGGGCATAGGCATTCCCCCCCCCCCCCCCCTTATTTTTCCAAATAGAAAATAACTTATAGCCTTATTTGTATGCATTATATATATATATATTTATTTATTTTAAAAAAAATACAAAACATTAGTAGATAAGATATATCCCTATTGGATAGTCACCTGTTGTGGAGCAAATGGTGAGGGCACTACTTCTCATTCTTCTCCTATCTAGTTAAGATAGCTTCAAGTTAAAAGTTTATAGCCTTCACTTCCTTTATTATCATCTTCTCAAAGGGCTCATTGAAAAATAAAGGGAAGGGGAAAGAGATACATGCAGAGAGGTGGAGAGAGAGGGTCTTTCATTGTCCCGTTTTATAGGTTTTTCATTTTCTATATTTGATTTTGATTGTAACAAGATGCATTGAGTGAGAGTGGGAAGAGAAAGAGACAAATAAATAGAGAGAAGAAGGGAGGGAAAGGAAGAATGAGAAGAAGTGAGAGTGGGGAGGGAAGATGGGAAAGAGAAAGAAACAATGAGAGAGAGGGGGGAGAGAGAAACAAAGGAATATGAAGGGAGGCAAATAAAAAAGGGAAAGAGAGAGAGAACGAGAGGTGGGGATAGAAATAGAGAGGGGGATAGATAAAGATAGAGAGATGGAAGAGAAAAGAAATGGACAAAGAGAGATGGAGGGAGGCAAACAAAAAAAAAGGAAACATGGAGAGAAATAGTGAGGGGGATAGATAAAAATAGATAAAGGTAAAGAGAAGGGGAGAGAAAAGGAATGGAGAGAAGTAGAGATATGGTGGAGAGAGAGAGAAACACTGGGAAAGAAAGAGAGGAGGGAAGCAAAAAAGGATAGGGAAAGGGGGAGAGAGAGAGAGAGGGGGGTGGGGAAAAAAATGAGAGAGAGAGAGAGAGAACAATGAGAGAGAGAGAGGAGGGGAAAGAGAGAGACAATGAGATGAAAGGAGGAAAATAAAGAAAGGGAAAGGGAGAGAGAAAGATGGATGGGGAGAGAAACAAATAGGGGGAGAGAAAAGGATTGGTGAAAAGTATAAGAATTGAGATCAAGAAAGATAAATAGAGATTAACATGGAGGAAGATCATCAATGAGGGAAACAAAAATATATTGTTTGTCATAACATAGACCAAATGGAGAATGATTATGTTCATGGTTTCCCATGTCCTTGCACTCAATGCAAGCTAGCAATTACATGAAAGCATTGCTTGTCCATAGAACACATACGATGCTTTGGCAAGTTTCAATTGGAGATCATTGACAAGGCAATCTCAAACTTTGAGTGAAATGGTAAGAAAAGTGTGTATCAATCATGCTTTACATTTGCAAAGTAATTGAATATCCTATAATAAAATATTAAATATGTGAAAAAAATGAAGAAATTTGGATAGATGAAGATGATAAAGAAGAAAAGGGAGAGGGTGAGCTTAGCCTAGATCTTGGAACACCTCATCCCCAACAAGGAATTGACTGCTGCTACCTCGACTACTACCCTGAAGACTACTACTAACAAGAAGGCTACCTTGAAGACCAATACCTTTATAATGAATACCCTCCTCAAGGAGATGGATACTACCATCTTAAATATTTTTCCATCGACTACCACTTAGAGCAAGAATATCTCTTCACCCACTACCCCTATCTCGAATAATGCAAACCCAAAGAAGTCCAAGAAGAGAAGAGGAAGAAATAATGGAGTATTATGTGAAGGGAGAAGGATGGAGAATGGATGTGTGTTCAAAGGTCAAAACTATTATGATGGAATTAGGATACAAGAAAGAAGACAAAGATAGGTGGACATGCTAGAAGGATGAACCCTTGCACCATAGGTTGTAGCTCAAGAAATGGAGTTTGAGAAGAGGGAGGATGAGCTTGATTCTTCTGATCTTGAAACACCTCCATCCATTGAGATTGAGGGTGAGGTCAGTTTGGTGCTCTCTTGTGAGGCATAGGATGCCTTTGATGAAGGTTGAGGTCAAGAAAGAAGACATAAAAGATGACTTAGATGTAGGTAAAAACAAGAAGGAAGAAGTAGAGCTCAAAGACACTACTACTTTCTATATAAGTTTTTCTGGCTCTAAAGCCATGGTATAACTTTTACAAATGTCCAAATTCTCCCCCAAAAAGACTTGAATGAGTTTGGAATAAGCTGGAGTGAGCATAAGACTAATGGGGCTTATTCATACCTCAAGGTCGTGACTGCAATGAATGCTTGAAGTGAAGCTCTTCTTCTGAGGCCGCCTAAGCAAATGATAAAAAAGCTCCTTGAGTAATACTTTTTTTAAATTGATTATATTTAGTTTTTGCAATCATAAGCTTTTCTTCTTAAACCTAAGCAAGTGATGAAAAAGCTCCTTGTGTAATGCCTTTTCGAATTGATTACATCTAGCTTTTGCAATCATAGAATCTCTTTTTAAAATAAAATCTCATGCACAATTTTCAAACATTAGGTGTACATGACATTGAAAAATTAATTATGCAAGAATATGTAGTGTATATAGCTAGAAGGGTGGTAGAGCTGCATGCCTTGCCACCTAATTGTTTCCCCTCTATAACCATTGCTATTTGCGTCAAAAATTTACTCTGCAACCATCGCTATTTCTGTCACTGTTTGTGTTGTTATTTGCATAAATAGCAATAGAAATAGTGACAAAAATAGTGATGGATTTATCATGTCGCTAATAATAAAACAAATAGCAATGACAAAGGCATTTTTTCCATGAATAATTCTATCACTTTAAATGTCGCTATATTGGGTCTATATATTATAGTGAAGGTGGACTAAAAAAAAGCTAGCCCAAACTCCCCAATCTTCTTGTGTGTATGTTTCTAGTAATCATTATTCATAATTATCATTGCATGGATAGAAAAAAGATAACCCTAGGCAAGGCGAGTTGTGCTTCTTCTAAAAGTGTAACATGAAAACTCTTATAGAGAGAGGCTTTATGGACAATTAGTTTGTTTCTAGACTCAAAGCTTCCCTCATTATGCCATACTTGAAACTATTCGAAGTTAGAAGCAAGTGGTGCTTGAGAATGAGAGGCATTCACTCGATTGATAATATCATTATACGAGTTGAACATCTCAACCTTAGCACATGACACTATTGTAGCAGAATCCATCTTGCTTTCATAGTGCTATGGAGGAATGGCTTTGGCTATTCATTTGGTAGCTTGATGTTGACACATGTGCGGACTTCTTCATAATACCAAGCAAGTGATCCTTAATGTGAGTTCTACCACCAAACTTCATGTTGTGAAGAAATTTACATTTGCCAATGCATATACCCACCTATTTTTTTTTTTGGGAAATCACCATTGTATCCCTATGACTTTTTTTTACAACTAGGATTTGACTTTGCATTATGCTAGTCAAAGAAAGAAGAATAAATCAACCATATTCGAAAGCTTAGCAACAATTGATGCCCTCATTCTCTCAGATATTGTAATCCACATGGAGCTAAGTGATCAATGATCATTGTTCTATAATGTTGCCAGGTACATTGAATGCTCATAATAGTACAAAAACAAAAAGAAGTATACGGAATAGTCCATGGAACAATCAACCACTTAAATTCTAAATCCTACACATACAAAATTAAGTGTAATTAAAAATCAAAATACAAGGACTCACATTTGAATGCTATCACTATATCATTTCAACAAATATATATACACACTACTCATTCTTGTATTGAAGTAAAAAATTGTACTCAATCAATGTTGTGCAAGTATCATTATTTATTTTTAAATTTTTAATCTAATTTTCATGAATAACTAATGCAGGTAATATTAAAGCATTATGAAATAGACAAGTAATCATGCAATAACAATCTGAAAATGGATAGGTTTTACACATTGGAAACATGCACTAATATATCCATATGTATTATGCACACATATTATATTGCAATTTGCACAATTAATTATATTTATATGCATATTAGATTTAAACTTTAAGTAATAGTATAAGGCCCAAAATTTACCAACAAATATAAATTTACATACATCTTCCAAAATATAACTACATGTTTAAAATAATAGCCAATAATCCCTAACAATATTTTTAAAATAGAAGGTTTTTTTTAAAAAAAAGAATTAAGACTAGTAGTGATCAAGGATTATCTCTTTATCTCATTGGAATAAGATACCCAATCTTGTCTACCACATGCTTTGCTTCTTCATTTTTAAGTATCTCTATGTAACGAATTGAACCTAGCTCATTGAAATGTTCCTAGTACCATGCACTCAATATACAATATACTCTTGGAGTTTTGCCTGTAAGAGAGTTATTCATACAAGAAGGATGCACTCCCAAAGAGACTTAACTAAAAGCTAGAAAATGACAAGTACACCTTTAGATCCTCTATATATAGAGGTTATTTTATGTCTACATGGTCCACATACTTTTTTGGTATCTTAATGAGCTTATTGGGATATCTTGATGGGTCTTATGAGATGTGGCAAGTTCCTAATGTAAAATTTTAGAGTTAATAATGTGTTATTATTTTAAGATCACAAAAATGTAATCATGTCATTGAGATCTCTAGTAGTGGTAGTAGCAAAATAAATTAGAGATGATAGTTACAAAAAAAAGAGAGGATAAGTAACATTTGATTCCTTTATTTGAATAATCAGCAACATCAAATTAATGAGCTTACAAGGATGATCTACAATTCATAATGATCCTTATACATTGTATTGAAGGGTAAAGGAGTTTAATGCATTTTCTTGACATTGGCTTAGTAAGAAGGCTTATGAATCTCTTCTTTACTAATTATTCCCCTTAAAAACACATTATAAAGTTTTTAAAGATACTGATTAAGCCAAAGCTTGAAGAAGATGGTGTACAGCAATCCATGAAGTCATCTACTGACAAAAACTTAGGAATGGAGAGTAATAAATATTTCAATTAAGTCCTAAAAAAATCATAAGAGATTTTACACTTGACTTTTAACAAACAAAGCATGAGATACATCACAAAATTTAAGCTTTCAAGCTTTTGGTTATGGCTACCCAAATATACTCTCAGCATATAACATCAAATCAAGTCACCATCTATGTATATTTTTTTTGTGGCAATGTTCACATAGAATTTTGAGGGTCTCAGGTGCTAGAATTTGTAATTTTTTTCTGATGAAGAGGTGTTAATTGAAAGAACCATATAAATTTTCCTATTTTCTTGGCCCTACACCCTCCAAAAAGCAACCACACCCTTAAGAGATAGGACAAGATGGTTATGATGAATATGGTTCTTCTCTAACTTTGGCAAGTTTCTATAAAATGGCTATGGATCACAATTGGGCTCAGGTACCATGATAGTAACTAAATGGATGGAACAAAAGCACATTTATTTATGAGAAAATAACATGAAAAATGAGAGGGCAAGAGATAGAGAGGGATATAATGAGAGACAATATAAAGAAACACTACTTGCTTAGTAGTTTCTCATGAATACAACTAGGTATACTTACTTAACTATTAGAGGAATCCATAGCCTCTTATTTATAGGAATTTGTGTAGGATTTTGAGTGGTATAGGTTGTAAACCTTGATTTCACTTCTCTCCCATGCTCTACCTTGTCACCCTTGTTCATATGCCAAATATCCCCACATCTTCTGCATGATGTATGCATTTGCCAATGATATTATGAAAATACTTCTTTTCTTACTCTTGCATGATAGTATTGATGGGTATTGGGAGATAAGGTTCATCTTTGAATATTTGTATTAAAAATATATTCAAGGGTACAAAATACACTAAGTCCTTGTGATAGACTTCCTTTTCAAGAAATCATGTTACATGTATCTAATCTTACACTCTAGATATCTCTAGTCAATTCTATTTTCCTTAGGTTGGCCTTGCTTTGGAGGGAACCTTGTAGACATATGTCCTAGTGGATAGATGCAAATTTCCACAACTCCAATAGGTAGTAGATAAGTATGGGTGTAAGATTCATGATGACAACATTTTTAATCTACAGTAAGATCAATATGGGTCATTGTAGTCCTCTATCTTCAATTGGATCTTCAATAAAATTCAAGAGATCATCCCTATGAGGTATTATAGGCTTAGGGTATTTAGAGATTTTTAAAGGACTAATATCTAATGTAGGAGTTACTAACATTTTGTGAGATGGAGTAAGCAATGCCAATAGCTACTTCTGCTAATAAGGAAGTCCTATGTTTTGTAGTTGTTATAGTACATTAACATTGTTCTACATGGAAAGACATGGAAGTCAAGTAGAAGCCAGTAGGAGAGATTTGGACTCACTTTTGAGTCTTGTAAGAATTGCCATGTCATCTTCCTATTAAAAAGGGTCCCACAAATAACTATATCCATGTACCTGAAAACTATATCATATATGTTTATATCATATCATTAGAAAGTTCATGATGAGAGGATTAGAGGATTTTAATCACCAACCACTGTCAAATTTGGAGTTTATATACTCAAGTTATCACCTCTGGACCAAAAAGTAACCTCAAATGTTTTGTAATGGTGGCCTCACCCTCATTTGTTCTTTATAAAATATTCCCTAGAATCCTAATGAGCTTAAAAGGCCCGAAAGTGAGTCCTTAAATTCTCCTTGATGTTGATAAAAAGATGTGTTGTGCCCGAAACCCTATCAAGAGATTTGACATGATTGCCCTAAGAACACTAGGGTTCTAGCAAGGAGAAATAATTGAAACAATAGAAACATAGGAAATAGATAAAAGCCCAATTGTACTCTCTATTTATCATATTCAAACTTTGGTTCAAATCTAATACAACACATACAATCACTTTTAGGAAATAATTCTAAGACTATAGCTAAAAAAGAACCTAGTTTGATTCAGCCCAAAAGAATCCACATTTGCTTTTCATCAATCAAGCTCAAACTAGTGTTGGCCCAAGATATGGCTTCAAACATGCATGAATCAAACCATGACCAAAGTAACTTGTGTCCTTTAAGATAACCAATTATTACCTTGAAAATTCTACATTTAGCCTAAAATAGCTCATGATCTAAAAGAATGTGCAACTTGAATCCCAAATCTATACACCCAAAACCCCTCAATTGGGTTCACAATAAGAAATAGACTCACCTTAGATCGAGGTAGAACCTCCTAAGCAAGCAGTGAATAGTAGTAAATGACATGATATCTTTGTACAAATTAGTCCACAATAGTCTAGAGACTCTCAAATCAATCCTTCCTCATGCATGAATTGATGGGACCTCAAATGGGCCAGCACTGGCTATGGCACTAGCCGGACCTCATGCTCATAATAGACAAACACACCCTCATGGCCTCGCGGACCAGGAGCATCTATCTACTACTAAAGGACAAACTGTCCTAAAGCCTAGTCTATGCGTTTATAGTTTTATAGTTTTGTAGTCCAACGTTTCCCTTTCTATAAACTCCACAGAGGGAGAACCCATACACATTGGCAATAAATACCACGATAATCACATACATGGGAGGCAACCTCTCAATGGAATCACCACGGCCTCACTGCAGCTCTCCTACATCACAGGGATTAGCCCCTTGATGCGCTTCTCAACATATAAAAAAAATGAACAAACTCCACTCTTTCACTTCAAAAGTACTCCAGGAGATACCATGTGTCCTTACCAAATAATCCCCCAAGAAATGAACGTCTATCCTATGGCTTAGGATGCCTTTCCACACTCAAGCGTGGGTCATTATCATTGAAAACAGGTGCTATGCATCTAGTCTTTTTCCCTAATACCATGGTTTACATGCACATGCAAAGTGAATGATCCTAAAGTGCTCAAACATAATTTTCCAAATCAGACATGTGGTGTGCACAACCAACCAGGCTTTCAAATGCTTATTCCCTAATGCATTGCGGCGATATAAGGATAGCAGTGAGAAAACACTCGTGCTACCATCCTCTTAATTAAAGTACAAAACCCTCCATGTCATGATATGCATTAGAAAATCAACAACAATCAGCACACAAATTACACCATTCAAACCTCCCAACCCCCTACGTTTAGGTATTGCTTTCATTGCATAGGTGTAGAGATTCATTTTGTCATGTTTTGATGTATAAAAGCAATAAATCAAAAAATTTGACAAGGAGATAGGGCAAACGGAAACCTCATGCTTTACCACTACCATACATCCACAAACAATCATTATATTTTTCCTTGTTTTTCCAAGACGTATTTCTATTTTTCTCCTTATTTTTCCCATTTTCTTAATTTATTTGACAATAAAATATGCTATTTTCTAATTTTTCTTGTTCAAATCACTTTACATACTAACATTCAATTTATCTTCCATTTTTCCCCCATGGGAACCCCTTTCACCCACCCGAAACGGAAAAACTACCATTTTACCACTAAAAAACCGCATTTCGGGTTTATGGAAAATAAATAGAGCATGTAAATCATTACAAAACCAAGATTTTCTAATACACAGCAATTAATCATGATGTAAATAGCACACAAACAAATTTTCATCCAATAAGAACATAATTATCATAATAAACTATGAAAAATCCTTCATTTTCTTCATAAAAATGGTCATACCGTGTTTTTACGTAACCCGAGATGCCTTGAATGACTGCATAACCAGCACAGACGAAGCATGCATTGCTCTCAATCCAATGTTGTACTTCAATCTTTAGCATCTCCATCAATCTTCATCACCATTTCCTTCATTCTCCCTCCCGGATTCCTCCTTCAAGATGGTACACATGAACAATCCATAGGAAAGAGAGAGAGGGAGGAGAGAGAAAGACTATATTCTGATCTCTTCATCTGGACAGCCATATCCCGCGCAAAGACTAGCAATAGAGTCAGCCAAGAGGGAGAAGTTGAGGCCCAATTTCGGTTGCATGAGGTACTTGCAGCCTCCAACCATGATTGGGGGGGGATGATGGCGCATTTTTTGACTGTTTTCTGATCACGCCATGCTCTCCACGCTTTCTTCATGCCTTGTTGCATAGAAATTGAAGGGGGGGGGGTTTAAATTCCCAAAGGGCACCCCCCCGTTTGGTCCAAGTTCTGGTCCACCTTTTCAAATCTTGGCCAAGTTTTGGCCTCTTCTGCGTCCGGGCTTTGTTTCAGCCTCTGAAAAATCCTGCGCGTCCGTCTCGACATCTCACACTGACTGGCAGCTCCTGACATCCCGCATGGCAGTTGGAAAATTTATCAAAAATCCGCAAGTGTTGCTTGGGCGCCTTTTAAAAAGCCATCTTTCACTTGGTACTTAAAATCGTGCAAGCTGCAGCCGTCGCCTTCGATGTTAAATATTTTCCCCCTAAATTCCAAAATTTTTGGCAAATTTTAGGCACATCCCGGACTCAAAACTCCGCTCTCATTGGCGACCACGGGATAGGGCGACTCAGCCCATCCAATCCCACAACAGATGTATACAAAACAATCAAAGGAAGCATCAAGTTGATACAAAATAGATACATATTAAAAGATAGCACAATGCTCACCCTACCCCCTAACAAAACCAAGGCATGAAATCCACAAGGAGTAGGCCTAGCATAATCTGATAGAAGGGCCGAAGCTAGTCACTAACCAACTGCTCCAACACATTGTCATACTAGTACGCATTCGAGGTGTGGAATCCATCAAAAAGTTGTGTGTGTGACATTTGTTACTTTGTACATATTTAGTTGTTGTGTTTGCATTTTTGTTTTGTGTGGGCAATATAGTGGAGAGGGGTTTGGAGCAAGAGGAACTTATCTGTAATGCTCAAGTTGGCATGTATGCCAAGTATGGAAACCTACCAGATGGTGATGCACAAAAGTGCAGTTTTCTTTCAGATATGTTTCTCTGTACATGCATATTTTAATCAGACGAGTATGATTATGAATGAGTTGAGACTACCTAACATTATTCTAGTTCATGGAGAGGAGACATTGACAAGGCTATGGTTCTTGTAGAGGCAAATTATGAGGCCTTGATGGCCCAATTGGAGCAAGGTTCAAAAGGGTTGGAATAGGTTGCAATGCTTGATGTTTTGATTCAATTATCTATTGGTTTACGAGATCCAGAAGCTATCCAATAAATACTTGACTAGATGAAGGATGTACTATTGGAATTTGGATTGCTTCAGCCAATGGCTGATATGTTTTGGGAGCATTGAAAGGGAACCTAGTGATCCTGAAGGGTCTGAAAATGAAGATAATAATCTTCTAATGGTGAAACAAGAGCTTGAGAAAGGTGGAATTACAATAACTGAGAGGATCAGTGATGATGAGCTTGAAAGGTTTCTTTATAGCATGAAGGCGAGCTACAAGCTCTACCCCGAGACCTACGGACCACTTATTACTCAAGTGTTTCGAATCGAGCGGCCATGGCTACCTCTCACATAGTCGACGCGCAATGCCTACCTTACAGGTGTATTGAGCTTACCTTGATGCTCGATCGAGTACCCTCCTCTTTCTTGCACACCGGTAGCTCCACGATCCTTGAAGCAAGCTCAAGCAACCTCAATCCCTCTCCCATGAGCTTCATCCTCCATAGCCACGTGCGAGACAAAAGAAGAGAAGAAAGGAGGGGAAGATGAAGAGAGAAGATGGAGAGCTTCTTGTCCAAGATCCCTCACTCTCACACAATCACTCCCTCGCTCCCTCACACTCTCTCAATCCCTCTCTCAAGCACAAGCAAGAAGGCAAGGAACAAGAGAAGAAGAAGAAGAAGCTTTGGCCACACACAAGAATGATCTTCTCATTCACTTTTTGAACTTTATATACATGTCCTACTTTTCATGGGCGGTCATCTCCTTTTTTTACATGGCCAGCCATTAGCCTAGGCCTATTTCTCATTTCCCACCATTCTAATCTATCCTATTCCCAACTAATGCATACAATTTGCACAGGAGTGAGGCTGGCACTCTCTTACAAGGATTCGGGAGCACTTTCACACTTAATGGTGCGCTTTTTACTCTTTTACTTTCCTTGGGCGACTCTAAGACTTCCTGAGGGTCGTGCCCGTGCTTTTAATTTTTTTTAGGGTTTGGTTACCGGTTAAGGTGCCTTTTTCTTCCTTTTGTCCTACGCCTTTTGCTATTTCCTTTTTTCCATTTCCCGCTCCTCTGTGCTGTGGTAAACATTACCCCCCTCCTAGCCAAGTGCCAGTCCCATGGCACTGTGGTGGGAAGAAGTAGGATAGATGATGTTGTTGCTAGGTGGAACTGGTGGGTAGATGACACTGATGCTTGTGAATGAGAAGTGATGGATTTTGATGATGATGACCAGGAGAGATTCGGGCATGCTTTAGGCTCCATGAAGATACTCGGCATCTTTCACACTGTTGTGGCGCCCCTTATGTAGCCGGTCATCTTTTGAGTATCCGAAACGCTTGAAGCAATAAGCAATCCCTTAGGAGAATGGTATTGGAGGGATTTATTCTGGAGAAACCCCCCAAACGCTGCTTGCCTTGAAAATCCGTGGCCTTGGTTGAAGATCCTTGTCTTTGAGTAGAAGGTTTTCAGTTTTGAGTTGAAGGTCTTCAGGCTTGTGGAATCAATAAGCGATCCGTAGATCTTGAGGCGTTGGGCATGGATCATTGGACGATGAGGTTCCAAGATCTATGCCAATAGCAGATCCATCACTGGGTTTTCCTTTGGCTTGATTTGGTTCAATCATGCAGCCATCAGTAGACGGATGATTGGCAACATGAAATCTGTTGAGCCATTTAAACCTTCACAGCGAAGCTCCTAAAGTTGTAGTAATGGAGTCATGTCCGACTCATGGAAAAATTCATTGTCATTGGAGGATGTAGTGGATGATCTTCTTCAGCTAAGCAGCCAGTTCTTAAAACACGAACATAACCTGCAAGAAAAGTTGTGCACTTCCTAGGGGGTGTGTCTGTCTCACTGTGTAGTGCATGGTACTCGTGCCAGTGGAACTGGGAGATGGGTGTAACCTTGGGCAAGCCCTTGATAATGTCCCACACTTGAGGACCCAGTTCGTGCGTCGTTGGAGGTACGGTGCAAAACTTAGGGTGATAGGTTTGAAAGTCATGCCCTTGATGTGCCCTAAGTGTGAAGTGGGGAAGGGGCTACCGAGAACCCTAGATGCAGTGAGTGTGGTGCACAATAACAATGAAGGGAGATTGCAAGCACATGTGAATTGTTCTCCTTGTTAACCTGCTTAGTAGTAGATTCATCTTTCAGCTTTGCTATTTTTGTTATTGTCTTTCTCTCCAGTCACCTTGTCTTTGTTTCCTTGTGGCTTTTTCTCTTTTTTTTTTCTTTTTTTTTTGAGAATGAGAGAGGGAGTACAATTGTCAAGGCATATCACACCCATTTAATCACAGGGCAGTCGCAGGCATTGAGATAAGAATGCGCGACTTTGTAGGTATTCTTTAATATCGGCCTTAGCTCTCAGAGGAGTGGTTGACAAGAAAGGGTGATTACACCTTGTGAAGCGGGTGTCACTCATATTTTCTAAGAGCTCTAGACAGAAGGAAGGAAGGAGAGTTGCCTGCATCATTAACCTAGTCATAGCTCTACTATCTATTCCTAGGTTGATATCAAAGAAGAGTGGAGGGAGATGGGCTTCCTCTGCTATGGGTTTTTTGAGTAGCAGGAATTTGATAAGTCGGAGGTAATTACAAGTGGTCAAAAACACTGGATTTTGGCAGGAAGAGAAGTCTGCAAGGAAACGATTTATAGAAGATAGTATATCTTCTAACCTAAACACTAAGCATTCCTCAGGGCTCCTAGCATTTACATTATATATTTTTGGGAAGTCGTAATCCCCATGCAAGTCTCTATCATAGTGCACTCCATGCCTACGAGGGTAGGGCATGTAGATAGGATCATAGTGCACCCCAAGAGGAACACCAAGGAAAAGGGAATTCTCTTGCAAGAAAATCTATCTTGTAACATCAACAAGCTTGTTTATTATGTTTCATATGATCACAATGAAGAAAAGAACACCAGGCACAACAAATCTTCATACAGCATCATGTAGATCTCCCACGGATTTGATAGAATCAACCATATTCTTCAATATCTTCACAAAATCCATCAATATAACAAAGAAAGCAAAGGAATACACCATCTTTGAATGGAAATACATCACATAGTATTCATCTTCAATATCTTCATAGTCTTCTCTCTCAATCTCTCATATACAATCACTCTGTTTCAGTAGAATTGACTATCTCTGACTCTCTCCCTCTCTCTCTCTCTATCAATAATACATCATCTCCTCACTACAATCTCTCAAAATTACTCTCAATAATCCTTCTGAGGTCGTGGATACCCCTCCCAAGAGGTATGTCTGATATGAAGAGTCACCAGAGCCACTACAGTGTCCTTTCATAGCTCACTACTGTCACTTCACTCTAGTCTTCACTTGAGTCTTCAGCAGCTACTTCTTTCAGCTCTTTTGCACTTGTATTCACCTCTTCCCAAGGCTAGAAAAATTTCCCAAGCTACACTCTCATCCAACAGAACACATACAGAAGCATACATAACAGTCTACAGAACAGTACTAGAACAACTACAGTACAGAACAGAATAGAGACAGAAGCTCTACAGAAGACCTACAGAAGGTTACAGAAGGTCATCAAAACCACATAACTCATACTCAAACCATTCCAAACTCTCAAAAACTATTCAATAAGCTTTCACAAGATCTCAATCTCTATCAATTAATAATCCATCCCTCCTTACAGAAGACAATCAGAACAAAACAGAACAAAACAGAAGTCATACAAAAGGTATACAGAACCAATCAGAACCTATCAGAACATCACAGAACCACTAATAAACATCATGAACTTCCAAAACACAATCAATATCATCCAAAACACTCTCAAACCACTTCCAAACAATCAATCATCTCATAAAATCAACCATTCAGCTCTCAAAAACAACAAAAATCAGCCAAAAAACAAGTCATTTCAACACTCAACATATCCCCACACTTAATAAGGAAGCGTCCTCGTGACCCAGGAAAAAGGGAATACAAGTTCATTCAAAAGCTCGACTTTGATCTTTAATATCTCTTCAAAAACAATCCAGCCAACCACGACCCCAACTTATAACCTGTATCTGATATAAAAATACAATGAAAGGAAAACCCTTTATACATTAACACTTCTTATCAAACTAGAAATCACAACAAACTTGTAAAGGATATAAGAGGTTTCTGCTTCTTCTTCTGCATCATCTTCAACTCTCCAACCACGACCCCATCTCGCACGAAATTCAATCCAATAGGCAATCACCACGTTCTTTTTACATAAAGTAACTCACAACACAAACACTACACACAACACAACCATCTGAATGACTCCTCCAAAAAGAGAGATTTTCATTAAAAAGCATCCACCATACATTGGAAAAGGTATCAATGAAGATGATCCCTCTTGAAAGATTGATGATTTCGGAAACGATCCATAGATAAGGATTCATCTACAAATGTTTTGGGAGGATCTTGAAAAAACTGAAGACAACACATGCTTTCCAACAGGACAAGGTATCTGCTAGGCAAACAAAGGGCATGAAAATACAATATATCCAGCTGCTGGGAATCAATGCTCACATTGACATTCATGCACAACTTTGGAATAGGCTTGGAATCATTATGAGAGTGCCTATGCATATACACCAAGTACTAAGCAAAATGAGCAGTTAATCTCACTGAAGGATTTGCAGACTGTGAATACTGCTGAGCAAAATGAATATAGTTCTGATAAGCTTGACTGGCAGCTGTCCATTCTCCTGGAATTACTGACCAGTTAATCTGAGGTCCTGTAAGGGAATCATTCGAGCTCCATCCCCTTCTTCTGGAAATCTGATGATCAAACCCGTCATAGTCACTAACCAACTGAGGTGGTTGAGATATAGAAGTGTTAGGAGAGGGAAGTGGAATAAGGAAAAGTGGATGAAGTGAGGGGTAGGCAAAAACATAAAAGGAAGAATGATTTAAAGGAGTGGCTGAAATTTGTATGGAATCACTTAAAAAGGGTGTTAACTGATAAATAGGAAAGGTGGAAGGTACATGAATGGATGGAGAAGGACATGGTGGAGAAGGGGAAAATACTCTATTCTCAATAAAGGAACAGTCTGTAAAAATGGGAATTTGAGGGAAAGATGAAGGTTGGAAAAGAAGGGGTAAAATAGTTGTAGAATTAGATTGACAAAGAGAAAGATATAGATCATATTGGTGAGCCATTTGTTGGTAATATAGGAGGGTAGGAACAGAAGGTCCTAAGAGAGATCGTCTATGATAGGTATCAAAAAAGGTAGAATCAAACGGATTATGTTTTGAAAGATAAGCTAAAAGATCCACCCTCAATTGATTAGTACTCTGGGCATAGGTAGGGACTGTGTTCTGTCTTTGATTCAGGACCACAGAATCAATCATGGTATGCCATGAATTATCAGGACAATCAGCCACTTTGGAGGAGTAACTCTGAAACATGTCAGCTATGCGCAACTCCAAATGGTTGACATACAAAACAGCTTGTAGAACCACATCTCCCACATACCATGCCATATCCACCTCATCTGGAATTAACAAGTCTCCTCGTAGATACATGTAGGACATCAACATGGTATCTGTCGTGACAGAGTCTTCAAACACCATCCTTACCACCTCTGTCAGCAACTCAGCAGACCAATCCCCACTCCATCCATCCTCTGGAAGAGGTAAATCCATCGTGGAAAGCTTCATGTAGAAGGCCAACTTCTGTAATTAGTAGTGGACAAAGAAATAATGGTCTGGAGGAACATTTTCCTGAAATTGCTCAAATGTAGACCATAATAAGTCCATTCTAGATTGCAATCTTTCCACTTTATCTTGGAAGAGAGGACACAAGGTAGCCTGCCTTTGAAGAGCAGCCAAGTCCTGCTGTGAAAGACAAGGGATCAAGGGAACATTAGGGCTTGGAGGAACAGACCGTGACTTTGCCAATTGATCTTGCAACTGCTTGATTTGGGAAGCTTGTGATTCCACTGTGTCATTAGCAGTCTGTAAGGCTGAAAGTTTGTCATCTAAAAGAGTTTGGAACTCCTGTGCTTTTTTGGACATCCTCTCCTCCTCTGAAAGGCTAGTAACCTCCGATTGAGCCTCTGTTAATTGAATCTTCAAAGAAGAGATCTCATCTCTTTGGGTTGCTACCAGTTGGGTTTGTTGCTCCATCTGCTTAAACAAATCTGCTAGGGTATCCTTAGCAGAGGCTAACTCAGATGTTGCCTTATGCAACTGGTCCTTAGACTACATCAACTCTTCATAAAAGGAAGCGTACAACTGTTGAACACAGGCTGTCACTGACAATTCAATGGAACTCTGAATGTCTTTACAGAGGAAAGGAATTGCATCTCCTGAGACGAGACTGTGCAGTGAGGGAACTGATATATCCAACAAACCTTCTCGATGTGCTCTGAACATGTTATTACAAGTGAGATACCTAGGGAGATCACTGCCAGAGGTAGTAGGAATGGGCACTGAAGGAAGAACGGAAGGAGCTTTATCCGCTACCCGCTTCAAGCGTTTGCGCTGGATGACCAAGGGAGACGGAGAATCATCATCCTCTATATCAATGGGTTCTGACTCATCTGAAGATGGAGGAGGAGGTACGGGATCCGATGGAGGAGGTGGAGGCACACTCTTCTGTAAACCTGAATAGGTCAAGAAGGCAAACAAATACGATCCATAGGTGACATTGGTAACATTACCCCTGGTGACATTGACGAAATGTTGATCCATTTTAGTGAGGAGGTAAGTGCTCCAATCAATAGCGACTCCTTTCAACACCATCCTTGAAGCTGTGAAAAGCTCTTTGGACAAGTACTGGGATGGCGTTTTGGCAGGCATAAACCTGTCCTGGAGAAACTGACAGACCATCTTCCACACAAGATCAGTGATCATGGAAAAGGAAACTCCTAAAGAGTTGATCACCTTCTTAACATCCAGCATTTCCCTTGTCTGCTTTTGTAACAACTTCAAAATCTCTTCATTAGAGAAAAGCTGGCGAGTGGTAACAAAGGGTTCACCTTTGATGGGAAGAGACAGAGCCTTCCCTAGGCCTCGAGGTGTCAAAGTCATAGAAATACCCTGGACCAGTCCTGACTTCTTGCTGTAGGAGGCCAAAAACTCATCACACAACGATGGATCCTCTGGAAGCAATGGAAAGGAGGTAGCCACAAAAGCAGTGAGTCCCGCCTTCATGAGAGGCTCAAAAGTGAGTAGGGAAGAGTAATCCCGACTGACTAGTGGGACATACTAGATAGGGGGAGGAGCGTGAGAAGGCGCCATTCAGATGGGTACACACACACCACAAACACAAACAATCAAGGAGAATGCCTGCAAAGCAACAGACAAAAAACCAAGGATAGGAGAACAACCAAAACAATAAAACGTGACTCGACCAACTATCCCCAAGTAAACCACAGCCTAGAAAAAATTTGACATGACCTCGAGACATATGCGACCGAAAGCTTCATGTTATGCATCATATAAACACCCAAATCCCCATATCAGGCAATAAGAAAAAAAACTACACAATGTACCCTTAACCGTAACAAAGACACTAAACCAAAACATCACCACAACTTACACAGATCAATACCACAACGTGGATAAACCAGTGGTGGACCATGAAAACAACTCCAAAGATTACGCATACACATCCCACGAAACCGGGTTTATTAAAAAGGAGAATTAAGTGCAGTGAGGGGGAATTAATTTAATGAAAGGTTCATTTTAATAAATTATTAAGAAATGGGTGAAGTTTTATTAAGTGATAAACCTTAGCAAGAAAACGGCGGTTCCTTCTTAAAAATTTAATTACCAATTATTAGGTGAAAGCGGTGCTTTAATTCGAATCCCGGACTTCGATACCCAGACTAGGTCTCTAAATGCAAGTTCATTGATTACAAATTAAGGTGATTTGGAGCGCTCTTTTGCCAACGCGTGCTCTTGTGACGGCTGGTTCATTTTAATTAAAAATATTAAAGTGCCTCTTTAGCGCACTTAGCGAGTGCGAAGTGAACGGCGGGTTTATTTTTATTAAAAAATGATGTGTTTAGCGCGAATGCACGTGCCACGGTGGTGTTTAGGGTTCATTTTTTTATTGTTTGTTTGTGTTGGTTGTTTTTTATTTTTGAATTAACCGTGGGTTTTGGGGTAGCTGAAAAAATAACAAATAAAAGGGAAAATACCTGGTAGTGGGTGTATGTAAATGCAAAGAATACGCTCTCCTCAATCCAAAAATATCTGGATTTTTTTCTAGATGTTTAGTTCGTGTTTGGATGAAAAAGATTTTTTTATTTATTTTATTTTAATGTATTTAATTTGTGTTTATTTTAAGGAATTTAGGTGTGAAATGAAATATTGTGACAGTTGAGAAAAATATGCCAAAAATAAATAAAAATGTTAATGGAAGTGTTAAGAATTTTTCAAAAATTAATTTGGAATTTTTTAGCATTTTTTATGATTTTTTTCAAAAAAAATTTGGGTAGGTTTAAAAGATTTTGGAATTTTAAAATGTTTTGAATTTTTGTTTTTTTTTTTTTTGGCTTGAAATTTACAGGTTAAAAAAAGGCAATTTGGTGCAAAAAGAGTAGGAAATTTTCTAGATTTTTCTAGAATTTTTTTCAGAATTTTAAGTGTTTATGAATTATTTTTTTATTAAATTTTCAATGTTTTTGTATTTTTTTTTAATTTTAAAAGGGGTTTGCGGGTTTGTGAATTAAAAATCTGGGAAAATACCCAGAAACAAGCTGCGTGGCAGCTGCATGGCAGCAACCGACGATCAAAGTCCCGCACCCGCGCACGATCAATCACATGATCAACCTCAAGCTCCCACGTGCACGTGTGTCAAGGGGTGGAGAATGGTATCTGCGGGGTCGGCGGGGGACTGTTGGTTGTCGGCAAATGAAAGGGGGGCGGAAAGAGGGTTTTTTGCAGGTGACAGGGGGCTTACGGGGAGGTTTCTACGATTCAACGGGTTTCTTGGGGGGGAAAGGGGGCTTGTGTGGAGGTAGGGTGGGTTGGTGGTGGGACTGGGGGCTTAGGTGGGGATGAGGGGATAGTGGGTTTTTTGGGGGGGAATGGGGGCTAGGTAGGAGGTGAGGGGAGGGTGTTTGTTGGGGGAATGGGGATTAGTGTGGGGGTGGTGGGAGGGTAAGTGTGTGTGCGGAGGGAATGGGGATAAGTGTGGGGGTGGGGGGGGGCGGGGGGGGGGGGGGGGGGGGGGGGGGGGGGGGGTTTGTTTGAAACTGGAAGGCGGGAGTCAACGGCGAGAGGCACGTGGTAGAGGCCACGTCAGTGAGGAGGGGAGGCAGGGCACCCGTCGAAGGCGGAGGGGGCGTTGCGACAGCAGCCGCGGGCATCGCAGAGGAGGACGACGTCGGCGGACGAAGGGCGCGAACAGCATGGGCAGGGTGGCACATGGCAGAACAGCGGATGGTGGCGGCTCGGGCGGCGCGAACGACTTGGCTGCGGGTGACTGGCGCGGTACACGGCGTCACACGACGCCACAGGAGTGTGTTGTCGGCGGCCAAGGTGGCTGGAGCAAAGGCGGGGCGGGGCTGAAGGCACTGGAGCAACCGCAGGCGTCGTCGAGGAGGGCAGCGAGGGGAAGAGGGAGGGCGGCGTCCAGGAGGGCAGCGAGGGCGCTGCAGAAGAGGACGAGGGGAAGAGGGAGGGGAAGAAGGGCATTGTGAGGGAGGAGAGAAGGGAGGAGAGAAGGAGGAGGGGAGGAGAGGGAGGAGAAGAAGGGAAGTAGAGGGAGAAGAAGAAGAAGGGGAGGATGGAACAGAGGAGGAGGAGGGAAGGGTAGGAGCAGAAGGGGAAGGATGGAACAGAGGAGGAGGAGGGAAGGGTAGGAGCAGAAGGGGAAGGAGAGGAGGTGGAGATGGAGGGAGAGGAGGGACACGCAGGGGGAGAGGGAGGGAGGGAGGGAGGGAGGGAGGGAGGCAGTTAGAGGGAAAAAGGGTCGGGGTAGGGTTGGGCAGGGGAGCCCATGGGTAGGGTACCCAAGGGATGGGGCAGGGGGGTTCATAGGGGGGGTGCCCATAGGGGGAGGGGGTGGAAATGGGCGGGGTACGCCCATGGGAGGGTGCCCGAGGGGAAGGGTAGGGGAAAGGGTGGTAGGGTAGGGTGGGAAGATGGGCAGGGGCCCGAAGGGGAAAATGGGCGGGGGCCCCCATAAAGGAGAGGCGTACCCCCCTGTTCCGCGCGTGTGCGCGGGGCGGGGGTAAAAAAATTTGCCGTGACGGGATTGAAAGGGCGCTGGAACGTCGGGACGGGGCATATGGATGCGAGCGGGGCGCGTTAAGACGCGTAAAATCAAACACGGGCGCGTTCACGCGCAGGACGGGCGCGTAAAAACTCATAAAAATAAAGAAAAATTAATATCTCCCAATCCGGACGTCAAAATGAAATGGCGTAAAAACAAAAAGTGGGTTGGACAACAGGGGGAAGACAGGAAAAATGTGCAATGGAGGTTCCGGGGGGGTAAAGGCGGTCACGTGCAAAAAACGCAAAAAACGGGTCCAAAAATGCAATTAAAAATTAATATCGGAAGATCCGTGCATCAAGCGAGGTGCAGGAAAAAGGAAAAATGTGCAGAAAGATGTGCCCGACAATCCTATCACATCAAAACATAGTTCCGACTAAGATAAGACGAGTTCACGTGGGAAAAATCCAAAAAAACCCGAAAATGGGATCAAAAATTAATATTGGACAAATCGTTCACCGGAATGACATGCAGTAAGAAGAAAAAATGTCCGAAGGAAGAGATGGCACAGGGTTGTCATGTTAAAACGCAAGTCTGGTTGAAGTAGGAGGGGTTCTCATGCAAAAAACACCAAAAATACACTGAAAAACACATTTAAAAATTAATAATAATAAATCCAAAAGGTGAAAGAGGGTGAAGGAAAAAGGAAAAAGGTAGGGGAAGGTACGAGGGACACGGCTGTCAAATCAAATTGGAATTCCGATGCAAACAGGGCAGGTTCACATGGAAAAATGTCAAAAAGACGCATGAAAAAGTCGTAAAAAAAACCGAAAAATTAATATTGGACAAACCGTGCATCAGAATGACTCGGAGTAAAAAAGAAAAATGTCAGGGGAAAATTTTTTGTTAGGGCTATAATGTCATATCACGGTTCCGAAGCAAACAAAGCGCGTTCATATGGAAATCCGGCTAATTTGCGCAAAATGCTTCAAAAATTAATAACTCGAAAATCGTGCACCGGAACAAGGGTAGGTAAAAAGAAAAAATGGTCATTTCAAAGGGAGGAACAAGTCTATAAGGTTGGATGTGGACTTCGGTGAAAGTAGGGTGCTTTCACATGGCAGGACAGCAAAAGCAGGGAATGAAGGAAAACTGCAAGGGAACAGTCCCAAGGGTGGGTGGAAAATGAACGCTTGGGTGGGAAGGGACCCCATTAGGGTAACAGCAAGGCATGGCATAGAGGCATTAGCAGGTTGAGGCATATGCAGAAGGGTATGCAATGTAGACGCACAGGGACGCGTCCCCACACTTAAGACCTTAACGGATATGGTTAATCGAGCAACAGGGACCTAGGACCACCTTGCCTTCCTCCTTGCACTTATGCCAGTCGGGTTGAACGCACTAATGCACCATCAACTGTGCACCCTGGCATACTCCTTCTGCACCACCCCCTTGTCGATTTCTAAACCGGGTACGAGATATGGGTTTCAATCATTCTTCCTCGAGTGATATTAGTCATGGAACGAGTGACAGTTCTTTCATTCCATTTGAGTGACTGAGAGTTGAGTGTAATATCCCTCATCATCGACGAATTTCCTGCGATTCCTTCAACCGGCTACCTCCCTAGGAACTGCTGTGTGGTCCCTGCCATGACAGATGTGTGCCGAGAAGATGCCTTGGTACCTCCATCAGCCGACAAAAACACCGGACATGCCATCGACAATCAACCTTGATCCTGAACAATCGTAATGTCCCTCAATCTCACCTCTCGGTAATTGATCGAAGAAACTCCAGTCACACTTAGCCCACCCTCTGTCTCTCGCTCTATTGATAGATACAGGAGGGCAGCTCTTTCTTGAAACCCGTTGATGTAATCCTCACAGTCACTTGTGCAAAGGTTGTATGCCTTGTGCGCATTTGATGGTGCAACTGTGCATCCCGCCCTGTGTCGGCATACGGTGCGAGAAGGAAGGTCAGGGAGCCTTATGGTACAGTGCACAGAAACAAATCGTGCTTTGTGCATTGAGAGGCCCGTCCCGTGCGTGCAACACTCCATTCACACTACTCACCTCTCATTTGATTTGAAGGGAAAAGACTGGTCACTCACCCCACCCTCTGTCTCACTCTCTGTTGATAGTTATAGAGGGCAACCCATACTCACGTCCCCATCCGGTTAGGATGAAAGCTCGCGTCACTCAATTGTTTGTTGATGAAGATCGCGTCATCAGTTGAAGAGGCATACCCAAGGAGGTAGCCATCAAATCGAACGTTGTGTTGGATAGGACATGTCGTCTGCTAGAGGTCAGTTAGACGCTCTGTAGAGAGAGCCGAGACACAACGTACCAAGGGAGGTAGCTTCGGAACTGGATCCTGGAAATATCAATTGATGAATCCACTTTCTAGACTGCTGGGTGTTGCCACCTTTTCCACAGCCAGCTTCTCGCCCAAGGGTGTGTGCCACCTTTTCTTGAAACGAGGCCTGCTATGACAGGGAATTGCTTCCTTTTCTCCCATAGCAGTTTTGTTTTTCTTGTCTTTTCTTGTTTTTTTTCTTTTTTTTTTCTTTGTTTTCCCCTATTCCCAAGGGTGTTTCCACCTTTTCTCGAAGAATAGGTCGGCATGACAGGGACCTAAGTCCTTTTCTCCCATGACCGATATGTATATTTTTCTTTTTGTTTTTTTTTTTTCGATTTAAGCAAGGGAATGGTAGAAATACCACTTATCAGAACCAACCTCGCCACTGTCGCTGGTGGAAAATAGAGGATAGAAGATTAGGGTTGGAAGGTGGGATTGAGGGGAGAGAGGGTTGCATCCACCTCATCAGAAGTAGTTGAAGAACGGCTATCAGAATTAGCATCATAAGAAGTACAGTGCCACGCCAACGAGGGAAAGGATCAGATGACCATGATTGTCAAGATCCCCTAGGAGGGAAATACTTCTTCAGGCGATATCCATTGATCAGGAAGGGATCATCAGAGGCATCAACGGTCTGCACTTGGATAGAGCCATTAGGATTGACGGCAAGTACCTTATATGGGCCCATCCACCGTTGTTGAAGCTTGCCAGGAAATTTGCCAAATCGTGAATCATAGGCTAGGACCAAATCACCTTCTTTGAACTCCTTGTGCTTGATGAAGCTGTCATGGTAAGCCTTGCGTCAAGCTTGCATGGCTTCCATCCACTGTAGAGCCATCCTGCGAATTTTGTCCAAACATTCCAGGTGCAGGAGACGGCATTGCAGTGAATCATCATCCCCCAAACGCTCTTTGATAGCCACTCTCAAAGAAGGTAATTCCAGTTCAATAGGGAAAACAGCTTCTGTACCATACATGGAAAACGCTCTTTGATAGCCACTCTCAAAGAGGGTAATTCCAGTTCAAAAGGGAAAACTGTGTCTGTCCTGTTGCTGCTTTATGGGAGGTTCTGTACTCCCAGAGGGCCTCTGTAAGTCGATCATCCCAGTCACGACAATGTGCGGCAATTGTTCTTGTCAGGATCGAGCAGAGGATGTGATTGGTGACTTCGACTTGGCTGTTGGCTCTAGGGTAGTAAGGAGTGGACTTGCGGTGGCGGATCTTATACAACTCTGTCAACTCTTCCATGACTTTATTAATGAAATGAGTGCCTCTGTCACTTACCAGCTCTAAGGGACTGCCAAAACGGGTGATGATATTCTCATACTTGAATAGGGCCATGCTGTTACCATCGTCCCGCTTTAGGGCTTTAGCTTCACACAACTTTTGTGACATAATCCATACATACGAGGATGTATCAGTTCTGTTTCCTTTTGGTAGGAGGATCGATTGGGCCAACGAAGTCGATGCCCCACTTCTCAAACGGCTTTAAGGGAAGAATAGGTTACAGTGGCATGGCACTTGTCTTGGTGGGTTTCCCCATTCTCTGACAAGCATCACATCTTTTACAGTAATCATAGGAATCCTTGTGAAGTGTAGGCCACCAGTAACCTGCTAGCAGAGCCTTCCTGGCTGTGGCTTCTCCTGCAAAGTGGCCTCCACATGGCTCGTCATGGCAAGCCTTCAGAATAATCCCAATCTCATCTCCTGCAACACATCTTCTGAGCACTTTATCTTTGCCTTTCTTGTATAGTGCACCGCCTAGCAGGGTGTAGGGGGCTGATTCTAACATAAGCTTCTTCCTCTCTCGACTAGAAATGCCAGGAGGATATTGTTGGGTTGCCAGCAGATTGGCAATGTCTGCATACCAAGGGGTTACAGTTTCTACCAAGAATAGGAAAGCATCAGGGAGGTCTGGATCATCCTGCTCCTCATTTGCAGCTTGTGGGATACGCGAAAGATGATCAGCTAGAATATGAGAACGACCCAGCTTAGTAATCACCTCAAAGTCGAACTCCTATAATAGAAGGAGCCATCTCATCATTCGTCCTTTCACATCTGCTTTGTTCATTAGGGAGGACAGGGCCTCGTGATCCACATAAAATTTAAAGTGGGTAGATAGGAGGTAGTGGTGGAACTTTTCTAAGGCAAACACCATTGCCAAGCACTCCAGCTCTATCACTGTATAGTTCCGTTCCCTATCAGTGACTTTTTGGCTTGCATAATAGATCGGTTGATCCAGCTTCGAGGAGTCCTTTTGGCATAGGACAGCAGCTAAGCCTTCAATAGATGCATCAGTGTGTACATGGAACTCCTTCGTCCAATCAAGTGGTTGCAGAATGGGTGCCTCAATCAGACACTGCTTCAGAGTGTTGAAGGCTTTGTCACATTCTTCTATCCAAACAAACTCTGCATCTTTCCTCAGAAGCTTGTGCAAGGAGGTTGCCTTTGTTGCAAAATGGGGGGCTATGAACCTTCTGTAGTAATCCACATGGCCTAGGAATCCCCTCAACTGTTTGAGGTTGGTGGGTGCTATCAGAGCTGCGATCTTCTCGATCTTTGCAGGGTCTGTTGATATCCCTTGTGCAGAGACAATGTGGCCCAACAGAACTCCAAAAGAGACCCCAAAGATGCATTTGTCGGGGTTGAGGGAAATCCCATACTCCCAGCATCGGTCAAAACATTGTTCCAGGTGTCCCTAGTGTTCAGGATCAAACTATAGACACAGAAGTCATCCAAATATACCTCAATAAAATCGTGTAGATGATTTTGGAATGCGGCCATCATGACATGCTGGAAAGTAGCAGGGGCATTGCAGAGCCCAAATGGCATCACTCGGTAAGTGTAGGTCCCCCATTTTGTGGTGAAGGTTGTTTTGGATTGGTCTTCTTCTGCGATTTGGACTTGGTTGTATCCGCTGAATCCATCCAGAAGGGAATAAAGCTCATGTCCTGCCAGTGTGTCCAACAGTTGGTCAGTGAAAGGAATCGGAAAGTGATCCTTCTTCGTCTTGGAATTCAACTTGCGGAAATCCACACAGATTTGCAATTTGCCATTCTTCTTGGGTACCACCATGATGGGTGAAACACATTCACTATTTGCCACTGGATAGATGAACTCGGCTTCCAGAAGCTTTAGCAGCTCTGCTTTCACCAATGTGGAATAATTCGGGTTCATTCATCTCTCTCGTTGCCGTAGTGGCTTGTGTCACAACTCTATAGAAACAGAATTTGTATCCTTTTTCATTAATTTGTCTATATAATGATTTATTAAATTTATTTCCTTTGCAATAATTAGATATAAAGAAAAGTGCATTGGAGCTGGCCACTGATGAGTGGTCACAGGTTATGGTGGACCCACACGGTGGGTTAGAGAAAAGATAGTTCACACTTCCACCTATATGACCCGATTGGGCGCCTGTGACTAGAACTCACGCATATCAGGGTTAGACTCGCACACAGAAAGGATTGATGCCTTGAAGTGTGGGCTAGATCCACTAGAACAGATAGTTACAATCAACAAGATGGCATGATCATGAAATGCTTGTATAATGTGTATGTGTGGGCTGAAAGCTTGAAATGCACATTTCTTTGCATAGGAAAGTCACATGAAGATTCGGATACCATTTTTGTGATGTACACGGAAAAAGCTTTCATATGATACCCATATTGGGGGGGTCCGTAAATTTTAGGAGATCCCTAAATTTTAGGAGGTCCCTAAAATTTAGGAGCCTCGAATTAGCCTAAAAATGCTAGTCCTAAAAAATAGGGATGTCATTCTAAAAATAGTAAGTTCTGTACTCTGACTGTGCTTACTAAATTTGGTTGTTTCTATTCTTGACAGTATTCAACCCAAAAAGGAAGGCCATAGAGAAGAGACAAGTGTCAAGACACTTGTCACACAAGTTTCCAAGTGTCCCACCACTTGTTACATCTCATGACATGTGGCTGGACACTTGTCTTGTGCTACTCCACTTTCCCCTTTTGTACTAGCTCTCCCCTCTCCTATAAATAAGAGCTCGTTTTTCTTCATTGATCATCATTTTTCTTTGCTGTAAACTCATGTACAGCACCCACAGATAGCCAGAAATTGGCCCCATCCATCCTCATCATCATCCCCCACTTCTTCATTATCAAATTCCTCCATATTCCCGCTTCTATCACTGCTGTTTACAGGACAGCAAGCCTGTAAATTCATCACAACACCTCCTTCTCGAGCTTTTTCTTCCATTTTAGCTACAAGAAGCAAGCCCTATCCATGTACTGCTGATCAACGATGGAGAAAGGCTGAATTTCCCTTTTTCTTCTCTCATACTGTAAAGAAATCAGTTCTTATCATTGCATAATAGATCATGCATGTGTGTTTGTACATCTTTGCATGATCTTGTGAGAGTGAGAATTACTTCTTCTCACTCTCAGGTTGATTGTAACTGAGCTCTTCCCTAAGGGACTTGGGTTGAGCAGAAATGCATTCCTTCGGGGGGGTTGCCCATCTTCAACCCTCAATCTTGTCTCCATTACTTTTACATTTTCATGGCTGTAATTTTGTGAGTAATTTTCATTTTCAGCTTTAAGTGTTCATTCTCTTTTATATTAAATCTCGAAAACAAGTGAATATCATAATTGTTAAGCATACTACGTTGTTCGGGGCGTTTACAGCTTGGCATCAGGCTCCAAGTCAATATGATGCTGACATATTGTGGGATCAATCCCGTTTAGGTCTTTGTAGGACCAAGCAAACACGTCCAAATTGTCTTTCAACAAGCTGTACAAGGTTGACAACTCTTCTTCTGGTAGGCGGCTACCCACCTTCAAGTGGCATTCAGTGCCTTCTGCATCCACAAAGGTTAACTTCCTTTCACCTTCTACTTCACGGATGAAGGTCCCGCGGACTGCTTCTGGGTACAGATCCGACTCCTTCAAGGGAGTGGTGTCCTCTTCTAATGTCCCACTAGAACCAACTTCTTCTTTTGGTGGAGACTTAGGTTGCTCCTGGAGATGTTGAAATGGGATTAGGCTGTTTCGGGTTTGGTTTCAAGATTAATTACCTCTTGGCTTGAAGACTCATCTTCTGATGACACATCTAGGAATGTCACATAACAGGGACCCTTTGATTTCTGTTGGGTTTGTGAGACTGGTGCTTGTTGGCACGGTGCATCATCATCATCCTTTCTTGGCAAAGGTGGTTGAGAACGGCAAGAGCCACTGCTGAAAGGCGGCTTGTTCTTCTTAACCCATTTCTTATAAAGATTTTGCATATGAGAAGATCCATTTACCAGACCAAATGGTACCATCACCATTCTGTCCCATAGCATGAGCTCGTCTGCTTCTGATGCTTCTGGAACTTCTTCTTCAAATGTATCCTCTGTGGGTGGGATAGATTCTTCTGGCTCACTTGCATAATCTTCTTCTTCAATATCATATCCAGCCTCTTCTGTCTCTGTCTCTGTCTCTATCTCTGCTTCTGTCTCTGCCTCTACTTCTGTCTCTGTCTCTGCTTCTGTCTCTGTCTCTGCCTCTGTCTCTGCTTCTGTCTCTGTCTCTACTTCTGTCTCTGTCTCTGCTTCTGTCTCTATCTCTACTTCTGTAGGAGCTCTGTAAGAGAAGAACAGGTGCTCTGTTTCATCTTCTGCCTCTGTCTCTGGCTCTGCTATGGCCATGTAGCAGGGAGAGCAGTACATCCATGCTTCTATCTCACTGTCAGAAGTGATTTCGGAAGTCATTCCTGGTTCAGGCAGGAAGTATTCACCCATTTGTCAAGGGCTTTGCATCTTTTGGGAGTTGGCTTACAGTATCCACTATTAAGGAACGTGCCACTATTTTCTTGAGAAGGATCTGTTTGATAGCATCTTCATTTGCTGATGTTCCATCTGTAGCCTCATTAGGGGAGTCAGAAGATAATTCCAACGAGGTGGATCCATGTCCTTTTTGAGCACCATATAGCTTCAGCACCACTTTGTTAGGTCCTCTACCCAAGGTCAAGGTTCCTTTGAACCAATCCGTTCTTGCTCTAGCTTCAAAAAGCCATGGTCTACCCTGTAACAGGGGGTAGGATGTACCATAAGAGTTTGGCTTCACCACCAGATAGGTTAGCCAATAATCTTTTCGAGCCACTATAGTCTTCACATATGGGAGAATGCCCAAAGGCTTGATTCTGCTCTGATCCACCAGTCTGATGAGCCATTGGGTGGGTTGCACACCTTGTAGGCCTAGATCCTTCATTGTCACATCCGTCATAATGTTCACTGATGAACCTCCATCAATCAGTGCATTTGCAATGAAGCAACCTTCAATCCACACGCCAGTCTCTGGGGTACCTGGATCTAGGAAGGCGTTAGCCACGTCCACTTCTTTGACAGGCTTTGGAGCTTTGTTGGACTTTGTTGCTGTTGAGGGAGCAATCCTTAATCCACATCTTCTTGTCAGTATACTTTTGAACCTTTTTCGGCAACTGGGAGACAACATCAATAATTGTCGGAATGTGAGTTTTGGTTTAAAAGTATCTAGATCTCTGACCAGATCGTATTCCTTAATAGGATCCACTGGCTTCTGTAACTGGTTAGGGAATGGGGCAACACCCATTTTCATTTTCCCTCTTTTTCCAACAGAGGTATCATGGGAACTTCTTCTGCCACCTGTGGCACTTCCTCCTCCTCTATCTCCTGGACCTCTGGTCCTGTCTCTGTAACTCCCTGTGGCACTATAGTGCTCTGTACGGCACTGTCAGGCTCTGTTATGTTCTGTTCTTCTGGTGGAAGATTGAACTTCACTGTTCTAGTAGGAGGATTATTTTCTTTCTGGATAGGTGGTTCCTTCTTCTTTGTACGTGTGATGGCAGCAACTTCCAATTCCACTAAATTGGAGGTAGGCTCTTGGGCCTTGGCCGGACTATCAGTAGCACTGTTTTTCACTGGGGCTGGGCTTGGACAGTCTTTTGCAGTGTGGCCTTCTCCTTTGCATCGACTGCATAAGGGCTTGTAATCTACTGATCTTCTGGGATTTGGACAATTTGGTGAAATGTGTCCCTTTTCTCCGCATCTGTAACACTCCACTTCTGATCTCTGACCATCGCTAGACTGTCTTCCTCTGTAACTTTGGGATAGAAATCTTCTGGGTCCGAAATTAGGACCAAACTCCCTAGGCTTGGGTCCAATATCCTGTGTTGTCATTTTGGATTCCAGCAAGTTGAATCGTGTGTCTTCTTCCTTTCTTCTCCTATCATGCATCTCCTTCAGAGAGCAAATATTGTCTGTATGGTTCTTCCGCAAACAGAAGGCTCCAGGGATGGTTGGTTTTTGTGTACATTTAGTGGCTAAATGGCCTGCTTGATGACACTTAGCACACCAAGTATTTGACTGCATCACATCTCTTCGTACTCCTGCAACGTTGGATATGCTAGCGGTATTCACTTTCAGCGTCTGTAGCTGCTCTATAATCACATCCATCAACTCCTTTTTTATATTTGCAACTGAGTTGGATAAATAATCCTTCAAGCTTTCTCCTCCTGAGGTACTGGCAGGAGGATTTTGAGGAGTCTCTGTAATCACTGCATAAATATGTTGGGCTGGGGCAGAGGGATCTCTATTCTGATTCTGATTCAAAGCTCCTGTTTGAACTGTTGGGTTGTTGGCTCCAGTTGGTAGGGTTCCATTGTTGCTGTTGATTTGGCATTGAGGAAATCGGTTGGGACCATTGTTGTTGTGGTTGAACCATCATTGGAGGCATGGATTGTGGCCACTGTGGATTTGGTGCACTGTACTGTGATACTGAGGGCATCTATTGGTAGGGGTAGGGGACAGTCCCTGGGACTGCATTTGGTGGGTACATCATTCCTGGCATTAGAGGAGGTAGAACTCCTCTTCCTGGATTCATTGCCAATCTAGCTTCCACTTCATCGTATAGTCTTGCACCTTCTGTTGCAGCTTGCAGTGTGGCTGGTCTTTGCAGCTCCACAAACTTACGGACTTCTGGTTGTAATCCTCTGAGAAACACCCCCTTCTGAATGCCATCATCTAGATTATGGTTAGTCCATCTCTTTAGGATGGATTCCATTCGTGAGACATAAGCTTCTACTCTTTCTCCAGAGGACTGACTTAAATTCATAAATTCCTCTCGCATCCGCTCTTCAAAACCTTCACGCCTGAATTTAGTGAGGAAGGCCAACTTCAGGTCGTCCCATGTGCCAAAAGTTCCTGCTGCTTGTCTCTCATACCATTGAAACGCCGCACCCTTGAAAGTGGCGGGGAATATTGCCAACCAATGCTCAGGGGTTCTGGCATTGTTAGCCACACATGCTACCATAAACTCTGCTACATGAAGATCGGGGTCTTCATTGTACTCTCCCTTAAAAACTGGCAATGGAACTACATTCGCTGGCCTATCATCAATAGTTCCAAGACGGATCTGGCTTGGAAGTGGACCTCTAGCAGGAGGAGGAAGGGCTTGATGTGCCATTGGGGCTTCTGTAAAGAGTTCCGCAAGGGTGTCAAAGGTGGCTTCTGCTGCGAGCTCATTCTTGGCCTTGATTTTTGCTTTCTCTCTTCTCACATACCTCTGGACTCGTTCTAGCGCTTGCCTCTTTATTGCGTCATTCATTAGGGGGTTGGCTCCACTATGCTGTTAGTGCTCCACAGAGGGTTAACAGAAGGCTTCAGTCTCTGGAGGACTCTCTTGCCAACATTTCTTCTACTTCTTCCTTTTCAATGTCTCTGAATTTTGCTTTCATGCCATTGCACAGAGGAAGGTATTCGGTTCTGAAGGTGTCAAAATGCATACGTTTGAGCATTGTAGTGGTGCCATCATCATAGTAATGCCAGCTTCTGATGGTTTCAACAGTGTATGTTGTGAAGAACACTCTGTCTATCAACTTCCAGTGGGTTGCTAATTGAACAAACAGAAGATTATCAATGCACCAAGCATCCCATGTATCTTGCTGTTGAGCATCTACAAACAAATTCCAACTCTTTTCCTTCTTGTCTTTGTGAACCTCCACAGACCAAGACTCCTGAAGCTTCTTCACAATCTCCCACTTAATGATGTTTGGAAACTTCTCAATGAATGTCAAATCTTCCATGTATAGTCATTCTCTCTGTTTCTACTCTTCACTTTGTCCCCAAACAGTTTGCCACCAAGATGCAAGTTTCTGTTGCTTCAACAGGAAGAGGAAATTGTCCACCACATAGAGCATGCATCATGATGGTGATGTGTTTCCGCAATTGTGGGATGAACTTCTTGTGGAAAGTGACTTGGATATGAGAAATTCCAACTCTTCAGTGGAAGAAGGAACTTTACAAACATCCATTGAATTCTTCTCTTCTTGGCAATGCCATTTCCTTCATTTTCAGCCTCTTCTGGTGCTTG